>NC_080036.1:10283584-11533584 GCF_030020395.1 Manis pentadactyla
ATTTTCACTGCACCTTTAATATGAGGACATTCTGCAGACGGTCCTGCAGGGGAGAGCGCTCGTCCTGCCCTGAGCCCTGAGATGGATTCGGATTCTGCCACTTAGCAGTCATTAAAGTTCTGCACATTTCTCCTTACTCTACAGCCTAAAATCTTTTCACTTACAAGAGCGGGTTTGGGGGAAATTAAAAACTGTGTATTTTGAAAATACTTTCTGGAACAAAGGAGATGCACCCATATAAACACTGATCATTACTATTGCTACCACCAGAGTATAAGATTTCTTTTCACTTTTGATTCTAATATTTTCCTCTGAAATTTCCCATCAATTAAAACATGCATGTTATGCAATTGTTCCTTTCTAAAAATCCAAAAGCTCACATTCTCCTTCTCCCCTTGAACCAAACTGGTGACTCATGTTGGAGCTGATCGCCGGACTGTGTTGGCTGGGTCAGCCCTGGCTGACTGTCCTAAGCTTTGCTTAGCTCACTGCCTACTGGCATTGTGAATATGCTAAAAGTTTCCTTTGTAAAGTGTGTAATTTGTATTTTTTCTTTGGCTACCTTAAAAAAAACTGCTGGGCATTATTCTGTAGCAAGGATTGGCCATCTAAAGTTTTTGCTCTGTGTGAGGGCTACCTTTCTGATCTCTGGCCACCTCTACAGCCTCCACTTAGAAGCCCCATGGCCTGTGTGTGCCTAACTGCTTCTGTGGCGTTGCCGTGTGTTTTTATCATTGTTACAATGACCGCCTGTCCTGGGCCTCATGAACCTGCCGCTGTAGTGCAAGAGGAACGTGTTATCTGGATAATCACAAGAGAGAACTTGTCATTTAAAAAGACACTCTGGGAACTTGAATGATTCAGAGAGAATGTACTTTCTGCTCTGGTTAAAAGAAGAGAACCGTCCTTGAGAACATGTCTGAAAAAGCTCTTCATGAAACCAAAGGTCCAGGTTAGCACACTCATTTAGTCAGTTAAAGAATAACCGTATCTGTTCATGTTGCAAGAAGAATCTGCCTTTTGCTGATTATAAAATATTCTTTCCCAAAGTCTATTTGAATTGTAGCTCCCATATAATAAAATTCGAATGCATTTCATTTCCAATAGATAAACCTCTAAAATACACTTAATAAAAGTAAATGAATGGAATCAGATTTTAACATATTACTGAGTTGTTCATAATGCTCAAATTTTTAATTATCACTGGTCAGTCAAGTTTGGTAAAGTATATTTTTTCAAATGATGGTAAATTACTCCCAGTTTAAAAGTAATATTATGTATTTTCACATTCCATTGTTTCAAATATTTTTTCTGTGCTACTTTTTCTATACCATGTACTTTTGTTTACAGGTCTCACTAAAATAATTATAATGCCTCAAATAATACAGTATCTCCTCCAAACATGACATCAAATAAGCTGACTGTCAAATAAGGCCTTTGTTCATTCTGTCATACCCTTGACTCATGCTGTTATATAACTTGAATCTCATAGAAAAATTACAAAGGCTATTGAAAATGAGCTGCTGATGACTCTGATCAAATTGGGAGAAAGAGGAGAAACAATACTCATATATTTTCAAAGCCATTTCACATTAGTTATCTTATACTTTCACCAAATAGTATTTTACTTATCACATTATAAATGTCCTGATTGCTGAAGCCGCGCTCTTCACAAACACTGCCTATAGCACTGCACATACACAAAAGCTTGCACTTGCTTTTTCTTCTGCTCGCCGAACAGTTTTCTGTAGCCCTCCCTCCCCTTCCCCAGTGGTCTGGCTTCTTTTATGCATTTGCAGTTGTCAGCATTTCCCTTGTCTCCAAACGTACAAACTCAGACCTCTGGTGTTTCCCCTGCTCACTACCTACTCTTAGGACAGAAAGCTTTCTCCACTGCAATGCAAAGCATTAAAGAATCCTGCCCCTTCCTCTATAGACTGGCCCAACTTAGACCTACCCAGCAAACTGTGTGCGGTTAAAGAGAGAGCCCAGGGACAGCCAGGAGGCAGCACTGTTCCTGGCGTGGTGAACTGTCAGCTCTCCATCACTCTCACCTTCCCCGACTGTGAGACAGGCTAAGGACAGTAGCCCACCGGTTCCTCCTAGGACTTAGCTCAAACACATAACAATAGGTGCCCCTAAGGTGATAGCTATTATTTTGTCAAAAATTTTAAGTCAAGTAAGTGTTATGGCACTTTCTTTACAGTTTCACAAAATTATTCTTAAGTATGTTTAGAGTAATAAGCAAGGGAGATAAGCCTTGTATAAGAAGGGAAATCAATGGAGATGTGTACTCCCAGATGGCCAGGTGTCCTTTGTGCTTGCTGAAAACTACACCCTGCCAGTCAGGGTGTGTGAAACCCGGCTTCTCACTTCAGTAGAGACCCTGCTTCATTGAAAGCAACTGGACATGCAGGGTCAAGAGTTAAAAGCACTCAGAGTGCCGGATGTAAAATTCCACTTATAGGAATATCTTCCAATAGGAATGATCTCAAATACTTAAAACAGTTGTAAGCCCAATATGCTCAATGCAGGAAAATTTGTAACAGCACAATTGAAACAATGTAAGCATGCCAAATTAGGGAAGGAGCTGATGATGAAGCTTTCATACATTGTAAAAATACTCATCCATCTTCAAATCATACATTTTAAAGCATTTGTAATAACAAAGTATTAGGCATGAAAAAAGAACAGTACAAAACTGAAGGTGCAGTATGATTCCCAACCATAAAAATATGCAGGGAAGCAAGGGGAAGAAAACATGCCAAAATATGATTTTTTTCTGTGTGGTGGGATCAAGGATATTTTCCTTTTTTATATACTATTCTATGCCGCACATATTTTCTACAGTTTACTAATAAACATTGTTTTAGAATGGACTATTACCCTTACATCCAAAAATAAAATTCTCCAACAGCTAATTCTCTAGGGAGGTTAAGAGTATTCTACCACTTGTTCAGTGTTAGTTCCTAGAAACTAACAATTATCTCTCTATTTTGAATTTGCTCCGAAAAAGCCACCAAATTAAATGAGAATTAAATATAGCTTCTTCTAGTGGCTAAATTCCATATGCTGCATCACTTCATATTTCCTTGCATCCACCAGGAGTGTAATAATCTCTTACCTATAGAATGCAAATTCACAATAATATATTTGACCAAATCATAAAAAGACAATACATGTTCCCAATCCTAGCATATTCCTCACCTCTGAAATACTGCCAAATATTTGCAGGATATCAGTAAACAAACTATCGACCTAACGCATTCACTTGGGAATTTGACTATTGTGTATGATTTCACTTACATACACATTTTTCAGAGAAACACTGGGAATATCATGGTCTATAGGATTTAACAGCTGGGAGAGACCTTAGAAAGGAGAATTTCATTGAACAGATGAGTGAAGGCATAGAAGGGGAGGTGAACATGCAAGATGAGCAGGGCCAGTACCACGACAAAAGCTCTGCCCCTAAGGAATGCTCGGAATGGCTCAAAGGACTGCTGCATGGACACGGTGCTCCTCCCGGGGTACCGAGGACAGGCCTGCCCCTGGCCAACCTGGACCACAGTCCCAGTGCCATCACTGACCAGCCGCAGCACCTGAGGGCAGTTACAAGTCTCTGTTTCTCAGTTTCCTCCACTGTACAGACCTGGGAAGATCAAAGAGTAGAAAAAGTGCAGAGGACAAAGAGAGGATGTTGCGAATCTAGGAGGGTCCTCTGTAGTTGCCAGACAGAAGTGGTCTCTCAGGGCTGCCTAGAACCAATGTATTCTCAAGGCCCCTCCATGATTCAGCCAAGCGTAGAGTGTACTGGGTAGGCTCTGGGGCCAGTTTTTGCAGAACATTATTCTACATCACTTTCAAGTTATAATCCCTTTGATTAGCCAGAACACTTTTGGGAAGGCATGGGGAGAGGAGAAACATCACTACCTCCTAAGAACATTTATCAGGAATGTTGGTTATCATGAGTTGGATGAGAAATGATTAGAATCAGTATACTGACACTAAAGACCACGTGGGAGGAACTTGAAGGAACTGATGACACCAGACCCCCAGGAGTGTTTGGCTGATCCTCCTGTAGTTTCTAGTACCTGCGTCTGCATTCAGATGCCTACAGTTCACGGCCTTTGGCTCAGGCCAGGACCACCGCAAGTGCTTGTTAAAGCTACATAGTGTAGGCTCGGTTTTAAAGACAAATTCCTTCACATAACGGAACCAAGGAGAACAGTCAAAATGTTGAATGCAGTCTTGTCTTAACAAGCCATAAGTGTTCTTTATACATGTGAACTTCTGAATCTTGTTTTACTCTGAGTAAAAGGAAACCCAGCTGACTCTGAAACTATCTTCTGCCTCCCTTTTTGAACACATAATCTGCTTCTTTTCTCCGACTCACTTCAGGGACCCCACAGTGCAACAGCCTTGCTCAGGAAGAAAGCATAGGCCAGTATTCTTTTGTTTATTGATAACAAATTGAAGTGGGGAGGGATGCAAAGGTGACCATTGAGGGCTTGCCGGTGTACTGCTTAGCATAGATTCCAAAAGGCACTTGTGCCCCAAACAATGTAAAAAAAAAGCATCGGTGATAACTTACCCAAAGTGACTGGCTAAGTTCATGGAAATACAAAAGAAAAGGAGGTGCTTGATCATGATAAAGCTAGAGAACATTCCATTGTCCATTCCCAATAAGAATAATATTGAAGCAGACGAATAAGGAAAAATAACTGTTTTTTTCTCCAACTTGATCTTGAAGCTGAAAGGCACACAAAGGGGAAAAGCATGTAAATAGGAATGTCTCTCTGTCACAGTTCCTGGAGTCAAATCATACTGCTAATCTGAACGATTTATAAGGCAAGGAACCCACTCTCTTTCCTGGGCACAGCTCTACATCCTGTATTATCTGTATCCACTGCACTAAGTTGGGGCAAAGAAGAAGTTACAATGTCTTAATTTTCACTTTTACTCAGAGTGCAGAATCATTCTCCTAACTTATTTTTTCCACGTCTCAAATACTGTTTTACTTTTTAGCATATTATCAAATGACCCATTAGTCCTATTATTAGAATAAATGAAGTTATCTGAGTAACTGTATTTTGCATCTATCAAATCCACAAGTGGAAGAATTTTACCTTTCTGAAATACCTGCCACACGTTCAAAGTCAGCAAGCTACTCCTTGTTCTGCAAGGTGCTAAGAGAAAGTAAGTGGAAAGAGGAGAAAAAAAGACACATTTCAGAAACAAGTCTTCTACAAGAGCACGATCATGTAAGAACTGCTCACAAGTGAGGGTTGCCGCTTTCTGGGCATCCAGTCCCCATACTAAATAACTTCATACTCACTGCATTTGGGGAAGTCTTTCAGCTCTGGGCTGTGCCCTAATTAATGCATCTGAAGCCAGGAAGGCACAGTCTCTGGGCTCTGCAACTAACCTTAGCGAAGGGACATATTTCTCAATATGCGCATAACGTAAATTGATCTACAGGATTCGATAGCACCGCGTGTTCAAAAGCAACATTTTCCGAAGGAGACCCCACGCAAACTTCGGGATCGCGAAAACACACAGCAGGCATTTCGACCTCAGAAAGCCAAGGCCCTCGTATCAAGATGGGCAGGGTACCATGCGGTGGTCGCCTGGCTGCGCCCTGGGGCTTGTCGCCTGACCCGGGCCGGAGTCGGGGCGGCGAGCACGCGGCGCTGCATGCGTAAAACCCGGCGGCGCCTCTTGCTGCTCTCGGCCCCCAACCACGACCCCCAGAGACAGGCTACCCTCCCACGGTCCCCCGGCCGGGGTATCACGGTCGCAAGTGGGCGCGGGGGCGGAGGTGCGGAGCCGCAGCCTCTGCCGCCCGGGCTCCGGCTGCTGGGCGGGATCGGCCTCCCGTCCGGTCCGCAGCGGCGCGCCCCGCGCCTCCCACCCGCGGACCCCGCCCCGCGCCCCCCGGCTCGTTCCCGGCCCCCAGCCCTCCCCAGCCCCTGCCTCGGGTCCGAGCGGAGCGGCCCGCGGGGAAGCGCCTGCCTCCGGAGCGGGGGGCGAGCGGTGCAGCGGCGGCTCCGAGTCCCCCGGTCTCTGCCAGCCCCGCGGAGCCCGCGCGCACCTGCACGCTGCCCGGGACGCCGCGCGCCTCAGAGCCCGGGGCCGGCCGGCCCTCCAGGTGGGCGAGCTCGGCCCTGCGGTGGCCGTGCCGCCCCAGTTCCTGCCGGCGGGCCGTGGGCGCTCGGCCCCGGCCCGCAGGGCTGCACTGCTCCGGACGCGCCCGCCTCCCTCGCGGCGGTGTCCCCGCAGGCGCCGGGGGAAAGTTTACGCTCGCCGCCGCCCGGGGCGGCCCGCCGGCTCGCCACCTCGCCTTCCCGGCCATGCAGCACGCGGCTGGGGCGCCCCGAGGGGAGGGGTGCGGGCGGAGCGGGGCCGCCGGTCCTCCCACCCCGGCCCGCATCTTCTCGCCCCGCTGCCCGGCCGGGCGCCCCCGGGTCTCACCCTGCGCGCTGGCCCGGGGCGTCTAGCCGTCGGCGACGGTACATCCTCCGCCGCCGCCGCCGCCTGCTCCACCGCCTGCGCTCGCCGGCTGGCAGGCGCGGAGGCCGGTGCGGCGTTACCGCCGCATGCTGCCGCCGCGAACTTGCCCAGTGTGCCGGGGCCGAGCGCACCGGGCCCGCGTGCCGCCGCCTCCCCGCAGCTCCGCTCTGCGCCGCCCCGAGGCCGCGCGCTGCCCAGCTGCAGACGCCCCGCGCCCCCAGCGCACTCGCGCGCTCGCTCTCACCTCTCCGAAGCGCCACATGCCGTCCCTGGGCTGGAGGAACGTGCCTCTGCAGAGGCGCTCCGGTAGAGGCCGCCAGACTCTCACCAGATGCGCCCTCGGGCCGGCTCAGCCGAGGGGGAGGGCCCAGGGCTGGCCTGGCCTGGTTTGGGATGGGCCTTGTTTCTGCTGAAGTTTCTGGAGGGACAGTGCATTCGGTGCCTCCTGCAACAACCACGGATCCTCTCCCTTAGAGCAGAAATGGAAAGGAAAGGCCTGCCGGCAACGGCCAGAGGCCCCGCTCCCAGAGCTTTCCTCGTCCAGGGCCAGCGCCGACCACCTTCCTAACCTGGCCTCTGTCCTTTTTCGGTCCTCAACACACACCTCTAGATCCACATCTCCTGTTCTTTGTAGAAAGAAAACTATCTCGAGTGGCTCCTTTTTATTTGTAATTCTTTGCTACAGGTGAAAAAGAAGAAAATTGGATAAGACTAGAATAAAATTATGCCTTACCTAATTGCGGTATACATTTGGAGGTTTTCTGAAGCCCCATTTCTTGACAAGAAACCGCGGTGTTGATAGTAAGGAGCTGTGGGGTACAGACCAGATACCGCGTCTGAAGTTCAGCGGCCGGTCTTTGAAGGACCGAATGGGGGCCGGGACACCGGCGCATTGCACTCCCAGCCTCCCGCACCCATGCACACGTGGGGTGTGGTTACCAGGACTGTGTCTGTCTCTCTCCGTGAAGCAGAACCTGAGAGGTGAGTGTGGCATTGGTAATGACTGGACGAAAAAACAGGGCCCCTTCCAGCAGCGCCTGCAAGATGGACGCAAAATCAAGCACATGCCTTAATTTTAAGATTGCAGCTCTTTTTCCTCAGAAGAAATACACAGGGAGAAATGGTCAAGATTTAAAGTAAAGCCACCAACCAAGAACACGATGAGATTTTTATTATTCCAAATCTTTTGCGACACTGCATTGTTTATAGTCACTTTTAACAGAACAATTCTGAGAAAAGGCAAATTTCTAACTTTCATCCGGGAAGAATCTTTACTTTTTCAGAGTGTGACATCACTATTCTTCAGCTAGGTCTAATGCTATTGACTCCAAATCTAAGCTACCTCTGATACTTTTGCACATTCCAAAAATTCTGGAATTTTCTGAAAATAATAAATTGTAAATGTATTTCGGGACCAGGACATAAAAAAAAAAAAAGAAATATTGCAAATATGCACAAGAAGTGTTACTCTGATTATACATTTAACCACAGTGTTAAATTCTACAGGTTCTGTATGAAATATAATTAGATAAGATGCTCATTTAAAAGGCTTTTCTGATTCTAAATTGGATAAATTGAACACATGCATTTCTTCGTTTTTCAGTTTCTCAGTCACTAAGATCAAGTTCATTAACTGTCAAATCATTAAATTGAAAACAACTAGAATCAATAGAATTTTATAATCAACTTAATATAATTTTCACCAAGTAGGTGTGAGAATTCTAGGTTTAAAGTACCAGTGACAGCTACTCTTCTCTTAAGATTAAACAGCATAAGGCAAATCAGAGTTCGAACAACTAGTGAATTTAAAGCTCTACAGATTATCAAAGTCATTCAGTAATCTTTGCAAAAAGCAGTGTAGATAAATTAGGGATGACTTTTGGATTAGTGAAATTCATGGACATTAATTTTCAACAATTATACCTTTCCAAGGTGTTTATTATTGACAAATAGTGAATGAAATATCAACTGTAAGTTAATTTATGTCCTTTTGATGAATTATTTTTGAAATTTCCACGTTTTTGGTAAGTTACCTATCAGTTTAATTTCAATGCATAGTATTGAACATATGGAAATTATCTTAAGCAAGATCTAATTTTTAAATTTTCATTTAAGCATGTGGCTTAAATATTTACCTCTTCTCTATGATGAAATGGTAACCCAGTCTCTTCTCTTAATACTTATGAACATATAAGAAAGACTTGGTCTGATGGCCCTGAGGGAATAATGAAATAGTAAGACATATCATAACCTTATAGAAACTCACATTTTAGGAGAATATTTATCATTTTAATAATGTTTATTTTAACATGGAATTCAGTGTTTGCCCTGAGAAACAATGGTCTATCAGCTGTATGCCTGTTTGTTCCATTAACATTTTTCTCTTTTATTGAATGACTTAAAACAAAGTAATTATGGTTTTGGAAAGCAGTAGAGGGCACCCCTGTTCCATATAACCTCAGTGTTGGACCAATCTCAATAAGAATTTAGTTTCCAGTGTGAGAGCCTAAAATAGCTGAACTTGGAGAAGCCGGACAACGGGTAGAGCCCTTGCCTGGAGAACACCCAGAACACTGGCAGACTGGGGAGCTCTGTGTGGGTCGGTGGGTGTAGTAGAGGTGATGAAAACATGAATTTTCAGTTTTGTGATGAGTGTTGCCATGAGGAAGCAGAGTTTGGGCAGGAAGCTGAATGGAGGATGTTCTAAGTTAAGAGCCCACTTGTGCAGAGTAAGGCATTTTCATGGAACTCTGTGTTCTTTTGTATTTATGAAGAATCAAGTACAAAGTAAAGACAGGAAGGGGTAAGGTGAGACAGGTACACTGAGGCCAGGCAGAAGTCAGAAAATGTGGAGCTCAGGAGGTAACTTTCTCCTGCAATTGAGAAATAGCTATTGAATAGTTATGCTGATCTGGGAAAAACATGACTAAAAAGATTCATCCTGGCAACTATGTAGAGAAAATGTGTTGGGAAGATGCAAATCTAGGCTAAAAGCATGTAAGAACATCACAGGGCTAGCCCATGATAGGAATTTAATAAATGCTTGATTTACTTCATTAATGGAAGGATAAACTCGGTATTTCATGAATTCAAAGCAGATTTATGAGTCCTTTGCCCAGGAAGAAACATGATGGAAGACGGTCTTCGTTGTTATGGAAACAGAAAGCTCGAGAAGAAGGAAAATTTCTAGAAAAAGATGACAAATGTTTGGACCCTGAAAAAGAACTTGGACAGAAAATAACAGAAAAGGCAAAAGAAAAAACAGGAACAAAGGTAGCGCACACTAAGTAACAAGTGCTCCATTCACAGAAAGTACACTGTATATTTTTAATTCATCATTTCTTTTTATTTTACCTTATTTAAACAAGAGCTCTCATTTAGTCGTCTGAAAGGTACATGTAGACTACAGACATGTTTTAATTACCCAACATTATTTTAAAATAGAGACATTTAAAAACCAGAATATTTCACATAAATAAATGGATAAGTAAGTAAATGAATGAATAAACACTCCAGATTTCTGGCTTTGACTTAAAGAGAAAAAATAAAAAGCAGATTTAGCAATTGTGGACATACATTCCCAGCTTCTCATCCCACCCCCACCTTGCTTATGCTGAGCACGGAGTCCTTAGAGGAACATAGTCCACTCCTTCTTTACACTTAGCCTGCCCACCTTCACCTGTGTTACCGGGAAAATAGAAGCATCTGAGGTTTTTAAAAAGATTTACGATTTTTATCTGATCCCATTTTCTCTCTATTATTGGCTTGTTATATTTATTTTGATTTTACTAGCTGCTCTGGGTTTAAATAGACATCTTTAAATTATAGCCTACCTTTAAGTAACATACCATTGCACGTATAGTATATGAATCCTACAACAATATACTTTTATTTTGTTTCTTCTCCTATTTGCTGTTGTCACACATATTACTTCTACACAGGTTAATTAGTCAATTATCTTTTACTTTAAAAGTCAATTTGTTTTAAATTATGGCAAAATATACAGAACATAAAATTTACATTTAACCCTGTTTAAGTGACATTAAATGCATTCACATTGTTGTGCAACCATTACCACTATTCATTTCCAGAACTTTTTCATTATCCGCAACTAAAATTCTATAGTTATTAATAATTATACTCACCATTCTTTTTCCCCCTACTCCCAGCTTCTGTAACAACTGCTCTACTTTCTATTACTTACGAATTTGATTGTTATTTAAGTACCTCATATGAGTGAAATCATATAATTCTCCCTTTGTGCCTTGCTTATTTTACTTAGCATATTTTTGAGATTCATATATGTTGTAGCATATATTAGTACTTCATTCCTTTTTTAAGCCAGAATAATATTCTGTTGTATGGATATACCACAATTTGTTTATCCATTCATGTGTCCATGGACACTAGAGTTGTTTCCACTTTTTGACTATTGCGAATAATGTTGCTGTGAACATTGGTGTACACATACCTGTTCAAGCCCCTGCTTTCAATAGAATTGCTGAATCATAGGTAATTATATGTTTACTTTTTTGGGAAACTGTCCCACTGTTTTCCATAGTGGCTACACCGTGCTACATTCCTAACAGCAAGAATTCCAACTCCTCCACATCCTGAACAGTACTTGTATTTTATGATTGCCACTCTAATGGGTTTGAAGTGCTATCTTATTTTTGTTTTGATTTGCATTTCCCTAATGTTCAGTGATGTTGAGCATCATATCAAGTGTTTATCAGCCATTTATATATCTTCTTTCAAGAAATGTCTGTTCAGGAGCTTTTCCTGAAATATGTTTTCTTTTTTTTTTGGTTGCTATTTTTGAGTTATAGCAGTTTTTATGTATTCTGGATATCAATTCCTTATCAGATATATGATTGAAAGTATTTTATGGGTCACCATTCTACTCTGTTGTGTCCTTTGATGCACAAATTTTTTTATTTTGATGAAGTCCAATTTATCTATTTTTCTTTTGTCACCTGTCCTTTTGGTGTCATATGCAAGTAATTCTTCCAAATTCAAATTCATGTCATGAAGCTCCCCCTTATGTTTTCTTCTAAAAGTTTTATACTTTTAACTCTTACATTTATATCTTTGACTTGTGTTGACTTCATTTTTGTATATGATGTTTGGTAAGGGTTCACTTAATTCTTTTGCATGTGAATGTCCAGTTTCCCTCGTACCATTTGTTGAAAAAGACCATTCTTTCCCTCATTGAATGGTCTTCGCACCCGTTAGTAAGTCATTTAACCATATATATAAGGATTTATTTCTGGACTTTTTAATCTGCCTTTTTGCCAGTACCACATTATTTTGATCACTGTAGCTTTGTAATAAGTTTACAAATTATTAAGTATGAGTCCTCCAATATGCTGTTGTTTTTCAAGATTATTTTAGATATTCAGTGTTCTCTGTGATTCATGTGAATTTGAGAAGTGTTTTTTAAATTTCTGCATAATAATGTCATTGGGATTTTGATACGGATTGCATTAAATTTATAGATCCCTTTGGGAAGATTGATATCCTAGCAATATTAAGTTTTCCAATCATTGAACATGGAATGTTTATTTTATTTGTTTAAGTCTTCTTTTTATTTCAGCAATATTTTTAGTTGTCATTGTACAAATTTTTCACAGCCTTGACTAATTCTGAAATATTTTATTATTTGTGCTACTATTCTAAATTAAAAATTTTTTTAATTTCCTTTTCAGGCAGTCCTTTGTTAGTGTATAGAAATGCAACTGGTTTTTATGTGTTTTTTATATCTTGAAACTTTGCTGAATTTGTTAGTGAGTCATATTTTTTGTGGAATCTACATATAAGATCACATCATCTGTGAACAGAGATCACTTTACTTCTTCCTTTTCATTTCTTTGCTTTTTATTTATTTTTCTTTTTTAATTTCCTTGGCTGTAATACCCAATACTATGTTAACAAAAATGGCAAAATGGTTGTCTTGTTTCTAATCTTAGAGGAGAAGTTTTGGTTTTTCATCAAATATGATGGCAACTATAGTTTTTTCATATATGGCGATGATTACATTGAGATGTTTCCTTCTATTCCTAATTTGCTGAGTGTTTTTTTTCATGAAAAGGTGTTGGGTTTTATCAAATATTTTTTCTACATCAATTTAGATGGTCAATAGGGTTTTGTTTTTGTTTTGTTTTACTCATTATGATAATTTGGTGGACTATACTGATTGATTTTCATATGGTGAACCATCCTTACATTCCAGGGGAAAAAAAAACGCAACTTGGTTATGGTATATAATCCTCTTTTAATATGCAGCTGAATTTGGTTTGTTAATATGTTGTTGAGGATTTTTGCCTCAGGGTTCGTAAGGGATATTGATCTATAGTTTATTTTCTCTTAGAGATTTTAACTGGTTTTGATATTAAAGTAAAATCGACCCCATAGAATGAGTTAGGAAGTTTTCCTTCCTCTTCAATCTTTCGGAACATTTTGAAAAGGACTGTTGTTAACTCTTCTTTAAGTGTATGTTAAAATTCCCCAGAGTAGTCATGTGATCTTGAGCTTTTCTTTTGAGAAGTGTTTGGTTACTGATTCAGTCTCCTTACTAGTTATAGATCTATTCAAATTTTCTATTTCTTCATGTTTCAATTTTGGTAGCTTTTGTGTTTCTAGAAATTTGTCCATTTCATTTAAATTGTCTAAGTTGCTGGCATACACTAGCTTATAGTACCCTCTTGTAATCATTTGTATTTCCATAGAATTGGTAGTAATGTTCCTATTTCATTTCTGATTCTAGTAATTTGAGCCTTTCTCTTTCATTTTTTCAAGTCCACCTAGCTAAAAGTTTGTCAAATTTGTTGATCTGTCTGAAGAACCAACTTTTGGTGTGTTGATTTTCTTTATGGTTTTTCCATTCACTATGTCATTTATCTCTGCTCTAATATTCACTATTTCCTTTTTTTTCTGCTAGCTTTGTGTAGTTTGTTCTTCGAGTCTCTTAATCTATAAAGTTAGTTTGTTGATTTGTGATTTTTCTTATTTTTTAAAATAAATGTTTACAGCTATCAATTCCCCTCTTAGCATTGCATCCTATAACTTTTAGAGATATTGTGATTCATTGTGTTGTTTAAGTCATTTATTTCCTTACCTATCTTTTTCTAGTTGCTTTATTCGTTATTGAAAGTGAGTATTGAAATCTCCAGCTGTTATTGAAAAAACTGCCTGTTTCTGCCTGCAGTGCTGTCATTTTATCTTCATATATTTTGAGAGTCTGGTCTTAGTTACATAAATGTTTATAATTGTCATATCTTCTTGTATTTAACTTTTCATTCACACATAATGTCCCCGTAACTTATGACTTTTTTCATTTAGAGTTTATTCTTTCTAATGTTAATATAGCTACCCAGCTCTCTTTCTTTTTCTATTTTTATGGAATATTTTTTCCATCCTTTCCTTTCCAACCTATTTGTGTCTGTGAATCTAAAACGAGTCTCTTATAGATAGCATGTAGTTGGATTATGTTTTTTTATCCATTCTACCAATCTGTATCTTTTGACTAGAGAGTTTAATTAATTTGCATAGGAAAAGTTATAACTGCAAAAGAGAAATTTATTTCTGTCATGTTGATATTTGTTTTCTACATGTCTTATAACTTTTTCTCCTTTGTTTGATGCATTACTGTCTCCTTTGTGTGTTATTGATTCTTCTGTAGCGAAATATTTTAATTCCGTCCTCATTCCCTTTTGTGTCTTTTATAGCTAGCTATGTTCTCTGTGGTTACCATGGTGATTACATTTAACATCCTAAAAGTAAAACACTCTAATTTGAATTTAACTTAACTTTAATAGAATACAGAAGCTCTGTTCTTATACAGAACAGTTCTCACCTTTTTTCAGTTTTTGATGTCACAAATTACATCTTTATACATTGTATGCCCCAAAACCCTTCCTATTTTTCTTTAAAATCATGTAGAAAATAAGAAATGGGCTTATAAGCCAAAATCAGAATGCTATTGTCTTTTGTAATTAACCACAAATTTATGTTCAATGGATAGAGATCTTTATTTCTTCCTGTGACTTTGAGTTACTGTCCTGTATCGTTTAATTTTAATTGATAGATCAATTTTAGCTCTCCTACAGAGCTGGTTTAGTCATATCAAACTTCCTCAGATTTTACCTGGGAATGTTTTTATTTCTCCTCATTTTTGAACAGGTTTCCCCCCAAAAAAATATTCCTTTACAATTATTTAGGCAATTTGAATATGTAAACCTACTGCCTTCTGGCCCCCAAGGTTTCTGAGGAGAAATATGCTGATAATAATAAGATTATTGAGGACCTCTTGTCTACGATGAGCAGCTTCTCTCTTGATGCTTTCAAACTTCCTGCTTTGTCTTTGCCTTACGGTGATTGTAATTTTTCTTGAGGTGAGTGTTTTTGGGCTTATGTTCCTTTGAGTTGATGAGATTCTTGGGTTTGTAGATTCATATCCTGCATCAAATTTTGGGAGTTTTTGGCAATTATTCCTTGCAATAATCTCTCTGCCTCTGTTTCTGCCTCTTCTAGACCTCCCACAATACTTGTATTGGTCCACTTAAAAGAGTCCCATTAGACCCTTAGGCTTTATTCACTTACTTAAATCTTTTTTCTTTTTCCTTAGACACAATAATTTCAATTGTCCTACCTCAAATTTTCTAGTTCTTTAGTCTTTCTGCTTAAATCTGCCTTTTAATTTCTCTATTAAATTTTTCATATCAGATATTGTATTTTTCTACCCCAGAACATCGCTGTGGCTCCTTTCTATGTTCTCTATCACTGTGTTGGTATTTCCACTTTGGGTATACATTGCACTGTTCTCATGACTTTGTCCAAGTTTTTCTTTAGCTCTTTGAGCAATTTTAAGACAGTTATTTTAAAGTGTTTCTCTGGTATTTCTGTCCTGTGGACTTCCTCAGAGATATTTTCTGTCAATTATTTTTTTTTGTTTGAATAGCCTTTGCTTTCTTGTTTCCTTATATGCCTTTCAAGTTTTGAAAACCAGACATTTGAGTCTTATAATGTGGTAACTCTGGAATTCCAATTCTTCGCATTCCCCTGGTTTTTGTTTCTTTAATGTTATAGATTGCTGGGTGTGGGGTAAATGGCAGAATTTCCAGAATCTCCCACCTAGCCTTAGTTCATTTACATACCAATGGATATTTCAGAGCCTCCCAGTAGATCTAGGGCAACAGTTGGAGTGAATGAAAATGGCCATTTTCTTCTCCCCTCTGTTCTTGGTACTTAATTGGTCTGGTGTCTGCCAATCACCAAGGACCTGCCCCTGGAGTTCTTCCAGGAAGGGGTGAGGAGGGGTAGCATCCACTGTGGCTGGAGGAGACAGATGGAAGCCTGGCTAGCAACTCAAAGAAATAAAAGCCTTTCTCCCAACATTCCCATTTCCTTTGACTTACTGTGATTTCGCCAGATTCCTAAGAGACTTTCCCCAGGCCAGGAACACCCTTCCCCATTGGAATAACAGTGGGGATCAATCTAAGTGATAAATATAGGAAGGTCTTCTTCTCAGGTCTTTTAAAGTCTCATATATTTCTCTGGATATGTATGGTGGCTTTCTAATTCTCCCTGTATAGATACTTGCTTTGGAATGCCCCAATTATTAAGTATCTGGATCTAAAAGGGGAAAAAGGGAAAAATGAGGGGAAAAAAGTCAATATCTTTTTAAATCCCTGGGAAACTGCTTTAACCAGTGGTGGTCCCAACAATTGTGGCCCCCTCTGTGTATGCATTTCTGTGACAAGAAGCAACAATCAGAAATCAGAACAAATACTAAGGAAAACCAGGCCCTTATTGTCCACTTTGGTTCATGTACTTCACTCCAGGAATGTGAGCTTGCATGTCTACCATGGGAGAATGGGTAGACATTACTAATAGTGAAAAATAAAATAGTTGTCTTGGAAGAGACAGATTCTTGGCACTTGCTGCTCCACCATGATCCCTCACGTATCTTTTAAATACATTTTTGAATGAGAGAAATGTTCCTTTGGGTATCATTTTCATTTTGTGTGAAGAAATTCCTTTATGTTTCGTACAGCATGGGTCAGCTGTGATGAATTCTACAAACATTTATTTGAAAAAAGGATTTTCTTTCATTTTCACTATTGAAAGATATTCTTGCTTGGTATGCAAGTTTTCACTGATTTTTCTTTATATTTGCTTTAAATCTCTTATTCTACTGTCTTCTGGCTTACATTGTTCCTAGGAAGATGTCTGTAATCATTCTCTCTATTTTTCTGTACATAATGTATTTCTGTGACTGATTAGAATATTTTCTATTTATCATTGGTTTCCAGCATTAAAAAAAAATTTTTTTTGGTATCATTAATCTACAATTACATGAGGAACATTATGCTTACTAGGTTCCCCCCTTCACCAATTGCCCCCCACATACCACATCAGTCACTGTCCATCAGCGTAGTAAGATGCTGTAGAATCACTACTTGTCTTCTCTGTGTTGCACAGCCCTCCCTGTGCCTCCCCCCACATCATACATGCTAATCATAATGCCCCCTTCCTTCCCCCCACTTATCCCTCCCTTCCCACCCATCCTCCCCAGTCCCTTTCCCTTTGGTAACTTTTTGTCCATTCTTGGGTTCTGTGATTCTGCTGCTGTTCTGTTCCTTCAGTTTTTTCTTTGTTCTTATACTCCACATATGAGGGAAATCATTTGGTATTTGTCCTTCACTGCCTGGCTTATTTCACGGAGCATAACACCCTCTTGCTCTATCCATGTTGTCTCAAATGGTAGGATTTGTTTTCTTCTTATGGCTGAATAATATTCCATTGTGTATATGTACCACATCTTCCTTATCCATTCATCTACTGATGGACACTTAGGTTGCTTCCATTTCTTGGCTATTGTAAATAGTGCTGCAATAAAGATAGGGGTGCATCTGTCTTTTTCAAACTGGGCTGCTGCATTCTTAGGGTAAATTCCTAGAAGCGGAATTCTTGGGTAAAATGGTATTTCTATTTTGAGCTTTTTCAGGAACCTCCATACTGCTTTCCACAACAGCTGAACTAATTTACATTCCCCCCAGCAGTGTAGGAGGGTTCCCCTTTATCCACAACCTTGCCAACATTTGTTTTTATTTGTCTTTAAGATAGTGGCAATCCTTACTGGTGTGAGGTGATATCTCATTGTGGTTTTAATTTGCATTTCTCTGATGACAAGCAATGTGGAGCATCTTTTCATGCGTCTGTTGGCCATCTGAATTTCTTCTTTGGAAAACTGTCTATTCAGCTCCTCTGCCCATTTTTAATTGGGTTATTTGTTTTTTGTTTGTTGAGGTGCATGAGCTCTCTATATATTTTGGATGTCAAGCCTTTGTCGGATCTGTCATTTATGAATATATTCTCCCATACTGTAGGGTACATTTTTGTTCTATTGATGGTGTCCTTTGCTGTACAGAAGCTTTTCTGCTTAATATAGTCCCACTTGTTCATTTTTGCTTTTGTTTCCCTTGCCTGGAGAGATATGTTCATGAAGTCACTCATGTTTATGTCCAAAAGATTGTTGCCTATGTTTTTTTCTAAGAGTTTCATGGTTTCATGACTTACATTCAAGTCTTCGATTCATTTAGAATTTACTTTTGTGTATGGGGTTAGACAATGATCCAGTTTCATTCTCTTTCATGTAGCTGTCCAGTTTTAACACCAACTGTTGAAGAGGCTGTCATTTCCCCATTGTATGTCCATGGCTCCTTTATTGTATATTAATTGACCATATATGTTTGAGTTAATGTCTGGAGTCTCTATTCTGTTCCACTGGTCTGTGGCTCTGTTCTTGTGCCAGTACCAAATTGTATTGATTACTGTGGCTTTGTAGTAGAGATTGAAGTTGGGGAGCGAGTTCCCCCACATACACTTTACTCTTCCTCCTCAGGATTGCTTTGGCTATTTAGGGTCTTTGATGTTTTCCATATGAATTTTTGAACTATTTGTTCCAGATCGTTGAAGAATGCTGTTGATAATTTGATAGGGAGTGCATCAAATCTGTAGATTGCTTTGGGCAGGATGGCCATTTTGATGATATTAATTCTTTCTAGACAAAAGCATAGGATAAGTTTCCATTTGTTAGTGTCCTCTTTAATTTCTCTTAAGAGTGTCTTGTAGTTTTCAGGGTCTAGGTCTTTCACTTCTTTGGTTAGGTTTATTCCTAGGTATTTTATTCTTTTTGATGTAATTGTGAATGGAATTGTTTTCCTGATTTCTCTTTCTATTAGTTCATTGTTAGTGTAAAGGAAAGTCAGAGATTTCTGTGTGTTAATTTTGTATCCTGCAACTTTGCTGAATTCTGATATTAGCGCAAGTAGTTTTGGAGTGGAGTCTTCAAGGTTTTTTTATATACAATATCATGTCATCTGCAAATAGTGACAGTTTAACTTCTTCTTTATCCATCTGGATTCCTTGAATTTCTTTGTTTTGTCTGATTGCCATAGCTAGGATCTCCAGTACTATGTTAAATAACAGTGGGGAGAGTGGGGATCCCTGTCTAGTTCCCGATCTCAGAGGAAAAGGTTTCAGCTTCTCGCTGTTCAGTATGATGTTGGCTGCGGGTTTATCATATATGGCCTTTATTATGTTGAGGTACTTGCCCTCTATGCCCATTTTGTTGAGAGTTTTTATCATGAATAGATGTTGAATTTTTTCATGTCAAATGCTTTTTCAGCATCTATGGAGATGATCATGTGGTTTTTGTCCTTCTTTTTGTTTATGTGGTGGATGATGTTGATGGATTTTCGAATGTTGTACCATCCTTGCATTCCTGGGATGAATCCCACTTCGTAATGGTGTATGATCCTTTTGATATGTTTTTGAATTTGGTTTCCTAATACTTTGTTGAGTATTTTTGCATCTACGTTCATCAGGGATATTGGTCTGTAATTATCTTTTTTGGTGGGGTCTTTGCCTGGTTTTCATATTAGGGTGATGTTGGCTTCATAGAATGAGTTTGGGAGTATTCCCTCCTATTCTATTTTTTTGGAAAACTTTAAGGAGATTTGGTATAATGTCTTCTCTATATGTCTGATAAAATTCCACAGTAAATCCATCTGGACTGGGATTTTTCTCTTGGGTAGTTTTTTGATTACTGCTTAAATTTCGTTGCTGTTAATTGTTCTGTTTAGATTTTCTGTTTCTTCCTTGGTCAGTATTGGAAGGTTGTATTTTTCTAGGAAGTTGTCCATTTCTTCTAGGTTTTCCAGCTTGTTAGCATATAGGTTTTCATAGTATTCTCTAATAATTCTTTGTATTTCTGTGGGGTCTGTCATAATTTTTTTCTTTCTCATTTCTGATTCTGTTGATGTGTGTTGATTCTCTTTTTCCTTTAATAAGTCTGGCGAGAGGCTTATCTACTTTGCTTATTTTTCTCAAAGAACCAGCTCTTGGTTTCATTGATTTTTGTTATTGTTTTATTCTTCTCAATTTTATTTATTTCTTCTCTGATCTTTATTATGTCCCTCCTTCTGCTGACTTTGGCCTTATTTGTTCTTCTTTTTCCAATTTCGATAATTGTGTCTTTAGACAATTCATTTGGGATTATTCTTCCTTCTTTAAATATGCCTGGATTGCTATATACTTTCCTCTTAAAACTGCTTTCGCTGCATCCTACAGAAGTTGCGGCTTTGTGTTTTTGTTTTCATTTGTTTCCATATATTCCTTGATCTCTATTTAGATTTGGTCATTGATCCATTGATTATTTAGGAGCATGTTGTTAAGCCTCCATGTGCTTGTGAGTCTTTTTGCTTTCTTTGTGCAATTTATTTCTAGTTTATACCTTTGTGGTCTGAGAGGTTGGTTGGTAGAATTTCAATCTTTTTGAATTTGCCAAGGTTCTTTTTGTGGCCTAGTATGTGGTCTATTTTGGAGAATGTTCCATGTGCACTTGAGAAGAATGTGCATCCTGTTGCTTTTGGATGTAGAGTTCTATAGATGTCTATTTGGTCCATCTGTTCTAGTGTGTTGTTCAGTGCCTCTGTGTCCATACTTATTTTCTATGTGGTGGATGTGTCCTTTGGAGTGAGTGGTGTGTTGAAGTCTCCTAAAATAATTGCATTGCATTCAATTCCCTACTTTAATTTGGTTAGTATTTGTTTCACATATGTTGGTGCTCCTGTGTTGGGTCCATATATATTTATAATGGCTATATCCTCTTGTTGGACTGACCTCTTTATCATTATATAATGTTCTTTATCTCTTGTGACTTTCTTCATTTTGAAGTCTATTTTGTCTGATACTAGTACTGCAACACCTGCTTTTTTCTCCTTGTTTGCATGAAATATCTTTTTCCATCCCTTGACTTTTAGTCTGTGCATGTCTTTGGGTTTGAGGTGAGTCTCTTGTAAGCAGCATATAGATGGGTCTTGCTTTTTTATCCATTCTATTACTCTGTGTCTTTTGATTGGTCCATTTACATTTAGGGTGATTATTGAAAGATATGTACTTATTGCCATTGCAGGCTTTAGGTTCTTGGTTACCAAAGGTTCAAGGTTAGCTTATTTACTATCTTACTGTCTAACTTAACTCACTTATTGAGGTATTATAACCACAGTCTGCTGATTCTTTATTTCTCTCCCTTCTTATTCCTCCTCCTACTTTCTTTATAAGTTAGGTGTTTTATTTTGTGTTCCTTTATGTTTCCTTTGACTGCTTTTGTGGGTAGTTGATTTTATCTTTTGCCTTTAGTTAGTATTTGGTGGGTCTGCTTTTTTGCTGTGCTTTTATTTTCTCTGGTGACATCTGTTTAGCCTTAGGAGTGCTCCCATCTAGAGCAGTCCCTCTAAAATACCTTGTAGAGGTGGTTTGTGGGAGGCAAATTCCCTCAACTTTTGCTTGTCTGGGAATTGTTTAATCCCTCCTTCATATTTAAATGATAATTGTGCTAGATACAGTATTCTTCATTCAAGGCCCTTCTGTTTCATTGCCTTAAATATATCATGCCATTCTCTTCTCGCCTGTAAGGTTTCTGTTGAGAAGTCTGATGATAGCCTGATGGGTTTTCCTTTGTAAGTGACCTTTTTCCTCTCTCTGGCTGCCTTTGGTACTCTATCCGTGTCCTTGATCTTTGCCATTTTAATTATTATGCATCTTGGTGTTGTCCTCCTTGGGTCCCTTCTGTTGGGAGTTCTGTGTACTTCCGTGGTCTGAGAGACTATTTCCTCCCCCAGTTTGGGGAAGTTTTCAGCAATTATTTCTTCAAATACACTTTGTATCCCTTTTTCTCTCTCTTCTTCTTCTGTTACCCTTATAAGCGGATATTGTTCCATTTTGATTGGTCACACAGTTCTCTTAATATTCTTTCATTCCTGGAGATCCTTTTATCTCTCTCTGCATCAGCTTCTATGCATTCCCATTCTCTGATTTCTATTCCATTATTGGCCTCTTGCACCTCATCCATTCTGCTTTTAAGCCCTTTCAGAGATTATTTCTGTATTCTCCCTCCCAACTTTATCCATTAGCTCTTGCATTTTTCTTTGCAGCTCCATCAGCATGGTTATGACCTTTATTTTGAATTCTTTTTCAGGAAGATTGGTTAAATCTATCTCCCCAGGTTCCATATCACGTGATGTCTGTGTGATTCTTGTCTGGATCAAATTCTTCTGCCTTTTCATGGTGATAGAGGTAGTCGTGGGCTGTTGGCATGTGTGTCAGCTGGGTGAACAATGTCTCTTCCCGCTTGCTGGTCTCCTTCCTCTCCTGCGAGAATGGCGACCCCTTGTGGCTTGTGCTGGGCAGCTGTATGCTGAGGGCACCTCTGAGTCTAGCCCAGCTGGCTGCGGATGCGTCTCTGCATGGCTGCGTCTCTGCATGGCTGCTGTGGGCGTGGCTGGTCTCAGGCGGCTGCTATGCTATGGTGGGGCTGCACCAGAGGGGGGACAGGTGGGAAGCTGTTTAGCACTGTGAGGAGCCTCAGAGCTTCTGCTGCACAGGGAGTTAGGGCACCCGGAGTTCCCCGGGATTCCCAGCTGCTGAGTTGAGTGTGCTGGGACGCTTCTGTCCAGCTGTGAGGCTCCTGTCCCTTTAACACTTTCAAAAAGCACTCACTTTTCTTTTGTCCCAGGGGCGCCGGCTGCAGGGACTGCTCACAGGTTTTCCTGTTCTGTTTGCACTCCCACGTGTCTGCACTCCCAGTGTGGATGACTAGGCTGAGTATTCAGCAGTCCTTGGCGTCCACTCCCTCTCTACTCCAACTCCTCTCTTCCTTCCGGGGAGCTGGGGTGGGGGTCATACTTGGGTCCTGCCGGGCCGTGGCTTGTATCTTACCCCATTCGTGAGGCACTGGGTTTCTGCAGATGTAGATGTGACCTGGCTGTTGTCCTGTATCTTCTTGTATCTCTTTTAGGAATAGTTGTATTTGTTGCATTTTGAAAAATATATATGGTTTTGGGAAGAGATTTCTGCTGCCCTATTCACACCACCATTTTGGCTCCTCTCTCCAGCATTTTTATTTATAGAAAATGCTCAAAATGACAAATGAAGAACAGATTGATTCTTGGCAGTGGACTATCATGTGGTGGGGAAGCAGGAATGAAGAAATACAACTATAAATACAATTATAAAGTTGTAGGATAAAGGCCTACTTTGAGGTGATAGAATGGTTCTGCATCTTGATTATTGTGTGGTTACAAAAGTACATACTTGTGAAGAAATTGCATTGAACTACACACACACACACACACACAGAAAAGTGCATGTAAAATGTGATAAATCGGAATAATGTCTTTAGAGTTCCTGGTTTTGATTTGTACTATATTTATATATTTATGCTAGAGAGCACCTTTGAAGCTGAGGGTAATCTACATAGGACCTCTCTGTATTACTTTCACAACTTACTGAGAATGTATATTTACTTTAAGATTTTTAAAAATCTGTGAATCTATCTGGCTCTTTGAATGGATTTTTGACCATGTATGATTTTGTAACACTGGTCATTTGAAAACTATTAGATTTTTGCTTATTCATATCTTCCTTGTTAACACTTCATTATACTATAGCCAAAGGAGAAAATCACACTCATATCCCCACCAATCTCATTAGAGAGATCTTTTACAAATTGGGAACTGTCAATCTCACAGTGGTAACTACTTCCAAAGTTCTAATATTACTTAAAATCTTGAATTTTATCATTGGCAATGAATACCCTCAATTATTGTCCTTGTAGTCACAGGAATTCCCTCTATTCATTTTCAATAGAATGTCCATTAAATACACAACTCTGAATAACTACTGTTTGTTCATCAGTTGTTTATTCAGTGCAACTGATATTCCATGAACCAAGTGGCTGGTTCAGATTATAATTAAAATAATTTTACAAGTTATTTTCTTTTCTTAAAACACCCATCTTATATTGGTATGCACTAGAAGTGTTTTGTGAGCACTTCTCCTTTTGTCACATAGAATACTTAAAGTCATATAGACAGAGGTTAAGATTTAGTTAATTTATTTTCATTTGTGGCTTCATCAAGGATATGCATAAGTAAGACTACAATTTTTAACTATGAAAATGTTCTGATGAACAATACAATGATTATGAGGACAGTTGTAAGAAATAGAAATTTTGCCAAACACTGCTTTTGTTCTATTAGTGCAAATGCCAACACTGTAAGATAGGAAAGTAATGCTTTATTATAATTACACAAAAATTTTTAACTTCTTGGACCCCTTTAAAGTGTCTCAGGGAACCCCATGGGCCCACAGACTACAGTTTGGGAAGATGAACATGTACTAGAAGCAGATTGGTTGAATTATATTTCATTTTCATGTTCAAATGTACAGTCATTTTCCACAGTGATTGTGAATACTTCCATTGCCACCAATATTGACTAAAAATCATTGGTGCTCTATATCCTTACCAATACTTGATTTTGTCTGACAATTTAACCTTGCCAAAATGATTAGCCCAAACTGATGTTGTATAATGTCTTGCTTTGCATTTCCAAAATTAATAATGGGGTTTAGACTATCTTCATATTTTTTTTCACCATTCATGTTTCCTTTTGTGTGAAGTGTCTGCTCATATATTTTGCCTATTTGTCTGTTGGGTTGTATTTTCCTTACCATGATATATACTATATATGTAATATACTAATGGGGTTAAGTTTTTCTTCTTCATGTATTGAGATGATTACAGTAATTTTTCTCCTTTTAGTTGTTAATGGTGAACAAAACTACATTCCTTGCAATGAATATAGTGGTGCAGCTATCCTTGGGAGTTAGTGTTTTCATTTTCTTTGGATAAATACCCAGAAATGGAATTGATGGATCATAGTAGTTCTATTTTTAATTATTTGAGGAAACCCCATACTCTTTTCCATACTGGCTACACCAGTTTACATTCCCACCAACGGTGCACAAGAGTTCCCATTTCTCCACATCCTCAGCAACACTTATCTCTATTCTGTTCAATAATACCTATTCTAACAGGTGTGAGGTGATATTTCATTGGGTTTTGATTTGCATTTCTCTGATTATTAATGATGTTGAACATGTCTTCATGTACCTGTTGGACATTTGTATGTCTTCTTTGGGAAAATATCTATTCAGATCCTCTGTTTATTTTTTAAGTGATTGTTTGAGGGTTTTTTTTTGTTATTTTATTGATTTATGTGTTTATATATTTATATATTAAATAATTATAAAATATATATATATATATTTAAGGATATTAGCCCCTTACCAGATATATGATTTGTAAATGTTTTCTCCTGTTCCATAGGTTGCCTTTTCATTTTGTTGATGGTTTCTTTTCTTTTAAGTTTGATATAGTCTTGTTTATTTCTACTTTCATTGTCTTTGTTTTTGGCATCAAATCCAAAAAAATCGTCCCCGAGACTCACGTTAAGGAGCTTTACACCTGTTTTCTTCTAGGAGTTTTATGCTTTTAGGTCTTATATTTAGGGCTTTAATATATCTGAGTTAATTTTTGTGAATACTCTAAGTAGTGTTACAGGTTCATTCTTTTGCATATTACTGTCCAGTTCTCCCAACACCATTTATTGAAAAGACTATCCTTTCCCTTAGTTGCTTTGTTATAAATGAATTAACCACATATGTGTGGTTTTATTTCTTGGCTCCCTGTTCTGTTACCTGTTTTTTTCTTTTTACAACAATGCCATTCTGTTTTGATTACTGTAGCTTTGCAATATAGTTTGAGACCAGGGGGCATGATGCCTCCAGCTTTGTTCTTCTTTCTCAAGATTGCTTTGGCTATTTGGAGTCTTATGGTTCCATACAAATATTAGAATTGTTTGTTATAGTTTTGTGAAATATGCTATTGGAATTTTGATATGGATTGCATTGACTCTATAGATAGCTTTGTGTGGTATGGACATTTTAGTAATATTAATTCTCCAACTCATGAACATGGAATAACTTTCCAGTTATTTTGTGTCTGCAATTAAACTTTCATCAGTGTTTTATACTTTTCAGTGTACATGTCTTTCACCTCCTTCATTAAATTTATTCTTGGGCATTTAATTCATTTTTATGTGACTGTAAATGTGATTATTTCCTTATTTTCTCTTTCTGGTAGTTTATTATTAGTGTACAGAAGTTGCATATTTATTTTGTATACTGCAACTTTTCTGAATTCACTTATTAGCTCTACCAGATATTTCATGGTGTCCTTAGGATTTTCTTCATATAGTATATTGTCATCTCCAAATAGTAATAGTTTTACTTTTTCCCTTCCAATTTGGATTCCCTTTATTTCTTTTTCCTGCCTAATTGCCCTGCCTAGGATTTCCAATATTATGTTAAATAAAAATGGCAAGAGTGGCATCTGTTTCTTGTCTTGATCTTAGAGCTTTAAACCATTGAATATTATGTGTGTTGTGGGCTGTGGCTGCTCATATATGAAACTTATTATGTTGAGGAAGGTTTCCTCTATACCCCCATTGTTGAAAGTTTGTGTCATAAATGGATGTTAAATTTTGTCAAATACTTCCTCTGCATCTATTGAAGTGATAATATGATTTTTATCTTTCATTTTGTTAATGTGCTCTATCACATTGATTTGTGGATGCTGAGCCATCCTGGAATTCCTGGAATAAATCACATTTGATTATGGTGTACGATCCTTTTACGGTATTGTTGAATTCATTATGCTGATATTTTGTTGAGGAATTTTACATCTATATTCATTAGGGATATTGGCCTGTCACTTTCCTTTTTTTGTGTTATCTTTGTTTGATTAGAGTATCAGGGTAATGCTGGCCTCATAAAATAAGTTTGGAAGAGTCTCCTCTTTTTCTTTACTTGGTAAGGTTTGAGAAGTATTGGTATTAATTTTTTTCTTTTTGCGTATTTAGTAGAATTCACCCATGAAGCTGTTTAGTCCTAGGATTTTGTTTGTAGAGTTTTTAAATTATTGATTCAATCTCCTTACTAATAAATGGTCTATTCAGATTTTCTGTTTCTTCATGATTCAGTCTTGGGAGGTTGCATGTTTCTAGGAATTTATTTCTTCTAGGTTGTCCAATTTCTTAGCATACAATTGTTCATAATAATCTCTTATGATCCTTTGTATTTCTGTTGTATCAGTTATAATGTTTCCTCTTTCATTTCTGATATTATTTATTTGAGGTCTCTTTTTTTTCTTGGTCAGCCTAGTGAAGTGTTCATTTTGTTTCTTTTCAAATTTACAACTTCTGGTTTCATTGACTTTTCTGTTGTCTTTTTATTTCTATTTCATTTATTTCTGCTCTCATCTGTTGTCTTTTTAGTCTGTATTTTATTTATTTCTACTTTGATCTTTGTTATTTCTTTCCTTCTACTAACTTGTGTTTCCTTTGGTATTCTTTTTCTAATTTCTTGATGTGTAAAGTTATGTTATTTGATATTTTTTTCTTGTTTCCTGAGGTGGGTATTATCACTATTAATTTCCCAGTTAGAATTGATTTTGCTGCATTCCATACGTTTTGGTGTATTTTATTTCCATTTTCATGTGTCTTGATTTATTTTGGGCTTCACCTTTTATTTCTTTGTCCACCCAGTGATCTTCCAGTAGCAAGTTGTTTATTTTTCACATATTTATTATTATTTTTCTTGTAACTAATTTCTAGTTTTATACCACTGTGGTCAGAAAAGATGTTTGACACAATTTTTAGTTTCCTTAAATTTACTAAGACTTTTTTTTAGCCTAACATATAATCTATCCTGGAGAATGTCCTGTGTGTACTTGAAAATAATGTATATTGTTGCTTTTGGATCGAATGTTCTGTATATATCTGTTAAGCTCATCTGATCTTGTGTCTTTCAAAGCTGCTATTTCTTTAATGATTATCTTTTGGATGATCTATCCATTGTTGTAAGTGGGGTGTCAAATCCCCTAATAGTATTCTGTTACTATCAATTTCTCTCTTTATATCTTTTAATATTTACCTTATATATTTAGGTGCTTCTGTGTTGACTGCATATATATTTACAATTGTTATAATCTCTTGTAGGATTTATTCCTTTGTCATTATGTAATGTTCTCCTTTTGTCTTGTTATATTCTTGGTTTTAAAGTCTATTTTGTCTTGTATAAGTAAAACTATCTGAGTGTTCTCTTGGTTTCCATTTGCATTGAATATCTTTTACCAACCCCTCATTTTCAATATGTGTAGGTCCTTTCATCTTAAGTGAGTCTCTTGTAGGCAGCATATAGAGGATACCTGTTTTAAAATCCATTCAGACACTCTATGTCCTCTGATTGGATAATTTAGTTCATTTACATACAAAATAATTGTTGATAGATATGTACTTACTGTCATTTTTTTCCATTGTTTTCAGGCTGTTTTATAGTTCCTCTTTCCATTTCTTCCTCTCTTGCTTCCTCCTTTGTGGTTTGATGAATGTTTTTAGAGGTATGTCAGATTTCTCTCTCTTCATCTTTTGTTGATCTACTATAGATTTTTCCTTGGTGGTAACCATGAAGCTTACATATAACAACTTATATTTATAACAGTCTATTTTAAGTTTATATCAACTTAAGTTTGAACACATTCTAAAACCCTATTTTGATCCTCCCCCCATGTTGAGTGTTTTTGTTGTCACATTTTACATCTTGCTAGTTTGCATATATCTTAAGTAATTATTGCAGTTACAGTTATTTTTACTACATTTGTCTTTTAACCTTTATACTAGACTAGTATTATAATTGATTAAACCATTACCTTTACTATAAACTTACCTGTGCCATCTTTTATTTTCAGCTTAAAGAAGCCCCTTTAACATTTCTTGGAAGGCTGGTTTAGTGATAATTAACTTCTTTAGCTTTTCCTTGTCTGGAAAATTCTCAACCTCTCCTTCAATTCTGAATGATAACTCCTCTGTGTAGCATATTCTTGGTTGAAATGTTTTTCCTTTGTTCTTTTTGCACTTTGATTATATCATGCCATTCTCTATGGCCTGCAGTTTCTGCTGAAAAGGCTCCTGATAGTATTATAGGACTTCCCTCATATATAAAATATTTTTCTTGTTTCCCTTGTATCTGTCCCTTGTTTTTTCTTTACTGCTTTTAAAATCTTCTCCTTGTCTTTAACTTTGGACATCCGAATTATACTATGGTTTGGCTTGGGTCTTTTTGGGTTCAGCTTATCTGGGACTCTCTGAGTTTCCTAGTTCATGATGTATGTTTATTTCCCCAGGTTAGGGAAGTTTTTAGCCATTATTCCTTCAAATTAGTTTTATGTTCCTTTCTCTGTATTCTCCTTCTGAAACTTCTATATTGTGAATGTTAGTTTGCTTGATATTTTCTTATAAGTCCTTTAAGTTATCTTGGTAAGATAAATTCTAGCCAAAATAAGCAGGCAAAGAGAGGCAACAAAGGGCCAGGTAATTTATTTAAATACCCCCGGGTGAGGTTCTGTGGCCTTCTTGCCAGAGGCCAGAGAAGTCCCACCCAGTCAGGGAGGTGGGGGCTTATAAGGGGTTAGGAGGGGGAGGAGTGGGCAAGCTATCCTAGGGGGGTGTTGACAGGTATGATTGGCTAAAGGTGACATAATAGTCAACTAGAAACGTTTTTCCTTCCAAGAGGGAGGAGGCTGACATCCGGGTCTTAGTTGGCACATCAGGATGGAATTCAGGGAGAGCTGCCCCCTTTCCATATACGGCACGGACCTTGGGGTCTGGTCTGTTCCCCCCCTATGGCATCTCTCTGTTCTGTTTGCATGTCCTTGTTTTTCCTTTCTCCAGCCTAACAATCTTCACATTTTTAAAGTTTTTTTCTGGTCTGATTGGGTTAGTTTCTCTGCCATGTGTTCACGACTTATCCTTTCTTCTGCTTCATGTAGTCTATTGTTAAACCCCTCTACTGTATTTTTCAGTCCAGGTATTGCATTCTTCAGGGCTGTGACTTCTGTTTGGAACTTTATGTTTCATACATCTTTGTTTAGGTTCTCACTGTGTTCATCCATTCTTCCCCTTAGTTCAGTGAGCATCTTTAGACCAGCTTTGAACTCTATTAGGTAAATTACTTATCACTGTTTCATTAAGGTTACTTTTCCTCTGGGATTTTATCTTGTTCTTTCATTTTATAACATTTTCCTTTCTTTCTTCATTTTGCTTGAATCTCTGTATTGGTATATGCATTAGGTCAAACCAGCCAGTTCTCCCTGTTATGAAGGGCTGGTCTTATGTGGGAGATGAACCTTAGTGGTAAACTTTGCCCTAGCTCTTGGTTGTCTCTCAAACCTTTGTGATTGTCCCAGCAGCCTATTTTATTTTTAGTAGTTCCCAGTAGCTGAGGATGCACCAAGACCTGCTAGCATCCCAAAGGAGAGAATCTTAGTCAGTACCTAAGTTCAGGCTGATTGGAAATTGGATACTCAGGCAGTACCTTTTAAAAAAATGCACACACACACACACACACACACACAGAGTTCCTATGTATTCTTTTCTTACACACACACACACACACACACGCACTATATATATATATATATATATATATAACAACAATAGTATTATGCACAGCAGTAATAGTAGTATAACTCTGTCAAAGTTCCTGGACCCAATTCCAATGTGTGTGAGTATGTGGAAGAGGATCTTCCCACACATAACACCAAGCAATTCTTGAACATCAGCAGGGTGTTGGAGAAATCAACTCAATTCTGATGCTGTCTGCATGGAGAAAATGCCAGGTTCCCCAGGTTAAGGGCTCTGTCTTACAAGACTGCCCTCTACCCCCCACACTAGATGCCAGTCACAAGCCTTGGGCAATTAAGCTGTGCTTCTGACCTACTGGCTACAAATAGGAGGTTCCAATGACCTCCCCCTTGGGTTCAATTAATTTGCAGAACAGCTCACAGAACTCAGGAGAACACTTACATTTACCAGTTTAATAAAAGATACCATAAAGGATACAAGTTAACAGTCAGATGAAGAGAGACAGAGGGCAAGGTCCCAAATACAGGAGCTTCTCTCCTCCTGGAGCTGGGGGCCTGGCTCCGTAGCACACGGGAGCGCTCTGGCTCCCAAGCATGGAAGCTCTCCGGCTGAGGAGCAGGCCCCAAGAGAGCAGAGAGCAACAAGCTCCTCGCAGGGGTTTCGGGAGGGCCTCATTACATAGTCATGACTGACTAAATGATTGCCTATTGGCTGAGTCAGCCTCCAGCTTCTTCCCTTGGGTGGGGTCCAAAAGTCTCTCATTAACATGACAAGGCACCCAGTTCAGCTTTAAGACTCCGCAGTGTTTTCAGGAACTGTGGAATGAAGACCAAATACACCTGGGAAATATATACTTCGTTATCTGAATGACCAAACGTATTTCTTATGACATTGTACGCAGCAGTCATGTGGAGCACAAGTGAAGCCCTGCTGGACCGCAGAGCCAAGTGTTCTGCAGGTGCCCTGAGCAGCAGTCACAGAAATCAGGGCTCCCTGTGAGCGTAAACGCTGTTTTCTTGGACATATCACTGAACTGTAGTGAGGCAGAGTGCAAATGTGACATCCCCCTGCCTATTTTTCCTGACACACATCCTCATAGCCTCTAGAAGTGTGCTGAACCTGAAGTTTGCCCTTAAGGCCGACGTTCTAAGACTAGCAAGTAGACTTCTTTCACAAAAAGGCCAGGGGTATGTTTCAGTCTGTTGTCTGTGCAGCGTCCTGGGGATGGTAGCCTGCCAAGAACTCTCCCTCTGATGGTTACAGTGTCAGGGGACCCAGCAATGCAAACCCACTGGCCACCAAAACCAGGTGATAAGGGGAATCTCCTAGGCGGCAGCTGCAAAAAACAGGCCTCCAGATGCAAACACTGGGGTACCAGACTGTGTAAAGGCTCCTCTCCAAGAGATGCTGGCTTTCTGAAGCATAGCAGGCAAAGATAATGCCTGCTCTCCAACCGCTCGGGAAGGTTACAGTCAGGCCTTAGATGCGTGGCTAATTAGAAGCCTGCTCCTGAGGCTGCAGCTACGGCGATTAGCTAATAGGCCTCTTTCAGAGAAAGACTAAACTCCTCCGTGTGTTGCCTCTTGCTGTTCCCTGGGGGAGGTGGGTCTTTAAGAAGAAGTCTTTCTCCATTTATTACAGTCCTGTGGGACTTGTGAGGATAAACCCCACTGGTCACCAGACTCAGGCACTGTAAAGACGTCTCCTGGCAGCAGCCAAAACAATCAGGGCATCAGGTGAGGGCATAAGCATCTTTCTGGAAGACATTGGTTAACTGGGGCAAGGCAGAAGGAGAGAGGAAAGATTGCTTCCACCAGACCTCCAGGGGCCCCTTTAAGTGTGCCAGACTGGAAGTCTGCCCCTTTCTCGGAATGACCGGGGATTCGCTTCAGTCTGCTATTCCTGCAGTGCCCTGGGGTTGGGAATCTGTGAAGAACTGTCCCTGATTGTTGCAGTCCCCTGTGACCCAGAGCCATAGGCCATTCCAGCCTCCAGACCAGGTGATCAAGGGGTCTGCTTTGGGTGGCAGCCACAAAATCTGAATCCCCAGACACAAACCTCAGGGCACCAGATGGTGTGGAAGCTCCGCTTGTGAGATCCCCGTGCTCTGGAGCTCAGTAGAGGGAGAGCCTCTGCGTTGCCTGCCTCCCACTGGCTGGAAGGAGGTGGGGGAGGGGGAGTGCAAAGCTAGGGAAAAAAGGAAAGAAAGCGAAAAAGGAAAAGAAATAGGAAACAGGACACAGGAAATGAAAAAAAAAAGTGAAGGGAATTAAAAATAGAGATGCATTGGCCAGCTTTAGCAAGGCAAAGGGAATGCAGGAAGATGGTGCACACCAGCTTCACACCCTGAAAAGTACCTCGGCAGACTCCTGCCCCCAGACCATCTGCTTTCAATTAGCAAATGAGTCTTTTTCACATGCAGTCTGGGTGCTTTGGGCCCTGGATTAGGTAAATCTACTCACAGGCCCTTTGTGGGCCATTGCTCAGTTCACCACAGCCCCATGGCTCTCGTGGGCATGGGCCTCTTTTGTCTTCAGAGCCAGATATTTTGTCTCTCAGATGCTGATCTTAAAAGCTGGTGCACCCAATGTGGGACATGAATCCTTCACTCCTCCGGGAGCAGCTCTGGGTGGCGAGTTCCCTCAGGACTGTGGGCAGGCTGTCCCAGCTCGCCTACCCAGCGTCACTGTGGGTTCCCACCCACTTGCCTGATGGGAAGATGCTGCTGTGTTTATGGATTTTTTTTCCAGGAAATTGTTCCTTATGTAGCTGTAGATTGGGTGTGTCCCTGGGAGGAGGTGGTTCAGGACTTTCTACATTATCATCTTGAACCAGAACCCCTAAAGGTATGGCAATTTAAATAATATGGTATGACACAAGGACAAAAAAACAGACAAATGGGAACAGAGATACACAGCCACTTGGTATACAATGAAGGGACACTGTGGTTCAGATTTTAAGTGGTGCTGGTTCAATCTGACTCCCATATTGAAAGAAACTTGCTCTCAAATTCACATCAAGTACAAAAGTTAATTCCAGGTGAATCTTCGATCAAAGGCACAAAGGAAACGATAAATTGAATTACATCAAAATTGAAAACCTTCATTTATCAAAAGCCAAAAGTGGGAAAAAATATTTGCAATAAGTTTAGTGATTAAAGGCCTTATACTGAAAATACATAAAGGGTTCCTAAAACTTAACAGGAAAAAATCAGCAAGTTTAAACAGGTATTTCACCATAGATGGACTCCAAATGGGCAGCAAAGATCTGGTAAGATCCCGTGTCACTGGTCACTAGGGGACACACATGGAATATAGTAATAAAACCTTCTGTAGCCTGAGAATGGTTTAAGTTAAAAGGAGTGCCGATCCCAAGCACTGACAAAGATGTGCGTCAGTTGGAACTCGTATACTAATTGGAATGTAAACTAATGTAACTACTTTGGATAACTGCTTGACCTTATCTACCAAAATTGAAGATCTGTATATTCTATGACCTAATACTTTCAATACAAGATGTATATTCAATACAAATGAGCACATCTGAACACCAAGAAATAGGTACAAGAATGTTCCTAAAAGCATTATTCATAATAAATAAAATCTGAGAACAAATATCCACCCATAACAGGTTGAATAAATTATGGTATATTCATACAATCAAATACCAAAGAGCAGTGCAATGTATGATTGCTTCATGTAACAACATGCACAAAACGGTATTTATTGTGTTATCCCATTTATATAAAATTCAGATGTGGGTGATTGCAATACCCAGTTTGAGAAGCCCCCATGGTGGTTTCCCCTGGGGAGGAGGGAGAGGCCCGTGAGGACCTCCGCATGCTGTCAGTGCTTTACTTCTTTGTCTGGATGGTGGTTACAGGGCAATTTTCATTTTGTGATGTTATCATCCTGTACACTTATATCTGTGCACTTTTCTCTCTTGTGATTATACATCTATATGAACATTTAAAAACATTAGACTTCCACACTTGTGCTTCCGAAGAGTATTCTTACACGTGTCTAGAGGCCTACTCCAGTTGAACTCTTTTCAGGACACACCCAACACAGGTCAGGAGTTGGCATTGGAAGTCAACGTTGCTACTGAATTCTCTAGTGGCTTTTGCAATTATATTTAAAAATTAAGGTAACTATGAAGTTATCAAAAGAAAAAGTAGTGAAGAGTAGACTTGCTAAACATTTTGGCTTAGGAAGTCTGGGCAGATCAGCATCCTCGTGCAATGGCTGTTCTTGTGTTTGTGCCCCCATCTGATTCATGATCAGCATCTACCCCTACCTGACTGGTTGCTGTTTCCTTCTCAGATCCCATCACTTTCCCAGTGCCTCCAATTTGTGATCAAAACCTAGGACACTCAGGTTTCAGAGCCTGGACCTGCCATAGGGACTGTGGGTCTGTTCCCACAAGGGGGTGAAGTAGGATGCAGCAGAGAGGGGAAGAACATGAAAGCCAGTGACGGGTACGTGCCCTGTGGCAGGTGGTGCTACCATCTTCAGATTGACTTATTCCCTTTGTTAGATAGGATTAATTATACTCATCATTAGGTACTTGGGGGGATTTAAGTGCACTCATGGCAGGTATAAACACCACATAAAGTCTAGCTTTTTCTTGTGTAAGTTTGACTGTAAAGGACAGCTTTTTGTGGAACACCAAATTTGAGAACTACACGTGTGTTTGTGCAGTTTTATGTTTTCTGGCTGGAAGTGCTTTTAAGTGGTCATAATGGGGCAGGAGTCTTTACAATTTCTCAAAGATCACCCTACTTTATTATATCTCTTTATGGAAATAAGCTGGTGCTGGATCTCAATGTCTATGACCAGAGGTGTAATCCAATCCTCTCAAAATTCTACATCCGCTCATTGATATGAACCTGTGTTTTAAAAATCATAGTATTGGTAACCCTTTATTTTTTAAACACTACCCATATGTAAGCAGAGGTTGGTTGCTTGGTAGGCACCAGATTCATGTGACAAGGTGGTTGCATTCTTGTTAACTCAGTGCTCCTTCTGGCTTCAAGGGTCTATTCTTTGATGTCTCCTCAAAACACTAGTCATTTGTTTACTTATTATTGAAAAGAATTATATGAAACTATAATTGTGTAGAAGCCACAGAGTTCTCTGCTAAAAAATATAGTGCCTTCCATAAAACTGTAAATGCATGCATTTTGGTAGCAGTCATTTTGAATGACCTGGTCAGCATTTGCTGACCTGGAAGATGAAAAAGTATAACATAAATGAACAAAATCACTGTCCATCTTACAGCAAAAGAAAATATTTCCTTCTTGTATGCACAATGAACAGTAAATTGAAGATAAAAACCTAGACCTTGTTATTTTTGAACAAAATATATAATATAGCAAGAAAATTAGTTGTCCTCATTCTGTACAAAAGCCACATGCTGAAAATGGTTCTTATCCTCCCTTCGAGGCAATGTGAAAATTAAATTGTTATCAAATTATTATTGAGGAATGGTCAGATAGAAGTGATACACTCTGGAAAGAGTCCTTGCATGGCCTCAGGTTGTAAAGCTGGTGAGGTGAGTAAGATTCATTTCTCAGCCAAGAGTCTTTGCAATTCTAATATCTACCTTCTCAGATTCTGTTTTCAGGGGGAAGTCAGGGGAGCAGCAAAAAGTCATGCAGGAAGAGGTAATGGAGCGTGGAAGGCCTTTCCCCACATCACGTCACCAGAAGGCTGTGACAGAGCACTGTCCCAGTGGTGCCCAGCCTTCCAAGGCCGACACTGTCCCATCTAAAGCAGAGTGCTGATCTTTGCTTCCTGGGAATAGTTTTGTACCTCATATTTGCTTTAATTCCATTTTAGAAGAAAATTAGTTTAGCCTAATCCACAGCCTTATTTTTCTGTTTAAAATTGTGTTGTCCAAAAGTTGTGCAGTGTAGTCTTACCTCTATTGAAATAAAAATTTTCACAAAGGTTTCAGAAACAAAGAAACTATTTTACATTTCCAAAACATATTTTCTTTCTCAGTTAAGCAGGTGTATTTGTAAGGTTCTAAAAAATATGGCACACCCATAAAAGCATTCAGCAACTGGCAGCTATTATCAATATTGCCATTTTCATGAAGAAACATGGACATTGTTCGCACATACAAACGTATGGTTAAATGAAAGGCTATTGTGCATAGGTGAATTAACTAATGAAAAGGTGGGTCAAATAACCACAGGATAAAATAGCACGCAAAAAGGTACAAATAGTACAGTATTAACAGCAAAGCTAAAGGAGATAAAAAGAAAAGGATTGAGGCAGGATAGGCATTTTAAGTTGCTTTAGTTAACAATGACATAGAAATAATCAGTACAAAGAATAAAGAATGGTAGAGCTATTGGCTACAGAGGCCAAGTTTCCAGGCTTAGCACTGGATTTATAAGAAAGAAGAGTATCTTTTTTGCCTAAGTGTAATATACTGTTATTAATTTTGGGAACACACAAAGGTCATGTTAGTCCATGAAACTAAATTTTTACTAAATTAAATTTTATTTGACACTTGATACTTCACAACTTTAAAAGACACCATCTTCACTGAAAATTTAAAAAGGAATACAATAAAAATATCGAGTATTTTAGTGTGCTGATAGGGTTTTGACTAATTTTAAAGCAAATGTTGGTAATGGAAATCCTTTTCATATAAATATTCTAGAATAAATGTCATTGTAAATTAACTAAATATCTTTCACAATTTTAGTAAAGGTCAAGATTTTTCTTACAATAAGAATTTTCAGTAGAAAATGACCTCACACAAGAGACCTCTATTATGCATTGATATATTTGAATAAACTTAGGGTCAAGAAACTGAAATCCTAAATGGAGTGAGAAAGAGAGTAAAGAATGGTTGGAGAGATATCCACTTGTAGAAATGGCCACCTAAATAACCCTAACCAATCCTTTTGCTGGTATTTGTACAACTATGTACATCACAATATTATTCATAGTAGTAAAACTGAGAAGCAACTTAAGTGTCCATCAGCTAAAAAATGGGTAAGCAAAATGTGATCTTTATAGTCAACCAAATAATATTTAGTTTAATAAGGAAGTAAATCCTGGCATTTGCTACAACATGGATGAATCTTGAGGACAGTATTCTGAGTGAAATAAGCTGTTCACAAAAAGATGAGTCCTGTTGATTATACTTACATGAGATTCTTAGAGCAATCAAAATCACAGAAGCAGAAAGAAGAATTGTGGTTGCCAGGTGATAGGTGGTGAGAGGAATGGGGAGTTATTGTTCAATTGGTAGAGGATTACAGTTTTGCAAGATGAAAATACTTTTGGAGATGAACGGTGGTGATGGTTGCACAACAATATAAATATACTTAAAACCACTGACTTGTACACTTAAAAAATGGTTAAGATAATATATTTTATATGTTATGTGTTTTATAACAATAAAATATTTTGGAAAAAGTAGATAAAACATAGTTCCCCATTTAAAAAATTGGGAGAAATGCAGGAAGGAAAAATATATATTCATTACAACATTATTCATAATAGTAAAAAAAAAACCTTAGATACTACCTACATATTGAACTACATGAATATGATTAAATAAATTAGGGTATATCTACTTGATGGACTATCTCAACTTAAAGTATTAAGTGGGAAAAGTAAGATAACATTGTGTATATTTATAATCTGATTCATGTAAAAGTTAAAAAAACTGCTTAAAATAAATAAACCAAATTTTAATAGTGAGAAAAAAGATTCAGATAGGACTCACTCTATCAGATAGTAAATGTTATTATAAAGCTATGAAAATTAAGATAGTGTGGTATTTATTCAAGGAATGAAAAATAAACATATGGAATAAAATTAACACCCCATAAATGGCCCATTTAGGTATAGTCTCTCAATTTTTAACAGAAAGTAACATTTTGTAAAAGATGATAGTTTAAAAATAACTTGTGGTGGGATAATTGTATAACCATATAAAAATAAAATTAAATCATACAATATGAAAAATCATTTAAAATTGGAGATCTAAATACAGAAAGCTGAACAAAAGAGCTCTGGAACATGGTTTCTAAACCTCAGCTCTTTGGACTGGATCATTCCTTATCGTGGGGGTGACTCTTACACTGTAGGGTGGTCAACAGCATGCCTAGTCTCTACCCAGTAGAAGCCAGAAGGAGGCTCCGAGTTGTGACCATCAACAATACCAACAACAATGGTAGACAAATTTGGTCCTATTGAGACCCAATGTTCTATAAAATAGCAAAGAAGGATATCTTCAGACTTTAGGTAAAGAAAGAATCCTCAAATACAAAGAAAAAGCCTGGAAATTTGATTTGCAAAATATTCAGTGGAACTGTTTATTAAAAGGCATCAGTAAGAGAGGAAAAGGCACACCACAGAGTAGGGGAAAATATTTGAAAACATAACCAACAGAAGTCTTGCATCCAAAACATAAAAAATTCCTTTTAATTTTGATTTTGAATGAGAAAATAATAAATAATTTAACAGAAAATAATAGAAATATATTTAAAGAGACACCTCACAAAAGAAAAACATCCAAACAAACAACAAACATTTAAAAAGATACTCAACCTCATTAAGAGGTAAATGAAAAGTGAAATCACAATAAAATAACATTACATACCTACCTCAATGGCTAAAATTAAAAATATTGATAATACCCATTGTTGGCAAGGCTACAAAGTCTTTTACATATTTTTGAAGGAAGTGAATAACAGTATAGCCACTTTGGAAAAGTGGTTGGTATGATCTACAAAAGTTAAATTTGTGCATACACTGTAACTCAGAAACACTTGTTCAGACATATACCCCATCAAAATTAAATATACATGTGTACAAGGAAATGTATAAAGATCTTCTTGGCAACTTTATTAGAAATAGGCAAGAACTGAAAAAATAATATTCATTCATCTGAAATGCACACATAAACTTGTGGTATATTTGTAAATTGGACTATTACATACTGATACAAATAAACAAACCACAGCTATATGCAACAATTGTGATAAAATACAAAACTAATTTTGAGTAAAAGTAACCAGACACAAAATATATAAGGCATCAATTAATGATCAAAAATAGGCAAAGCTACTATTTAGAGATGTAAAACCAGAAAGATTATTATCATCATAATAATTATGGTATGGCATATATTATCCTGGGATAAGAAGGATACAGGTAGAAGGGAAAAAGATGTTGGCATGAGAAGTGAGGCAGAAACCTTCTCCCAAAACCACATATTACACAAAAATATAGCTAATACAAATAATCCTGAAAGAGATATCTGAGAATACAGAACAGATTGCCTACATCTTGGGAAAAGAGACCCCACAGAAAAGGTTAAAGTAGCAAAGCCGTCAATGGTGGGACCCAAGCCTCCCCCAAACCAAACGCTCCTCCCAGGTGGGAGGGAATAGAAGCCTAGGACTGCTAAACACCCAGCCCTGGAGATCTATCTGCTCTTGGAACATGAACCCACATTACATGGTGCTCTGAAGATTAGTGGGGTTGGAAAGCAAAGATAGGCAGAATACTCAGAGAGACTAAAATTTCAGCCACTTGTGGAGAACAGGTATGCACAACTGGCCCCTCCAGGATAAATGAAGGGCAGGCACTTTGAAAGACTTCCTAACAATGAGAGAGGTGCTAAAGGGGCAAAGATTATACAGAGTTCACTGCTCAGGAGAAAGGGCAAGTGGACAAAATCAGCTTGGCATACTCAGATTAGCAGGTTGGGAACTCTCAGGAGCTTCAGCTGCTCCAGGCGCCTGGTTGACAGTGCATCCCCAAGGTACCCCACAGCAAAACGCAGCCTGCCACTTCTTCCTCAAGTACCAGTTCTACAAACCTGCTACCCCTACCGTTGCACCAGGTCAGTTGGAGGGTGGCCCCACCTATGGCAGTTACAGGGGCATAATTCAGAGGCTTCTCCCTGAGTGCACAACCCACTGGACCTGGCAGTGGAGGCAGGCACTACAGAGGGGAAACAGGAAAGAGCTTGGTCTTCCAGACTGGTGCCGGTTCTGCTCACCTGTGAACCCAGCCAGAGCTACAGGTGCTTGGCAGCTCCAGAGAGTAGAACTGCCGGACACTAGAGGGCACCACGTACACAAAGTTATTATTCAACAGGAATCAATAGAAAAATGAAATGGTAAACAAATTTTGTACAAACAAAAACACAGCAATAGATACCAGAAAGAGGGCTAAGTGAAACTGAAATCACCAATCTTCTTGATGAGGATTTCAAGATAAAAATCATAAACATGTCCATGGAGCTACAGAAAAATATTCAAGATCTCAGGGAGGACTTCAAGAAAGAAACAGAAACTTCAAAAAATACAGTATCTGAAATGAAAAATACAATGGAGGTATTTAAAAGTAGAATAGATGAGGCAGAGGAGAGAATAAATGAAATAGAACTTAGAGAATAGGAAAACAAAGAAGCTGAGGCAAAGAGAAATAAACGGATCTCTAGGAATGAAAGAATAATAAGAGAAATGTGCAAACAATCCAAGTGTAATAATATTTGCGTTGTAGGGGTGCCAGAAGAAGAAGAGAGAAAAAAAACTATTTTGGAGGAAATAATTGCTGAAAGCGTCCCCAATCTGGAGAAGGAAAGTCTCTCAGGCCATGAAAGTGCACAGACCTCCCAACACAAGAGACCCTAGGAAGACGACGCTTAGACATATAAAAATTAAAATGGCAAAGATCAAGGACAAGGACAGAGTACTAAAAGCAGCTAGAGATATAAAAAAGATCACATGTAAAGGAAAGCCCAGCAGGCTGTCATCAGACTCCTCAGCAGAAACCTTACAAGCCAGAGGGGAGTGGCATGATATATTTAATGCAATGAAACAGAAGGGCCTCCAACCAAGAATACTCTATCTGGAAAGATTATGATTTAAATTTGAAGCAGGGATTCAACAACTTCCAGATAAGTAAAAGTTGAGGGAATTTGCATCCACTAACCATCTCTACAGTGTGTTTTAAAGGGACAGCTCTAGATAGAAGTACTTCTAAGGCTAAATAGCTGTCACCAGAGAAAATAAAGCCACAGTAAAGAAAGTAGACCGATTTGTTAACTAAACAATTGCAAAATTAAAGCAACTACCCCCAAAGTCAGTCAAGGGATACACAAAGAGTACAGGATATATAAAGAGTGGAGGAGGAGGAAGAAGAAAAAGGGAGAAAAAAAACCCCTCTAGGTTGTATTTGAAATAGCATAATAAATGACTTAAGTTAGACTATTAGACAGTAAGGAAGCTTCCCTTGAACTTTTGGTAACTACAAATCTAAAGCCTGCAATAGCAATAAGTACATATCTATTGATAATCACCCTAAATGTAAATGGTCTGAATGCACCAATCAAAAGGCATAGAGGTACTGAATGGATAAAAAAAAAAAAACCATCTATATGCTTCCTCTAAGAGACTCATTCCAGACTGAAAGACATACACAGACTTAAAAGTGAAGGAATGGAAAAAGATACTCCATGCAAATAATAGGGAGAAAAAAGCAGGAATTTCAGAACTTACATCAGACAAAATAGACTTCAAAACAAAGAAAGTAACAAGAGACAAAGAAGGATATTACATAGCATTAAAGGGGTGAGTCCAACAAGAGGATATAACCATTATAAATATCTATGCACCCAATATAGGAGCACCTAAGTATGTGAAACAAATGTTAACAGAATTAAAGGGGGAAATAGAATGTAATGCATTCATTTTAGGGACTTCAACACACCACTCACTCCAAAGGACAGATCAACCAGACAGAAAATAAGTAAGGAGACAGAGGCACTGAACAAACATTAGAACAGATGGACCTAACAGACATCTACAGAACACTCTACCCCAAAGCAGCAAGATACACATTCTTCTCATGTGCACATGGAACATTTTCAAGAATAGAACACATACTAGGTCACATAAAGAGCCTCAGTAAATTCAGAAGTATTGAAATTGTCCCAATGAGCTTCTCAGACCACAAAGGTATGAAACTAGAAATAAATTATACAAAGAAAACAAAAGAGCCTACAAACACATGGAGGCTTAACAACATGCTTCTAAATAATCAATGGGTTAATGACCAAATAAAATCAGATATCAAGCAATATATGGAGACAAATGAAAACAACTCAGCAGCCCAAAACCTAGGGGATGCAGCAAAGGCAGTTCTAAGGGGAAAGTATATTGCAATACAGGCTCATCTCAAGTAAGAAGAACAATCCCAAATGAACAGTCTAAACTCACAATCAATGAAACTAGGAAAAGAATAAATGAGGCCCATAGTCAGTAGAAAGAGGGACATAATAAAGATCAGAGAAGAAATAAATAAAATTGAGAAGTATAAAACAATAGAAATAATCAATGAAACCAGGAGCTGGTTCTTTGAGAAAATAAACAAAATAGATAAACCCATAGCCAGACTTATCAAGAAAAAAAGTTTATACACATAAACAGAATCAGAAATGAAAAAGGAAAAATCACTATGGACATGACCAAAATACAAATAATTATTAGAGAATACTATGAAAAATTATGTGCTAACAAATTGTATAACCTAGAAGAAATGGACAACTTTTTAGAAAAATACAAACTTCCAAGACTGACCCAGAAAGAAACAGAAAATCTGAACAGACCGTTTACCAGCAAAGAAATTGAATCAGTAATCAAAAAACTACCTAAGAACAAAATCCCTGGACCAGATGGCTTCACCGCTGAATTTTATCAAACATTTAGTGAAGACCTAATACCCATCCTCCTTAAAGTTTTCCAAAATGTAGATGAGGAGGGAATACTTCCAAACTTATTTTATGAGGCCAGCATCACTCTAATACCAAAACCAGAAAAGGCACCACGAAAAAACAAAATTACAGATCAATATCCTGGATGGACATAGGTGAAAAAATCCTCGATGAAATATTTTAGCGCATCAAATTCAGAAATACATCAAAAAGATCATCCATCATGATCAAGTGGGATTTACTCAAGGAATGCCAGGATGGTACATTATTAAGAAAATCAATCAATATCATATATCACATCAGCAAATAGAAGGACAAAATCATATGATCATCTCTACAGATGCTGAAAAAGCACTTGACAAAACTCAACATCCATTTATGATAAAAGTCTGAACAAAATGGGTATAGAGGGCAAGTATTTCAACATAATAAAGGCCTTATACAACAAACCCACAGCAAACATCATACTTAAACAGCAAAAAGATGAAAGATTGTGAACAAGACAAGGATACCCAGTCTCCCTGTTTTTATTCAACATAGTTCTGGAGGTCCTAGCCACAGCAATCAGACAACACAAAGAAGTAAAAGGTATCCAGATTGGTAAGGAAGAATTTAAAGTGTCACTGTTTGCAGATGACATGATATTATACATAAAAAACCCTAAAGAATACTCTCCAGAAACTTCTTGAACTAATAACTGAATTCAGCAAAGTTGCAGGATACAAAATTAATACACAGAAATCTGTGACATTCGAATATACTAATGATGAATTAGCAGAAAGAGAAATCAGGAAAACAATTCCATTTACAATTGCATCAAAAGATTAAAATACTTAGGAGGTGAAAGACCTATATCCTGAAAACTACAAGATACTCATGAGAGAAATTAAAGGAGACATCAGTAAATGGAAATACATCCTGTGCTTGTGGATAAGAAGAATTAATATTGTCAAAATGGCCATTCTGCTTAAGGGTGAAACCTCCTACACTGTTGGCGGGAATGTAAATTAGTTCAGCCATTGGGGAAAGCAACATGGAGGTTCCTCAAAAAACTAAAAATAGAAATACCATTTGATCCAGGAATTCCACTCCTAAGAATTTATCCAAAAAAAAACAAGATCCCTGATTCAAGAAGACATATAGACCCCTATGTTTATTGCAGCACTATTTACAGTAGCCAAGATAAGGAAGCAACTTAAGTGTCCATCAGTATATAAATGGATAAAGAAGAGGTGGTACATATACACAATGGAATATTATTTAGCCATAAAAAGAAAAAATCCTACCATTTGCAACAACATGGATGGAGCTGGAGGGTATTATGCTCAGTGAAATAAGCGTGGTGGAGAAAGACAAGTACCAAATGATTTCAGTCATTTATGGAGCATAACAACAAAGCAAAACAGAAGGAACAAAACAGCAGCAGACTCACAGACTCCAAGAAGGGACTAGCGATTACCAAAAGGGAGGGGTTGGGAAGGGTGGGTGGGGGAGGGAGGGAGAAGTGGATTAAACAGCATTATAAGCACACATAGTATAGGTAGGTCACAGGGAAGGCCATATGGCATGGAGAAGAAAAGGAGTGATTCTATAGCATCTTACTATGCTGATGGACAGTGACTGCCATGGTGTGTCGGAGGGGACTTGATAATATGGGTGAATGTTGAAACCACAAAGTTGTTCATGTGAAATCTTCATAAGATTGTATATCAATGATACCTTAATTTAAAAAAAGATGAGTATCATCAAAGTTTGAAAAGGACATAAGGAAATTGGCATTCTCATGCATTTTAATGGAAATGAAAATTGGAGAAGACTTGTTAGAAGTTTATCTAGGAGTATCTGTCAAAATTTGGAATGTTTATGTCCTTTATTCAGCAATTTCTAGCAATCTGTCTGAAAGATTAGTTGCTCATATGCATAAGGATGTATGTACAAGACAAAATAAAAAGAAGGATAATGGTATTAACTAGGAAAGGGTAGGAGGGCTTTCTGGAGAGGGGCTCAGATGAACTGTTTTGGACAATTCCAATTCTTATAACTGCCAGGTAGTTCCTATCATACCAAAGCTCTCACAGAATATAACTATAAACTCTTCATAAAATCTAAAGGAAATAAAGCTGTTGTAGAATAAAATAAAGAAGGCAGATACCAGAGTCACAAGTGCTTAAAATAAGAGAAGAGAATTGGGTAATTCATCCTGCTTTCCTTTTATTTGTAGTGTGATGGCAGTCTCAGTTTACACCATGTAGAACAGCTAAAACTCTAAAGCAGCCTGAAGAATCAAAAGAAGAATTCAAGATAACCACAACCACTGGAAATTGAGGGGAGTACCTTAGAAATAAGAGAGTCAAAGGAAATTAATCCTAAATTCTATATATAATCCTTGCCCAAGTTTCTTGCTTATCCTTGAACTAAATATATGACCAGATCCTAAGTAGCCCCACTAAGAGTAAAAGAATTTAGCTGCAATTTAAATTGCTACTCACCACAGGGAAAATAGAGTTTGTAATTTGAGTCTCATTCAGGTTAGTTACAGACTCAAACAAAAGCAACATTCTTTGAAGGAACATAAAAGAATCCAGAGTCTTTAACATTATATCATTCACAAAGTCCAGGATACAATCTGTAATTACTCAACATAGAAACAGAAAAGTCTACCTCATTGGCAAATCAGAAAAAACAATAAATAGTGATGGATGGCAAAATGACTCAGATCTTGAAATTAGCAAGCAGGGATTTCAAAGCAGCTTTAATAACTAAGTTGAAGGGCATGAAGTAAAATGTGCTCACAGTGAGTAAAAAGTTAGGAAAATAACATCAAATTAATAGAAAATCTGAAAAAAGACTGAAATGAAAATTGGATAACTGAAGGAATTATATATATATGTGTGTACATATATATATATATATATATGATTTTAAAAATTAAAATTCACTGAACTCCAGAATGTAGATGAAAATGAAGAACAAGAGTTGGCCAACTTGATGGCAGATCAGTAGAACTTATCCAATCTGGATAATACACAGAAAAAACAAAAAGACAGGAACAAGCTTTCAGGACCTCTTTCAAATCAACATCAATATCAAAACATTTAACATATGGAATTGAAGTACCACAGTAGAAAGGAGAGGGTTTGAAAAAATAATTGGCAGAAATAATGGCTGAAATTTTCTCTGATTGGAAAACAAATTTACATATTTGAGAATCTCAGAAAATTCAGAATGGTAAGATTACAAAGAACACAAAATATGGGTGCATTATCATTAAACTATTGAAAACCAAACATGAAAAATGTGTAAGGTAGCCAGAGAGAAATTACATATAGCACATAAGAGAACAATGGTGTGAAATACTATGACTTCTCCATAGAAATAGTGGAAGCCACAAGATAGTAGGACTTCTTTGAAGAGTTGAAAGAAGAAAAAGAGTCTTTAAAGAGTTGAAAGGAAAATAGACTGGGAGCCCAGAATCTTATATTCAACAAAAGTATATTTCATGAAGTGAAATAGTTATTTTCAAATTTTAAAAAACACCATTAAGCATTACTATAATTTGCACTATAAGAAATTCTTCAACTAAAGAGAAATGTTGTAGATCAGAACTCAGGTTTTCAGGAAAGAAAATGTACCAGAAATGATAGATGTACGGATAAGTACAAAGGATTATTGTTTATTTCTAAATTTTTTGAAATGCAAATGACCATTTAAAAGTAATATTATAATATTTTTGTGGGCTATTTCTATAAATATAGTACATATGACAATTGTAGCATAAACAACGAGGGGGGTGACAAATGGACATATGTTGTAATGATTCTACATTTTATGTGAAATCATACAATATTAAATCTAAGAGGACTATGAAAAATTAAGAATGATATTTGAATTTTCCAAGTGCTTGCTAAAAAAATGCAGAGAGGTTTTGCTGAAAAACCAACAGATATAAGAAAATGGAATTCTAAAATATATTTAATCCAGAAAAAGACAGGAAAGGAAGAGCAGGGAACAAAACAACAAGCAGCAAAAAAAAAAAAAAAAAAGGGGAAATACAGTAAATGGCAGACCTATCCAATTACATCAATAACTAATGGAACTTTAATGCAATAAACACTCCAATAAAAAGATATAAAATGCCAAAATGTATAAAATTAAAGAAGCAGGTGCACTGGTACTTTCACCAAAATAGAGCATGTGCTGGACCTTAAACAAGTCTCAGTAATTAAACACAACTGAATCATACAGAGTTTGTACTCTGATCACATTAAATTTAGTTAGAAATTAATGGCTGAAAGCTTTCTGAAACACCCATCCCCCCAACTATTTGGAAATTAACACACATTTCTATATAACCCACAGGTCATAAAAGAAATAACAAGTAAAAGTTAGAAAGGATTTTAAACTGAATGATAATAAAAGTACAATGTACCAAAAATTGTAGGATGAAGATAAAACAGTTTTGAGAGGAAAATTTATAACTGTAAATGTTTCTATTTGATAAGAAAATGCTCTACATTTGGTGTCCCAAGATTTCACTTCAGGAAGCTACCTAAAGCAAAACAAAACAAAACACAGTATCTACAAAGCAAGCATGAAGATAGTACTGAATATAAAGCAAAAATAAATGAAATAGAAAACAAATATGGGAAGCAGAAAAATTTTTTTAAAAGCTGTTTCTGAGAAAAGATCAATATCAATTGCTAAAGCCACATTGAACAAGAGAGCAATGTTACCGTGATTTCTTGACGGATGTTTGCTTTATGATAAATTGTTGAACAAATATTTGCTTTTGCATTTTCCCATGTTTATGTTTTACAATAAAATGTTTTAAAAATGCAAAAAAGAAATAGCTAAATATATGGACAGAGATATGTATATGGTAATCTTGGTAATAGCACAAAACATGTGAAGTCAGCTACCTATCACCCAGCTTCAATGTCTGTCAGCCTGTGGCCATTCTTGTGACATCTCTGCAATCACCCACTTATTCTCTCCTCCCCCAGAACTATTTTTAAGCAAATCCAAACTAAAATAGATACTCTTTTATTGATAAATAAATCCATTTGTTTTCATTATATATATATTCTCAGATAAAAAACTTGCACAATGATTATAATATGATGCTATTTTTAAAAGTATATGTGTTTACATATTTGTATTTATTGGCTTCACATATAGAAAGAATCCTGGAAATTTACATATCATGATATAGACATGGTTTGCCTCCCAAAAGGCAAGTAGAAGATATTTTTTCTCTCAAAATATAGCACTTCACACTGTTTGCTCTCTCCACACACACACTCTACACTTTGATAGCCATCTTAACCTGTATTAAACAACAAGAATGCAAATCCATCTAGAGATGACTAGATCTTTGGCAATAAGGAAAGGAGATAGCCACATCTGGTAGCTTAGGCACACACACACCAGAAAGTTTATCATAGATAAATAAATAGGTAAATGGATAAAGGACTAGGAAGGACAGAAACAATATGTCCGATGTGAAAAGTCAGCATGCTTTGGGAGCACATGATTGATAAACTCAGAACAAGTAATCAAGGAAGGCGTGGTAAAAAACAGTGTGATTGTCTCTCTGCACCATCTGCTGTCCAAGTGACAACGATTTTCAGCAGCCAGAGATTTGGCATCTCACAAAATGTCAACCTCATTCTGAAGGAACGCCCAGATTTTATGAAGGACCCCAGAGGAATCCTGCAGAGGAATTTCAATCATATCAATGTGAAACTCAGTTTCCTTGGAAAGAAAAACAAGCAGCTTTGGGTTGATGAATGAGAGAGAAAAAGAAAGAAACTGGTTACTGTTTTCACTATCTGTGGTGATGCATAGACCATGCTCAAGGGTGCCGAAGGGCCTCCTTTGCAGGATGAAGTCAGCCTGCACTCATTTTTCCAACTCGGTTGTTACTTGGGAGAGTAGGTGTCTGTCTCATTGACATCCACAAATTCTTGGACGAAATGTATCTCCACGGTTTGGATGACGTCAGGTGTTGCTTGCTTGATATTTCAAGTACAGATAAAGAGAGTTAATTCCCGGAAGAAATGGCCTTGAGCTTAAATCGAATTCAGCTGCCTTGATTTATCAGGCTATGCAAGTTAAAAAAAAAGGAATATCAAAAGATTTGGAATCATATCTATTTCTGTAAGAAAGCAAGCTAATGATGACTAAAATATAAAAATTGTGCAGCTATAGAAACAACATGGTGGATGATACCTAAGACCTATTTGTGATATTTTTATTAAACACAATAAAATTATTTTATCAATCAAAGGAAGACCTGATACATTTTCTCTTTTTTTCCTCCCAGCCTTATTGAGACATAGAACACTGTGTAAGTTTAAGGTGTGCAAATGTTGGTCTGGTACACTTACATACAGCAGAATGATTACTAGCTTAGCATTAACTAATACCTGCATCAGGTCACATAATTACCATTTCTTTTTTGAGGTCAGAACATTTAAGATCTACTCTCTTAGCACCTTTCAACTATATAATACAGTATTATTAACTATAATTACCATGCTGTACATTAGATCCCCAGAACTTATAATTTTATAACTAGAAGTATGTACACTTTGACCAGTATCTCCACATTTCTCTCAACCCCAGCCTCTGGTAACCACCATTTTACTCTGTTTCTATAAATATGATTTTTTTAGATTCCACAGAGAAATGAGATCATACAGTATTTGTCTTTGACTTGTTTCACTTAGCATATGCCTTCAAGATCCATTCCTGTAGTTGCAAATGGTAGGATTGCCTTCTTTCTCATGGCTGAATAATACTTTGTTGTCTATTTACCACATCTTCTTTATCCATTCGAACATTGATGGACACTGGTTATTTCCATATCTGGCTATTGTGAATAATACAGGAGTTCAGATACCTCTTCAAGATCCTGTTTTCATTTTCTGTGGGTAGATACCCAGAAGTGGGCTTGCTGGATCATATGGCAGTTCTATTTTTATTTTTTGAGGATCCACCATACTCTTTTCTGCAATGGCTGCACCAATTTACATTCTCACAAACAGTGCACAAGAGTTTCCATTTCTCCACATCCTTTCCAACACTTGTTACCTCTTGTCTTTTCAGTGATAGCCATCCTATCTATGCAATTATGCTCATCAGGAATATTGGCCTGTAATTTTTTCCTGATACATATTGCTAAGGAATCTAAAGTATGTTGGGATAGAGAAAGCAAAAAAAAAATTCTGATACAAATCAGAATGTGGTGAACACTACAAAAGAATTATAAAATGACTGAGGGTATGTGGTCTCACACTACACTCTTTCAATTTTATTTAAATATTTCACATTAACAGTCTCTTCTTACTTTGCTATATCTAAATATGGCTAGACTTCCCACTATGTCATTACGCAGATGTGACTATGGATAGGTATGTGTCAGTAGACTATGTCACCTTTCTTAAATGAAAGTTACCACCTGCTGAAATATTACTTCTGTTAGCTTCTGCTTTTGTTTTTATTGGACTCTTTCCATGCTTCAAAATTCTGAATTACTGTCATCTTTTGAAATAACACCGTGGTAATTCAAGTGCCAGCACAAATTAAAATACTTCTTAAGTGCATAGAACTAATTAACAGCAAAGGGCCACAGTGTTAAAAAGAAATGTAATCATTTCTCCTGAAGTAAGCAAAAAAGCCTTCCAATACACAGTCAATCACTATGGAGCTGCTGCAATGTGACTACAATAAATTGACTCTGAAAAAGGAATTCCCTGGGCACTTCCACAGAAACCAAATAGAGTAGCATCAAGCATAGTAGTTAGGGATACAGGTGTAGGGGGCAAATTTGGATCCAAACACTGGCACTGTTACTGCTCTTCCTGTATTCCTACGACAGTTTTCTGCTATTACTGTACCTAAAGGCTGATGGCACCAGGCTGGTGCCTTTCATGAAACTGTCTTCGATTACCCGATGCTTGTGCTGCCTCTTCTTACCAGGACTTGCATGTCCATAGACAGCACTCACTGTGGGAACACTTCCAACCACGCATCTCCATCTCAGATTTTTCTCCAGGCCTTAACATTAGTATTTAATAGGCATTTCAAACGTAAAATGACTGAGACTGAGCTCCTGATATTTCTTTCTCCTGGGCAGATGGGAAGATGCAAGAAATATCAGTGAATCAATGCTGGAGCGCTCACTCTAGTCTTCTTGTTATGTGAAATAGTTAGTTATGCTATTAAATTCCATAAGCCAAAAGATTTTAATGGAGACAGTTGGACATGTGTCAAAAAGAAAAAATTTGGACAAAATAAAACAAATGTAGACGTTTGAATAATGAAACAGTAGAAGAAACAACTGTGTGGATGGTGCAGGGAGAGGGCAGTGGCAAGGGAATGCTCAGAGAAATTCCAGACTCCCAGGAAGCAGACCTAACAAAAGGTATGAGTGAGAAAGGGCCAGGGTTTGGGAGACTTCTGAGTTCTGTGTATGAAAGAGTCAGCCCCGCGCTCAGTCCTCCGGTGCCCCTTGCACAGTGAACCCACAGCCAGATGTTTTCACAAAGGCAAAAACAAGCAGGATCTTTTCCTGAAGAAAATGAACAAATGGGCACAAATAGACACCTGATAAGTAGCTGTTGAAAGAAAGAATGAGCATTTCCTACAGCTGATCATATACTGCATCATAATGCACAGTAACTGACAGAGGAAGCAGTCTAAAAAGTCAGGAAGAATATATCAGATTTGAAGAAGAATGAGCAGACTCACATATACAGAACACTGCCTGTAACAACTGTAGAATATACATTCTCTTTGGATACACATAGGATACTTACTGAAATTGACCATATAGAAGGAGATAGGAAAACATTCATACATTTCAAGAATTGGCACCATGTCTTTTATTTTTTTTTTAACCACACTGAACTTAAATTAAATAGCAACACTCTGCCCCCACCTCCCTCTGCCCACAAAGGACTACAAAAGTGTTACAAATTTGGGAATTAAGACAATGCTTTTAAACAACACATGAGGGAAATAAAAAATGAGCAGAATTCTTTAAAATTATGGACCAAATGATAATATAAATAAAAGGTATCAAATTTGTGATATGTAGCTAAAGCTATGCTGGTAGAGAAATTGAATGACTGAAATGCATATAATAAAAAGCAAGAAAGATTAAAGATCAGTAATCTAATAAGGGAACTTCTGCTTCTAATCAAGGTAGGGTCTCAGAGACTGGCTTTAAGTTCCTATCTGAAATAAAGAAAAATAAGACTGAAAATTAGGAATAAAAAAAGGTGGCTTTTAAGACAATGAAATCAGATAATGAACGAGGGACAGGAAACAAAGGAGATGAGCTCTGTGACTGCCCAGGCTGTGCCCTCACGGGGCGTGCGGGCTATGGCACAGGGGAGAAGGGATCCAGGCAGGAGCCGGGAGGCTGTCTGAGTTGATAAGACAGACAACTATCTGAAGAGGAGTTGGCCAAGGAATTAACAATGCAGAGCCTATGGACATCAAAGGATGTTAAGGGCATATTACTAAGAAAAACTTCATGCCAATGAATTAGGCATTTTAAATCCTTTGAAATACATACATTTATAGGGCTGACTCAAGATGAGATGGATAATATGCAGAGCACTACATCTACTAAAGAAACAGGGTTAGTGGTTAAAAACATTCCCTAAAAGAAAATTTCAAGTTCAGATGGGTTCACTGATGAGTTTTATCAACTACTGAAGAAGGAAATAATACAAATTTTCCACAAAATCTCTCAGAAATTGAGGTGCAGGGAATGTTTCTCAAATTATTCATGAAGGTCAGATTCATCATAATACAAAAACCAGGAAAGGATGTTATAAGAAAACTATAAACCCATATCCCTCATTAATAAAGATGCAAGTGCCCTGAACTAAATTTCAGCAGATTATATTTAGCAATATATAAAGAGGATAATATATCATTACAAAGTAGAGTTTGTCCCCAAAATGTAATGTTGATCTATTATTCTAAATAAGAGATCAAGAAATTGTTTCTTAAAAAGACCAGATGATAGGAAGAGCCAAGATGGAGGCGTGAGTAGAGCAGTGACAATCTCCTCCCAAAATTATATATATGTTTGAAAATACAACAAATACAAGTATTCCTAAAAGAGAGACCAGAAGACACAGGACAACAGCCAGGCTACATCCACACCTGCGAGAACTCAGCGCCTCGCGAAGGGGGTAAGATACAAGCTGCCTCCCAGCGGGACCCGAGCGCCCCTCCCCCAGCTCCCAGAGGGAGGAGAGGAGTCGGAGCGGGAGGGAGAGGGAGCCCAGGACTGCTAAATAGCCAGCCCTAGTCATCCTCACCGGAGCGCCGACCCAATGCATGGAGTGCTGGGTACTAGGGAAACAGGACAGCAAAATCTGCTAGCGAGTCCGTGCAGTTGGCGCCCCTGGGACAAAAGAAAAGGGAGCACCCTTTGAAAAACTTAAAGGGACAGGGACTCCACAGCTGGACGGAAGCGCCGCAGCGCTATCAGCCCAGTAACTGGGAGAGAAATTGAATGATTGAAATGCATATAATAAACAGCAAGAAAGATTAAAGATCAGTAATCTAATTAGGAAACTGCTGCTTCTAGTCAAGGTAGGGTCTCAGAGACTGGCTTTAAGCTCCTATCTGAAACAAAGAAAAACCAGACAGAAAATCAGGAATAAAAAAAAGTGGTTCCAACTCCGGGCACCCCAACCCCACGGGCGGCAGCGCAGCTCGGAAGCCCCTCATGATAAACAGCCTCCCGCCCATTCCCCCTCCAGTGGGATTCCGCCATAGCGGCAGTGGCCACGCCCACAGCAACCAGGCAGAGCTTCTTCCACAGCGGCCGGGCAAGAACCAGACACCCTGTCTGCGCACAGCCGCCCAGCACAAGCCGTTAGGGGTCGCTGTTCTCCCAGGAGAGGAAGGCCACAAACTAGCAAGAAGGGATGTTCTCCCAGCCGACACACGCACCAGCTCCCCACAACTACCTCTATTGCCATTAAAGGCAGAAGAATTTGATCCAGACCAAAATAACAGAGACAACCCCTAAGAAGGAGATAGACCTAACCAATATTCCTGAAAAATAATTCAAAATAAAGGTCATAACTATGCTGATGGATCTTCAGAGAAATATGCAAGAGCTAAGAGAAGAAGTCCAGAAGGAGATTACAGAAATGAAACCATCTCTGGAAGGACTTAAGAGCACACTGGATGAGGTTCAAGAGGCTGTTAATAGAATAGAAATCAGAGAACAGGAATGCATAGAAGCTGACGCAGAGAGAGATAAAAGGATCTCCATGAATGAAACAATATTAAGAGAACTGTGGGACCAATCCAAAAGGAACAATATCCACATTATAGGGATACCAGAAGAAGAAGAATAGAGAAAAAGGGGTAGAAAGTGTCTTTGAAGAAATAATTGCTGAAAACTTCCCCAAACTGGGGGAGGAAATAATAGCTCAGACCATGGAAGTACACAGAACTCCCAACAGAAGGCACCCAAGGAGGACAACACCAAGACACATAATAATTAAAATGGAAAAGATCAAGGACAAGGACAGAGTATTAAAGGAAGCCAGAGAGAGAAAAAAGGTCATCTGCAAAGGAAAACCCATCAGGCTATCATCAGACTTCTCAACAGAAACCTTACAGGCCAGAAGAGAATGGCATGATATATTTAATGCAATAAAACAGAAGGGCCTTGAACCAAGGATACTGTATCCAGCACGACTATCATTTAAATATGAAGGAGGGATTAAACAATTCCCAGACAAGCAAAAGTTGAGGGAATTTACCTCCCACAAACCACCTCTACAGGGTATTTCAGAGGGACTGATCTAGACGGGAGCACTCCTAAGACTAAATAGATGTCACCAGAGAAAATAAAAACACAGCAAAGAAAGCAGACCAACCAAATACTAACTAAAGGCAAAAAATAAAATCAACAACACACAAAAGCAGTTAAAGGAAACACAAAAGAGCACAGAATTAAACAACAAACATATAAAGAATGGAGGAGGAGGAATAAGAAGGGAGAGGAATAAAGAATCAACAGAGTGTTTATAATAGCTCAATAAGTGAGTTAAGTTAGACAGTACGATAGCAAAGAAGCTAACCTTGAACCTTTGGTAACCACGAATCTAAAGCCTGCAATGGCAATAAGTACATATTTTTCAATAATCACCCTAAATGTAAATGGACTGAATGCACCAATCAAAAGACACAGAGTAACAGAATGGATAAAAAAGCAAGACCCATCCATATGCTGCCTACAAGAAACTCACCTCAAACACGAAGACATGCACAGACTAAAAGTCAAGGGATGGAAAAAGATATTTCATACAAACAACAAGGAGAAAAAAACAGGTATTGCAGTACTAGTATCAGACAAAATAGACTTCAAAACAAAGAAAGTAATGAGAGATAAAGAAGGACATTACATAATGATAAAGGGGTCAGTCCAACAAGAGGATATAACCATTACAAATATATATGCACCCAACGCAGGAGCACCAGCATATGTGAAACAAATACTAGCAGAACTAAAGGAGGAAATAGAATGTAATGCATTCATTTTAGGAGACTTCCACATGCCACTCACTCAAAAAGATAGATCCTCCAGACAGAAAATAAGTAAGGACACAGAGGCACTGAACAACATACTAGAACAGATGGACCTAATAGACATCTACAGAACTCTACATCCAAAAGCAACAGGATACACATTCTCCTCCAGTGCACATGGAACATTCTACATAATAGACCACATACTAGGCCACAAAAAGAGCCTCAGTAAATTCCAAAAGACTGAAATCCTACCAACCAACTTTTCAGACCGCAAAGGTATAAAACAAGAAATAAATTGTACAAAGAAAGCAAAAAGTCCCACAAACACATGGAGGCTTAACAACATGCTCCTAAATAATCAATGGATCAACAACCAAATTAAAATAGAGATCAAGCAATATATGGAAACAAATGACAACAACAACACAAAGCCCCAACTTCTGTGGGATGAAGCGAAAGCAGTCTTAAGAGGAAAGTATATAGCAATCCAGGCATACTTAAAGAAGGAAGAAGAATCCCAAATGAATAGTCTAACATCACAATTATTGAAATTGGGAAAAGAAGAACAAATGAGGCCTAAAGTCAGCAGAAGGAGGGACATAATAAAGATCAGAGAAGAAATAAATAAAATTGAGAAGAACAAAACAATAGAAAAAATCAATGAAACCAAGAGCTGGTTCTTTGAGAAAATAAACAAAATAGATATATCTCTAGCCAAACTTTTTAAGAGAAAAAGAGAATCAACACACATCAACAGAATCAGAAATGAGAAAGAAAATATCATCATGGACCCCACAGAAATACAAAGAATTATTAGAGAATACTGTGAAAATCTATATGCTAACAAGCTGTAAAACCTAGAAGAAATGGACAACTTCCTAGAGAAATACAACCTTCCAAGACTGACCAAGGAAGAAACACAAAAATTAAACAAACCAATTACAAGCAAAGAAATTGAAGCGGTAATAAAAAAAACTACCCAAGAACAAAACCCCTGGGCCAGATGGATTTACCTCGGAATTTTATCAGACATACAGAGAAGACAGAATACCCATTCTCCTTAAAGTTTTCCAAAAAATAGAAGAGGAGGGAATACTCCCAAACTCATTCTATGAAGCCAACATCACCCTAATACCATAACAGGCAAAGAACCCAACAAAAAAGAAAATTACAGACCAATATCCCTGATGAATGTAGATGCAAAAATATTCAACAAAATATTAGCAAACCAAATTCAAAAATATATCAGAAGGATCATACACCACGACCAAGTGGGATTCATCCCAGGGATGCAAGGATGGTACAACATTCAAAAATCCATCAACTCATCCCATGCTCTTGGCTAAGAAGAATTAATATTGTCAAAATGGCCATCCTGCCCAAAACAATATACAGATTTGATGCAATCCTAATCAAATTACCAACAGCTTTTTTCAACGAACTGGAACAAATCGTTCAAAAATTCATATGGAACCACCAAAGATCCAGAATAGCCAAAGCAATCCTGAGAAGGAAGAATAAAGTGTGTGTGTGGGGATCTCGCTCCCCAACTTCAAGCTCTACTACAATGCCACAGTAATCAAGACAATTTGGTACTGGCACAAGAACAAAGCCACAGACCAGTGGAACAGAATAGAGACTCCAGACATTAACCCAAACATATATGGTCAATGAATAAATAATAAAGGAGCCAGGGACATACAATGGGGAAATGACAGCCTCTTCAACAGATGGTGTTGGCAAAACTGGACAGCTACATGTAGGAGAATGAAACTGGATCACTGTCTAACCCCATACACAAAAGTAAATTCGAAATGGATCAAAGACCTGAATGTAAGTCATGAAACCATAAAACTCTTAGAAAAAAACAAAGGCAACAATCTCTTGGACATAAACATGAGCGACTTCTTCATGAACATATCTCCCCGGGCAAGGGAAACAAAAGGAAAAATGAACATGTGGGACTACATCAAGCTGAAGAGCTTCTGTACAGCAAAGGACACCATCAATAGAACAAAAAGGTACCCTACAGTATGGGAGAATATATTCATAAATGACAGATCCGACAAAGGCTTGACATCCAAAATATATAAAGAGCTCATGCACCTCAACAAACAAAAAGCAAAGAATCCAATTAAAAAATGAGCACAGGATCTGAACAGACAGTTCTCCAAAGAAGAAATTCAGATGGCCAACAGACACATGAAAAGATGCTCCACATCGCTAGTCATCAGGGAAATGCAGATTAAAACCACAATGAGATACCATCTCACACCAGTAAGGATGGCCATCATCCAAAAGACAAACAACAAATGTTGGCGAGGTTGTGGAGAAAGGGGAACCCTCCTACACTGCTGGTGGGAATGTAAATTAGTTCAACTGTTGTGAAAAGCAGTATGGAGGTTCCTCAAAAAGCTCAAAATGAAAATACCATTTGACCCAGGAATTCCACTTTTAGAAATTGATCCTAAGAATGCAGCAGCCCAGTTTGAAAAAGACAGATGCACCCCTATCTTTATTGCAGCACTATTTACAATAGCCAAGAAATGGAAGCAACCTAAGTGTCCATCAGTAGATGAATGGATAAGGAAGATGTGGTACATATACACAATGGAATATTATTCAGCCATAAGAAGAAAACAAATCCTACCATTTGAGACAACATGGATAGAGCAAGAGGGTGTTATGCTCCGTGAAATAAGCCAGGCAGTGAAGGACAAATACCAAATGATTTCCCTCATATGTGGAGTATAAGAACAAAGAAAAACTGAAGGAAAAAAACAGCACCAGAATCACAGAACCCAAGAATGGAGTAACAGTTACCAAAGGGAAAGGGAGTGGGGAGAATGGCAGGGAAGGGAGGGATAAGGGCGGAGAAAAAAAAGGGGGCCTTACAATTAGTATGTATAATGTGGGGGGGAGGCACGGGGAGGGCTGTGCAACACAGAGAAGACAAGTAGTGATTTTACAGCATCTTACTACGCTGATGGACAGTGACTGTAATGGGGTTTGTTGGGGGACTTGGTGAAGGGGGGACCCTAGTAAACATAATGTTCTTCATGTAATTGTAGATTGATGATAACAAAATAAAAGAAAAGAAAAAGACCAGCTAATAAATATTTTAGATTATGGCCATATAAACTTTGTCAAAAGTACTCAACTTTTCCATTGTAGCATGAAAGCAACTGTGGTCAATACATTAATGGATGACTATGGCTGTCGTCCTAAAAAAGCAGGCAGCTGGACCTTTGGATATAGCTTGCTGACTAGTGTTCTAAATCAGTCAATTTTAAATCACCACATTAACAAATACAAAGAGAAAAACAACATGATTATCTCAATAAATGGAGAAGCATTTAGACAAATCCAACATCCAGTCATGCTAAAAATTTTAACAAAACAATTAAGCATTGAAGGGCAATGCCTCCTTTAGGAAAGGGGCATCTAGCAAAAAACTACTGCTCATATCAGACTTTATGGTGAAAGTTGAATTTTGCTACCTAAAATTAGGATAAATTCAAGGTTATCCACTCTTATCACTTCTGTTCAATATTGTAATGAAGGTTCCAGTAAGTTTCAATGAGGATGAAAAATGAAATGTAAGGCATCAGGATTGGAAAGGAAGAAATGAAACCATCATGACATGGATACCAGGATTATCTATGTAGAAAACCAATGTGAATGTACAATAAGCTACTAAACATATTGAGTTTAGTGAGGTTGAAGGATGAATGATCAGTGTGCAATAATCAATTATATTTCTGTATGATGACAAATTGAAATTAATTGAAATTAATAAAATAAAACTCAATTTTAAAATAGTATCAAAAACTATAAAATTAGGGATGAATCTGACAAAATACATGAGAGGTATACTGAAAACTATAAATATTGTTGTAAACTAAATAAATCCTTAAAGAACTAGATAAATGGGTGTGAAGACTCCTAAAATTGGTGTATAGGATAAATGCAATCCCAGTGAAAAATATTTTCATGCCCATTGTAGAAATTGACAAAATAATACTATATTTCCTGTGGAATGCAAAGTCAGTAATTCTGAAAAAGATCAAAGTTAAAGGACTAATATTACTTGAGTTCAAGACTTATTATAAACTCAAATAAGCAAGACAATGTTTTATTTGTATAACAAGAGAAAAATGCCTCAAAGGAATAGGATAGAAAGTCTACAGACACATGCATATATGGACAAATGATTCCTATTAAAAGCACAAAGGCAAATCAGTACAGAAAGATTATCTTTTCAAAAATGTTGCATAACAACTGGATATCCAAATTCAAAAACAAATAACATGAATCCATACTTCATGTTGTATATGAGAATTAACTCAGAATGAACCATTGATCTAAATGTGAAACCTAAATCTATAAAACTTCTAGAAGCAAACAAGGAGAAAAAATTCATTGTGACTTTGGGTCAAACAAAGATGTCTTAGATATGACACTAAAAGTGTGATCTCTAATAGAAAAATATTTGGTACATTGGATTTCATCAAAACCAAAAGTTTCTCTTTGAAAAATGCTTTTGAGAAAATTAAAAGGCAAGCCACACATTGCAAAAAAATTTTTTGAAGTATATATCTTATAAAGGACTTATAACAAGAATATATAAAGATCTTTCAAAATTCAATAATAAGAAAACAGTTAAATAAAATAATGGGCAAAATATTTAAACAAGTACTTCACCAAAGAAGATATACAGCCGGCAAATAAACACATGAAGAGATGTTCAACATTATAGCTTATTAAAGAAATAAAAATTAAAAACACAATGAGATACCACTGAACACCTATTAGAATGCTAATATTAAAAACACTGACTATATCAGGTGTCAGTGAGAGTGTGGAGGACTTCATGTATAGTGGAGATTGTGGAGGAGCTCACATATATTACTGTTAGGAATGTAAAATTGTATAATCACCTTTATAACACAGTATGCTAGTTTCATATAGAATTAAGCATACCCCTACCAAATGATCCATCTTTGAGAATAAGACAAAGATAGACACTATCACTACTTTTAATCAACACTCTATTGGAAGTTCTGACTTAGCATAAGAGGAGGGGAAATATATATAAGCATTGCAGAAGAAGAAATAATGTGGTTGTGCACATAGAAAAGCCAAATAAATAATGGACAGATAGATTCTTAAAATTAATCATTTCAGTATTAAAAAGTAAATGTACTAATTTTTACTCACAACTAAGAAAAAAAGCATTAATCTTTAAATGTTTGGTGGAATTCACCCATGAAGCTATCTGGTACTGAAATTTAATTTGTTAGGAGATTTTTGATTACTGATTCAATCTCCTTTCTCATTATAGGTCTATTCAGATTTCTAGTTCTTCATTTCTGAGACTTGATAGATTGTATGTTTCTAGAAATGTATTCATTTTTGACCCACTGGATATTCAGGAGTGTGTTGTTTAGTTTCCACATATTTGTGAATTTTCCTGTTTTCCTCCTATTGTTGATTTCCAGTTTCACACCACTGTATCAGAAAAGATACTTGCTATTATTTCAATATTTTTAGATTTGCTAAGACTGGTTTTATGACCTATAATATGACCCTGGAGAATGTTCAGTGTGTACTTGAGAAAAAATGTGTATTTTCCTGTTGTTAGATAGAATGCTGTTACGTTTGTTAAGTCTATTTGTTCTAAAGTATAGTTCAAGTCCAATATTTCCTTGTTGATTTCCTGTCTGGCCAATCTATCTATTGTTGAAAGTGGAGTATTGAAGTCCCTTACTAATATTATATTGTTATCTATTTCTCTCTTCAGATCTGTTAGTATTTATTTAATATGCTTAGGTGCCCCAAGGCTGGGTGCATATACATTTCTGATTATTATATCTTCTTGATGAGTTAAACTCTTTATTGCTGAATGGTTACCTTCTTTGTCTTCTGTTGACATTTTTGAGTTAAAGTCTATCTTGTGTTTATAAGGATGGCTACCTCTGTTCTCTTTTGGTGTCCATTTTCATGGACTATCTTTTTCTGTACCTTCTTTCTAAGCCTATGTGTGTCCTTGAAGCGGAAGTGAGTCTCTCCTAGATAGCATATAATTTGGTCTAATTTTTTTTATCCATTCAGCCATTTTGCTTCTTTTCACTGAAGAATTTACAAAAAGTAATTATTGATAGGTAAGGACTTAGTGTTGCCATCTTGTTTTATGGCTGTTTTATAGTATCTTTGTTCTTTTCTTCCTCTTTTGCTGTCTTCTTTGTGACTTGATGATTTTCCATTGTAGTAGAAAATCTACTTTGATTTTCTTGTCTTTATCTCAAGTGTATTTACTATATGTCTTTGTTTTGTGGTTATTCTGAGTCTTACTTGAAACATCTCATAGATATAACATTCTATTTTAAGCTGGTCACAACTTAACTTTGATTGTATACCAAACTACTGTTTTTCTATCCCCTTCCAACATTTTATGTTTTTGATGCCATAACTTACCGATTTTGTATTGTGTATCCATTAACAGATTATCACACCTATAGCTATTTGTAATACTTTCATCCATTAAACTTTATGCTAGCATGAAGTTAAAATCCCACCACATTACAGTATTAAAACATTCTAAATCTGACTATGTATTTACTTTGACCAGTGTGCTGTATGTGTTCATATGTTTTCATGTTATTAATTGGTGTATCTTCATTTCAGCTTGAAAAAAAATCCTTTCAGCATTTCCTGTAAGGCAGGTCTACTGGTGATGAATTCCCTCAGCTTTTGTTGCTTGGGAAAGTTTTTAATCTCACCTTCATTTCTGAAGGAGAACTTTGCTGGATAAAGTTTCTTGGTTAGCAATTTCTTTTAGCACTTAGAACACATATTCCATTCTCTCTGGCCTGCATGATCTCCACTGAGAAATCCACTGATAGCTTTATGGGAGTTCCCTTGTATGAAAGATTCCTTTTTTCCCTCTTACTGCTTTTATCTTTGTTTTTAGTAAGTTTTAGTACAATGTGTCTTGGTAAAGATCATTTTGGATTGAAATGTGGGGGTGACCTATCAGTTTCATGAACTTGGATGTCCGAGTCTCCCCCAGGTTTGGGAAGTTCACAGCCATTATTTCTTTAAATAAGCTTTCTACTTTTCCCTCTGTTCCCCTTCTTGGACTCCAATGATGCATCCTTTGTTTCCTTAATGATGTCCTATAAATCCTGTAAGGCTTTCTTTATTCTTTTTCATTCGTTTTTGTCTTTTTGCTCCTCTGGATACTTTTAGTTGCTATGTCTTTGAGTTCATTGATTCTGTCTTCTGCTTAGTCAAGTCTGCTCGCACAGCCTTCTATGGAATTCTTCAGCTCCAATATCTGTTCAGTTCTTTTTTTATGTTTTCTATCTCTTGTTGAAATTCTCATTCTGTTCTTGTACTGTTTCCCTGATATCATTAAATTGTTTTTCTGTATTCTCTTGTAGCTCTCTGAGCATCTTAGAACAATTCTTTTAAACTCATCATCAGACAATTCCTGGATCTCCATTTCTTCAGGGTCAGTTATGGACATAAACTGTGTTCCTTTGGCGGAGTCATGTTTCCCGGATTCATCATGTTCCGTGTAGCCTTGTGTAGGTGTCTGTGCATTTGAAGAAGCAGTCACTGCTCCTGATCTTATGGGCTGACTTTTGTAAGGAAAGACCTTCGCCTGCAAGTGGGAGTACACTGGAGCATGCTGTGACCCTGGGTCTAACGGGGCAGGGCACCAAGTGCAGGGGCACATGGCAATTCCAGGTCCAGGAAGGTTGTATGTCTTTTTGGCTCAGGCCTCTGAAGTTCACAGCCTTGACAACTGTATGGTGTTTGCCTACAGCTCTGAAGAGTCCACAGGGGCTGCAAGAACTATTGCGGCCCCCCTTAGTACCTCCAGACCCAGTGTCTAGGGACCAGGGAAGGCATCAGTGGTGGCCAGTGCCAGTGGTGTGCACATAGTCATCTGTAGAGCCAACTGCAGCTTCCTGTGTACTGGCCAGGGTCAGGTGCAGAAAGATACATAGCAGCGAGGCAAGGACAGCCAGGAGGGGCCAGGATTGGCTCACACACTGACAGCTGTGGGAGCCCCTGGCTGTGGTGTGGTTCACAGTGGCTGCTGCGGCTCACCAGGAACCAGGAGTGCACAGCACTGGAGGCCAGCACCTAGAGTCAGGCCGAGGACGTGCAGCTGGAAGGACTAACTGCAGATGACACCCATGGTACCAGTCAGCGACAGAAGAGAGGGCTGGATCTGGGCCGAAAGCTGCGGGGCGGGGGGGTCCTGACTGCTGGTTGTACTCCTACAGCTGTGCTATCTCCCCATGGGCACACCAGAGTTGTGCAGGCTCACGGTTGGAGGGGCCAGCCCCCACACTGATGGGGACCCACTGCTGGAGCTGCACTGGTGCCACGCACTCACACAGCGGCAGAGGCCGGGACTGGCTGCTCGTGTGGGGTCCCAGGTCTGCCAGGGTGAGGAAAGGAAGCCTCAGGGGACTGAGTAGCTGCTCATTTTGGTGTGAGCTTGTGGGACCCCCTGACTCCATTTTGTGTCCTCCATCTTGAATAACTATGTCCCCTGCATGACCCCTGCCCCCATTTTGTTCTGTATCCTTCATCTTGAGTAAGAAGTTTCCCGCTCAAGCCACGCCCCTTCACGGAAACCATGCCCAGCAACCTGTGCAACAAGACCCTGACCCTCCTCAGCCAATCAGCTAAGGTCACAATAACCCCCCCCTTGGAAGGCCCCTAACTGTTCCAAAAGTATAAAAGCAAAAAGGGAACTTTGTTCAGGGTCTCAGACCGAGTCCTGTGTTCTGACGGGCCCCTGAGACCCGAGCTCAAGCTAGCAGTAAAGACCTGTTTTGCTCTTGCATCTAGCGACCGAGCCTGGTGACTGTGGCTCCACATGGGGGACTCAAGGAAACGGGGCACAACAAGGTTTAAGAAAGGTTTGTCTAAACCAATGTCTCAAATATTTACACCTATGTTTCCTTCTAGGAGTTTTACACTTTTAACTCCTATATTTAGGCTTAATACATTTTGAGTCAATTTCTGTATCAGTTGTGGTCCAAATTCATTCTTCTGCGTGTGGTATCCCTTTGTTTCAGCACCATTTTGTGAACCGATGACTCTTTCCTCAGAAATTCTCTTGGCATCTTTGTCAAAAATCAACTGACCAAAACCAAAATGGCAGCAAGGAGACCTCAGCTTCCGTCCTCCCCTAAAGACCAACAAATAGACAGCTACGCATGAGCAGAAACAGCTCGGGGAGATCTCTGGAGTCTGGTGCAACAACAAACGGAATAACCACCCGGGAAGAAAGGAGGAAGAGCTTCGTTTTGCTGCATCATCCCACCCCCCAGCCAGGGTTGCTCAGCACCGAGAGGGAACTCCCACGCGAGAAAGAGTTCCCCTTTCCAGGAAGGAAGAGTGAGTGAGCAACCCGCTTTCCTAGTCTTTTGGGGCACTACGTGAAGGACCCACTTCAATTTCACTCCACCCAGAGACTGGCAAAGCTGAGATGCACAGAGACAGCTGGGAATAAGGAATAAGGGCAGGCGCTGCAAATGTCAGCCACGCAGCATGAAGTGACCATGGTTCCCAGTGACCCACTCTGCGGGTGGCCCCGGCAGCCCTCACTGCTGAAGAAACCAATGTCCAGCCCAGGAGCATGGACCCCCTGCAGATATCATCACATTTTTTTGCTCCACAGGTATTCATATTTGCAGACCCCAAAAAGTTAAAAATAGTTACCATATGACCCAGCAACTCCACTCCCAGGTATATATCCAAAAGAACTGAAAACTTTTGTTCATTTAAAAACATGTATATGAATATTTGTGGCAGAATTATTCACAATAGCCAAAGAGTAGAAGCAGCCCAAATTCCCATCAACTGATGAATAAGTAAGCATATTTTTAAAATGGAATATTATTGAGCCACAAAAATCTATGAAGACCTGATACATACTACAATAAGGATGAATCTTGGAAATAGCACAATGAGTGAAAGAAACTGGAAACACACTCAAAGAATACATATTATGTGGTTCCATTTATATGAAATGTCCAGGATAGGCAAATCCACAGAAATAGGAGATAGGTGAATGGTGACCACAGGGAGGGAGGGGAGCAAGCTAGGAAGTGTGGGTTTATTTTGGGGATGTGGGAGCATTCTGGATTAGCTAAGAGAGATGGTTATACGACAATGTAAGAATGCTAAAAACCATTGAATTGAATACTTTAAAGTAGTTGAAATGATGACTTTTATGTTATATAGATCTTATACGAATTAAACAAACAAAAACGAAATATAAAACTATCCGAATTCTATGAATAGAAGGGCAGCTCCTTAACCTGATGAAGGATGTCTACAGAAGACCTGCAACTGACATCAGCCTTAGTGGTGGAAGAATGAATGCCTACCCCTGAAGAGTTTAAAGATGGCATGAATATTCTTTCACTCTACTCCTAAATAGCACTGTCCTGAAGCTCCTAACCAGTACAATAAGTAAAAAATAGGCTTACATGTTATAAATGAAAAAAATAAATCATGTGATATTGATTGTCTAGAAATGTCTAGAAAACTTGGAAGAATCTACCAAGAAAATAAAAGAAAAAAACCTCCTGGAATAACTGAGCTTATCAAGGTCTCAAGAATTAAATCAATACACAAAAGTCAGTGTTATTTCTATACAGTAGCAAATAACAATTAGATTTTTAAATAAAAACCATTTACAATACATAAAGATTACTTAGGCACATATCTAATAAAATATGTGGAGAATCTGTGTATACAAAATTGAAAACACTTATGGAAGAAATAAAGAAATATTTGAATGCCTAAATAAATGGAGATATGTATCAAGTTCATGGATTGGAAGATTCAATATTACTAAAATGTCATTCTTAATTTCATCTACAGATGCAGTGTAGTTCCAATCACAATCTGAGCAGGGCTTTGGTAGATACTGACAAGCCTAATAAAAAATGTATGAACAGTCAAAGGAAGTGGAATAGCCAAGACAATTTTTAAAAAGAACAAATTTGGAGTATTCACACTATCTGATTTCAAGATTTACAATAAAGCCACAGTGTAAGAGTGTGGAACTCATGAAAGTTTAAACACAGAACAGTGACAAAGAACAGAGTCCAGAAATATACCAATACAAGTCAGGTCAACTAACTTAACAAAGTACAAAAGCAATTGAAGTGAGAAAGAATAGCATTTCCTACAAATAGTTCTTGAACAATAGGACCTCTATAGCCAAAAAAAGAACCTTGACACATATTTCATACCTTATACAAAATTAATTCAAAATGGATCATGAATCTGAATGTAAAACATGAAGTGATGAAACTTCCAGAAGAAGGAAGGAGAGAATCTGTTCTGCCTTGGAAAAATAAACTTTAGGCATGACATTAAAGATACGATTCATGAAAGGAAAACTGGTAACAATTCATAAAAGGACAATAAGTTGGTCTTCAACAAAAATAAAAATTTATATTCTTTGAAAAGTACTATTAATATAAAGGCAAGACACAAACTGAAAACAAATATTTTGACATCATGTATTTGATAAAGGACTTTATGAGATACAGAATATAACCATAATATAAGGGTTATTCGAAAACAGATAACCCAATTTTTGAAAATGGGCAAATGATCTGACTAGATAATTTGTCAAAGAAAATATATGAATGGCCAATGAGCACATGAAAAGATGCTCAACATCATCAGTTATTAGAACATATAAAGTAAATTTCAATGTGATATACTACATGCCTACTACACTGGCTAAAACTGAAGAATAAAAACTGAAAACAACAAGTCCTAGAGAGGATGCAGAGAAACTGGATCTCTCATACATTACTGTTGGGAAGGTGAATTATTTAGCCACTTTGGAGGCAGTTTGGCAGTACCATAAAATTAAATACATTTACCATATAACCAAGGGTATTATGCAAGTGGAACAAAAACTTATATTAAAACCTTGTATGTGAATGTTTAGAGCAGCTTTATTCGTGCTTGCCAAAGGTGCAGAAAACCCAGATGTTCTTCAACAGATGAATGGATAAACAACCTGTAAAATGGAATGCTACTCATCCATATAAAGGAACAATGTATTGATTCATACAAAACCGATGAATCTCTTGTGAATTTTTCTAGGTGAAAGAAAGTAAACCCAAAAGACTCCATATGGTTTGTTTTAATTAACATGACATTTGGGAAGAGGCAATCATTGGTTGTCTAGGGCTGGTGGCAGGGAGGGGCTGGAAAAAGAAAATTCTGGGGGTGATTTATGGTTCCATATAGTACTTTGCTGGATGGAATATGGAGGATCCCAGAGCGACTGCGCTGGGGTCCCCACTTACACACTTTTTAGAAGTAACTAATTTTTCCTCAAACAAATTTTTTCACTGGTAGTACAAACTATCCTATCAGATATACCTTCCATATGCCATTTTGAGGAATTTAGTCAAGCATGTCCTTCTGTAAAATGGTGAGTCGAGAAAAAAGAAACCTGAAACTCAGGTAACTGTAACAAACCTGCTAATGCAATGGCAGAGGTGCCGTGATCACAGCTCTGCAAGAGGCACGGAAAATAACCGGTCTAGACTGGAGCAACTGGGAACTATCTGGAGAAGGTAGGATGGTCTTATGGATTAGATATTATACTTCAGGGTTTCAGAGAAAAAGCTGAATAAGGAAAAGGTCATATTTATTTGGAGCCAAATGTTTTGCAGACGACAGCAAAAATTCTTCCCATGTGTCACATTGCAGAAACTTGGTCATATGCCTTGACCTAAACCATCCGCAAAGCAAGAGGATCCAATCACTAAAGAGAAGGCCATCTCCTTTGGACACAGGGACATGTGAACACCCTAGAATACGCAGCTTCTGTCGTCAAGAAAGCAAGTGGAGGAAGCACCATTTTGTCACCAGCCACCACTTCTTGATGCAGCATTTCGCAAACCCACAAGGAAGGAGACTGCTGTGTCGGGCCCAGAGTCCCGGTGTCCCACAGATCCGGGACAGTACATTGCCCGCCCCACCCCCTGTGCCCCTCTCAGGCTGCCCCAGGAGCCAGGAGAAAGGAAGGAGCCTACACAGAACCAAGTGTGTTCCCATCCTGAACGGAAAGCTGTAGAAGTGACGGAGAAGATCACATGGACACTACAAATAGTCTTTTTGGCCGGCTGGGGCTTAGGGTGAGAAATTCAGTTGAATTGAATAAGTAAAGCCACACATTTGCATGCCAGAATTTTCTTTGACTGTAAAATTCATATGAGCTACTTCTGTATTGGATGTGAATTAATTTTTTAAATAAGAAATAAAAAAGACTTTAAAAGAGGCAGGGGGCTGCAGAAGGAGTAGAGCTGGTGATGGAAATAGAGAGATGATTGCTTTTCACAGGTGAAGGTGGAGAGCAACCGTGCTTCCATTAAATGTGTTGTGAGAAAGTTTATAGGCATCAGATCAGTCATAGAAATTTCCCTGGCAATAAAGTCTGGTTTGATTTTGCAACAAATATTTCCATACCATGATTGATTCTGTAGCTTTCCGTGCAGTGCAGGGATTACTCGCTGTGCTAGACTTTCAATGGCAGCTTCCACCAACATTGGAATCGATTCCACTAAAAGGGCTTCGATATGCAGAGAAATTCAATTTGCTTTCCATTTACTCTAAAGAATTTTTTCTTAGCAAAAAAAAAATGTTTCTCATCACTGAGAAGATTAAGAAAGTTTCAGGGCCTCAGGAGAAAATGTAAAATCAAGCTGGACAAAGAATCAAAAACTGCATTATTGAAGAGCAATTCTGTACCAGTCACCAAGGCTTTTTCTTTTCCTAATCACTGTTGATTGTCTGACACTCATTTTTTGATATAATTGTATAACATATATCATGTGTTTTAATTTTTTTGAATTGTTTGCTAAAAAGGCATGAGAGTTTAAAAAATTTCTGAAAGACATTTTCTCATAATAAATTCTTTTTTTAGTTTATAATTTGTAGTAATTTCATTATTATGAAATGGTGTGTGCATGTGATATATGGTTTATGCAAACTACAGGGAAATAAAAAATTAATTCATTATTCCAACACTCGGTTATACATTAAGTTTTGATCTATGTACTAAATGCACAAATGCAAGATTTGTATTATGTCATTCACTATTATAAGTATTTTTATTTTATTTTATTTTTTTATTTTTTGGTATCATTAATCTATAATTACATGAGGAACATTATGTTTACTAGACTCCCCCATCACCAAGTCCCCCCCACATACCCCATTACAGTCACTGTCCGTCAGCATAGTAAGATGCTACAGAATCACTACTTGTCTTCTCTGTGTTGTACAGCCCTCCCTGTGCACCCCCCTACATTATGTCTGCTAATAGTAATGTCCCTTTTTTTCCCCCTTATCCCTCCCTTCCCACCCACTCTCCCCAGTCCCTTTCCCTTTGGTACCTGTTAGTCCATTCTTGTGTTCTGTGAGTCTGCTGCTGTTTTGTTCCTTTAGTTTTTGATTTGTTCTTATACTCCACAGATGAGTGAAATCATTTGATACTTTTCTTTTTCCGATAAGCATTTTCTTCTGTTATTAAAGGTTTATTCAAATAGATATTATGCCAGATTAATATTCTTTTTTTAAGGCTGTTAAGCATATTTTATTTAATAACTTCTTTACTGTTGGACATTTATACTGTTTCCAGTATTTTACTTGCAGAAGTACTTAGATCAATGCAATTGGCAACTAGCCATTTTTGTAAGCAGAAATTAGTATATGTTATTTCCTAAAGACAGATTCCTACATTTGTAATTACTTGATTAAAGTGCATGAAATTTCTTGAGGCTCAAGTAGACTTATGAAAATTAATAGCATTTTTTTGTTAGAATATGTTAAAATACTTGTGTTACAGAACATTTGGCAACATTATTTTTCATAAGTTGGTCACAAGAATGTTATCATTTTAATTCATTTTTTAATCAAAGTATGCTTATAACATTTTTGTCACAGTCAGCTTTTAAAACTTAGTGAAACATTTACTACTGTTTCATCTTGTAATTTCTATCCTTTTTTCCCTCCATTTGTCTCTTTGAGAAATTTATTTTGCTTATTTTATTTTTCTTCTCCATCTTTTTAAATATTTTCACTTCATGTAGAAAATTCTACTAGCTTTCTCTTCTTAATTCTGTATATACTTCTGAAATGTCCAGTAACTTTGTGTGTGAACATGTTCTGCTGACCAGCTAAGCAGGCTGGTGATGGGTACTAGAGAAAGACTAAAGGCCAGGCCTCAGGTTTTGTCCTTCTTTCACATCACTGATAAATAGTTTTTCACTATCAGTTATGGTTTTACTGCTCTAAATTACGAATTTCACTTCCACTGGTTTACTTCAGTTATTTTCATTTTAAGTAATTCTTTCAGCATGTAAAATGCAGTGCCTTGTACATAGTAGTCAATATGTAACTGTGATTTCTTATTGTTACCATTGTATGATGATGACGTTTTTTCCAAACACATGAGGCTCATTCTCACTTTAGGAACTTTGAACTTAATATTGCTTCTATTTTCCACAAATCTCATGGTTAACTCCTTCCATAATTTAGATTTCAACTAAAAATTCATTTCTTAAAGAAGCTTTTCTTGACATCCAATTTAATATGGGTTATTTTAAGTCTTTTTCTATTGTGTTACTTTGTTTTATTTTTATTACTGCACATATTATAATTTGAAATTATATTTTCCTTGTTTGTTATCTACCTTCTTCACTGAAATTTAAGCAATGGTTCAGAAACTATTCCACCTACTATCAGAGCAGGAGCTGGAGCCTAAGCTTATTCTAATATGTGTATTTTTTAAGTGTGTACACATTTCTTTAAGTATTATCTGTTGGATTTCACCAAAAATTTTGTGGAGTTATTTCCCCAGATAGAAACAATTTGAGAACTTTCTTTTTGAAAGAATTTCAAATTTTGGCAATAAATTTGAAGCTTATTTTTTATCCTACTTTTTTTTTCAGGAATGCAGTGAAGGAGCACAGAAAACTTTACACCGTTTATGAAATGAGGTGAGTCCATGACATTTCAATCTATCTATTAAAGACTTCTACTTCTCACTAATAATGCAAGTATTAGTAGTCATTATTAGCTTATGACTTATATCGCTTTATGTGTTCTATTTGAAACATCTCCCCAAATTATTGTAATGCATAAATGAAAATGAGAAAACAATAATAAATTGTATCACCTTAAATCATTTTATGTTATTTTGCTATAATTTTAAGTAAAATTTTCACTGAATTCTAATAGGGAGTCTGATTCTAGGATTAAGTGCCTGCGTATTAAAAATAGTGTTTTAGCATTAGAAGGAACTTCATACATTCCCACTTTACGTATTTGTAAAGGTAGCCCAGAAAGGTTAGGCTTGCCCAAGATCACACAGCTATCCAGAAACAGAGTTGGGATAATAAAATACATTACTTTCATCATCATGCTTTTAGGTTGCTGCACACTGCCTGGAGAAAAAATAAAATCTCTAATGATTTTGAGTGGTTAAAAGTTTTCTACTGACATCCTCTCAGAAAGAAGCAGGCTCTGACAACAAATTTTTCAACAAAACTTTTGAAGACACATATTTAATGGAAACTAATCATCTGATAAATTCTTGTTTATCTTTAAAAATTAAGTTACAACATAACTTCACAGTTAAAACTTCTCTAGTTACCAACTACCCGCAACCTCCAAGCTCAACCCGCATCCCAGGCGAAGACTATCTTCTTCTGGGCCCATTATTTGTTAATGCTTAAAGCTTTTCTATATAAAAGGCTAACAATTTCTTCCTTCCTTTTTTCCTTCCTTCTTTCTTTCCATATATCCAGATTCTAAGTACTACAGCTTGAACTAGAGTAGTTGGTCAATATTCTTAGTAGAAATAATGATTTATCTCTAAACATTTTTATTGTTTATTGTATAAATAAAATTTTATTTACTTATCTATATCTTTATAACAAATTCTTAAAAGCAGAATTGTGAGGTAAGAAGGTATGCACATTTGAAACCTTTTACATTTATATATGTTTGTATATATTTTTGCATAAATTATAATTATAGAATGTAACTATTCACAGTAAACACAGCTATGTAATCACCCATCAGACTGGGAAAAAGAACATTAGAGTCACCTCAGAAACTCACTCCATCCTGTGTCAGTCACTGCCTTCTCCTTTCACCAAAGGTAATTAATGTCATAATTTCTATCACCATCTCCCTCTGGTTGGGTTCCCTAGAAGCAAGATCCTTCCCAAGATAAGAATTCTTTCACCAATGGTTTATTGAAGGAGTTCCATCAGGAAAAACTTGTGAGAGTGGTTAACAAGTAGGATATGAGAGGTAAAGAAAATACAAAAAGAGCATTTTTGAGACATCTAGTTGCTATCTGATCCTATAAGCACTCTGTAAATCAATTATAAAACAACGGCTGTCTGCCTAGAAGCCTCAGAGTTATACAACTGCATCAAAAGACTTCAGCAGAGGACTGTCCCTGGGGGAGAGACATCTCAGGAATTTCCATATGAGGCAGCACCTGGACCATGTTCTGGAAAAAAGGTGCAAGTCTGAGTAATTGACAGCCAACACTGCATCTGAGAAACAGGGAAGGAAGTCTAGTACGAACAGTATATGCTTTAAAAAACCAATGCATGCTTTAAACTACAAAGATCCATTTCTTCTCACAGTAAGTTCATGCTATCTAATCATGATTAATTTAGATGATTCTGAGTTTGTAATTTCTTGGAAAGCTTACCAGAAGAGATTTCTGGCACAAACCACAGCCCATACCAAGGCAGTTCTCCCAGAGGCGATGATTGATATGCATCACCTCCATGCCATGTCTTACCAGTCTAGGTGACCTTAGTTACCACCTCTTCTGGGCCAGCTGGCTTGCATCCCTGGTACAATGGTGGGATGACCAAGACCCTTATTATTGAGCAAAAATCATTACCGTGATTTTTCATGATGCTTTTTGGCCATGTTTCATGCTGATGCTGGTGGACAGTTGAAATTTGGCACATGTGAGTATCAACAAATGGTTCAAACTGAAAAGCTGAAAGTTTTACCTCAGGAATAAGACAAGGATGCTCACTCTCAAACTTTATTCAACATAGTATTGGAAGTCCTGGTCAGAGCAACTAAAGAAAAATCAATAACAGGCACCCAAATTGTAAAAGAAGGGGTAAAACTGTTGCTATTTGCAGATAAAATGGTATTATATATAGGAAACCCTAAAGTCTCCACCAAAAAATAAAATGTTAGAACTAATAAATAAATTCAGTAAAGATGCAGAATGCAATATCAATATACAAAAATCTGTCAGGAAGGGAAATTGAGAAAACAATCCCATTTACAATTGAATCAAAAATAATAAAATACCTAGGAATGAGCTTAACCAAGGTGGTGAAAGACCTATACTCTGAAAATTATAAGACACTGATGATATAAATCGAAGACAACATAAGTAAATGGAAAGATATTCAGTGCTGATTAGAAGAAATAATATTGTTAAAATAACCATACTACCCAAGACAATTTGAAAATCTAATGGTGTTTTTCAAAGACAGAGAAAAAGCAATCCCAAAATGTGTATGGAAACATAAAAGATCCTGAATAACCAAATCAATCTTGAGAAAAAACAAAGCTGGAGAAATAACAAATCTTCCTGATTTCAAGTTATATTACCAAGCTATAGTAATCAAAACAGTATGGTACTGATTTAAGAATAGACGTGTAGATCAATGGAACAGAACAGAGAGCCCAGAAATAAACTCATGCATATATGGTCAATTAATTTAATTTATGACAAAGCAGCCAAGAATATACATTAGGGAAAGACAATCTTTTCAAGAAATGGTGTTGGGGAAACTGGACAGCCACATGCAAACAAATGAAACTGGATACTATCTTACACATATACATAAATTAACTCAAAGTAGATTAAAGATCTGAATGTAAGACCTGACACCATAAAAGTCTTAGAAGAAAACAAAGGCAATAAGTTCCTTGACATTGGTCTTGGCAATAATTTTTTTGGATGTGACTTCAAAGGCAAAGACAATAAAGGCAAAAGAAAACAATTGGGACCATATCAAAATAAAGCTTTTGCACAGCAAAGAAAATCATCAACAAAATGAAAAGGCAGTTTACTGGATGGAAGAAAATATTTACAAATCATATAGGTGATAAGGGGTTAATACCCAAAATATGTAAATAATTCATACAGCTCAACAGCAAACAAACATTCCAAATAAAATAATGAACAGAGGATCTAAATAGACATTTTTCCAAGAAAGACACATAGGTATGTGAAAACTTACATAAAAGTGCTCAACATCACTAATCATCAGGGAAATTCAAATCAAAACCACAACTAGATACCACCTCACACCTGTCAGAATGGCTATTATCAGAAAGACAATAAATAACAAGTGTTGGTGAGGATGTGGAAAGGAGGGTACCCTTGTGCACTCTTGGTGGGAAGTAAACTGATGCAGCCACTGTGAAAACAGTGGGAAGTTTCCTCAGGAAATTAAAAATACAATTACTATATGATGCGTTAATTCCATTTCTTGGGACTTATCCAAAGAAAATGAAAATTTAAAAAGATACATGCATCTCTGCATTCATTGCAGTATTGTTTACAAAGCCAACATATGGAAACAATCTAAGTGCTCAACAATAGCAGAATGGATAAAGACGTGGTTTTATATATATATATATATATACATATATATGTATATATAATGCTTATAATGCTAAGGGGAATGATGCTAAGTGAAATAAGTCAGACAAAAAGACAAATACTGTGTGATCTCATTTATATGTGCAATGATTAAAAAAGAGAGAGCTCGTAGATACAGAGAACAGATTAGTGTTGCCAGAGGTGGGGGGTGTGGTTGGTAGACAAAATGGGTGAAAGAGGTCAAAGATATAAACTTCCAGTTATGAAACAAGGAAGTCCTGGAGATGTAATGACACAAAACGCCTGGTCAGTATAGTTAATAATACTGTATTGCATATTTGACAGTTGCTGAAAAAGTAGATCTTAAAAGTTCTCATTACAAGAAAAAAATTTGCAACTACATACAGTGATAGATTGTTAACAGACTTATGTGGTTATCATTTTAAAGTGCATAAAAATATATGCTGTACATGTGAAATTATTTGATGTTATATATCAGTTATATCTCAATTTAAATAAGAAAGAAATGCTCTGATGAATCATTTGGAAATGAGACATATTCCTATTAGTGCTGTTCTTTATAATGACATGGGTCAATTCCCCAGCCAATGTGGCAACTCCTTCTCAGCCAGCTGATTTATGGGCATGAGGGTATGAAAATTACTAGGCACCAACCATAGCTCTATCTAATGTAGTTATTACTATATCCACTTGTGAAAGGGCCTCTTCCCTGGAAACCATGACAAGTAGACCCACAATACTGGTCCATTTTCATTATTAACGATAAACAAAAGTCCATAGTTTACATTATAATTCACTTTTGATGTTACAAATTCTATGAGTTTTGACAAATGGGCAATGACATGTATCTGTCATAACAGTATCATACAAAGGAGTTTCACTGCCCCAAAAATCCTGCTTTCCACCTACTCATCCCTCCCTTCCCCTGAACCTTCAGGAACCACTAACCTTCTGTCCCCTTTTAAAAAAACTTTTATTTATTTATTTATTTATTTATTTTGATATCATTAATCTACAATTACATGAAGAATATTATGTTTACTAGGCTCCCCTCTTCACCAAGTCCCCCCCACATACCCCTTCACAGTCTTCCAGAATGTCATATACTTGGAAACATACAGTATGCAGCCTTCTTCAGATTGGCTTCTTTCACTTAATATACATTTAAGATTGTTCCATGCATTTTTGTGGCTTTATAAATCTTCCTTTTTATCTCTGAATAATCTTCCATTGTATTGATGTATCACAGTCTGTATATATATATTCACCTATTTAAGGACATCTTGGCTGCTTTCACGTTTTGGCAATTATGGATAAAACTACTATAAACATTCATGTACAGGTTTTTATGTGGATTTAAGTCTTCAGTTCATTTGAGTAAATAGCAAGGACAGTGATTGGTAGATGTTTAGAGAAGCCACCAAACTGCCTCCCAAAGTGTCCTAGAATGCCATTCTGCATTCTAACCAGCAGTGAATGAGAATTCCTGTTGATCCATTTCCTTGTCAGCATTTGGTGGTGTCATTGTATTTTAGCCATTCTAATAGGTATTTAGTTGTGTCTCATTGTGTTAATTAATGTCATCAATTCCCTGATGGCATATGATGTTGAGCATCTTTCCATATGCTTATTTGCCAATGGCACATGTTCTTTGGTTAGTTGTCTGTTCAGATCTTTTGTTCATTTTTTAATCTGGTTGTTCATTTTCTTATTGTTGAATTTTAAGAGTACGTTGTATAATTGGATACCAGTACTTTAGCAGATATGTGTATTACCAGTCTGTGGCTTGTCTTTTCATTTTCTTAGTAGTGTATTTTTCAGGGAAAAAGTTTTTAATTTGAATCCAGTCCAATTCAACAACTTTTCTCTTTCATGGATTGTGCTTTCTGTATCATAGCTAAATAGTAAACACTAAACCCAAGGTTGCCTAGATGTTGTCCTATTTTATCTCTTAGGAGTTTTAAAGTTTTGCATTTTACACTAACTTTGTGATCCATTTTGTGTGAATTTTTGTGAAGAGTATAAAATCTTTGTATTTTTTTTGCATGTAACTGCCCAGTTGCTTTGGCATTACTTGTTGAAAAGCCTACCTTTTCTACATTGAATTGCCTTTGCTCTTTTGTCCAAGATCAGTTGATTTCTGTGAGTCTATTTCTGCACTCTACTCTGCTGCATAGATCTGTTTGCCCATTCTTTTGCCAATATCACACCGTGTTGACTCCTATAGCTTAAAATAAGTCTTGAAGTTGAGTAGTATTAGTTCTCTTTGTTCTCCTTCTGTACTGTGTGACTATTCGGGTTTTTTTGCCTTTCTATATAAACTTTAGAAATGTCATTTCAATAAATATAAAATAATGTCCTGCAGTTTTGATTGGGATAGCATTGAAGCTGTAGATCCAGTTGGGAAGAACTGACCTCTTGGCTATATTGATTTTTTCTATTCATGTACATGGAATCTCTCTCCATTTATCTTCTTTGGTTTCTTTCATCAGAGTTGTATATTTTTGTAGTTTTCCTTATATTGATCTTGTATATATTTTGTTAGATTTATCCTTAAGAATCTAAATTTTTGATGTAAATAGTAATCTAACAGGTTTTAAGCTATGCTAGTCTTTCATTGATTACCATAGAAATTACAATAGGTACTCTTTTATTAGTGTCTAACATGAATTATTATTTTTCATTTCCAAGACAATTATTGTTATCATTCATTTAAATTTTACATATATTCTTAACATAAATTACTGTTACTATTAATATAAGTAGTATATTTTATACATTCAATGTCAATTCATATTTTCTTAGGTATTTATCACTTATACAGTTCTTCATGCCTTCCTACAAACGTTCCTGACGGCAACTATCTGTCTGCTGGAAGCACTCTTTTTAGTATGTCTCTTTGTGCAAATGTGCTGTAACAATTTCTCTATGTTTTTGTCTGATATATCTGTATTTTTCCTTCACAAGTAAAGAAAGTTTTTAAGGAGTATAGAATTCCTTTTGGGGAACTATTTTCTTTCATCACTTTAAAGATAACATTTCATTGTCTTCTTTGTTTTCCTGTTTCTATTGAAAAGTCTTCTGTCAGTCTTACTGTTGCTTTTTTGAATTAATTTTTACAGTTTTGGACATGTGTTTAACATTTCTTTCTTTCTGATTTTCAGAAGTTTTACTATGATGTGCATGTGTTTTCGTTTATCTTGCTTTGGTTTCATAATTTTTGTGAATCTGTGGGTTAATGTCAATTTTTTTACCTATTTTAAGAGTGTCACAGCTACTCTCTCTATAAATATTGTTTCCACACCAGTATATCTGTTATCCCCTTCTATGATTTCAATTATAATTATGTTACACCTTTTTTAGTGTTGTTACATATCTTTTATTCTCTTTTCTGCTTTTCCCTTACTTTTTTCCTCTCCATCTTCAGACTGGCTATTTCCAAATGTCTTATATTCCAGGTAATAAGTCCTCTTTCCAGCTGTATCTCACTTGCAGTTTGAACCCATTTTTAATATGTCATTATATTTTTCAGTTCTACAATTTTCCATTTTATTCTGTTATATAGATTTTGATTGTCTGAGGTATTTTCCCCACCCTGTCATCTATTTCTTAAGTATATTAATAAAAGGTTTGTTAAAAGTCTGCATCTGATGCAGAAGGGACTAGCGGTTCCCAAAGGGGAGGGGTGGGGAGGGAGGGAGAAGGGGACTGAGGGGCATTATGATTGGCACACATGGTGTGGGGGGGTCATGGGGAAGACAGTGCAGCACAGAGAAGGCATATAGTGGATCTGTGGCATCTTCCTACACTGATGGGCAGTGACTGCAATGGGATATGGGGGAGGACTCGGTAATAGTGGTGAATGTAGTGAGCACATTGTTTTTCATGTGAAATCTTCATAAGAGTGTATATCAATAAAACCTCAATTAAAAAAGTCTGCATCTGATAATGACAATATCTGGATAACTGTGGTTAGATTTTTGTTTCTTTTGTATTCGGTTTAGATCTTGATATACCTTTTAAATTTGATTGCCAGACACGTGTTTTAGAATATCAAGCTCTAGATCAGCACTGTCCAGCAGGACTTCCTGTGAAGACGGGAAGGCTTTGCATCTATGCTAATACTATGGATACTGGCCACATATTGTTTTTAGCAGCTGAAATATGACTAGTGTGACTGAGGAAGTAATTTTTAACTTTATTTACTTTTAATACATTTAAATGTAAATAGACACATGTGGCTTGTGGCTAACATAATAGATGATACTGCCGTGGATAAGTTTTCTTGCCTGACATTGTGTATTTAATATTCCAAGTGCTCTATTTGACGTTTCTTTCACTAGAAAGGATAATTCGTCAGGTCCTTGCAAATAGAGTAAGAGCAGATCACTCTAATGGAATCACGCACAGAGGCTGGGCTGCTATGGAATAAATATTAGAAAACAGTGATTAATAAGGGGGTGCAGGAGACACTGGTAGTGGCACGGGGAAGTGATACAGAGAAGAGAAAGCAACTAATAAATGTTATTAAGCCAGTTACCATACTAGACAGTTGGGTCCGAATCTTTCAAGGAAAGTCTGGAAAATGGAATGTACAAACACATCTCTCAGATTTATCATACCCAATAGTTGAGAGATCTGGAGTGTTTTTTTTACCAACTCCAACGGCTGCTTTGGGAGTGAGGCAGTGTCAATAACACCCTCCCTACACTGTATATAACCTGCCACAGCTCAGAGCAGCATTTTGAGGTTCCAGAATAAAACAATTCATTAGGCTTTGAGATGCCCATAGTGGCAATTGGAAATCAGCTGAAGCATGCTTAAAGGCTGATGGGTGGAGCAGAACAAACATGACGTAGAAGATCACATTCACCTCAGTGCATTTGCTTTCGTTCCAGGATTTTGGCCACTCAAATCATAGCTACCTTACTAGCTTTGTAATATATTTATGACATGGATAAGCATATAAATTTCTATGCTTATCCATTTTCTTCTGCTTGTTCTAAATAGGAGGATTAGTCTCCTGAAAGCTAGTCAGTCAAAGCTGACAGTGGAAATCTAGGTTATTGTATTTCAGGCAAAACAAAGTATTTTACTGAATGATTTATGTGTCTGGGTGCTAAAATATCTTTTTATTGATTTGGAAGATGGATAACAGTCACCCAATTTGTACCAGTTAAACTGAGGTAATTTTAAAGACAATCAAGCAATTTTCAACAAGCTTGGATCCAGTGGTAACCCATTTCCTTATTTGTGAGATACATTGAATGTATGCTGTTTTCAGTAAAAATGGTCTTTTCTGTTTGCTTGTTATTTTTTTACACATAATTATATATGAAAGATTAAAGAAACAGTAACATTCTTCAATATCACCCTATCGTACAATTCATTGATAGAACTACTTTGAAAACAAAACAGAAAACGCTAAGTAAGAGGAATTTTTCTCCCTAATCTGTATTGTTTATGCTTGCAGAATTTTAACATTTCTAGGCGCCATTCCAGACCACAGTAGTGCCCGATTGTTGAAGGATCCTGGCCTCTAACTTGCTGAGAGCTATGTTTCCCTTTCTGGCACTGTTGTTGGTATCAGTTCTCATGCTCCCTAAGGCATTTCCATGCTGTTGACTGAATTTTGCCAGTGAGTGACAAGTGTCAATGCACATCTTCATTTGTCCCTGAAATTCACCACTCAGGGACTTCCCTGTTCCCTGAGAAGGCAGCTCACCACCTGGCACAATGCTATCAACACACAGCATGCCCAGCAACAAGATGCCAATCAGTGATCAACACCAAAAGGTTGTGTGGCCTATCGAGGGCCTGTGCATGTGGTGAGCAGCAGTCATGGCAAGTGCGGGGAATGTGGGTGCAGGATGGAGTTCGGTAGACCAGGCATCATCAAGTGTTTTAATCACACATACTAAGAGTAAAAGTAATTCAGTGGAGCCCATATACACATTGTTACTTATAAAATATATTAATGCACATATTTTTTTGATGTAACAAAGAAAAACCTTCTAATTCACTTTCGGCAGTGAAGAATCAACTTGACTTACTCTGGAAACCATTAATAGAGACAAGAAGAAATCAGGGTACAAAGAAACCCAAAGGCACTGCAAAATAGGAGAGGGTCATTGTAAGAGCAGCCCAGGGTCAGCCCTTGGGTGAAAAGCAACAACAGGTGGAGAAACCAGGGTGTGCCATGTTTCATAGGATGTGATCACTTCCCCCAGGATGGAATCCAACTTCAGAGGATCTTAACTAAGCCCTGTAAGCAGAATGGTTAATGAGCAGCTTTGAACTGAAGTGGAATATTTAGAGAATTCGTGTTAGTTTCCAGTGAGCAAATCTAAATAAATCCTGAGCTTGTACTAAGTTAGTTTGTTTGCCTTCAAAAACCTCACATTCAATGCAATTCATCTTTTGCTTTGCAAATATCTTTGTATCTGTTGTACAACATCAAACAATATAAAGGTGAATTTTCTATACATTGAGATGCGATTCAATATAATTGTACTTAAAGCAGAAATGAAGTCTAATATGATGTTATATTATTTGGATCAGATGAATCAAAATCTAATATTGGCTTTTGCAGTTAACATTACATTGCTAGAAAATGAAAGCTCTGGTTGGTGGTTAAAAACACTTGCTCAGATTTCCAAGGGAAGTTTCTGTTTAAGTTTCTGTTCAGTGCTTCTCGCATCGTCTGTGTTCAGCAATAATAACAACGACATCACCAGTACTGTGAAGGTGTTTCCAGAATTTGTGCACCTTTTGACCCCAGGCAGAATCCAATGCAGGATTTCCTGTGTTTATCAAGGATCCTTGTAACTGTCCATGAAGACGAGCACAGCGAGGTACTCTGTCACCTGACACTTTTCTCATTAAGTGAAATGGAAAGCATCAGGTAGATTCTGACATATATTTATGATCACACCTTATCTATTAATACCATCCTTCTGCCAGTCTGACATCACCACGATCCTAGAATGTGAACACTTGCAGTTATCCTAAACAGGGTGCAGGGCCATTGAGGAAGTAACCTCAGCTCCATTCATGGCTTGGGTGTGTCTGACAAACCATAGCAAGAACAGAGTGAATATCTGATCTCAAACTTAGAGGTGTGTATTTTATCCTAGGGGAGTTTGCTTACTCCTAACTTGAAAGTTTGTACACGTATGTTGTTGAGCTCAAGCAAAAATATTTATGATTATCCTAATCTTATCTGTTTTTTTCCTGTCCAACTGTAAATTTTGCACCAAAGGGTCAGAAAATAAGAATTCTACTTAGATCATATATTTAAGAGCTTTAGGAAACTAGTCACAAAACTGTAGGGTGTTTTATAGTCCAACAGTCAGAGTCTGCCTACATCGCCTGGTCTGTATCAACCTAGGAGTGTACGGGGACAACGGAGGAAGCATTTGCCACACAGCAGTAGCCCCAGCTGAGCTGAGCAGTTTGTCTGTAAATTCCACATCGAGGCTTTGATGGGTTCACAGCTGAGATTCCTGAGAGAGGTGAAGCAAATGAGGTGATGACCCCTATGATCTCCCAGGTTTCCTCTTGGAGGTAATTTGCAGAATGTGGTGCAGGGAAGGGTACTCTGAAGAGGTTGGCAGCCTGGCTGAGTTGAGTGGGAGTCAGTTCTGAGAGGCTATGGTTACCGTGCCTTGCAGACAAGAGTCTCAGAGCTAAGGCAGGCGCACAGAGAAGGAGCTTCAGAGATATGTGTATCTTGTTGAGCATCATTCTACACATGCATAGAGTAAAACTCTACATGGCCAGAAAAAGAAAAACTTGCAGAAAGGGCTGATTACTCAAACAGTCCTCAGAGATCACACATAGCCAAGAATCATTTGAATTCCCAATATCCAAAGTGGAGAAACTCCTTAAATACATGACATACTCAGTAGACCCCAGAAAAACATCTTAGAAATAGGGCTAGACAAGACCTAGAAGAAAATCTATCCTAGACCCATCATTAGAAGCAAGTCTTGAAAGCATCAAATACAGCCACTGAAACTAGCCAGAACAAAGTATACCACTCTTTATTAGAATCTAAGAAAGCTAGAACTCAAAATGTAAAATTCACCATGTGATATTTTACTGTGTAAATTATACCTCAATGAAAATTTACTGATGAAAAAAGTAACATCTTTACCTCAACAGATATAAACTTTGGTATAATTTAATACTAGCTTATTAAAAAAATTAGCTATCTGGTAATAGGAGAGCTTCCTAAAGTTGATAATGGATCATACATCTCTAATAACATTACCATTAATAATGAATCATTAGACACATTCCCATTAAGTAATTAATACCTGCTCTCAGCATTTGTGTTTAATAGAATATTAGAGTTCCTAGCCAGCGAACTAAAATAGTAGAAGAAAATGAAAGATTAAAAGACATAAGACAAAGAATTAAAACTCATTTTTTATACATAATTGTTGTATACATATAAAGCTACACATAATAATAGCAAAAGAGGTAATCAAACTCAGCCTAGTTACAGAGAATTCCTCAGCAACAATTTATTATTTTCAAGAAAAGCTATAATTTATAGTAACGTAAAGCCCCACCAGGTTTGTACTCAGGAATACCTTTTTACAAAGGTATTAATGAATATATTTTTACTAAGCAAATATGAAGATCTTGAAGAAAAGATTTAAATTTTATTGAAAGGCATAAAGACAGACCCAAATAAATAAACATGAAACATGTTATGTTCATAGATGACAAGATAAAAATGGCTTTGGTCCTCAAAATGATGCATAAATTCAATGCAATTCTAGATGCTTAACAAAGCTCTTTGTGACAATTGACCAGACAATACTAAAATTTATATGAAGAATTTCAGGACTAAGAAAAGATGAAATGATTGAATAAGAAGAGTAGGAGGGGCTCACAGAGCCCAAGGCATAGGAGGTGTCATGACAAAGCTATGTAAGTGAAACATGGTCTTGGGAAGGCATATAAGCCAGTAGCCAGACTAGAAATCCTAAAAATGAAGAAACAATAACACGTAAAATTGGGATTTGAAACAGGTGGTATTATAAATCCAGGAGGAGACTTTGGACTAATTAGCACAGGATGTCAAGACAACTGGCTACACATTTAGGAAACTGTAAAGCTAGATCTGCATCTCCCATCTTGCTCAAAATTAGTTCTCAAAGGGCTAAAAACACACAAATGAGGAAAACTACTTAAAAGTTAAGTGGAACAAAAAAGAGGAGAGTATCTTGAATCACCATTATCAAGTGTTGGGAGATAACCTTCTTAAACTAGACACACATACACAAGCACAAATCACAAAAGAGAAAATGGATAAATCTGAGTTCAAATTATTGACTTAAGAGGACATTAGGCCAAGTGAAGTAGGTCAGACAAAGAAAGGCAAATGCTGTATTATTTCATGTATATGGGGAATCTAAACAAAACAACAACAAAAAAGAGAAATAGACCCACAAATACTGACAATGGACTATTGGTTACCATAGGGGAAGGGGTGAGGGGGATCGGTGAAATATGTGAAAGGGATAAAGAGGTACAAACTTCAAGTTACAAAATAAATTAATCATACGAATGGAACTACAGCATAGAGAATATAGCCAATAATATTGTAATAGCTTGGTATGATGGAAGGGAGTAACTACACTTACTGTAGTGAGCATTTAGTAATGTATGTAATTGTGAAATCGGTATGTTGTAATTCTAAACCCAATATAATATTGTATATCAGCTATATTCTAATAAAAATTACATTAGATGTATTTATTACATCTAATAAAAAGCACATGAATAGAAAAATGAGCAAATGAATAGCAATTCACAAATTAAGGATAAATAGAGTATAAGCATATGCATAAAAGTGTGTAGAATAAACAATAAAAAATGAACAAAAGAGAAAATAAATAATAAATGCAATAGTAAAGAATCAACCTATGATTAAAGTCCATATATTGCTTATAACAATTTATGGAATATATATACTGACAAAAAATGCAATGGCTTTGGATCAAACATGAGCAAAAGGCATTCACTTCCCGCTTGAGAGAAATAAAACAGTTAGCTATTTTCTGGGGCATAGAGTCAATATTCTCTTGAAACCTCAGCAAGAGGCATGTCATTTGACTGGCAATTCAACTTTTAAAACTTTGTCCTCAGGATGAGAGGAAAGTGATGTGTTAGAAGTAACTACAGATGACCTTTGAACAATGCAGGGGTTAGAGGCACTGACAGCTGCACAGTCGGAAATCCACATGTAACTATTAACTCCCCAAAAACTTTACTACTAATATCTGACTGTTGACTGGAAGCCTTACCAATAAAGTCAATAGTGGATTAACACATATTTTGTATGCTATATATATTATACACTGTATTCTTTATTTATTATATTTTTAAATTGAGGGATGGTTGATATACAATCTACATTAGTTTCAAGTATACAACACAGTGGCTCAACAGTTACCCACGTTATTAAATCCTCACCCCGACTAATTCAGTTACTGTCAGCATAGGAAGATGTTACAGATCATTGACTATATTCTCCATGTTGTTACTAGCACCCCCATGCCCAACTTATATTATGATTGAGAATTTTTGTGCCCCTTTATCCCCTTCACCATGTCCATCCACTCACACCAACTCTTCCACCATGGTAACCACCAGTCATTTCTCATTGTCTATGAGTCTACTGCTTTTTTGTTCATTTTGTTTTGTTTTGTTTTGTTTATAGGTTCCACAAATAAGTGAAATCATACTGTATTTATTTTTTTCCACCTGTCTTATTTTACTTAGCATAATACCCTCTAGGTCCATCCATGTTGTCACAAATGGCAGGATTTTCTTCTTTTTTATGGCTGAATAATTTTCCATTGTGTATATGTATCACATTTTCTTTATCCATTCATCTATTGATGGACAGTTAGGTTGCTTCCATATCTCGGCTATTGTAAATAATGTGGTGCTAAACATAGGAATACATATGTCTTTTCAAACCAAGGATTTTATTTTATTTGAGTAAATTCCTAAAAGTGAAATTAGTGGGTCAAATGGTGTTTCTATTCCTGTTTTTTGATGAACCTCTGTACTGCTTTCCACAGTAGCTGCACCAATTTGCAGTCCCACCAACAGTGTAGGAACATTCTCTATTCTCCACATCCTTTCCAACATTTCTTATTTCTTGTGTTTTGGATAGTGACCATTCTAACTGGTGTAAGGTGGTATTTCATTGCTTTGATTTGCATTACCCTGATGATTAGGAATGTGGAGCATCTTTTCATGTGTCTATTGGCCATCTGTATTTCTTCATTGGAAAAATGTCTATTCAGATCCTCTGCCCATTTTTTAATTGGGTTATATGTTTTTTTTGGTATTGTGATCTATGAGCTCTTTATATGTTTTGGATATTAACCACTTATCAGATTATTCTCCCATAGTGTATGCTGCATTTTTGTTCTGTTGATGGTGTCCTTTGCTGTACAGAAGCTTTTTAGTTTGATGTAATCCCACTTGTCCAGGGATATGTGTCGAGAAAAAAAGTTGCTCATGCTTATGTTTAAGAAGTTTTTGCCAATATTTTAAGAATTTTACGGTTTCATGTCTTACATTTAGGTAGTTAATCCACTTTGAGTTTACTTTTGTGTATGGAATTGGACAGTAATCAAGTTTTATTCTCTTGAATGTATCTACCCAGTTTTCACAGGATCAGTTATTGAGGAGATATTACCCATTTTATATTCATGTTTCTTTTGTCATATATTAATTGACCATATATATATATATGTAGGTTTATATCTGGACTCTCTATTCTATTCCATGGATCTATGGGTCTGTTCTGGTACCAGTACCATGTTGTTTGATTACTATAGCTTTGTAGTATAGCCTGAAGTCATATTCCCCAAGCTTTGTTCTTCTTTCTTAGGATTGCTTTGGCTGTTGGAGGTCTTTTGTAGTTCTATGTGAGGCAAATGCTGTAGTTCATTGAAAAATGTCATTGGTAGTTTGATAGGGATTGCACCGAAACTGCCAATTGCTTTGGTAAGTATGGCCATTTTGACAATATTAATTCTTCCTATCCATGAGCATGGGATAGATTTCCATTTATTTGTGTCCTCTTTAATTTCCCTCATCAGTGTATGTTAGTTTCAGAGTACAGGTCTTTCACCTCCTTGGTTAGGTTTATGCATAGGTTTTTTATTCTTTCTGATGCAATTGTTTTCCTGATTTCTCTTTCCATTAGTTCACTGTTAGTATATAAGGGACACAACAGTTTTCTGTGTGTTAATTTTGTATCCTGAAAGTTTGCCAAATCCAATTATTAGTTCTAATTGTTTTGTGGTGGAGCCTTTATGGTTTTCTAAATATAGTATCAAGTCATCTGCAAACAGTGACAGTTTCTTCTCCCTTACCAATTTGGATGAGTTTTACCTCTTTATCCTGTCTGATTGCTGTAGCTAAGACCTCCAGTACAGTGTTGAATAAAAGTGGTAAGAGTGGGCATCCTTGGCTTTTTCCTGATATTACAGAAAATATTTCAGCTTTTTGCCATTGAGTATGATGATATCTGTGTGTTTGTTGTATACGGCCTTTATTATGCTGAGATACATTGCCTCTATACCCATTTTGTTGATAGCTTTTATTATGAATGGATGTTGAACTTTGTCAAATGCTTTTTCAGCATCTATTGAGATGGTAATGTTTTTATCCTTTTTGTTGTTGTTAAGGTGGTATATCCCATTGATTGATTTACTAATGTTGTACCATTCTTGCAACTGTAGAATAAATCCCACCTGGTAGTGGTGGATAAAGTGGTGATGTACTTTTTAATTTTGTTTGCTAATATTTTGTTGAGAATTTTTGCATGTATGTTCATCAGGATATTGGTTTATAATTTTCTTTTTTTTGTGGTGTCTTTGCCTGGTTTTTGTATTAGAGTGATTCTGGCCTCATAGAATGAGTATGGAAGTGTTCCCTCCTCTTCTACTTTTTTGAATACTTTAAGGAGGATGGATATCAACTCTTCTTTAAACATTTGGTAGAATTCAGCTGTGAAGCCATCTGGTCCTGGAGTTTTGTTTTAGCAAGTTTTTTTATTACCTATTCAATCTTGTTACTGGTAATTGGTCTGTTCATATTTTCTGCTTCTTCCTGGGTCAGTCTTGCAAGGTTGCACTTTTCTAAGAATTTGTTGATTTATTCTAGGTTGTCCAAATTATTGACATATACTTTTATAGTACTCTCTAAATGCAGAAATTCTCTGCATTTCTGTGTTGTCAGTTGTGACTATTCTTCTTTTGTTTCTTATTATGCTGATTTGTGTCCTGTCTCTTTTTTTCTTGATTAAGTCTGGCTAGAGGCTTTTTCTATTTTATTTATCTTTTCAAAAACCAGCTCTTGGTTTTATTGATTTTCTTCTATTGTTTTATTTTTCTCTATTTTATGTATTTCTGTTGTGATCTTTATTATGTGCTTCCTTCTATTAACTTTTGGTTCCATTTGTTCTTTTTTTTGTTTGTGTGGTTATAAGTTTCCATACCTCTTAGAACCTCTTTTGTGGCATCCCACACATTTTCAACTGTTGCATTTTTGCTTTCATTTGTCTCCATGTATTGTTTGCTTTATTATTTGATTTGTTCATTGATCCATTGATTATTTAGAAGTATGTTGTTTAGTCTCCAGGTATTTTGAAGATTTTTTCTTTTTTTCATGTAATTTATTTCTAATATCATATCATTGTGATCTGAATAGATGCTTTTTTAGTCTTTTTTAATTATTGAGGCTTTCTTTGTGATCTAACATATAATCTCTTCTGCAAAACATTCTGTGTACCTTTGAGAAGAATGTGTATCCTGTTGCTTTTGGGTGGAATGTTCTGAATAGATCCATTAAGTCCATCTGATCTAGTGTGCTTTCAAGTGTCTCTGTTTTCTTATTTATTTTCTCTCTGATGATCTGTCCATTGATGAAAGTGATGTGTTAAAGTCTCCTAATATGATTGAGTTGCTGTCTATTTCCCCCTTCAGTTCTGTTAGTATTCATTTTACATAGGTGCTCCTGTGTTGGAGACATGGTTATTTGCAATTATAATATCCTCTTATTGGACTGACCCCTTTATCATTATGTGGTTTCCTTCTTTGTCTCTTTTTTTCTTTGTTTTGAAGTCTATTTTGTCTGATACCAGTACTGACACTACTGCTTTCTTCTCCCTATTGTTTACATGATACATCATTTTCTATCCCCTCACTTTCAGTCTACGTAAGTCCTTAGGTCTGAAATGAGTCTCTTTTAGGCAGCACATAGATTGGTCTTGTCTCTTTATCCACCTGCTACTACATGTATATTGATCAGTGCATTCAGTCCATTTATATTTAAGGTAGTTGGTGATAGGTGTGTACTATTTGCCATTTTATTAACAATTTCCTGATTGCGTAGTTCCTCTCTCATCCTTTCTTCCTCTTTTATATTCTTCTTTTGTGATTTGATGGCTTTCTTAAATGTTTCATTGGATTTTAAAAATAATTAATAATTTTTTTGTATGTATTATAGGCTTTAAGCTTGCGGTTTCCTAAACATATAACAATCTATATTAAGTTGATGTTCACTCTATTGCAAACACAGTCTAAAAGTATTTCTTGTTTATTCTTATTCTTCCACACTTTACATATTAGATGTCATAATCTGCATTTTTTGTGTATCCTTTGACTAATTTTGTATATGGTTGGTTTTACTATTTTGGGGGTTTTTTTCTCTTATCTTTTTTCAACTTCATACTTGCTTAGTTAGTAATTAGTCTACTGCTTTTGCTGTGAGTTTATTTTCACTGATGAAAAATATTTAGGCTTAAGAATATTTCCGTCTACAGAGGTCCCTTTAGTACATCCAGTAAGGCCAGTTTAGTTGTGGTGAATTCCTTCAGGCTTCCTTTATCCAGGAAATTTTAAATCTCTTCTTCAATCTTGAGTGATAATCTTGCTAGATAGAGGATTCTTGGTTGAAGGTCCATCTGTTTCAATCATTAAATACTTCATGCCACTCCCTTCTGGCCTGTAAAGTTTCTGCTGAGAAATCTGATGATAGCCTGATGGGGTTTCCTTTTGAGTAATTTTTTTCTCTCAAAGCTTTCAGTATCCTCTCCTTATCCTTAATCTTTGTCATTTTAATTATTTTATGTCTTTGTATTATCTTCCTTAGATTCATTTTGTTAGGGGCTCTCTGCACTTCCAGAACCTGGAAGTCATTTTCCTTCCCTAGATTGGGGAAGTTTTCTTCAAAGAGACTTTCTACTCCTTTGTCTCTCTCTTATCCTTCGCTACCCCTATGATACAAATATTGTTTCATTTGGAGATTTCACACAGCTCTCTGCATCTTTTCATTTCTATGGATGTTTTTCTCTTTGTTCCTCGGTTTTGTTGTTTTCCTGGTCTCTAATTTCCATCTCATGATTGTCTCCTTTATTTGCAGCAATCTATTATTCCTTCCTTCCTTTGTATATTTCATTTCAGTTACTGTATTCTTTAGCTCTGAGTGCTTCTTCTTAAGCTCCTCTCTTTGTTGAAGTCCTCCCTGAGAGTGTCTATACTTTGCCATAGATCAATGAGCATATTTATGACTATTAATTTCAAATCTTTATCAAAAAGAATGGTGATATCCATTTAATTCAGCACTCTTTCTGGTGCTTATCCTGTACTTTTCTTTGAAACATATTCGTCTGCTTCCTCATTTTGTCAGTTTCTGTGTTTATTCCCTTGTATCAGGAAGATCCACTGTGCTTCCTGATGTAGAGATTAATGGCTTTAAGAGAAAGGCATCCTGTGGTGCCCAGAAACTGAACACTCTTTACTCCCCAGCGCCCGGCTCTACTTTGTTGTGAAGACCCAGTTGCTGTCGGTAGGCTGTGGGTGGGGCTGCCTTTCTTCCTGCCTGCTGGCAGTGGCTGATCTCTAGTCAGCAGAGGCCCTCTGTGAGCCATGCAGCAGTGCTTCTGCTGGTATCATTGTGTGGGGGCCACCCTGCTTGCCCAGCAGCTACAGCAGTGCTGCTGGGCCAACGGGGTGGGTGGGATAAGTATGCAAGCGACTGTGGTAGGCGGCTGGGCTGCCAGTGAAGAGGAAGGAGCATTTGGAGCTGGCTGCCATAGGTACCTCTGCATTTGGGATCAGAGAGGGCTGGGAAAGCCTCCCTCCACCTGCCAGGCAGCAGAGTCTGGACCACTGCTGGGCCAAGGCAGGCTGGTACACAGAGATACACTTCAAGGTTGAGCTGCCAGTGTTCACGATGGAACACTTGGGGTTCCCACATGCACCTGAACATTTGGGCTGAAGGAGGTCTGGGGAAGCTTCATCCACCTGCCCTTTCCCTGCAGAGAGTGCTCCAGCCAACACTTTTCCCTCTGGCACCCTTCCTGCTTCTGATAAATCTTCCAAACTGCCACCTCTATGTTGGCTCCCAGTGACACTGAAGGAGCTTGCCTGTCCTCCACAAGTGGCAGGAGTCTCAGCCTCCCAGGGTGCTCCAACTCTCCCTGGTGTGCGGCCCCACTAATCACCAAAGCCCAGTGCAATATGGACTCATGTTCCCAGAGCAGATCTCCAGGGCCAGGTGTGCAGGGTTCCTGAGTGCTTATCCCCTCCCAGCTCTGTTTCTCTCCCTCCCCCTTACGGGCTGAGATGTGGGAAGGACTGGGGTCCCAATCAATCAATCATGTCTCTGCCACATTACCCTTCTCTGTGGAGTCTTCTTTTCTTCATCAGATATAGATGGTCTGTACTGCTGTCTTCAGCTGGTTTTCAGGATTAGTTGTTTTTGCTACAGTTACTTCTCTGGTTTGTATGCGGGAGGAGATTTCTGCCTTGCCTTGATACTCTGACATCTTTTTTGCCAGAAGTCTATACACTGTATTCTTATAATAAAGAAAACTAGAGAAAAGAACATGCTTTTTGAAATAGTTGAAAATCTCCAAAAAACTTTCCAATACATTTTACCTTAAAATATTCATATATTAGTTAGCCTGCACAGTTCAAACCTATGATTTTCAAGGAATATGATATATCCCTATATATCATAATTGTATTTATAGGGGAAAATTAGAAATTATTGTATATTTAACCATAGAGAGTTGGTTAAATAGATTTTTATAAACAACTACTCTTTAGGGAGCAATAATGACTTTGAAGCATATTAATTTTGGGGTATATGTTAATATTATGTCCTTTGAAGCTTTGAACTATTGAGCCTAGACAATGACTTCATCTCTTTGGCTGTGCAAGTCCTAGGTGGCATTTTCTTCCAACAGAAGGCCATTTCATACGCACTGAAAATCTGTTGTTCCGTATAGACATGAATGGTCTTAGCTCGATCTTCTGGATAACTTGCTGTAGCCTCAAACCAACACTTGCGGCCTCACCTGCACTTGTATCGTGGAGGTGGCTTCTTTCCTTAAACCTCTGGAACCAAGCTCTGGGCGTGTCAGACTCTCCTCGTGCAGCTTCCTCCCCTGTCTCAGCTTTCACAGAATTGAAGAGAGTGGGGGCCCTGCTCTGGACTGGGCTTTGGCTTGCGGGCATGTTGTGGCTGGGTTGATCTTCCCTCCGGACCACTAAAACGTTCCCATATCAGCAATGAGGCTGTTTTGCTTTCTTATCATTGATGTATTCAATTTCAATTTCCTCTAAGAACTTTTCCTTTACATTCACAACTTGGCTGACTGTTTGGCACAAGAGGCCCAGCCTTTGGCTTATCTTGGCTGCTGACGTGCCTTCCTCACTAAGCTGAATCATTTCTAACTTATGGTTTAAAGGGAGAGACGTGCAGCTCTTTTCCCTTGAACACCTAGAGGCCAGTTTAGGGTTGCTCACTGACCTGATTTCAATAGTGTTGTGTCTCGGGGAGTAGGGAGCCCTGAGGAGAGGGAGAGACAGCGGAATGGTGGTTACTAGAGCAGTCAGAACACGTGCAACATTTATCATTTAAGTTCACTGCCTAACATGCGTGAGGTTTTTGGCACCCCAAAACAATTACTATAGTAACATCAAGATCACTGACCACAGATCACTATAAAAACATGATAATGAAAAATTTAGAAATGTTGTGAGAATTCCCAAAAATGTAACATAGAAACACAAAGTGAGCAAATGCTGTTGGAAAAATGACACCAATAGATTTGTTTGAGGCACGGTTCCCACAAAGCTTCAATTTGTGAAAAAATGCAGCATCTGTGAAGTGTAATAAAGGGAAGTACAATAAAACAGTGTGCGCCTGTATACCAATTAAGCAACAGAAATAAACAGACTGGACTTAAAAAACCACACTCAACTATATGCTTCTATAAGAAACCCACTATAAAAATAGAGTCACAGGTTAAAGGAGAAAAATGTGCATGCTGTGCTGTGTTGAATGGTGTGCTCCCAAACTCATGCCTCCATGGAAACTCAGAATGTGACTCTGCTTGGAAATGCAGTCTTTGCTGATGTAAGTATTTAAGATGGGGCTATACTAGATTAGAGTGAGCCCTGAATCCTAAGACTAGTGTCCTTCTTAAAAAAGACATGCAAATACACAGGACACGGAGACACACAAGAGGAAGGCCATGTGAAGATGGGGGCAGAGATTGGAGCGAGGAAGCCGCAGATCAAGGGACACCGGGGAGAGGCCAGGAGGGTTCTTCCCCCAAGCCTTCTGAGCGAGCGCGGTTTGGCTAACACTTTAAGTGCAGATCTGGGGCCTCCAGAACTGTGAGAGAATAGATTTCTGTTGTTTTAAACACCCAATTTGTGGTAATTTGTTACAGCAGGACTAGGGACTGGTATAAGTGGTAACAATCATCAAAATCAGCTAGAGCAGCTATAATAATTTTGGACAAAGTAGATTTTAGAAGAAGAGAAATTATCAAGGATAAGAGGGGGATTACATGATGATAAAGAGGTCAATTTTTCAAGGCATAACAGTCCCCACCGTTAAAGCCAAGAACAGTCCATGAAGACATGATGACTAAATAAAATGTGGTGTTCTGAATGGGATCCTGGTCATAAAAGGACATTAGATAAAACCAAGAAAATATGAGTAAAGCATAGCCTTTATATATACACTGTACTGATATTGGTTCACTTATTGTGACAAATATACTTACTACAAGATGTTAATAATAGGGGAAACTGTGTACAGGTTTACATGTAAATTTACACAATTTTCCTGTAAATCTAAAACTGTTTTAAAGTAAAAAGTGTGTGTGTGTGTGTGTGTGTGTGTGTGTGTGTGTGTGTGTGTGTGTGTTCTCCTAGGGGAAGAACATGGCTAGATAATTTAAGAAAAATTTAAAATGTCTCAAGATTTGTAAAACATTTTACTTTAATAAAATGCTTATTAAAAAGAAAGCCTGAGTTCCCATTTTTCACCCATGAAATGCTCACAAATTAGAGAGTGAGACTGACATCTTTGTGGGTGTTCTGAGCTGGTCACTGTCATGCACTGCTCACGTGAAGGAAACTGGTAAACCTTTGGGAAAAAATAATTGGCAGTGTTTACAGAGCTCTTTTTTTACAGTGTTCATACCAGGTGACTAAATAATCTTGAAATGTTTCCAAAGGAAAGTGTCAAAATGGAAAAGAAGGTGTTGTCCCCAAGATGTCAGAAACGAGACTTACTTATAACATTGAATATTAAATATGGCGTGCCTTGTCTAATGTCTCGCCAGCTAATATTTTCATAGTAAAAGCCACTTGATTTTCAGTATCCTATCTTTATAGGCTGTATGCCAGGAGCCGAGCACAGTTGGAGAGACTGGGTTGGTAGTTTTTAGAGTAGATGATCAAGACAAGCCACAGGGAAGGTGACCATCAAACTTCGACCCCCAGATCGGGGTGAGTGAGTGAGCGAGAAGCTGACCTGGAGAAGAAGTCAGCTTACCTGGGCTCTGTCTTCCTCATAGCAGTGCCAGACGGGGGCTGGGTAGACCAGCTCCAATGTGGGGGTGAGCCCTAGTGAGCCCTGAACAAGAGGCTCCTGGCATTTTATGTACCCAGAGGTCAGGAAGAGAGGTGAAGGGCTAGGAGGGAAAAGTCCTGAGCTCTGAGTCAGAGTGCAGAAAAACGTCCTCAAGGTCCCCCACTCCTGGTAAGAAGGGCAGGTACCTTGGAAAGGCCTTGACTGAGGGCCCCAGTGGGAGGCCTCAAACAGAGGTGCCTGGTCCAGGAATGCACGTCGGCCAGGGGGTCTGAGTCCTTGGCTACCGCATCCCGCTGCCTGGTATGGGTTGGGCAGCTTCCCCCGGAGGCCTTTCAGGCAGAGCTTTGTAGTGGCCTGAAAGTTCACACATGGGATTTTGGCCTGGAGCTAGAGGCGTCAACATGCTTATCTCTTAAGAGAATGCTTTTTGGTTGCTGTTTACATAGGGAAAAATTTATTTATTTTCCAAATGCAGTATGTTTTTTTAACAAGATGTGTGGTAAAATTCTTAAGTGACATTCCAATCACAGGGGGCAGAATACTAGAATCATATAGAGATGCTCTGAAAAATCAAAAAGGAGTGGGCATCAGAGAGAAGTCATGTTGTGAGTGCAAAACAGCTGTTAGTTAAAAACCATTCTTGTTTGGTGTGCAAGGAAGCAATGGTATAAGCATTTTACATCCTGACTGGAGAGTTTATCACTTACAGATGGTTAAGAAATAAATAGGGAGTTTGAGGTGGATATGTACTACAATATAATTCATCCCATTTAAAATATAAGAGGCTCCAGGTTATGATGTTCTAGCCAAACATGTAAACATCGGGAACAGGTCACTGACCGGAAGCGGGCGATGACTCTATATGGATAACTATGGGAACTTATCAACACATGGATTCGTTCAGTGACGACTTGCTAAATGACTACCAGGTCAAACGGTAAAACATATAATTTTATAGTCAAGTATTTAATGAACTAAATATTAGATCTAGAAAATTATTCCTAATTCAGCTCAGAGAGAAAAATGAGATGGAAAACATGGGGGTTTCACAGTGCTAACTTTAAGAAACTATTAATGTGAACCCTGATGTCCAACATAAGAATTCAAAACAGATCTTAGAGAGAAGAGGGTTGGGTGGGGTGAGAAGGTGAACATTATAAATGATTATGTTTTCTAGAACTTCTTGCATGCATAACTTCTCAGATTGAATATTCACAAAAGTAAGGATGAAAAGAAATCCATGCCCAGACTCTACATGGTAAATATCAGAACATCACAATTTCTCTCAATCTGAGCAGATTCCACATAGGAAAACCTCAAAAAATGTCGTGGAAAGACATAAAGAGAAAGAACAATGAAACTGGTATCAGTTTTCACAAAAACAAAAATGAAGCCTGAAGACAATGAGCTGCTATCATCAGACTACTATTAGAAAAACTAGCTGGTAAGACATTAGACAAGGAATGTCAGATTTAATATTTAACATTATAAACCAGTCTCATTTCTGATATTTCAGAGCCTAAAACTTCATTTTAATTTTGAAATCTTAGCACCCTAAAATTATATATTTAGCATAATAAAGCCCCACATTAAGAAAAAAATAAAATCTTTCAATTAATTTGAAGTGAAATAACTTACCACTTATAAGATCTCATGAAAAAGGAAAGAAATTGGGAAGAGAAAAGTTAAATAAGGAGAATAGGAAAGCAAGAAATATAACAACAAGGAAACAAAGATGGAAATAATTCTCAATAAATATTGCCTTTGCTCAAAATGCTAGATATTATATATTTTTAAAAGCAAAGGGTCAGACACTAAAAGATAGTAAAAAGCAGATGGCCTAGGGAACTCAGGACTGACACAGCAGTGGGTCACTGGGTCTTCTTCTCGTCTCCTGTACCTCAGACTGAGCACTGCAAAGGCCAGCTATCTGGAAATGCCAGCAAGTACAGACAAAAAACAAAAGGGACTTCAAGAAAAATCTTCCCTTTCTAGCCAAAGGACCAGCAAAGGGTAGCATAACAAGGCAGAAAACATAGACAATAATGTCTTTATTTCAGTCAAGCACCACTGAAAACTGTGGCCCCATCCACTCCTGCTCTCAAGGGCTGGGCATGTGGACCAGCACCCTCGTCCAGGCTGACAGAGGAGCCCAGGGCTCCCACAGGGCGGTGCCAGAGAAGGCTGAGTGGGAAGGCAGGACTTTCATCCCCACCAGATGGTAACAGAAGCTCCCTGGCCTCTCTGGTGTCATTGGAGGCCAGGTGGGGAGCTTGCACCCCCTTCCACCCAGCAGTGATGAGGCGACCTCCTCTCCCCACAGATCAGTGCCAGAGGAGACCTAGTGGAGGTGGTCTTGTACCGTGACTCAGATAATAAGGCCACCACCCTGCAGTGTCACTGGAAGCCACTTGAGGAGTGGTAGTGAGACACCCTTCTCTTGCCTTCCAGGCGTAATCAGTGCAGGTCTCCTGGGAGGCATGAACCCTACCTCCACTAGGAGGGGGTCCCTCCTGCCCTGGATGTCAGTGGTGACAGGACAGATAGGACGGACTTCCTCCCCTGCCTTGCAGCAACGAGGCAGCATCCCCCTCACTCCCAAAGTGGAATTGGAGGATGCCAGAGAGAACCGAAGAGTTCCATGAGATCCAGACATTTGGAACATTGTACACAAAATGTCCAGGCTTGACAGAAAATAATTCATCATACCAAGAACAAGGAACAATAAGTAAATGCCAGCACTAAGAAGACAGAGCTGGTAGAATTGTCTGACAAGGATTTCAAAGCAGTCATTATGAAAGCACTTTGCAAGAATTATGAACATACTTGAAATGTATGAAAAGTACAGAGTCTCAGCAAAGAAACAGAAGATACACAGAAAAACTAAGTGGAACTTTTAGAACTGAAAATGCATTGGCCAAAATAAGACTCAGCGGTAGAAGGGGAAAGAGGCAGTCATCTGAAGATAGAAATGACTCAATCTGAACAACAGAGAGAAAATAAACAGAGAAAAAATAATGAACTCTACCTTAGGGACCTGTGGGAAGATAACAAAAAACATAGCATTCGTGGTAGCAAAAATCCTAGAAGGAGAGAGAAAGTGGTGGGGCTAAAAAATATTCAAAGAAATAAGGGCTGAAATTTCCCTAAATTTGGTAATACACATTAACCAATAGATTCATGAATTCAGATTCCAAATAGGATAAACCCAAATAAATCCACGGAAAAATATATCATAGACTACTGAAAATGAAAGACAAATAAAAAATTTGATAGCACTCAGAAAAATGGCACATTACCACAGAAGAAAAACAGTTTAAATGACCCCAAATTTCTCATTAAAAATGGTAACACCAGAATTAAATGGTGCAGTACTTTTCAAGTGCTATAAGAGCTATCAGCTTTAAGTTTTATCTCTGGTGCAAATATCCTGAAGGAATGAAGAGGAAATCAAGACAAACACAGGTGAAGGAAAACTAAGAAAATTTGTCACCAGCAGATCTGTTCTAAAATAATGGCTAAAGGAAATTTTCTTTAAAAAAGGAAACCATGGACATTAGAAAGTGACAAAAAAAAAAATCGGAAAGAGCAAAAATGCAGGCAAATATGGCAGACGTTCCTCCTCCAACTGAGTTTTCTAAATTGTGTCTGTGGTTGAGGCAAAAATTATACTGTAATGCATGTAGAGATACGTACATAGAACTGAAGATAATCATAAACGAGAGAAACTGAAGGACAAAAGTGAAGAATCTTATCTCTATTAAACTTGAACTGATAAATTGAATACCAGTAATCTTTGATAAGTTAGATATACATAATGTAATATCCAGAGAACAAATAAGGAAGCTATGCAAAGGCATAATGCCAAGCACATTACAGATAAATCAATATGGAAGTCTAAAAAATGTTCAAGAACCCTCAAGAATACCTGAAAAGGAAAAACAAAGAAATCAAAAACAGGCAGAATAAGAGAAAAATAAATGGTAGACGTAAACCCTAACAGATCAATAATTACAGTAACTATACAATTATCTGAATACATGAATTAAAAGACAAGAGATGGGTGGAGTGGATTAAAAAAATATATGACCCAACTATATCAAAGTATCACCACTTTGAGAAGTTTGGCAGTTTCTTTTAAAGTTAAACGTATACTTACGATCTAGCAATTTCACACCTGGGCATTGATAACTAAGAAATGAAAACATATGTCCACATAAAACCTGTTCAAGAATGCTCACAGCAGCTTAATTTGTCATAGCAAAAAATTGGGAGAAACCAAAATGTCACCTCAATAAGCAAATGATTAAAACTGTGGTAATTAAATAATTAAAACTGTGGTAATCCATACCTTGAAATATTACTCAGCAGTAAAGAGGAATGTATTTGGGTTGCTCTCAATGCATTGTGCTGAGTGAAGGAAAAGCCTGTCTCAGTTTGATGTCATTTATATAATGTTCCTGAAATTAAAGAGCTGGGAACAGATGAATGGTTTCCAGGGGTTGCAGAGAGGGGAGGAAGTGGCTGTCGCTATAAAAGGGTGACCCACTAGATCTTCGTGCTGGACCTCTTGTGTGTGTTGACTCTGATAACAGTTACATAAATCTACTCACGACCATTACAAACTCCTCTCTAAACTCTTCTGAGAGATTACAGTTGTTGTTATATTGTGACCCACTAGTAAATTGGAAATAACAGGAAAATATTGAATAAATTTTCTGATTCCACTGCAGAAAATATGGTATATAATAACAATACTGTAATTTAAAAAAATTTAAATAAGAAAGCAAAGTAAATGTCACTCAGAAATTTGAAAAGTATTTTTAGTCAGAGATAAAATAAAATTGACAGTCACAGTGTACTGTTGCATACTGAAAGCCATGAATACAAGAAAGAATTAATAAAAATAAAATATAAATAATTAATTAGGAAATCAAAGAAGAATATAAATGACATATCAGTCCAGTATATCTTTTAAGATAAAAAAGTAAAAAGTAAAGACAATAATCTAATTTTTTAATCAATGAACTGGCACAGATACATGAAATTGTGTTGTGGTTTAATATGTAAAAATATGTAAATTTACAAGGCAGTGAAGGTAATCATATAATCTTTATATAACCTGATAATCAAAAATAAAATTCAAGAGTCACCATAGTTAATAAAAAAAGGAAAATACATAGTGAAATTTGAATTATACTTTCCTAGTATGTTAAATAACGTCTATTCTTTCATTTATTATATAAATCTGGTCTTAATATGAGGAACTAATGTATTTACTGTTTTATATTTGGTGGTGAACAAATTACCAAGTAATCCATGAAGAGGGCTGACAAAATTGTCTACAGTTATTACTGATCTTTAACATTATTCTGAAAATTTAAGGCAATTCAATGAACAGAGCTAAATGAATATGACATATAACAATTGAAAAAGAGTGCACATGTCTCATTTCAGATGTTGTATTTGCCTAAAATATCAAAGTATTGTAAAAATGTTTAGAACTAAAAGAAAAATTCATGAAGTTCTGGACTTCAAATTTTCGTATATAGTCAATGGTTTTCCTATACACCTCCAATGGTCACTCAAAAAATATACTGGGTGAACTCATGGCTGAGAGGGGTTTGAGGAGCCAGTGGGTAATGGGGGTGAGATTCACTGCTAATGAGTACAGGATATTTTTTAAAATTAAGGTATCATTAATACACAATCTTATGAAGGTTTCACATGAGCAACATTGTGGTTTCAACATTCACCCGTATTATCAAGTCCCCCCCATCCCTCTGCAATCACTGTCCATCAGCATAGTCAAATGCTATAGAGTCACTCACTGTCTTTGTGCTATACTGCCTTCCCCGAGACGGACCTATGTTGTGAGTGCTAATTATAGTGCCCCTCAATCCCCTTCTCCCTTCCTCCCTTCCCCTCTCCCCACCCACTTCCCTTTGGTAACTGTTTGTCCCTTCTTGGAGTCTGTGATTCTCGGCTGGTTTGCTCCTACAGTTTTGCTTTGTTGTTATGCTCCACATATGAGTGAAATTATTTGATACTTGTCTTTCTCCTCCTGGCTTATTTCACGGAGCATAATACCCTCTAGCTCCATCCATGTTGTTGCAAATGGTAGAATTTGTTTTCTTCTTATGGCTGAATAATATTCCATTCGCCATATTGTACATGTTTTTAACTGGAAGAAAATATTCTAAAAAAAGCTTGTGGTGTTAGTTGCGAAAACCTGTGAATAAGGAAAAATAAAAGGAACATGAATTGTAACATAAGAAAGGAGGGAGGTAGACATTCTTAGTACATAAAGCATTTGTAAAAAAAAACTAGCACATAACAATCCATAATTTCTCATAATTCAATAAAAAAAGAAAATGTTTGTCCTTGTTGAGGGTAAAAACAGAGACAAGTCACCAATAAATATGAACAGATATCAGGAAATTGAAAATTATTAACATACTAATATTTCTTTTTATGTCAGATGGCAAAATGTAAGTCTTGGATTGCAGTGAATTGGTGAGTAAACAGATCAAAGAGAACTGATCCCTGGAATTGTGGTTGCAAATTGATAGAGCAATTTGGAAAGGAATCGGTCAGTATTTAGTAAACGTGAGGTTGCACATTGCCCTTGATATGACACATTATATGTGCATGCTTATGTACATGCAAAGGGGCTACATTTTTTAGAAGTGGTAAATCTAAAAATATCATCTTAAAGAATCAAAGCAAGTTACATAGAATATGAGATTTAATAACATGTACAACTATTTGGCTATCTGGGAGCCATACCCATCCCATTACTATGTTGAGTGTGGAAGTCCTTTGTGCAAGAGGAGTATGATCTGTCTTCCACTTACATCTCTCTCTTTGATGTTATTAATCATTTACACAGCACATTGTACTTGAATCTTCAGCTGACAAACAGGGCTGCTATTTAACTTGGGCATTTTTGTGGCTTTGTGATTCATTCAACTGATGGTCAGGGACACAAGTGAAGAAGTGTAGATGGCTGTGATGTTTGGTACCCTGGTACCCAGCAGGTTAGATGCAGCTGATCTGGCTGAAGAAAGCTGGTCCCTCCTTCCCCCATCGCTGCCCCGTAACTTTTCCGGGCAGATAAGTGGCCGCCTTCAGGGACAGGTCTGGGAGTTCCCAGGTCCTTCGTACAGGGCCCATGGGGTAAGTCTTCCCTGTGTGTCCCTTGGTAGCGTCCCATTGCTCAGGCTCCCCTACAGGGGCCCCCGGCTCTTTCTCAGTTTGGCCCTGCACTGCTTCTGTCTCCTCTTCTCATCTCAGGGAAGGAGATGCTCTCTTGGAGGTCTTACACAGCCTTTGTTATTCCTGTATATTACAAGTCAAGAACTGTTTTCCGCTCACATTATTCTTTGATATATTTGGTGAAAGAATGTCAAGGATAAGGTAGTTCTCAAAAATTAATCACTTACATGGATGCTTAAGTGTTAAGAGAAGAGAGAAGCTGGAAACAAAACACCCTCAGGTTTGCCCCTAATTAAAAATTTAGAGAATATAGATACATATTTTGTTTAAATTATAAATAATCTGTGGATTTCAACATCTATACAATTATATAATAAATGTTATAAATTATGAAACCGATAAACATAGTTTATGTTCTTTGTATAAAATGTTTTTTATGTATGTATATTGAGAATATAACTTAGTCTATGTTCTTTATAATTTCACAATTTATTAATCTTTATTATATAATAGTAAAGAATGTTGAAATTGTGTTTATAATTTACATATATTAACATAGTATGTATTCATATTTAATATATATTATATAACATATACAATACATGTTAACATATATATGGCAATAAATTCTAGAGGATTTTCCTTTGAAACTAAAGGGACTACTCAAAAGTTCAGAGGTATTGAAATCATGCATTGTATATTTCTATATTTTTACCTGTGGCTTTAATTAATACTTTTAATTGAAATGGAATCCTGCTTTGCTGTTGAACAGTTAAAACTGTACCAATTTCCTGTTTTTTTCTGGTCTCACACATTAAAACAGTTCTTAACTTTACCTATGTCCCCAGTGCACCCAATTTAAACTAGTGAATATGTGGCCACCGTCCCACATCCAGTCAACTTTGTTACACAGTCCAGGCTAGGAAGGTGATTCATATGAGGACATCAATGGTACTTTCGAAAAAGACAAATGTTTGATAAGTTTTAAAGCCATTGTTAGGTTATGCTCTAAAGTAATATCTCCGAAAGGCACATTATATCATCACTAGTTTATAATCTTTCCACCTGGAATCTCTAGTGTAAGGAGAATACTTCTGCTAATCTTAGGTAGTAAAAGGTTCCAGGTCAATGAGGACAATGATAAACTGTAATGTTTATTGGCTAAAAAATGTTTTGTTTTATCACTGGCAATATATATTTTGTTTTTTTCAGGGCAAATATTGTTTTCTGTTTTTTCGGTTAATTAGAAAGTGCAGCAGGTTACTTTTGCAGTCTTGTCACAGTTTTCCCCCTCTTCCCATTGACACTTCAGGAGCTGCTGCTCCAGGAACAAAAATTTTAAAATAGCATCTCTGATTGGGATTTTATCATAGGTGTAAATGTACCTGGTAGGATTTGTAAACCTATTTTGCTAATAAACTTATTTCGTATTTAGTGAACCAACTACACAATGTTATGTGGTGAAGTGTTCTTATCACTGAGATAAGAGCATTGGTTGTTTCAGATCACTAGGCCTGTCCTAAGAGTAATGATGGTTTTATTTCCAATTATTGTTTTCCTAAAATCAAAATCAGTATGAGACTTCTGGCAATAATGAAGTAAATGTGTCTGAGCTCCCACCATAAACAATTAGAAAAGCTGACCAAAATATATGAAGCAACTAAATTTAGACATTAAACAATAGGCAGTAGAGTACTTTGATCCTTTTGAATGACCTTGTTTTTCACCTGGAGACCTTTAGGGAACACAGTGTAGTGACAGGAAACTCAAGCGGGACATGGCAGGGTCACTGGTTGAGAAGATAGAGAATGGAGTTCTGAGCACTGCAGCAACTTATATTTGCAGAATACAGGATGGGAAAGGAGCACACTATGCAAAGAAGGAACTCCAGACCTCTGGGTCCCCTCACATGTGGTAGTGAGTGCCAAGTTGTACATGCATAGGCTGAGAATCTACAAGCCTAAATAAAAACTTAGCAAAGACCTATAATCTGTTTGATTTTCAAAGGTTTCAAGGACTGGGAACTATTCAAGTTCTAACCAGCCAGAATGAAAGGTCATAGTTGAATACCTAGGACATTTAACAGGTACTCCAGAAAGGTAATGCCTTAATAGTATGCCCAAACTAGCCTTGATTAAAGACTATTTTAGACTTCCTTGAACAAAGCTTTTAAACCACTCTTGAAAAAGCCAAAATGATCAGCAGGTAACTTAAATGTCAGAACAAAGTCCAACACTCTTTAAAAGAAGATAACAAAAATGCAGCATAAAATTCACAATGTGTCTAACAAGAATTAACATCCTAAGAATCATGAAAATGTGATACATAACTAGAAAAAAAGAACAACTTATTAAAAATAGTCCTAGAAATGAAAGAGATGATTAAATAAGCAGATAAGAAATTGTTAAAAGATTACTACTAATTAGCTTGATCGTTTAAAGGAAAAATGAACATGATACAGCAAAAATGGAATATATAAAAACAGAAGCAAATAGAACTCTGAAAGCTGAAATAAAATTTCTGAAATGATTGTGTTATTGGACATGACTAAAGGCAGATTAAAGACACTGCAGAAGAAAAGAAGAGCATTTATAAATAAAGTAAAACATATAATAACAATATAAGTTATCCAAACTAAAGCACAATGGCAAAATAGACTGAATAAATAAAGGGCTTCAGTGATCTATGAGACTATACCAAAGTGATAAGCACATGTGCAGCTGGAGTTACAGGGAGAGGAGAAAAAATATTTTTTAAATATTAGCTAACTTTGATGAAAGCTATAAATATACAGATCTGAAAGCTCAGTGAGTCCTCAAGAATGAACAAAATTATAACACATCTAGGAACATAACAAAAGTGCTGATAAACATTGATAGAAGAAAAACATCTTAAAAGCAATCAAAAGGTGTATACAAAGATATTATGTACATAAGAAATATGTAAGCCCAAACAACAATGGTATATTTTTAAACTGCTAAAAACAAAACAAAACAAAACTGTGAATTTAGAATTTTGTAGGTTACAAAGTAGTCCCAACCAAAAATTAAATGATCATTACTCTCAGACAAGGTCTAGTGATCTGAAAGCAGGCAACGTTTTTACTCAGTGATAAGATAACGTAGACAAACTAAGGATGTTCAGATAAACAAAAGCTAAAAGAATTTGTTACTAGCAGGCATGCACTAGAATAACCTTATGTAATAAGTTCTTTAGGCAAAAGAAAAATGATATGTGGAAGCAGATTTGAACAAAGGAATAAAGAATGCTAGAAACAAAATATGTAGGCAAATACAAAATAATTATTTTGTTTTAAAAATAACTCTTAAAAGACATTTATAGTAGTAACAATGTGTTGTGATATCTATAAGGTTTGGAAAAGTAAAATATAGGAAAATACCACACACTTTGGGGGTGGTGGAATTGCACCGTGGTCAGGTTCTTGCATTAAACATTCAGCGGTATGACAGCATTTGATGATTGGCTACATGAAAATGAATGTTGTAAACTCTAAATAAGAAAACAAAAAGGTATAATTAATAAACCTACAGTGAAGATAGAATTGAATGCTCAAAAATAATTGAGTTTTTAAAAGGCAGGAAAGGTAGAAAGTGGTAATGAACAAATGGGACAAATAGAAAACAAAGCGCTATTAGACTTGAACTCAACCGTTTCACAATCGCATTTTATAGAGTTTAGACTTACACTGTCCAAAATGGTAGCTACTAGCCATTTGTGGCTATAGAACACCCGAAATACTCTTAGGTGGATTGAAGAAAACACCAGATTTTAAATACATAATATTTAAAAACATTTCATTAATTGTTTTATATTGATTGCTGGTTGAAATACAATATTTGGAGTGTACTGGATTAAATAAAAAATATTACCAAAATTATTTCCGTTTACTTTTTAATTTACTACCACCTATTTCCTTTTACTTTTTAATTTGATTACTAGATAGTAAAACATTTTTTTGTTTGGCTTACATTATATTTTATTGGACAGCTTTGATATAGATGCTCCAATTAAAAGGCAGAGAGTGGCATACTTACTAAAGAAGCATGGGCTGAGTAAATGAAATCCAGAAGGAGCAAATTTTAGCTATAAGCACACAAGTGGGTAGAAATAAAAGGAAAAATAGTCATTCCAAAACTAGAGTACTTATTTTAAACTGAAACAAAGCCGACTTCAGGTGAGGAATGTTAGCAGTATTAAAGAGGGACAGTACAAATACTGTACAAGGTAATTCATGAGAAAGACACAACAATCCTGAATGTTTCAAAACCATAGAAAGTATGTTCTCTGATCACAAGAGAATTAAATTAGAAATGAATAATCAGATGGTATCTGGAAAAGGCCCAATATTTGTAAATTAAATAACATACTTGTAAATACCCAATGGTTACAGAAGAAATCAAATGAAAATTGAAAAGAATCTATGCATGAAATAAAAATGAAAATAAAACATATTAAAACTTTTGGAATACCACTATGCTGAAAAATATATGGCTTTAACAGCTCATATTAGAAAAGAAGATGTAAAATCAATTATCTAAGTTTTCATTTTCAGAAACTAGAAAAAGAAGAGCAAAGTAAACCCAAAGAAAGGAAGAAATGATTAGGGAAAAAGCAAAAATCAATAAAATGCAAGACAGACCAATGGTAAAGAAAAATAAGTGAAACACAAAGCATATTATTTGACAAGATTGAAAGTAATAAAGCTCTAGTGAGACTCATCATGTGGAGACTTCCTTACTCTTCTGAGTTCCAGCGACAGGCGGAGGCATGTGGATGCCCACATCCTCTTCTCACCTTGCGTGTGCCCACCTGTGGGGATACCAGCCTAACACTGTGCTTGGGCTCCAGCTCCCTACCCCAGGCTGACTCACTGTGTGCATGATGCCCTTCTTATCCTGCTGGGGCCTCAGCCCTCACACAGGGCAGCCCCATACCTGGACACTCTCCTCACCTTTTGAAGCCCTGACGGCATCATTATACCAACCACCATCAGAACATGGCTGCACAATGCTTTGACTCTGATTTCAAACATGGGCTACTACTACTAATATTTCTTAAAAAATTAAAGATGTTCTAAATAAGTGGAGAGATAATATAGAGTTTTCATAGATTGGAAGATTCAGCTTTGTTAAGATCTCAATTTTCCCTAAATTCATCTACATATTTTACATAGTACAAATTAAAATCACCTGAGCCTTCTTCATAGAAATTGAAAAGATCATTCTAAAATATCTATGAAAATACAAAGATGTCAAGTAGTCAAAAACTATTTTGAAGAAGAAGAGCAAAGTTGAATGAATTATGTATGATATCTGATTTCAATGTTTACTTTATAGCTATATTAATCAAAACAGTATGGAGTTGGTGAAAGGACACACATATAGGTCAATGAAACAGAGTAAATAGAGTATAAAAATTCATTTACACACATACGATCAATTGCTTTTCAACAAAAATGTGAGTTTAACTCAGTGAGAGAAAAGATAATATTTTCAACACATCACACAATTGAACATCCATATGGAAGAAAGGACCCTTGACTCATATCATCCATAAAAATTAGCTCTATGTGTATCACAAGTCTAAATGTCAAGGCTGACTTCTTAAAGAAAATACAGAGAAAACCTGAAATTTTTAAAGGCAAACGTTTCCTAGGTAGAATACCAAAGTCTGAACCATAAAAGAGAAAGGCAATAAATTGAACTTCACTTAAATTTTTCCTTTCTTTGAAGGACACTATCAAAGAAATGTAACAACAAATGCACAGACTGGTAGAAATATTCACATTACACATCTGACAAATGACTTGTATCTGGAATATATAAAGAACTCTTACAGCTCAATCAAAAAGACTAAGAATGTAATATAAAAATGGTAAAAACCTTATATATTTAGAATGAAGATATGTTCAATATGCAAATGAAAGATACTTACATATTTACACATCGTCAGGCAAATGCAAATTAAAACCACAGTGAAATATCACTCTACATCCATTAGGATGGACAGAGATTGAATGAACAGCTATAATTCTCATACATTGCTGGTGAAATGTAAAATCCTCCAATTACTTTGGAAAATATTTTGGAAGTTCCTTATAAAGCTAAACATACACTTACCGTAAGATTTAGCCACTCCACTCCTTGGTATTTACCCAAGAGAAGTTAATCTATATGTCTATACAAAGACCTATACATGACTTTTTATTTATAATAACCCAAACTAGAAAAGTCTATCAACAGATGAATGGATAAACAAATTATGTAATAACCACACAATGGAATACCATTCAGCAGTAAAAAGAAACAAATGATGGGTCTGCCAACAACCTGTATAGGTGTCATAAACATTATACTGAAGGAAAGAAGCCAGACATAAAATAACATCTACTGCATAATTCCACTTAACATGGGAGACTAGAACAGGCAAAAAAAAAACCCAAATATGGTCTATAATGACAGAGCTTAGGTCAGTCCTTATCTTTAACTGGGAATGGCATGGAAGTTAAAGTGTAGAGAGAGAATTTGGGTGGGTGATAGAAATGTACAATGGTTTGTACATTTGTCAAGACTCATCTAACTATACATTTCACTTCATATGTTGTACCTCAAATTGATTATTTTCTAAACAGTTTTAAAATGTATTGTCAGAAATTTCATAATGTTTAAAAAGACAAGTTGATACTCTACAAGTCTGATCAGTTACGACGAACAAAACGCAGCTTGGTGAAAAGCATCTGGGCCAGCCAAAAGGCACAAACACGGACTAGGCAAAGTGGTCACATGATGCTCTTCACTAGCTTTTTCCCTTCTTTCTTCCTACCTTAAGGGCTCATAAATATTATTCTAGCCTGTTTACAACCACTTTAATATGAACAAAGTGGCATTCATCTCCTTTTACTTCCGGCATGAAAATTTACACACTGTGGTACTCCTGGAGCCTTTTTCTCTTTCGGTAGAAAATAAATATGAGTAAGAATTGAATCAGTAAATTTCCTACTGATCTAGCTAATACATTAGCACCATCTAGTAAAGTATGGAAATATTCTTGGTTTCAAGAATCCTGACAAGACAATGAGGGGAAGGCTAGGGGTGCTTGGGGCTCAGTGCTTAAACAACTCTCCACAATAGCTGTCTGTGTTGGGGGAGCTGAGACAGCTCCACATGTCCAGTCTTCCTTGCTTATATAGGTGCAAGCTAGGCAGTGACAGTGATGAGCTTTATCGTCCCATTTATCTTGATTACACCAGTGTATACTCACCCACAATGTTTCTCTTTGATTTTGCCTTCATGTATAAAAAGACTACATTCTAGGTGACATGTTTAATGATTTGCCAGTTGATGACTTAGCCTGGGTTCCCCAGAAAACATATTATGAGGCCAAATTAAAGTGCTACTGCTTTACTAGAGTATGTAATACCGATGAAAAAGAAGTATAAGAGGAAAAGGGGCTGAGGCATGGCGGGAGAAGGAGCACATAACAGCTATTATTGCATTTCAGGACATTTCTTAGGGGACAAAAAAGGGAGACTCATTTATCCATTGGCTTCCACCATCCATTTGCCGCCTTTCATCCTCATGGATGGCGGGCTCTCCCACATTTCCAAGTGCACTTTTGTGAGTAGTGAACAGGTCCTGTGGCATTGGACGTCACCGTCAACTGGAATGCAAGGGATAAGCAATGTGGGCATGCACTGGTTGTTCTGGATGTTGTGCTGAAGTGGCCACCGGGATAAAGTATAAGGACAAGAGCTTCAAATGCTGTTTGAAGCCAAATCTGAGGTGATACATGGTTGGACAATAATACTTGTAGTATGTTTTTTTGAATTTTAGAGCATATAAAAATAGAAGATCTGTTGGCTTCACTATAACACTTTATTCTCATTGTTTATTTTCTATAGCTGTGATGCCCAGAACAGCATTTCTCTAAAAGATGGGCATGCAAATAGGAGAAACAGACTGAGACATGAATGTGGAGGGGAAGGAATGAGTACACAGATCTCATTTTCCTGATAATTGCACTGAACATTCACAGGACACAGAATACAAAGTAGTTGTGAATAGACTTTTCCAGAAAATAATTAGGGAGCTATATTTATCTCCTAGCCTAGCTTAATATCAACCTTTCAGGTTCTGTGGTCACATTTTCTGTTCCAAAAATAAAATTGCTTACTTTTTAAAAAGGGCAATGATATTTAAAATTAATGCAGAAAAGTATGCCACTTGAGGTCTAGATTTAGATATTTGCCAATATTAAAACTCAGCAATAGAAAAGAAAACCTTAAGCTTTATAGGAAAAAAACAAGTCAAACAGAGAAGCAGTTATCTATTATCAACCATTCATTAAGTCTGGGAATAACCGTCCATAGATTACAAAAGTTGATTCATAGGTTTCGCTGGTTGACCACAAGTGGGATTGTATGATTGCCTTCCCCAGTATCAGAAGTCTGAGACACAGAGAAACTTTACTGAGAATCATTCACTAAAGAGAAATATATAACCTATGGCTATGGGTTAGTTGAGTCCCCGTTAGTGGAGTACTACGTGATAGTGAGACACAGGGTAGGGTGGACTGTGGTGTAGATCGGTTTGTTCCTTGGCCAACACGTGAGAACCGAAGGATGGAGCCTGTCAGAGGGAAAACAAGGTTCCTCGCCTTCTGTTAAGGACCATGGACAGCTCCAGGCTGCCACATAAAAGGCACTCTGTTTTTCCTATTCCTAGACTGACAGTCCTGGGTCTCCACGTCTGATTCGGATTCCAACTCACTGATGATTAAATGCGCATATTCAGGCCTGTCTTTAATATTCATTATAAATATATTAATGTGAGCTGGGAGAACATAGGGTTCACACGAAATGTTTAGGGGTGAGGTGAGTGGAAGAGTTTTTTTTAACTGGCCTTCTCTGGCTTAAATAATTAATCGGGCCGCCATGCAAGGGGCTGGACGGTGGGTCGGGCAGGAAAGCCCGTGGGTGGAGGTAGGGGCGGGGATCCCCGCGTAGCTGTTGGAATTCTGTGACTGTAGGGGAGAGCGGATCCCACCCAGGTTAGGTCGCAGGAGCGGCGCCATGTGCTCCGGGCTCCCGGCTTTCTTGCTGCCCATCTGGCTCTGCTGGACCTTGGGGACCCGAGGCTCCGAGTCCCGCAGGTGAGGTAGGGGCTTCCCGAGGCCCAGCAGTCGCCTTCCGGACGCCGCAGCGCGCAGTCGGCGGGCGAGGGCGCGGGCTGAGCACGCGGCTCTCGGCCTGCGCCGCAGCGGGGCGGGGGTCGCAGAGAGGGGCTCGGGCCCGCAGAGGGGCTGGTGGGAGCGGATGGAGGCTCCTTCGCCGCTGCGGCCCGCATCGCCGTCGCCGCCGGTCCCCTCCTCTCAACGGGCCGCCGGGACAACGGGGACGCGGGCTCCGCGGCCGCCCCCCAGCCGGGTTCCGGGTCCCGCACGGCAGTCGCCGGCGGGGGACCGAGAGGGCGGGGGCCCGGCGGGCGCGGGGAGGGCCGGGGCCCGGCGGGCGGGCTCCGCCCCCGGCTCGCCCGCCGCCCCCCTGCTCGCCGGCCGCCCCGCCCTCCTGCGCTCCCGCGCCGCCCGCGCCGCCCGCGCCGCTCCTCCCCTCCCCTCCCCCCTGCGCCTCCTCCGCTCCGGGCCAGCGCGGCGGCGGCGGCGGTGGTGGCAGCAGGAGGAAGTCGGCTGCGGGTCGCGACGGCGGCGGGGCGCCCCCTCCCCCGTGCCGGGGCGCGGCGGAGGGATGTGGGGCTTTGCGGGAGGAAGGCTTCTCGGCATCTTCTCGGCCCCGGTGCTGGTGGCGGTGGTGTGCTGCGCCCAGAGGTAGGGTCGCGGCGGGCTGAAGGCGGCGGGCCGGGCAGCGGGCAGGGCGCGCGGGTGTGCGCGCCGGGCGCCCGGGGCTGCGCCGCCGCCTGACCCTGCTCTCTGTGCCCCTCGCCCCCTCCCCCAGCGTGAACGACCCCGGCAACATGTCCTTTGTGAAGGAGACGGTGGACAAGCTGTTGAAAGGCTACGACATTCGCCTGAGACCCGACTTCGGGGGTAAGCGGGCTGTGCGCGGCCGCTGCGGGAGCCGGGACCGCCGCGCCGGCGGCCTGGGCGGAGGAGGAGGCTGGGGCCGCTCCGCGGAGCTGCGGCGGGTGGGGGTGGGGGCCCTTGGCCCGTGCCCTCTCCGGGGCAGCCCCCCAAGCCTCAGAGCCGCTCGCGTGCCCTGCCCAAGCCTAGCCGATCACCGTGTCTTGCGCTTCCTGCAGGTCCCCCGGTCTGCGTGGGGATGAACATCGACATCGCCAGCATAGACATGGTTTCCGAAGTCAACATGGTGAGTGCCGCCCTGCCAGGGCTGCCCCCGAGCCCCTGCCCCTGTGTCTGAGCCCACCGGCGTCCACAGAGCTGGGCCAAAGGCCTTCTCCTCCGGGCCCGCAGAAGGAGCGGCGCTCCTGGGTGCCTGCCTCCTGCCAGCGCGGCTGCCTCTACCCGCCGGGGTGCGCGAGGGGCGTCGCGGCGTCGGAGCCGCGCGGAGGGCGCATCTTTCCTGCGGAAGGAAGGGGTCCTGGGCCGGCCCAGCGACCGCTTTCGCTGCCGCCCCCGTGCTCCAGCTCCTCGGCGCGCTGTCGCCTGTCCTGAGGCTTCCCAAGTGCCCGCTCGCCTGCTTAGCAACAGGCGCTGGGGCGCGGGGGAAGAGGCGTGCAGTGGGGGAGGCTCACAGGCTAAGTAAGCCTTTGTTGTCCTTTGGAAAGAGATGCAGGTGGCTGGGGAGGAGGAGGGGCGGTGTTCTGGGTATCCCAGGGTGTGTCTGGTGCGTGCCCTTTGGTTTCTGCGGCACTTCTAAGGGGAGGCTTGCGGGCAGTGCCACCTGGAACCCTGCTCCGCCAGTTGCTGTCGGAGGTGCTAACGCGCTCGGCCAGGAGAGTTCAAGGCTTGGGGCCCGGTGTCGCTTAGGGCTCAGTTAGTGCCGACGGAGTTCAGTATTCTGATCTGTGGAAGGTGGAGGCCCTTGTCCCGAGGCGCTAAATGGGTGTCACGGGCTTTTGCTCAGGAAACTTCGGGACAAGTGGGAATGGGGAGAAAAACGACCCCTTTCTTCTGTAAATTGAGCTGAAATACCATAGGATTTGGAAACAGGTTTACTTTTCTGTTGAGTGACACTTCAGAAATTGTAAGAATGAGCATGCAGAAACTATTTTTTGGAAGAAATCACTTCGCAACTTTTCTTTCGAAATGTAACATTGAGCATATTATGAGGCATGGTTTCAGATAAACTGGAAAGATTTCCCAAGTCTGGTGTACATCAGGGTCATGTCTTCAAACTTGTTTTAATGCATATTCCCAGGTTTTTGCTCCAAGGGATTCTAATCCAAGTGGTATGGAGTGTAATTTTGGGGTCTTTGTATTTAAAACCAGTGCTTCAGATTTTTGAAGAAGGTTATTTTGTGGACAGTATTTTAAGGAACATTTCAACAAGTTATGGAAATAGAGATATTTAGACATAAACTAAAAGTATTATTTTAAGTAGACTTTTAAACAAGATATATTCAAAAAAATATATACTGCTAAATAAATGCTACTAAAAATATATACAGAAGAAATTTTGACTTCACGAAATAATTTTCACTCTTCACCTCAAGGTTTAAAATTGTTAAGGTATGATTTTAAAATAATGTACCTTTCTTTCAATGTCTATTACTTAGCACATTCATATGCAGGGCGTTATAATAATAAAACTTTTTAGCAAGAAACAGCTGGAATATGACTTTACATATATTACATTAAAAATTAACATTACATATATTTTACCTTTTTGTAATTTTTAAAACATAATTCTATCCAAAAGGTATGTTTTATGATGTTAAGGGAACAAGTTATTATATTCAAGATCTACTTCTTGTGATCTATGATTTTCTCAGTTGGAAACTTCACATTCTATAAGACAATTTTGTACAGAAGTTAATTGAATATTTAGTGGATTGTTATGTCAAAAATATTATATTGGATGTCTATTGAAAGAGAAAACATACTGAGGACTCTATACTTCCTCAAGCTTTAAAGTTTCAGATAAGTATTATTAAAGGAACTTCTAATATAGCAATGGTTAAGTAATCATTTTAGAGGTTACATTTTATAGGGAAAGAATAGAGAATGTGTGAGCTTAAGGTTAGAGCCATCACTCAATTAGGTTGCTTAAAAATAATTCTATTTGTGAGCTTTCTTATCACCTTAGTAGTCACACGAAACTAGGTGTTGTTATTTTATGAAACTAAATAAGAAATGGTGCTGCTTTAAGGGCATTGTAGCTATTAGAGGAGCTATGTCAACTTGTAACAAAAAGTAGGTTGTGGTAAGTTCCATCAGAGGAACGAAAGAAATGAGAGCACAGAAGAGAGGGAGGGAGGGAGGAGAAACAGAGACAGAGAGGGAGAGAGAGGAAGCAGGAGAGGAGAGGGGGGGAGAAGGAGAGGGAAGGAGGGACGGAGAGGGTCATGAGAGACTGAAATTACTTCTGACGTGGAAAGCTTCATGAAAGAAATTATATTTAAGTTGGCTGAGTAGGGGAAGAGAATTTTGACTGGCATAGATGAAGAAGGATGTTCTGGGTTCAGGAAGAAAATGGCACAGATATGGATGGATAGATAAGCAGGATAGATTGTGACGGGGAGATGCGAAGGTGAAATTGGAAAAGTAGGACAGACTGTTGTTCACCTAGGCTCTTCTCCTCCATGCCAAGGATTTCAGATGCTAATTTTTTAGAAATCAGGAGCCTGGAAATGTGTTTGAGCAGGTGATTGACATGATTTGAGAAATGGTTTAAGATGAAAATTTTGATCAAGATGTAAATTTATATAAAAGAGTGAGGACTTTGTGGTAGAAAAGCAAAATTTGTAAGAAAATTAAGGTTAAATGATTATGGGGTGTTGTTCTTTGAAATTTTCCTCTCAAGTTTTCATAGATATATTTTTGGAAGCATGTATTTAGTGAAATAAATTAAAGTTCACTAATATTTGATATAAAGTTATATAAGATATATATAACTCAAGGTGGAAAAGATGTGTGCTTGTCTGTGAGCTTTTGGGGGTGACTGTAAAGAGCAATAACATATGGCACGATAGTAGTGCTGTTACTTTTCTCTTTAAATAATTGGAAAGCACAGTCTTTATCTACTGGTAATGCCTATAGATGATACCTACAGAGAATGCCTTTGACTTCAAATAAACAAATAAATGAATACATTATGCTTGTATGTATCACGTATATGTGATCACCTATTCTAATAGATGTTTTGTAGAAACAATGTAATAATTTAAATTTGAGTACATTAACATTTAACACTATTATTGATAAAATTTGTTGCATGGATAATGGAAATATACCACATTTCCATTTTTTCCGTAATCTTCCAATTTTTCTTTTCATGCACTTAAAAAAAAAAATTAGCTGGCTTGACAGCAGTGAAACACCATTTTGTTTTATAGAGCTTCCCTTGTTTCCCTTAGTCCTTGCTTTAAAGTTTCAGATAATCTGTTAAAATTATGCATGGTTAATTTTTTATTGAGATTTGAATATTTCTTTAAGTGAGATAGTATATGTGAATGAACACTGCCTGCCAAAAATTCTTGGTATAATTTGTAAAACGTGCAAGTTCCATTCTGGTCCTTAGGATTGGTCCTGGGGTATGATAAACATGTTGAATAGATAGATGGAGGGATCAGTAAACGGAGAAAAATTTTTGAAAACATGGGAAACATAAGGAAATATTAATATATAAAACAATTGTAAAATATAATTAAAAATCAGCATTTTAATGAGTGATAATTACATAGTTCTATAACTCTTTAATGAATAAATTAAAAATAAAAGCTATTTAAAATATTTATATGAGCTCTTTTCTTTAATTTGAATTAGACTAAACCATTGTTTGATTTGTTAATTCAGAGCAGAAACTGTACATACTTAACTATAAAGAATTGAAGATACAAAATTAGATTCAAAGTCTAGTAGTGTTAATACTGATTTCTATGATTTATTATGTGCTTTGTTATTACTTTATACTAGTCCATTAAAATTAACTCAATAATGATGAAAATGTAACTACAGGATTAGTTTTTCTGACTTCATGCATATAAATTAGAAATTATTGGTTTTCTTTTTTTTAGATTTTCTTTTCAGTAATAGTATGTATACCCTTAGTTATGATGAGATATATATGTTCATCCATTATGCTAGTTGTATTGTATTCCTTTCCCATTTGTTGCATTCTTCTTATAAAATCCATGTTTTAAAAAATGTCTGGGTGTAAAATAAATATGATAGATAAGAACATAGTTCTAGCCCATCTCAAGCAGCAGCTCTGGAGCTCTGTCTCCTTAAGATGCTTATAGCCTTACTCATGCACAAAACCATGCATGAACACGCACGCACACACACACACAAACTTCTGCACTGTTGATTTGTGTTTGCCATTTTCAGAAGAGTGGGGAAGAGGAGGGGTTGCTCTCGGTTAAAGTGAGTTGATGTCAGAGGTCTGGAGAATTCAGCTTTTTGGCGTATTTTGATCACATAATCAATTCCCCCTTCCCAAGTTTCAGAATCTAGAGGTTGCTTTGCCATTAATGAATGTTGACAGGTTATCCAGGGTCCTACACCTTGCTAGGTTTTCAGACAGGGGAGCTGAATCTCAGGAGTCCAGGTAGTATGATGAAAACAGTGTAATTGTATTGGGAGTTTCAGGTTCTTGTTTCCAGGTCTCTGTGTGGGAACATCTAGCTTTAGGCACATTACTTAACAGTCAGTAATTCAGTTGCAGGCTTCCCAGATGCCCCAAGCATGCCCACAGAGTTGATTTCAAAGTGCTATCACAAAGTGATATCTACAGAGAATATGGAGGTAAAGATGATCAAAGCCACATAAGCACATGTTAGAAAGCTATCCTTTGCTGATTTCTTCTAGAGAGGCACAGGTTATATTCAGAATCTGCATATGAATTGTTATTAGCATTTTAAAGGTTGGAAATGTGCTAATGCTCTTATTGCAAAGTGAGCCAGGGGATGACTCAGCAGAAAGGAAAAAGTGTTTCTCTGACCCGGTTGGGGTTGGAAAACTGCTTACCAAGGAAGGCACTCCAGGGGTAAGGCCCACAGAGTGTGTTGGCATTTGGTTCCAGGTTGCTGCGTTTCTGAGGTAAGGCTGTTTATTGAGGACATTACTTTTCACTGGCAATATGTTTCATGCATAAGTTATGATCATTTATCAATGCTAGGGCACTGATAAGAAAGCATATAATGAACTTCAGAGATGGATGAGAATAATACCTTACATAATATGCTCTTTATGAAGGGAGGTTTGTATTTAATATTAGAAGGAATGGTATGGAGAGCACAAAGAGTGCTTTTTGTCTTTCCCCTCAGGGAGGTTGTAAAGCTTATGTTGCTACATCTCTTAAAAGCTGGATCTTACATGCATTATCCTGTAGTGAACAACTTCTTGCTTGAGCTTATTCTGCACTCAGGGGTGTTATGGTGTGTTGCACACAGTTGGTTTGAATTGATGGTGCAAATCTGCTTTTTTACATATATATAACTTCCCAGATTTTACAAGTAAAGCCATAGGGATTCATCATTGGATTTTGCACAACCTAATGTCTGAGATGGCATAAATAAATGATGCTTATTGGCCATTTAGAATGTTTTAAGTTATTTTGTGCTACATGTTCAGGTGTAACTTAGGGAGATGACAGCTCCCTAAGGGTTTTATGACATTTTGCAGTTTATGAATTGCTGCGTCAAGTATTTTGTCCTCTCCATCATCAAACCTGATGATCAACCTGGTGAAGTAGGTAATACAGGTGCTAACCTCATCCCATTTTACAGACAAGAAAACAGCATCAGAAATAGCATTGACTTACTTTGTGGCAAAGCTGTGGCTTGGTTTTGCTTCTTCGGTCTTTCTACCTGATTATGCTACAGACCAACCAAGAAGGCTCTGGTAGGAGTGCACGGGATTTTACCTTCTTCCGTGATCTTCAGTTGGTCTTCCCATTCTGCTTTTCCTGAAATCTTACTCTTTTCTTACAACACTTATCAAGTGTTAAGTACGATTAGGGTGTACCCAATTATCTTAACGTCTTTCCGCCCATCCCTCACCCCATCACTACATAAGCTCCATGAGGCAGAACTGTATCTACGAGCAGTCCTTTCTTAGTGACTAACACTCGGTAGTAATATTAGGATATTTGTTAAAGGAAAATATGTGAATGAAGAATGAATGAATGAATAATTATATAAGTATATAAATAAATTAATATATAGCTTTCCAATGAAATCTTTTTATAATCCAGAATTTGGACTCATAACCAAGAAGAACCTTTTACAGACTAAAAGTGATGTGTGCAGGTTTTACTTTAAGAGATTTAATTCAATCAGAATTTGTATAGTTGCACACAATATAATACTATCAGCTGTCAAGTATTTTCTAGCCATTTACTTCTTCACTGGATGCATTTATCCTGACTTCAAAGCAGAAAGGAGGGTAAAAGATTGTTGTGGAAGTCCTGCAGTATGGCTTGTGTAGTAAGGGTTGGTGTGGGTATTCTAAACACCAATCACTAATCCCTTTTTACAGTCAAGGTTTGTGTCTACTTGTGAAGTATATGTGGGCTGAGCTTTTCTGTTTGATGGGGAAGTTTTTATTGTTCTCATACAGAGATTCACTGGGCTCTGCCTTCCTTTGCCGATGGCCACTCAGCAGTGCAGTGGAGCTGCGGGGGTTTCATTTGTTTGTTAGCTTTCCGGCACAATTTTCTTCTGGGCCATTTATGCCAGCCATTAAGAAGATTCTTTAGCTGCAAAATTTGGAACACTAAGACTAAGACAGGTCTCATCTCATAGCAGTTTGTTCAGTACCATCAATTCAAGACAGAGCTAGTCTCTGATATCTCTGGCTGGGGATGTAGAACTCCTTATTCCTGGGTTATCAGGAAACCACATCAAGAAAATGATGCCATTTGGAAGCATTAATTTATGTATTTCTACTTGCATTTTTCCATTGAACTTAAACATCACATAGAGAAGCATTAATGTAATGTACAAAAACGTTAACATGCATGGAACTACCATTTCAGATGAATAGGAATGAAATTAAGTTGTGAAAATGTCACAGTTCTTTAAATGCCCAAATTTGTGCTTCTCCAGTTAATCTCAAAAAGGAGATGGATTCTATTGATTACATCATCATAGTTTACCCCAGTTCTGCTATGAAATAATTCCTTTTATGTAACATATTTGCTAAATCCACATGCTGTGATTCATAATATGAAGTACAAGTGTTTCATTTTAAATTGGTAAAGGATAACAAAACCTACTTGTTTAAAGCTATCTGACCCTGACAGTGTTTGGTTCACCTGTATTTTTATACTTATTACTTAGTTCAACATCACATCAGTGTTCTTTTATAATTTAATTTTTTGAATAAGATTTTATTTACAATTGGTAACTTTAATGAGTAGGAGAAACAGGTTTTCTGGGTCACCCATCATTACATGTTCTGGGTGTGTATGTGAATCTTTGTAAATCAAAAGTTGTTTTAAAAGAAACAATAATTTGGGCAATTTATTGTAATCTTATTGAATTTTTCCAGCCATGTTGACTCTAAACATTCATCCAAGAGTGGGAAGTCGACTAGAATGGCCACCTAGTGCAGGGCCTTTCATGTAGAATACACTTAGTAAATACTTGTTAAATGAATTTGGGTAGCAAATGACCCTATGTTAAAGCTCTACCTTCGATTTGTTTTGTTACAGTTCTTCCCTTGTTTGGATGTTTGTTTAGTACATAAAATTAACCACAGCTTTATATTTGAGGATTCCTGTGCACTTGTGACAGAAAAAGCATCTGAATTATGGAAGACAGTCCATCCATTCCTATGATCTACATGACAGTTCTAAAACTGTAGACCAAGAATCCTTGTATGCTGTTGGGAGTTACTGTAGGGTTGACATAACTAAGTGCCCTCCAAGCATAATGTCACACATTTGGTTTGTTCTGTGCTTTGCTTTTCCAAAGAAGTACACATACAAGAACAAGGTTGAGAATAACTCTTTGAGTGTATAAGGGCCAGGACTGATTGTTCACTATTCCTTTTTATGCTACTAAATATTCTTTTGATAATTCATTGGTATGAGGGATTATTAGATTGTGCTGTTGAATGACTTCTCATTTCTGAGTCTTTGTTTTGGCCCTGGGCACCAGAATTCTGTGAGAAGGTCATTTCTTATGGTATGGGCTAAAACACTGGTTGCTTCAGAGCACTGCTCTATAGAATGTAAATGTGTGCTCCACAATGAAAAATTTCTGCTAAAATAAGATTGTAAGTTATGTTAAAGATGTAAATTAAATATCTTGGCTGCAAGAATTGTCAGGCACTTTAATATGCTATTGATGTTGTAAATCTTCACAAGAGGGGTGAATAATTCAGTATTTTAAAAACATGTTTGCCTGGAGATTTTTTCTTTGGGGAAAGGTGCTGGAGGATCCTGTCAACACCGTGAGTCTTCTGTAGAGAATAGTTTAAGAAATGTGGGGCTAACCCGTTGAATCAGATTGGTCTTAATGTGGCCAGTCCCCATGGATGGTGAAGATGACTGCCTTAATGATGTGTGTTTTGGTGACAATGCCCACAGCATGGAAGGCACAGTTTTGACCCAGAATCTACCAGTATGTTGAGGGGTGGGTGATATTTTATGGCAATGAAAATAAAGCATATCACAATTGATTGAAAAAAAGTCTCAAAGATTTTGTTGTGGAATAACAGTTTTTGTTATATTGAGAGGATTTCTGTGTGTTTTCAGCCTCCTTGTTTTCTTCCAAGTGTTATCATAGTAAATGATGTAGAGCAGAGGTATGTGTGTTGAGGAAGAGGGGAGGCAAAAGGCTCCTGAGCCAAAAATAGTAGATTAATGTTGATAACAAAATGTGGTTCATTGAGGCTGTTGAGGAGTGGTTTTTGGATGGTGGTTTTGGAAGCCTGGAGATGCCTTCCTGGGGTTATGGCAAGGGAAGCAGGCAGAGCTCTGATACCGAGCACCTCCAGGGAGGGTGAACTTCTCTTTGAATATATTATATTACATGCACAGATGTTTATTGCAATCTGCAACATATATATGTAATGAGAATGTGTAATATGCCATATATACCATATATAACTTAATAGTATAACTCACATGTTATTCATATTTATGTGTAAAATAAAATTCTCTTAAAATATTCCAGTGGTAAACATATTTAACATCACCTGGAGTAAGTCATTCTAAAATTCCCCTTGTGACTTATTTTCTATAGTTCTATGAAGAGTTTATCTATGCTCATGAATAGTCAGTGACAATGGCCTGGAGGGCAGATTCATTTATTGGACTATTCCATAAACCACATTAACGTCATAAGAGGCCAGTATTGATCAAGCACTAGGAGGGAAGCCCCATTGGGGATCTGTGCTTGCCTCAGGGATTGTAAAAGAAATGTAAAGAGATTAAAAAATGTTAATTGATTGTAATGGTAATGGATTTGTTGTTTGCTTGCTTGTTTTCGCTTTTAAGCACAGAAAGCTGGTTTTAAAAGGAAGATACTTGTTTTGGAAATTTGGTATCTCTCTCTCTTGCCCCTGCCCCCACCCCATTCTATGCTTTATTTAGTATTGCTTCAAAGTATTATTTGGTATTGCCTCAAAGTTTTATCTTTATTTTGTGATTGAAAAGCTACCCTCCAAGCTTGAGATCTTACTTTATTATTGTAAATGGCTTGAAATTTTAATTATCTAGATAATTTCCTCAATACTCCAGGCTATTTTGCCTTTAGAGACCATAGGGGGTCTAACTTGCAAGATTGCCCTCTGCAGTGGGAAGAGTTGCTTGTCAGAGCAGTTAGATCCCAGAGAAGGGTTTGTGTGAGCTTTGGCAAGTTGTTCAGTCTCAGTGGTCCTCAATTTGTTCATCTTTTTAACAAGTGTGTTAAAAAGGACTCTTGAAGCTGCATTCCAGCTCTGATTTCTGTGGTTTCTTAGAGTCTGCAAGCAGTTAGAAACATAAGGGACCTTCTATTTGCCTTAAACAGATCACTACTTTTTTGTCATTTGATACTGCATGTGGTTTAATTGGTTATCCAAGTGGTGGTCATATGTCAGTTTTCAACCTTGTATTCAAAGTGTGGTCAGAGTGAAACCTGGGAACTTTTTTTTTTAGGCTACTTAATGCTGTGCCCTATGGCTTGAGACATTTTGTGTGTAAACGGCTGGGATTTAAAATCTGCGTCCAGGTTCATTAATTTTCAAGTCTTAGCCATTGGTGTTTGCTTTTTTGGTCCGAATTTTGAATTATTAATTTATGAGTGAAAACAGTGGGGGACTGTTAAAATGATTCTTTTGTATCCAAATCATACTAATTATGTTACCACCTAAGAAAAACAACTCCATCTGCAAATATCTTTGTTGTTATTGGCGATATTCAGATTAAAAAAAAAATTCTACACCATTTTGAATCTTCTGTGGCATTTCAGTACCACGATTTTAATATTGTTTGAGTTCATAATCCAGTCCAAAAGAAGAGGACACAGGCTTGGTCCATGCCATCTCTACTGTTATATTCAGCAATTGAGGACGTCAAGCCAGCATTTAGTGAAGATAATCATAGACTTGGACCTTAAAGATAGGATTTGCATACTATGGCATCTCTGAAAAAAACAGTTTTACCTTTTTTGATTCATAATCTCATTTAAAACAAACTTCTTATACATAAAATCCAAGTGAGTAAACTTGTGTGCATATAAGAATGAAGATTTGGGTTTGCCTCTACTAGAGATATCAAAATAAGATATGTCAGATTGTTTAATTTTATTCCATGAGACATAAAATATAGATGTGCAAATTCTTAAATAATCAGTCTACCTACTTGGGATGATATAGATCAAAATGCTTAGTATGACCCAAATTTTGATGTAATCAGTGACCCAAAAAAAAAATATATTAATAATTTTCAAAGTGTTTAGCTTCTATGCTTCCACTGTTGGTGAAATCCTGCTAATAATGGATGATAGTATATAGTATAGTTAGGGGAAATTGAAGCACAGTCTAAAGAGAGTAAATAAGTGACTTCCTAATTTGCCCCTTTGAAATAATTTTTCTATAATGGTAACCCCACATATATGTTCCCCAAAGGCTCCTCTTTGTCTTTCTCTCTCTCCCTCTCCCTCTCTCTTCTAGAGAGGGGTGGGGTATGATGGCTTTTGGCAAAGGTCAGATGTTGAAAGGCGGAGACATTTTGACCTAAGGGTGCTAAGTTTGAGTCAGCACAGGGTAGAGCCAGCTCTAGGATCAGGAATGGGAGCAGATCATGAGCATCGGATGCTTTACTGGCATCCAGAGGAAAAGGTGAAATAAAGGAGGGCCTTTCCATCTTGTTCTCTTGGTCAACAATGCTTGAATGACATGTCTCTTCTTTATGAGATGGGAAAGGAGGGTTTTACCTGCCAGTTTCTCTCCACACCTATCTTTCTGAGATTTTGCATTCTAAGTTTGGATACCACTTGAGTCAGTTTGGCTCAATAATTTTCCTCCTTTTATAATATTCCTCAGTTTATAAAACAATTCAGGAAAACCCTCTCTTCTTTTCCAACATCCTTCAGAGGGAAGCAGAATGAAATTTGTTAAACAAAGTCTGATAGGAAAGCATGCATCTATTAATTGACATCCAATTTCCTGATACGTCAACCTTTGTCCAAGACTGTTCTTGATTACGCAGTGCTATGCAAGCAGAAAAATTGGAAACCGCTCATGCTATACTATTAATAGAAACTGTCAGTTAACCAGAGGACGGACTCACAAATCAATCTCACATATTATTAAACTGTTTTCTGTGTCTATTATCAGAAAAGTGTTAGTATTTCTAGATTGCACTTCTGGGGATCTTTTTTTGTGTGTGGCTACCAACATTATAATGGAAATCATAACAAAACCCTGAACTATTAAAGAAAACATGGTAGAATTCCACTACACTCACTGCAGAGCCTGCTGAGATGGTAGAGAAGAGTAGGGTAAGGGACTCATGGTGTGAATATGTATGGCAAGACACAATTTTTCATTCTTCGAAGTGAGATGCTACACCTAATTTACACATATTCTAACAGATTAATCCTAAATAGGCTGTATGTATAGATTGTTTAAAATCCCAGGCTTATCAAAGCACCTTGCATTTGTAGGTCAACCATGGAATTTGCTGAAAAGAGGCAAAGCAATGAACTTTCCCTTATTTTAAATCTCAAAATAACTAGTATCATGTAATACTTCCTGTATTATCTTGGCTTTTTAAGTTACTGTTGTGTGTCGGCTACTGTATTCTTGTGCTGTCACCTTCATTCTAAATGCTTTTAAATTTAAGAGGTGGTTCAGCTAGTATATAAACTGCTTGCACCATCAAATGAAATACTCAGCACTATAAATCCAAATGCTGATCGTTTGGGATTCTCCCCATTTCTCTAGTTTAGCATACCTGTTCAAACTTTGCCTCTGTCACTCTGGGTCTTGAAAGCGTGGCAAGCCCTCAGGGCCACATAAAGCTATTGAAGAAACTCATAAAGTGGGAGCTTGACTAGGGCCAGGAGTGTCTGAGCAGATGAGTAAGTTGGATACCGAATGTGTGAAGAATGACTAATTATCAACCCCAGGGGTGCAGCCATGGTAGGAATGAGGACTGGACTTGCAGACAGTGGAGCCTGGGAAGCTGAGAGCTTACTGTTGGTGTTCCGAAAAACAATTTGGGGGAAAAAATGGATAGAATTAAAAGGCATGGAAAAGACTTTAAGGTACCTATGAGTGGCATAAACACAACAAAAATTGGTAGAATTGTTAGAAGATACAGGATTTTTGATTCTTTAAATAATTCAGACACTGGGATAGCTGCCATGGTTAATTAGAAAGTAGATACACAAGTTTGTACAATGCAAACAAAATTCAGTTGTTTGCCTCTGCTCTTCTTACGTTTATATGTGATAAAAATGGAACCTTTTGGGCCTTGAAATGGAGCCCATCATCCTCCTGGGACAGCCACCTCAAGGACATAGTCTCTCAGTGGTTTACAATTGCAGGGGACCTGTGCTGAAATCGCACAGTGTTTTCAGAGCTGTATAACTTACCAGATGCTTTGATACACATTCTTTTCAGGAAGGAGAATGGTTAAGTGAAAAGGAAGGCCGACATTCTCCTTATCCAGCTATGAGCTCTGTAAATAATCAGCCCACCCATGGATTTTTATATATCACACATATGTGATGCTGTCTTGATTTCCATGTTCTCTGGCACTGTGTCAGGTGCAGGAGCTTTTTCTCTGTGAGGAATGTTCTGCACGTTCATGTTGTGGAAAGGAGAGTCTTGTGGCTGGAGCTGATGTGATGACCATCTGTTGGGAACATTGGTACTTGTTACACCTTTACTGCTTTCACAAAATAATGCCTTTTATTTTCCAAAATAAAAAAAGGTGTGTTTTCTTCTTAAGAAAATTCAGAGTAATAGAAAAATACATTTGGATTTCTTTTAGTTTTTAATGCATATGTAATATGCCTGTGCTCTATTTTATATACTGTATACACAATTTACTATTATGCTTTTCCATATAACTTCATATTATGTACATTTCCATGCTATTGAATATATTTTATAGATATTTTGAGCTGTATGGTATTCTCTTGCATGACTGCATAATATAGTTTACTTAATTTTTTCCTATTTTTGGATATTTAGGTTATTTGTCCTGATTTGCTATAACATAGTGTTTTGGTGAATATTCTTGTACATAAATTATTGTATGGATTATGGATTATTTCTGTGAGAAATATTTCATTAAGTAGGATTACTAAATCAAGTAGTATGTATATTTTTAAGGTGTTTGATATATTATGTAACCAAGTAGCTTTCCAGAAAGGATCTCTCAACTTGGGTTCCCATTGAATTACCTAAGAATTTTCTGTAATTATAGAATAAATTTCTCTCAGTAAAAGGAATGAGAACTATAATTCACAAAGTCGTAGGATTTAAAGCTGAATTTAAACTCCAAAACTATCCTTAAATTTATCATTAATCCAACATAGTCTTATCTAACAGGAAAATTAAATAATTTGGCTTTATATTAAAATTGACTTTATCTTAGCTTTATATTTGGTATTCTAATATATATAAGGAACAGAGTGTACAAGTTAAGTCATTGTTTGAATAAATCTGAATTAATTTTAATCCCCAAAATAAATTTTAAACTGGAAAATTAGAACTTTCTTATAAATTAGGCTTTTAAGAAGTTGGGAAAAAAAAATTATTGTTGGGGCTGTGAGGTCACACTTGGCCATGTTTATCTGGAAAAGCACATGACCAGATTCTACCAAGGTATTTTAATCTCAGTTTAGTCCCATATTCAATCTCAGTAGCTGAGCTAAGTCTCAGTCCTTTGGGTGTTGGGGTGAGATGGCTAGCAAAGCAAATGTGGGAAAACTCAGAGGGGCCAGGCTGGTACTGGGAGGAGCCCAGCGCCACTCTGTGCCTCGAGCTGGGAAGGGTCCGTGCATGTCACTGCTCAGTGGTTATCAGCAGGGCACGGAGGCTGAGAGGCAGGGAGCTCCCAGTTCATTTGACATATTATTCAGTGAAGCATGAGCTTGCTTTGCCTGCAAGAGTAACATTTTAGGAGACTGTTTTCCATAGAGTTAATGAGAAAAAAATCAGACATCATTTTTATATGATCCAAAGTTTGGCCTACTGATGCAGAGAGAGAAAAAGTGTTAACTGGCCATTACCATTCAATTGGAAAGGGAATTTGCATAAATTTGGATTTTTCCACATTGACTATGGGATGAGTAGGGAACCATTTCGCCTCACTATCCTGATTCTTAATCCTTCCGTCCTGCTGGAAAGAGCAGCATGTCACTGAAAGCTGTTCAGGAACACCCTCGTATTTCCACAAGTTCCTCAACTACCCCTGAGCTCTGTATTTGCCTTTTTTCCATCAAGGTGACACATGTGACCAAGGGGGCCATTCTGCTTTTGAAAAGGCCCTTTTACCTCTCTTTCTCTGTCCCATCCTTCCATCCTGTCAGAAATTTTAGTTTGAGTCTTCCTTAAGGCACCTTGGCCTGCTTCTGATGCCAGACACCAAAGAAGCCTACTTCAGGGTCATCCAGCCCTCAGTTTATGTTCAGCTTTTGCTTCGCCTTCAAGAAGATCTTGGTCAAAGTGCCACAAGTATTCCCACACACTCAGAGAAAATACTCTCTGACTGTAAAAAGTCTCTCAGTAAATACTTCTATTATTTAATCTCCATTGTCTTCACTGCTCAGAATGTTCTCTCTCCCAAAGGCCTCCATTCTAACTTTCCCTCTTTCCTGGTGCTTGTTGAACTCAAAGTTTGTTTCCCTCAGAAGGTTTAAGGGCCTGGGCTTACTTTGCCTTGTATCCACAGAATTCAGGGACTCCTGCTCAGAGAGAAAGATCATTCTCCTGTCTAAATTCATCTCGCTCTCTGTGCTCTAGATTTTGGTTTCTCCTGCATCCACACTCACCTTATCCTTTTCAATGTACCTTCCTTTCCACTAAGTTCTTTCCTTTAGTCTTCAAGTGGGAAAAGGAAAGTATCTTTATGTAAAAGAGCCACACCAAGCCCTTCCTTTGGCTGTGCTGCCCTCAACTGTTGAGTGTTTTTTTAGAACCATCTTCCTTGACCACCTATTTCCGGGACCAGCATCTACAAGGTGCTAGGAGGTGCTGGGAGTGTGTGCATATGTGCGTGTGTGGTCAGGGATCACTCTCTTACACATGATTGTTGTCTGGGCTTCCTGAATTGTGCTTCTTTACCTAATCACTCAATCCTAAGATATTTTTCATCTCTTTCCTCTTTTGCCAGTATTTAGTTATTCACCAAGACTTGCCCCAGTAATTTTGGTAATATATTGAATACAATTGCTTTATTCTCATAACCCTACTTTGGAGCTCTTGAATATAGCCATCTATGGCCTGTCCTAAATCTGTGATTCTCCCGTGTTCTGGGTCCACTTGTGCAATATTGTTACTCTATTTTTCCTGCCATTTCTAGGATGGGTGCTCCTAAAACTCCAGACTGCCTGCTGGATGTGTGGTAAATGGGTTCATTGGAGCTAATGCCCACAGTGACAAGGAGTCCAGGATTAAGAAATGATTCCAGGATCTGGGGAAAGTGCCTGTGGGCTATGTCAGGTCAACCTGGGGGAGGAAAGTGGAGCTTCATGAAGCCCTGAGATCCTAAGCAGATGTCAGAGTTTTCCCTGTTTGGTCAGTACAAGGTGCAAGATTTAGGGTTCTTCCTGAGAAAATGCAAGAACAAACAAAGTGATGGCCCTAGGTGGGAGTTGGTGAGTGCACACATTGGGTTGCGAGGAGACCCTCAGACAGTGGTGGCTTGACGGGATCTTAGAGCTGGGCTAATAGCGAAGCTTTTATCTTGATGTGGCCAATTTGTCCTCTGATTACCCAATTTTATTCTAATTCCCAGCACAACTATAGCACATTTATGGTTCTGTTACTTTCTAGGGGTCAAGTTGTTACCCTTGTAGATTTCCCTTGTAGATTTTTCCCTTAGCCGTATTATGTATCTTTTCCATACTATCAGCCATAAGTAGATGCTTTGGAAATGAGTATTAATAGTGATGCTATTTTGGTGGTGGGTATGGCTAGAGGCAGAAAAGCACCTATTTTCCAAGGAAACTGGTACCGAAGGCAGTAAGGCAAATGTAGAGCCATTAAAAACATTCATCACAGAGAGTGGATGGTGATGGTGAGGAAGTAATTGGTGAGAGTTTGCAATATGTGTGCCACAGACCCCTCTGCCCCAGGCCATCATTTTACCCGGGGTAACTACACAGCTAAACAGGAGAATTGGAAAGAAGAGATGGAAAGCAGTGGGTGTGAGAAAACAAGTTCTTGTTTTCTTTACTTTACTAATATTTAAGCAACTCTCTATTGTTGAATTTTTAAGAATATCTCAAACATGCTTTTTTTAATATAGAAAATATATTTTTTGGTTGGGGGCAAAGGTGTTGTCTCAGCTAAATGCTTATGTTTAATATGTGCCTTTCCTCCTTGCCAAGTACCCATTAGAAGTCAGGTTACATAGTGTGTCAGGAAGTTAGGGTTGGAGATAGGTTTACTGAGTGTGGTGCAAGAGCATAGCTTTTATTCCTAAAAAAAATAAAAATCTGAAATTAGTCAGAAAAAGAACAAACTGAATAAATATGAAACATAGAGCATTGCTGGCAAGCTTAGTTCTATGACCAAATTTATTTACTGGGGTACTGAATCAACAATAACACAAGACACCTGAGAAAGGTGGTAATGAGTTAGATAATACCATTGCTTTTCTCCAGGGTCTGTTGAAAATATGGGGATATGATAAAAACGAGGAGCCAAACATCACCTTCGAAATGAGGAGGAGGAGGTGGAGAAGGGGCTAGTTTAAGATCCCTTATCTCATGACCTTCTGTGTCTGGAGAGCCTTGTTAAGCTGAAGGAAATCTGATCACTGCACTGTTATTACCGTTGGGCCTTGTTCCAGGAGTTGGAAACCATAGACTGTGGAACAATGCAGCTTTCCATCTGTAATTGTTCTGGACACATTCCGGTGCATTTCTGGTTTGAATTTCCACAGTGAAGTTGTTGCCAGTGTTGCCAGTTGATATTTAAAAGAGTATTATTATATTTTAAATATTTGATTAACATGAATTGTAAAATGTGCTTTGTTAAATAAAGGAAGGAATCCCATGAATTTTAGATAGCTTTATCATCAAAAACTTCTTGTTTTTCCCAAAAATGCTAAAATTAAAAGATACAAATTTTGAGAACTTAGAATGTGGAGAATCCTTCCAAAAATGAATTATATAAGTTTCAAAATTAGTATAGTTTATGAATCTTCCATAATCCACAAAGATGATGAAAATCTAGAGATTTCTCAATTCCTAGATGGTAATTACATTTTGTAACACATAATTTTAGTGGGAAAAAAAAGAGCCAAATCCTGCATTGTTATGTAAGGAACTTAAGGGAAAAAATGATTCCATCGTCATGAAATTTGGAAATAAGCTTTGGAACACTTTTATAATGCATGGTAGGTCTGAGTATAATAAGTTAGTAGCAAAAAATGTACTTTCCTTATTTACCCATTCTGAATATTACTGTTGACCTCTTCAGCTTCTCGCCTACCTCATGGGCTTTCATAGTTGTCAGGTGTCTGTCAGGCAGTTTTCTACTATTCATAAATTAAGTGTTTCATGAAATTCTGTTTCTTCAACTTACTAGAGCCCTTTTATTATAAAACAACTCTTTGTGTTAACTTTTTTCTTTATAATCCACAATAGTTTATGCAAGTCTAAGTAAATCACCTGTTTTAGTTCATCTTGATTCACTTGTCTCTGTGTATTCAGCCTGCTCTTATTAATTCATTGACCATGCTGCAAAGATAGGTGTCATGCCGGCTGGTCCCTTTACTTTATACAAAGCAAAAAAATTTTTAAAGGCATAATTTATATTTTTCATACAAAAACTTGGCAGTCCAATTTCACCAGTTTACTTCCTGGTCTGGGCTGGAAGTACCTTGTTGCTCTCTGAGCAATTCCAAGTAGATAGTGTTTGAAGGGCAATCTAGGCCATGGATGAAGTTTAATCCTTAGAGCTCCACTACTGCTGGTTGAGGGCTTGGGTTGAATGGAAAATTAAAACCCTCTGATTATTGAAAACCTCATTTTAGTAAGTCGTTTCAACTTCTTCCTTCACTGAACCTTTTCCAGAGTTGCTGATAAGTAGCAACGTGGACTTATTTTGAATTCTAGCTCCTTTTATTTCCCTGCCTTCTTTCTGATGGAAGTGCTTATAAGCAGAATACAACCAAGTGGTGTGAAGACAGAGGGAAGAATTAAATGAAACTATGTTTTCAAAGTCTCTAAGCATTTCAGATTCCAGCTAAGATGGGGTAGCCTCATTCCTAGGCTCTTACAACTAAAAGCCCTGGTCATAACACAGATTCAAGGAAGATTCTGAAGATTGATTGTCTAAGGACATCTGGTTGTGAGGAAAGACTTGGTGTCACATTCCCTAGCTTTTAAATTTCCTTTTATATATTCCAAACAGTGTACTGGACAGCCTATGGCCTAGAACTGTCAATGAACATTGACAAAGAATGTAAGCTTTTTGATGATACCTACCTTACTTTAACCAATCACCAATCAAAAACTACATGTGCTCCCTCCCTGCAGTTTCAGCAAGGCCAGATGGAAAACTAATCTACTACCTCCTGTTCTGAAACAGGTGGATGTGCTCACAGGTTATAGAAGACCTGATCAACACCTCAGTCAGTAGGATCTAATTGACGTTTAAGGAATATTTCACCCAACAACAGCAGAACACACATTCTTTTTTTTTTTTTTTTTTATTGAAGGGTAGTTGACAACAGTATTACATTACATTAGTTTCAGGTGTACAACACAGTGATTCAACATTTATATACATGATAATTCTAGGTACCAGCTATCACCATACCAAGTTGTTACAATATTTTGACTATATTCCTTATGCTATACATTACATCCCGGTTACTTATTTATTTTACACTTGGAAGTGTGTTTATATATATATATATATATATATATATATATATATATTTTTTTTTTTTTTTTTGTGAGGGCATCTCTCATATTTATTGATCAAATGGTTGTTAACAACAATAAAATTCTGTATAGGGGAGTCAATGCTCAATGCACAATCATTAATCCACCCCAAGCCTAATTTTCATCAGTCTCCAATCTTCTGAGGCATAACAAACAAGTTCTTACATAGAGAACAAATTCTTACATAGTGAATAAGTTACATAGTGAACAGTACAAGGGCAGCCATCACAGAAACTTTCGGTTTTGCTCATGCATTATGAACTATAAACAGTCAGTTCAAATATGACTATTCATTTGATTTTTAAACTTGATTTATATGTGGATACCACATTTCTCTATTATTATTATTTTTAATAAAATGCTGAAGTGGTAGGTAGATACGAGATAAAGGTAGAAAACAGAGTTTAGTAGAACACACATTCTTAGGTGCCCAAGATAAATTCTCCAAGAAAAATTATGTTCTGAGTCATAAGACAAATCCCAACAGATTTTAAATAATTGATATCATGTAGTGTGCTTTCTAATGATAATGGAATCAAACTAGAAATCAATGCAGAAAGACAATAGGAAATTCTCCAAATGCTTAAAAATTAAACAATAAACTTCTAAGTAATGCATGAGTCAAATAAGATATCTCATAGGAGATTAAAAAGATACATAACACTGAATGGAAATGAAAATGCAGCATATCAAAATTTGTACGACACAGTTAAAACAGTGCTGAGAGGGAAGTAATGGCTTTAAATGCCTACATTAAAGAAAAGTGAGCTCTCAAATATAAACCCTTAAAAACAATAAAAGATAAAAATAAACCCAAACTAAAATAGATACAAGGGCATTATAAAGATAAAAGCAGAAGTAAATGAAATTGAAAATGAGAAGACAGTAAAGAAAATATTACACAAAGTAGGATCTTCAAAACAAATCAATTAAATTGACAAACCTTGGACAAAAATAAAATGGAAAAAAAATCACCAATAGCAGTAAAGAAATGAAATGGCAACTATCACTATTCATCCTGCACTGAAAGGAAAATAAGGGAATAGTACAAACAACTTGACACATATAAATTCAACAACTTAGGAAAAGACCAATTCCTTAAAAATGATAAATTACTAAAACACACCCTAAGTGGGTTAGATAATTTGAATATTCCATTAATGGCTAAAGAAATTGACTTTGTAATTAAAAGTTCCCAAACAAGAAATTACCAGGTCCAGATAATTTCACTGGAGAATTCTGTAGTATATTTAAAGAAGAATTAACACCAGTACTACACGGTTTCCTGTAGAAGAGGAGGAGGGAAAGGTCCTGACTCATTTATAAAGCCAGTATTGCCCTGATACCAAACTGGAGAAAGACAGCACACAGAAGGAAACTAAAGAACCAAATCCCTCAAGAGCATAGACACAAAATATTTGCAAATAAAATCCAGCAATGTAGAAAAGGAATTCTATATCACAACCAAGTGTCATTTATTCTAAGTTCATGGCTTGTTCAGCAATAAAAAAATCAGTATTTACTATATCAATAGGCTAAAAAAGAAGAAATCAGGTATCAGACACAGAAAAGGCATTTGAAAAATGCAGTATGCTTTCATGATAAAATTCTCAGAACACTAAGAATAGGGATATTCCTCAACCTGTAAGAGAATCTACAAAAAACCGACAGCTTCCATCATATTTAATGGTGGATGACTGAATGCTTTTCCCCAAAAAACAGGAATGAGGCAAGGATGTCCACTCTCAGTCTCTTATTTGAGCCACTTTATTAAAGCAAGAAATATAAAGAAAAGATACACGTAAAGATTGGAAAGGAAGAAATAAAAATATCCCTATTACCAGATGATACCATCATGTATGTACAAAATCCCAAGGAATTTACATAAAAAGTCCTAAAATTAGGAAGTGAATTCAGCCAGGTTGAAGGATATGAGCTCAACACAAAAATCAATTACTTATTTGTATACTAACAACAAACATGTAGAAACTGAGATTAAAATAAAAACATTAAAACATTCACAACTACTCCAAGAAAGGAAGCGATTAGGTATAAACTTAAAACAGGTAAATAACCTATATGCTGAAAATTACAAAATGCTGATGAAAGAAATAAAATAATGCCTAAATAAATGGAGAAATCTACTGTTACATGAATTGGAAGACTCACTATAGTAAGATATCAATTCAAATCAATGCATAGATTTTATGCAGCTCCTTATCAAAATGCTGGCATGATTTTTTGTAGGCATAAACAAACGTTCTCAACCACATATGGAAAGGACAGGTGCAAAAAAAAGGTAAAATAGTCTTCAGAAAGCAGAGAACAGTGGGAGGGACTCTGTAGACAATGTTCATGTTTACCGTATGACCACAGTAGTCAGGTCAGTGGGGTACTGGCAGAGGGATAGACATAGAGATCAGTGGAATAGAAAAGTGTATCCAGAAACAGACCTAGACAGATATGCCCAACTGATTTTTAATAAAGGCTCAAAAGCAATTCTGTGGGGAAAGACAGCTTTTTCAATTATAGCAATGAAACCAATGAACTTTGACCTAAACCTCAGACTTACATTAAAAGTCACACGAAATGGACTTTAATACACAATGTAGAGCTTCAGAGGAAAACAGTCGAGAGCATCCTTAAGACCTGGGTTTAGGGGAAGAATTCTTAGACTTGACCCCAAACAGATGATTCATAAAAGGAGAAATTGATAAGTTGGACTTCACCAAAATTAAAACATTCGTGCTACAAAAGACCCTGTGAAGATGAAGGGACAAGATATACATTCAGAGAAAATATCAGCAGACCTTATATTTGACAAAGGACTTAGATCTAGAAGGTACAAAGAATTCTAAAAATTTAACAGTAACAAAATTAACAATCCAGGTAGAAAATGGGCAAAAGATATGAGCAGACATTCACACTTCAGGAGTAGGTACAGATGGTAGATAAGCTCATGAAAGATGCTCAGTGTCTAAACACCTATCAGAATGGCTACAATAAAAAAAAGAGAGTGACAACCTCCAATACTGGTTAGAATGTGTGGAGAAGCTAGATCACTCATACATTGCTGAGGGCTGTAAAATGGCACAGTCGCTCTAGAAAACAAGTTGACAGTGTATCACAAACTTAAATATGCAGTTACCATACAGCCCAGCAATTGTGCTCTTTGGCATTTATCCTGGATGAATGAAAACCTATAATCACACATAAACTTGTAAGTTAATATTCATAGCAGTCTTATTATTTTTTAGTTGAGTACAAATGACATGATGTTTTATCAGTTTTATAAGTACAATAGTGATTCAACATTTGTATATATTGCAAACTGATCACCACAATAACTCTAGTTGCCATCTGTCACCATACAGATTTAATACAGTATTTTTGACTATTTCCTATGCTCTATATTATATCCCTATGACTTATTTATTTTATAACTGGAAGTTTGTATCTCCTGATCCCTTTCACCAGTTTTGCCCCCCAGCCCCAACCCCATCAAGCAACCACCACTCTGTCCCTGAGTCTATGAGTCTGGGTTTTGTTTTGTGTGCTTTGTTTGTTTTGAGATTTCACTTATAGGTGAAATCACCTGGCACTTGTCTTTCTCGATCTTACTCCACTTAACATAACACCCTCAGGGGCCATCCATGTTGCTTCGCCTGACAAGTATTCACTCTTTTCTATGGCTGAGTGCTGCATAGTATTCCACTGTGTGTGTGTGTGTGTGTGTGTGTGTGTGTGTGTGTGTGTGTGTATATATAATGCTGTAATGAACATTGAGGTGTATATCTTTTTGAATTAGTGTTTCTATTTTCTTTGGATAGACGCCAAGAAATGGAATTGCTGGATTGTGTGGTGTATTTATTTTCAGTTTTTTTGAGGAACCACTAAACTATTTTCCACAATAGTTTCACCAATTTACATCCTACTAACCATGTTCTCTTTCCACCACATCCTCACCAACACTTACTATTTCTTGTCTTTTTGATAATAGCCATTCTGACAGGTGTCAGATGATATCTCACTGTAGTTTTGATTTGCATTTCCCTGATAATTAGTGATGCTGGGCATCTTTTCATGTACCTGCTGGTCATCTGTATGTCTTCTTTGGAAAAAATGTGTATTCAGGTCCTCTGCCCAATTTTAATCACATTATTTGTTTTTTATTGGTGTTGAGCTGTATGAGTTAATAGTCTTAGTATTAACCCTTTATCGGATATGTGATTTGCAAATATCTTCTCCCACTCATTAGGCTGTGCTTTTATTTTGCTGGTGGTTTCATTTGCTGTGCAGAAGAAGCTGTTTAGTTTGGTGTCACACCATTTGTTTATTTTTGCATTTGTTGCCTTACCGTGGGTATCAGATCCAAAACAGCATTGCTAAGATTGATTATCAAGGAGCTTACCACATGTGTTTTCTTCTAGGATTTTTATGGTTGCAGGTCTTATATTCAAGTCTTTAATCCATTTTGAGTTAATTTTGTATATGGTGTAAAATAGTGTCTAGTTTCATGCTTTTGCATATAGCTGTCCAATAGTAACTTTATTTTTAATAGCCAAAAACCAGAAACAAATCAAATGTACTTCAGTGCATTAGTGATGAAATGAACGGTGGTATGTCCATACCATTTAATACCATTTAGCACTTAAAAGGAATGTGCTATGAATACATGCAACGACTTGGATGGAGCTCATGGAATTATAATTATACTTTTGAAAAAGACTAATCTCAAAATGTTACACACTGTAAGAATTAATTTACATAACAATATTGAAACAGTAAAATTATATGCAGAGAGGACAGATTAGTGGTTGCTAGTGGTTCGAGATGTAGGGTAAATGGTCGTGGTGAGTGTGGTTATAAGGGAGTGGGAGAGAGGTGTGTGATGATAGAACACATCTCTGTCTTGGCTGTGGTCACACGAGTCTGCACAAGTGATAAAATTACATAGAACTATAACCACCATTGCCTGCACACCCACCTGATATGTGCACACAAATGAGTGCATATAAAACTGGTGAAATCTAAATGAGGTCTGTAGATTGTACTAATGTCAGTTTCCTGGTTTTGACATTGCACTACAGATGTTCCAGGTGTTACCACTGGGGGGAAACCGGGTGAAGGGTACATGGAACCTCCTTGTACCTTCTTTTTACAATTTTCTGTAAATCTATATTTCAAAAAAATATTAAAAATTCTGAAAATTTATATTTGCAAATACATAAATATAAGTATATATAAAATATACATAGGTGAATATGTAATAATTGAAAAAATTTGAGAATATAATTTAGAATTGAAAACATAAGTTTCAGTGTCATGAGTTTGATACTGGTTCTTCAAGTTTTAATGAAAGTTTCTACTATTAGTGAGTTATGTTGAAAATAATTTTCACTGTAGCTGACAGCTTTATTTATTTAAGTAAGGAAGCATAGTTTAAATTTAAAACAAATTACAAAATGAAAAGAAGTGGGAGTTGCAAAAGTAGTTAAATGTCCATATAGCCTATCTAATTTTCTAAGTGAAATATCTAAGAATTTTCATGCTTGATCTTAGTATCAAATGCAATTACTGAATGGCTAGACTCTAATATGTACTAAATTGCATGGAGGAGAGCATGTAGGTTGGGCTATTTTTATATGTCTCATTCAGAAAGACTCGCCCTGTGTAGAATCCTTTCTCTTCAAGTTGTGTTGAGCTTTGCTGGTTATTTTGGTGGGAGACGTTGTCTAAAGCACACTGGGAGAGGACTTTATTTTTGGTGACTGCATTCCTTTTTCCCCAGCTTCCTGATCTGTCAATGCAATGTCCTAATATCCTTCTTACCTAGTGGGAAGAAGTGAGAACAGAATTTGTTTCAAAGAAACCTGAAATGTGCTTCTTAGAGATGAGTGCTCAATGCATACAAATTGCTGTTGATATTTGTATGCATATTTCTTCATCTCTGATGATCAGTCCAATCACAACTTTGAATCAGTGCTTGTTAAGATGGTAGAAATGGAAATAGTACAAGGTAAATGTTCCCAAGGAGGAATGAATTGGCAGACAGGGAAGAGAAGCATTATGATGCCAGAAAATGGCCTTTCCCTGTGAAAGCTATCCTATTGCACTTTGCTCAGTAATGAATCAGACAGAAAAAGTAATGTCTGGTCACTTTTCTCACAATCTTGGGTTTTCATTGCTCTGGTATGGAATGTCCATTGATCAGATGAAATCTTATGGGAACACCTAGTTATATACTGGCATCATTCTGAATCAGAAAACATTTATAAAAAGTACATACTAATAATAAAGCACTAACAATTATAACAGGTAAAAGATTTTACAGCTACACAGCAACAACCATCTGTTAGAGAAGGAAACTAAAAGAGTTTAATTTCTCCAAGTCACCTAGCTTGCATGGAGCCATAATTCAACCCCAACCTGAAATTGTTCTACTATAGAACTGAATGCCTATTGGGGTACAGAGACTGGGTTTAAGAGCCTGGGCAGAAGGGCAGACCAGAGGCAAAAGGAAAAGATGCCATCTCTTCCATGTGTACCATTTTCATATGAAAAATTAAGTCCAATGACAATGTAATGATGGGATGGAGTGGCTTAATATTATATAGATATTCATCATTCCCAAATTAACATGTAATTAAAATAAAATCCTAATTATAATCTGAGCTTTTAGAAAAAACTTGGTAAATTGATAAATTTCGCATGGCAGAATAAATGGGTGAGAATAATAACAATTTGGGAGAAAAAGACTAATTATGGGAACTTTCCTTAGGAGGTATTTAGGAAGCAATGTAGAGTGAGAGCAGGTTAACTACAGCAAAGATGATGTAGTATGTCAGTGGAAGAGAAGAGAAACTCCTGTAGCAAACATACTCATGTATGGGAATTTGGACAGTTAACAAAAATGGTGTTTCAACCCAGGAGCAAAGGGATGATCTATTTAAGGTTTTGGGTGAAAACATTAGATACACAGTTTTCTACTTCATACTGAGTATAAAATATCTTCCTGATAGAGCCAAGGTCTGCACATTTTAAAAACGGGGAGAAATACATAGGAGAAAATACGAGGAGAAAAATTGGGGAGGAAATAGGAGAAAAATTGGGCTACATCTTGAATGTAAGTTACAATTGTAGGGTAGAAAAAAATATATATTTAACAATACACCAGGAACAGATGCTGTAAATAAAAGAGTTGAAATTAAAATTAGGTTAAGTGTGGAAAATACCCATAGCAAACAGTAAATACCCATTGTAGTAAAAGGATTCCTGTTTAGAGACACCAGGCTGCCAGTCCTGGTGAAGGACCCGCCAGACAAGGTATGGAAGAAACGTGGGTGCCAACAGTGATAATGGAGGGGCAGTCAGTATGGTAACATGTTAAGTGAAACACAAGTGAAACAATAACAACAAATCATTATTTATCCAGCAGTAATAAGGCGATAGGGACATAAAAGTTCTGAAACATGGATTGTAGGAATACATGAAGATACAATAGATAAGGGCCTATTTGGTATAATATAATGCATTTTAAAAACTGCAAACTTTTAACCCAGAAACTGCATTTTGAGAATTTTCCTCTGAAAACATTTGCGTAATTGTTACAAAGGTAATTGCATCATTGATTAGAAAAGGGAGAAACAGGTAACTAAATGCCCATAGTAGGGAAGCCTGGTTAAATGAACATGGATACTTTCAGACAGTTGGATACTGTGAAGCTCTTCTTAGAATGAAGTATGTCTGTACACATTATATGCTCCTTAAATATTTGCCACATAATATTTAAACATAAATTTGGAAAATATACATATACATTGGATGTAGCCAGGAAGGTTAGTCAGCACTATACTCTGTGTTTTCTGTAATGTTTTTGGAGGGTGTCAGGGAGATACGACTACAGGGTATTTCCATTTATATACGTTTCTTTTTAGCTTTATGGCTAAGATGAATTATTTTTTTCTAATTGGAGATTAGAAGTACTGGACAGCAGACTGTTGTGGCTCTCGTGTCTCAGTATTTGCTAATAGCTCTCATGGCCAGTGGAACAGCTGCATTATTTATTCTCCTTCTTCTCTGCTAAGAATATGTGGAAATCACTGAAAGCAAATATTCATTGTGTTACAGGGAATTCAGTTCAATTCACACAAGGCTTATGTATTTTCCATTCCAACCCTGTTTGTTGCTGCAAAGAAATAAGGGAAGCAAAGGAAGTAGCAAGAGATGAAGACCGTACAGAGCTTGCTCTGCGCTAGGTACTTGAAAAAAAGTACTGGTGTGCAAACATGTACCCCTTCCTCCGCCCTGTGAGGTGGGTGCTGTTGGCATAATGCCATCTTACAGGTTAAGAAACTGAGGCACTCTGCTTATTATATTGCTGCAGCCAGTCGGGATTCAGACTCCCAGTCTGTGCTTTTTGTCTCTCCTACTACCTGTACCCTCCAGGAACCTCCAGAACTCGTGTGTGTGTGTGTTGGGAAACCTGGGAAGGTGCATACAGCTTATTCAACCAGAGGACTTTAAGAGTGAAAGGGCATAACTGGACAAGCAGGAGTGAACTAAGGCTGTCCTGCAAAGAATGGGACTGCCTATGACTGTCCTCAGACTGGGTCCCCACACACAGGGGAGAGACTGGTGGCTCAAAGGGGAGGGGTTGGAGGGACGGGGGAAATGGGTGAAGGGGATAAAGAGTCACCGACTCTCAATCATAGAATAAATTATCATGGGGGTTGAAGTACAATGTAGAGAATATAGTCAATAATATTGTAATATTGTTGGACAGCTGAGTCTGGGGAGGTCTCTGCCTACACGCTTGACTCTGGCTGCACACTTGACTCTGAACAAGAAAGAATTCTCAAATAGGTCAGATGAGTGTAGGTAAGGAAGGAACTCAAAGAGTAGAAGTGAATGTCAGCAGCCATTCAGGCAGCAGAGAGCAAGGAAGAACACAAGGAGGGAAGGGGAGCTCATTGAACTCCTGTGAACTCCTAAAGCCAGGGTCACCTGGCGTCCAGTGTCCACTTGGATCTGCACAGTGTGGAAACTAAGCCCCCAGCACCCCAGGATTTGGGGGAGCCACAGAGCACTGGATAGAGTGAGAACATGTTCTGAGTACTCCCCAAAGGCAAAGAAAGGAGACCTCCGGACAGGCTACTAAAGAGCAAGACCATACAGCTGCAGTCCTGTCCTAGTCACCCAGGTGGTGGGAATGTGCAGGCCCAAATAAGAGATCTCAGTAGCTCTTCCCTACTTGTCTGGACTAAAACAGAGAGAATGAAGACTTGTGCTTAAGTCTAGAAAATTGAATGAAACAGCAAAGTAACAAAGACTCTTACCACTGGAAGAGCCCAGAGACAAAACATAGTAAGTTGAGCAGTGAGAAGTCTTTATTTAAGATGAAAATCACACACTTGAAGAAAGGGGAGTGTGGGCAACCTCAGAGAGGAAGCTTACCTAAGAAGCTCACCTTAAGGGCTTAGGATTCAGTCTTTCTAAGCCTTCCAGGGGTGGTGTAGGCTTGACATATGGTCTCATGTTCTCTCTGTGGTGAGAGACATTATGTCACCACCCACAGTCAGTCCTCTGGATATTCTGTAAGATAAACGTAACACAAGGAATTTATTGACCCTGTTCTTCTCCAATAGTGGTTATCCTCCAGCATTGGGAACATATCAGTTGGGACTGCTTGCCCTGCCTTAAGACAGGTTGTTGGCTGATTACCAAAGAATACATTAGGGATCTTATCTCCTAACTCCCTGGTTTTTTTCTTTAAATGGAATCTTAGCCTTAATATGGAGTCCCTCCTGTTCTTACTATACTATTTATATCTCAGCATTTTTAATCATTGGTAGGAAAAATTAATCATGATGCCTGTCCCGTGTCCCTGTCCCACCTCAGTAACATCTTTGTACGTCAAAAGACAGCAAGTACATTTATCATGGTGAGCATTTAGTAATGTATATAATTGCTAAATCACTATGTTTTACACCTGAAGCAATTAAATGTTGTATATCAACTGTATTTTAACTTAAAAAACTCAAGAAGAATTTTGGGGTTCATTTCTTCATAATGAAAATATGATTTCACACTTTAAGTAATAAACTGAGATTTCCTTCCATTGTGTTTGTTAAAAAGAGCCAATAGTCTTTCGAGAAAGACTAAGGTAAAGGTGTTGATACGCAGATTAGGAAGTGTGTGGGAGTGCCGAAGAGGGAGTGTGGAGTCCAGTGGCGGGCACCCAGAGAGGGAGGGGGGCCCCACACTGCGGAGGAGAGGTGGGAGGCTGGCCCAGTAAGGGGCCCCTCCAGCTGTCCTTCATGCCCTCTCTCCTCCCCATCCTCGGGTCCCCACTGCACTGCTCTTTATCTGCTTAGAGACGTCTTTCGGGCATGGAAAGACCAGTGTGCCTTCCCATTCATGACGTATCACTGCCTGACTCAACCCAGGTGAACTGATCACGTCCACCCTTGCCGGGCCCCTGAGCCCTGAGGGCACTTCAGAGGCACTCTCCCCACTCATAACAGTGTTGCCCGCGGGGCATGTCCTCTGCTGGACTCTCTGTCCAGAACAAAGGCCTCCTTGCAGCCTCCCTGGCCTGCCAGCTGGAGCAGGAGTTGGCCCTTCAGGGATGGTTGTGCGGAGGGAGAATCATTTGGTTGGTTCCTGGAAGCTCCTGAATGTTGTTTGAGTGAGGGAATGAGGATACCAAAACTGACTTGTCGGAAGGTTATTTTGTTGGCAAGGTGATTAAAATGGGAGTCCTGGAGACAGGGACTCAGGCAGCCTGCGCTGGGGTGGAACCAGGAGGCTGCAAGTCTGTTTTTGGTGGGTAGCAGAGGTGGAGCACCGCTGTGGCATTTGTGCCCTTTTATTTTCGGAACGGAGACTTTTAACCCTGTTTCTCCCTTCTGTTTGATAAAAATTCTTCTTAATCTTTTCCTAAAGCATTCTCATATTCCACTTTTCCAAATTAATGCTCTAAACTTACCAAGTGTTTATTGTTGAGAAATACCTGCTCATTGGGCAGCAGAACCTCCATTACTGCTGCGTCTGCCCCTCATTGCGTCCTGACCATCCTGCTGGTATAAAAAGGCAAATGAGCTTATGATTAATCCACTCAATAACTATGTATCGAACACCTACTGACCCCATAATGGATTTCTGATTTTTCCACCAACAATATTGGACCAACCAAATACTGTAAATGTAATTTCTGTCGATAGGAATAAAGATGTTGTGATTTTTTTTTTTAAGTTGCTACCTTCTTCTTGTCCCTTGACACAAATACCCAGGAGAGGATATCATGCCCAGGATGGTATTGATCTGATCAAGCGCCCTTGTCATGTGGGGACAAGGCTGACATGGGATTGTGCGGGCACCATTCTCGCTGGATGACACGCAGGGCAGTGAGACAGCCCAGGTGGGGCCCAGCCACGCTGCCCCGGGTCAGCTGCTCTAGATGGTGGAGCACAGGGTGCTGAGGGGCTGGGACACCTGGGGCTGCTTTGTCACTTCTCTAGCTCAGACTTCACTCCTGCCTTTGACAGTGACCTCTCATGGTTGTTAAGATTAAACTAAATAAGACATATCATTAGGAAAGAATACTGTGTATGCTCAGTACACGCAGGCCCTTCTTCCCACTCCATCCCTCTTTCAGTCACTATCAAATGTGAAAAACCCAGCCTCTCTATGCAGCTGATCTTTCATGGCTACCATCCAGCCCGGAGGATGTGACAACTCAGGGGGTCAGGACGTGTGGACTGAGACAGAGTCCCAGGCTCCCCAAAGAGTGAGACTCAGCCCCCGCCTTCATCTCCCTCTCTTTTGTGTGACTTTTAAGCTGGAATTTTTATTAATGTCATTACATAACATTTTAAAATCAGGTTTTAAATGCATATGTTAGTATTTTAAAATTTCAACAAGACCCTTTATTTTAGCAATGATGATAATGATTGTGGACTTATGATACATCATTTTTAAATTTTTATGGCATCCACATTTAAATCTGACAGTTTTATAACCAAACCAACATAGATTCGGTAGTTTATTATCATTTGTTTTTGCTACATGAGTGTCCATTGGTAGATGAATGGATAAAAAGGTGTAGGACATGGAATGGAATATCACTCAGCCTCATAAAGAAGAATGATATCTTGCCATTCGCAACAACATGGATGGGTATTATGCTGAGTGAAATAAGCTAGACAGAGAAAGATGAATACTTTATGATCACACTTCTTTGTGGAACCTCTTTCTTGTTTGCATCCACACACTTGCACATTGTCTGGGGGGAAATTCCAAGGTAGGGGTGGGAGCAGAGGGCGTGGAAGGAGTCATGGGGTGAAGGTGTGTATGGTGAGGGTGCTAACAGGAGACAGCTGTCAGGCATTCAGCACTCTCTGTTTGTGAATGGAGTATGTGGGCACATTCACCGCAAGCTTGGTGCTCTTTCCCTACCAGTATTTTGTATTGTTTATTAGGGTCCTTTTATAAAGTTCCAACCTGAGGATAAGCAGGCAGGGCATGAAGGCTCTCCGGTACAGCTGGTGCAAAGACAAATCCATATAATTTTCTAGTAAGTATGAGACCCTAAAAAAGTTGTTACCTTTGTCTAGCTTTTTCTCTTCCAGCAATTTACTACATAGAAATACTCAGAGGGCAAAACTCATGACATATTCTAGTTGTAGTAGCAAAAAAGAACAAACAAACAAAATGTCTAATGAGTAATGTGTTAAGTAAATAATGGTACAAGTTGAAATGGTGAACTATTACGGAGCAGTAAAAATTAATGTTTTCAAAACTCTTTCCTGATGGGAGGAATGTTCATGTAATGTTAAGTTATATGCAATAAGTTACATAAAATCCTGTAGTAAATCAACATATTGGCATTAGCAGGTACATGAGACTGACTAGAAGAATTTCATGTTTTCAGTTTCTATCTTGATGAAAATATTTACATTTACCTAGCCAAAGAAATCAAATGTATTTCTATTTCAAAACATTTAAATGATTGATTTTGAGGTACTCATTTTCCATACGCAATCCTAGTTGCATAGTGAGTTCTTCCTTTCCAGTATCAAGTTGTCACTGCCTTGGGGATCCCAGCCTTTGGAAGCAGACAACAGAAATCACATGGACACATATTACTTTTATAGTAAAATGTTCCACAGATACATCAAGAAGGAAGCAAGCACTGGTGGCCTCAGCTGTGTTAACAGAGTAAACACAGAGGGTTTCTCTGCTTGGCCGGGAGTAAGACAGCACATCAGAGTGCAGTGATGTCCCCTGGAGGCCTGGCGGTGACACAGGAGGTGAAGTGAGAAAATAAGGTCAAACTGGAAGGGAACAGGTGTCACTTTGCCAATTGTCCTCTTTATTGGAAAATGTGCTCTCTCCAGACCTAATCTGGGAAACACTGGTGACTGCGTTCATATGTTTGAGGAGTATCCCCAAGCACCCAGTGTCCTCACACCTGTTCTTCTCTCCTGGACAAGGTCTGTTATAATTTAGTTATCCATTCTTTCAGCCAGTATTCATTGACAGCTGCTATGTGCTAATGCTCACAAGAAACCCCACTGTGTGATGCTGCAATAGAAACACATACCAACTTGTTAATGACCTGCTTAAGGTCCCAGAGCTGCCCTGTGCTCCTGACCCACAGCCCTGTAGTGCTCCCACTTTTCCATGAGAGCTCAACTGCTGGCATTTCCATTGAGGGGTCAGCCTTCCTGACTGATTCCTGGAGCTCCCCCACATGGAGAGGTGGCCCGTAGAGTGTTGTTGGCAACATGTATTCATCAAATTCTGGATGGATGATGCCTGATGGGAATATCTGGCTCACAGTTTCAGGAGTGGTCCTCAGGACAGCAGTTTCCATCATGTGTTTTATTTCCTTCCCTATAAACTGTTGGTAAAGGAAATGCCTTTATACCTCAGTTTAAAACAAAGCATAGGTTTTGCCTTATAATTTTATTGTGTTTCTGAATAGTACTTCTCTTCTGCCTAATACTAATGGGTAAATAATTTTATGTAATTCCACCAAAGATACTGGCTTATGTAAGTAGCTTCTGTTTTTAAGGGTCTTCAAAAATGACAGAAGTCTTTGTGTTAATGAATTATCAGATCTATTTATCTATTGATCAATATATCCCATGTTGATCTTTCCTTGTAACCAACTAAAATTCCATTCTGACTATGTTCCCTAGAAAATGACCATAATCAGTACATATTTATCACTAATTGCTTATTTTAGCCATCTTATCTTTGTGGAGGAGGCAGAGGTTATTGTCTTTTTAAAAATTTTGGTATCATTAATATACAATTACATGAGCAACACTGTGGTTACTAGATTCCCCCCATTACAAGTCCCCACCACATACCCCATTACAGTCACTGTTCATCAGCATAGTAAGATGCTATAGAGTCACTACTTGTCTTCTCTGTGCTATACTGCCTTCCCTGTGCCCCACCGACTACATTATTTGTGCTAATCATAATGCCCCCTATTCCCCTTATGCCTCCCTTCCCACCCACCCTCCACAGTCCCTTTCCCTTTGGTAACTGTTAGTCCTTCTTGGGTTCTGTGAGTCTGCTGCTGTTTTGTTCCTTCAGTTTTTTTCTTTGTTCTTATACTCCACAGATGAGTGAAACCATTTGGTACTTGTCTTTCTCCGCCTGGCTTATTTCACTGAGCATAATACCCTCTAGCTCCATCCATGTTGTTGCAAATGGTAGGATTTGTTTTCTTATTATGGGTGAATAATATTCTACTGTGTATATGTACCACATCTTCTTTATCCATTAATCTGCTGATGGACACTTAGGTTGCTTCCATGTTTTGGCTATTGGAAATAGTGCTGCGATAAACATAGGGGTGCTTATGTCTTTTTGAACCTGGGATCCTGTATTCTTAGGGTAAATTCCTAGAAGTGGAATTCCTGGGTCAAATGGCATTTCTATTTTTAGTTTTTTGAGGAACCTCCATACTGCTTTCCACAATGGTTGAGCTAATTTACATTCCCACCAGCACTGTAGGAGGGTTCCCCTTTCTCCACATCTTTGCCAACATTTGTTGTTTTTTGTCTTTTGGATGGTGACCATCATAACTGGTGTGAGGTGATACCTCATTGTGGTTTTAGTTTTGCATTTCTCTGATGATTAGTGATGTGGAGCATCTTTTCATGTGCCTGTTGGCCATGTGAATTTCTTCTTTGGAGAGGTTTCTGTTCAGATCCTTTGTCCATTTTTTAATTGGATTATTTGCATTTTGTTTGTTGAGGTGCATGAGCTCTTTGTATATTTTGGATGTTAACCCCTTATCAGGTATGTCATTTATAAATATATTCTCCCATACTGTAGGATGCCCTTTTGTTCTACTGATGGTGTCCTTTGCTGTACAGAAGCTTTTTAGTTTGATATAGTCCCACTTGTTCATTTCTGCTTTTGTTTCCTTTGTCTGGGGAGATATGTTCCTGAAGAAGTTACTCATGTTTATATTCAAGAGAGTTTTGCCTATGTTTTCTTCTAAGAGTTTTATGGTTTCATGACTTACATTCAAGTCTTTGGTCCATTTCGAGATTACTTTTGTGTATGGGGCTAGACAATGATCCAGTTTCATTCTCTTACATGTAGCTGTCCAGTTTTGCCAACACCAGCTGTTGAAGAGACTGTCATTTCCCCATTGTGTATCCATGGCTTCTTTATTGCATATTAATTGACCATATGTGCTTGGGTTTATATCTGAGCTCTCTAGTGTGTTCCACTGGTCTGTGGCTCTGTTCTTGTGCCAATACCAAATTGTCTTGATTACTGTGACTTTGTAGTAGAGCTTGAAGTTGGGGAGCGAAATCCCCCCTGCTTTATTCTTCCTTCTCAGGATTGCTTTGGCTATTCGGGGTCTTTTGTGGTTCCATGTGAATTTTCGAACTATTTGTTTCAGGTTGTTGAAGAATGCTCTCAGTATTTTGATAGCGATTGTATTTGATCTGTAGATTGCTTTAGGCAGGATGGCCATTTTGACAATATTAATTCTTCCTACCCAAGAGCACAAGATGAATTTCCATTTGTTAGTGTCGTCTTTAATTTCTCTTAAGAGTGTCTTGTAGTTTTCAGGATATAGGTCTTTCACTTCCTTGGTTAGGTTTATTCCTAGGTATTTTATTCTTTTTGATGCAATTGTGAATGGAATTGTTTTCCTGATTTCTCTTTCTGCTGTTTCTGTGTATTAATTTTGTATCCTGCAACTTAATCCCCTAAGGTGCCATGTGCGGGGCAGCCCTCAGGATGGCCTAGGGCACTGGTGGGAGTCACAGGCCAACAGCGTGTGTGTCTGCTGCAAGGATAAGGCCCCTTCATGCCTCTCAGTCTCCGTGCCTGTCTCTGCTCTCTGTACCAGTCAGTCACATGCAGGGGGCCGCCTCTGGGTAATCCCCTGAGCTGCTATGGGCAGACGGTTCTCTGGATGGCCTAAGACAGTGGCGGGGTTTGCAGGCCAGCAGTGAGTGTTCTGCCATGATAACAGAGCCCCGTGCCTCCTGGTTTCCACTGTCTGTGCCAGTCCACTGTGCACAGGGACCAGCCTCTGGGTTAATCCTCTAAGCTACCGTGGGAGGGGTGGGCCTTGGGATGGCCTAGGGTGCTGGTGGGGGTCGCAGGCAAGTGGCACATGTTCTGTTGGGAGAACAAAGCCCCTTCGTGCCTCCCGATCTCTGTGCCCATGTCCAGTATGTGTGCCAGTCAACTGCGTGCAGGGGGCATCCTCTGGGTCTGGGCTGGGTTGCTGTGTGCAGGGAGAAGCCTCTGTGTGGTTGCTGTAGGTGGGGCTGATCTCCGGCTTATCTGCAGCAGTGGCGGGGACAGAGAGTTTGCTTGCAGGTGCCGGCATGTAGGAAGGAACGGCAGGCTGCTTATCGCCGTGTGGGGGTTCGGAGCTGCATTGCCACCCAGGGGATTAGGGCGCCTGCAGTTCCTTAAAGTTCCCAGCCTGCTGGGCTGAGTGTGCCAGGATGATTTTGTCTACCTGTTAAACCCTTGTCCCTTTAAGACTTTTAAAGCGACTGCTTTTCTTTTGTCCCAGGTCTGCCAGCTGTGGGAACCTGTTCACAGTCTTAGTCTTGGATTTTGCTTCTCCACTCCTCTAATATCTAGAGCACCATGCAGTGTGTGTCTGTGCTCCTGGGGCAGCTACTAGGGCTGGTTATTTAGCAGTCCTGTGCTTCCACTCCCTCCCCACTCGGATTCTTTTCCTCTTGCTGGTGAGCTGCAGTGGGGGAGTGCTTGGGTCCCGCTGGGTCATGGCTTTGTATCTTACCCTTTTCTGTGAGATGTTGGGTTCTCGCAGATGTAGTCTGGCTGGTGTACTATATCTTCTGGTCACTCTTTTAGGAATAGTTGTATTTGCTATATTTTCAAAACATATATGGTTTTGGGAGGAGATTTCTGCCACCCTACTCATGGCACCATCTTTTCCTCTCTGTTTTTGTTGTCTTTTTAAACAGTTCTCAGTGGTGTCTAAGGTCTCCTTTTTCCTGTGGACAACCTTCCTCTTTTTGCTTACTGAATTTTGATACGAACTCTTTGCAATTACTATTATTGTGTGTAATAGTCCATGCAGAAATACAAATACAGAGTGTCAAGAGTACAAATATGGGGAGAGAAAGGACATTACATTACGAGTTCAGTCCTCCTGTTTTAGGTGGGTTTCATGGTAGGATGCACATCGGAGGAGGCATTGTGCTGGTCTGTGTGCCCTTTGCTGGCGTGTGTGAGTTTGTGTCTGCTCTGCTTTCCATGTGTGTCTGCAGAAGGAGCCAGTGAGGCTGTAAACCCCTGGCTAAGCTCTAATGTGAAGTCCAGGGAGCCAGCAAAGCTCAAAAGAGTTTTATTCAACTTGAGAATTCAGCAAGGATATTATTCTAATAAAGTTGTATATGGTGAAAAATCATTCTCTCCTGGGTTGGAAGAAGTCTTTTGAAAACTTGAGTTGAAATGAAATGCTCAGTGTGGTAGGCAGTGCTCTTGTTCATATGTGGTTTTATCTCTTTTTCCTTCATGCTGTTTATTTTTGTGTTGTTGTTGTTTGGTGATTCCTTTCCTTATTTTATTTAATAGGTCACATTTGTCCAACAAATAATTTCCTTTGTAAATCAAGTAGAACTGTGAAATCAATGTCACTTACAAACATAACTTTTGGGTGAAAATAGTATCATCAGTTTGTTGAAAAGATTTAAAAGGAGAGAGTGCATCAGTCTATTAGTGTTGCTGAAAATAAAAGGAACTTTCCATTAATAGTTACAAGAATCATACAAATAAGGCTAAAGTTGAACCCAAGCTTTATGGATGATTGCTTGATAAGAATTATTTGTCAGCTTCTTTTATAAAGTGCTGTGTATGTGTGAATTCATTTATTTGTTCTTAATAGTCCTATGAGGAAAGTGTTTTTATTCTTAGCCCTTTCTTGTTGTTTAGGAAACGGAGGTGTAACTGAGTTGAGTAATTCTGGCCGTGTCGTATAACTGGAAACAAGTTGATGGAGGATTTAGGCTGAGACATCTGGCTCTGAAATTTTGTTTATACCTTCTATATCATAATCATTAAGTCATTCCCTAATATATGTACAAAGCTCAGAAAACATTTCAAGAAAGTAAAATGGTCTTAAAATGTAAAGGAAGAGAGGTGGTCAAGTGACCTAAGTCTCTGACTGAGGTGAAAGTGAGCTCAGCCCCTCCACTGCCCTTTGTACCCCAAGGCCGTGGGCCAGATGCTCAGCCTCTCAGCTTCCGTCTCTCTGCAGTGGGATGAGGCCCTGTTTGCCCGCAGGGCCTTGGCAGTGTGCTCCTGTGAGCTAGGGAATGCTAGTTATCACCTTATAAATCTTACTTACTATTCAGATGTTCCTCATCACTGAATCAGTGGTGTTAGGGTTTCTAAAAACGGGGCATAACCGACCAAAGAACAATGTATTTTCTGAGCTTGGACTGTCAAAGCAGATATTTGCTGGACTTCTCAGGACTTAAGTAGATTTGAAAGCCAGGCTTTTTCTGAGCTCCTTTTGTGTATCTTAGCGTTCCTTCTGTAACTGTGGAGAGGATGCTCCTTTTGCTCGATATGGCCAGGCCGTCTAGGTATTCAGCATCCATTTTATGATATTCAGTGAGTGCCTCTTCCATGCCAGGCCTTGTTCTAGATTTACAGCTGTGGTTAATTACACCAGGGGGTAAAGTCAAGTCTCTGCTGTGCTGAAGCTGACAGCATGTGGGAAGGGACAGCCAACAAGCAGACATACAGGTGAGGATCTGGGAGCTGGATGGTGCTGCCTGCTGTGGAGGCAGGCAGAGCCGGGCAGGTGGGGAGGGTGGGGCCCATAGTTACGGGGGAGGCCCCCGTGCTTGGATGCAGTTTGAGTGCGCACCTGGGGGTAAGCGAGGGAACAAGTCATGCAGACACCTTGAGGGGATTTTCTTTTTAAGCATTGAAATTATTTATTTTCTTATGTCTTTAGAAGAAAAGCACCATTTCTTATTTCTTTTGTATATTTGGTGCACAACAGAGGGGCTATGATACTAGAAGCAATTGATAAACATTTGCTGAGTAAATAGAATGAATAAATGGAGTGGGAGAAGGTGGAGACAAATGACCTATAAAGGACAAAACTGGGGAAGCAGGATCCAGCAGTTTTGGCTGGTGCTGCTGTGCAGCAGAGAAGGGTTGCACTTCATCAAGGTAGATGGCTTTTTCCGATGAGTGAGATGAACTCAGATGAGTGCAGCCTGGACCTTTCCTGGGGGACTGATACTAGGGCAGAGGGGACAGAAAGTGTACAGTGTTTGCCATGGGAAGGAAAGCTGGAACTGACACATTTTTTGGCCCAAAGGGTTGTTGGGAGAAGTGAGAGTTAGAGAAGGTGGAGCATACCCCGGTCATGCACAGAGTGCTTTGAGGCCTGGTCTCTGGAGGCTTTGGAAATGCCCCAGTCAGCCTGCTGGCTGCTTTCACAGGAACCATGTGCAAAGGCCGCAGGCCTCCCAGAACTCCAGCCATTGGCTTGGTGCCTTTGTCCGACACTGCATGCGAAGGATGGTGTGGAGGTGGCAGCTGATAGTGTGGGCCAGTGAGCACACCACAGGGCTCCCTGCCTCCCAGCCATGTGTGCCCAAGAAAGGAACGGAGAGGAAGGGGCCTCTGGGTAGGGGTGGTGAACAGCACTGCAAGACCAAGGGCTCCAGCCTGGCTGCCTACACTTTGCTCCTGAAGGCTAATTGGAGGCAGTCGTGTTCAGAGCATTCTGAGCATTCTGTGCTGCTGATGCCGCTGAGGATATATAGACCCAGGGCTGTCCCGCCCCTGCCTCCCTACCACTGCTGGGCCAACAGTGACATCTTAGAGAGGAGATGGAATGGCAGGTGATCTCTGAAAGACTGAATGAACAAAAAAGGAATCTAAGCATGTATCTTATAGGTAAGTCATTGAGTCAGACTTCTTTTACTCCTGTATGCTCAGTGTAGCAGTGTTTTTGTGGTACCCTAAAGGTGAGCCTTCTTAAGGAAAATCACAAAGGAAGCTGCATTTTCATTGTGCATTTCGGGGCTGTGCAAGCAAATCTTACCAGATGCATTTAAATTGCTTATCACAAACCTGGCCTATATAAAGGGCTAAATAAAAGTCAGCTGTGTTGTATGGGCTGCTATTTAGGAAGGACTAGAGATATTTTCAAAAATCACACACAAATGGAAGCATGAGAGTCCTTTAAGTTTGAAAGATTGGGAATACTTCTGAAGCAAATGTGTGATGAGATTTGAAGCAAATTAACGGCAGCTCTTTAGAATACTACTATCAGAAATTTTTGGAAAACTTTTGATGTAAACTTATCCCTCCCTTAGGAATATCTTGCATTGTCAGTATATGTGGCCTGGCCAAGGTGATTATATGTTCACAAAATCCATGGTTTCTTCTCCTTTGGACCTCCAGCAGACCACACTTCCCAGCCTCGCTTATACTTGGGTGTCAACTTGTGCTTGAGTCCCAGTGGAAATGATGTGTGGCTTTCTAGCTGTGACCCATGAAGACCTTGTGTACATGCTGGAGTGGAGACAGTGCCTGGGCTCACCTTGGAAGGGGTGTGTTGAAGATGATGGAGTCTCCATACACTTTGGAACCCAAATGAGTGAAGGGGCCACCTGGTCATCTGTGCCCCCTGCCCAGTGTTCTTACTGGAAGGAAGAACTAAGCTCCGATGGTTTTTGGATTTTTAGTCTCATCGATACAGCTGACCTAATTATTTAGCTCAGTCTAATATAAGCAGGAGATGAGAAACCATTTGAGAGAGCGCCCCTCAATTTTTCCTTCAAGAATGCCTTTCCTTCCCATTTAAATGCTCTCTTCAGATACAGGTTTGAGGGGGTTAACAATCAATCCAGGTAACTTAGAAAAATAGTATTTTGACCATAATACTCTAAGGCAATAACTCTACTCAAGTATTTTAGTTAGTACAAGCATTATACTTCAGTTTCTCACAGATGTATGGGTTAGAATTTTAAAACTGTCTACTACAGTTTTGATCAAATAAGTAAATATATTGTGGATAGTGAAAGCCAGGTTCCTTACTGTCAGGAGTGACAAACAAGGATGCGGCATGGTTGAAACCAACCATGTGACATATGAGCACGTGATTTTTAATATATTTGTATATAAAGAGAGACAGATATGGACCTAGTTGTGTGGCATGAGGCTGTATGTGTGTAGACCTGATGTCCCATCTCTCCACTGAGAAGGGTGAGACACCTCAGTAGCAAGGAGCACACTCAGCTTCCGGATCTTGGTTTCTAAGCATTCTCCAGTAAAATTAAGAAGGCCTCTTTGGAGTAATAGCTGGTCTCTGGGCTGGGGCAGAGAAAGTAGAAGATGAAGCTAGAACACCTTTCCATACCAGATATTAAGAAAGTGCTTAGAAGTGATGGGAACCTATTGAAAAAACAAGGGAACCAAGCTGAAAGGCCTCCCAGTGGCCAAATCTGGGGCAACTTGAGCAACAATGACAGCCATGAACTGTAACTATAGACTGTAAGTAACCCATGGAATATGGTATCCATGGGTTTGTACTGGTACAAATAAGTAACTTGGTAGGTAATAAATAAGGGCGGAAGGACAGCACTCCTTACTGTAGGGCATAAAGGACTAAGAAAGCCCCCACTTGGCAGGCATCATCTCAGTAGTAGTTCAGGTGAGAATGACCAGTGCATGCTGATATTAGTGGGTGGAATTTTAATGAGAAACAAAGCATATGCATAGTCTCAAAGTATCTCCCCATGAAGATCCTTATTAGTTACCAAAGAGCTTACAGTGAGCTTACAGTGAGCTTACAGTGCAGAAAGGCAAGCAATTCCATGCAGCTTAACCAAGTAATGAAAGTTAACCTTGCCATCAGTGGCTCAAAAGCACATCCTGTGCCCCCGGCATGGTGCCCTGAGAAGGGCACAATGTTGCTTCTATGATATCCTTGCCAGAGCCTATAACCTGACCCGCATCGCAAGGAAGCATGCGGCAAACCCAAATTGCAGGCATTCTACAAGTCACCTTGCCAGTAATCCTCCAAATTGTTAAGATCACGGAAAGCAAAGAAAGACTGAGGAAAGGCTCAAGAATCTTGAAGACTCAGCTAAATGCAATGTGTGATCCTGGTTCGAATCCTGGCCCAGCAAAGAGCATCCGTGCAACTGTAGACAAAACTTGAATAAAGTCTGTAAGTGAGTTAATAGTATAGTACCAGTGTTGGTTTCCTGGTTTTGGTCATGTTCCTGAGGTAATACATGATAATATTTGAGAAAGCAGGTATATGAGAAATTTGTATACTAGTCTTACAAGATTTTTGTAAGTCTGAAATTATTTCAAGAAGAAGAATTTAATAATTGAAGAAATTAGAAATAATCCACATGTAAGAATCATTACCAGTTGCTTGCTACAAGATAAAGGCTTCTCTCATTTTTGTTTTGGAAGCATGAACTTGTCTCAGTATGTTGCATGGTGCCTGGAAAGTCAGCTGAAGTTATGGGCACTGGAGACTTTGCTGAGAAAATATACAATCAGCCGACAAGCTTACTAGAATCCGGACTGATTGGTGTGTGCTCCAGGAAATTAGGTGTGTCTGCCTAAGAACCAATTCATCCCACGGATCTCTGTTGAATGTTCATACCTGGCACAGGATGAGGCACTGTAAGGGACAGGCATGTGCCTGTGTGCTTTGGAATGTCATAGCCAGCTTCCCAGCAGGGTGTTGTGTGCTCCACATGTGAGGGCACCCCAGGGGCAGGGAGTAGATTGATATTAGTAGATTCATTCTGCTCAGAGGAGAAGAGAAAGTGCTGCAGAACAAGCAGCATTTCAGGAAGATGGTGGAATGTTTTGCACAAGTAAAGAAAAATAGATATGAAATCTTGGTTTGTTGGAGAATCGCCAGGAAAGCAGTGGACTTGGGGCAGCACATCACATGTGAAAAAAACAAAAGACAAAAAAAAGGGTGTCTTCAGAGTGTGAGATGCCCTGCTAAGGAATTTGCTCATTCCTTGTGGCTAAAAAGTTTGTTTCTGACATTCTTTCTTATTAAAAAGAAATTAAGGGAACACTGGTATAATTGTTTGATATCAGTCATTTGGTCAGTTCCTGTTCCCTTTACAAATAGTCAGCAGAGCTTTAGGAATCATGGGCACTGGTTTGCCTGTCAGGTGGGCAGAGAGATGGTAGGCAGTGAAATGATCTTTTCATTCCCCGAAATCCATGGGAACAATGACAGTGGCTGGAGGCCAGGTGTGTGTCCACATTTGCTGGCCTCTACTTCCCTCTGATGTATGTTCAACTTGGTGTCTGCGTGCACAGGCACAGTCTTTCTCCATGTGCGTAGAAATAGTTATTTGCTTAAATTAAACCTGAGTTGCTCATTCTTTGCAAAATTATAGCTGATGAATGCCAAAATGTGGGGTTTCTTAGTGTGAGAACAGCTACTCTAAGTACTCGTTATATTCTAACATATTCTAAGAGCAGAATACAGCATTCATAAGACAAATTATTTTATCACAGGAAAAGCAAAATGATGTGGATAAGCCTGTTTAAGCCACTCATGATTTTATATTGTGACCTTGTAAAGATGTTAATAATAATATTAGTTTGACACATTTCTCCAGCAAATTGAATAGAATTTTCCTATGAGTTTTCTCTATTTTGTGTAACTTCAAGACCCCTTCCTGTCCCAAAGAGCTTGAAATGTTCTTAGTGGAAATAAAAAGGCCCTTTTGATTGACATTTTGGAAGTTACTCTAAAAGTCTTAAAGTTGAGGGTTTTTGTATTATTAATAAAATAAAGTTGTTCTCCTGGGAAATGAATGATAAAATCTAAAATAGTGTCCAGGTGATAGGCTCCTGCAGCAAAGCAGTGGGCACGGAGAGTCAGTAATGGTTGTAGCTGAGCACAGAAGTCCCGCTGGTGGGCAAGGCTAATTTTGACACTCAGGCAGAATATCAAAGGCAAGCCCTTTGGATCTGGGAAACCAATCCAGAATGAAGAGAAAGTCAGTAACCCTTCTATGTCTCTTTCTCTAGTTAGCCTATTCTCTATTTATAAACGAGTAACTGCTTTGGGCCTCAGTTTCCCCATCTGTAAAACCAAAAGTGTTGCCAAGATGATGTGTACAGTTGCTGCCAACCTTGAAATTCTGTCAGACATGAGGGCTGTTACTGAAAAGTTCAATGAATAAATTGCCTTAGAATTCTCCCCTTCAACCCAAATAACATACAAGAAGTGACAGGGAGAGGCCAGTTTTAATTTTCGCAGCTCCTCCTGTGGCTTATCTACCACCTAAATACCCGTTTCACCAGGACACTAAGTGGTTCAGAGGATCACAGACCCGAAGGCCTCAATGTCCGTGAAGTCTTTTAGTCCTGTGTTCTCAAATTCTGTCTCTTAGAAACAAGTAATCCAAGTAGAAACCCAGAGATTTTTAATGAAGTTGCACATAAGCCCCATGTGTTGGCTAGTCCTGCAGCTCCCCAAGTATCTCAAAGCTGATCCCAGCAGCCTGTCCTCTGAGTGGGACTTTGGCCTGGTTGAAAGCCTGCCAAATGATTCAAATGGGCCATGTGCATTGAGGACTCATTTGCAAGGTACAACAAACAGCAAAGAGAGAATGAAATGAGATGAGGTGAAATGTGGAAGATTCCTTGGGCCTGCATACACTGGGAGCTCGATGAAAAAAAAAAAAAAGATTGCATTCCAATTTAAAGAACGCAAAACTCTTTCCTAATATCATTGAGTAGGTGGAGCACTGAGCTGGGGAGCTGGGGTCGGAAAGGCCACCTGTGGCCATGTCAGGATGTACCAGCCAAAGCACTGCTGTGGGCTAGGCTTCTGCAGATTCTTAGGTATCCCTACAATCCTTCAGGAGCACAGAGGGCGTAGCCGAGATCTACCAGTTCTGGCTCTTTTTTGGTGTCTCAGTTGACTCACAGAGGAATCCGGAGTAATCAGACGGATGATGCTCAGGCAGGGGGCACTGCGTGCATGTGGCGTGTGGGCTCTTGCATCCATTTCCAGAGGCTGGTTTCTCTGGCTCTTCCCATGAAAATCCCAGCCACACTGCAGGCCTTCTTGTGGGAAGCCCTCATGTTTCCAGACCTCCAAAGAGCTGTTGGGAGCCTCCTGGTGGACAGAAGGAGAATGAAGTTTTGCAAAACGAAGGGTTTGCTCACGCTTGAAATGATGACCAGGTTTTCTTTTCTTAAACATTTTTTTTTCATTGAAGTATATAGTTGATATACACACTATATTGGTTTCAAGTGTAGAACTTAGTTTTGTTTTTTCCTGTTTTCTGGTGGGATTGGGTTTGAATCCCACTTTTGAATGCTTTAGTTGAGTCAATGGTGAAATGGAAATTCTTTGAATGTTTTCTGGTAAGTGGAAGCAAATGGAATCATTGAATATCAGCATGACTTGATTCACTGAATGTATAGTGTCCATGTTGCAGCCCTTAAGCTTTATCTTTATTCCCCAGCGTTTCCACCAACTTCTATTTTAATTTCTGATTTGAGGAATCTTTCTTTCTTTCTCTTGAAGTAACTGGAAAATTCTCCAGGACTCTGTACTTAGCTGCCTGGTTGTAAAGAATGCTTAAAAATAAATAATGTAAAAATTCATTGATCAGAGAACTCTCAATATTCCTAAGAGAAAAAAATGTGTGGCTTAAATAAAAATTGGTATTTATTAGGGGGGTAAGGGGTGATGGAGATTAGACAGTTGCCAATTTTTAAAAATATTTCTCTCTGAGTTCCCAATACTCTGAAATGGATGCAAATTCTTCAATGCTGTGTGATTGAAGGGGTGATCTGACAGTCAGGATATAAGTAGTGACTGATGGCAGGTGACACTGGTGACAGATAATACAGATATGATTATCAGTCAGGCTTGGGATGGCCAATTAGGTTATGGTATCAACTATTGGGATGGTTTTTGCTTTTAACCCTTTTCCTTTTCTAACCACCCTGATTTCTTGAACTGGCTTGTAAAGTTAGTAATGGGGGCTAACCATCCTGAGAAATAGCTGTGTGCAGACTGATAATCTGATACATTTTGTGACAGAAACAGCTGCCAGTTTGGGATAATAAGCAATGTAAGAATCAATGTGTTCACTGCTTGAGGCAATTTAAAACACTGCATTTGAATGATAGTAAATATTCATTATCTAATGTAGTCATTCAAGGCAGAATATTTTAAAACTTAGCTTTTACGCACCAGTGTTGCAAAATTGAGCATATTAAAGTGTGAATAAAATTTGGATATTAGCAATTTTAATAATTATCGACAATTGCTTGAATCACTGTGCCATGGATTTTCATACAATGATTTCATGCCTGATCAGAATTGTGAAATTGAAACCGAGCACATTCAGTTTGTGGGGGGTGCCAACCTGAATTCCTTGAAAGGTGGACACACATGTGTGTGTGAGTGTGCCATCCTGGAATCATCCACACTGAACATGCTCACTTCATTCTTTAACTGGTCCTTCATCCCTGCAGCAAACGTCCCCCAAGGGAGGCCCGCAGTGAGCCCAGCTCTGCGCTGCCTGCCGGGCCTGAGAACAGAGAGTGTGGAGCTGTTGCGGAGGTGGCAAGGACACGTGCAGTCCAGACTGCTGCGGGTGCCGCACAGAGCCAGGCGGTACCAGCGGGGAGCATGAAGGAGGGTCTTCACCACACCTGGGGGGTGGGTCCCTGAGGAGATGGTGCAGGAGGGCTGTCCTGAGGGTTCTGGGAGCCTGAGGCTCTCTGTCAGTGGAAATGCACCATCACCGGCTGCATCATGATCGTTTCCCCTGTTCTGCTGGATGGGTTTCCTTCTTATTCCTCAGGGTGGTTTCCACTTAGGCTCCCTCACACGCTGCCCCATTCAAGGCAAGAGGATCAGCCTGTGGCCTGCAGTTGCTGAAAGCTGTTTCGCAGTTTGTATCTTCTCAGCTCTAGGGGAAAAATCAATCACAATCTTACATTTTGAAGATGTGCCTTTTCTGTTTCCTTCCCGTGATTCTGGGTATCGATCAGCTCCTGTGGCATGAGTTGTGGGTAGATCAGCTTTAGGAAGTGTGGGGAATTCCTGTATGGTCATTTTCCCCATCCTAATTGAAAACTAGACTCTACTTTCACGGCTGTTTCTATTCTGTTCCCTCTGTATTTTGCTTGTTGTGTATGGAAGATGTAGCAAGCCTGGACATTTCAGAGAATTCTCTGGATGACAATGTTAAATTCTATAGATTATGAATGATTTGCAGTAAAACATGCTTATATGCTTTAAAAATATCCAGGCATGGGCATTTTTAATAGTTTACTGACAAAGGAGCTCCATTTGCATATAAGGCAAATCAGGTGAGATGCAGGCAATGAAGACATCAGAGTCATCTACTCACCGTTGGTGTGTTACACTTTATCACAGGAACAAGGCACCAACCCCATGCACATTAATGACATTTTCTAGGATCTCACTATTTATAATTTTCATTTCAAGAACATATTCTGTGTGCTCAGGACTGGTAAGAATATGAAGTTCATAAATGGTTCTTGTTTCACAATTTCTTCAACATAATTACCAACACTAAGTCATCTTTTCCTAGTTCCTGTCTTGGCTTCAGGACTTACTGTCATAATGTGGCATCTTTGGGAGAGACTTATTACAACGTGTGGGTTTTCTTGCCTCTGTCTTCTGGGATGCAGCACATCCCACACACAGCTACAGGGAACATTCTCTGTAGCCATCCCATTAGCTGCCCTGATCCCTGCTCAGTTTGAGAGAGGCTTCTGAGATCCTTTCCCACTCCAAGTTGACTTTGCAGCCTGAAAGTGGTAGTTTCAAACAATTGTTTCTTTCTGCCCTTTCTTGGACCTTTCTAACCACCTGGTTCTTTATTAATCACCCAGTCTTCTTTATATCCTGTCTTCTGTCCTGCCTCCAGTGGATTGATTGTCCAAGTTTTCTGGTCCTGGAGAGTGACACTGTCCCCAGGCCCCATCTGACTCATCCTTAGGCCACCCTCTGCCCGCACATGCCCTGTTCAGGTCTGCGCACCTCCCTGCTAGCTATCCACCCCTCTTCTGGCTCTCTCCTCTGCACACCCTTAGCGCATCTATATTTAACCAGTATTCTCTGTTTTATACCTAACTGCTCTGTGGCTTTGTAATTTTTCACATGCTGCTGTTTTGGGATGTGTTTTATCTCCTCTTGAGACAGGTGATGCTTCCCTTTTTCCATTCCTGCTCTGTCCTCTGAGAACATCATGTTCCACTCTGCATTCAGATTTGTATTCCACAAATGTTTATCAGATTCCTGTGAATCAGAGTCAGTGCCAGGTGATTTCAAACATACATGTTATTGTTACTTACAACAGTGATAATGATAAGAAGATAGGTAGCTATTGTGGGAGTATCCTATTTCAGACCCAGTACTCAGCAGTTTGCATACATCATCTCATTTAATCCACACAACAAGAGGCCTTAGGACTGTGGTCAGGGACTGGACTTATGCCTGTTTCCCAAGTAAAGAAACTAAGGCCTGGAGAAGTTATGTAAGTTGCCCAAGGTCAAGCATCTAGATATTTTGTGCATCTTCCCTGCGTTCCCATGTGTTTGAATGTAACGACTAGCCCATCCTTGCCCTTGCTGTTTGCTTGGCTGGCACGTGTTAGTTTCCTTCCAGGTCAGAGACGCCTGTCAGTGTATGAGCCTCAGCGACCTCAGCAAGCCCACTGTGGGATGACAAGCCACACCTTGTCATCACATGGGTGCTCGGGCTGCTCTGCTGTGCTCCTCCTCTTGGGCTAACTTACCTTCGGTTTGGTTTTGTCTGTCTTTGAGGTATGGCACACCTGCAGAACAGAGGGTGGGGGCACATCAGGTGAGCAGCCTGATACATGCTCACTCATGCACAAGCTCCTGCCGCCAGCATGCAGACCCAGACACGGAGAGTCCTTTCTCCCCACCCACCGGCTGATGGAGCAGCAGGCTGTGCCCTTTCCTGGAGTCCTTCCCCGGTCCTGCCAGCACCCTGCCCCAGTGCTAGTTCTCCCCTCGGCGGCTGGTTGCCCACCACTCCAGGGAGCGACTCTCTTGGAGAACATTCTCAACACCGCTCTGGTATCTTGGCACTCTGCACCTAACAAACCCAGCCAGTCATGCCAGTCCACCACCGGCCAGTCCTTGGGCCGCAGCATTGCACTTCTGTGCTGTTTTTCATAGTAGCTCTGCTGCCAGCATTGCTGATCCCGCTTTCGTCTCCTCTGTGACCCTTGTCCATTCCTTCCCTCCCACCCTCCACCTCTGCTTAGGACTCTCACCCTTTTCTTCATCCCCCGTGTTCCCAGCAGGTGGCCTCATGGCCCATATCATGGAAAAATAGTGAAAAGGTTTCCAAGAGAGAATCCCCTTGATTGTTCCTGCAGTGCTGCTGTCACTTCCTCTGCAGACTCTCTGTCGCCCCACTGCTCCTCACCCCTGCGTCTCCCTTCACTGCTCTCTGAGCTGCACGCCATCCCAGCACCCGAACCAGAGCCCCCAGCCCTTCCCTTGCTGCTCCTGTGCTCGTGGCCAGTTCACCTGGACCAGCGGAACCTGGCTCTCAGGCTTCCTAGAAAGCTGTCCTGTACTCTACCCCTCCTTCACCCTGTAGCTCACTGGAATTCCTGATGGTCTCCTGCAGCTGCCATCCTAGTAGATGCTCTGGTGGACTTCCTTGGTTTCCTAGCTGGCACCTGGGGTACAGCCTGCAGGGCCAGTGGCTTCTTCTGAAGCTGTAACTGCCCCTGCCCATCCTCTGCCTTTGCCCACACCTCAGTGTCCTGCTCTGTGCAGGAGCTCTTCACGATGGCCTCCATGGTGGAGCCTCCCCCAGCCTCCCCAAGGTCAGTATCCCCATCTACCTCCATCCTTGCTTTCCAATGCCATCCATCTGCACTTTTCCACTAACACATAACTCATGCCCTCACTTCTCCTGAGGGCCAGATTCACATCCTACATGACCACTTGGAGGTTTGAGCACCAAAAGTATAAAATATCTGACACGCAGCTCCTGAACCCTAGGTCTGGCTTCCCATGCTCTCTATTCCTGCTCATCATTGAATCCCACGGGACACTGCCTGCCGCTTCCGCACAGACTAGATCTCTCATCAGTGTGTCACTGTGCAGACCTGCCCTCACCATGACTCCATCAGCTCCGTGTGTACCCCTTTTCACTGGCCTGCTTGCTTTGGTGCTTGTTTCCCCACCTCACACAGGAGCCAGAGTGATGGCCGAAAAGCATGCTTTATGTTCCTTATTGAAAATCCTCCGATCCTGTATGTCCCTTGGGCCTGTTCGCTGCTTGCCTCCTCCTCAGGCTCGGTACTCTCACCTCCGGGCCATCCTAATAGTCACCGATGCAGTGAGCGTGGGTCTGCCTCAGGGCCTCTGCGCTTCTGCTTCTTGCCCCCACCCTCCTCTGCACCGGGCCAGCCTCTTCTCCATTGTCCAATCTACACCCAGATGCCTCCTCTGCAGAGAGCACTTCCTGTTTCTAAAACAGCTGCTCCTCTCCACAGGTGTCACTCTCTCCCCTTACTTTCCAAATTGACAACGTCAAGATTGTGTTATTTCATCATTTGTTTATTTCTTTGCATTGTTTTCTCCAAGGCAGTTACTTTATGTTGCCCACTGTGGTCGTGAGAAAAGACAGGTCTTTCTCTACATTAGCTCTGGCCAGAACGACCCCACACATGGTAGAGTCTCATTCCTCGCTTTGCCTCAATGCCTAGCACTGTGCCAGGAAAGCACCTGCACTTTCCTGGCACTGCACCTCTATTGAGCAGGAGCTAGTGGACAAATGAGCTTCCTGGTAGCTGGTAAATGACACATGGATCCATGCTGTTTCTGCATCATTTCTTAGGGAGCACGGTACACCCTTGTTGGGGAGAGCTGTCATGTGTAACAACCAACTACACTCTTAAAACTCTAGGAGAGCATGAACATTTTTTCCCCCATAGAGCATCTCTAATATTTTAAGAATTTACTTGGGAAGTTCTATTCTGATTGTGTATTGTGTCATTTTCCAGAATTCTTTTTATCCTCTTCCTCTGTAATCTTCCCAGACGTTGTAATTTTTGCCCCATAATTATGCTGAAACTCTTCATGATCAAATTGCATAAATCACCAGTTGCCTAAAGTCTTTGTGGTAAAATTGCCTAAACTCACCAAACCTTGCCTTATCAGGCCAGACTCCCTTACAGGACCGGACACCTTAGCTTATTTCAGTGAACCCTGTTTATGTCTGCAGCAGAGAAATGTGTCTTGCTCTGTATGATTGTCTGAAACATCTCAAATTCACCACTTCCAATAATGAATTCGTGTTCTGAAATGAATGAAATAATGAATGGGACCAGGTTCTTGCTCCTGCCATCAGTTAAAACAGAAACTCAGGTTCATCCTTGACCCCAGGCTCTCCATCAGCCTGTGTGATTAGACGTTCATTCTGATGAACTCAGTATCCACTGTTTTAATTCAACATCTTGGCATTTTTTAACCTGGATTTTTGCAGTTGCTTCCCAACTGGTTTCCTTGCTTCTGATTTTGCTATCCATGCTCTAGGCTGACACTAAGATATTCCTTTACTACAAATCTTATCTCATAATTTCCTTACAAACTATTTGCTAGCACACCTGCTCCACTCCTCTAATAGGAACCTAATCCAAAATCTTCACTGCAGTGTCTCCTTCTCCATGAAGCTTCTTAGGTTTCTGCAGGTATTTTCTTCTATGATCCCATAACATCTAGTACCTTTCTGTTCAATTATTTATTGTATGTGCACAAACATGCATTTCTCTGCCTCTTTCTCCTTGATATTATGAGTACCTGTAGAAGGAAACCACATTCCCATTTTTCTTGGCATTTCCAATATGCAACACATTGTCCAGCACAGAGCTTAGCTTCAACACTGCTTCTCAAATACGAATCTCATTTAAACCTAACTTGCAGCCCTATCATTCATTACACAGACTCATTGAGGGTAAAAGAAGGTGGGAGGCTGAGAATCCCTTTCATTTTCATGCAGAGATCTGTAGACACAGATTTAGTAAATACTTGCATAAAATCTTTGTTGAGTGAATGAACACAACAGTCCCTTCCTCCCAGAAAACCCTTGTTGATGACTCCACTTCACTCATTTCTCTGCTTTCAGGTCCCTTTGTGCTTGGTATTTATAGTTACTTTATTCATGCATTTGCTCATATTTTCTAGTCGTTTTAATTTGGGTTGTGTAAAAAATTAACAGATATCACCAGAAAAGGGAACAAGCCTTTTTCTTCATAACTGCAGTTAGTGCATTTCTTTGTACACCATAGGTGCTAAATGAATCTGTGGTGAAGGAATGAACATACTAACAAGCCATACCATGACATAAAATAAAAAGGAACAGAAAAAAAAAACCCACCCTAAATCAATATAACCTGACTTCTTGAAATTACAGCTAAGTTTGAGTTTCCAAGTACAGTTTGTAGCACTTCTGTATGAAGAACCTTTTTGCAGGACGATCTTATGTCCTTCTTTGCAGGACAAGTAGACTTGTCCTGTCTGAGTGGCTTCTTCCCACACAGAGGATGTCTCTTCAGGGGCAATGCCAGCTCAGTTTGTGAGCTAAGATCCCTTGGGGTTGGAAGGACCGGAATGAAATTGGAAGCATTTTTCGATTGAAGTACATTAACATTGAGTTCAATGGGACATTTTTTGTGTGTGTTGTCTTTTTTAATATTCTTTTTTTGTGGGGAAACCAAGTATTTTTTTCTCTTTTCTGTGTTTTTCACTGCTCTTCTGAAATATCATTGGCCTACATAAACTGCCCATATCTAAATTGTACCATATGATGAGTTCTGACTTTTGCATACTCATGAAATCATTGCCACAGTCAAGGAAATGAACATCACCCCTAAAACATTCCCTGTTCCTTTGTAATCTCCCTCCCATGCTTCCCACACCCTGATCAGCATTTCTGAGAATGTTACATATGTAAAATCCTATCGTATGTACTATTATTTGTATGGATTTTATTGCTCAGCATAGTTTTTTGTTTTATCCATGTTAGAGGTTATATCAATAATTTCTTCTGTTTTATTGGTGAGTCATATTCCATTGTATGATTATGCCATTGTTTGCTTACCCATTCACCTGTTGATGCCCATTTGGGCTGTTTCCAGGTTTAACTATCAAATAAAAAAGATTGCTATGAGTGTTCATGCACAAGTCTTTGCATGGATATATGCTTTCATTCCTCACGGTTAGTAAATGCCTAGGAGCCATAGCTCCCAGGCAGCCATTCAATCACAGTGGTAAACAATTGATATACTTACAACCAAACAATTGATATACTTACAACCACTCTATACCCAAATAACTATTCTGATTTCCACTTTCAGTACAGTATTTAATAAATTGCATGAGTTATTCAACACTTACAATTAAATAGCCTTTGTGTTAGAAGATTTTGCCTAGCTGTAGGCTAATGTAAGTGTTCTGAGCATGTTTAAGATAAGTTAGGCTAAGCTATGATGTTCAGTAAATTAGGTGTATTAAATGCATTTTCAAACGAATGATATTTTCAATTTATGATGGGTTTATGCAGATGTAGCCCCATTATAAGTCAAGGAAGATCTGTACCTGTTTTTGCTAACTTAAAGAAATCCAAAGAGGACTTTCACATTATGAAAAAAGGTGAAAATGAAAAGCAGTGCTTGACGTTTGTTTTGCAGTGAGCCATTGTAAAGGCAGCACACACCCAAGCAGTGAAAGTGGCCAAGCTCCTTCCAAGATGTAGACTCGGAATCTCAGCATCAAGTCACCACAACTTTGAACTATGTCTGTGTCCTAACGTATGAGAAAAGCCTATGAAGTTATATTTTGGGTCTGGGGCTGCTCATAAATTTTTCCATCTAAATTAATGGTAGTTTCTTTCCTTTACACCATTTTGTCTTATAAAAGGTTTAGTAGTAATGCTCTATTTCCTGTGTATCTTCTTTGGTGAGGTGTCTGTTCAGACCTTTTGCCCATTATCAGATTGTCTATTTTCTTATTATTGAGTTTTGAGAATTCCTTATATATTTTGGCTCTATGTCCTTTTTCAGATAGAAGCTTTGCAGATACTTTCTTCTAATCTGTAGCTTTTCTTCCAACCTGGTTTTTCCTCTTAGCAGTGTTACAGTGCCTTTCAAAAAACAAAAGTTTTCCGCTTGGTGAAGTCCTATTTGTCTTCTGGTTTGTGCTTTTGGTGTTGAATCTAAGAAACCTCTGCCTAACTTAAGTTCATAAAGGTTTTCTCCTATGTTCACTTCTAGAAATTTATAGTTGTCAGTTTACCTCTAGGTCTCTGATTCATTTTCACTTAATTTTTGTATACATACAAGGTATGGACTGAAGTTCTTTTTTAGCATATGGATTACTTGCCTGTAGACAGATACCCAATTTTTCTAGCATTGTTTATTAAAAAGCTGCTTCTCCCTGAATTATCTCTGGACCTTTGTTGAAGTCAGTTGTTCATTTATGTTGGGTCTATTTCTGGACACTGTTCTGTTTCATTGGTTATGCCAGTACAACACTATCCCAATTACTATAGCTTGGTAATAATTTTTGTAATAAGGTAATGTTAGTCCTCTGACATTGTCCTTTTTTAAAGTTGTTTTGACTATGCAAGGTCCTTTACACTTCCGTATGAATTGATAGTATTTTTGCCAGTTTCTACAAAAATGCTGAGATTTTCATTAGAATTGCTTTGAATATGTAGATCACTTTGGGGAGAATTGAATACTGAATTTTCTAACTCACGAATGTGGTATATCTATTTATTTAGGTCTTTAAAAATTTATCAGAGCAATGCTTGGTGGTTTCCAATGTACTGGTCTTTCATGACTTTTGTGATGAATTCATCTTTATTTCTTATTTTTGGATGGTAACATTAATGGAGGTTTTTTAACTGCAATTTTCAGTTGATTATTGCTGGTATATCAAAACAAAACTGCTTTTCATGTACTGATCTTGTGCTCTGCAGTCTTGTTAAACTTTAGTTTTAGTAGCTATTTTTTGTAGGTCCCATTGGATTTTCTAAGCAGACAATCATATCATCTGTGAATAAAGACATTGTTACCATATCCTTTCCAATCTGGATGTGCTTTATTTCTGTTTTTTGTCTTATTACATTGGTTAGAATCTCTCATTTAATGTTGAATAGAAGTGGTGAGAATAGTATCTTTTTCTTGTTTCTGATTTTAGAAGGAAAGTAATCAGTATTTTGGTCATTATGATGTTTCATAATGCTTCTTACTAGGTTGAAGATGCTCTCTTTTGCTGAGACTTGTCAGTGAGGAATGGATGTTCAATTTTGTCAAAAAATTTACTCCCTGTATCTGTTGGGATGATAATAAGGTTTTTCTTTTATTAATATGTTGAATTACATTGATTCATATTTTTAAAAAGTTAAGTTTACCTTGAATTGCAAGGATTCACTCAACTTGGTCAACATGTATTATTCCTTTTTATACATAGTTGGATTTGATTTCTAAAACTGTGTTTACATTTCTTGCTCGAACGTTCATGGCAGATACCTACCTGTAGTTTTTATTCTGATTTCTCTGGCAGCTTCAGGTGTCGAGGTGATTTTAACCTCATAGAATAAGCTAAAAAATATTCCCTACATGTCAGTTTTTTGGAAGAATTTGCATAGAGTTAATATTTATCCTTCCTCATATGTTTGATGGAGTTCACCATTGATGTCATCCTTGGGGAAGGTTTTTAAAACTAAAACTTCAGTTTCCTTAATAGGTTTAGGGTGATTTATGTTATCTGCTGTTTCTTGAATGACCTTTGGTAGTTTGTGTCTTTGAAGAATTTGTTCATTGCATCTGACTTGTAGAATGAACAAGCATAAAGTTGTGTTTGTTTTCTATTTCATTTATTTATTTGTTATTTATTTCTTAAATGACCTTTATTACTTTCTTTCTTCTATGTAATTTGGATTTATCTTTATCTTCTTTTTCCAATTTTATAAGGTGAAATTGAAGGTCACTGATGTGAAAACTTCTTTTATAAAAATAGATTCAATGTTACAAATTTTCTTAAATATTTCTTTAACAGCACCCACAATCTTGCTCTTATGTTTTCATTTTCATTCAGTTCAGAAAGCTCAGTTATACTCCTTTTCTTTCTGTATTTTGTTTTGCATAGTTTCTATTGCTATGTCCTCAAATTCACTGATCTTTTTTCCTACAGTGTCTAGTCTGCAGTTATTCCCATACATACATTTCCATATTTTTCATCTCAGATAATATAGATTTCATTACTTTCATCTTTTAAAAAAAGTCTTTTTTTAAAAAAAGCTTGATCTTTTTCATATCCTTCATATGGCTAGTTACTTTTTTGACTAAATACAATAAAAATGTCCTTGTCTGTTAATCACAACATTTTTATAAGTTCTTTGTTCTCTTTTGACTCACTGATATGTTTTCTCATTATAGGTTGTATTTTCATGCTTCTTGGCATGCCTGGTAATCACTGTTTGGGTGCCAGACATTGTGAATTTTAACTTGTTTTTGTCTTCCTATAAATATTCTTGTACTTTGTTCTGGGGCACGGTTAAGTTCCTTGGAAACAGTTTTATCCATTTTAGTCTTGATTTTAATGCTGGCTAGGCAGAAGTGAAGCATTGATCAGTTTAGGTTTAATTATTTCACATTATTGAGGCAAGATCTTTGGGTACTTCACCTTAAGTCCCATGAATCTTGTTTGGTGGGAACGAGCATTATTTATTCCTAGGCCTGGAGGTTTCTTTTTAAACCCTAACAAATGTCTCTCTGTATATTTGTATTCCTGCTTCACAATTTGATTTTGAGTCTGTTTTTCCTTTTTGTTCTGTTTTGATATATTAGCTTAATGTAAATTTAAAACCTTATCGCACGTTATGAAAAATGATATTCTTTTTCTTAGCTTTATTAAAATTTCATTTCTTTAATCTAAATTTGACAATTATGTTACTATTATAGTGGTTCATTACAGCTCAATCAAAAATAAATTATGCTTTTTTCTGTTGTGGTGGTGGTTGTTGAATCAAATTTGCTATGTCAGCTTTCTTTTTCACAGTCCTCAAAACTAACATTTTAACAGATGAAGTTTCTAACAGCTGTGAGTAGGGAGAATAAACATACATCTGTTGAACACAAACTCTGTGAGAGTCTTGGGGGAGAAGAACAGGGGGAAGTCAGTGATGAAGTGGAAAGAGGGAGGATCAGCCCCATAAACATCCTTTGGACCCATTAAGTCTTCTCTTCAAATTTCTCCTTCCTTCCCCCTTTATTCTGCTTTATTTCACCTTTTCTCGTGGATGTATTTTTTTCATCAGTTTTTAATTTTTCCCTATTCTATTTTCATCTATTTGGACAAGACTCTCTTCTCCTTTTTTAGTTGTGGGTCCCTTATGTTTTTGTATTCAGAGAACAGTCCCCTATCAATATGTTGTGACTGTGAATCCTGAGTGTGTGAGCACACAGTAATCAATGAATTCTAATAGATTTCACTTTAGCATTCACAGCCAGGTTACCCAAGAAATGGAAGAATGCATATTAGAGATTGAATATTTCTTTTACTGAGAAATAGCTAAAATACTCCCTGCCCTTACCTTCATGAAGCATATGGATAAATACTCTTGCATTTTCTCCTTCTGATTCCCAGAAGCAAATAGGCTAATGATATTAGTCACGTCAGTCCATCTGTCCCTTTTTTCTTCTGGGGTATAATCAGCTGACATTTCTTTGGCAGTAGAGAGGCTAACCTGGCAGCCTGCTTTGCATCTGTCTTCTCTGCAGATTGCATGGGGGCTGTTTCATCCCCTTTGCTGGGTGTGATTCATAGAGGCTTGCTTAGTTGATGAGCTGGGACTCTTTATGAGCTCTAAAGTGATGAGGGAGATGGGGTGAGCTGAAATGCCAGATGATTTCTAAGTCCTTTCCTAGATCTGTAATTCAATAGAAAAAAAAGCATTTGATGGTACCTACCTTGATCAAGGCTGTGAACTTGAGAGGAGAAACAGTGGATGTAGAGACACAAAGGTGAGAAGACCATTGTTGCTCAGTCTTCAGTGAGCTTATATATAAGACCACTTTTCTTTCCCTAGGGTTTGTATGATTTGGCAGGTTAGTGAATTGGAAAGTATTTGCACTGAGAGTGGGAAGAGATATTTAGTATCATTTTTGCAACCCAAGGAAAGATAAATGGACTTTTTGCATACCCTTGAAATTCTGGGTAGAGGTGGGGGTGAAGGGTCCCAGAGTGAAAGTGGGTAACGCTTGACATGTATGCCCTCTGTTGCCCATTTTACTGAGGTCCTGCTTCCCTTCAGGATTTAAGAAATGACTGGGAGATGGCATACTAGGCTGCTAGGTCCAAGTGGGAATGCAGAAGAAGGTAGGTCGTTCTCAGCAGGGAAGGGGCACTCAGTGCTCGGCGGCTGGGAAGGTAGTTGGTCACTGAGTAGATCATGCCATATATATACTGGCTTCTTTCCAAAGATTCATTTTTCGGCAAAAGTCTAGTAGTGTGACTTATTAATTAAAAAAACCCATATATGTAAGGAGTGTTTATTTCTAAGGAATTCAAAGGAAAATCACATTATTTTAATAATAAAGAAATGCTTACACTTTTAGAATAGACCATTATTTATGTTATAAATAAGATAATGCATTTCTTCAGAAACATTTTTCCCAAAATTGCACTTAAAAATAACTGAAGTTTTAGAATCATACTTCCTATGCAGTTTGTACTGTAAAGAATCTATAGGGATCTGAAAACTGCAAGGCCAGCCTACTTCCGAAAGACGCTGTATGTTGCAAAGATTTTTAAAAATGTGTGTGGGCTTGGATAAAAATGTGCTTTGAGCACATGTTTTCTTGTGTCATCTCTTTTTTTAATCCCCCAAGTTTGATTTTATCACTTATGTGAACATTCCATTAAATTCATTACATTCTGGCCAATGTTAGGCGCAACATTGCATTGTCAGATTTAGTCCAGTGGAACTTCAGCACAGATCTCCCTGGTCAGTCACTCACGTGCATGCTTCCCTTGAGAGTGTTTTGACTTCTCAGTCTTCCATCATCAGTCATGTTCAAGTCCTCTCGGCAAAAGCAGCATGTGTCTGCTGGTTGCTGGGGAGATGAGACTCAGATTGCTGGGAGCCTTAGGGAGACAAGTCCCTGCAAGGTAATCGTTGATCCAGGGCCAAGGCGAGAGACCCATTCTGACTCAGTAGGTAGGGTCATACCAGGCATGATAGACATGAATGTACCCACAGCAGAGTGCTAAAGATCGTTCCATTTACATTATCAACATATATGTGCCTGTGAAAAGGAGTTTGGAGAGGGATGGAGGGGTGTCCATAACTTAGACTCCTGAAATTTTGGTGTGGAAAGAGACCTCAAATAGTATAACATTTCCACTTTAAGGAGGAATGATACAAGCTCAAGCACTGGTACATTTTGCATTTGTTCTTTACTCTGTTCTGTGGTTCCCCAAGTAGATTTTACTTTTTCTTTCTTACTTAAATTTACTATGAAAACAAAAACTATTGAGAGTTTTTATAAGCACCATGCAAAGACAAATTGCCTTTCAATGACTGAAGGTGGGTTCCTTGTATTTGCTGTCTCAATATCAAGATCTGTGCTGTTAGGTGTCCAAGCTCCAGAAGGAATACCGAGAGGTTTTGTTTCACCCTGCTTTAAGCTGTAATCCCCAATTCTATTGCTGCTATTATTATTGTGAACAAGTTATCTGTTAGATAAATTAAGAATAAGGAAAACAAAAGATTTTGTTTTACTATTACTTATTCTTTCTTCCTTTCTTTATGTAGTCTGTTTCTGACCTATATCAATCTTTTTCTGAAGAACATGTAACACTGCAAAGTAGGTCTTTTGACAACAAATTCTCTCCCATTTATGTTTGTCTGAGAAAGTCTGTTTCTACTTCACTTTTGAATAATACTTCACTGTATAGAGAATTCTAAGTTAGTGGTTTTCTTCCTTGAACAATTTAAATATTTACTCCACTCTAGTCTTTGCTTTTATTGCTTCTGAAGAGAAGTTTGATGTAACTCTTATCTTTGTTTCTCCTCTGGCTTCTTTCAAGATGTTCTCTCTGTCTTTGGTTTTCCATAGCTCGAATATGACATGCCTAAGTGTAATCTTTTTGTTGTTGTTTTCTATTTACTCTGCTAGGTGTTTGAGTTTAGCATGTCTATAGTTTGGTGTCTGTCATTAATTTTCGAAAATTCTCAACTATTATTACTTTAAATATTTCTTATGTTCCCTTCTGCCTTCCCGTGGTATTCCCACTATATATATGTTATAACTTTTGTAATTTCCCACAGTCCTTGGATACTCTGTTCTGTTCCTTTCACTCTTTTTTCTTTTTTCTTTCCAGTTTGGGACATCTCTATTGACATTTATTTAAACTCTGATTCTTTCCTAAGCCACATCTAGTCTGCTGATGAACCATCAAAGGCACTCTTCCTTTCTTTAAAGTATTTTTGATTCTTGCTTAGAGTTTCCATCTCTCTGCTTACATCACCCATCTGTTCTTGCATATTGTCCACTTTTTCCATTACTGTCCTTAGCATATTAATTGTAGTTATTTTAAATTCCCTGTTTGATTTAAATTTAAATTTCCAAAATTTCTTCTCTATGTAAGTCTAGTTCTGATGCCTGCTTTGTCCTTTCAGACTGTGCTTTTTTTTTACCTTTTAGCATGTCTTGTTATTTTTTGCTGAAAGCCAGACGTGATGTACTGGGTAAAGAGAATTAAGATACATTGGCCTTTAGCATGAGGTTTTATGATTGTTCAGTTAGGAGTTAGGCTGTATTTACTATTTGCTGTAGCTGTAGCTTCCTCAGGCAAAATTTCCTGGTGTCTTTGGATTTTCATAGAGACTCCTTCTTAAGTAGAGTTATGGGCCCTTCCGTTTTTTATATTGTAATCCCTCGTTATTAAGTAGGAGTCCTGTTGGCATGGTGTGGGGGAGAAGCAGCATTCTACATTACTGTAGTCATGTCTCAGTCTTTTAGTGAGCCTGTGCCCCCGGGTGCTGACCTTCACAGTGCTTCTTGGATTTTTATTCCCTCTTAAGTGAGAGAGGAAGGCTAGAGAGGGCTCGAGTTGGGTTTTTCCCTTCCCTTATTGGTTAGGCTCTGGTAAAGTAGTTTTACTTGAGGATGGGCCTTTGTTAAGGGTGCTCTGTGCATAGTTCTAAGTGGTTGCTTTTCCCCTTCTCCTGCTGGAAGCACAGGGGGATTTATTTTACTAATCTTCACCCTGAAAACCTGCTGGGGTTCTTGGTGGTCAAAAACTCCCCAAAGTATGGGAGCCCTTCTGAGGCTGGGCCCTCAAGCAGTTTCCATTCTTAACACAGTCCATGCTCAATTTCCAGCAATTCATCAGTTACTTGGTGGCTGGCTACAGCAGCTGTTTCTGCACCCGGAGAACTGTGATTCCCCACATTATCCATCTATATCTCATTTGAGGGCAGCAGTTTGCCCTGTGACCTCAATTCTCAGGTGGATCTAAGAGGAATTGTTGATTCTCAGTGCGCTCAGCCTTTTTCTTGTTGTAAGAACAGGAGCGATGACTTGCAAGCGCTTTAAATGGTAGAGTGGAAGCCAGAAGCTCCCTCCAGGTTTCATAGTCTCCCTATCCAGGGGCACAAAACAGAGACCTTGTGTTGCTGAAACACGGCTCCAGCAGACCTCCCCCTTCACACCAACCTAGGCACCAGAAGGCCCGTGCATTCAGCATGGCCCAAATAGGAGAAACTCACTTCCATTTCCTTTGTGTTTTTCTGCTCCTATTTTAGTCTTCTGGAGAACACTGGGAGACAGTGCAGGAACGCTAGGCCAGCTTGGGGTTCCAGGCCTCTGCTGCTGGTAACTGGCTGAGCGAATTGAGGCAACTCAGGAATCAACCTGTGCTTCAGGCTTTCTCACTTGTGAACACAGGTACTGAGCCTTGTGCCCTCCTGACTGTTGTCCTCACAAACAGGTCAAATACAGCAGTGTACTGGTGCTCTTCAAAGTGAGAAATCTGGGCCATGCGTTTCCCTGTGATGACTATTGTTGGGCAGTTGGAGCTGTCATGGCATTAGTTCCTCAGCACTGAGGATGCAAGTGATGCTGGGGGCAAGCCGGGCCGCCTTGTGCAGTCCTGGTTCTCTGGGTCTCCCTTTGTTGCATGTATTCTCCCTCAGTTTCTTGTGTGACCTGATGGTTCTTCTTAAAGCTAGGATCTAATCCTATAGTTTCATAGAGAAAATTTTTAACCAATAAAGAAAATGAACTTCACTCAAAATAGGAAATGTTAGAAGTGGGTTAGGTAAAGTAGAATTTTTTACTTCGATCATGTGTAGTTATGATTCCCAGATTAGTGTAGGTGCATTTATACTATTACCAAAGCAGTATAAGTAATATGAAAAATATCTTCAGGTTTCTCTCTCTGCTTTCATTGAAAAAGTTATTGCCTTTGTTACATGTAAACTTAGTAGCTAAATTAGATGTTCATATATCCTTACAACCTACCCCCAGATAACTGTCAGTCACACAAGTATAGAACATAAGCCTTCAACTGCCTCAGACACAAAAGGTAAGCAACTTATAGTCATGATTTAATGCCACCCTGCTCCAAGCTGGAGTCAAACACTTGTGTTTCTGAGTTGCCAACAGTCTTTGAGGGATGGAAAACCACTTAAGGATTATAATGAATTATGGTTTCACTAGATACTTTTACCTGAATATCTCACAGAAATGTAAAGGGGAGCTTTGTGATTTTCAGGCATGGAAACTATTACATCTAGAGAGATTTTTGCTGATCTCACTGTCACTTGCCTCTTAGCTCCAGCCCATTGTGTCAGTGTGGTGACTGGGCATGGTTGCCCGCTTTTTCAAATGAGGCTTGAGTTTCTTTGATGTGCAGCACTTCAGCCAATGGGTGAGGGATGCAGTTCAGTACCCTCCTGTCACATAGCTGTTGACCAAATAGCAATGTTTGGCCATGAGTTAAAAGTGGAATTAACAATGGAAACAAATTAGGCAGTATATACTTCCTGTATACCTAATAAAATATGCTTTGTTGTATGACATGTTTGTATGTTCATTTTTCATGAAAAAATAAGTGTATGCTCAGCCACTAGTTGATGTGCTCAATTTTCATTTCCTCATGGTAAAGTTGTGATAGGAACAGAGAGTACTTAGAACTTCATAGCGTCTGAGAAAAGAAGTCAGTGGTGACACTAGCTACCAAGAAAAGGTGTGTGATCACCCATATAGCCTTCCTCCTGCATTCTGCTATACACTCGACTTCTCATTTATCTTTAATGTTAAAATGTATTTCAGTTGGATAATCCCTCACCTAGAGAATAATAAACCTGAAAGGTTATTGTCTCTGAGAGGGGAAAGGTCACCTCCAGGACATTAATTCATGCTTGGAAGACAAAGGAGATACGTGGGATTGAAGACCAGTCAGTATAGAGTTGGCTGGTGTGGGAGGCATTCAGAGGTTGGAGATGGAAACTGAATGATCTCTTGGGTTATCTCCAACTCCAGTTTTTTTATAATTATATTCTCTTTAACCCAACTTACCATGGACTGGTTTGCAAGTATCTACTGGGAAGAATCATTAAGTTCTACTTGTAGTCACTTGGACCAGCTCAGGACTCTGGACGGATAAGTGACGTTATTCCTTATAATTCCTTTTCCATAGAGATTAGGTCATTAAGCAATCTGTGGTTAGAGTTTTCTCTCTTTATCCTTTCCCCCCAATTACTTCGGATCTCTCGTCTCCGCCCTGGGAGGCCCTCAGCCCTGTGAGATAGCTGCCTCTGCGTGGAGGGATGCAGCGCGATCGCGGGACGGGGGCCCCCCAAGGCTGCTGTTCTGAGGCTCAGCCCTGTGAACCCCCCAGCCCCTTCCTTCCCCTCTCTTTGCCTTCTTCATGTGCTCCCTCTGCGCTGTGTCATCATAAACCTCATGTATAAGACAAAGGAAACTGTAGGGAAAAAGAAAACGAATAAAAGAGGAACACAAAGGACATGTGAGGAAATGAAAAAGAGGGACAAGGCAGGAAGGATCAGCTGGGAAGGTGCTTGCTGTCTGGAGAGAGAAGGAAGAGGGGGATAAAGAGCAGAAAGGAGGAGTAAGGACGCCCTGAGCGAAGGAAGAAGGGCAGGTGAGGAGGGGAGGGAAGGGGCTGGATGGTGCTGGGGTTGGAGAGACTCTTTGGAGCGGACACGATTGGCCGAGACTTGTGCTGTCGGTGCTGTGGTCTTGTGTGTGATAACGGGAGGCTTTGTATAATTCTTCACCTCAGAGGTCAAAATGCTCCTCCCTTCATGCAGTCCCTGTGCTTGTGTCGCCCCGTGTCAACGCGGCGTCCCCGTGTTCATGCGGACTTAGTTCCAGGCCCAGAGGTTGATTTGTACGCACATGGCTCCAGATGTTGCTCATTGTTCCTTAGGAAACTTTCTTTCTTATTTGCCTGGAGTGGAAATGGCTAGCTTTTCTTCCAATTGATCATCCCCAAGTCTTTGTAACTGCTTCTACAAGGGTTTCAGTTGATGCTCTCACTTTCCACAAAGATGTTGTGAGAGCAAATATGAGCTGAAATCTCTGTGAACTTTTTTAAAGAAAGAGAGTTCCAGAAGTGTGATTCCTGCTTGAGAACTTGCATAAGAAAAGAGGCTTAAATAAAACTGAAAAAAAAAAATGAAGGAGCTGAAGTTTTGTCAACAGATTTGTATTTTAAGATCTTATCAAAAGCTTAGTTAGATCCAAAGGTAATAGGGCTTTCTTCACAATATCTATGTAATTATCTGATGATGAATCATCTTTAGAATTTTTTGAGTATTAAAATGTTCAGCATCAGTGGCCAACCACCAATGGATAGTTTTAAATATTGTCATTTTTCTCCACTACTTGAAAGTGACTATTAATAGCCTGTCTAATGACCAAGATTTGCAGAGGAAAAAATGCACTGGATGCATTTACCTTTGCCTTTAAACTCTGCCATGTGTCAGTTTTAGTTAATGGTAAATAATTCTGATTTTGAGTTTTGCTCTGAAATGATCAGTTTTGTGGTCATTATGTAATAGAAAAAAATGTTCACTTCCAATTTTAATTTATTTTTTGACTATAGAAGATATGTCATAAAGCCAGTGTGTCTTTCTCAGTGGTGGATTGCTCATTAGACCCAAAAAGGGTGCTCTGAAAAGATGAAAGTGATTACGATTCTGTAACTTGTAACCTACTAAAAATTAAAATAATATGTGTTTATTTTAGGTAATTATTTGGTTTGAAGCAGGACTTGTTTTTAAATATACATTAATTATGTGTAAGAATATTCATCGTGGAAATATTTATTAAAAATCTTCGTCAGCAGGCATAATTGATTGACATCCTACAGGGCAGCAGAAGCAAATCTGTATGAAAAATGCAAGACCTGTGCATTTTCTTTTTGTCTGTCAGATTTTCATCAATTAAGTGAAAAACAAAAAAATGTTAGGATGTGATGGCTGTAAATATTCTATGTTATATATTTTCCCCTCATTCTGAGAAGCAGTTGGCAGGGAATGAAGAAAGGGAGTGAGGGAGGGAGGGAAGAAGGAAGCAAAGAGAAGAGAGACAAGGAGGGAGGCAGGCAGGGAGGACGGAAGGACAGACAGGAGGGATGGAAGGAGAAATGCCACCGTGTGTCACGTCCCTCCCGTTTGGGGTGTGCCACTTATATTTTTGCTGTTAGCATGCTTTTTCTTTTCTTTTGTAAACAGGGAGCTGTTTCTATAAGCAGTTATTTGTGTGAATAAACACATTTAATAAAGCACTTTGTGGTAAAGACCCCTCAAGACAAATGCTGGGCATAGAAGCCACAGGGCATAAATATGCAAAGAAGTAAAAAGCTAACCTTTTCAAACAATAAGGCTTCTCTCTCACTTACCAACTTTACATTTCCCTGTATGGCCCGGAAGATGACTGGTTAGCCAGAGACGGGTAAGATTCCTCAAGGGAGGAACAACCTAAGACAGGCACAGTCGCAGGGGGGCCATCAGGTGAGGAATTGGGGATCAACAGAGGTGAGGCTTAGAACCTCACCCCCCCGTTCTGAGAGAAATCTTCTGCATATGTGGATGCTTTATTGCCCTTGTCTAGCTTGGATTAACACATAGTCTACAGGCACACTCCTGATCACCTACATTTGCTCTCTTACAACACTAAAGTATGTTTTCTACCTTTATCTTGTATCTACCTACCACTTCAGCATTTTATTAAAAATAATAATAATAAAGAGAGAAATGTGGTGTCCACATATAAATCAAGTATAAAAATCAAATGAGTATTCATATTTGACCTGATTGTTTATAGTTCATAATGCATGAGCAAAACCGAAAGTTTCTGTGATGACTGCCCTTGTACTGTTCACCATGTAACTTATTCATTATGTAAGAATTTGTTCTACATGTAAGAACTTGTTTGTTATGCCTCAGAAGATTGGAGACTGACGAAAATTAGGCTTGGGGTGGATTAATGATTGTGCATTGAGCATTGACCCCCCTATACAGAATTTTATTGTTGTTAACAACCATTTGATCAATAAATATGAGAGATGCCCTCAAAAAAAAAAATAAATAAAGCACTTTGAACTTTTAAAATCTTAACTGAATTATAAATCCCACATACACTTTGGTGATCTTGTCTTTCAAAAGATGGCATTGATAAACTACTTGTGAAGTATCCTTAAAATACGTGATGAATGTTAGTCTGAAAGAGAAAGCTAAATATGTAAGGGAATTGCCTGGACCCATCTGAGAAGAGTGGAGAGTGGGTGATGTGCCAGAGGAGACCCCACACACCCAGAGAGGTTTCCTCTCCCTGCGCTGGCTCGGCAGGGGAAATGCCTGTGAGGCTGAGAGCCAGCGCAGTCCCCGTGCACTGCCTGGGGCATTGCTCGTGGTGCCGGACAGCCGTGGAGGGCTGCTGGCTCATCAGGTTTGTGCCTCTTCTGCTGAGGTAGCCAGTTCCAGCTCAGCACTTTCCCAATGCAGCCACTATTGATGAAAGAACTTCCACTAAGTGGAGAAGTATAACATGCTAGGCAGAGATTTTATTAAACATATTCTTCCTGAAGCAGACTTTGTGCAAGTTCGTGATTCACAGCCACTCCTCAGTGGTATCCCCAGCAAAGCTGCCCTGTGGTCCGGGAGCATAAATGTGTTAGCACGTTAATGATGCCAGAGCTCCTGCCATCTCAGCACTTTTCCTGGGGTGTTGCCAGTGCAGTAGAAGCAGCACTGCTGACAGGCTGCCTTAATGTTATGAAAATCCTTTGATCTGTGGTATATTTTCATGAGCTCTTCAGCTATTATCAAATTACTTGTTAAAGCCAAAGTTTGACTAAATGTTTTGGAACTGTCAACATCTATTCTTGCCTCCTAATAGAAGCTGTGTTTTTTAGAGCCTTAGGTATAGTAACGATTTTATACTTTTTTGTTTATCAATACAAACACTTCCATGGAGGGTACTGAAATGTTCTCAACAACAATGTAAAGGCGAGAATGCCCTGAAAACTACAGTGACATTCCATCCTTGCTTGTTGTTGAAAATCTCCTTCTATTTTTACATCCTGTCCCTTTCCAAAATAGCTGATGATATTTCTTTTTTATGGCAGTCATTCATATTTTAGGAACCTGAGACCCACCATACTAACTGAGAAATGGTGGCTCAAGTCCAGTATCCAAGCCAATAGTCATCCATTTGTGAGCATTTGATATCTAGTTTCTTTTAATAATTTATTTTGAATAAGTTATTTCAGAAACTTACTGTAATTCTTCTTGAACCTAATTATCTTTTTCATTCTGAATTCCCTCTTGTGATAACTTCATTTGTTTGTTACTTAATACTGCCTTTCATTTTTTTCTAAATTATCTCCTTTAAACTCAGTCAAGTATTTTCAGAAATATAGAGAACAAACCCAAATTCATTTTTCCCTTGCACATTGTGCTTTTGTAGACTTGGATCATAACTTTCTGTCTTCCCCAATTCTACTCAATAAGCATTTATCCATCCATTCCTTAATCACTAATGTTATTTCTTGGGAGGATCAGTTAACGACTCGGTGTCTCAATCTTCCATCATGTCGAATGTCTTTGGCTCTCCTGGAAGCATACCCTGAGGTGAGGATCCACATTTTAGTGGTTCTATTTAGGGAGGGCCTTGAATGCTGGCAGAGAAGTGGGCAGTGCATAGGGCAGGTAAGGCAGCTCTAAAAGGCTTATCACTGATCCGCTTACCACTGAGAGTGACTGAATCTTAATCCCATGGGAAGTGGTGGGAAAAGGTGTAAAACACCCCCATCAGCGTGACCTCACCCACGAGAATGGGCGATGTCTAGTGCAGAGGTGAGGCCCTGACAGTGGGCTGTGGTAGGGTTATTCTGAGGAATGCATGCACTATTATGGGGCAGATAACTTAAATTAACAGGGCCCAAAGCACTTGATATCCACTAGCTATTATGATAATTCACTCTGAAATTATGAGATTGCCATTTCTAAGAGCAGTACGTCTTTACTGAATGGCAACTGCAGGCTAATACTATATTAGATCCTAGAATATCCCCAGTGGACAGCACTGGTCTCACACTCTCCCTAAGCCTACAATTTAGTGGGGAGACAAGCACGTGCAGAGACCAGTGTGGTGCGGTGAGGGCCAGGACACAAGCAGGAGTGGGGCACAGCATTCTGTCTGAGTGACATGAGGGGCTCCTTTAGACCCGGGCTGTGGAAGAAGAGGAATTTAAGGCTTCCTGAGGAAGGCTGACCCTGAGGAGGGGCCTGGCCAGGCTGAGGGAGGCCATGGGGGGCTGTGAAGATGGCAGAGCAAATGTGGAAGTGTGGAGAAAGATGACATGCTAGTGTGTCAACAGGCTTTTGCCATAGCTGGAGCAGTGAATCTGGGAGACTGAAGAAAAGTACCAGCGAAAGGGCACGTGACCTGTGCAGTTGCCTACAGCCCCATGCTTGGAAGGGCCCCATACTCGGTTTAGTGCTCTGCTCTCACCACCTTGAAGTTCTTTATATTTTTGAACAAGGACCTTGTATTTCAGTTTTCACTAGTACCCATGAGCTTACTGCAGAAGAACATTCAATGGAAAAGACTACAAAGGGCCTTACAAACCCTGCTGTGATGGTCATTTTTGTGTGTCAGCTTGATTGAACCCTGAGGTGCTCAGACACTTGATCAGACATGATTCTGGGTGTGTCTGTGAGGGTATTTTTGGATGAGATTGGGTCTCTATCTATACTCCTGATCTTCAGACTAGAACTATACAATAGCTCTCTTTGGCTGCCAACTCTATAACTGCATGAGCCGATTCTTTGTAATTATCTCTCTGTCTATATCTATCTGTCTATCTATCTATCTATCTATCTATCTATCTATCTATCTATCTATCTATCTATCTATCATCTATCATCATCATCATCTATCTACCCACCCACCCACCAATCTATATCTTGTTGGTTCCATTTCCCTGGATAACCCTAATACATATATTTTATGTAGGAGATGTGGGACCATTTAAATTTCTTTAAAATTTAAACTTTTAAAAAGTGACACGGACCTACGTAAAAATCCAAACACAGTGAGGATGCATTAAACCAGGAAGAGACTAGTGCTGTTGTCTAGAAGAGAGAAGATGAAGGATGGCATTTAAGCCGAGTGATGGTGAAGGAAAGAAAAGCAGTAGGTAAACCATTTGGTGTGCAAACTTAAGAAAATGGTCAGCTAAGGAACAGAGGAATTAAAGACAATGCCACAAAGGAAATGGAGGACACTAGAGTCCAGTGCTTTTGTCTTCCCATACTTGAAACCCCCCTATAGCCTCAGTCGTGTTCTTCTCCTCACCTGCACTGCCTGCAGTGGCATTTTACCCTCCCTGCCATGAGGCTACGAGACTTTCACTCAGCATCCAGACTTGGGCAACATTGTGAAACTGTGCATGTTGTTTGTTTGGTCCCATTTCCCATCCCAGTGGATGGATTTAGCCTTGCGTGTCTGTTTCTGATTGCAGAAAACACTAGGGTCTTCAAAAGGCATCCTGAGATTATTTCTAGTTCTCTTTCCTAGGTTGCAAAATGAGAGCTTGGAGCCATCTATTAGGTAAATAACTAAATTAATGTAAACATGCACACACTGAAGTGTAGCCTACTGCATCTTTTTCCTAAATCTCACTCTCAAAAGCTCTCTTGTGGTTATTCCCACTAGGTGGGCATTTCACTCCACACAGTAATTCAGTAGCATCTCAAAACTCAGAGATGGATTGACCCCTCTGGGTCAGTTATAAAAAGGTCAGCACACTCTCCATGCCTCTCTCAGTAGTTCTTCCCATTTATGTGGCTCTATTCAGAGACACACAGCATTGTTTCTACCCTTCTTTTCTTTTCCATCAGCTCATTCACTTCTTATGAGTGTACAGTTTTATATAGTTTTATAGTGGCTTATATTTGTTTTAGTCAGGAGTGTTTAGTGCAGAAAGCTGCAGAGATTTTCATTTCAAGTCTAAATGCATTCTGCATATTGGGTATCCCCCTTTTTTCAGACTCCAGGAGACAACGGTGGCAGAATGTTTTTCACATAGCTTGGATTTGCTTAGATCTTCTCTCCTAGGATATTTCCATCTAGAGGTCAGCACAAAGTTGTCCACTTTGTTCATTTATTCATTCTGGGAACTCTGTAAAGCATTTGCCATATGTAAGGAACAGGGAAAAGGGCTGGTGATAGAACAAGGAGCTGTTTCCTACCAGGAAACCCCAAGAGATAGGAGCTCTGAAACTCCACGTGGGAACTTAGTTTGAACTGAAACTGACCCCTGACCCTCAGTTATCTAAGAGGGCATTCTAGCTGACATATGTCATTCATGTTTTTAGTATTGCGTAATAGAGCACATCTTGATAGAAGAGGCCTTAGAGATCACGTCTTACAAAAGTTCAGGTGGCCAATAGCCCCCTTGTCCCAAGCAGCTGTTGCCATGCTGTCCTGAGAGCCTCTGTTGAAACTGGGGCAGAAGTCCAGACCTCTGATACTGGAACCTGAATTTCTGGTAGGATCCAGGGAGCCTGTTGTCTGGTCAGGGGAGAGGAGACAGTAGTCTCTGATGGCTGACCGAGCTGTGCAGGCTGCTGGTGATGTGATGAGCAGCTCAGTAGGGCTGCAGGCTGGCCTGCCATGTCCCCAGCTCTCTGCAGGTCTCGTGGGAGTCTGACAGGCACATCCACAGGGCAGTGCTGGGCCTGAGCTGAAGGGCACTGCCCCCTCCAGGGAAATGCTCTCACAGCGCTGTCTCCCACCGAATGGCCTAATGATCCGTCATATTGTCATGTACACCAAGGTACAGGGATGTAACCTGCCCAAATTACCCTGCTAATTAGGGGCAGAGCTGGGACCCAGACCTCACAGCCCCCTTTTAGCTTCATGCTCCCCTGGACAGAAGGGTGAGTTTTCTAGAATGCAGAATTCATCTTTCCTCATTTAGGGAGGAGTTAGGAGTCATCTGGTGAGGTGATTAGCCTCAGTAGGTTGTGTGTTAGGTTAGGCCAGTCCTACTGATTGCATAGGCCCTGACCTTATTTCATCCTGCTCCATTTTAAAACTTTATTTTGCTTTCTCTCAGTAAATAATGGGGAAGCTTATGGAAATTTCCTTGGGCATTTTCTTCCAAAATAACAGGAAAAAAGGCCAGTTACCCAGAGTGAGAAGGGGAAGAAGGTATAGAAACACTCATTCCAGGATTTCATGCAGACTTTATCAAGAACAGTGGGAATACAAAGGGGAAGGTGGGCTTTTATGTACTGCAAATGAGTCATCAGTGCCCAAGCAAAGTAAAAGAGAAATACAAGAAACCAAAGATCAGATATCAGCATCATACATTATAAGGATAAAACTAAGGGTAAAATGTTTGACTCAATGATTCAGTAAACTTCCTCAAGGAACGTGCAAGGGCTCAAAGTGTTTAGGGAAAGCAGAAGCAAGGCAGCAAGTAAGTTTGATATTATTTCTCCAAATGTGATAATTTTACAACAAACATTCTTTTACTTCTCCAGAAATATTTCTCAAGTTGAAACACCTGGGAATTTCTGACACTAATTAGAACTAACATAACTTATGGCTTCTGTTTTGTAATATAGAACATTATCTAGATCCTAACACTGAAAAGCATAAACATGGGCTACCGCCCATTCTTTGGGAAAGTGGCAACAGAAGGATTTCTTAGATATTTTGACTTCCCCTATACTTAGCGTGGATGCAGAATAAATAGGAATTTCATTATTGGTTAGATGTAGCGCCTTGGATCTGAGCACATGCTCACATTTCCCATGTGGGGAGTGAAATAGCAGTAGGGATATTATCAATGTTTTTAGTAATCTGACTTTGAGGGGAAATAAGCATTTAGAAACTTACATTTATTTTTGTCCGGAAGAAGAAAATGGAAGGGAAATATTTCATCCATTTACCTTAATTCATTTTGGATACATGAATTTTGAGTCTGAGTTCTAAACCAACTGAGGAATGAATTGAGGATGATTAGATCAAGTAAGGCAAATGGTACAAATGCTGATGGTTGGCTGGTAAGTTTATTTCAATTACCACCAAAAGATTTAAGGCAGCTAAAAAAAATACCTAATGAGCAATAAGGTTTTTAAAAGTGAGGGATTTGAAAAATCAAGCCTAAAGGAAAGCGAGTGTAAGAAAAGTAATGCGAAGCCATGTGGAAGGTGAAATTTTAAAAATGAGTTTATACATGTCTGCTACAGTTGCAAGATGATGGACACATTTGGCTGTATTCTGCTAAGCAACACAAAGAAGGCAGGACAGTTATTCAATAAGAGCATGATATTCCTGGACCTGGCCTGAGAAGAACCCCTCCATGGGGCTCCTATTTATTTTGCATCCTTGCTGCATTTTCAATACCACTACCTTCTAAAGCAGTGAATCCTGTCCTGGCAATGTTGATGACAGTAATATCATGAACAGTTCTCAGAAGTCTCCCATGTCAGTAGCTAACAAAGATCAGCTGGCCAGTAAATGGTTTGTTCTCAACTCAGTCTAACCACCTTGCTTTTAAGCACCATGCTGCAAAAGAGGAAAAGAACAAATTTGGGATGTTTAAGTCAGAAAAGGACTCATCCTCTATGCTGGGAGACATGTAGAACAGTGATGTTAAGCTGACCTATGTGTACCTTGGTGTCTAACATAGAATTGAATTATTACAACAAGCAAGGTCAATCGGTTGCTGTAATGACAAGGTTGTATAAAGCCATGAGGCTCATAGTGTAAGCTCTAGGGTGTGCATAGGCTGATGGCTCTTCCCAGGGGAGGATTCTGTTCTACTGAGGTGTTAAGAAGATATCAGAAATCGTAAAGTGCCTGAAAACCATGTCTTGGGGCTTTTTCTAGAGAAAAAGAACTAATAGGATGTATTGCATACATGTTGAGAGATTTCTGTTAAGCAGTTACCTCATGTGATTTTGCAGGCGGGTAAGACTGGAATCTGCGAGGTACCCCAGCAGGCCGGAGACTCAGGGGAGGAATAGTGTTGCAGCTCAGGTCTGAAAGCCATCAGGAGGCAGAATTCCTTCCTTTTTCAGAGAATGTTTGTTTTGCTCTTAAGGCCTCCAACTTGTTGGATGAGGACCACCTCATTATGGGGTGTAATCTGCTTTACTGAAAGTCTGCTGACTTAACTGTTAATAACATCGAAAAACTACTTTCACAGCAACATCTAGGTAGTGTTTGACCAAATATCTGGGCATTGTAAGCCTAGCCAACTTAACACAGAATTCAGCATAGCATCATTGTATGAAAGGAATGGAGGGAAAAGGCTAAGCAAGTTGATCTATAGAATAAGACAGGTCAGGGCTCGTTTTTTCCGTATGTGAAGGACATTCTGGGGAGTGAGGAGTTCAGTTCGTGCTGTGTGGTTCTGGAGTGAAGAACCGGACCCTGTGGGCACCAGCTCCAGGGGGGTAAGTCGGTCTGAGGGAGGAAAGACCTTGCTGCCTGGGCTGTGCTCCTCATCACTGGAAGCTTCCTGGAAGCAGGGAGATTGGCTCTGGGCTTTGGTGAAGGGAACTGTTTGTGGCTCTGGGTGGTCCTAGATCCAGTCCTACTACTGAGAAGATTGAGTTTAATGTTTTGTAATCACCTAAAATTCAATGACGTCTTTCCAAAACAAACTTAAGTATTCCAAAAACACAAATAAATAGATCAGTCCTGAATTTGAAGATAGCAAGTGGGGTGAGCTGGGGCAGATGGGGTGAGTCTACAATCGACACTGTATCACATGGCGATATGCTCACCCAGGTCAGAGCGATGTGTATGTGTGAATTCGCAAGAGCAGGTGCGTGTGATTCTCACTGTTTTATTCTGAAAGCTCAGAGGGGGCATTTAAGATGTGTGATGTCAGCCAGCACTTATCCTCATGAGGTCAGAAAACAGTATTTCTGTGGATGAGGGGTTGAATGAATGAGGGCTGGAAGCTGTTACCAGAAGGCAGAGAAACATTCCCATGTGAAAGTGGTTATGTTTTACTTTTGTTATTTAAAACGTGTAACTCGATCAGTCATCCATACCCCATGTCCTGTAAGGTGAGATCAGAGTGTTGCTTTCATGGCCAAGGATACAGAGTCCTGGCCTGGTGGAGGTCGGTGCTGGGGCTGTCCGTGCGGGTCCCTCCCAGTAAGACCCTGGCCCATGGGCAGGGCCACTCCTGCTGGACGGGCTGAGGCTTGCATCACTGTTCAGTGGCACAGGCCATGGCTTCTGCCTCAAGGAAATACTGGGCTCTCCTGCTGCTTGTTCTGAACCTGGCCTCCGCAAGGCAGCATCCTTCTAGAACAGAGTGTAACACCAGTGCCCAACTCCCCCAGAATTCCTCCTTTACTTTCCTGCAACAGGGTTCCAAGCAGCAGTTTACCTAGGGTGCACCCCCTCGCTCCCTCAGGACCCACCTGAGGGGGCGGTTTGAGGGCCAAGGTTACCGTGGGGTGAATGTGGTTCATCCGTGTTTCCACTGAACATGCTCTCATTCTCTCTCCCTCTGTCTCCCTCTGCCTGGCTCCCTCTCAAATAACACTGAGGGTCCAGAGAAGCAGGGCTGGGCGCACAGGGCCTGGGCAGGGTATTGCCAAGATCTCTCGACCCCACAGCCAGGTTCATCACCAGCACACCAAGAGCTTAGCACTGGATCAAACAACGTTCCCGGGAGATACCTCCTGAGGGAGGCACCAGACTGTGAACCGATTAATTTAAAATAAAAAATTATCAGCAGACTAAGCATAGGTGGCCACAGGGCCAACACATTCTCTGTAATCAATCTCCCGAGAAACCAGATCGTAATGAGAGCATCTTTGGAGGGTAGAGCTAAGACCCAGAGGAATTGGGTGGGTCGTAAGGAAAGATCTTCAGCGAGTCTGAGGGACAGTCTCATTCCTGGGTACCTTGGCAGTCCCTGCAGAGCTGTGCTCTCATTTTGAGGTCCCCTTTCTCTGGTGCTGTACCTCTTTGTCTTTTCTTTAGATATGTTAATAGCACTAGCTAATCAAATTGCTAGGATGCTCACATAGCCTGGTTTCACAAAGAGCTCCCCGCTAGTGCTTAATGGAAAACAAGTTCTTGACCTTTGCATATGGTTTGTTAGGCTGGCAGATACTTTTTCTGATGCCGTTTCCCCTCCTGTGTGCTAATATCTAGGTGAAATTCAGAGGATTTTTCCCCCCTAATTAACAGATTCTTAGAACCTCATTATATCCCTCAAATACTGACAAAAAGGAACACAAACTGTTAATTATTAAAGTAGTTTCAAGAGTCAACTTCAAAGTAAATGAGGCAGGATTTAGAGCAAGAGGTAGCCCAGAAAAAAATGATATTCCATATTAATATTCTGTTGCTATTTTGGTTCACTTTACTATAACTTACCTTTCTTTTTCCTTTCTTGGAATAAAGAAGGAAAGCTGTTCTACCTTTTCTTCGTTATTCTGGGTTCCAATAAATTGGATGGGTGTTTTGCCTTCCAGTTTGAGTCTTAGAATTCATTTAAATGAGTAAGTGATATCTCTGAAATTTTGGTGAGAAAGCCCTCTCCAGGCTGAGGAATGCTCTGGAAACCAGAGACTTGGGCTTCATGTTTTGGGCTATTTTATCTATCCTCCAAAACCCACTTTTAGTAAAGGTTCTGATAAACGCACTGTCACTAAGATGTCAGTGAATGAGGAGACTTAAAAAGTTATCAATTGTAAATAAATAGGCAATATTTATATTATCCCTTCTATGAATATTTGCATTTAAATAGTCCGCATTTAAAATAAGCTGAAAGAATGGTTCTCACTGGGAAACTGGGGCATCTTCCAGCTAGGTAGGGGAACATTTATCAGAGGTGTTTCCTACTCAGCCCTTTGTAGGAAAGGACTTCACTTCTAGATGTTTTAGGTGAGACTGAAGAAAAAAGTAATTTACTGGTCCAAGGGGCAACTGGGATAAATGAATGAATATTATCCTGTGCATAGCTTACCCAGTTAGGGAAGAGCTTTCCTAACACAGGGCCTGAACCTGTAATGTCAAGTGTGCTCATGGAGGGAAGCCTAAAATTTGTAGGCATAAGCCAATTCTTTAATTAATGTAATTTTCTAAAACTGTATCTTTAACCAAAGTCACTATATAAATTAAAAAAATATATTTCTAAGAGAGAAAGAAAAACATCCATTAAAAGAATATATTAAAACACAGTATTTGGCATAATGTAGAAATCTTAATCATTTATTTCATCTTGAATTTATTATTTGATTAATACTAGTCATGTGTAGATCTACATAGTAGGGCGTGAACATGAAATGTAAATGATGGTACTAACAGGCTTTATTCATTTTAAGTTTTTTGGAGATGTTCAACCTTGGAGAACTTGGGAGAGTATGTGTAAGGAATTGAAACCTCTGATACGAAGATAGAAATAATGCACCAAGTCCGAGTTCCTTTATTTTTATTTTAATATATTGAGCTTAAGACCCATTTCTGGTAATGAATGTAACACTTCTAAAGGAATGGCAGGTGTGTGTTTATGTGTGTAAATGTGAGTGTGCATGTGCATGAACGCAGTGCATTGTCTCCCTGGTTTATCCAGGCGGATCTACCAGGTTCTGCTTGGTTGCAGGGCTACCCCTGCTAATTCTAGGCAGGTAAGCTCTGCAGGGAGCCCGTCCGCAATGATGTCGTGAGATGTACAGATGATGGCCATGAGTCAGCCTCCCACTGCTGTGGGCTTACCCGGACCAGAGTTAGAAATGATAGAACAGTAAAACTTGGGGATATCTTTAGAAATTGGAGTTTGTGTAGCTCAATCAAGTACTACTCACAAGGGGAACTGAAGGTCTAATCTAAACAGAATAGTTGGGAGCAGGTGCTAAGGAATTCATCGTTTACCAGCTCCGGTGCTTTGAAAGATGTGCTCTATGTGAGCAAAGCTGTAATGTCTAACAGTCATTCCTTCAGTGGTATAATTAATTGTCTTGATTCTTTTTTAAAGATGCTTTCCATACTATCTCTGTTTGCTCTGACTGTCGTACAACAAAGAAACACACAAACACAGGCACATGCACGGACAGGTGGAGGGGTATTCAAGTCTTCTGATCTTTCAGCTGCTTCCTAATTGAATCACATTCTTTTGGAAGGGGCCCGCGGATGGAGAGGAAATGAAGAGAACGTGTTGCAGCTTCTTGTGAACCGGCTTTTTACTCTTGAATAGAGCAGGACACTGAATCAAAACCAAACCTTGCTTTGATGATAAGTTTAAAGGATCTTTAACATATGTTATTGTTCAGAAAATTGGGAAAAAGAAATCATGGTGTCGTGAGAAATCAGTTCCACAGTCTCAACTGGACTGATGGCTCTCGAATGTAATTTAATATTCAGTGCTTCATTAAGAGGCCCAGAGACTCCCGAGAGTTCTGAAACCACAAGTAATTACTTCGCAGGAAGGCTCACCACCTTGGTAAGTTTGATCCTGCCTATCCCAGCGAGAAGGAAGGCAGAGGCTTGGATCAGGTCGTACATGGTTAACTCTTTGTGGCAACTTGATTCCACTTAATGTATTCTGCTTTTGACCTCAAGAAAACAGTGCATGGTCTCAAAGTGAGCTGCCCCTCTGTGTGAGAGTGGAATGTTGGTCCCATAAAGCTTGCCCTTCTTGAAGCTGGTGATCTTCTGGGGAAGCCCTTGCCTGTAATTTTGCAGCTACACTGTGGTTCAAATTTCAGGATTTTAGGTCATGAGGTGAGCACATTTTATCAGTTCTCTGATCTAAGTCTACTCCCCAGAGAGGCAGGTCACCCTCTGTCCCTTCCCAGGGCTTTGGTTTTCTGCACAGCACTTAACCGGTCTCCATCTGCGCTGTATGTGTTTGTGCCCATTAGTTCACTATTTCAGAATTTCAGGGCCAGAAGAGCAAAATCTCATTATATTTCTCTCTGCCAAGCCTCCCAGGGCCCAAACAGTGCCTCGGGGGATACTAACAAACAAAAAAAGAGTCAACTGAATGAATGAATGATTGAATTCGCATATGAGTGTACCCACTTCTAGAACTTGATTTGGCTTTTGCTGCCAGATAACATATTCTATAGATTAACAGTGTTATCGAATATGTGTCTTTAAGAGAGGACTTACATAAAACAGTAGTAAAGATAAAAACAGAAGAAGAAACCTTCTTTAATGTGGAGTTTTCCCTGTAATGGGTCATTAGGTAATTTGTCACTTTCAAACTGTCTTCTATCCCAGGAAATAAAGCTTCCGGTAGATGCTTTTTTTTAACATGATGGTGCATTTCCGGAGTTATTCCTGTGTGCTTGTCATTGACCAAGCAAAGAGATTGAATGGGGCTGACCCTGCCTTCCTATCTGGGGCCCGTGGTGGCGAGGTGCACAGAGCTGTCCAGTGTCCCCTGCATGAGAGTGCCTCCTGTGACTCCTGCTGGCATCTCTCACAGGGCATCCTGAGTGGGGTCGTTGCTGCTGCTTTTCCTACAGATTGAGGAGCAATTCCGTCTCCAGTGGTGCGTAAGACTGACGGTGGCCTGGAGCCATTCAGCTCAAATCAGCGTTTGAGGGCACTGTTAGGCCTTACCACTCCAGCTGCCTTAGGGGACAAAACAGAATTCAGGAGGTAAAACTGTTAAGTAATAGAGATAAACGAGGAGCTCTGAGAACTCACTTCCCTAAGAGAGAATGTGAAAAGCATAAACTGACTGAAGCCTGAATTCAGCTACTCACTCTGCTAATGGTTTAACAGAATGTTGTCACCAGCTTGTCTGCATCCACTCTACAGAAGAGAAAAGAAAAAAACAATTATAATTTGAACTTCTTTTCTGGCAATATTACAGATGTTGAGTTTCAGAAGTTACTTGAGTATCAATGTCCCATTCTGTGCCCAGGTTGTTGTTTTGCAGAATGAGTTGGCATCTGTCTCAGGGAGAGCTGCCCCAGGAAAATACAGGAGGTCAGTGTGTTGCTCAGTTATGACATAGCCTGATTTTTGCTTAAAGTGCAAATTCTACCATTTCATGTATTTTTTAGACATTTAAATATGGCAAGCACTTATATTTTTATTTGTGTGTGGAATAGAGTTTAAGACACCATGAAATAATTGTTTATTGAGTCCTAAGAGGACTTAATTTTTCTTTCTTTCTTTCCCTGAGTGTTTTTCTCTCCTCTTTAATTTTATAATTCCTCCATTTTATAATTCCTCTTCCCATCACATAATTTTATCTATCTTCGTGAACATTACATCTCCATTCCAATCATGCTGTAGAGGCCCAGAGGCTATTTTCATCATGAAAAGTGGCTAAAATGGGGAGTTAAGCCAAGAAAAAATTAGATGGTATTGGATAGCCTATAAAGTCCAAGGCATCCAAAGAAAAGGAGGGAGGGAAAAGAAACATACAGAAAAGGAGCAAACACGCTGGTTACAAGCAGGATGCAGGGTAATGACTCCAAATTTTTCTTCCCACAGTGAAGCCATTTGTTGATATATATCTAAGTGAACTAATAAATTTATAGATGTGAAAATGAAAAATAACATTTTCTCTTAGATGAGATGAGATCAAACTCTTGTAGAAACTAGTGACAATGAAAGAAAAGTTTCTGGCATACGATCTGCTCAGCATCTTTGCTACCTGTGTCTGTGGCATTGGGAAAGAGAAGACAGAGCTGAGCAGCTCCTTCCAAAACATCATTTCAATTTTTTAATAGTAAAAAGTAATTTGAAAACATGTCAACCATAAAATTGATGAAACACAGTAAAGCCAATCTGAGATTCTAGCAGTAAAACCAACCCAAATTAATCAAATAAGAAATTTGTAATTCTTAATGTGACTCATCCATAAAGTGCCCCCAGCATTTATAAAGCACAGGACTCTATTACAAATTCTGTTGGTCTCTCAATGAATGTTCAAAGCACTCTAAAAATGGCAAAGAATAGGTGCACCCTCACTGAGAAATTCTTTTTCAGCAGTATTGGATCAGTCTCCAAACTTGGAAGAATGTGTCCCTCATTCAGTCTTAATTCAAAATCTCCCTGCTATCCCAGATACAATACTAAATGGTCTCTGAAGCTTTTTGATATGAGTCTTTTTTCTGGATATATTTGAAATATGAATCTCAATTTTACTATGTACTTTGAGATGGTTGTGTAGCCTAAGGAGTTCTGTTTATTTCAAGCCACTTACTGATGGATTTTTTTTCTAATTTATTTTATTATGGAAAAATTTGAAGAGCTATCAAAAACCTGAAAGCAAAATGATCAGTTACTCATATTTTGTTTGGGGAACATTTTTGGATATAAAGGACTTTATTTTTCTTGATGAGGGTAGGAATGCTGGACCGGGTTGGGGCATCTTGCCTCATTTGCAAGACTTGGGACAAGCCAGAGCTGTTCTAGAGACCCAGTGATGGGTGGTTGTGGGTAAGATGGCAAACGTGGTGTGAAAACAGAAAGCAAATGTTGGACCAAGATTTAGGAAGAAGTGTCAAATGGGAATAGTAATACATGATGCATTAGGAGGCTGATGCTTCGGTAAGGAGTGTTCATGAAACACAGAGTGGTGTGCCTTCAGTAAATAATTATCCCATTATTTTAACACTGACAACATCTAAAATCCACAAATGTGCATTGGGGAGGGGGACAAACTCATGTGTTCTTACCTTGCTAAGGTCATTCTCTAAGAAGACGGATTATTCCTTGGCCTCCCTGGGAGAGGTTAGAGGGGAGTGCTCTAAATTAGAGGTGGTTGTACTGGAACTAGTGAGTGTGGTCCTCTTGCCCATTCTTTGTGGGACATAAAGTGATTGGCCCTGCATTTCTTCTTCCTGACTTGTCTTCCCGACTTGTCTTCCCTTTGAAGGCAGCTTTAGCTGTCTAAATCTTTTCTAGGACCATAGAATGCTGCTTCTACACAAACCCTTTCTCCTTTAAGGGAGAGGGTTCCCCTCTGCCTGGTGTGCTATGGATGTCTCAACCTTATCCTAACTCCAATCCCATAGATGTGTTTCAAGTCTTGGTGGTTTTAGGAATCACCCCAGAGACACTGGATTGCTTTCCTACTTCACTGCTTCCTGGTACAATCTTTGATATGTAATAATGACTAATGATATCAGTAACATCTGTCAGGCTCTTTATGGGTTGCAGATCATTCACAGCCCTCTACATTCACCTGTTTCTTCTGAACTGGCTTGTGTGGAACAACAAATGGCCCCTGACAAGCCTGCAAGTGTTACTGTACCCCTTAGTATCCACCTACTTTGCAAGCCTGAGTGACTTCAGCCCTGCACATACAAAAAGCCCAGAATGCTGCTGGTGAGCAGAAAATACATTACCTCTAACAAATTACTTTTCAGAAAGAGTGGCAATAAAAATACTCAGTTCTCGCTTCCCATCTGCCGCGTAATAGAAATAAACTACTCAGTTGGTGTCTTAAAAATTGTTTGACCATACGTAATGTGGTGCTTGGGTAGCGTGGAGGAGCCATGCTTTCATCTGAGCAGTTCATTTTCCTCTGAAACCTGAAAATAGCATCACACTTGGATGAATTATTGAAGAGTTTCACAGAGGCCATTTTTCAGTGCTATTGTGCTTATGTAAGTGTGCTTTCTGTTAGTGGCTTTAGGCTAAAAGGCAACACTGGGTGTGTGCATGTGTGTTTGATAAAATAACTGTCTAAGGTCAGAGACTGTTTCAACTAAGATTTTAACTTTGAATTATCTGAAATAAAGGTTTCATATTCATAAACTTGCTTGTCTCACCGGTTTACCGTATGTTTGATGCTAGGCTATTTTAACATACATTCCTTTTGTTATCATCTATTGAAAATAGCCAGGTTTATGTTCTTCATTGATTGTGTATAACTTTATAATTTAGCCTAATGCTGTCCATTAGCTCACTGGCACTTTAAAAAGAAAACAAAAACAAAAAACAAGAAACAAAGTGGTAGTCAGATGAGAAGTTACCACCTTCATTTTGAAAATTGGTAAACGGTGGCTCCTAAAGACTCAATGGCTCATCAGAAGTCCCCAGTGCGTCCGGCATTCGTGTCCGAGTGAGCATTTAGGGTCCTCTCTGATCTGAAGCCTTCCCCTTCCAACATCTTACTTCCTACTCTTCCTCGTGTCACATGTAGGAAGCGGAAGGTCAATTTAGATCAAATACAGGGTGAAAAGCAAAGAGAAAGCATTCATTTAATACCACTATTTAAAAGACACACCTAGTCCTCTAATCCTTGTTTGTTAACTTTAAATGCACATCCAGCCTTTCAGTGGTGCTTTGACTACTGTGCTACCCTTCAATTTTGTATTGTTTCTGTTTACATTTATGAAATGAAAGGACCTAAATCTGTGGTGTTTAAGATTCCTCCCCACGCAATGAAGTACGCTATTCAGATGGAAAGAATTACAAATGAAGACTAGGTTTCCAGTTCTGGCCCAAATGGAGAATTCCCTCCCTTCCCAGCTACTGCCTGTTAAAACAGAGGCACTCTGATCATGACACCACGAATCATGGGAAGGCTTTGGAGGTGGAAGAGCGAGGCTGGTTGTCCTGGACCTCGGGACTGAGAAGGGACGTGGCGGTGGGCTTCCTGCCTTTTTCTCGGTCTTCGGGGGTATCTGGACACGGTGCTGGAGAAGGCTGCAAGCTGGAAGCACCAAAAGGCAAAGAACTGCGGCCAAAGCCTGTTCCCCAAGCAGAGGACCAGCGAAAGGGGGCCTTCACAGAACAGAAAATGTTTCTGGACGATACTTGCCTGCATCCAGCCAAACAGCAATGGAAAAGTGGCCCTGCCTTCTCACTCTCACACGGGCCACACGGAGCGCTGATCATTCACCTGCCCCAGTGCGGCAGATGCGGCAGCATTACTCAGATTTCCCACCAGGTGGTGCCAATGGGCTGACCGTTGGAATGACCCTTCATCTCTCTCCTGGCAGAACAGCCTTGGTGCTCCTGATTCCCTGACAAGAGAGTGTTTGTGGGGCTTAACAGAGACTCGCTCTTCCCTCGGATTCCCCCAGTGTGATGCTGTCAGTAAGGTCCAGTGGGAAGCTAAACCTACACCCTGACCCAGTGACAGTGGAACTGAGTGAGGCAGTGTTAAGGGGGCTAATTGGTACTCTATTACATCCACTCAGTCTCGGTGGGGAACCGAGAATCCATCCCCACAGAGTAGCAAAAAGACTGAATGAGGTGGTGTAAGATGGGCCTTCTTACCCTCAGGTAAGCAACAATGAAAATGAGTGTGGTGGTTGAAGGTAGTCTAGTTAGCATTTCATTTATCCCACTGAAACCAAAGTGCGGTGAGACCCTGCAGGAAGCCTTAGCCTTCACCCCTCCATGTACCAGCAAGCTGGAACTTGGTGGTACCGGGCCAGGCTGCTCCCCACCCCTTGGATCAGTGGGGCTTGGTGGGGGTGTGGAGTGAATTCCACACCTGCTTTCTAGCAACAAGGTGACTCAAGTCAGCCATCAGTTCCCACCCTGCACCATCTGGAATCAGTGTGCTCAGCAAGGAGTGGGTGCATTGCATTTTCTGGGACAGTGTCAATAGGGTTTAGGAAGAAAAAGAATTTTTATCACACACGTATACAGTGTGGTGTCAGGAGTCTGATAGTGAGGCCAAGTGGAAACCTTTTGCAGGGTAGGGTCAGTTGTGCTCACTGGGGAGCTGAAGATACATTCCACCTGGACATGCATGCTATGCTTAAACAGAGTGGCCACCTGCTAAGTCAAAGGTAGAATGGATGCAGAAGTTCACATTATAACATACAAAATGTCTAGTACCCCACTGAAAATCATTTGCCACACCAAGAGCCAAGAAAATCACATTTTGAATGAGAAAAAAATAGTCAAAAGCCAATAGTTAGAAGAATCAGATGTTGAAATCATCTGACAGTGATTTTAAAGCATTAAAAATGCTTCAATGAGCAGTAACAATCATGTTTGAAACCGAATAAAAAACAGGAAATCTGAGCAATTAAATAGAAGATATAAAAGTAATCAAAGGAAAATTATAGAAATGAAAAATGCAATCAGTTTTAAAAACTTAACTAGATGAGAGACTGAAGGTATAGAGAAAGGAATTGAGGAACTCAAAGACTAATCAAAGATATTATCCAATCTGCTTACAGAGAAAAACATAGACTGAAAAAAAGAAAAGACTGAAACCATGTGGGATAATCACAAAAGATCTGACATTTGTATCACCAGAGTCCCTGAGGAAATGAGAAAGAATATGGCGCTAAAAACAAATTCAAAAATATAATAGCTGGAAAATTTCCCAAATTTGATAAAAGTAATAAATTTACAAATTCAAGAAGCTTCTTAAAAAAAAATCCATGGAAATCCAAAGAAATCCATACCAAAAACCAATCATAATCAAACTTTTGAAAAGAAAAAAAACAACAACTCTTGAAACCAGCTAGAGAGAAATGAAATTTTATCTATTTCAACAATTTGAAAACTATAGTGTGAATGACAATGAATTTCTCATTGAAACCATGGAAGACATAAGGATGTGGCATGACACCTCCAGCTTGCTGCTTCTTTTTGAATATCATTAGCACTAGCAATTTTTTTCTGGAAAAGTGTTCCCAGACAAGGGGAAAAAGCAAAAGTAAGTAAGTGGGACTATAGCAAAGAAAACTGAACCAAATGAAAAGGCAACCTATTGTAAGGAAGAATATATTTGCAAATGATATATCTGATAAGGGATTAATAAAAAATATATAAAGAATGCATATAGCTCAACACCAATAAACACAGAGAATCCAATTAAAAAATGGGCAGAGGACCTGAATAGACATTTTCTCAAGAAGACATAGAGGTGGCCAACAGGCACATAAAAACAGATGCTCAACATCATTAATTATCAGGGGAGTGCAAATCAAAACCACAGTGAGATAGCATCTCATACCTGTCAGAATGGCTAGTATCAATAAGACAAGAAATAACAAGTGTTGATGAAGATGTAGAGAAAAAGGAACCCTTTTACACTGCTGGTGGGAATGTAAATTGGTGCAGTCATTATGTAAGTAGTATGAAGTTCCCTCAAAATATTAAAAGTAAGAAGTTCAGCATTACCCAATAATTACACTTCTGGGTATTAACCCAAAGAAAACCCACTAATTTGAAAAGGTATATGCACCCCTATATATATTGCAGCATTACTTACAATTGCTAAGATATGGAAGAAACCTAAATGTCCATCAATAGATGAATGGATAAAGAAAATGTGATGTATGTGTGTGTGTGCACACAATGGAATATTATTCAGTCATACAAAAGAATGAAATCTTAACATTTGTAACTACATGGATGGACCCTCAATTGTATTGTGCTAAGTGAAATAAGTCAGACAAGAGAAAGACTTACCATATGATCTCACATACGTGGAATCTAAAAAGCTGGAGAACAAATGGGTTTTGGAGAACAAACAAATAAAGCAAATGAACAAACAAAGCAGAAATAAACCCATGAACACAGTGAACAACTGCTGATTGTCCTAGTGGAAGGGGCACAGGGATAGGCAAAATAAGTGAAGGGCATAAAGAGGAACAGACTTCCAGTTGTAGAGCAAATTAGTCATGGGACAAAACTACAGCATAGGGAATACAGTAAATAATACTATAATAACTATATGATGACAGATGGTAACTATACTTGTTGTAGCTAGCATTTCATAACGTATATAATTGTTGAGTCACTATGTTGTACACCTGAAACCAATATAATATTGCATATCAACTATATCTCAATAAAAATATTTAGTAAAAAATCTCAATGGAAACTCATAAGTATGAAAAGGGGGAAGGCCATTCCACACAGAGGAAGCAACATAATCAAAGCATTAGAGTAGAGAGAATTGAGTATCCGTTGATGGATATTCAAGAAGTCCATGCAGTTTTTAGTAAGAGCCTGCCAGCATGGAAGAAGGAGTATTGGAAAAACATGAAGTTAATCTAATGAATAAAAAAAGTCAAGAAAAGGGAAACAAGAATAAAAAACAGAACAAATAGAAGACAAATAAATTGACAGACTTTAGCTCTAAATGTATTAATGTTTACTTGAAATATGAAAGGTTTAAACATACCAATTAAAAGAAAAGGATTGTCAGAGTGGGTAAGAAATGTAACTTAACTAAATATGGTTATATGCTTTCTACAAGAAGCTCACTTCAAACAGATAAATTTTAAGTAAAATGATGGAAAAAATATACCATGCAAATATTAATGTAAAATAATCAGACTTGACTCTAATAATATTAAAGAATATAAACAAAAGAAAAAAGAAAAGAGGAACACTACATAACAGTTAAAAAGTCAATCTACCTAAAATATGTAGCAATCCAAAATGTGCATACACCAAATAACATGAAACCTACAAAGCCAAACTAATAGAACTGAAGGCAGAAATAGACAAATCCACAATTATAGTTAGTCCTCCACTAGCAGCAATGCAATTATTCTAGAATTAGTAGACATGAACTGTTCCTAAAAAGAGCAGTATTATAAAATTGAGAACACATGAATGGTTGCCTGGGGTTATGACTAGGAGTGAGGAAAGTTACAGTTATAACGAGGTGTGGGCAAAATTGCAACATTTCCAGAATCTCTCGCCCAGCTGTAGTTGCATGTCCATATCAACAGGTGTTTCCAAGGGGTGGAGAGAAGTAGCCCATCTCTATATCAGTAGGTAATTACAAGGGGGAGCGAGGGGAGGGTATATCTGGACTGGAGAGGTTTGGTGGGGTCCTTTTTTTTGTAGACAGGTATCGAGAGACGTGGGAGAACAGAAGTAGATGACTGCTTAATAGTTTCTCCCACTTTATTTCTCCCTTTAACTGATTTTGGTTCAAAGGTATTTTGCTCTGGGATGGGAAAATATATTGCCCCTGGAGTTATGTGTTGCGGTAGTTGGCATTACTTCTGAACCCGAAATCTGTCTTCATGGGTGCACCCCTTGGGTGGGCTGCCCCTAGAGATGGTGGGGAGATAGCCAGAATACCCCCCCACCCCGCATGGATGGTGGGGAGGCCCCAGTGGCTGTAGTGGTCATGGGTGCAGCTTCACCCAGAACATCCCTATCTGTGGGGCTTCCAGTTGGGGAGCCCCTAGTGGGGAATTGGTCTAGAGTGAAACACCTCCTAGAGGGGGTGGGGTCTTCTCCAGAAGTGGAGAAGGGTGAAAACGTCAGAAGCTGTGGAAATAGCCGTCCGTGAGATCGGAGACTGCTTAGAGGCCCCGAGTGGTCGTGTAGCAGCTGGATTTGTGGGATGCCTTTTCCATGAGGTAGTGGAAAAGTGTTATCGAGGAGAGAGAGAGACTTTGGCAGGAAAGAGACACACTTCAGCATCGCTTGGAGGAGCTGGGCAATGACCTGTGGGATGCCCTTAAGGAAGAGAGACAGTTATTGAGAAGACAGGTCGTGCTCCCGGAAGATATGTTAGCAGTGAGGGGGGGGGGCAAAGGACAGTGCCGTCAGCGCCAGAGGTGGTAGAGGAGGTGTGAGGAGAGGATGGGGGCATGGGGCCGAGGGCTGATCTGTTGCTGAGGCCACCCACTGAGACACCAGCCTCTCCCATATTAAAGGCCTACCCAGTTGTAATTAAGAAAATAAAAACGCATCAACCGCGGCTCTGCAGGGGCAGGAGCTGCCCCCACCCCCAGGTGTGGAGCACTCCGGGCTCCATCCCTATACCCAGGATCAGCTGGTGGACATGAGCATCCAGTTTCTGCAGAAGCCATCAGAACCTCTGCCTACATGGTTTTTGCATCTTGGGATATGGGGGTGGAAAACATTGTTCTGTCGGGTTCTGAAATGGGTAGACTGGTTTCCCTAATAACTCACCCTTCCCGTTGGAAGCAATCACAAAGTGCCCATCACACCTCAGGGAATCAGGCACTTCTGGACTGGCTGACAGCTGCCTCCAGGACAGTTTGGCCTAATCAGGGTGATTTACTTTACTTACCCACTAGCTGGAAAACATGCAGAGCTCCAGCAGGTGTTATGGGAGATGAGCATGAAAAATATCATCTATGACATGGACCCCCAGGGCCCCAATGAGGAACTGTTCATTACAGGACTGAGAAATCTGGTGCTGCATACAGCTCCCACATGTCTCTTTGGGTCCCTAGTGACTATTCATGCTTCCCACATAGGGCAACTTATAAGTGAGGCTACTCATACTTTAGCAGATCTGGGGGAGGCTGAAACAGTAAGAGCATGGCAGGAAGTATGGGCTGCAACTCAAAGGAATTCATAGAGATGCAAAAGGCCCCATGAAGGTCTCCAGCACCCAGATGTGTGTTGACTTGATAAAGGATGGGTTAGTGAAAGAAAACTTGATGCACAGCCAAAAAGGATCTTGTTAGAACTGTGGCACCAATTAAAATGAGAGCAGCAGTTCCGGTCACTGAGGTCCAGGACACAGAAGCCAGAGGCAAAGCCACATGCCTGGCCTGTGTCCCTGCAAGACCTTGTGGGGGACAGTACTCAGGCTCTGCCTGGGCCCTCACCCCCACAGGAGGATGACTTGGTATCACAATTCGTTTAAAGCGGGTGTCAAGGCCCCCACCTTGGGATGTAGTGGAGACCAGAGTCCATATGTAGAATTAGCAATTAATTGATGCCCTGAGAATAAACAATGGTCCTGGCGCTGGTGGGCACAGGAGCTGAGTGTTCTCTGATCCATGGCAACCCTGAACATTTTTCCGGGACCCCTGTTGTGATAGGTGGCTATGGGGGTAAGGCAATTAGAGTGAAGAAAGCCAAAATCCCATTGGGAATAGGGCATTTATATTTATCCCCAAAGGAGTATACTGTGTACATTTCTCCCATCCCTGAATATATTTTGGGGGTAGATATCCTGCAGGGCTTGTGGTTACAGATCACTGCCGGTGAGTTCAGACTGCGATTACGTGTGATAAAGGCAGTTCTGAGGGGACATGCTAAGCACCCACCTGTAGCTCTGCCTGTCCCTTGGCAGTTGACAAATACTAAGCAGTATAAATTGCCTGGGGGGCACAAGGGAACTGGAGAAACTCTACAGGAGTTGAAGAAGGTGGGCATCATAAGTCCCTCTCATAGTCCTTTTAGTTCCCTGGTGTGGCCAGTGGAAAAGCCAAACAGCTTGTGGTGTATGATCATGGATTACAGGCAACTCAACAAAGTCACAGCCCTCTTGCTTGCTTCTGTCCCCTTTGTAGCAGCCCTTGTGGATACCCTCAGTCATGAATTAAGGATGTGTCATCATGTTGTGGACCTTACTAATACTTTCTTTATTGACGTAGCATAGGAGAGTCAGGAACAGTTTGCCTTCACATACGAAGGCCGGCAGTGGACATTCACTGTCCTTCCACAGGGATAGCTCCACAGTCCCCCAATTTGTCATGGGTTTGTAGCCCAGGACTTGGCCACATGGTAGAAACTGCAAATAGTTTGACTATCACGACATTGATGATATCATGCTCACATCTTATTCTCTTGCATATTTAGAAGGGGCAGTTCCTAGACTGCTGCAGCATCTACAGAAAAAAGGATGGGCTGTGAACAGCACCAAGGTTCAGGGACCTTGTTTGTCTGTGTAATTGTTGAGGGTTGTCTGGTTGGGTGAAACTAAAGTTATCCCAGAAGCAGTCATAGACAAGGTCCAGGCTTTCCCTACCCCTACCACTGGGGCAGTATTACAAGAGTTTTGGGGTCTTTTAAGCTACTGGAGAGTGTTTATTCCATACTTGGTTCAAATTCTGAAGCCCTTATGCTGGTCAGTGTGCAAGGGCTTTAGCAAGGGCTTTAGGTGCGACTGGGATGAAACATGTGCAGCTGCTAATGGACTCCTCAAGGCCCTGTGAGCTAGGTGTTCATGTAACCGAAGCTGGTTATGACTTGAATGGACATGCCAACCTATTGGATTATGTTCACAACTATGGAAAGGAGCAGAGGTCTGGCACACCTTGATAGAGAAGCAACTAGCTGCTGTGTACCACACCTTGCTGGCAATGGAGCCCATCACTGGGACAGCTCCAACCAAGGTAATAACTACCTATCCCATTGCAGGGTGGGTGCGAGACTGGATCCAAATGCCATGGAGTGGCGTGGCACAGACACATTACCCTGGCCAAATGGGGCACGTACTTACAGCAATGTAGTGCCCTCTCTAATAGCCCCTTAGTGTATATCTGCAAGGCTTATTGGGGCCAGTGACATGTATCAGTGGAAAGCAGGGAGAACTAGCTTTTGAGTCATTGGTAGCCGAGGGTCCTTATCAGGAGGGAAAAGCCCCGATACCTGAGAATAGTGGGTATACAGACACTCCAGTCATGGGGAGCCCCCAAAGTGGAGGGCTGTGTCTTTCCATCCTAAGACTCAGACAATATGGATGGAGGATGGAGAGGGGAAGAGCAGCCAATGGGCTGAGCTGCGGGCAGTATGGCTCGTGATCACCCAGGAGCCCTCCCCCATAGTTGTCTGCACTGACGGCTGGGTCGTCTATTGGGGCTTGACCCTGTGGCTGCTGACATGGTACCATGCCAACTGTATGGTGGTCACCAACCCCTTTGGGACAAGAGCTATGGCAAGACCTATGGGCCTCTGGTCAGACTAAGACTGTCACCGTATATCATGTGACTGGCCATTTGCCTTTGGCATCCCCAGGGAATGATGAAGCAGACACACTGGCCCAGGTGTGCTGGCTAGAAGGAAAGCCTGCCTCTGATGTGGCCCAATGGTCACAGCAGTGTTTGTTGTACACGGACAAAAGACAACGTGGGCTGTGCCCATCGGTGGGGCTTGCTGATGACCTTTGAAAAAGTCAGCAGAGCCCAGAAGGAGTGCCTTGTGTGCTCTAAAAGGGTCTTAACACCCAGTCCTGCAGCAACATGGAAAAACAGTAAGGGGCCGATACCCCTTGTCAGGTGGCAGATAGGACTACACTGGGCCTCTGCCTATATCAGAAGGGTATCGGTATGCCATGAACACAGCTACTGGACTGTTGGTTGCTTTTCCTGCACATCATGCAGATCAGCAAACCACCAAGAGGGGCCTAGAATGTCTCTTTGCAGCCTATGCCTGGCTGCATGTGATTGAGAGAAATCAAGGCACCCACTTTACTGGACACACATTACAAGAATGGGTGCAGCAAGTAGAAATTAAGTGGAAGTTTCATTTACCATATAACCCTACCGGGCCAGGCATGATAGGCACAATGGTTTGTTGAAATCTGGCCTGAAGTCGGACACCAGCAGTCTATGTGGTTGGTCAGTTTGCCTATGGACAGTGCTACGGCGTTTGAATGAGAAGCCCCGAAGAGGAGCCTTGAGCCCTTTGTGGACATGCCAACACACCTTGCTGCCTCTCCTGTACAACTGTATGTGCAAACCGAAGAGGAATTATTGAAGCCCGGATACGGCCAGCAGAGCAACACCCTGCTGCCAGCCCTACTGCACTAAACCCTGGAGACTCTGTTGAGTGGATGTGGCCCTGGACATTTTGACACATGATCCACAGATGGCTGGCCCTTCTGGCACCTTGGGGGAAAGGCCTGGAAGCTGGCTTCCTTTGTGTTCCTGGAGTAACAGCAGAGTGGCCCCCAAAAGATCACAGTAGTGTACCCAAAATATCCGGGAGGTAATAGTGTCTTACGGGGAAGTTTTGTTTTATCCTTATGGCCAGTGCATGTACCTCCAGTAGCCCTATATGTTGACCCATCTGTAGCTCCCACAGGGAGAGGGCAGAAGTCTGGTACACTTGACCAGGACGAGGTGCCATTCCTGCCACTCTCCTAACACAGGACCACTCTCTTGCATGCATCCTACCTGATGAACAAGATTTGCCTGTGCTGGTGTCATTAAAACATGTATCTTATTGCCTTTAAGGTTATTTTCTTCTACAGTCCCTGCGGCCTGGTCGCGCACCTTGGCTCACATAATAATTGCTCTGCACTCCCTGCCTGTTCAGCTACTAACCGCCTGTTGGGTGGGCGAGTTATGGACTAAATCTGCATAGGACTTTGAATTTAGCTGGATCCTACAGCTTGAGGATTATGATGCTTTTATTGCTATTGTTACTGTATGTTATTAGTCTGGCTATAATGCTCCAGTTTTCCTGTACAGGGGCCACTGGAGAAGATGAGTGAGTAGATTGTGAGGCAAGATCTCTGGAGGGGTGGGCTGTGGGTAAAGTTGGAACATCTACTGAATCTCTTACTTGGCTTAAGTACATATCCATAACAACAGGTGCTTCCAAGGCGTGGAGAGTAGTCCATCTCCATATCAATAGCTAATTACAAGGGGTATTGAGGACATATCAGGACCAGAGAGGTTGTGTGGGGCCCCTTTTTACAGCCAGGTCGCAAGAGACATGGGTGAGCAGAAGTGAACAACTGCTTGTAAGCAATAAATGGGTTTCTCCCACTCAATTTCTCTCTTTGAGTGATTTCGGTTCAATAGTATTTTGCCCCACGTTGGGAAAATATTTTCCCCCTGGAGTTACAAGGTGTCACGAGGGAGTTCAGTATCTAGATTCTGGTGGTGATTACACAAATCTGCACATATTAAAAGATTTCTCTGAGTTGCACACACACACAGAATTACATATAAAGTTGGTGTAATCTGCATAAGGTCTATTCATTGTTATCAAGGACAGTTGCCTGGTTTTGATGTTGTACTTGAATTATGCAAGATGGTCGCATCGCGGGGAAATGGTTGCTGAGTATGTGTAACCTCCTTGTATGTATAGCAGCTCTTGTGCACAGCAGTTTTAAATCTATAACTATTTCAAAATGACTTTAAAACAAACGAATGAGGAAGACAAGCACTGTAATAGGGCAGTGGGCTTGCTGGAGGTGTGTGTGTATTTGTGGTCATGCTTTATCAGTCTTCACATAAACGTATCCCTCTTTCTTGACCTGATTTGGCTTGAGCATGTAAATACTCTGCCCCTGAAATATACTCATCTGTGCTGTGGATTGGAAGTGAAGCCCTTCTCCTGTGATTGTGGAGGCAAAGCTGCTCATGTAGGGATCACGGCTGCAGGGCACCTGGGATCTGAGGCCCAGGTTCTCCCTGTACATCAGCAGAGACATCACTGCAGTGGTGCTGCACATAGTAATTAGGCCTAATTGTTGTGAGCTTTTGCTGAAAGCATCAGAAGCTAAAAATAGGGCCATTTATTTCCTGATGCAGGTGTAACATCTGTGGAAATGCTCCTGACTGTAAAAGGGAAGCATAACCCGGTGACAAAGAAATGTGGTTGGACACCAAATTGATGGAAGTGACTATGACCAAACATCCCCATGTGGATAAAAATTCTTGTGCCCAACCAAATAGAGAGTTAGCCATTTGTATCTTGTCAGTTATCTTTTAGAGCCATCTTTAAAAGCTGAGACTCTTTGAAAATTGTACTAGTAATGCTTTTCTATGGTAATAGAAACATCAATTTTCTTATGAAATGTAGATAAGCACTTAAAGGGCAAAAGTAAATCACCTGGGGAGATGTTTCTAGGAAATATGCAGCCTTACAAGTTCTAAAGTTTCTGCTTATTCACATGGATTATATTTTGATAATTATCAAAGATGGCATCTGATTAAAAGTAAGAAACACAATGGAGATGATGACTATATGGGATATTAAAATGTCAGTCTTGGCAGATAGAAGACATGTTTTGGAGATATATATTAGTTTGACTATCTTGACTGAATTTACTTGAATATTTAATGTTTACTGTGTAATAAAATGTTTTTCGTGTAGTTTGTGGCAGCCGATGCTGTGCACAACTATAGTAAGTGACAACTGTATTAAGAACTTAGCACCCAAGTAACCAAATACTTTCCGGACAACACTTTGGCACGATAACCCAGAGGACACATTTTCAGGCTGTTCCATGCAGGTCCAGGTGCACACTCAGCTTCCTGTGCACCCTGCCTGATGAGCAACACCTTTTCCTTTGGTACTTGCCATGTCTACGTGGAGTGGCCCTCTCTTATCCCCACTTGTGCCTTTCTCTGCACCCTGCACACATTTCTTGACTACAACTGAAATACCTTCTTCCTGCTGGTGTGCGATACTTTCTTCTTCTACTGTCATGCCTTCTCTGAGAGCACGGAAATGCTGTTTCTATCTGCGCTGCCCATGTGCCTTGCAGTGTCTTTGATCTATAATAGGTGCTCAATAACCATTTGTGGACTGCCCAGTGAATAGGAGGATTAAAACGAATTCTCCTTGTAGGCATCTAGCAGCTCTTGTGCACAGGTGCTCAGAATGAAAAAGAAACCTTATTTGGCTTGGATCTTTGCTACCATTTTACTCTATGCCTCACTCTAAACAGTTTAAAAATACCTCAGAGTGATGTAAGGAATTATGTGTGTATGTGTGTGCATGTACATGTGCATGTATGTATTATAGTTTTTTCATGAGCTTATCATTCCTTGAGGATTCTATTGATAATCAGGATCTAGAAGTCTCCTTAATTGTAATCATCTTAAACTACTAATTTTACTGATTTTTTTACCTGCTCAAATTGTCAATGATGTAACAGTCCTTTCAGTATTTTTTCCAGCTTTATTGAAAAATAGTTGACATACATCTCTGTATAGTGTAAAGTGTATAGCATGATGGATTTATTTACATATTTTTTTAAGTGATTGCTACAAGAGGTTCAACTAACATCCATCTCATATATGCACGATGAAAAAAGAAAAGAATAGAGAAAAAATTATCTTTGTTATGATAACTCTTAACAACTCTTGTAACTATATATCACACAGCAGTATTAACTATAGTTGTCGTGCTGTACATGATCTCCCTAATACCTATTTGTCGTATAGCTGGAAGTTTGTACGTTTTGATCACTATACTCCCTCCCCCACCTCCTTGAATCTGGTAACTGAAATCTGATCTCTTTTTCTATGAGTTTGTTTTTTTAGATTCCACATACGAATGAGATCACAGTATTTGACTTTCTCTGTCTGACTCATTTCACGTAGCATAATGCCAAGGTCCACCCACATTGGTACAAATGGTAGGATTTCCCCATTTTTTATGGCTGAATAATATTCCATTGTGTGTGTGTGTGTGTGTGTATACCTCTCACAACTTCTTTTTCTATTCATCCACTGATGGACATTAAGGCTATTTCCCTGTCTTGGCTATCGTAAGTAATAATGCTGCAAACATGAGGACGCAGATTTTTTGAGTTAGTGTTTTTATGCTCTTTGGATATATTCCCAGAGTGGAATTGCTGGATCATATGGTAGCACTAATTTAAATTGTCTTAGTATCCTCCATATTGTTTTCCATAGTGACTGCACCAATTTACAGTCCCACCAACACTGCCCAAGGATTCCCTTTTCTCCACAACCATACCAGCATTTATCTCTCGTCTTTTTGATGAAAGCTCTTCTAGCCGTGTGAGGTGATATCTCACTGTGGTTTTAATTTGCATTTCCCTCGTGACTAGTGACGCTGAGCATAGTTCCATGTACCTGTTGGCCTTTTGTATATCTTTTTTGAAAAAATCTCTTTTCAAGTCCTTTGCACATTTTTTTAATTGGGTTATTTGTTTTTTTCACTATTGAGTTTTGTAAGTTTGTTATGTATTTTGGATATTAACCACTTATCAGATAAATGGTTTGAAAATAATTTTCTCCCATTCTGTAGGTTGTCTTTTCACTTTGTTAATGATTTCATTTGCTGTACAGAAGCTTTTTAGTTAGATTTACTCCATTTATTTATTTTTAACTGTTGATTGATTTTTTGCTTGTGCTTTGGTGTTATATCCAAAAATATCATTAGGAAGACCCATGTCAAGGAGTTTGTTCCTGTTTTCTTCTAGGAGTCTCATGATTTCAGGTTTTATATTTAAGTCTTTAACCCATTTCAAGTTAATTTTGTGAGTAGTGTAAGGTATAGGTTGAGTTTTATTCTTTTGTATGTGAATACCAATTACCCCAGCACCATTTATTGAAAAGACTGTTTCTCTCCATTGAGTGTTCTTTGCTCCCTTTTCAAATATTAGTTGACTGCTATACTCCCTCCCCCATTATATACTAAAAAAATAGTATAATTTATTTAATTATGTTTCATTTTACTGTACTTAGTGGAAATTGTATTTCTTTTTACAATTGAAGGTTTGTTTCAATGCTGCATTGAGTAATTCTATTGGGGCCATTTTTCAAGAGCACTGGTCACTTCATGTCTGTCACATTTTGGTAATGTTCACAATATGTCAAGCTTTTTCATTATTATATTTGTTATGGTGGTCATTGATTAGTGGTTATTACTTGTGAAAACTCAGATGATGGTTGTATTTTAGCAATAAAGTATTTTTAAATTAAGATATGTACCTCTTTTAGACATAATGATATTGCACATTTAATAGACTATAGTATAACAATAACTGTTATATGCACTGGGAAATTTATTGCTCTATTGTGGTGGTCTGGAACAAAACGTGCAGTGTCTCTGAGGTATGCCTGTGAATATTTGGGTTTATTTCTGAGTTCACAATTCTGTTCTATTGGCCTCTTTGTCTGTTTTTATGCTAGTACCATACTATTTTGATTACTGTGGCTTTACAATATAATTTGAACTCAGGAAATGTGATGTTTCTTGCTTTTTTCTTCTTTCTCAGGATTTCTGTTGCTATACTGGTTCCATATAATTTTAGGAGCGTTTTTTTTTCTACTTCTGTAAAAGAGAAATGCCATGGAATCTTGATAGGAATTACACTGAATCTGTAGATGGCTTTCAGTAGTATTGATACCTTAACAATATTAATTCATCCAGTTCATGAACATGAAATACTTTTCCATTTATTTGTGTCTTCTTTGATTTCTTTCATCAGTGTCTTGTAGTTTTCAGAGTAGAAATCTTTCGCCTCATTAGTTAAATTTATTCCTAAGTATTTTTTGTTTTCAATGTTATGAAATGGGATCAATTTCTTTAATTCTTTTCCAGAAATTTTGTTAGTATATAGAAATGCCACTGCTTTTGTATGTTATTTTGTATCCTGCAACTTCACTGAATTCATTGATTAGATTAGCAGTTTTTTGGTTGAGTTGTTAGGATTTTCTGTGTATAAAAATCATCCACAAAAGAGACAGTTTTGCTCCTTCTTTTCCAATTTAGATACCTTTTATCTCTTGACGTACTGCTCTAGCTAGAACTTCCAGTACTGTGCTGAGCAGGAACCATGAGAGTAGGCACCTGATCTTGGAGGAGAAACTTTCATCCTTTCACTACTGGAAGTTATGGCAGCTTTGGGCTTGTCACGCACGGCCTTTATGTTGTTAAGGTATGTTCCTTCTATGCTTAATTTATTAAGAATTTTTATGATGAATGGATGTTGAATTTTGTCAGATGCTTTTTCTGCATCTATTGAAATGATCATATGATTCTTTTCTGTCATTGTGTTAATGAAATGTATCACATTGATTTATTTGTACATGTTGACCCATCCTTGCAGTCCACCTTGATCATGGTGAATGATACTTTTAATGTGCTGCTGAATTCTGTTTGATAACATTTTATTGAGATTTTTTTGCATCTCTATTCATCAGGGGTATTAGCCTACATTTTTCTTTTCTAGTAGTGTCTTTTCCTGACTTTGATGTTAGGATAATGTTCACCTATAAAATGAATTTGGAAATAGTCCCTCCTCTTTGATTTTTTTGGAAGAGTTTGAGAATGATTGTTATTAATTTTTCTTTAAATACTGGTCATGGGCTTTTCTTTGTTGGGAGATTTTTTTTATTACTGATTTAATATCCTTACCAGTAATTGGTCTATTCAAATTTTCTATTTTTTTTTACTGATTCAATCTTGATATGTTTCTAAGAATTTCTGTGTTTTCTAAGTATGTTTCTAAGAATTTCCCCATTTTTCTAGGTTGTCCAATTTGTTGGCCCATAGTTGTTCCTAGTAGCCATGGATGATCCTTTGAATTTCTGTGGTATCAATTGTAATGTGTCTTTTTTCATTTATAATTTTGTTGATATAGATCCTTGTTCTTTTTTATTTGGTTAATCTAGCTAAGGGTTTGTCAATTTGTTTTTCTTTTCAAAGGACCAATTCTTAGTTTAGTTAAACTTTTCTTTTGTTTTCCTATTCTCTATTTCATTTATTTCTGCTCTAATCTTTATAATTTTCCTTCTTCTGCCAAATTTGGGATCAATTTGTTCTTTTTCTAGTTACTTAAAGTGTAGAATTCACTTTTTTATTTGAGATGTCTTCATATTGTAGGCATTTATTGCAGTGAAATTCCCCCTTAGAACTGCTTTTGCTGCACCCCCTAAATTCTAGTATATTGTGTTTCCATTTTCATTGTCTCAAGAAACTTTAATTTCTCAGTTATTTTTTGTTTGATTCATTAGTTGTTCAGTACAGAGTTTATTTCCATGTGCTCAATAATTTTCCACTTTTCGTTTTCTCATTGATTTCTAGTTTCTTGCCATTGTGATCAGAGAAGATATGTGGTGTGATTTCAGCCTTTGAAATTGCTAAGATTTGTTTTGTGGCCTAATATGTGGCCTGTCACGGAGCATATTCCATGTGCACTTGAGAGGAATATGTGTTCTGTTGTCATCAAATAGAATGTTCTCTCTGTTAATTCAGTTTGGTCTATATTGTTCAAATCTGTTGTTTCCTTATTGATTGTCTGTCAGATGATCTATCCATTTTTGTGAATTGAATATTAAAGTCTCCAACTATTCTTACATTGCTGGACTTTTATTCTTTTGCCTCTGTTAGTTTATGCTTTGTATATTTTGGTTCTTTAATGTTGGGCACATAGATATTTACAATTACATATTCTTGATGTATTAACCCCTTTATCATTATATAATGACCTTCTCTTTTCCTTTTCTTTTTAACCATTTTTTAGTTTAAAGTCTATTTTGTCTGATATTAGTATATTTACTCCTGCTTTTTTTTTATTACTATTTGCTTGAAATGTCTTTTTCATCCCTTTACTTTCAATCCACTTGTGTCTTCAAGGCTAAAGTGAGTGCTTTATAGACAGCATATTGTTGGATTCAGTTTTTTATCTATTCAGCCATTTTGTATCTTTTGTTTGGAGAATGGCATCACTTTTATATTTAAAGTGATTATTGATAGGTAAGGACTTACTCTTGATGTTTTGTAAATAGTTCTCTGGTTGTTTTGAAGATCCATTGTTCCTTGTTTCTTACCTTGCTGTCTTTCTGTATTTTTATACCTTTTGGTATAAATATGCTTTGACTTCTTGGTCGTGTTCTTTTGTGTAATTACTACTTTTGCGTAATTCCTTTGTAGTTACCATTAGGCTTACATAAAATATCCTAAACACTCCATTTTAAACTGATAACAACTTAACTTTAAGAGAATTTGTATACCGTACAATTTTACTTCTTCTACTTCTTACATTGTAGAGTATTGCTTTTACATTTACCTGTTTTTATATTTTGTAGCTAATAACAGAGTATTGTATTTATGGTTATTTTTGCTTCGTTTTTTAAAACTTTTAAACTAGAGCTGTAAGTGAATTATGCACCACTTTTGCCATATTGCAGAATTAACTATGACTATATTTACCATTACCAATGAGATTTGTACTACCTTTTTATGTTTGTATGATGCTATTTAGCATTTTTTTTACTTTTACTCGAAGAACTTCCATTGTCATTTCTTGTAAGGCAGATCTGGTGATAATGAACTCCCTCAACTTTCATTTGTTGGGAAAAGTATTCCTTCTATGTTTCTGAAGGACAGCTTCACTGGGTATAGATTTCTTGGTTGACAATAATTTTCTTTCAATGTTTTGAATATGTCATCTCATTCTCTCCTGACCTGAAAAATTTTTGTTGAGAAATTTGTTGTCTTACAGGGTACCCTTGTAGGAAACCTCTTTTTTCTCTTCCTGCTCTTAAAATTCTTTCTTAGGACATTATTCCTTTCAATATATTTTCTGTCCCTTTATTTTTCTCTTCTCTTTCTGGGATTTCCACAATGTGAATGTTGTTTGTTTTCATTGTGTTTCATATTTTCCATAGGCTTTCTTCATTATTTTTCATTCACTTTTTTTTTTTTAGATAATTATTTTTTATTGAAGGGTAGTTGACACACAGTATTACATTAGTTTCAGGTGTACAACACAGTGATTCAACATTTATATACATGATAATTCTAGGTACCAGCTATCACCATACCAAGCTGTTACAATATTTTGACTGTATTCCTTATGCTGCACATTACATCCTGGTTACTTATTTATTTCACAATTGGAAGTGTGCACTTTTTTTTTTTTGTGAGGGCATCTCTCATATTTATTGATCAAATGGTTGTTAACAACAATAAAATTCTGTATAGGGGAGTCAAGGCTCAATGCACAATCATTAATCCACCCCAAGCCTAATTTTCGTCAGTCTCCAATCTTCTGAAGCATAATGAACAAGTTCTTACATGGAGAACAAATTCTTACATAGTGAATAAGTTACATAGTGAACAGTACAAGGGCAGTCATCACAGAAACTTTCGGTTTTGCTCATGCATTATGAACTATAAACAGTCAGTTCAAATATGAATACTCATTTGGTTTTTATACTTGATTTATATGTGGATACCACATTTCTCTCTTTATTATTATTATTTTTAATAAAATGCTGGAGTGGTAGGTAGATACAAGATAAAGGTAGAAAACATAGTTTAGTGTTGTAAGTCATTCTTTTTTCTTTTTTCTCCTTTTTATGGTTAATTTCCAATATCCCATCTTCCATGTCATAAATTCTTTCTTCTGCATGGTTGATTCTACTTTTGAAAGTCTCTATTAAATTATTCTGTTAAGTTATTGTGTTTTTCAACTTTAAGATTTGTTTGCCTTTTTTTTTTGTTTTCTTTTTTTGATGGTTGCTCACTTGTCAATCTTCTTGTTTTGTTCATGCATTATTTCCCTAATTTCATTTAGTTGTCTTAGTGTCTTTGTTTTCTTGTAGTTCACTGAAGTTACTTAAGAGAATTATTCTGAGTTCTTGGTCTGACAGTTCATAGATCTCCATGTATTTAGGGTTAGGTATCCATAACCCTTTATTTGTTTCCTATGGTGTCGTGTCTACTAGCGTTTTCATGATCCTCACTTCTTTATTTTGGTATCTGCACATTTGGTTAATTAGGCTCCTTTTCCAGATTTTACAGTTTTGCTTTGGCAAAGACAGTCCTTTACCAGTCACCTCAGTTTGGTTTTCTGGGTGTGTCTGCTAATGATATTTTTGGTCTATTTTGGGGTGAGGCTCTCAGAGCACTGAAGATGGGAATTGGGGTGTGCGCCACTGGCTTAGAACATTTGGGTAAGACTGCTGGCTTGGTTACCTACACAGGTGAGGCTGTAGGATGGATCTCTCGGTGCCTGAAGTGTCTGATCACACTTATTAGATAGCTGGGATGAGGTACAATATTCAGCATAAGATGGGACAATGAATTAGCTTCCCTGCCCTTGGCTGTGCTGCAGGTCAGAGTCCAGGACCTGTACAGCTCATTATTCAGAGACTCAAAACTGGTCTCAGTGGCCACTGAATTCCCTGGTCAGATGCAGCCACTGCTTTTGCTCTGCTAGTGGGGGAAGCCATGGTCTGTGCTCTCTGTTCAAGTGCCACTGTAAGCAAGGTTATTAGATGAACAGCTTCCTGTGGCCTCTGGTTAGATTTTCTGGTCAGAAAGGCTTAAAGCTGCACTCTGCAATAAGTAGGACTGTGATTAGATTCCCTGTCTAGAAGCCAGTGGGAGAAGCAGCTCTGCAACTGGTGAAGCTTTCTGTCTATTGCCTTAATTCAAGCTGATCCACACCCCAAGCTCCCTGGCTGAACAGGGCACTGGCTTTGCTCTGCAAACTATCAGCTCTTTATGCTCTTTTTTGGCTCAAGCACCAGTGAGCCACACAGCTAGAGGGGCTGCTCCAGTCTACTCTTAATTTCCCCTCCAGTCAGGAGGGTTTAGAAGCTACCCTCAGTCTTTGTTATTAATTAATCCCTCTATCTATGCACAGCATGGGGATGTTCCATGCCTAGTGCTGTCTTTGTTCTTAGGGAGGTCAGCTCTGCCTGCATCTTGGCTCCAGCACTGCTGGACTGTGCAGCTCCAGGTATTGTTACCAGCCCTTGTGGTCAGCTGTGTCTGGAAATTGCCTTTCCATGGAAGATGGGGCTGTGACTCAGTACCTTTCCTAGGAGTGGACCTGAGCTCGAGGACTTGCAAGGCTCTTCATTTGAGAATCCAAATCAGGCAGGTCTGCATCCCTCTGAGTTCCCTGGTCAGAATGTATCCCCAGCTTGGTTCTGCAGATGAGCAAAGGCTGTGATTGGGATTATGACGTGGGCACTGCAGATACGAACTTGTCCTGCCAAGATCCATGTGCTGGTTGTCACAGTCCCTCCCACATTGTTCATCACAGCCATATCCCCAGTGGTTGAGCCCTGCAATCCCCATGGGGCAAGATCAGAATAGGGCCCCCACAGAGTGACCCACCATGCTGGAGGGGCAGGCTGTCCCCCATCCTCTTTTACTGCTAGAGAAATGGAGGCTCAGGGAGACCTCTTGTTTTTGTGCTGTGCTATCCTGGTGGAGGGGCAAGGGGGTCAGCATGCTTCCACTCCTCTCTCTCATCATGCTAATGCTGCCTGTCTAATCTCTGAGGTGTGGTGGGTGCATCAGCCTCATCTCTGTGTGCTAGGATATTCTCAGTGGTGTCTTATTGCATAATTGTTAGTTGTTCTCCTTGTGAGGGGGGTGAAGTCAAGAACAACCAATGTCACCATCTTGGTGGCATCACTAAATATTTTTATAATTCCTTATCATTTAGAAAGTGTGTTCACACTGGCATTTCATTTTAACATCATAACACGTGTGCAGTGGGCCTAGCTGGTTTTATCTTATGTTGCAGGGTATGAAACTGACTTAGGTGGACAGGGAAGACAAAAGCAGATGTAGGTTCCAAGTGGTCTCAGTCCTTGGTGCTTTCTTTAAAATACCCCACTGTGACTGCCGCCTGGAATTTTGCCTGATTTTGGGAATAGTCCTTTACTGTCAAAGCATTCTGGGAAGTCGCCAGTTGATTTTCATTCTAAATTAGGCAACTGTTAGCCTGATATATTTATCCTCTATATGGAAGTCACGAGGAGAGAGAGGAGGAAATTGACTTGGGATTTCAGAACTCCCTCACTATCTGAGATCAGGCGGCTTTAACTACAGTATAACTGAACTGTTTATTACACATATGCCGTTGCTATGGACATAATCATATGTCTTGAAATCAGTGTGATGTCAGGCAAATCCTAGCTCCTCTCACTTACATGTACATTTTCTTTACTGAGGGTCAAACCTGCTGTCAGTTGTTGCTCCCTGAAGTGTATATTTTAAAGGGATTCCTTCATCTTTCCTGACAGTGCTGGCAAAACAATGCTCTTGCAGTGCACCTCCTGAGGTTTGTTTGCTTTCCTCTTCCTGGGTCTCCTGAATGTAGGCTGGTGCCCATGGTCGCGGTGCTTTCCTTCAGGGAGTGCCCAGATTATCTTTAGAAGCCCACAGTTGTTTCTTTGTTGACAAACCTTTTTTTGGACAAAGAGGATTTATTCCTTTCTAATTTCCACTGTCTTCTTTCTACCCTCTCTATTTAAACTACCCAGTGAATATCTTTGGAAGATGTGACACTTCAGTCAGACTTAAGTCAAGTTTATAGATCATCAGCTTTTCATTTTGTCATTATCAAGGCACTTAAATTGTTTTTAATAAGTTGTCAGCTTCATTTTTCAAATAGAAAATGACATTTAAACAAACTATAAGATAGTATTTGATTTGAAATATATAACAGTGGACCACTACGTCAGCAGTGCCCCTCCCAGACCCACTTTCCGAACCATCTCAGACTTTGAAAGCATGATAATCCCCCACCCCTCACCCCAGGTCTTAAGAGTAAAATGCAGTGGATTTAGGCTCTGTGTTCATGTGGCTAAATGGAAAGTGAAAATATATTCCAGGGGAAGAAATGGAACTGCTTACAGGAACAATTGGATTGATTTATTTTGTATGATAAGTCTCACCTATGACCAATTGTCTAGATAGGTACTCTCTGACTCCCTCTGTTGCTGAATTCACATTTTGGGTGTTCCATTTCAGTTGGCAATAGCAGTCCTGGGAATGTTTGAGATCAAAACAGCCAATTTCCATTCAAATGCCAAAAAATATGGAGAGAGGAATATCTAACATTAGATAACAGTTTTATGAGTACCTACAGAGCATCATGCAATTCAAAGAATATAGGACTGGGAATCAGACAGATACACACTAATTTGAGCACTTATTAGTGCCTAATATAAGTAAGTTAATAAGACTCTTAATCTCAGATATCTAAGAACTAGAAATGATACCCCCACTCCTCATATGTTTGCAGTTAAACTTTAATGAGATCCCCCATATAAAGTGATTAGTAGTGTCTGGGGCATATCATATTCCCATTAATTTTCCCTTTTCTGGTCATTAGCTGTTTATCTTCATTTTCTGGGATTTTACTCACATTTGGCTATGTGGGTGGCTATTTTGCTACCTAACATCCATCCCCAGTTTTGCCTGTAAAGATCTCTGTTAATAAATGAGGGCAACTGATAAAAAGACTAACATTCCATTGTCAGAATCACTTTAGATTGCATTCAGCCATTGAGATTCAAGTCAGAGTTATAAATCACTGACTACAAATTTTCCCTGAGATCTTCTGAAAATAAGTGAAGAAAGAGAAGCCACTCACCATTAGATATGAACAAATCAAAGGGGAGGAATGCTTGGTAAATAAAGCACCAAATAAGACGCCTATGCTTCCCCATGGGAGGTTAAAAGTTAACCATCAATGAAGTTCAAGCTGCTTGCTTTAAGCCTGCCTCTTGGCCATGGCAAACCAGCACCTCTGGAATGAGCTAAAGTGAAGGGAGAAATCTTACCTCCCAAAGACCACAGTCAAAGAGCTTAGGAATATGCTGAAGAACATAAATCAACCAAATAATGGGCTGTGTTTCCCTTCTACCTAAACACAAAAGGAAGGGCGTTGCTTCCTCCTCTGAGACAAGAGCTTTACTCATGACCCTCATTATCAATGTTTACAGTAGCACCTCATTGTGCTGGGACCTGGATCCCAAGGATCTCAAAATCTGTGCTCTAGGCTATTCAGAAAAAATTAATAAAGGATAGCCATGCTATCCTTGATTAATTCTTAAATTTGTAGCAAACATAAATGGTGCCTTTGAGGTTGTCTGAGGGATCTGGTTTTACAAGAGTCATTTCTTGACAGCATTTGTTATTTAAGTTTAGGAAAGGTGAGCTGGGTTTTTGCTTCTTGTAAGAAGGTCATAAACATCGTTTATACTTTTGGAGCTGAAAGTGATAGTAGAGATGGAAAAATAACTACCTTGTTTTACAGATGAGGAAGGTGAAGCCCAATCGGGTAAGTCACTTAGTGCTGGCAGAGCAGAACTTATGTCAGGGCTTCCCACAGAAGAGACAAGCTTCAACAGGCTTCTGTGTTTGAAGACTATTAAAGCATGCATGTCAAAAAGTCATAAAGAGATTGTGAGAAAAAAGATGGTGGCATGAGAAGTCAGGCAGAAATCTCCCAAACCACATATAATATGAAAATACAGCAAAGACAACTATTCCTAAACAAGTGACCAGACATAAGATTGCACCAGCAAGTCTACATCTACATCTGGTAAAAGAGAACATCTCATGGAACAGGGTGAAGTAATAAAGCCACAGCCCTGTGAGACCAGAGCATTCCCCACTCCCCAGCTCACTGGAGGGAGGAAAAGAATCAGAGCTGGGAGGGAGTAGAAGCCTAGGACTGCTAAATACCCAGCCCTAGAAATCTACTCCGGGAGCACAAACCCATATTGGATGGTGTTCTGGAGATTGGAGGGGTTGAAAACCAAAGTTACAGACTGAGATTCCAGTCAATTCTGGAGAACAGGTTCCCACAACCAGCTGCTCTGGGATAAAAGAAAGGTGGGTGCTTTGAAAGACTTCCCAACAATGAGAGGGTGGCTAAAGGGGCAAGGATTCAGAAGGAACAGCTGGACAAAATCTCCCTGCACACTCAGCCCAGCAGGTTGGGAAGTTTCAGGAGATCTGGTGCTCCATCCCCCTGGCTGGCAATGCAGCCCTGAGACCCCCCCACTGCAAAAAGCAGGCTGCTGCTCCTTCCTCCCTGCCAACACCTGTTCGCAAAACCGCTGCCCCTGCCATTGCTCCAGACCAGCCAGAGGCCAAACCCACCTACAGCAAGTACAGCAGCTTAATGCAGAGGCTGTTCCCTGAATGTGGCACACTGGTCCTGACAGCAGAGGCAGGCACTGCGGCAGGGAAGCAGGAAAGGGCTTTGTCCTCTTAGCAGGCACCGGGGCCACTTGCTTGCAAACCCCACCATCACTCCAGGCCAGCTGGAGGGCAGCCCTGTCCACGGCAGCTTAGGGGATTAACCCAGAGGCTGCTCCCTGTGCACACCTCACTGGCTCGGACAGCGGAGGCAGGCACTGCAGCCGGGTAACAGGAAATAGTTCTGTCCTTATGGTAGGCACTGGCACAATTCACCTGTGAACACTGTCAGCCAGCACTCTGGGTACATGGCAGCTCTGAAGAGCAGAGCTTCTTGGCACTAGATGATGCCATCTACACAAACCTAATATTTCTCACTGTCCAGTAGGATCATAAAAAGGCAGAAGAACCTTGTTCAATCAAAAATTCCTCAAACACCAGAAAGAGGGCTCAGTGAGACTCAAATAACCAATATTCCTGTAAAATAATTCAAAATAAAAGTTGTAAGCATGCTAATGGGGCTACAGAAAAATAGTCAAGTACGAAGGGATAAATTCAGGACAGACATAGAAACCTTAAAAATACAGTAGCTGACATGGCAATCAGACAAAACAAAGAAATACAAGACATCCAGATTGGTAAAGAAGAAGTCAAACTGTCACTATTTGTGATGACATGATATTGTACATAAAAAACCCTAAAGACTCCATTCCAAAACTACTAGAACTAATATCTGAATTCAGCAAAGTGACAGGATACAAAATTAATACACAGAAATCTATTGCTTTCCTATACACTAACGATGAATTAACAGAAAGAGAAACCAGGAAAACAATTCCATTCACAATTGCATCAAAAAGAATAAAATACCTAGGAATAAACCTAACCAAGGAAGTGAAAGACCTATATTCTGAAAACCACAAGACACTCAAGAGAAATTAAAGAGGACACTAACAAATGGAAACTTGTTCCATGCTCTTGGCTAGGAAGAATTAATATTGACAAAATGGCCATCCTGCCTAAAGCAATCTACAGATTCAATGCAATGCCTATCAAAATACCAACAACATTCTTGAACGAACTGAAAAAAATAGCTTTAAAATTCATATGGAACAGCAAAAGACCCCAAATAGCCAAAGCAATCCTGAGAAGGAAGAATAAAGCAGGGGGCATCTCGCTTCCCAACTTCAAGCTCTACTAACAAAGCCACAGTAATCAAGACAATTTGGTACTGGCACAAGAACAGAGTCACAGACCAGTGGAACAGATTAGAGACTCCAAACATTAACCCAAACATATATGGTCAATTAATATTCGATAAAGGAGCCATGGACATATAATGGGGAAATGACAGTCTCTTCAACAGATGGTGCTGGCAAAACTGGACAGCTACATGTAAGAGAATGAAACTGGATCACTGTCTAACCCCATACACAAAAGTAAATGTGAAATGGATCAAAGACCTGAATGTAAGTCATGAAACCATAAAACTCTTAGAAAAAAACATAGGCAAATATCACATGGACAGAAACATGAGTTACTTCTTCATGAAAATATCCTCCCAGGCAAGGGAAACAAAAGCAAAAATGAACAAGTGGGACTATATCAAGCTGAAAAGCTTCTGTACAGCAAAGGACACCACCAAGAGAACAAAAAGGCATCCGACAGTATGGGAGAATATATTCATAAATGACCCCGATAAAGGGTTGACATCCAAAATACGTAAAGAGCTCACACACCTCAACAAACAAAAAGCAAATAATCCAATTAAAAATGGGCAGAGGAGTTGAACAGACAGTTCTCCAAAGAAGAAATTCAGATGGTCAGCAGACACATGAAAAGATGCTCCACATCGCTAGTCATCAGAGAAATGCAAATTAAAACTACAATGAGATATCACCTCACACCAGTAAGGATCGCCACCATCCAAAAGACAAACAACAACAAATGTTGGCGAGGTTGTGGAGAAAGGGGAACCCTCCTACACTCCTGGTGGAAATGTAAACTAGTTCAACCATTGTGGAAAGCAGTATGGAGGTTCCTCAAAAAGCTCGAAATAGAAATACCATTTGACCCAGGAATTCCACTTCTAGAAATTTACCCTAAGAATGCAGCAGCCCAGTTTGAAAAAGACAGATGCACCCCTATGTTTATTGCAGCACTATTTACAATAGGCAAGAAATGGAAGCAACCTAAGTGTCCATCAGTAGATGAATGGATAAAGAAGAGGTGGTACATATACACAAGGAATATTACTCAGCCATAGAAGAAAACAAATCCTACCATTTGCAACAACATGGATGGAGCTAGAGGGTATTATGCTCAGTGAAATAAGCCAGGTGCAGAAAGACAAATACCAAATGATTTCACTCATATGTGGAGTATAAGAACAAAGAAAAAACTGAAGGATCAAAACAGCAGTAGAATCACAGAACCCAAGAAAGGACTAACAGGTACCAAAGGGAAAGGGACTGGGGAGGATGGGTGGGAAGGGAGGGATAAGGTGGGGAGGGGAAAGAAAGGGGGCATTACAATTTGCATGTATAATTTGGTGGTGGGGGGCCACACAGAGGGCTGTGCAACACAGAGAAGACAAGTAGTGATTCTACAGCATCTTACTATGCCGATGGACAGTGACCGTAATGGGGTTTGTGGGTGGAACTTGGTGATGGGTGGAGTCTAGTAAACATAATATTCTTCATGTAATTGTAGATTAATGATACCAAAAAAAAAATACAGTAGCTGAAATGAAACATACAGTGGAGGTATTTAAAGGTAGATTAGATGAGGTAGAGGAGATTGTAAACATAATAGAAATTAGAGAACAGGAATTTAAAGAAGCTGAGGGAGAGGGAGAAAAAAGTATCTTTAGGAAAGAAAGAATATTAAGAGAACTGTGTGACCAATGCAAATTGAACATTATTTGCATTATAGGGTTACCACAAGAAGAAGATCAAGGAAAAAGGATAGAAAGTGTTTTTGATGAAATAATTGCTGAAAACTTCCCCAGTGTGGGGAAGGAAGTAGTCGCTCAGGCCATGGAAGTGCACAGATCTCCCAACACAGGGGACCCAAGGAAGACAGCAACAAGACATATAATAACTAAAATGGCAAGATCAAGGACAATGACAGAGTATTAAAAGCAGCAATAGAGAGTGAAAAGGAAAACCCATCAGGCTGTCATCAGACTTCTCAGCAGAAACCTTACAGGCCAGAAGGAAGTGGCATGATGTATTTAATGCCATGAGGCAGAAGGGCCTGGAACCAAGATTACATTATCCGGCAAGATTATCATTTAAATTTGAAGGAGGGATTAAACAATTTCCACATAAGAAAAAGTTGAGGGAATTTACCTCCCACAGACCATCTCTACAGTGTATTCTACGGGACTGCTCTAGATGGAAGTACTCTTAAGGATAAATAGCTGTTACCAGAGAAAATAAAACCACAGTAAAGGAAGTAGGCCAATTAATTTCTAACCAAATACAAAATTAAATCAGCTACCCATAAAGTCAGTGAAGGGATGCACAAAGAGTAAAGAACATGACACCTAACATATAAAAAGTGCAGGAGGAAGAAAAAGAACAGAGAAAATAAAAGAATCTTCAGATTGTGTTTCTAATAGCATGAAAAGTGAGTTAAGTTAGACTGTCTGTTAGAGAATAAAGGAACTGCCATTGAAACTTTGGTAACCATAAAAACAAAGCCTACAATGGCAATAAGTACATATCTATTGATAATCACTGTAAAGGTTAATGGACTGAATGCACCAATCAAAAGACACAGAGTTACAGAATGGAAAAAAAAGCAAGAGCCATCTATATGCTGCCTACAAGAGACTCACTTCAAACCCAAAGACATACACAGATTAAATGTGAGTGGATGGAAAAAGATATTTCATGCAAAAGGTAGGGAGAAAAAAGCACTAGTTGCAATTCTTGTATCAGATAAAATAGACTTCAAAACAAAGAGAGTAACAAGAGACAAAGAAGGATATTACGTAGTGATAAAGGGGTCAGTCCAACAATAGGATATAACCATTAGAAATATCCATGCACCCAACATAGGAGCACCCAAATATGTGGAAAAAATACTAACAATTAAAGGGGGAAATAGAATGCAATAAACTGCTTTCATTTTAGGAGACTTCAACACACCACTCACTCCAAAGGACAGATCAACGAGACAAAAAATAAGTAAGGACACAGAGGCACTGAACAACACATTAGAACAGATGTATCTAACAGACAGCTATAGAACACTCCACCCAAAATTAATAGGATACACATTCTTCTCAAGTTCACATGGAACATTTTCCAGAATAGATCGCATACTAGGCCATAGAAAGAGCCTTTCTAATTCAAAAAGTTTGAAATTGTACCAACCAACTTTTCAGATCACAAAGGTATGAAACTAAGAAATAAATTGTGCAAAGAAAAGAAAAAAGGTCACAAACACATGGAGGTTTAACAGCATACTCCTAAATAATCAGTGGATCAATGACCAAATTAAAACAGAAATCAAGCAATATATGGAGACAAATGAAGACAATAACTCAACATCCCAACTTCTGTGGGACGCAGCAAAGGCAGTTCTAAAAAGAAAGTATATAGCAATTCAGGGCAATTTAAAGAAGGAAGAACAATTCCAAATTAACTTGTCTATATTAACAATTAAGGAAACTGGAAAAAGAAGTACAAATGAAGTCCAAAGTCAGTAGACGGAGGGACTAATGAAGATCAGAGAAGAAATAAATAAAATTGAGAAGAATAAAACAATAGAAAGAACTAATGAAACCAGAGCTTGTTCTTTGAGAAAATAAACAAAATAGTTAAACCCCTAGCCAGACTTATCAAGAAAAAAGAGAGTCTATACACATGAACAGAATCAGAAATGAGAAAGGAAAAATCACTATGGACACCACAGAAATACAGAGAATTATTAGAGAATATTATGAAAAATTATATGGTAACAAACTGGATAATCTAGAAGAAATGGACAACTTTCTGGAAAAGTACAACCTTCTAAGACTGACACAGGAAGAAAAAAATCTGAACAGACCAATTACCAGCAATGAAATTGAATCGGTAATCAAAAAATTACCCAAAAACATAACCCGTGGACCAGATGGCTTCACCGCTGAATTTTATCAGACATTTAGAGAAGATCTAACACCCATCCTCCTTAAAAGTAGAAGAGGAGGGATTACTTCCAAACTCATTCTATGAAGCCAGCATCAGTCTAATACAAAAACCAGGCAAAGACTCCACAAAAAAAGAAAATTACAGAGCAATATCCCTGATGAACATAGATACAAAAATACTCAACAAAATGTTAGCAAACTGAATTCAGAGAAAGGGGAACTGTCCTACACTGCTGCTGGGAATGTAAATTAGTTCAACCATTGTGGAAAGCAATATGGATATTCCTTAAAAAACTAAAAATAGAAATACCATTTGACCCAGGAATTCTACTCCTAGGAATTTATCCAAAGAAAAGAGGATCCCAGATTCAAAAAGACCTGTGCACCCCTATGTTTATCACAGCACTGTTTACAATAGCCAAGACATGTATCCTACTTAAGTGTCCATCAGTACATGAATGGATAAAGAAGAGGTGGTACATATACACAATAGAATATTATTCATCCATTAGAAGAAAACAAATCCAACCATTTGCAACAATGTGGGTGGAGCTAGAGGGTATTATTCTCAGTGAAATAAGCCAGGCAGAGAAAGACAAGTACCAAATGATTGCCTCATCTGTGGAGTAAAACAACAAAGCAAAAACTGAAGGAACAAAACAGCAGCAGAATCACAGAGCCCAAGAATGGACTAACAGTTACCAAAGGGAAAGGGGTTGGGGTGGTTGGGTGGGAAGGGAGGTATAAGGGGTATTATGATTAGCACACATAATGTAGGGGGTGCATGGGGAAGGAAGTATAGTACAGAGAAGACAAGTAGTGACTCTATAGCGTCTTACTACACTGATGGACAGTGACTGTAATGGGGTATGTGGTGGGGACTTGATACTGGAGGGAATGTAGTAACCACAGTGTTGCTCATGGGAAACCTGAGCATAAGATTGTATATCAATTATACCTTAATAAAAAAAAGTCATAAAGAGATAAGAGGAAGATACCATAAATGGAAAAATGATTTGCCAAAATATGTCATTCAGAGGTGTAATAACTGTAATAGACAAATAGTGTCATCATAAGTATAAACCCAAATCTGAGCAAAAATCTAGGGAAAGGGCACCTTTCATGTACTCACATAAGAGGAAATACGGGTGATAAAATATTTATGTATAACTGATAATCCAAAAAATGCAAGTGGGAACCATAATGAACTTTTTCTTGGCCTGTTTAATCAATCAACAAACATTCAGGTGCTTGAGTGCTGAGATCAGGCTTTTCAGCAAAGGCCCAACAGATACATGGGCACCCATGCCTAGAAGGTGTCGCCATATGAGCCTAGCCGGAAAATGTCCATTTGTTTCTATTGTGCAACCAACAAAATAGTAAAGAGCATGGAAACATTTGTGTCCATGTAGGTAATTATTAGTCTTAAAAAGGGAGTGGGTTCAATAAATTCTGAAACATACATGCAACATATTATGCATAAAATGAAGTGATTTTCAGAGAATTTTGAATATGGCTACATGTTCAAAATGGAATTTTACGTGAAATGAAGGACACAGCAGAAAATTCAGTGTGTGATCCTAATTATGTTATGTTAATCCACATATACAACCTAAAAGGCAGTTCATCTAAATATTAACATTAGTTATCTTAAGATAGCAGAGGTTTTGTTTTCTGTATTTTTTCAAATGTTCTGAAATAAAGTTCTTAAAATAAATTATTTTTATAACCAGAAAAAGGAATATGCTTCCTTTAAAATATTTTACAAAGTTATACTCACTTTTTAGAGTACCTGGATTTGCCATAAACTTAAATGTTTTGGTATCATCAAACCCCGTATGTTCAATGTGCTTCTTCTTAAAACCACATTAAATGGCTATCTCATACCTCATAGCAGTAGTATTGTAACTCTGGGGGTAATTCCTGGAGCAAAATACCTTTGAAACCAAAATCAGTTCAAAGGGAGGAATAAAGTGGGAGAAACCATTTATTTCCTACAAGCTGTCATCCACTTCTGCTCACCCATGTCTCTCGCAACCCAACTGCGAAAAGGGACCCCACCCAAACTCTCTGGTCCAGATATGCCCTGTTTCCCCCTTGTAATTACCTATTGATATGGAGATGGACTACTTCTCTCCACCCCTTGGAAACACCTATTGTTACGGAGGTCAACTAACGCCAGGTGAGAGATTCTGGAAGTATTGCAATTTGACCCACAGCCCACCCCTCCAGAAATCTTGCCTTACAATCTACACATTCTCCATCTTCCACAATGGCCCCTATGTGAGAAACTGGGGCATTTTAACCAGACTAATAACATACAGTAGCAAGAACAATAAAATCATGATAATCCTCAAGCTGAAGGATTCAGCTAGGTTCAAACTCCTATGCAGGTTAAGTCCATAGCTTGCACATTTCACAGGTAATTGCTAGACAGGTAGGGAGTTCAGAGCAGTCATCACATGGCAGCTGCAGCCATGGGGCATGTCCAGGGCACAGGGAATGTGGAAGAAAATAACGTTAAGGGTGATAAGATTGATGTTGTAATGACAGCAGCATAGGCAAATCTTGTTCATCAGGTAGGACACATGCAAAAGTGTGGTCCTGTGATGGGACAGTGACAGGAATGGGACCTCATCCTGGTCTTGTTTACCAGACTTTCACTCCCCTCTCTGTGGGAGTTACAAATGGGTCAATATATATAGGGCTATGGGAGGTACATGCATTGGCCATAAAGATAAAACAAACCTGTTACCTCCCGGACGTTTTTGGTAAAATACCGTAATCTTTGGAGACCACTCTGCTGTTACTCCAGAAATTCACAGGAGGCCAGCTTCCAGGTCTTTCCTTCAACATGCCAGAAAGGCCAGCCATTGTTGGTGCATGAGCCAAAATGTCCAGGGCCATGTCCACTTAACAAAGTCTCCAGGGTTCAGTGCAGTTGGGGCTGGCAGCACGATGGTGCTCTGGTGGCCATATCCTCACCTCATTAATTCCTCTTTGGTTTGCATGTGCAGTTGTACAGGAGAGGCAGCAATGTGTGTTATCATGTCCATAGGGCTCAATGCCTCATTCTGGGGCTTCTCATTTAGATACCATAGCACTGTCCAAAAGCAGACTGACCATCCCCATAGACTGTTGGTTTCTGACGTCAGGCCAGATTTGAACAAACCATTATACCTCTCTATCATGCCTGCCCCAGTAGAGCTATATGGTGCATGACACTTCCACCTTATTCCTAATTGCTGCACACATTCTTGTAACACATGTCGAGTGAGGTGGGTGCCTTGATTGCTCTCAGTCAATTGTGGCCGGACATCTGCTGTAAAGAAACCCTCTAGGCCCTTTTTGGTGATTTGCAGATCTGTATGATGTGCATGAAAAGCAACCAATGGTTCAGTAGCCGTGTCCACACAAGTCATGGCATATCAATATACTTCGGATATGGGCAGAGGCCCAATATAATCAATCTGCCACCTGACAAGGGGTATGAGCCCCTTTACTATTGTCCCAAGTTGCTGCAGGACTCAGTGTAAGTCCCTCTTAGGGCACACAGGGCACCCCCTCCAGACTCTGTTGACTTCAAAGATCAACAGAGAGCCCCACCCTCCGACCGGCTACAGCCAACATTGTCTTTTGCCCCACATGCAACAAACGCTGATGTAACCATTGGGCCACATCAGACTCAGGCTTTCCTTCTACCCAGCGCACCTGAGCCAATGTGTCTGTTTCCTCATTCCCTGGGGACGCCAAAGGCAAATGGCCAGTCATAATGTATACAGTAACTGTCTTATTCTGATCAGAGGCCCATAGGTCTTGTCACAACTCTTGCCCCCTCAGTGGCCAGTGACCAACCATCCAGTTGGCATGGTACCATGTTGGTAGCCACAGGGTCAAGCCCCGATAGATGGCCCAGCTGTCAGTGCAGAGAACTATGGTGGAGGGCTCCTGGGTGATCACGAGCCATACTGCCCGCAACTCAGCCCATTGACTGCTCTTCCCCTCTCCATCCTCCATCCATATTGTCTCAGACATAGGATGGAAAACCACAGCCCTCCACTTTGGGGGCTGCCCATGACTGGAGTTGTCTGTGTACCAAGCATCTTCAGGTATAGGGGCTTTTCCCTCCTGATAAGGAGTCTTAGCTACCAAGGGCTGAAAAGCAAGTTCTTCCTGCTTTCCACTGGTATAGGTCGCTGGCCCCAATAAGCATTGGAGTTCTCCAATTAAGGGGCTAGTAGACAGGGTGCCACGCTGCTGTAAGTACACACCCCATTTGGCCAGTGTGGCATCTCTGCCACGTCACATCGTGGCCTTTGGGTCCAGTCTCGCACCCACACTGTGATGGTATGGGTGGTTATTACCTTGGTTGGAGCTGTTCTGGCGATGGGCTTCGTAGGCAGCAAGGCGTGGTACAGAGCAGTCAGTTGCTTCCCTATTAAGGTGTGCCGGGACCTCTGCTCCTTTCATAGTTGTGACTAGAATCCAGTACATTGGCGTGTCTGTTCAAGACGCTGCAAAAGGCCCATCCATAACCAGCTTCAGTTACATGAACACCTAGCTCACAGGGCCTTGAGGAGTCCATTACACTCTCCTGACTGCTCACTTAGCAGCAGTAAAAGCAGCTGCACATGTTTCCCTGTCCCACCTGATGCCCTGCATACCAACTGGTATAAATGCTTCAGAATTTGTGCCAAGTGTAGGATGAACACTCCAGTATCCCAAAAGACCCAAAAACTCTTGTAATACTGCCACACTGATAGGGGTAGGGAAAACCTGGAACTTGACTATGACTGCTTCTGGGATAACTAGTTTTACCTGACCCAAAACCCCAAGATCTTTACAGACAAACCCTGAACCTTCATGCTGTTTACAGCCCATCCTTTCTCTTGTAGATGCTGCAGCAGTCTAGGAACTGCCCCTGGAAAATCTGCAAGAGAATCAAATATGAGCATGATATCATCAATGTAGTGATAGAGACAAACCATTTGCAGATTATCCCATGTGCCCAAGTCCTTGGCCAGAAGCCCATGACAAATGTGGTGGGACTGTGGAGCTATCCCTGTGGAAGGACAGTGAATGTCCACTGCCAGACTTCCCATGTGAAGGCAAAGTGTTCTTGACTTTCCTGTGCTATGTCAATAGAGAAGAAATCATTAGCAAGGTCCACAACATAATGATACATCCCTAATTCATGACTGAGGGTGTCCATAATGGCTGCTACAGAGGGGACTAGAGCATGCAAAGGGGGTGCGCCTTTATTCAGTTCCCTGTAATCCAGGATCATACACGACAAGCCGTTGGGGAATTGAAAGGACTGTGAGTGGGCGTTATGCCCACCTTCTTCAACTCCTGTAGAATTTCTCCAATTTCCTTTCCCCCCTCCCCCCAGGCAGTTTATACTGCTTAGTATTTGTCATTTGTCGAAGTACATGCAGAGCCACAGGTGCATGCTTAGCATGTCCCCTCAAAACTGCTTTTACCACACATACCCTGTCTGAACTCATCTGCCATGGTTTGTAACCACAGGCCTTGCAGGATATCTACTCCTAAAATATATTCAGGGATGGGAGAAATGTGCATACACAGTATACTCCTTTGGGGATAAATGCCCTATTCCCAATGGGATTCTGGCTTTCCTCACTCTAATTGCCTTAGCCCCATAGCCACCTATCACAGCAGGGGTCCCAGGAAAACCCTCAGGGTTGCCATCAGTCTGAGAACACTCAGCTCCTGTGTCCACCAGTGCTAGGACTGTTATTTATTCACAGGGCATCAATGAATTAGTAATTCTACATGTGGACTCCGGTCTCCACCACATCCCCCAAGGTGGGGGCCTTGACACCCGCCTTAAACGAACTATGATGCCAAGTCATCCTCCTGTGGGGGTGAGGGCCCAGGTGGAGCCTGAGTACTGTCCCCCACAAAGCCTTGCAGGGACGAAGGCTGGACGTGGCTTTGCCTCCGCTTCCATGTCCTGGACCTCAGTGACTGGAACTGTTGCCCTGGCTTTAATTGGTGTCACCATTCTAACAAGATCCTTTTAGGCTGTGCATCAAGTTTTTCTTTCACTATGCTGACCTTTATCAAATCAACCTGCATGTGGGTCCTTGAGACTTTCATGGGCCCTTTGAACCTCTCCTTTCAGTCATGGCCCATACTCCCTTCCATGCCCTTATTGTTCCAACCTTCCCCAGATCTGCTAAAGTGTGAGTAGCCTCACTTATGGGTTGCCTTATGTGGGAGCAAAAATAGTCCCTAGGGACCCAAAGAGAGATGGGAGAGCTGTATGGAGTTCCAGATTTCTCATTCCTACAGTGGACAATTCCTCATCGGGGCCCTGGGTTCCAAGTTATAGATGATATTTTTCATGCCCAGCTCCCGTAACACCTGCTGGAGCTCTGCATATGTTTTCCATCTAGTGGGTAAGTATGGTAAATCACCCTGATTAGTCCAAACTGCCCTGAGGGCTGCTGTCAGCCAATCCAGAAGTACCTGATTCCTTGAGGTGTGATGGGCACTTTGCAAACCACTGCTGGAGGGAAGGGTGAGTCATCAGGGAAAACAGTCTACCCATTTCAGAACCCGACATTACAATGTTTTCCACCCCCATATCCCAGACACACAAACGCCATGTAGGCAGAGGTTTCGATGGCTTCTGCCGATACCGAACACTCATGTCCGCCAGCTGATCCTGGGTATAGGGGCGGAGCATGGAGTGCCGCACAACCTGTGGAGGGCATGGCTCCTACCCTTGAGGAGCCCGCGGTTGTTATGTTTTTATTTTCTTAATTACTACTGGGCAGGCTTTTAATACAGAAGAGGCTTATGCCTTCAGTGGTGGCTTCGGCAGCAGGTTGGCCCCCCACTCCACCCCCCCATCCTCTCCCGACATCCCCTCTACTGTCTCCAGTGCTGAAGGCACCGCTCTTTCCACCCCCTCCCGCCTGGCTTCCTGCATTGCGGATTCTCCAGATGTCTCTCCCCTCGCTGCTGCTGAGGAATTTTCCAGGAGCGTGACCTGTATTCTCCATAACTGTCTCTCTTTCTTAAGGGCGTCCCATAGGTCGTTGCCCAGCTCCTGCCAGTGATGCTGTAGTGTGTCTCTCTCCTGCTGAAGTCTCTTTCTCTGTCCTCGATAACACTTTCCACTATCTTGTGGAAAAGGCATCTCACAAATCCAACTCGTAAATGGCCACTCGGGGCCTCTAATCACTCTTCTACCTCACGGACAGCTAATTCTACACCTTAAGGTGTCTTCACCCTTCCCTAATTCTGGGGAAGGTCCCACCCCTCTAGGAGGTAATTTACTCTTGACCAATTCCCATCTAGAGAGTCCCCAATTGGAAGCCCCACAGATAAGGTTCTACGGGATGAGGCTGCACCCCCTACCACTGCAGCCACCGGGACCTCCCCGCTATCAACAGGGGTGGTTCTGGGCATCTCCCCACCATCTCTAGGGACAGCCTGCCCTAGGGGTGCACCCTGTAGACAGATTTTGTGTTCAGAGGTCCTGCTGACTTCCTGTAGATGTAACTTGGGGGGAAAGTCCCAGAGCAAAATACCTTTGAAACCGAAATCAGTCAAAGAGAGGAATAAAGTGGGAGGTAGCCATTTCTTACAAGCAGTCATCCGCTTCTGCTCTCCCGTGTCTCTTGCGGCCAGGCTGCAGAAGAAGGGGCCCCACCCAACTTCTCTGGTCCAGATATGCCCTCGCTCCCCCTTGTAATTTCCTATTGATATGGAGATGCACTAAGTCCAGGTGAGAGATTCTGGATATATTGCAATTTTACCCACAGTTATTAACCAGTGTTCTCTGCATTTGGGATTCATTGTTTAACTTTCAAGCAGCTTATTAGTCCTAATAAATTGTGCACTCAGGAGATGATTAAGTTTTTTCCAAGCTGTTTCCCAAATTTTCCATGAGCTTTGAGGAGAGGAACTTATCTAAATATTCATATCCTTCAAATTATTCCTTCTCAGCTTCTACATACTTCCTGTTTAAACAAAACAAAACAAAAAGCTTATGACTAACACTTACTCAGTGTACCAAGAGTTTCATTTAGTCCTTCATTTTCAATGTAAGGAAGGCATAAGAGGCTTGTTCTTCAGGCTGTCTTGCACCACACCGTTCATTTCCAAATTTCTCTATCCTAGACTCAGAACAAATAGATGTAAGTAAATATTTTAATCATCACTGTACAAAGATTAGAGTTACCCTCCATTTAGGATCTAACTCAGTGGTCTAAGAAATTGCTAATTTCCATTGCTTGGTTTTTCAGCTCATCCATTGGAAATGATTAAATGTTTCATCCAGGCTAATGTGCAACTTTCTGTTGACTGTTTCCAAAAAAGCTTATGCCTTTTATTTATCTTTTCATAAATATGTCTATATTAAATATAAATGTATATTTTTACAGGATTATGGGAACATCTATTTCAATATGTCATACAATTAAAATTCTCGTGACTTTCTTTTGGTTGTATGTGTCATCTTATTTTTTCTGGGAAGGTGCTAGCCTTGAGAGCAATAACCGCATGTAAGAATTATTTCCACTCAAAATCTACTTGTCTTTATTTCCTCAGCACTTAAAACTGGACTCTAATTTAAGATATTTCTTCCGTTGGAAATCAGCAATAAATATTTTTAAACAAGATTTGTATAGTTTTGAATATATTTGAATGTTTTCACAAGTCAGCAACCCTCTGATTTTTACCAACAAGTTGCTGAGTGCAAAGGAATGATACTAATGCTGATATTAAAGAACAATACCCATTTGTTCTGAGACAGAATGATCATCTGACAATTTTCTTCTCCCTCCCTAACATCATCCTACAATACCATTATACAAATGTTAGTTCAAATTAGAGTCTTTTTTGCTGTTTATGCTTTTAATTAAATCCTGATTATAGAAAAAATACATTCACGTGACTCCCGTGGGTTGGGGGTGAATGGGGTTGTAGTTATCAAAGCGCAGCTTTTGGTTTCCAAGTTCTGAATCCATAGCTTTAATTTCTTTTGTGTGGCTGTAGCTTTCCATTAAGTATCCTAAAAATTGACACATACCTCCTCCTGGAACTGACTTCCATGTGTAGATAGAGTTGATGGCTGTAGTGCTAAGAAATTTACTTGATCCTTCCTTATGCAGGCTAATTGCTTGACTTTGCACTTGTTTGAAACTCCCTCATTTGTGATAAGATCTGCCCTACTGCTGTCAATAAAATGCAAATTGTCAGAGTTGGATAACAGAAAAATGTACCTGATGAAACCTCAGAGTGTTCAATAGGATTTTGGAAGATTTTCTGGGGCCGGGGCTTGGAAGGGGAAAAAAGATGGGCAGTGCCTTCCAGCTAAGCCTGTGTGAGCGGGTCCAGGCCTGTCAACAGTGTGCATTGTTCCTGTGAGGGCTGGCCTCCCAAACCTTGAATCTGCATCTTTGAGTGAACATCAAGTAGAGAGCCCTTGACTGAAATATGCAGGCTAACAGATGAAATGGGAAGGGATGGAAAGAATAATAAAAATGGCTCTAAAGAAAAGTGGGTATAAGGAGCAAGTTACCGTTTTCACACTTGAATCTGACTTATCAGCTATATATTAGGCTTGTCTCAAGCCCTCTGGCTCTCCACTGGTATTTTGAAGCTCCCTTGCTGGCTGTCATGTTATAAGCAGATCTGTCAGGTTACCGACAGACTTCTGCAGGCTCATTAAGGCTTCCTCTGCAATGCCAGTCCTCTCCTAAGGCAGTGTGGCTTTGGGGAAGGACCCAGGACTGGAGCCAGAAGTGGGGTCTACACAGAAGGGTTTTTGGGTCTCACTTTCCCAAACCTTCAAAATGAGTGCGTTGAAAAAGACACAAAGATTAATTATAGTTCTAATACTGTGGATGCTATTACTGAGAAATAATCAAATCATTTAAAATATTCTGATTTTTGTTGCATGGAGAGCTGTTTGGAAAATACGAGTGTTTGCTCTGCAGAATAAAGGATAGTGGTTCTTATGCTCCGTTTTTTGTTTGCTTTGTTTTTGCTGTTTCTTTCAGCCTCTGTAAAGGCCTTTTAGGATTTTGATGTCACCGATATTGGTGAAAGATCAGTCAGTGTGTTCTATAGCAATTTTGCTAAGCTCTACTTGCCTGGAGTATGTTGGTTTTAAGTGGAATAATCATTATTTGCTTCTTACCTGAATGTTCTAATTGGGCGTACTGAATATGGTTCCCCTGGGAACCCAGATTCTCAAAAGACTTTGAGTGACTCAGTAATTTTCCTATAAATGGCTGAAACAAAGATTGTCCTGAAGGTCTTCATCTTTGATAAATACGAAATGCTTAACTATTAAACAGTTGCTCTGTTGAATAAAACTTTGAGAAGGTATAGTATTACTTCCCAATGTTGAAGTTAATCAAGTTGTTATCCCTTGAGGATAATAAAGACAGGGATAAAATGATTTCTTGATCTATTTGCTGTTCTTTGTTATAAGAATATGTTATAAAATATTTTTATGATGAAAATACCTCCACATTACTCCATAGATGAATTTCAAAAGTAATTGTTCCACTTAACATGGACTTTTAAAAAATATTTCAGCCTCTGGTAAGGAAAATGATATGACCAAATAGTACTTGAGCAAGAATCACACGTGTTTGAGAGTTGGGGGCTGCTGGAATGAGATGGCAGTACTTAGTGTAGGGGAAGAAAACATTATTTTTCCTCTATAGAAATAAGATAATGCAAAATGAATTCTGTATCCCCTAAATCCAGCCATGGAATCCACCAGGCTAACTCAAGCCCATAACAGAATGGAATTGGACAGCTATGTACTGACAGGAGACCACACATGCATTCTGTGTCGTCAGAGCCACAACTGACACCTGCTTCTACTACCAAAACACAACAGCTATGAAGTCAACTAATCAGCTGTCACTTTCATCAACCAGTCAGGACTGAACAAGCTTACATCCCTAATTTACATAAATGGACCTGAATGGGAACTTGGGCTGGAAATTTTCTGTAAAATAACTCCCTGTTTGTATCCTCAGAGCATACTTTGGTTTCATAGCTGAAAGCTACACCATCCCAGTTTGCAAACTGCTTTTTTTTGTAATAAAATTGCCCTTAATTACATTACCTGGATTTTTTTTTGATAAAAATTGCCGGGGCTTTGCAGATTTGGCTGACAAAAGACAACTTAGCAAGAGAAAAACAGAGTGTAGTAATGTATGTATGGAATATACCTACAGGATAAGTAACTGAAAGGGGTGGTTGGAACTTGGGCTTATAGAGCATCTTAACAAAAGAACAATTAATGTATAGATAAGTGATGTGATTAGGGAAAGGGCTTCTGGTTTGGCAAGTTGTGGGCAAATATGTGGGGAAACTAATGGCAGATGAGGGCTATTGAGTAAGGCTTGTTTGTCTCTTTCTTGGTGCCATCTTGTCTCTGATGATACGGTTATTACTCCCTTCCTGGTATGGAATGTGGGAGGAAAGGAAACTCCTTCACAAGGGGGCTTTATGTTCTCTTTTCAGTTAAATGAGGGAAAGGACAGTGAATTCTTCCTGTACCTGTTTTGTCTTTTTTGACTTCAGCTCAAAGTTATGCTTAGGCCACAGTGGCACATTTTAGGGTTGCATACACTGAACGCTTCACTAGCCAAGTGTGGGTCAGTGGAAGGGCATGACTACCCACCAAGGAAGGACTGCAAGAGCCGACACAGTGCTCTGGGAAGGAGACTGGAGTTTTTAGCTCAGCCTTTGTCCCCCTCCCTGGGCTTTGGGTTCCTTCAGGAAGGAGATTGCTCATGAATACTGAGGATTTCTCATGGGTAGCTTAAGTGAGTCTGCCCACCCCTATCCAGAGTTGTGGAAGAAAATCCTTGGACAAATGTACAAGCCAATATTTCAGGGAAAAAAAAGATGGCAGAGGAGGAGGCAAAGCAGAAACCTCCACCCCGAGACACACCGAGGAAGAAACTACAGCAAATACAGCTAAACCTGAAAATGACCTGAAGACTGCAGAACAGACCGCCTACACCTGGTGAAGAGGAGAAGACCACACAGAGAAGGGTAAAGTGGCAGAGTCATGACTGATCAGAGCCCCAGCGCTTCCCCCATCCCAGCCCACATGTGGGAGGGAGATGAATGGAGTGTGGGATGGATAAGCACTCAGGAACTCTGCACACTTGGTCCTGGAGCTCTGCTTTCAGAACATTAGTCCACATTGCATTGGGGTCAGGTGACTAGCAGGGCTGGACACCAGGCAGAATTTGAGCACTCTGGGAGGCTGAGACTCCTGTCACTTGTGGAAGACAGGCACAATTGGTTAGTCCCACTGAGACCCAAAACAGAGGCAGCAGTTTGAAAGATTTACCAGGAGTGGGAAGGCTGCCAGAGGGCCAGGGGTTGGACAGACTCTCTCCACAGGACAAAGGGCAGGTGGAGAATGCTTCCCCAGTCTTCTCTCAGCCCACCTGGTTGGGTGCCCGCAGGAGTACCAAATGCTTCATCCCTCTTGCTGTAAGCTTAGCCATGACGTGCTTCCCTCTGCACCCACCAGCCCTCCTACCCAGTCAGACCAGGAGCATCAGGCTTTGCTGCCTGGCAGGTGGAGGGAGGCTCCTAGCTTTCTTGGCCCTCTCTCAATTCAACTGTGGAGGTGCCTGCCCCAAGTGCTCCTTTCTCCTGGCAGGAGGCTCAGTGCAGCACCTTGCACCTGCCTCTGCCCTGCCCACCCCATAAGCCCAGCAATGTCACCATCACTGCAGGTCAGGCAGAGGACAGCCCCACCCACAATGATCCCAGTAGAAGCACCCCTGCTCAACTCACAAAGGGCTGACTGAAGTGAGCTGTCACCTGCAGCAGACTGAGGTAGGCCTCTGCCAGGAGACAAAGGCAGCCCCTCCCATAGCCCACCAACAGTAACTCCGAGGCTCCACCACAAAAGAAGATGATGCACTGGTGAGTAAAGAGTCTTGAGTGTCCTGGCAACACAATACCTTCTTCATAAAGCCATTAGTCTCTAGACCAGGAAGCATAGCAGATCTATCTAATACAAAAGAAGAAACAGAAACCATGACAAAATTAGGAGGCAGAGGAATTATTTTCTAAACAAAAATACAGGATAGACACCAGAAAGAGGGCTAAATCAAATGGATTACCAATCCATTGGTAAAGATTTCAAAGTAACAGTTTTAAGTATGCTCACTGATCTGCAGAAAAGTATTGATGATATCAGGGAGAACTTCAACAAAGAGATAGAAGAGTTGAAAAAGAGCCACTCAGAGCTGAAAAATGCAGTATCTTCAAAGAAATGTGCAATGTAGGGAATGAATAATAGATTGCTACAAATAGAGGAGACAATCAATGAGATGGAAATTAGAGAGTGCGAACACAACCAAGGTCAGGAATGGAGAGAAAAAAGAATGTCTAGACATAAGAGGATGCTATGGGAGTGGTGTGACAACTTAAATGAAACAGTATTCACATAACAGGGGTACCAGAAGGAGAAGAAGAGACAAAAATGTAGAAAGTTTTTTATGAAGAAATAATTGCTGAAAATCTCCCCAATTTTGGATGAAAATAGTCACCCACGTTCTAGAAGTACAGAGAGTCTCTAATAAAAGGAACCCCAGGAAGACAGCACCAAGACATGTAATATTAAAATGACAAAAACTAAGGATAAGTAGACGGTACTGAAAGCTTCCAGAGAGAGAAAAAATTTACTTATATGGGAAACCTGAGCAAGCTGTCAGCAGATTTCTCAGCAGAAAATTTAGAGGTCAAAAAGGAGCGGCATGAAACATTTAATGTATTGAAATGGAAGGACCTTCAACAAAGAATACTCTACCCAGAAAGATTGCCATTCAAAATTGAAGGAGAGATTAACAGTTACCCAGAAAAATGAAGGCTGAAGGAATTTACCAGCACTATACCAGCATTACAGGGTATGTTAAAGGGACTTCTGTAGACAGAAATGTTCCTAAGCTGAAATATTTTTCATCAGTGAAAATAAGCCCACAGTAAAATTAGTGGGCCAATTATGTACCAAGCAAGTATGAAATTAAAACAAAACATATAGAAGTAGTAAAGTCAGCTATACACAAAATCAGTCAAGGGATACATAACAAAATGCAGGAGGAAGAAGAATAAAAAAGAAGTATTTTTAGATTGTGTTTGAAATACAGCAATCATCAATTTAATATAGACTGTTATGTATTTAGGAAACTATCCATGAACCTTATGGTAACCACAAATCTAAAGCCTATAATAGATACATTGAAATAAAAAAAAAAGAACTCCAATCACAACACTAAAGAAAATCATCAAATAACAAGAGTATAAGAGAGGAAGAAAGAAACAGAAACTACAAAAGCAACCAGAAAACAATAAAATGGCGATAAGTACATACCTTTCATTAATTACCTTAAATGTAAATAGACTGGATACAACAATCAAAAGACATAGGGTGGCAGAATGAATAAAGAAACAAGACCCATCTATATGCTGCCTACAAGAGACTTATTTCAGACCCAAAGACATACACAGACTAAAAATGAAGGAATGGAAAATATATTTCATTCAAATAATAGAAAAAAAAGCAAGAGTAACAGTACTTTTTTCAGACAAAATATACTTCAAAACAAAGAAAAATGAGACAAAGGAGGAAATTGCATAAGGATAAAGGGATCAGTCCAACAAGAAGATGAAACCATTAGAAATAACTATGTACCCAGCATAGATGTGCCTAAATATGTAAAATAAGTACTAGCAATTAAAGGGGGAAATAAATTGCAACTCATTCATTTGAGAAGAGTTTACTGCACCACTACATCAATAGACAGATCATACAAACAGACAGAAAATAAATAAGGAAACAGTGACATTGAATAAACTGTTCGATCAGATAGACTTAACAGATAATTACCGAACACTCCACCCAAAAGCATCAGGATACACATTTTTCTCAGGTATACATGGAATATTCTCCAGCATAGATCACATCTAGGCCACAAAAAGAGCCTCAGTAAATTTAAAAAGACTGAAATTCTATTAAGCCACTTGTCAAACCACAATGGTATGATACTAGAAATAAATTACACAAAGAAAATGAAAAAGCCTACAAATATATGTAGGACAAACAACATGGTTCTAAATAATCAATGGATTTTTAATAAATCAAAACAGAAATCAAGCAATACATTGAGTCAAATTAAAACAAAAATATAATAGTCCAAAATTTGTGAGATGCCACAAAAGTGGTTCTAAGAGGGAAGGACAACAATACAGGTCTATTTTAAGAAACAAGAGCAATCCCAAATAAACAGTCTAAACTCACAACTAAAGAAATTAGAAAAAGAAGAACAAACAAAACCCAAAAGTAGTAAAAGGAGCAACATAATAAAGGTAAAATGGAGAAGAATACAATAGAAAAAAAATCACCAAAACCAAAAGCTTTGAGAAAATAAAATAGATGAACCCTGAACCAGACTTACCAAAAAAAAAGGAGAGAGCACACAAATAAAATCAGAAATGGAAAAGGAATAGTCACTAGAGATACCACAGAAATACAAAGAATTATTAGAGAATTCTATGAAAAATCATATGCCAGTAAATTGGACAACCTAGAAGAAATGGACAAATTCCTATATAAATACAACCTTAAAGGACTGACCCAGGAAGAAACAGAAAATATGAACATACCAATTACCAGCTTTGAAATTGAATTGGTAATCCAAAAACTCCCAACAAAAACCCGGAAAAAAATGGCCTGACAGCTGAAATCTACCAATCGTTTAAAGAAGAGCTAGTACCCATCCTTTTTAAAGTATTCCAAAAAGCAGAAGAAGAGAAAGTACTTTAAAACACATTCTGTGTGGTCAGTATCACTCAAATACCAACCCATACAAAGACACTACAAAAAAGAAAATTACAGACCACTATCCTTCAACATAGATGCAAAAATCCTCAACAAACTTAGGAAACCAATTAAAAAATACATGAAAAGGATCATCCATCACAAGCAAGTGGGATTTATTCCAGGGCTTCAAAGGTGGTAAGATATTTGTAAAACAATATCATATACCACATTAACAAAAAGAAGGATAAAAACAGCATGATCAATGCAATAGATACAGAAAAAGCACTTGACAAAATTCAACATCCATTCAAATGGGTGTAGAGGGTACATTCCTCAACATAATAAAGGCCATATGTGATAAACCCACAACTAATGTCATACTCAATGGCAGTAAACTGAAAGCTTTTTCTTTAAGACAGGGATGTACATTCTCACCAGTTTTGTTCCAGATAGTACTGGAATTCCTAGCCATGGAAAACAGACAAGACAAAGAGATCAAAGGCATCTAAATTGGTAAGGAAGAAATTAAACTGCACTATTTACAGATGACATGATATGATACGTAGAAAACCTTAAATAGTCCACCAAAAAACTATTAGAAATAATAACTGAATTCAGCATAGTTTCAGGATACAATATTACACAGAAATATTTGCATCCCTATATACTAACAATGAAGTAGCAGAAAGAGAAATCAGGAAAACAAATCCAATTCCATTTACAATTGCATCAAAAAGAATGAAATACCTAGGAAAAAACCTAACCAAGGAGGTGAAATACCTGTACTCTGAAAAAAAAACACATTATAAGACACTGATAAGAGAAATGAAAGAAAACACAAATGGATTCCTATCCTATGCTCATGGGTAGGAAGAATTAATTTTGTTAAAATGACCATCCTGCTGAAAGCAATTTATAGATTGAATGTATTTCCTATCAAAATACCAATGACATTTTTCAGTGAACTTAGGCAAATAATCCTAAAATTCATATGGAATCACAAAAGACCCTGAATATCCAAAACTGTCCTGAGAAAGAACAAAGTTGGGGGATTACACTCCCTGGCTTCAACCTATACTACAAAGCTATAGTAATCAAAACAGTGTGGCACAGACACAAGAACAGACCCACTGATTGATGGAATGGAATAAAGAGCCTAGATATAAACCCAGACATGTATGGCCTATTAATATACAATAAAGGAACCATGAAAAACAATTGGTAAAAGACAGTCTCTTTAATAACTGGTGTGGGAAAACTGGACAGCTAATGAAAGAGAATGAAACTAGATTACTGGCTACCTCCATACATAAAAGTAAACTTGAAATGGATTAAAGACCTAAATGTAAGACATGAAACCATAAAACTCTTAGAAGAAAACATAAGCAGAAGTCTCGTGAACATAACATGAGCGATTTTTCTTCTGAAAACATCTCCTGGGCAAGGAATATAAAATAAAAAATGAACAAGTAGGACTACATCAAACTTAGAAGCTTCTGTACAGTGAAGGACACCACCAACAAAACCAAATCGCAACCTACAGTATGGGAGAATAATATTTCATAAATCATTTGTCCAATAAAGGGCTAACATCCAAAATACATAAAGAACTATGTAGCCCCTATATTTATAGCCACATTATTTATAGTAGTCAAGATATGGAAGCAGCCAATGTGTCCATCAATAGATGAATGGATAGAGAAGATGTGGCACATATACAAAATGGAATATTCAGCTATAAAAAAAAAAAACAGAAATCCTGCCTTTTGCGACACCATGGATGGACCTAGAGGGTATTATGCTATGTGAAATAAGCCTGGCAGAAAAAGAGAACTACTGTATGATTTCACTTTTTGGGGAATGTAAAAATAAAACAAAACAGAATTAAGAAAAACAGCAATAGACTCATAGACACTGAGAAATGACTGGTGGTTACCATGGTTGCGGAGTTGGGGTTAGTTGGGTCGGGGGAGGGAGAGGGTAGGAAAAAGACACAAAGATTCTCAATCATATTAGAAGTTGGGCATGGGTACGGTAATAAAGCGTGGAGAATCTAGCTAATGATTCTGTAACAACTTCTTATGTTGACAGGTAGTAACTGCACTAGTGGGGGTGAGGATTCAATAATATAGGTGACAATGGAACAACTGTGTTGTATACTTAAAAGCAATGTAAGAATGTATGTCAACTCAAGTAGTGAGTCTACAGCATCTTACTATGCTGATGGACAGTGACTGTAATGGGGTTTGTGGGGGGGGGGACTTGGTGAAGGGGGGAGTCTAGTAACCATAATGTTCTTCATGTAATTGTAGATTAATGATAATAAAATGAATTTAAAAAATGTATGTCAACTATACTTCAATAAAAATATTAAAAATAATTTATCTATACTCCCCCCACCAAAAAAGTATACAAGCCTCAAAATTTTGATAACTCTTAAAAGTAATGAGGGCAGGGCTACCACTGGATTGTAAATCTTTGGGGATTTCCCTCCCTTCTGCTTTTTCTTCAGTTTGTTCCCAGCTGCTCCTGTTCCTCGTGTAGAATCTACCTTGAGTTATGCCCTGTACCTGGAGTTCTCAGATCCACATCCAGGAGCCTCTCCTGTCAGTCTCCACTGCCCCCTGGCCCCTACCAGCTCTTCACTCTGTTCTTTTGGGATTCTGTTCCCACTCAAAGTAAAATTCAATAGTCTTAAAATGGCTTTCAGAGCAGTGATTGGCCCTGCCTGTTTCTAGAACCCTCTTGCTATCTCTCCATCCTCACTGACTCTGGTCTTCCTTATTTGTCTAAGGCACCTCAGTGTGTCCTTACACCAGCAACTGCACATCTCCTCTCTTTCCCTCTAGAACATAATAACTGGTGTGGGAAAATTGGACAGCTAATGAAAGAGAATGAAACTAGATTACTGGCTAACTCCATACATGAAAGTAAACTTGAAATGGATTAAAGACCTAAATGTAAGACATGAAACCATAAAACTCTTAGAAGAAAACATAAGCGGAAATCTCTTGAACATAACATGAGTGATTTTTCTCCTGAAAACATCTCCTGGGCAAGGAATATAAAATAAAAAATGAACAAGTAGGACTACATCAAACTTAGAAGCACCAACCTGAGGGTCTATTATTCACAGCACTCAGTTCCAGGCTTAGTTATTTCCCTTTCAGAGAGTTTTTCTGTCCACTCCATCAGAAATGGTTTTCTTCTTCTCCTTTATTCCCCATTCATTCTATCTGCTTTATTTTTATTTAAAGCATTTAACATATCTTGTGCCTTATTTGTATTTAATTATCTTTATGGACCAGACAAGGGTCTTCATTGTGTTCAGTCTATTTGTGCAATTTCTATAGCAATGCCTGGTCAAGGGGACTTTGCAGTCAAAACCCAGTAATTAAATGAATTATGATCAGTCATTTCTACATTATGTGTCATAACTTTTCTTTAAAAATGACATTTATACCTTCATCCTAACTCACTTCTCTCTGGTTCACCTGGATGTAAGTAACCTCTTCTCTTTTTGCCAAGACCCCAGTAGAGGTTAGCCAAGGGGCTTGCAGCCTTGCATTTGGTTCGCAGTCCTCTAGTTCTTTAAAGTTTGCACTGTCCAGCTGGACTGTCTCCCATCCTTGTTTCTCTTAACTCTGTCGCTGCCAAGCTCCAGAGCACTCTTCTATGATTCTTCCACTGATGCAGGACCAATCCTCAGCTGTCCACTTCTTTCCCTTCCATTCTTGTTAGTAGCTGCCCTCCAGAGCTTCTCAGTGTGCCTGCAAATGCCACCTCATTAGGATTCCCACTCTAGTGCAAAACTGTGCACACATGTCTCCATGTTAACCCCTTGGAAGTATTCATTCATCAGGAAATAGAGGCCAACCTTGGGTTGGAAGCTAAGAATCAGAGAGGTTTTGATTGAAAGTCATTGTCCTCAAGGAGCTAATAGTTGAACTGAGGAAGACACAGAGGAAGGGGTCATTTGAGGTGGAACTCTGTGGGAGATGCTGTCAGAGGTGACAGAAGGCCTCTGGCTGCCTCTGGGATCTAAGGAGGGTTGAGCTCAGCTAGTCCTAAAGGGGTGGGCACAGGGTGTGTGCTCAGGGACAAGGATCCTGTCAAAATATGGTTTTAGAGGTCTTGGTCTGGGGGCTTTAGATCAAGGCACAGGCATTGTATTTTTATCATGGTTAAAGGACATCCTGGGCATTATATAGACTTACAACACCACTGACAGCCCCTGGACTGAGGGATCATGTCAACTCTTCATTCGCAAAAGAATATCCTGGATAATTATAGGAAGAGAACCATTGGGCAGGCTGTTCACCTGCAGACTATCAAACTAGATTCATCAGATTTTAAAAGCAAATATAATTTTATAATGTAGAGTTAGTATATATACTCTGCTTTTTGAGACTAGAAATAGGGAATTATATATGTAATGTATGCTTTCCCCATCCAGATAAAAATATAGCTCTCTATTTATCTAGCTTTGATAAAAAAACAGTTGTAGGCCATATTTCAGTGTTGGCTAGGTAGTTTTCAAAGGGTGGCAATACTATCATGGATATAAAAATACCTAACATGTTGGATGCTACAAAATATTCACAGTAACCACTGAGTAACTTGTTGGTCCGGGAAGGGGTCCTCAGGTCCAGACTGGACATTGTCCATGGGGCTGGACATTTCATGGGCTGGACATCTGTGCTTCTTGATGTCATGATCATGGACTCAGGTCCTGCTGGGATAATGTGATGGTTAACTTCAAAGATTCTGTCATTTTTAAATTCAGTTCCTTTCCTTACACCAAGTCTTATGTTAACATAAGTGCTTGTAAAACATTTTTTGAAAATGGTATGAAGTCCTAGAACATGAAGTTTTGGAAAAAATGTTCATAAAATAGTGTTTTTATTAATCACTAGCATTTTAAATGAAAGTATTATTTTTCTTTCCATCATTCCTTTACCATATGTATTGATTGATATATAATCTGTTATACATATGTTTATCTGGCCTGTAATGTACATATGCATAGTGTTTCAGACATAGTCTGTGATGTGTCTGATGGGGGAAAAGCAGTTCTTTTGCTCTCTGCAGCAGCTTATATTAAAGTTGTCGCTGGAAGCTGTGATCCAAACACAAATATGTATTTCTTCAACATATATGTGTAAAATAGAAAATAGAAAAAATTAATAAAATATAAAATTCATGTAAGTGACTTTCCCCCAAATATGACCATTGTGCTCCTCTGAATGTACAACACCAAGTGGTGTTGGGCCCTGCAGGAATGTGGCTGAACTCCCAGGACTTCCCCTCCCTGTTCACTGGTCACAGCAAGTCATTCAGTCCCACCTCAGCTGTACATAACCATCTTGAGGCAGGTGATGGTGGGACACAGACAGAGTTCAGGGCCCTTGAAGTTTCAAGGCCCTTGTGTAGTTAGATAGACCTCAGCTCTGATTGGTTATTCCCTATGCAAATGAAGCATTTTACCTTCAGCCAGTCAGGAGTGAGTTGTGATGTCATTAGTTCAGGGGTCTGTTAGGGCTGTGGGGCAGGACGGCCTCCCTTCAAGAAGCTGTATATACCCGTAGACACTGCTGCCTTACCAGCATCCTTCCTAAGAGCCCCTCCTGATTAGCAGGAGTCTTTTTCTTTTAGCTTCTCATTAAAATCTTTGTTGGTTGTTCCATACTCTTGTCTGCTGCCTTCATTCCTCATTGCCTCCAAGACACGACCCTGAGAAAAAGAGCCCTGTGATGTGATAGCTGCAGGAGGGTGCCTGAAAAGGGGAGAGTGCTTTACTTTATTTTTGGATGGAGGGATTTGAGTGCCACCTCCAGATGGGCCCCAGGGCCCCTCTCCAGATGCATCCTCTTCCTAGCCCCCATCATCCATCCTTCAGCCCAAGTTCCTCTCAGAGCACTTTTCCCTTCCTGCCTGTTGTGTAATTATGTGTGTCCTCTGCACAAGGGCAACTTGATAATGGAGCCACCAAATTGGTGTTTACTTCAAAATCCAGGTTGGCTTCTGCCTCCTCTCCGGAGTGTTCTGAACTACCCATGCCCACATTGTTTTTGTGTTTCCTGGCCTTTCAAAGCTCATTAAAATTTTTAAAAATTACCATGACTTATTTATTTTATACCTGGAAGTCTATACCTTTTGACCCCCTTAATCCATTTCACCTGCATCCCACCCGGCTGCCTCTGGTAACCACTAATCTGTTCTCTGTGTCTAATAGCTTGGTTTGTTTTGTTTTTAGATTCTACATACAGGAATGAGATCACGCAGTATTTGTCTTCGTGTCTGACTTAGCATAATGCATTTAGTGTCCATCCATGTTGTTTAAATGATAAGATTCCCTCATTTTTTATGGCTGAAAAATATTTGATTGTATATATGTAGCACATTTTCTTTATTCATTGACTGATGGACACTTGGGTTGTTTCGGTATCTTTGTTATTGTGAATAGTGCAGTGAACACAAGGCTGCAGATATCTTTTCAAGTTAGTGTTTTCATTTTCTTTGGCTACATACCCACAAGCTGTTTGAGCTCGGTTTCTGCCTTCTCTGTGGAGCATTCTCAACTATCCATATCTGCATTTTTTTGTCTTTTCCTGACTTTTCAAAACTCATTTTAAAAAATAATGAATTGCCCTCTTCTTCAGGCACTTATCATAGTTTGTCTTAAATAATTCAGACATTGAAGACTGTCACCCCACAAACTTGTGAATCACAGATGGATGGTAAGGGGTAGCTCTCAATACATGCTTATTCGAAGAATGTCTTCAGGGATCATTTTATTCATGGGTGTGCATCTATTGTTCCAGAAAAGATAGTAAGTAATCCCTGGAACCAGATTTTAGTTCGTAATATCCTTTCAAAATAAATAATCGACTATAATTCTAGATTAGATGATTAAAAAATCATTAACTATGATAGAAACCTCAGAAATGTTAGAGTCTATGTGTGTATGTGTATATTTATGTGAAAAAATGGTATTTATGATGAAAAAGGAAATATGTAAAACGATTTTATATGAAGCAGTGCTCTTGTACTAATGAGAGGCAGAGACACACATTTGGGGAGGCAATGTCTATGTTTCTGCTCAAATAAGTAGCTATGAGATTTCATAAGGAAGCTAATTAAGAAAGTAAGCTGTCCTCTGCAATTTACATAGCCTAAAGCATTCCATAGACCTCCTGAATATTGTGCCATTGCTAAACAGAACAATAAAGGGGATTCTATCTTGAAGGGTTTAGATAGGTTATATCTATATTGTAGATGCTGGCTCTATTCATTCATCCGTGTGTTTTAAAAAGTGGCAGAACACTTGACTTTAAATTCAGTATTTTTTATACATTAACAGACTCTTTAATCTTTTCTGAGTTCTCTGTTAGTAACATCTTAACATCTATTTTAGATTGGAAAGCAGTGTTCTTGAGTTTCTATAACATTGTTACTGATTCATGTACTGCCTTATGGATCATTTTTAAATATCCTCAAAAATATTTTAGTTTATAATGACTAGATGAATAAGATTATATGAAAGTCTTTTAAAATATTATGTGCATTGTGACTCCATTATCTTATTTTTTGCATATGGAAGGAGGGGGATGTATTCCTTAGCATTAAAAAAAATGAAATGATCATTCATTTGTATAGAATCAGAAATGTATATTTTTATTTCATAAATTTTCTTCTCATCCCCCAAAGGTTTCATCTGTGGGGCTTTGCATGGCAGATAAGATATTTGGGGTCCTGACTGATATGGTGCTATGTTTCCCTTTGTTCCAGAGAGCTTGGCATTGCAGCTACAAGCTCAGTGGAACTGAGGCCAAATGTTACGTTTTCTCATGAAAAGACAGTGCTACAGCTACACTTATGAATGCCTTTTGTACTTGGCAAATAGACTCACAGGCAAGGAGCCTTGGTGATTTTGTGGTGATGGAAACAGGAGAGAGAGAGACATGTGCACATAAGGACCACTCACTGGATAGGATGCCTTCCCCATTCTCCTGAGGAGACACAGGTAATAGAAAGGAAGCTCAGGCCCAGCACATTGCTGGCCCCAGCAACACTCCTGGCCCAGAGCAACGTGGTTGGTGAGCACCACAGGACACAGGGGCACAGACACCATGGCATCTTCCCAGTGTTTTCTAGTGGTGTTCTTACTGCTCAGATGCTGAGCAGAATTCACCATCCTTGTGTGAGCCTGTGTTTAACTCATAAAACCGTTTTCTGCAAAAAATGTCTTGGCAATTCCACTCACAGTAGTTAAGTGGTGTTCTGCACCCAAACCATGAGACTTCCAAGGAGCCCCCAGGGAGCCTGAGCCACTAGGACCCAGACGGATGAAGCCAGGCAGGAGGCATAGGGCTCCACGGCCTGTCCTCACCAACTGCAAACATACTTCTGTACATTCGCAAGGAGAGCAAATACCAGACATGAGCTTTGCCAGATGACTTTCTAGCTGGACCCAGCTGAGTGGTTGAGCATGACACTGCATCAGTTTTTCTATGACCACTTCAGGCTCACACCTTTGTCTGGTCCTCTGAACACTCCTGTTTGGTCTTTTTGGTCTTTTGTTATTTGATCAATCACTTGCTATGTAGTTGTTCACTGGGTCAATAACAGAAAGATTGGTGATGAGGTTTTTAAATGGATGGGATGTGTGCTGTAGGCTGGAGTTGAGTACAGTGAGATTGTGAGGGTACATTTCTACTGATCTGGTCTCATCGCCAAGATACAGAAGGTACCAGGACTACTACATTCTACCTCTCAATCTCTCCAACATAGTGAGAGGAAAAAACTGTTCCACTTGTATGTTGGCAATTCCAAATTTGGAAGACTGAAGCAGATGAGCTTCAAATCTTCCATGGGGCGGAGACCTCTGAGAATTCCTCCATAAGCTTTATAGAAGAAAGTTAGAGAACTAAAAAGATACTGCTTCATTCCTGGATGTTAAGAGTGATTGCAAATATATCCAGGTGCTTAGTTCTATTAATTGTTTTACTCACTTCTTCAGAAAGGTGACATAAGAAAGAGCATTTCAATTTAGTATTTTTACATTTAATTATTTTTACATCAGAATATTTAAATATTGAGAGCAATTTTTTTAAAAGAAAAAAGCTGAGAATTCTTGTGTTTACTCAGCATCCAAATAAATTGAATAGTGATTTTCAAGGACTGATGGCCTGGAGTGAGTACCATACAATTGGAAATTCAACAGATGGTGCAAATATTAGGCCTACGATAAACTGGCAGGAAATAAATTTTTGAATATATAGACCAGGTGATTTCAGATCATTGATACTGAACTGAACATCAGTATCAGTGTTTGACTAAAGTAAAGTAGGTGATTGTAGAAATGTGATTACCAAATCATCTGTTTACATGGAATGTGTGTGGGAATGGGGTGGCCCAGGCAGCTCTCTCCTGAGTCCTCTGTCTTAGTGATGCTTACTTCTCCAGTTTCCTCTAAACATGGTAATTTCTGTATCTAGAAATACAGGACTTTGTAGTAAGTGCCTTTTTTGTTACTCATCTATTATATATACTTGAAAGATAAAACTAATGGGCCGAGTGGTCACATATGCCTACTAGGGTAAATTAATGAGGAAGTCATCTGGTGGGAAGGCTGAAAATATGAAGAGTCAGTCAGAGGATAGAGGAAAAGAATAAAACTATGCCCCTAGTAACTTATATTTTATATACAATAATCAACAGTACAGAGACAGCATTAACGATAATCGTGGGAGGGCAGAAACATGAAGGACCCTTTCAGAATGGTGAAATTGGGGCAAGACACTTATACCAACTGTGTGCAGGGTTCATGTGTAAAAAAACACTTGCCTAACCAACCTCATAGGTTGGTAATGAGATCAGATTGAAAATACAGAGACTGGAAAAAACAGATTCTGCTAACAATAGGAAGAACATAATTAAATAATAATGATTCTAGTTATAAACAAGATGGAATAACAAGGATAGGATCTACATTCCACCTAAAACAACCAAATACTTTCATGTGTTTTTTATCACAAAAAAAATATGAGGTGATAATTTTTAAGACACTGGACTTCATTCAATGAAAAACTATGTTCCCAGAAAGATAGGAAAAAAATGAGTGAGCCCTATGATTGTTTCAGCTCAAACCTTGAGAGAGTTTCTAGGAGGTGGTACGGGGGTCGGAGGGGAGCCCAGATAGGGCCTAGCAGTGTCCCTGAGTGGAGGATGTAGAGTGGGGAGTCGGGGGAGACCAAGGTAGCTCGAGTTCACAAGACACAGTGCCAACGGGGAGAGAGCTGCACAGAGAATCCCAGAGATGTGCAGAGGACCCCATCAGACATTCAGAGTACTCAGATCAATACATGCATGTGAAGCTGGGGAGGAGCCACCCAAAAGCAGCCTCCCTCACTTAGGGCTGGGAGCAGCCTGCTCCTACCAGCCAGGTTGGAAACCTCTTGATTTATGGGGCATCGGAAGTAATACCACTGGGTAGACAAGGATTTTACTTTAACAATGCGGAGTAATTAGCCACAGACAGAGCACAGCTCTGGCCCACCTAATAAATCTTAAAAGCTAGATCCTAAAGATCAAAATGTTTCCAGATAACTAAATAGCATCGCAAACAAAGCTCAGTAATATTTATAGGAAAGCAAAAATGCCCAGCACCCAGCAAGATGAAATCCTCAATGGCTGGAGTCTAATCAGAATGTACTAGGCATGCACCAAAGCCTGAAAATAGTAGCCATAATAAAGAGAGAAAGTGATCTATCAAAATTGACCCAGGATTGACACAGATGTTAGAATTAGCAAACAAGCTCATTAAAATACTGATGGGACTTCTAGTTCCAACCAAGATGGAGTAGCTATGTTCCTCTTAGGTTCTCCTCCTCAAACTAAAAATTCCTGAACATAATACAACAAACACACATAGGAGGGCTTTGAAATGTAGAGGAAAGAAGCTAGGTTGCTTAAAGACCGTCAGTGAGAGAGAACAAGACAGAAGGAATAAAGGCTAGGGGCCACTCTGCCTCTTATCCTTCCCCCCAGTGTCAGTGGGGCCCCTTCGTGAGCTGAGCTTCCACTCCTGTCCTGTAGCAACAAAGCAGAGTGAGTAGCCCTCTGCTTTCCTCTACCTGTTATAGTCTATGTTCTTTTCCTTTTGAATGTCCAAGACTTCTGTATTTATTTCCTCTGACCTCACACCCCAACTCAGAAGTGATGAGATAGTGTGCGTCCATGCCTTCCCTTCCCCAGGAAGGTTGTAGTGGGACAAGGAAGGAGCTGAACTCTTACCTTATCCACCCTCAATGAAGTGACGTGACTTAGTGCCCTGCTTTTGTGGGGATGCTGTAGGTTGGACCAGTGACAACCTGAACATTCACACCCACCTGGACCTCAAGCTGTACCTGTACATGGGGACTGCTTGCTAAAAAGAAGATTAAATGGGATTCAGAGTCTCCCAGCATAATACCCCAAATATGCAGGATATGAGGGAAAAAGCAGTCATCATTCCAAAACCCAGGAGAATCACAACTTGAATGAGAAAAGGCAATCAAATAATGCCGATACTGAGATTAATCAGATGGTGCAATCATCTGACAAGGATTTTAAAGCAGCTATCATAAAAGTGCTTCAGTGGACAATGATGGACACTCTTAAAATACTTTTAAAACACTCTTAAAATGAGAAAATAGAAAATATAACCAAAGAAACAAATTATAAAATATAGAAATTATTAAATTCACAAATACAGTGACTGAAATTTTCAAAACATCCTGAATGGGTTCAGTTGTAGAATGGGAATGACAAAGATAGAATCTGAGGGTTGTTCAACAAAATTATGAACAACAGCAAGGAACTATACTGGGGGAAAAATAAATAGTGGCTCAGGGACTTTTGGGACAATAACAAAGGAGCTAACATTCATATCATTGGAGTCCCAGGAGAGGAGAGAAAGAAAGTGGGTCTGAAATGTATTTGAAGACTTAATGGCTGAAACTTCCCAAATTTGGCAAAAGGTATAAATGTACAGATTCAAGAAGTTAAGCCAACCCCAAATAGAATAATGCCAAATAAATACATGCCAAGACACATCATAATTGAACTTCTGAAAACTAAAGATATGAATAAATCTTGAAGCAGCCAAAGAGAAATGTCATATTACTTATAGGGGAACACTAATTTGAGTGAGAGCAAACTTCTCACGTGAAACCACATAGGCTAGTAGGGAGAGGTACATCAGTTGTCAGGTGGTGAAAAGAAAGAACTGTCAATTTAATTTTATACCTGGTGAAAATATCTTTTAGTAATGAGGAAGAAATAAATATGTTCTCAGTAAACAGAAACTAAGAGAATCTGTTGTTAACTAACCTACCCTTTGAGAATGCTTAAAGGAAATTCTCCAAATAAAAAGGAAATGAAAACAGAAGTCTTGGAAATTCAAAAGGAAATGAACATAGACTATCCCACTTGGCGTTATGATCTTAGATCATATTAGATGGCTGAAGCAAAAAATTGTAATAGCATTTGCTATGATGTTCCATATATGTAGAGGAAATACATAAGAAAATTATTTTACAAAACAGGGACAATAAAGGCACCTAAATGAGAGTATGGTTTCTATAGTCCACTTGAGGTAGTAAAATGTCGATGCCATAGATTGTGATAACTTAGTTACACTTGTATATTGTCATATCTAGAACAACTGGTAGCAAAACAATATGAAATGATGTTCTCTAAATGTTACAAATAAATCATAGGGAATCCTAAAAATTTTCAAATAACCCACAGAAAAGTAAAAAAAAGAGAGAAACAGAGAAAACAGAAAGAATAATAAATTGAAAGACTTAAGCTCTAACGTCAGTAAGTACTTTAAGTGTAAATCATCTGAATGTACTTATTGAAAGACAGAAATTGGCAGAATGGATTTAAAAATACATGATTCAATAATATGGTCTGTGCAGGAAACTCACTTCAAATACAGTTTCCCAGATAGGTTGAAAGTTAAAGAATGGAAAAAGATATGACACGCAAGCATTAATAAATAAAAGTGGTTTGGCTGTATTAATATCATATGAGCATACTTTAGTGCAAAAAAAAAAAAACCTATCTGAGACAAAGAAGGCTATTACATAATCAACCAAACAAGAAGACATAACACTCCTAAATATGTCTTCCCCAAAATACATGAAGCAAAACTGACAGAGTTAAAAGGAGAAATAGACAAATCACAGTTATTTTGAGGGATTTTAGCACCCTACTCTCAGCAATTAATACAACTACTAGACAGCAAATCAGCAAGGATACAGAAGAACTGAACAATGCCATCATGGTTGTTGACATATTAATACAAGATTCCACCCCAAAAAAGTAGAATACACACTTTTTTCAAGTACTTATGGAACATTCAACAAGGTGGACCACATCCTAGGCAATAAAACAAACATAAGACAGTTGAGAGGATTGAAGTCATACGGAGTATGTTCTCTAACCATAATGGAATCGAACTAGAACCAGTAACAGGACGGCAGCGAGAGAATCTCCAGATACTTGTAAATGTATCAAGATATTTCTAAATTATCCATAGGTCAAAAAGGAAGTCTTGAGAGAAATAAATAAATTCATAAAACCGGAGAAAAGTAAAAATATGACATATCAGCATTTGTGATATGCAGCTATAAAGCAGTGCTAAGAATGAAATTTATAGCACTACATGCTTATATCACAAAAAAAAGAGTCTCAAATTAATAATGAGAATTTCTACTTCAGGAAACCAAAAAAAAAAGAGAGAGAGAGAGAGAAAAATAAAAATAAACCCAAAACAAGCAGAAGGAAGGGAATCATAAAGGTAAGAACAAAAATCAATGAAGTAGAGAACAGGAAATAACTAGAGCAAATCAATGAAATAGAAACCCCTTTCTCTGAGAAAAATCAGTTAAATTGATAAACACTTAGCAAGACTGACAGATACAAGGAAAGAAGGCACACACCGTCAGTATCATAAACAAAACAGGATGTATCACCATAGCTCCTGCTGCCATGAAAAGGGTGATAAGGGAATCATGTAAGAAATTTTACATACCTTGAACACCAGCAACTACAAAGCTCAGCTGAAGTGAAATATGCAGCCCAATAATCCTATTTCTAATGAAATTGACTATGTAGAGAACCTCCCCCCAAATCATCAGGTCCAGATGTTTTCATGGGAGGATTCTACCATACTCTCAAGGAAAACTAACACTGATTCTATACAATTTCTTCCAGAAAATAGAAGAGAAAGGAATATGAACTTATCCAATACATTCCCATCCCAGTTTATGAGACTAGTATTGGCTTGATAACCAAAACCAGAAAAAGGCAGAGAAAAAGAGACCAGTATCAATCATGAACATAAGTGTGAAATCTTCAAGACAATATCAGCCAACTGAATTCAGCAACATATGAAAAGGAGTGTACACTGTGGTGTAGTGGGGTTTATTCCTGCTGTGTGAGGCTGGTTTAACATTTGAAAATAAATAATGTATTCCACCATATGAACAGGATGTAGAAGAAAAATCATGATGTATTATTTAATATAAAAAAACCATTGCCAGCACTAATTCATGGTAAAATCTCTCAGCTAACTAGGAATAAAGGGGAACTTACTTTACTTGATGAAGTTCACCTGCAAAATATCTACAGCTAACATCATATTTAATGCTTAAAGACTGAATGTTTTCTTGTTAAGATTGTGAACACGTCAAAATATTTGTTCCCACTACACTTTTGCAACACATTATTGATAGTTTTAACCGCTGCAATAAGACAAAAGGAAAGAAAAGTCATACAGATTGGAAAGGAAGAAATAAAACTGTCCCTATTTGGAAATGACATTTCTGCTTACATAGAAAAATCCCAAGGAATCTATAACATTTCTGCTACAACTAAAGTGACTTTGGAAAGTCACATGATACAACCTCCAAAATCAATCTCATTTCTGTATGTTAACAAACATACAGAAACCAAAATAAAATCAGAATACCATTTGGATTTCATTTTTTTCATTTCCAGAAAAGCAAAATACTTGAATAAAACTTAACAAGAAGATCATCATGCTCAAAATTCCAAAGTGATGATGAAAGGGATCAAAGAAGACCCAGATAAATGGAGAAACATAGTGTGTTCAAGAGCTGGATAACTTAACATGGTGAAGATGTAAATTCCATTTAAACTCTTCCATAGGTTTAATGACAGTCCTGTCAAAATCACAGCGAAGTATTTTGTGGACATTGATAAACTTATTCTAAAATTTTCATGGAAAAGGCACAGCTCTGGAATAAGTAAAACAACCTTGAAAAAGAAAACAATGTGATAGAATGATTTTACCTGATAGTAGGGCCTACCATACAGCTACAGGAATCATGACTTTGTGGCATTGGCACAGGAATTGACACATAGATCAGTGGAAAAGAATAGAGAACCCAGAAATAGGCCCACACACATGTGCGCATCAAAGATACAAAAGCAATTCAGTGGAAGACAATAGTCTTTTCGTTAAATGGTGTTGGATCAGTTTAACATCCTTAAGCTAAAAACAAAATAAAATCTACTTAAATATCATAGCTTATACAATATTATCCTATATTTCACATTCACAGATTTGAATGTGAAACTATAAAATTTTTAGAATAAAACATAGAAAGATACAAGGCTATACAGAATATTCTTACTCTTGAAACCAAAGTGCAATCCATACAAGGAAAAAAAATGATAAATTGAGCCTTGTCAAAATTCAGAATGTTTGCTCTATGAAAGACCTTGTGAAGAGGATGAAATTAGACAAATTACAGAGCTAGAGAAAAATAGTTGCAATCTAATGTCTATGAAAAGATTTGTGGTGTGTGTGTGTGTGTGTGTGTGTGTGTGTGTGTGTGTGTGTGTGTGTGTAATAAAAAAGCAAACAATCCCATTAGAAAATGGGCAAAGATGTAAACAGACATGTCACTGAAGAGGATATATAGGTTGCAAATAAACACATGAAAAGATGTTCGACGTTGTTAGCCATTAGGAAAGGCAAATCAAAACTAAAGTGAGATATCATTGCACAGAATGGCTAAAATGAAAAATAACGGTAACACCAATGCTAGTGATGATACAGAGAAAGTGAATCAAGCATACATTGTTAGAGGGAAAATGATATAGCTACTCTGTAAAATAATTGTGAAGTTCCTTATAATAAAAACTAAATACACACTACCATATGACCAGCAACTGCATTTTGGGGCATTTATCCCAGAGGAATGAAAATTTATATTCATGAAAAATCTTGTTCATAGCCTCTCTAAAAATAATAGCTTAGAAAGAAAAGAAACAACTCAAATGTACTTCAGTGAGTGTATGGTATACACTCTTATAGGTCATACTTTGGGATGGTACTTAGCAACAAAAAAGAGGAAGCTTCTAATACATGCACAACTTGAATGGATCACATGGGAATCATTCTGAATGAAAATAAATTACCTCAGAAGATTGCCTTCTCTGTGATTCTGTTTATATAACATTTATTATATCACAAAATTATTAATCTGGAGAACTGATAAGTGATTAACAGGAGTTACAGACAAGCGGCTGGAAGGTTAAGGTTGGGAAACCTATCAAAAGGCTTAATATGAGACCTCCTTGTCTAATTACAGTAAAGTGTTCCGGATGCATACTGGAAATAATCATACAGAAATAAGTATCTTCACTGTGTGAGGATCAATACCCTGGCTGTGAAATTGTGATATAGTTCTGCTAAACGTACCCATCATGGGAAACTGCCAACAGAGTGCAAGGTAGCTTGTATTATTTTTATGACAGCATTTGAATTTAGAAGTATCTTAAAATAAAAAATTTAATTTAAAAATAGCGATTATAACTGTATTCCATATGTTCAACAATTGCAGTAGAGACATGAAAGATACAAAAAAAGACCCAGTGTCTGAGATGAAAAACGCACTGGATGAGATCAGTGGCAAATTAAAGCATTAGTATACTTGAAGTCAAGCAATAGCATCTATTCAAAGTCAAATACAGAAAAGAAAAAGGGCCAGGAATGTAATAAAGACTATTGGAGAAGTCTAAAAGGAGGGTAGAGAGGGCAAAAAATAATGAGATATAATGACCACAAATTTTCCAAGTTTGAGGAAGATTTTAATCCTAAATATTCAAGAACCTCAACAAACTTCAAATAAAGAAAGCCTGAAGACAACCACACCACAATCAAATTAATCAAAAGGAGTAATAAAGATAGAATCTTAAAAGAAGCCAAAGGATAAAAATGTTATGTACAGAGGTGTAAGCATTATAATGTCAGTAGATTTCTGTTGGAAATAATATAAATGAGTTGAGGTCTATCCTAATGGGGCTTTTTCTGTAGACCTTCATTGTTGGAAATTATGTCATGTCTTTTACACACAGAACTGTGTGTTAGATCTGTAGCGAAGAACTACAAGATAGATCTGCTACACCCATGGAAGACCTGATAGTCAATTTTAAAAAATCTTAGTATTTCTATATCCCAAAGATCTATGCTATTCTAGGGTATAAAAGCTTAGGAGTGAATATGATTTGAACTTAACTCATGGTTAGAAGGTGTCTGAAATTGAGAACCAGGCAAATCCATCTACTCTGACCCTAAATGTATCATTTGCCAAAATAAATTCCTACAACTTAAAGCCCTAAATAAATTGCTTGAAGGAATTGGATACCAGAGATTACACAGGGGGAGTTCTTGAGTATGTATTCAAGTGGAGATCAAAGAAGCTCAACTAAAAGGTACTGGGCTGACTGATAAATGACAACTGTGGATTGAACAGAAGTTGGTTTTAAAAGAACTGTCTTGAATATTATGACTCAAAATTTGGCAGTGAAAGGAATTGAAACATGCAAAATTCCTTAAATAAAAATTGATTGACTTAAAATAAATTCGCCTATGTTACACATAAACATGATAATAATACAATGAGAAGACAGTAGTTCAACATTATTAAAGTACTGAGAGGCAGAAAAAAAGAACAAAACTGACAATCTAGAATTTATATCTTCTGAATACATCTTCCAAACTCAAAGGCAAAATAAGTTTTAGACATACAGGATTTGAAAGAAATTATTGCCAGCAGAATTACAATACAAGAAATGTTAAAACTAGTTCTTAGCAGAAGAAAATGACAACAGATGAAAATACGAATCCACAAAAATAGAATGGTGGGTACCCAAAATGGTAACTACATGGGTAAATACATAAAATCCTCATATTATTATTTAAATAATTTATTTAATTTTTTAATTAAGGTATCATTTATATACACTCTTATGAAGGTTTCACAAGAAAAACAATGTGATTACTACATTCACCCTTATTATCGAGTCCCCCCCATACCCTATTGCAGTCACTGTCCATCAGTGTAGTAAGATGCCACAGAGTCCCTGTGCGACACTGTCTTCCCCGTGACCCCCCCACACCATGTGTACTAATCATGATACCCCACAAGCCCCTTCTCCCTCCCTCCCCACCTGCCCTCCCACACCCCTTCCCTTTGATAATCACTAGTCCCTTCTTGGAGTCTGTGAGTCTGCTGCTATTTTGTTCCTTCAGTTTTGCTTCATTGCTTTACTCCACAAATGAGGGAAATCATTTGGTATTTGTCTTTCTCTGCCTGACTTATTTCACTGAGCATAATACCCTCTAGCTCCATCCATGTAGCTATTGGTAGGGGTTGTTTCTTTTTTATGGCTGAATAGTATTCCATTGTGTATATTTACATAATTTTATAGATAACCGAATTAAAAAAAATAACAATATATACTTGGCTTTGTTAAAATATATATAAGTAAGATATATGAAAATAATAGAATAAAGGCTGGGATTGGAGAAATGGAGGTATACAGTTGTAAGGTTGTTTTACTTTTTATAAAGAAGTATGATATCACTTCCTGTTATGCTGTGATAAGTTAATAAAGATACATTTAGGAGGGTAGAGGCAAAAAGATGGTACAGTAGGACGACAAGGTGAAAACCAGTTCCCACATATACACTGAGGGAACAACTACAGCAAATGCAATTAATCCTGAAAATGACCTGACTGCAGAGCAGACCATCTACACCTGGTGAAGAAGAGAAACCTCCACTGAGAAGGGTAAAGGGGCAGAGCCATGATAAATCAGGGAGGGAAAGGAATGAGGTGGGAGGGGATAAGTGCTCAGGAATCCTGCACACCTGGCCCTGAAGAACTGCTCTGGGAATATGAGTCCATGTTGCATTGGACTTTGGTGATTAATGGGGCTGGACTCCAGGGAAAGTGTCCTCTGGAGGGACAAGATTCCTGTTGCTTGTGGAGGACAGGCACATCCCATTAATCCTGCTGACACCCAGCAGTGCAGTAGTTTGAAATGTTTACAGCAGCAGAAAGTGTGCTGGGGGGGTTTGAGGTCAGAGACTGCTCTCTCTGGAGGAGAAAAGGCAGGCAGATGACACCTTCCCAGCCCTATCTCACTCCAACTGGTTAGGTGCTTGTGGGAGCCAGCTCCAAAGTGCTTGATCTTCCTCACTGGAAGCTCAGCCCCAAGGAAGCACTTCCTGAGTAACTGTCCCATTTGGTTCACTCAGCCCAGCAGTGGTCTGACTTTGCTGACTGACACAGGAAGGGTGGACAATGCTTTCCTGACACTCCTCATCCCAACTGGAATGAAACTCCCCATGAACCACACTGGTAGCTCAGCCCCATGGCAATACTCTTCTGTGTACCTGCCCTGGAAGGCACACAGCCCAGCAGGCCCAATTTGCTGATTGGCAGGCAGAGGGTGGGCTACACTTTCTTGGATCTCTGGGCCATCCTTCAGCTCAAGTGGCCAGATGCCCATCAGAACCACCTCTAAACTCTCCACCTGCCCCGTTGTCTCAACCACAGTGCTCCACAGCATGCCAGCTTCACCCAGCACACACAGCCAAGCAGTACAATGTCATAGCTGACTGGAAGGTCGAGCATAGTCCCACCCACAACAAATCCCAGTCAAACAAATACAACACAGAGGCCAGCTGCAGGGATCAGCCATCATCAGCACACAAGCAGGAAGGTGGGCCCTGACAACAGCCCACTAACAGCAACTGCAGCACAGCTACAAGACAGAACCAGGCACTACTGAGCAAAGAGTCCTAAGCTTCTGGGCACCACAGGATGCCCACTTCATAAAGCCATCACTTTCAACACCAGGAGGCATAGCTGATTTATATAATACGAAGGAAGAAACACAGAAACCCAGAAAAAATGAGGAAGCAAAAGAGTATGTTCCAAAGAAAAGAATGGGAAAAGATGCCAGAAAGAGGTGTCTTTGAAAAGGAGATCATTAATCTTCTTGATACAAATTTCAAAGTAGCAGTCGTAAATGTAATTCCAGAACTGGGGGAAAGAATCGATGACCTCAGCAAAAATTTCAACAAAGAGATAGAAAATGAAAAAGAGACACTTAGAGTTGAAGAATACAATAACTGAAATGAAAAATACCATAGATAGAATGAATAGCAGACTGCTGGAACCAGAGGATAGAATCAGTGTGATGGAAGAATGAGAACAGGAAAACAACTAAGCTGAGGAACAGAGAGAAAAAAGAATTTCTAAAAATCAGAAAATGCTAAAAGAACTGTGTGAAACTCCAGATGAAACAATCACATAATAGGGGTCCCAGAAGGAGAAGAGAGACACAAAGGAATAGAAAGTCTATTGAAGAAATAGTATCTGAAAACTTACCAGTTTGGGGAAGGAAGTCCATATCCAGCTCCTGTAAGTGCAGAGAGCCCCTAACAAAAGAAACCCCAGGAACACAGCACTAAAACTAGAGTAATTGAAATGGCAAAGATTAAAAATAAAGAAATAATCTTAAAAGCAGCACCGGAGAGGCAGACAGCTACCTACAAAGGAAATTCCATAAGGCTATCAGCAGATTTCTCATCAGAAACTTTACAGGCCAGAAGGGAGGGACATGAAATATTCAAAAGATTGAAAGGGAAGAAATTACAACCAAAAATTCTTTACATGTCAAGGCTATCATTCAGAATTGAAGAAGAGGCTATAAGTTTCCCAGATAAACAAAGGTTAAAAAAATTCACTACCACTAAACTGGCCTTACATGATATGTTAAGGAACTTCTGTAGATGGAAATGTTCTTAATTCTAAATATTTTTCATCAGTGAAAATAAACCCACAGTAATGGTAGTAGACCAATTACTTACTAAGCAATTATGACGTTTAAAAAACAAAAGTAATAAAATCAGCTATACACCAAATTAGTCAAGGAATGCACGAAATATGTAGATAATGACATCTTATACATAAACTGTGAAGGAGGAAGAATAAAAAAGTAACACTTTTAAAATGTATTTGAAATTGAGTGACCATTAACTTAATATAGACTGTTATATAGATAAGAAACTGTGAACCTTATAGTAACCACAAGCCTAAAGCCCATTATATATACAAAAATTTTTTTAAAAAAGTAATCCAAGCAAAACCATCAAATAACAATAAAAGAATATAAGAGAGGAAGAAAGGAAAAGAGAAGAACTACAAAAGCAACCAGAAAACAATTAATAAAATGACAGTAAGTACATACATATCCATAACTACTTTAAATGTAAATGGACTGAAGGCATCAATCAGATTACATAGGGAAACTGAATGGATAAAGCTAGAAGACACATCTATGCTGCCTATAAGAAGCTCATTTCAGTCCCAAAGACATATGTAGACTGAAAGTGACGAAATGGAAAAAGATATTTCGTGCAAATAATAGAGAGAAAAAGTAGGAATATCAGTGCTTATCTCAGACAAAATCACTTCAAAACAAAGAAAGTTACAAGAGACAAAGAAAGACATTACATAGTGATAAAGGGATCAGTCCAACAAAAGGATATAACCATTATAAATGACTATACACCCAATATAGGAGCACCTAAATATGTAAAACAAATACTAAGTGAACTAAAAGGATAAATAAGACTGCAACTCAATTGTATTAGGGTCATTAATGCACCACTTACATCAATGGACAGATCAACCAGACAGGAATAAGATAAAAGACCACTTTTATTCAACATAGTGCTGGAAGTCCCAGCCCTGGCAATCAGACAAAATAAAGAGATAATACGCATCCAAATTGATCAGGAAAAAGTAAAACTGTCACTATTTGCAGATGAAATGATAGTATGTATAGAAAACTCTTAAGACTCCACCAAAACCAATTAGAACTAATAACTGGATTCAGCAAAGTTGCAGGATACAAAATTATTACACAGAAATATGTTGCATTCCTATATATTAACAATGAATTAGCAGGAAGAAATCAAGAAAACAGTCCTATTTACAATTGCATCAAAAGGAATAAAATATCAATTAATAAGCCTAACCAAGTAGGTGAAAGACCTATACTCTGAAAACTGATGAAAGAAATTGAAGAAGACACAAGCCAGTGGAAATCTCTCCCAGGCTTATTTGTAGGAAGAATTAATGTCAAAATGGCCACTTTGCCCAAAGCAATTTATAATTCAGTGTAATCCCTATCAAAATACGAATGGTATTTTTCAGTAAACTAAAAGCAAAGAATCCTAAAATTTTTATGGAACTACAAAAGACCCTGAATAGTCAGAACAATCTTGAGAATGGGGCGTAGGTATCACGCTCTCTGACTTCAAGCTATACTACAAAGCTGCAGTAATCAAAGTAGTACTGTCACAAGAACAGATGAGTGGAACAGAATAAAGAGCCCAGAAGTAAACCCACATATATATGGCCAATTAATATATGACAAAGGAGTCATGAATATACAGTGGGGAAAAGACAGCCTCTTCAATAAATGGTATTGGGAAAATTGAACAACTACATGCAGGAGAATGAAAGTGTATTACTCCCTAATACCATAAATTAAACTTGAAATTATTAAAAACCTAAATATAAGACATAAGCCTATAAAACTTTTAGAATAAAACATATGCTAAAATCTCTTCAACATAAGCATGAGTTATTTTTTTCCGGATATATCTCCCAGGCAAGGTAAACAAAAGTAGAAGTAAACAAGTGGACTACATCAAAATAAAAAGCTTCTGTATAGCAAAGAAAACCATCAAAAAAACAAAAAGGTAACCTATGGTAAAGGAGAATATATTTGTAAATGATATGTCCAATGAGGGGTTAACATCCAAAATATATTAAAAAACTCATACCCCTCACCATAAAAAAAATACAAATAGCACAATTAAAAAATGGGCGGAGGACCTGAATAGACATTTTTCACAGAAGATATACACATGGCCAACATTCACATGAAAAGATGCTCCACATCACTAATCCTGAGGGAAATGCAAATCAAAACCACAATGAGATACCACCTCACACCAGCAGAATGGTCACTATCCAAAATACAGGAAATAAGAAGTGTTGATGAGGATGTGGTGAAAAGGGAATCTTCCTACATTGTTCGTGGGAATGTAAATTGGTGTAGCCACTATGGAAAGCAATGTGGAGATTCCTCGAAAAACTAAAAATAGAAATACCTCATGACCCAGTGGAAGGTAATTTTTAAAGGAAATTTGTTGACATAGGTTATGACAACTACTTATTTGGGCTGATTGAGTCTTTTCAGAATTTTGTCCATTAATTTTTTTGTCACCTTTCTTGGTTTTGCCATACTTCATCATCACTGCTATATGAGCCCCTTGGCCCAATATACATAACTTTGCTCTAAAAGTCCACTAACTGGAAGTGCTTTCTTTTCATCACGAGCATATTTAGTAAGCGTAAATTTTGCATTGTATTTCCCTATCCTCAAGTCTTCCTCTCTTTGTGGTCAATGTAGGAAGGATGTCATTTGAATTCCTTTCTGTATCTGTGCTAGTTTTGAGCTACTATGGCCATTTTGTCATTGTTTGAATATGATTAGGGATGAGTCCCTAGTCACATCTTCACACTTACTTTTGAAATAAACTGAGACCACGTCCCTCTTTTCCTTTGAGAAAACATCATGGCCATCGTCCCATCAGTTCTACAGACAGGTGCTGAAACTGCTCAGACTTACGAATGAGAGGCATTCCGAAGCAGACAGACATGAGATTTGGAGAGTAGGGTTCGGTTCTGGCTCTGATGGTGACTGACTGGGACATCCTGAGCAGGTTATGACGGCCTTAGTTGGTTTTCTCTTCTGCAAAATGAGGATAATAGTAAGTCTTGCCTTGCAGGGTGTTATAAAAGTTAAAGATAATATCTATGTAAACAGGTGTGGCTTGTAACCAGTAAATGATATCACTATTAGTTCTGTGACTGCATTCTGGAAACAAGTGGGAAAGGGAGCATTAAGGAAAACACTTTATACCATTTCTGTCTCCATTTGAACTCTCTTCTTCCACTTGCTTATAATTTCTGTGACATCCTGTAATCCCCACTTTGGAGTTTCTAGCTCTACCTACTCATTAATGCAGATTTACTAGTATCTGAGGTTGCTGACTTGATTGAAAAAATTATTTCCCAGTCCTCAAACCCAGGGGCTGTGTTGTAAAATAGTGCTGGGGTATATCCTGACTCTTATTTAATGTGACCCCTCCTAAGGAGCCTGCATTCTGGGGGGTATGATGTGCCTGCTGCCCTGCCCTCTTTGTGGGGCAGCATGAATTGTTACTTAGTAGAGGTGACAGGTACTGGAGGGATGGGGTCCCTGAGAAGGGGAAGGACGGTGGTGGGAGAGGTCATAGAGACTGAAGAACAGCAGGTACCGCAGAGCGTGCAGTCACCTGTGACACACATCCACGAGGACCAAGGGGGTAAGCGTGGAAAGTGCACATGGGGTTGTAGAGCCCAGGGTCCCGGGGCGGGAGGCGGAGGTGGCCGAAGGTGCCTGGGGCGAACAGCTCGACAGGAAACACCAAGGGGACCAAGCCATCCCAGTGGGCTGAGAATCATCAGTAACTGTGAAGGACGGACTCCCTGCTGCCTTAGTAACAGAGTGCAGGTGGGTGGCGAAGCCACGGCAAAGGCTCTTTGAAAATAACGCAGACATGTCCTGTTTTAGGCACAGCTGGGGCCCTGCACCTTCCTGCCTGTTGCTCATTCTCCTGGCAAAGACTCCAGGTCTGCTGGTGAAGAATCTCAGTCTCAACCACGTTCTGTTTGGTGGGTGGATTCCCATCATCCACCCCAGAGCAACCTGCCCCAGTGCCTGTTCACAGCCGCAGGATCCTCCCTGGCGACTCAACTATCTGAGTTCTGCCCCCTCGCAGTGGCACTCCCCCCTCTTGGTCGTGCTCCGGGCTTCTTGCCCCATGCGCCCTGCCTGCTCCTCCCCCCTTACTGGAGAGACGCCTCCCAGCGCTGAGCTTGCTCTGTGAGGGCAGTGCAGGGTCTCCCCCAGGACCTGAGAACTGGCCAGGAGGGTTGATGGGAAGGAGGCCAGGTGTGCTTTGATTCAGGAGTTGGGCAACACTGATTGTCCCCTCCACGCCTGGTAGGTGGACGCGCTCTGTGCCTGCAGTTTGTATCCAACTTGCTCAGGGTGCCCGGGTTTGCCTCTTGCGGGGGGGGAACATGGCGATGGCAAAGATCCCCACACAATCGTCAGCCTCGTGTCATGAGAGCAGCCCTTCAGAAAATAGTCTTTTTTGCCCTGGGTCTTACTTCATCAACATGACTACTAAACTAGCATACATTAACTTCATGCTTGGATCTTTGAGAACAATCAGAAAATGGCAGAAGTAAGCATCAATTCACCTCTTTAAGTACTACAGTGGAAATTAAGAAAACCTCCCCAAACAACCTGGAAGATGCTTTTGAAAAACTGATATAGTATGGATAGATAGATATACTTATTATGTGTATATATAAATATATACTACATAGAATATGTACTTATGGATAAATATATATAATGTACTTTATATTATATTTACATTTGTTTACATTTAAATGAATTTAAATTTATATTAAATATAAATGTACATTAATATATGCATTATATATGAAGTACATATATTATGTAAATACATAAATATATGTGTAAATATGTCAATCTATAAAATATTAATATATAAATATATACTCATGTATTTGTAATATATATTTATATGTACACATAATACATATATTTATGCATATAATCAGTTTTAAAAAGCAGGTTACAGGTTTGTTTGCAAGATTCTTAATATTTATATCTATAAATAAATACATATTATATACCTATATATATACACATACAAATATATATTTTATATATATATATATATAGATAGATAGATAGATATAGATATACATTGCATATGGGTTTACACACACACACACAGATATTCATCAAGAATAGCAGGCTTTCTGATGCATATATCCCTTGGTCTCTTGTGGCTGTGTATCAAATTGGAAAGCACAAAATCTAGGACTTGGCTGGTTGCCCAGGCAGTCAGTGTGACTCAAGGATGACACAAGCTCTCTTGCCTGTTATACTCCCTTCATTATCTGCCTACTCTTACTTGCCCTTCCTAGGTCGTGTTTCATTATTGGAATTAACAAGTGAACTAAAATGGCTTGTAGTATGAGTTTACTTTGTGCAAGGCACTTTTCCAATTACTTTGTATATATTTTGCTCACAACATCCATATGAAGTTGTCACTGTTGGCTCCTACCTGACAGCATCTTTCTGCCCTTCTAATATGCTCATAGAGTCCTAGTTTTGTTCGTTGTTCCCCTCAAATGAAGAAACTGTCTTCATCTCAGGTACAAATTCTCAAGTTATGGTATCCCATTCCCCTTGCTGGTGATTTGGCTACATGGTGACCACATAAGCCAGTTTTGGTTTGAGATATGAGCAGCCTGATGGTCTGCCTGGAAGATTGTCTTTGTAGCATGAATCATGTGGGAGACGTGCTGCTGTGCAGGAAGCTGTTGTGTGTGATGGGATGTCCGTTGCCCATGTATTGCAGCCCAGGCATGCTAGCCTGATGAAGAAGACACTCTGGGATAAAAGAAGAAAAATGACCCTAGGTCTTTTTTGGGGTCACTACATAAAACAACTCTGAAGCAGTCTTATTTCAAGGCTTCTTACGGAGAGGTATCAGTCAGCTATGGCCATGATTATGCTGCGTAACAACCTGCCAAAAGTGCAATGACTCAAAACTGGAGTCATTTTTTCAACTTCAGGTGTGTGCAGGCTGGCTAGGGGTTGAGTGACCTATACTTCACTCAGGTGGTTTTGGCTCCAAGCTGCAAGCTGTGTCCAGACTTAGACTGTGTCTCTTTCATTTTCTGGGCAAGTGTACTCAATTGTACAAGAAAGCAAGCCCAAACACACAGGCACTTTTTGAGTCTTCGCTCATGCCGTGTGTCCTAATGTCAAATTGACTGAATCAGGCCAGGACCAGATCTTCCATCAACTGAGCATTGCTGGTGAAAGTGTCTGCAGAGTCATGTGGCAAAGGATGTGGATACAGTGAGGAGTGAAAAATTAAGAACATGTAGTGCAATATACCAAGGGATATCATTTCCCTTATTATTTAAACCAGGGGAGACAGACTTTAATGTGGCTTGCAGATGGAGAGAATAGGTTGGAAATTATAAAACTATAAAAGCCCACTATCCTACCCCACAGAGACAGAGCTACACTCCAATATTTCCACATTTTAGTGTATGTTTAGTGTATTAGTTATCTCTATCTCTAGCTGTCAGCCATCCAAGTAGAGGTAGGTGTTCCCAGTTTCCCAACTTCAGGCGAGAACAGAACCTGTGCCTTTGGAGCTATGTCGAGTAAATACAGGATCATCATTTCTAGGACAGATGCCAAGAGTTCTTTAGGCTTTTGTGTAGAGTCCATTTGAATTTGCACAGATTTCTTCCCCAAATTGACTTAAATATCATTTTGGGCAATGAGGCAAAAGAGGAATTCAGAAAGAGAGGAAATGGAGAAGAGAAAGTAAAGTAAGAGTGAGGATTAAAGAAACACACACCCATTGGGTAATGATGTAAGAAAATATATGAGCCATGCTAAATTGGTGGTTCAGATATTACTGTGGGATTAAGGGGTCAATAAAACATCTCTTTTCTCCCTCTCAGAACCAACTGAAAAAGAAGTAAAGTCAACTGTGTAGAAATAAAAATCTCAGGTTTATTCCTGGTGATTTCTAGAATGGCCAAAAGTTTTCTATATGCAGGCATACCTCATGGTTTCCTCACACTCCCTCCCAGTTACAACAGCTCTGGGAAGCCTCAGGCTTTAGAAACAGGCTTCAAAGGAGAGAGGGCAGTGTGTCATGCCCCCAGCACCCACATTCACTTCGCTCTGATTGACAGAGGTGTTAACCCCAGTTCCACGGAGAGGAGTGATCTCTCCCGTTGATGGAGAAGCTCTGTCCACTGTGATTCCTGAAGGGGAAAAGTCTTGTATAGAAGTAAACGAAGAACTGAAGACCCAATTTAAACCTGAGTGTGTCTTAAAATAAATAAGGAATGAGCATAATACCCTGTAGCTCCATCCATGTTGTTGCAAATGCTAAATAAATAAATAAATAAGGAATAAAGGATAGAGATTGATTTTTGGAAGTTCTGTAATGATAGTATTTTAAGATAACTAAGTATGAATATAAAAATGCATACATGTGAATATGTCTTCAGCTTGAAATATAGGCACAGGCTTTATGCACTTCATTTGGAGCCGTGAGAGCAATCAGGTGTGCCGGGAATGCATGAACCTGCCCCTGCAGTCTCGAACTGGGGATCGCACCAACTCTGTGTTCTCCCTTTTCTTTCACGTCAACTCTCCCTTGATGCCCATGAGGCTTTGGGCCCTACCTGTCCCTCTGCCCTGGACCTACTCCCTCTAGCCCTGTTCCCAGGTCTCAGAGCCCCTCCTCCCCTGCCCTGACTATTAGGGCTTAAGGGCCAGGGGTTGGTTGGACGTCCTCCCTTGTTCTGCCTTTTAGCTGTTTAGGATGAAGCAAGCTCATTCACACAGGCCTCAGTTTTCTTGGCTGAGAGCTGGTCTGACAGCTGTGTGAGACTTGAAAGGTGGCCAAGATGGTGAGTGTCTCGGAATCGCACAGTCTTGGTAGTGGTATTACCCCAAGTTCATCATCGTTGGGCTGCTGAGGGCAGCTGAGAAAAGCCACAGAAACCTGCTGACTTGCTCCACTACAGGTGTACAGCTTTGGTCTCTGCTGGATCCTCCAAATGGCTCGGCATTTTGTTTGGGCTTTGTGCCCAACTACCTCTAAATATAGACTTGGGCAGTGTGGCTAATAAAACATCCCTTTTGTAGATAAGTTGAAAATTATGAAACTGTAAAAACCCCACTATCCTACCCCACAGGGATAGCTATACTCCAGTATTTCCACATTTTAATGTATTTTTAGTGTATTAGATATCTCTATCTCTAGCTATCATCAATCAATCTGTTTATCTATATCGACTGACCTCTAGCTATCATCTGTCTATATCTATCAATCATCTATCTATATTTTATACATAGTCCCAGCTGTGTATCTTTCTTCTGTGGACTCAGCACATTTTCCTTTTCCTCATTAGGAGAAAGAAGGAAAAGCTCACTTTTCCTGTAGCAGCTGTTGGAGACCCCGACTTGTCCCTGCCCACATTCGGGCTCCCCATCCTGCCAAACAGCCACTGAGAGGACAGAGAGAGGCCAACAGCTCTGCTGCCTCCGTGTCCACAGGCTCCGGTATCTTCTCCTGCCTCTTCGGCTCAGCTCTGTTTCCAGGCTGATCCCACTTATTTTCTCCAGGACTCAGCACCTAGCCACCTCTCCCTTGGGTCACTAGCACTGGCCTCTCTGATACCCCATCAGTCATCTTCATTTGGAAAATTCCACCCTTCTCCTCACCCAGCAGCCACTGCCCTGCCCTTCCCCACCAGAGAGGAACCCCGGCCTGCCCCCCTCCACAGCCTGCCAGCACGCTTGTGCACTGCTGCCTAAAGGTTCTGCAGAAGCTGTTTTCACTCAGGTTGCCCAGTCCTCTGGGTCTCCACACTCCTGAGCTCTTTCCAGACCACCTTGTCTCACGTGTTCTGCCACCACATACCATCTTGACTACCTGCAAGACCCCCCCTTGGTTCTCCTGCTGCTTTCTCCCTGCTCTCGCCAGGACTTTTAATCGGTTGATCATCCTCTGCCTTTTCCGTGGAGATCCTAAGTTCTTACTTCACACCCCCTCCTTGGCTATTTCATCCACCTCAAAATCTCTGCCTATTTTAACCCTTTAGCTTGAGACCCTTTCTTCCACATCACACTAACCGTTCCGCACTACCTTGCCCCACGGGCACTTCCGAATTTCTGTGAACCAAACAGAACATCCTTAAAACAGAGCAGTACTCAGCCTTAAAAAGGCAGCACTGACACCTGCTACAGCGTGGACGCACCACGAGGACATGATGCTGAGTGAAATAAGCCAGACACAAAGGGACTGAGTCCGCTACTGTGCGCTACCTAGAGGGATTACATTCATAGGAGCAGGAAGTAGAATGCTGATGGCCAGGAGCTGGAGGAGCGGGGAAGGGGTAGGTAAAACTTAAAGGGCACAGAGTTTCAGGTCTGGATGATGGCAGAGTTCTGGGGATGGCTGGTGGTGGTGGTCACACCATGTGAATGTACTTAATGCCACTGAACTGCACACATGAAAGCTGGTAAAAGTTTTTCACAGCTTCATTGAGTTATGATTGACGTATAACATGCAAATTTAAGGGGTACAGTGTGATGATTTGGTACACAAATATATTGAGAAATTAAGCTGGGAATTTTATATTATGTGTGTTTTACCACAGTTTGGAAAAACAGCCCAGACCATCTGTTCCTCCTCTTCTTAGGCGTCCACTTCCTGACCGGTGCAGCCTCCCTTAGTCTCCATGTTGGATAAGCAGTTGCTCAGTCCCCGTCCCCACCCTCGCACCGCGGGAGAGCGCTGTGCCCGTGCGTCCTTCGCATCCTCCCCACCCTCCGGGGCCAACCCGGAAGCGCGGCTCTGGGAGCCTGCCTTTCCTTGCGGCCTCCCTGCTCCCGCTCTGGTCTGGATTTCATCTCTTGGAGATGACCACCTCCTGGTTCACCCTGCAGATCGCACCCCCCAGGCTCGCATGCTTCTGCGGAAGGCTCACCTTCGCACCTGCATTTCTCTTGACCGCAGGTGAGTGCCCATTCTCCTTTCTTTGACAAGCGAAGTTACACAGACGTGATCTGCACACAAAACTGGGCTCAAAAGACATTGTAGACCTAAATACAAGAGCTAAAACTATAAACCATTTAGACCAAAAAAAAAAAGGGGGGGGGGGGCTAAATCTTCCTGATCTCAGGTTCAGTGACATTAAAGTCCAAATGATAAAAAAAAATTTGGTAATTTAGATTTTGTCAAAATTTAAACCTTCATCTCTTTGAAATACTTTAAGAGAATGAAAAACAGTCCACAGCCCAGAAAGAAATATTTGTAAAACATAACTGACATCAAACTTGTATCTAGACTATGTAAAGAATCCTTACAACTAAATAATAACAAGAAAAACAAATAAAACATTTGGTAACGATTCGAAACAGACCTTAATAACAAGTGTCTTCAAACATGTAGAGAAATTGGAACCCTCATACATTCCTGGGGTGACTATAAATTGATGCAACTGGAAAAAACAGTTTCTTATGTTAGTTGCCATATGACCTGGCCGTTCTACTCATATATATATATGTGTATATATACATATATACACATATATATATATTATAAGAGCTAAAATTATAAACCATTCAGACCAAAAAAAAAAAGGGCTAAATCTTCCTGATTTCAGGTTCAGTAAAAATTTATTTCATAGATGTGACATTAAAGTCCAAATGATAAAAAAAAAATTGATAATTTAGGCTTTGTCAAAATTTAGAACTTCATCTCTTTGAAATACTTTGAGAATGTAAAACAGTCCATGTATACACACACACACACACACACACACGAGCAATAAAAATTTTGTGCACAAAAGACTCATATTGGAATGTTCATGCCTGCACTGTTCAAGATACCCCAAAAGTGGAAATAACCCAAATATTCGTGAACTGGTAAGTGCATGAACAAACTGGCATGTCCGTAAAACTTTTGGCACTAAAAAGAAACAAAGGACTGATACATGCTACACAGATGTGCCTCAAAAATACCATGCTAAGTGAAATAATCCAGGCACAAAACACTATACATTGTATGGTTCCATTTATATGAATTGTCCAGAACAGGCAAATCTATAGAAACAGAGAGTAGATTAGGGTTGCTTCAAATGTGAACAGAGTCACTACAACTGGGCACATGGATTGTTGTGGGGATGGTGGATATATTCTCAAATTAAATTGTGATGAACTTCACAAATGTACCAAAAAGTCATTTATTTAATCCATACCCTGAAAGCAAGTGAATTTTTGTATGTAAATTATATTTAACTAAAGCTTAAAAATCGATCTCATTGTTTGGTAGGGTAGTATTGAAATGTGGAAATAATTTTAGATATATTCTTAATTAAAAGATCAGGCATGTGAAGGTGATTTAATTTCTGTTAACAAGTAGTTATGTTTGAGTATGTACATGCTCACACACACCCTGGAGTAGGAAAATGACCGAATCACTGTGCATCAGAACAGGAAGAAGGGTGACTTTTGATTGGAGATATGAATTTTCTCTCGCTCATTTTCTAATTTTACTACTCATCTATAGATCGAAATGTTCTTGGAGAGTCCATCACATGCTTATGAGATAGAATCATTCTTGTTATTCGCCTGCCCCTAGTTGGTGCTTTCCTTCTTCACATTTCCGCTTTGTACAAGGACACCAGTTTCACTGGACACTGACAGTGTCTTATTTCCTTTAGAATTCCCTCTCCCATGTATTGGACATGCATATGGTAGTAGGCATCAAAAAAATGTACGCTTGTTGGATAAATACATGGAAAGGTAACAAAGGAGTGAGAAAGTTTGTACCTTCAAATCCAGACTGAGATTACCCATAGGACGATTTCCAGGATTTCCATTTTGTTGTGGAGTGAACTTCCACAACACACACACACGTGCACACACACGTGGTAATCATTAAATCAAGGGAGTGTACATTGGGTTGCATATTGGTTCTGTCACATTCCCACGCTCAGACAAAATGCAGAAGGAAATAGCGTTGACCTCAGTGCACTGTGAAGAAGTCTGAAGGCCCCACAGGAGGAAAGTTCTCCTGTCCATGGGTGAGAACTACGCTGTGGCTGATGCCCACACCTGCTGCTGTCCGTTTTCTCTGGTAAGTGACTCTGCCCCTGAGCATTTAAGGTTGCTTGGTGGATGTGCTCCAAGTAGGCTGTTTGCTCTTCCCGCTGCACTGTTTGCTCTTCTGTTTTATAGCACCCGCACCCTGGGACTATATTTCAGCAATTATGTATTGATTATTGTCTATAACTCATGGAGCATTTATGGAACAAGTAGATAGCAGTTACTTGGTGAAGTTTGTATATGGCCTGTGATGATTTAGAGACTCATGAAATCTTAGGAAATTGCTAGTCATCAAGGACAACCTCCTTGTTCTAGGTGAGAACCTGACCAAGTCCACAGTGGAGAGAGTCTGAGAAAGCTCCTTGGGGAATGTGTTGCTTGAAGATTCTTTGCAGGAAGATGGGACGGATGGGAAAGGCTTGTAAGATGGTGAAGACATAAGGAGGAGAGGAGAGGAGCAGTGATACAGAGGGAATCAGAGGGACTGGCTGTCTAGTGTAGCAGGGGTGTGAACTTAGAGCTAATGTAGACTAGACGGGGTGTATGGTTCATGTGATGGGCAGGGACAACGCTTAGTTGCTGGAGAGGAGCAGGTTTTGGCTCAGGTAGTGAGGAGCCCAGGATCAGGTTACCTGCAGGTGCAGGACAGGTCAGCGTGACAGGATCCACCTGTTGGAGCCCTGGAAGCGCAGAGTGGGGGGTGAGGAGAACCGAGGGCATGAAGGGCTGGAGCTGCAGGGCCTGGGAGGCCAGGGACACAGAGCAGGCACTCAGGAGAGAAGAGCCTGTGGCCAGGCTCCCCTGTGCTGCCTCAGATGCACGCTCAGAGCGGGCCGGGCAGGCCAGCGAGGGAAGCTTGCCTGGAAGGGGGGAGGCGGTGTGCTGCACTGCCCGGGCTGAGGGGATGAGGCCCCCACAAGGTGGGGGTAAGGCGAGGAAAGGAGAAGATGGACCTTTGAAAGATTTTGGTGGGAGAAAAGATGAGGCTTGAACAGAGGGTCTAAATAAAAATGTCACATGTGTTGTGGATTGAATTCATACCAGATATTTCTCATAAGTTTAGTAAAGCAAATGTCATAAATAAATGAATAGAAAATGAATGAATGAATACAATGATGATGACTAAGTCTATGAATAAATGAATTGATGTAATAAATGCCTTTCCATTGACTTAATAATCTTTCTTGCAAATATCCACAATATCTAAAAAGTATATCAATGCACATACTTTTTAATACTTGGGATGTGTTATATGGGTATGTGTGTACATATATATGCACATAGATAGGCAAGTAGGTATAGGATAGCAGCTAGACAGAATGAAGTGTCCTTTATGTTTCTCATTCTTTTGCCAGCTTTCTCAGGAACTGCACAGCTGGGGCTCAGCCACTGGGCTTCTGATAGATACATTTCAGGTGATAGAGCTTATAAATACATGTTACTGCCCGTGGGTTTGTAACTGTATGTGTGTGTGTCCATATACTTGTATGTATACCTATGCGTGTATATTTTCCTGTTTTTTATTCTTAATGCTGCTTCCTTACTGCAGGACACCCTGCAGCTGTGTCTGCATCTTGCTGTCAACTGTCTGTCAGCCGGGGAAGCAAACTGCCCTGGTCCTGTTCCAGCCATGAACCGGTAGACTGGCAAAACTGGGAAAGCCTGCCTGCCCCTGGCATGTCAAGTGTGGCTCGTAGGAGTGCCGACAAAACTGACCGGGGCAGATGGGATCTCCCTCTCAGGTCCAAAACCTTCAGTCATGGACAGTTGAGGAGCAAATATACTTCTGGGGACCTTAATTCTGACCTCGAGTTTGTATTCCCCAGGACACACTGGCATTGTTCTCTGGAGTCCTTGTCCCTTGGTGTAGTCTTTGAACCTCACCCATGCAAGTCAGGCCCCTTGCCCTTGTCCTTTTCTGCCAACCCCAGAGAGAGGGCCTCCCTGAAAACCTGGGTTCCTAAGGTGCCACACAGAATCTCCCTACATGCGCTTCATTCATCCTGTGTAGCGTCCTGGGAAGTCATCCTGTGCAGCGACCAGGTTCCAACGTTATTTCTCTGGCTCGTGTCCTGCTCTGAGAGGCCATCCGATCATCACAGAGAGTCATTCCTAAAGATGAATTTGATTAGTGGTGTATAGGGGTCGAGAAATAAGTCTAAGGATCTTTCAGATGCCTGTCACTCGCAGTGCCACCCATTTAACCTCGTCCAGATGGGCTCTGTAGGATAAGGGGTGGAATTCTCGATCAGAGCATAGCAGGAGACAACCGAAAGGACTGCAGCTTTCCATCACACCCTGTGCATTTTAAGTGACAACAGTTTCAGTTTTAAAGGTGAATGTAAAGCAAGTGAATCATGACTGATTAGCTTATCAGCTGTTAATTATATTGCTGATTATAAATTATAAACTAATTCTGATTAACACAGCAGCTAATTCATTGACATCTTTGGTTACGTTACAAGTTGACATGCACAATTGCAAACTCATGGGAAAGGGGAAAAAAATGTATCCATAAGCTATGTGATCAGTGGCACAGTGGCAGAATCCTAGCTGTGTGCTTCTTGAGAAAACCCGCAAAGGAATGGGAAATATAAAGGACACTTGGAGTTATTGTTCTCATGCTAAAAATAGTCCAGCTGCCTTCCAACACGAGGCGAGTCATGTATGGAAAACCTGTATTTTAATATCCAACATTACTCACAAAATCAGGAAAATGTACAATTAACTTGATAGTTGATGTTCTAACCAGTGCCTTGGTGAATAGGGACCTTTTGCTACTTTAAATCACCATCTGGATGCTACATAAAAGTTTGCTTTCAATGGCTGGAGCTGGCTTGGCTGGTCCACAGCTCTGTGTCGTGACTCCTTTGAACTCATTTGCATCTGAATACTGTCAGATAGTATGTGTAACAGGATCACAAGCGCCAGCTGGGGGAGTGTGCTTGCTTTCCTAAAACAGTGCTCTTCCTTTTGAGTAATTGAATAGTTCTTGTTTATTTACTAATTTTCAAAGCAAAATATGGACATTTGACAATCAAAATCATCCTCTCACAATTCCTGGTGGCTTTATAGACATTTCACCTTTTCTTCATAATCCTAAATCTTCATGTGCAGGCCTCATAGGCATGTGTAAGCACTGGAAGGGAATAATTAGAAACATCTGTTGATATTTACTAGAAGCAGATATTAGAGGAATTAAAATAAGTATAGCCATCACACAATAGCTTAAAGAAATGCAATATAAAAGAATGTCTGAATATCATGAGTGGATTTCTATATACATACATTCTGTGAATACACCATATATGGATACACTATATGGTATAAAAATCCATTATGAAATGATATTAATAGCAAGCAAAGTTAACATGTACTGAATAAGCATTCTGAAATATTGATTTCTTATTTTACTGAATAGCTTGCCAGTGTGTTTAAAAATAACAGCACATACTGAGTTGATGACCACGGTTGTTCCTAGCATCAGGGCCTGGAAGGAGGCCGGACGTCTATGCTCTGAGCCATTCCTCAGACACCTGTACTGCAGCGCCATCTGCAGCCTGTGACACTACAGCCCTGGCCCATGTCTTCCTATTGTCATGTCAGCTGTTGGCATTAGGTTGATGGCTTTTGTTAGAGCTGCTTGAAGCGTTTTGCTGCAAGACTGTGCAAACATCCACTCGACCCTCAGATTTGAGTGGGAAGGTTGTGTTCCTGCAGCTTGCCCAACACAGACCCTCCTCTCCATGGCAGCACATGGTGGGAGCTGTGCAGATGCCCACATTTGGTACACGTGTGCATGCTTTCCAAATACAGACAGTTGATGTTAGGAAATAGTTTCTTGATTTTAGTGAAGTTAAAAGGTTCTGTATAATTTTAAGTCAAACTGGTGATCAGAATATGAGCTCATGATGTAAAGACAAATTACATGTGAAAATAAGAGCATAAATTTAAAAATATTAATAGCTTTGCTAAAGGAGCTTAAAAAAATACCAGTATAAGTAAGGCAGGGCCTTATCTCCTGCAATTCTGATCCAGTGTGGCTGGAGTGGGCCCTGGGACGGGACTGGGGAATAAGAAATGAGAAAGAATAAAGGTGACCTTGACACTCCCAAAAAGAGACAGCAAGAGTGGAGTTGGAGAAGGAATCAGCACTCAAAGGGATACGTGGCCTGCAAATCAATGTGAGGGGTCATCAGCCAAAGGTTTTATTAAACCTTTTAGGAGTGAATGCGATCACACGGAAGAAAGGAAGAAGAAGGAAGGGAGTAGGGTCAAGCCCAAGGGACTGAACACCGAGGCCCAGATGGGCGGTCCTGGCATGGAGCCCTGCGCGCAGCAGCCAGTGGCAGGAGAGGGAGAGGGAGAGTGTCTCAGAGGCTGAGCAGGGTCTCAAGGAGAACGAGCTTCCAGCCATGTTGCCAGCTGCCTGAATGTTGAGTCAGGAGAGGACAGAAGAGTGATCTTCCGAGGTCATCGGGCAGCCTTGCTGGAACCAAGCTGGAGATGGATGCAAGCCGCAGGTAGGCTGATGAGGGGCTGGGGACTCTGGGTCCAGAAATATGGTTGACGAGAAATTGTAAAGAATTCTCAGTATAAAACCATTAGAAATGGTGAAGAAATCATAATAAGCATCATCTAAATGAATCACTTTATTCAGAGGAAAATTTACAAAATGCCCCAGGAGCCACAAAAAAAGACAAATTAGGAGAGAAGACTGTGGAAAAAAGTGTTGTAGGCTACACTTGAAGACTAGAAGCCATGGGATGACCTGCTCTGTGTAACCAAGTAGGCTTGGTGTTACTGGCAGACCCAGAAGACCCAACCAGGGAACTGCACAAAGCAGAGAGAGAAAAAGGAGTCTTCATGGAGCTGGCACACTCAAAATTTGTGTAGAAAGGGTGTTCTAGAAAAAAAATCCCCCTGCGAAAGGAAGATGATCAGGAAATGTGTCTCTGGCACCTGGGCTTCTGGTGACATGGCAAACATCTGACCTGGGAATTTGTACTCATCTGGATTTGGAGTTTGACTTTAAACTGCAGAGAAATTTTCACTGGAAGTGATTCAAGGTTAACAACCATTCTGGAACACTGGGTGCCAGCACATGCAGAACTTCTGCGAAGGGACACACCGGCAACCAGGTTACATAGAACTTCCGTCACTTGTTCCATAAATGTTTATGGGACGCCTGTCATATGCCAGGCACTGTCTTGGCCCTATGCTGGGGATGAATCAGGGAACAACACAGGCAAAAGTTCCTAAACTCATGCAGCTTACATTCTAGCATGGGAGAAAGGAAACATGAACAAGAAATAAATGCAATAAGTAAACCTATCATCTAGAATATGATCAAGGTCAGGATGGAAGGGTGCAAGTCATGAAAGCTGCCATTATTGGGAAAGGCTCATGAAAAAGGTGAATTTGAGTGAAAATGTGACTAAGGTGAGGAAGTCAGCAGAAGATTATTTGGGGAAAGAGAGTTGCAGGCAGAAGGAAGCACTGATGCCAAGGGCCTAAGGTAGGAGGATGTTGCTGAAATGAAGTCAGCAAGCAAGATGATGTCAGAGAGCTGGTAAGAGGGCCAGAGCATGAATCCTTGGGTTACTTTCAGTGAACTAAGGAGCCATTTTATGATCTGACTTAAATTGTTAAAAATCACTCTGGATGCTGTGCTGAGAACAGGGCTAAGGGAGAAGAGGGGTTCAGGGAACCAGTTCGGAGGCTACTCTAGTTTGGAGGGGGAAGAGAAATGGTGTTTGACCAGGGAGGAGGCCCCAGTAGTGATGACAAGTGGCTGGACCACAGTCTGTCTTTCTAATTCAGAGTCGGTAGGGTTTCATATGGTTTGATGAGGGATGTAAGAGAGAAGATGAGCACAAAATGACTGGAGATGTGCTTGAGTAACTAACTCTAAGGACAGAATGCCACCACGTTAATCGGGAAGCACCAGGTGGATCTGTTTGGAGGGTAAGATTAGCAGTTCAGTCTGGATGTGTTGAGTTGATTCTGGAATTTGATTAAAAAATTGGGTTGGAGATAACTTGGAATTCTAAGCATATAAATGGACTGCAAATCTATGAAGCTAGAAAACTTTATTAAGGAGGGAAGTGCTGATAGAGAAGAGGGGGACCCAGTGTCAGTGGGGTGGGTAGTCGGTGGCTAAGTGCAAGGCGTTCTGGGGCCCTCTGGCATTAAGAAGAAAAGGAAGAACTGGAGGAGCAGGAGAGGAGATGGGCCAGTTGGGTGTGAGAAAAAGCAAGAGACTGCGCCAAGAATGGTGAGGTGTCTTGGATTTTACCCCACAGTTTCCTGGGTGGGGAAAGAGGACACAGATCTCACAGGTCACAGACAAAGGACAGTTTACTACTCACAACTAGGGTCAGCTACACAATTTTGGGGGCCCAGTGCAAAATGAAAAAAACAAAACTGGATCCTTTGTTCAAAGAGCAGGAATAGTGTCTTACCTCTCCTAAAGGTTAGCAGTAGTGTTTCTCCCTCCATGGGCACTGTGCTTGATTGAACATATGGAAACCTGCATCATGATTTTTTTTCTGGCTCTATCAGCTTTGATTACAGTATCCCAGAGGATTAGAGTGCTTCATGTAATACGGAATTCCATGTAGAGATGTCCACCCAAATATTGCTGCTGAAATCGGAAAAAATACTGAGCCAATATTTTCAGTTACATAAAGTATAACGTTGTTAATATTGTAATTTGTCTAACAGCAATAATCTAACAAGTTTCTGAGTAGAAACCAGAAATAGACATGAGCTCAGAAATGAATGAGATTGCTGTCTAAAAATGGCACATCTTCTTAGAAACTGAAAGTACTTAAAATGTGTGGTATCACTAGTCCACATGATTTGTCTTTGAGGAGAAGAAATCCATCCTTAAATCCTGACATAGAAGCATGCATAGAAAAGCAAACAGTAGTTGCATTTTTACAGTGTAAGTGTATAGGAATGGTTCTTGGTTTCACATGGAAATATTCATCTGTGTTTTATGATAAATGTCCTCTCTGGTGAAACTTTTTTTTTTTGGCCTTGTCTGCTCTCTTGAAGAGATTCAGAGAGAAATAATTTTAAGTGATACTCAGTTCATCAAATCTAGGAGATCATGTACTCCCAGAGATGACCATCACTGTTCTAGGATGTAGAATGCTTAATCTCACGGTCATCTGTAGGCACCACAATCAAGCACGGGAGGAACAGAGAAGCTTGATGAACTCCACACAGTCAGAACGTGTACCAACCACCCACGCATCTCCAAGTATAGTACTGAGGGTGCTGTGCACAAGCACTGTGGCTGCTTGTCACAGCTAGTTCTTGGAGCACCTTTGGATGGGTGACACTTGGGAATCATCGCATCCCCTTTTGAAAATCTATTAATCAAAGATAGTTGCTGGGAAATAAAGCTATATATCTGATCGTACACACACACACACACAATTAAATTATATACATAAACATAAAATGGTCTGAACAGTCTGATGTCTTTAGTATTATTCAGATAAATACTCATTTTAAATAAAGGAAATATGCAATGACTCCCCAGTTTATAAGCACGTTCTAAAGTTTGTTTGTATGGTGTTTGTGTTGAGTTGGAACATCTGTCCCCATGTAGAGTGTGAGACATCCGATTATCTTGTATATTCTTCTATTTAACCCATAATATATGTAAGATTTCTTCTAGCTCAACACACTCCAGACACTGTGGAATGCAATTTAGGGAGAAATCCATCCTTAAATCCTGGTATAGAAGCACGGATAGAAAAGCAAATGGTAGTTGCATTTTTTTTCTTTCTTTTTTAAACATTGCTTTTATTTTTTTATTTTATTATTTTATTTTTTTTATTTTGTCATCATTAATCTACAATTACAGAAAGAACATTATGTTTACTAGGTTCCCCTCTTCACCAAGTCCCCCCCCACATACCCCTTCACAGTCACTGTCCATCTGTGTAGTAAGATGCTGTAAAATCACTACTTGTCTTCTCTGTGTTGCACAGCCCTCCCTGTGCCCCCCACGCACTATACATGCTAATTGTAATGCCCTCTTTCTTTTTCCCCACCTTTATACCTCCCCTCCCACCCATCCTCCCCAGTCCCTTTCCCTTTGGTACCTGTTAGTCCATTCTTGGGTTCTGTGATTCGGCTGCTGTTTTGTTCCTTCAGTTTTCCTTTGTTCTTATACTCCACATATGAGTGAAATCATTTGGTACTTGTCCTTCTCCGCCTGGCTTATTTCACTGAGCATAATACCCTCTAGCTCCATCCATGTTGTTGCGAATGGTAGGATCTGTTTTTTTTCTTATGACTGCGTAATATTCCATTGTGTATATGTACCACCTCTTCTTTATCCATTCATCTACTGATGGACACTTAGGTTGCTTCCATCTCTTGCCTATTGTAAATAGTGCAGCGATAAACATAGGGGGGCATCTGTCTTTTTCAAACTGGGCTGCTGCATTCTTAAGATAAATTCCTAGAAGTGGAATTCCTGGGTCAAATGGTATTTCTATTTTGAGCATTCTGAGGAACCTCCATACTGCTTTCCACAATGGTTGAACTAATTTACATTCCCACCAGCAGTGTAGGTGGGTTCCCCTTTCTCCACAACCTTGCCAACAGTTGTTGTTGTTTGTCTTTTCGATGATGGCGATCCTTACTGGTGTGAGGTGATATCTCATTGTGGTTTTAATTTGCATTTCTCTGATGATTAGCGATGTGGAGCATCTTTTCATGTGCCTGTTGGCCATCTGGATTTCTTCTTTAGAGAACTGTCTGTTCAGCTCCTCTGCCCATTTCTTAATTGGATTATTTGCTTTTTGTTTGTTGAGGCGTGTGAGCTCTTTATATATTTTGGATGTCAATCCTTTATCAGATCTGTCATTTATGAATATGTTCTCCCATACTGTAGGATACCTTTTGTTCTATTGATGGTGTCCTTTGCTGTACAGAAGCTTTTTAGCTTCATATAGTCCCACTTGTTCAGTTTTGCCTTTGTTTCCTTTGCCTGGGGAGATATGTTCATAAAGAAGTCACTCATGCTTATGTCCATGAGATTTTTGCCTATGTTTTTTTCTAAGAGTTTTATGGTTTCATGACTTACATTCAGGTCTTTGATCCATTTCACATTTACTTTTGTGTATGGGGTTAGACAGTGATCCAGTTTCATTCTCTTACATGTAGCTGTCCAGTTTTGCCAGCACCATCTGTTGAAGAGACTGTCATTTCGCCATTGTATGTCCATGGCTCCTTTATCAAATATTAATTGGCCATATATGTTTGGGTTAATGTCTGGAGTCTCTATTCTGTTCCACTGGTCTGTGGCTCTGTTCTTGTTCCAGTACCAAATTGTCTTGATTACTGTGGCTTTGTAGTAGAGCTTGAAGTTGGGGAGTGAGATGCCCCCCACTTTATTCTTCCTTCTCAGGATTGATTTGGCTATTCAGGGTCTTTGACGGTTCCATATGAATTTTTGAACTATTTGTTCCAGGTCATTGAAGGATGCTGTTGGTAATTTGATAGGGATTGCATCAAATCTGTATATTGCTTTGGGCAGGATGGCCATTTTGACAATATTAATTCTTCCAAGCCAGGAGCATGGGATGAGTTTCCATTTGTTAGTGACCTGTTTAATTTCTCTTAAGAGTGTCTTATAGTTTTCAGGGTATAGGTCTTTCACTTCCTTGGTTAGGTTTATTCCTAGGTATTTTATTCTTTTTGATGCTATTGTGAATGGAATTGCTTTCCTGATTTTTTTTTCTATTAGTTCATTGTTAGTGTATAGTAAAGCTACACATTTCTGTGTGTTAATTTTGTATCCTGCAACTTTGCTGAATTCCGATATTAGTTCTAGTAGTTTTGCAGTGGAGTCTTTAGGGTTTTTTATGTACAATATCATGTCATCTGCAAATAGTGACAGTTTGACTTCTTTACCAATCTGGATTCCTTGTATTTCTTTGTTTTGTCTGATTGCCGTGGCTAGGACATCCAGTACCACGTTGAATAACGGTGGGGAGAGTGGGCATCCCTGTCTTGTTCTGGACCTCAGAGGAAAAGGTTTCAGCCTCTCGCTGTTCAGTATGATGTTAGCTGTGGGTTTATCATATATGGCTTTTATTATGTTGAGGTACTTGCCCTCTATGCCCATTTTGTTGAGAGTTTTTATCATGAATGGATGTTGAATTTTGTCAAATGCTTTTTCAGCATCTATGGAGATGATCATGTGGTTTTTGTCCTTCTTTTTGTTGATGTGATGGAGAATGTTGATGGATTTTCTAATGTTTTACCATCCTTGCATCCCTGAGATGAATCCCACTTTGTCGTGGTGTATGATCCTTTTGATGTATTTTTGAATTGGGTTTGCTAATATTTTGTTGAATATTTCTGCATCTACATTCATCAGGGATATTGGTCTGTAGTTTTCTTTTTTGTTGGGGTCTTTGCCTACTTTTGGTATTAGGGTGATGTTGGATTCATAGAATGAGTTTGGGAGTATTCCCTCCTCTTCCATTTTTTGGAAAACTTTAAGGAGAATGGGTGTTATGTCTTCTCTGTGTCTGATAAAATTCCGTGGTAAATCCATCTGGCCTGGGGGTTTTGTTCTTGGGTAGTTTTTTGATTACCGATTCAATTTCATTGCTGTTAATTGGTCTGTTTAGATTTTCTTTTTCTTTCTGGGTCAGTCTTGGAAGGTTGTATTTTTCTAGTAAGTGGTCCATTTCTCCTACGTTTTCCAGCTAGTTAGCATATAGGTTTTCATAGTATTCTCTAATAATTCTTTGTATTTCTGTGGGGTCCATCGTGATTTTTCCTTTCTTGTTTCTGATTCTGTTGATGTGTGTTGATTCTCTTTTTCTCTTAATAAGTCTGGCTAGAGGCTTATCTATTTTGTTTATTCTCTTGAAGAACCAGCTCTTGGTTTCATTGATTTTTGCTATTGTTTTATTCTTCTCAATTTTATTTATTTCTTCTCTGATCTTTATTATGTCCCTCCTTCTGCTGACCTTAGGCCTCATCTGTTCTTCTTTTTCCAATTTCGATAATTGTGACATTAGACCATTCATTTGGGATTGTTCTTCCTACTTTAAATATGCCTGGATTGCTATATACTTTCCTCTTAAGACTGCTTTCACTGAGTCCCACAGTAGTTGGAGCTTTGTGTTGTTGTTGTCATTTGTTTCCATATATTGCTGGGTCTCCATTTTAATTTGGTCATTGATCCGTTGATTATTTAGGAGCATGTTGTTAAGCCTCCATGTATTTGTGAGCCTTTTTGCTTTCTTTGTACAATTTATTTCTAGTTTTATACCTTTGTGGTCTGAAAAGTTGGCTGGTAGGATTTCAGTCTTTTGGAATTTACTGAGGTTCTTTTTGTGGCCTAGTATGTGGTCAATTCTGGAGAATGTTCCATGTGCACTTGAGAAGAATGTGTATCCTGTGCTTTTGGATGTAGAGTTATATAGATGTCTATTAGGTCCATCTGTTCTAGTGTGTTGTTCAGTGCCTCTGTGTCCTTACTTATTTTCTGTCTGGTGGATCTGTCCTTTTGGGTCAGTGGTGTGTTAAAGTCTCCCAAAATGAATACATTGCATTCTATTTCCTCCTTTAATTCTGTTAGTATTTGTTTCACATATATTGGTGCTCCTGTATTGGGTGCATATATGTTTATAATGGTTATATCCTCTTATTGAACTGAGCCCTTTATCATTATGTAATGTCCTTCTTTATCTCTTGTTACTTTCTTTATTTTGAAGTCTATTTTGTCTGATACTAGTATTGCAACACCTGCTTTTTTCTGTCTGTTGTTTGCATGAAATATCTTTCTCCATCCCTTGACTTTTAATCTGTGCATGTGTTTGGGTTTGAGATGAGTCTCTTGTAAGCAGCATATAGATGGGTCTTGCTTTTTTATCCATTTTATTACTCTGTGTCTTTTGATTGGTGCATTCAGTCCATTTACATTTAGGGTGATTATTGAAAGATATGTACTTACTGCCATTGCAGGCTTTAGATTTGTGGTTACCAAAGGTTCAAGGTTAGCTTATTTACTACCTTACTGTCTGACCTTACTCACTTATTGAGCTGTTATAAAGACAGTCTGATGATTATTTCTTTCCCTTCTTATTCCTCCTCCTCCATTCTTCATATGTTGGGTGTTGTGTTCTGTGCTCTTTTTAGGAGTGCTTCCATCTAGAGCAGTCCCTCTAAGATACCCTGTAGAGGTGGTTTGTGGGAGGCAAATTCCCTCAACTTTTGCTTGTCTGGGAATTGTTTAATCCCTCCTTCATATTTAAATGATAGTCGTGCTGGATACAGTATCCTTGGTTCAAGGCCCTTCTGTTTCATTGCATTAAATATATCATGGCATTCTCTTCTGGCCTGTAAGGTTGAGAAGTCTGATGATAGCCTGATGGGTTTTCCTTTTTAGGTGACCTTTTTTCTGTCTCTGGCTGCCTTTAATACTCTGTCCTTGTCCTTGATCTTTTCCATTTTAATTATTATGTGTCTTGGTGTTGTTCTCTTTGGGTCCCATCTCTAGGGAGTTCTGTGTGCCTCAGTAGTCTGAGCAACTATTTCCCCCCCAGTTTGGGGAAGTTCTCAGCAATTTTTTCTTCAAAGACACTTTCTATCCCTTTTTCTCTCTCTTCTTCCTCCGGTACCCCTATAATATGGATATTGTTCCTTTTGGATTGGTCACACAGTTCTCTTAACATTGTTTCATTCCTGGAGATCCTTTTATCTCTCTCTGCATCAGCTTCTATGCGTTCCTGTTCTCTGGTTTCTATTCCATCAATGGCCTCTTGCATCCTATCCATTCTGCTTATAAATCCTTCCGGAGTTTGTTTCACTTTTGTAATCTCACTCCAGACGTCTGTGATCTCCCTCCGAACTTCATCCCTTAGCTCTTGCATATTTCTCTGCAGCTCTGTCAGCATGTTTATGAGTTTTATTTTGAATTCTTTTTCAGGGAGTCTGGTTAGGTCTCCCTCTGCAGATCCTTTCTCAGGTATAACTGTCTTGGACTGGACCAGATTTTTTTGCCTTCTCATGGTGGTAGCAGTGGCTGTAGGCAGGTTGCAGGTGTATCAACTGGGAGAAGAAAGTCCTTTCCTGCTAGCTGGATCCCTTGCCCTTTTCTGCTGCCTGTGATGGTTACCTGCACTCCTGGAGCAGCCACCGGGTTAGTGCCCTAAGCTGCTGTGGGCGGGGTGTCCGTCAGAGCAGCACGGAGCCCTGCGGGGAGTGGCAGGCACACCAGGTGCCTTCCTCTGTGCTAGTGGCAACCCTGCCGGGCAGCTATGTGCCAACAACAGCCTTTGGGTCTGGCCCGGGCGGCTGTGCGTTGGGCTGGGATTCTGGTCGGCTGCTGGGAGCGTGCCTGCTCCCTCTGGCTCTGCTGCAGGTGCGCGCGGGGCTCTTCCGTGCAGGCTTCTACCGGGCTCCTCTGGCTTCACTGCTGTCGGTGCGCGCGAGCCGCGCCCGGGCTGTTCAGTTGCGCTGCTGTGGGCTAGCAGAAGCCTCTTCTGCGGTGCACAGATCAACTCTCCCGTCCCTTCTGGCGCTGCTGTCCCTGGCGTGTGCTACCAGTCTCCTGCTACTGGGCCGGTGTGTCGGGGTCTGCACCAGTTGGAGGAATGACTGGCAGGCTGCTTATTGCCATGAGGGGCTTCAGAGCTGCACTGCCTCCCTGGGGTTTAGGGCGCCTAAGTTTCCCCAGTATTCCCAGCTGCCAGGACAAGTTCATCCAGCAATGGGGTCCCTGTCTCTTTAAGACTTGCAGAAAGCACTTGATTTTCTTTTGTCTCAGGGGCACCGGTTGCGGGGACCTGCCCACAGGTTTTGCTTTTCCGTTTCTCTAGTATGCAGCCCCCGGTGCACCTTTTGTCTGCGTTCCCAGTGTGGATTTCTAGAGCTGGTTGTTTAGCAGTCCTGGGCTTTCACTCCCTCCCCGTTCCGACTCCTTTCTTCCTGCCGGATTTTGGGGTGGGGAGCATTCGGGTCCTGCCTGGCCATGGCTTGTATCTTACCCCCTTCATGTGATGCTGAGTTCTCACAGATGTAGATGTATCCTGGCTGTTGTACTGCATCCACTGGTGTCTCTTTTAGGAATAGTTGTATTTATTGTATTTTCATAAATATATATGTTTTGGGGAGGAGATTTTCTCTGAACTACTCACGCCGCCATCTTCTTGTGATCCCTCTAGTTGCATTTTTACAGTGTAAGTGTATAGGAGTGGTTCTTGGTTTCAAATGGATATATTCATCTCTATCCATTATCATGGGGACGTCAGTGAAAACACTCCCAACCTTGTACTGAGGCTGATGACTCATAATACAGGTCTAGATATGGAAGTTATTTAGGAAACATGATCAACAGAACCCAGTGACCAGGTGAAAGTTGAATGTAGGATGGGAAAGAAGTAAGAGGTTGGCCCTAAGTATAAGGCCTGTTACTGCTTTGGTTGAGTGAGTGGGTAGATGGTGGTATAAAATGAGGAACAGATGTAGGTTAGAAAGATTAGGAGTTAATTTTAAACATACTGAGCTTGGTTGCATGTGGGTAGAAAGGCAGTGGATCCATCCATGGAAATCTCAGTAAAGCACAGTGAGCTAGAGACCCTGACGGAGGAACAAATGCACACCTGGAGGCTGGAGTCAGGGATGGCAGGGTAGGATGCCCTTCTGGCTCTTGGTGCCCCGTTTGGGAGAATAAGTACCTCCTCTACAAAGGCTATTGAAGGGCCACCCGTTTGCAATTAAAGGGGGCTGTGGAGAGGATACTTAGTGACAGTTTTCTTTATACAGAAGTGTCAGTGGACTGAGATGGGGTTTTCCTCATTTTAATAGGAGGGGTGGGTGGGAAGTGAGTCTTGGAGCACCTGAAGGTCAGGCTAGCCACCTTGGGTCAGGTCTGGCAGGATGCCTGGTTTCGTTTTTGTTTTTATTAGTGCTATAGTTACTTCAAAGTAATTTATGTCCTATGCCAGTTTTTCAGATGGCTTTAGAGGACTGGGGAACTTGTAACCTTTTCATCAGCCTGTCTAGATTTCATACTGAGGTGACTGGTTCGTCTTCTGCATACACTTAGCATTTAGGTGGATGAATAAAAAAATACAGATTATGAGCCTTTTGGCAGGTACAATAGCTACAAGACCAGGAGATCTTAGTGACCTTCCTCCCCTTTGGCACACCAGCTCCTCCCCTGCCGGCTGCAGACTTCATAGATATCCCTCAAATAGATGCTTATTCTGCATTATTATACACTTCCTGACTCCTCACCTGTGCCCTACAGCACGCTGAGCACTTGTGTGCCAGGCAGTCTTCCCAGATAGGGCAGGTGGACTTAGGGCCGTGAAATGGCTCGCTGTCATTTGCCCCACCAGCACAAGGCTGACCTGAGATGGGCGTGTGAATCCAAAGTCCCTCTCTTAGTCATTTCAGATTTCTTTGTTTCGGTTCATGTCTATCCCCTAGGTTGTGAGCTACTTAAAGATGCAAATCAAGTCTTCCTTGTATCTGGGTCCCTGGTACCCAGCATGGTTCGTGGCCTATGGTGGATGCACGCTGACTGCTTGGATCAAGAGACAGGGAGGGCAGCAGAGAGGGGCGGGCCACTCTCTGCAATGAAGGGCCACCATACGGATCCTCCAAATGGAGACCTAGATCTCGTCCAAGTCTGTGGTGGGCAGAGGGGTGGATGTAAGTTCGGATACTCGTTTTTAGGCCAGTATAAGGAACGGATTAGAATTTTCTAAGTAAGTTTTGTTAATAGAAATGCCAAGATTCCCCAGACTAATCTTTGGGGCATTAATGCCTCCCAAGGAAGTCGCTGCCACATGGGGCTTATGTAGGCACATCAACACAATTTTCCATCTTCCTTAACCTGAGAACAACTTACCTGTGAAGTTTTCTTTCATAAATCCGATGAACCAGACGCAAAGACAGGAGCCCTATAGCTCTCACAGCTGCAGTTAAATATTTAAATGTAGTTTGGAGATTACATTTCTTTTTTAGGGTTAGTATATTTTTTTTCTTTACTTCCTGTGCTGAGGAAATATAGTCAATTACTTAACTGCAGAATAATGAGCAATATTTCCACTTTCAGATATGGATTCTTGTCATTTTAATGTGATAAATGCTGACAGATTTCCACAGGCAGGAAGAAACTTTGTTGTTTGTCTGTTACTGTAATTGATGTGAGCTGCCTGAATTATACACCTAAAGATGGGCCGAGGTTTTATTTTATTTCGTTGGTACTGCTGCTGGGTATATGTTCTCAGGAGATTTTGAGAGAATCACTATGTGTAAATATGTGGCTCACGAATGGCTCATATTCGAGAACATCTGTTCCTCAGCCAGAGTCACTGGGGCTTCTAGAGCGCAGAGTGCCAGCAGTCCCTTCCCAGCAGCCCCAAACTGCCCACCCATCAAGCATCTTCCTGCCTACCCACCGCTGCCTCAGCCCCCGGGCTCAAAATCACCAGACCCTGGGCTGCACTGTGTCTTAACCAGGACCTCTGGCTTTTGACCTTTGCCTGAAATGCAGTTTTGTAATCTGGGATAAAAACTAACAACCCTTGTATCATTTATATTCAATGAGAAAAAATATGCAAATTCTAGGCGAATCGCTTAAAGCTTGTGGAACCGCCCTCACTAGCACTCGCTCTCACTCTGCAAAGCCCTGGGAAGCACGTAGGACCGCGCGACTTAGCACACTGCCGCCTGCCGACCGATTTGATAGGCACACCTACACAGACAGGGAGTGGGGAGAGGTCCCACGATTAGTTTATCAAAGGTTTTATGATCCCCCAAAGAAGCCCAGAGGAATAATTGGCCCTTTAATTGAATGATTTTTGTTTGTATGATTCTTTTTTAGACTCTGCTTTGAATGTAATTCTAACGTCACCATTTCTTCATGCTGAACCTTTTTGCCATAGTCTTTCATAAGAGAGAGAGAGAGAGAAAGAGAAAGGTTCAAGAGATTTTATCTTGTTTTAATGATTTTGATGAGCTACCATAGAAAAGCAACTATTATGAAATAACCCACATTTATACATTATACCCCAGAGAGTTCCGGTTGTCAGTGGACTGGAAAATTTTGGATGAGGATACACTTGGGTTCGCCTCTTTGCATGACTTCTCTCCACTGAACCCCACATCCCAGGGCTACAGTGTCCATCGGAATCTATCAAACCAGAGATGCTGGAATGTTTCCTTGTATGACAACTGTCTCAGATACAGACGAACCTGGCGGAGCAGAGGCCCAGTGTCCTGGGTCCAGCTGCACACATACATCTCAAGCACTGAATCCCCACCACTGGACGTGCTGTCAGGCTAACCCAGGACCCCAAGGATAACTGCTCTCCCTAGGCTTCCAGCTGTCTTCCCTGGCAGGGATTTGGGGTGCACTGCAGGGTGAAGGGAGCAGCAGAGATGGCAGGGCGCGCTGGCAGCTGAGGGGGACAGGAAATGAACACCTTTATTTGGCCCCCCAAGTATCTGGTGCCAGTCCCATTTCTGGGTTGGCTCTGCACCTAAACCAGAAGCAGATGTTCTCAGGGTGTCCGGGGCTGCTGAGACGCCTGCTAACGTGATGGATGTGAGTCAGGCTTCACGCACACACACCCAATGTGTCATTTAATTAATTTATAGGCGAGATATTCAATAAGTGCTCCAAGTACTGCAGATCTGAGCCCTCTAAAGCACAGTCTTCTAAGATCAATTGATATCAAACTGTAACCAGAAGGAACTTTATAAGCCTACTTTCTCAACCTGATTTGAAGAATTTGGGGCAGTATTAGGAGTGGAGGTTATCCCCCTGCATCCGTGGGAGATACTGGCTCTCCCGGACACAGGGCCCCACAGCAGCTCTTCCCCTAGGCCCTCATCTCTAGGCCAGTGCCCCCTCCTCCTTCTGCCAACATGCTCTGTCTAGATGTGCTGATAGGCTGGTTGTGCCCCAGCCAAGAATCAGTGCCAGCAGACAGCCTATCTCTTCCTTCCATGTGCTAATCTAATGAAGACCGCCCCTCCCAGGGAGAGGCTTCTGGAGCCTGCTCCCCAGCAGGCATGGGGAAGGTCCCCTGTGCCCGCTCCTCCCCAGGCCCCATCCTTTCCCACCCCCGTCCTTCTCTGAGTTCCTCACTGAACCAGGCTCCCCCAGCACTCCTGCTGCCCCCTGCCGCCCGCGTGCTCCCCGTGCCTGCCTCTCACCTCCCCACCCTTCCTCCGAGTTCCTCGCTGAGCCCGCTCCCTGCTACTCCCCCACTCCCGCTGCTCCTGAGCCACCGGGCTCCTCTGCACACCCCTCCCCTCCCCATGCATCTGTCTACCTAGCAACTGTGCTAAATGTTTGCAAGGGTGGGTGTGCCATAGTTCCTGTTACTCCCTTTAGAAATTACCTTACCTTACATGACCTGATTCTCCACTCGCTAAGGGATCTTCACAAACCGTTCCCACCAAGCTCAGTTCACCATTTTATGCAGAGCCCTTTAGCTCCCTGCCCCTTTCGGCTGCCAAGCTGAAACTGTGACCTGGAGGAAGGCAGCCCCAACTTCAAATCCCACCTCCCCAGTCGCGTGTGTTCAATGGGCTGTGGGGGTGGGGAAGGCAAATTGCTTGAACTCTAAGTTTCTTCACTGCTTGGAGATACTAATGAGAATACTAATAAATCCCAGCTTAATATTTCAGTGAGATGATACTGCAGGAGGCTGGCACATGCTGAGGAGTAAGATTGTGTGAACGGCTGCTGTGGTGGTTGTGTGTGGTGCTCACCACGTGGGTGCATGTCCTGAGTCAGCACCCTGCGACACCCACAGTGGAATTTTCGTTAGCTGTGTGCCAAACCGCACAGGAGAGCAGAGGGAGGCTCGGACCTGTCTGGCCACCTTCTCTCTGTCTCTGCAGGGGAAAGAGGTGGGGCGCTGGCTAGGTCCCCCTGATGTAATGATGCCGTGCTTCCAAGGGCACAGTTGGTGCCGCAGGCTTGGACTTAAATACTATTGTTTCCACCCTGTTACTACCGCAATCCACTCAAGTCATCTCAAAAAACACTCAAAACCAAAATGGAGGGGTGATGCGTGGATGGTGCGGAGACTGCAATCCTGAGCTTGCAGACTGAATGACAACTGGCTTCCAGGGCAAAATGACACTTCCATCCTCACAGCCGCCCAATGAATGCCTTTTGGAAGGAGAGTCAGAGAAGCATGCTGGACTTCACAAGTCAGGCATAGGATGTGTGCTTAGAAACCAAGGAAAGAAACAAATGAACATCTTCTATTTTGATAAGAATGTAATTTGGAGGGTGTAGAGAAAATGAAGCTTCCTTTGGCCAGGATTGTCACGTGACCCTGGTCTGCTGCACATGTGTGGGTAATACATTATTACTGACTCCGTATAAAGAGCTCTGCCCAGTGGTCTGGGCTGCTGCACGGCTGCAGAACAGACACTGGAGCGGTGGCAGCGCCGAGGACAGAGACTGAGATGGCTGCGGGGGCAGAGAGGCCCGGAGGCAGAGACCAGCTTGCGTGCAGACTCGCTCTGCATGGACGGGATTCTAGTGACTGACCTGCCACTGTGGGAATAAAGTTGGGCATAAACCCCTTCACCCCAAGAATGTTCCGTTGTCATTTTTTGGTCTCTGAACCAAGAGTGAACTTGCCCAGGGCTGAAACCCATTGGTGAGACAGGGGGCTATATTCAAACTGAAAATCCTTCAGTGGCTACAACTAATTTATTTCCATCTTGTTACACTGCCAAAACTTTTCCTTTTTCACTTAAAATGCACCATCAACTTTAGCCAAAGGTCATGGTGATGCAGGGGGCTGGCTGCCCACTCTGTGAGCCCCTGTGCATCCTGAAGTTCTGCATCAGGACTCCTGCCTGTGAACTTTTCAGGACTTCCCTAACCAGCACCTTCCCACCTGGTGTCCCTTGTCACCCACCAGCAAGCACCTTCCACCCACTCAGGCCCTCACCCATCATCCCTCTCACCCACAGAACTCAGCATTGCAAAACCCATCTTCCTCACCCACTAATCTGTGCTGAAACTGTGGACTTCTTTATTATTTAGGTAGGGCAGGGCCAGCAGATCAGGAAACAGCCATCAGTGAAAAGGTGGTGCGTCACCCACAGACCCCATGGAAAGGGGGCATGCCGTGCTGTTGGGGTGAGGTGACACATGCTGCAGGGAGAGAGGGCAGAAGCTGTGGGCAAGAGCCTCTATTGTGGTTTCTGTGGGAAGGAATGGGCACAGGCAAGGCTGCGTAAGCAGGCTTAGGGCTGGCTGGTCTGAGTGCCTGCAGTGGTCTCTGGGACCTAGGCTGGAGCGTCAGGCCCTGACAAAGAAGGCGTTTTGGATGTGAGCTCTGGATTGGCTGGTGCGTGTTTAAAAGCACATTCTAGAGTTTGCCAGAGCTGTTTGCCATTTCTAGGAACTGGCTGTGCCTGAGGGAGGGTAGGCAGCCCTCCCAGGTCGGCTCGGGCCCAGATGTCAAAACATGAGAAAACAAAATAAAAGACCTTGGTACCACGCCTGGCTCTGTCGCTCCCTGCTCAGAACCCTTCAGGGGCTTTTACTGGCAGTGGGGCTGGCATTCACATTTTCCCACTCGGGCCACTGTCGTGGGGTCAGCCTTGCCCGTCGCCCTGTACCCTCTGATTCCTATCAGAACTGTGCTCCTCAGGGTTTCCCATCAGTTCAGTAAAGCAGCACCTCCTGTGATTTGTCATGTGCCCTGCCTGGATCTGGCTAACCAAAGCCTATCTTCAATGCCACCTGCTCTCTGAGGACCTCTAAGTGGTGGGGGTGTGGGTGTGGGTTCACACAGGTGACACTGCGCACGGAACTCCACCCATGTAAGTGCCTGGGGAAACACTCCTGTGTTTCTTCTCATCCACTGAAATATTGCCTTTCCTTCAAGATAAAGCCTCCATAAAAGCTTGCCAGCCTAGATGAATTTTCTTGCATCCCCTCACCTTTGATTTTTTATGAGCTTTATAGCTTAAAGCTTTCTTGCTTATAGTTGTTTGGAATATTCGTTTTTGTCACTTCCTTGCCTGGGAGCACCCGGAGAAGGATGTCCCGGGGTGTGCTCATCATCAGTTCAGAGGCCTCTGTGCTCCAGCACTCTTGAGATCGGTAATAAAGATTTAATAAAATAATAAATAATCCTTGGGTTAGCAAGCACTGAGAACTGCCCTGCAAGGCAGCAAAATGAATGTTGAATGGGATGTCAGAAGACCTGTGTGCCGGAGGGAGATTCTTCAACTGACTTACCATCCCGCCTCCCTCTGCCCGCAGAGTGAGGATGTTTGCAGTCGGGAGCTGCAGATTTGTGAACTCAGAAGCTCCTCTGTGTAATAGCAGTGATTTTTCCTTCCCTGGCTGGAGAAGTCAACTACTCAGTTTTGGATTTTCAGCTTGAGTCATGGTGGGGATCAGGGCATCCCATGAATATTACCAAATTTCCAGAGTTGGTCATTCCAGACTTGGATAGCAATTACCAACAAGAATAAGAGTTGAAAAATATAATTTGCATGCATGCTCAGCCTTGGATTGGTCTTTTCTCCACTTTCTTATTGCACTGACTACTTGGCAGAAAAGACAAAACCAAAGCAAAACCAAAAAAAGAAAAGTACCCTCATCTGCCTAGATGTTTGCTTATTTTGATGGCAAGCCCCTAGAGGCTGTGTCCTTCCTCCCACAACTGGCTTGAGCTTCAGGTTCCTATTTTCCCCAGATGAACAGATCATCATCTCAAGGTGATGATATGGCCCAGTTAGTGTAGAAATGAAATGACCATGGAAATCTGAAAGAAAATGAAAATATGATGCATAGAGCACAGAGACCTCTCACAGGGCATTGCATCCCCAGCAGATGTTTATGGGAGGTTTGGGTTTACAGCCCTCATGGAGGGCAGGAGAGGGAAGTGGATCACACTGCAGAGAGTCTGTGGATAGAGCACATGTTGTGGGCACGGCACATGGGAGATGGTCCTAAGGGAGCGCTCAAGTTCCCTGCCAGCAATCTGGTTTTACAATGAATTTTTTGTGGGGAGTGGGGACCTTATATCTTTGTGGTTCTCTCTTAAATGCCAATTTTTTCGAGTCTGGTTCTTACCTAAATAAAACAGAGCCTTTATAGACACGACATACACCTGTCAAACCTAGTATTCTCATTTACAGGAAACCAGCCACTGCTTTCTACTCCGTCTGAAAATAATACTCATTTCTTCTAGCTTCCAACCTGAATTTGGCCTGTCATGGAGGATATATGCCTGTGACTGAGCACAAACTAATTTTTTTCTTTTCTTTCTTTTTCCCAGGATTACACCTTAACCATGTATTTTCAACAATATTGGAGAGATAAAAGGCTCGCCTATTCTGGGATCCCTCTCAACCTCACACTTGACAATCGAGTGGCTGACCAGCTATGGGTGCCTGACACATATTTCTTAAATGACAAAAAGTCATTTGTGCATGGAGTGACGGTGAAAAACCGCATGATCCGCCTTCACCCCGATGGGACCGTGCTGTATGGGCTCAGGTCTGTCTGCCTCTTCAGGACTAATTTTGCAGTGGTGTGGTGCCCTGGCATTAAGCTTCTCACTTGAGATGATTATAGGAGGTGAGGCCACGTCCTCATATTAGTAAGGAGACATCCATGAAACACTTTGAGCTTTGCAGAGAAAAAAAAAATCATAAATGTAAGATGTGGGTCATGACTGTTACTATAAATAGTCATCAAGCCAGTGAAAAGCTGCCTCCTCGGATTGATTTTGTATAATTGGGTTCCCATATCTAAGAACGCAGATTCCCTCAGGATGGATTTCCCGTATCATAGCCATAAAGTCCTGTAATTAATATTGCCCTGACACATCAGAAGCTTTCAGGAAAGTTTTCCCAAAGCCATTTGCAGAGTTGAAAAAAACATCCAGTTGTGCTGATTATAGGCAACGGTCTCCACGGACCATTATGTGTGATGCCACCAATATTTATAGGAAGGACTAAACGCAAGCCTTCCCGGTGGGCATCCTCTCTCGCCAGGTCTCACGATGAAATCACTTGGCTTGGGAAAGCAAACTTCAGCCTGGAACCCTGAGGCCCTGGGCTTCCCTGGCTACCCTGGAAACGCGCAGACCTTCCAGTGATGCTCCAGCACAGCTGGTGATTAATTATTGTGAAGATCACCCTTGCTAAATGGAGTGCTTAAAAATCTTTTGTCTCTTTTCAGTGATTTTGCACTGATATTTGTTTTGCTTTAATTTTGGTGGGGGAAGTGGCAGGTGGGGGGGGGCGTCTTTCTTGATCTGCTGAACTAAAAGTGCCCTTGAAGCCTTCTAGGAGTGGCCCATAGTTTTGAGTGTTTGGTAGCTTTTTAACTAAGACTTCAACAGGTCTAAGTAAAATCATTGCAACGTATATTTAAATGCACACCACTGTCACTCTTAGTGCTTCAAGATGAGTAAAGGGAATTGTTTAAGTAAAAGATGTCAAGTGACTTTCTCAAAATAGCAACATATAAAATGAGAGTCAAAATTTTAGCAAAAATTAGACTTTTTTAGGAGAAAATCAGCACATGTCAATCCATTGTGTTACTATATGAAACATCTAGATTGGTATTTCTTTGGGTAGTGGTATTTTCAGCATTTCGTATTTTTGGCTGTGTATTTTGAGAGATGTGGTGGTGAGGTTTTAGAGGTTCTAACAAGTACATAAGTTTACAAAAGATTATTCAGAAACCATGTGAGCATAAAATGAAGAGTCATATCCTTGTTCCTGTCCCCACCCCACAAAAAAGGAACAGAAGAAGCATGTGTATGTGTGTGTGTGTGTGTATGTGTGTGTTTGTAGCTGGGGAAAGAGAAAGGAAAAAAGTATCAGTAAAATTAAACTAGGCCTTCTTGGCTTTTTAAACAGAACTTCCTGTTTAGGTACTCTTCATTTTAATTTTTGCATTCTTTATTTTCTTACCAGAGGCAGAGTATGTTAGGATGTCCCTGTTGAAAATAAAGAGCTTTATTTAACTCGGGTTATTGTCTTAGTCCATTCTGGCTGCTGTAACAAATGCCACAGATTGGGTGTTTTATAAACACTAGATTTTTATTTCTCCCCGTTCGGGGGACTGGAAGTCCAGCCTCAAGGTACCAGCAGATACAGTGTCTGGTAGAGACTCCCGTCTTCTTCGTAGCTGTCACCTTCTGGCCGCGTCCTCACATGGTGGAGGGGCTGAGGGAGCTCTGTGAAGCCTTTCATAAGAACACTGATCCCATTCATTAGGGTCCTATCCTCATGACCTAAGCCTCAACCTCCTAATATCACCACCTGTAGGAGTTAGGATTTCAACATGTAAATCTGGGGAGACATAAAAATTCAGACCATAGTGGACAGAATGATTTAATATGGATAAAAGAACTATAAATTTCCAAACTCCATTTGGAAGTGTTGGCTGTAACACCACAAAACAGGCAAGAGTAAGAAAAACCATGAGAACAAAACTCTCTTTAGCTAATACTCTGCCTGAAAATGTATATATAAAAGTTAAATAATGTAATAATAAATTATTGGAATCTTTCAATATGAACTTTGTACAATAACCTAAAACAACTCTCTAGTCATACTTACATCCACGATACATCTCAGACAGCCTCTCAAGTCTGTAAATATATTTCTACATTAGTAGCTTTTTTTTCCAATGTACTCTCGTTATACTTCATAGATCTTTATCTAGAACCTCATATTTTTGAAACAATTCTTCAGATCAATGTGGACCTGGACAAGCTGTCAGAAAGAAAATTTCTGAACAACAGACAGTCGCGTTCTCCACGTGCTTAGCAGAAACACTGTGCCATATGATTCCCTGAGAAATTGGCTAATCTAGAAATTTCTGCCTTTAGATTTAAAAAAAAACATACATAGCTCTAGAGATTAATTTGAATTTGAAGTAATTGAATTTTTGGACAAAAAACACATTAAGATTTCAAAGTACTGATAATTTTGTTATATTAAATTCATGTATATACAAATTCTGTGTAATTCTATGTGAACTGAAGTACCATTTATACATATTCTAAGTGATATATATATACACACATACTCTATGTATGTTGTGGGTTCGTTTAAAAACAAAGTGCAAGTGCTCACACTGGTGGGCCACCTTCCACTGTCACCTGAGCCTCAAACCCTTCCTTCCTTTCCCTCTTTTGACTAATGTGCTCACTGGACTGTGTTGGTCACCTGGGTTAGGGTATGTATACCCCCAATGATACATTGCATCTTCTTGGTAAATGGGTACTGTGGCAGGGGCCTGCAGGGCCCTCTGGTGCAGCTGAGAACTTTAGTGAGTTAATTTCTCCACGAAGGTTTGTGGAACGCTGGATTATTGTTAATCTCTTGCTTATAAGGTGTTGCTGATGAAGGTCCACCCCAGAAGAGATTACTTTCCTACTGGTTATATCCCTGGGGTACTAGTTGGCTTGACTGTGTTCCTGATATAAGGCTGCATATTTTTCTCGCCATTGTCTCCACCCCAAGTATTCAGCAGTAGCCCACACTGGTAGGTCAGTCACCAGTTAGCTTCTCTGGACTCCTTTTACTGTTTGTATTCAGACATTTCAGTAAAGCATCAATGAGAACATTTGCTTTATCAAGTGTAGATGAAGATCTCTGGCTGTAGATGAGCTGTCCATGACGTAGGTTTGTACATTATCTTAGTCTTATTCTGGGAATTCATGAATCCATTACTGTGATGACTCTGCAAAAATAGTCAATGACTACTCACACAGGTACTTAAGAGTGGTCATGTTCTAATAGTGTTAAAAGGATGTTTTAAATCATGAACTATTTTTTCAATAATTTTTATAGCCCTTTGAGTTTGAAGCCTGGGCTAATACTAGCTTGAGCTCATGGGCTTGAGCTCGGCCCTATAAGACAATGAATTGAGCCTCTGTCGTATGTCGTATGTGATGTGAGAGAATGCTCTGGAGATGGTGTGCATACCATTCTAACATAAACTTGGGTTCCTTGAAATTTTCCTTTGGGACTTTTCCTTTTCAGGAACTTAGAAGATCTTGGCTGGCAAAGAAGCTCATGGGTCTTGGTCTTGCTCCCATCACAGTTATCTGTTTTCTTTGGTGCTGGGCTCATGTGTTCTGCTCTTCATGAAGAGTTAGAGTCCTTGTCCCTCTCCTGTCTTTCCGTCTTTCTTTTCCAGTCAATTGATCACCTGATATCACTGAATGTGTCATTTTGCATCACTGAGGACACTTTGTAATGTGATCTTCTTCAAGCCATGCATTTTGTGTCTTTGGGCCATTTCTCTGATGCTGAGCTTTGGTAATGGGCTCCCAAAGTAGTAATTTATTTGCTCCAAAAGCACCAGGGAATCTACATTGAGTCATGTTCACCAAAACTACACAGCCATGTTCTTCATGACAAGCTTCTTGCAAAATTGGACAATATATTGTAAAGTCCCCACTTGCTGTTAAAAATTGTTGAAAGTTGCTATTCTCATATTTAAAAGTTTGAATGCAATGTGAAATTGAACCTAGAACTTATTTCAGATGATTTAAATTAAGTCATCTAATTGGTTTGGCTGCCATCTTATCCCAAAATTGTACTGTATACAGTGGTCTGTTCGAACACCTTTTCCCCCCAGAGAAAATGGAAGCTCACAGAATTAATCATGCCCACATGATTTTGATTGTAGGTGTGCTTAACTCTCAAAGTTGTTTCATCACTTCTCCCAATTACTTTCATGTAAAAATTAACACATTGATAAATTGCTTTCCAAAAAGATTATGCTCAGCTTTACTCCCACCAGCAATAAGTTATGTAGTAGCTTCTGGGTTGTGACACCTGCTTTGGGCTTTATCATTGTTTAGGCTACTGTAAATGACCTATCAATTGACCTCACCCCTCAAGGCTGGAGAAAAGTCCCATCTCACTCTAAATTCAGGTTCGTAAAATACTCTATCCTTCCAAAGCATGTTTGTTGTTCTCTTACTTTACTTTTTACAGCTGCACTTCCACAATCCTCCTCACTTTGATTTCATGAAGTTCCCTCTTACTTTAATTGAAACACGGAAACATCTTTATCTTCCTATTTACAAAAAAGACCATCATCTGACATGCTCTCTCCTCACCCTTTGCCTCCTCTCCCGAAGTGGAAAGCGGGTCCCTGAGCATTTAACAGCCAGCTTCCTCTGGGCATCCTCTCCCTGCTCAGAGATCGGGCTCTGACGATTCTCACCCTCTCTCTCTCCCACTGTTCTGCCTCTCATCATGCTTCCCATGTGCAGACCTTCCTTCTGCTCCTCAGAAATATCAAGAACGGCCCTTTTTTACAATGTTTACACATGTTCTTTGCTGGGTATAATTCTTTATTTCTAAATATTCATGTTTTTAGCATCATAATATAATTCTATAAACTAGGACAGTTCACCTGTTACCTCTCCAAGGAGAATCCTGCTCTGATCATGAATTCCTTTCTGTGACACTATCTTATTTTTTAATTATCTCTGGTATCTAGATCTGACATCTTGTCATTTTATTGCATTTCTTATTTATTGACTCTGCTCCATCCACGATGGTGGGGAAGTCACTATTAGAATATAAATTCTCTGAAAAAAGAACTATTTCTTTCTTGTTTATTGTTCCGTCCCCCAAATCTAGAATAGTACTAGGTGGAAAAACGAGGAAAAAATATTGTGTGAAGATTAAATTTAAATTCCAAAGCTTCTACCTGTAGTACTTGCAGTTCCACATTTTTCACTTAGATTCTTAATCTATCAGAATTTATCTTGGTATATAATGTGAAGTAGCTATGTTATTTTTTCTTCTCAAATGATTAGCTATTTGTTCCAATACTTACCAGTTTATTCTTCCACATGAACTTTAGAATAATTTGTTTTATCAAATTCTTAAAAAATATAGTTTTAGATTTTGGTTGGAATTATGCTCACTAACTATTGCTTTAAAAGAACACATGCTATACTATATTTAATCTTTCCTACATAACCATGGCATCTCCACATTTATCATGTCTTCATTCATGGCTTTTTGTAAAATTAGTCATTTTCTTCATAGACATTCCACTAATTTCTTGAGAAGGTTATTCCTGTTATTTTTTAATAATGTGGTACTGTTAGGAATGGGATCTTTTTAATGTTATTTTCCAGCTGACTTTCACTGATATGTGGAAGAGCTGTTGGTCTATTTGTTTATTGTTATCTTTTTTTATGCATCTATCCAATATAATATTCAGTCAGGCTGTACTTTAATAATTTCTAATTGTTTAGTTAATAATCTTGAGGATTTTAGTCTTGCAATCATATTGTTTATAATAATGATTTTTCTTCTTCATTTTCATGAGTTTTACTCTTATTTCTGTTTCCTCTTTTATTGTATTGATTTCAACTTCCAGAAAATGAAAAAATTCCAGAAAATTCTTCTGTACTGATAAGTCTCTTTAGATTTTCTTCTTGTATCAGTCTTTAAAATTCATGTTTTTCAGAATAATGTCCTCTTTATCTGGCCTTTCTAATTTAATAGCATGCCCATAGGTATTGCCCTCTAGAACATATTGTTATATTCCCTCCTTCATTTATAATTTTGTTTACTGAATCTGTTGTATTTATATTTTTAAAGTGCTATCCTTTGGTTTTACACCATAATTCTATTTATTAATTTCTGCTTTATATTTATAAATAACCTCCTCTTTAAATATTTTTTTACTGGGGAGTGATATCGACAAACTGACAGACTAAGAAGCTCTAAGCTCTTGTTTTTCCACAGGAACATCAACAAGCAAGCAGAAGCTGTCTGAACTAACTTTGTAGGATCTCTGGAAAATATTGCAAGCAACAGCAACCAACCAAATGCCAAGGAAAGGAAAAGCTATATTCAGAAGAGTAGGAAGGTTTCATGGAATTTTTACCTTCCATTTCCCCATCCCCTCTCTGATGTAGGGTCAGTTTTGGTCTTGAGCAGGTGGTAACCCAGTTACCAGTAGCCCCCTTGCATTGGAGGGAACACAGCAGACCTCATTTGTGAATTATTTTGCACATATATTTTAATTATGGAGGACACCTGAAAAAATGAAGCAAGATGCTCATCTCTGGTTAGTGTAACTCAGAAAACAGGCAGCAAAGGAGGTATGCCCTGCTCATAAAGACTACAACATAACTGCAAACCCACAGATGTCAAGGGCAAGAGATTCTCGGTCTCTTGAAATGTAAATGCTCTGAAAATGTAAAACAGACCACTAAAGCCCCAAAAGAAAAGCTGGGGGGAGATGGAGAAATTAATAAGTCATTCAAAAATAGGAATGTATACAGAAGAAGTTAGAAAGCTATGCATATGACCAGGCAAAACATATTCTCAGAAAAGTCCTAAGAAGACTAAGTGTTCACACTGCCTAATCCCTAACCCCAAAGCATCTTAGCTAAGCAGTGAAGGAATACAACAGCTCAGAGCTAATTGGCAAAGGCTGAAAGAGGTAGCTCCTCTCTCATTTTAATTTGTTTGTCTGGGTTTTTTGTTTTTTTTTTTAAGCTGTGCTAAAACATTAGCTAAACCTAAATTAATGAAACGGAGACTTTGATGATTACACGTGACAAGGAAAAATCTCCTTTTTTAAGTTTAGAAATCTCTCAAAACAGGCTATTAAAACATTCCACCACAAAAGGAAAACAAAAGACATCAAACCCTGGAGAAAGGAGGAAATCTATTTTCTAGAATTACATTATAATAGTCAAATGCCCAACTTTCAAGAAAGAAAAAATAAAAAGAGACATACAAAGAAACAGGAAAACATGACCCATTCAAAAGAACAAGATAAATTGACAGAAACTGTCTTTGAATAAGCCCAGACATTGGACTTGCTAGATGAAGACTGAATTGTCTGTCCTAACTATGCTCAAAGAACTAAGGGAAAACATGAACAGAGAACTAAAGGAAACTGGGAAAATGAATAAAATGAATAATAAAAAAACACAAAAAGATCAAAATCATAAAAGGAAACCAAACAAATTATGAAGCTGACGAAAAGAAGTGAAGAATTCACTAGTGGTTTCACTAGCAGATTGGAACAGGCAGAAGAAAGAATCTGCAACTTTGAAGCTAGGACAACTAAAATTATTGTGTCTGAAGAACAGAAAGAAAAAAGGATTGAAAAACAGTAAATAGAACCTAAGGGACTTGTGAGAAACCACCAACTGCATTAAAATAAGTATTATGGGAGTCCCAAGAGATGAGAGTGAGAAAGGGGCAGTGAGATTATTGAAGAAATTTTGGCCTAAAATTTCCCACAGTTGATGAAAACCACGAATCTAAAATCCAAGAAGTTCAGTGATCTCCAACTGAGATAAAACCAAAAAGAACCACACTAAGACACATATAATCAAGCTGTGAAAAGCACAGACACAGATAGAATCTTGAAATCATCAAGAGTGAAGCAACTCATCACATATAAGGAAACCTCAAAAAAATTACTGGCCAATTTTTTATTGAAAACCTTGGAAGCCAGAAAGAAATGGAATGATTAAATATTTAAAGTGTTGAATGACATAACTTATCAAGAGACAATTCCATATCCGGCAAAACTGTCCTTTGGCAATGAGAAGAAATTAATAAATTCCCAAATAAAGAAAAGTTGAAGGATTTTATTACTACTAAACCTGCCCCACAAGAAAGGCTAAAGCCAGTCTTTCAGGTTGAAATTAAAGGATGCTAGACAGACTTGCTGGTGTATGAATATATAAAGATCTCCAGTAAAGGTAAATAGACTAGTACTGTCTTAAAGTTTTATTTGTAGCTCCATTTTTTATTTTCTACATGATTTAAAAGACAAGTGCATAAAAATAATTATAAATATGCTATTAGATACACAGTGTACAAAGATATAATATGTAACATCAATAACAGAAATGCAAAGCAAATTTAGGGATTTTATATACATTAAAGTAAATCTGGTATCAATTCAGATTAGATTATAATTTTAGGATATATATTGAATTGTATATATATATATATATGTGCAACCAATTATTATATATATATATATATATATATATATATATATATATATATGTATGTATGTATGTATGTATTATATGTATATAATCCCCCAAAGTAAAATGTTTATTTAATATACATTAAAAAGTGAGAAGGGAATCAAAACATATCATTGTAACAACAATGAACTCAGCTAAACAGAAAAGAAAGGAACAAAGGGCTATGGGGCATACAGAAAGTAAACAGCGAAATGGCTGAAGTCAGTCTTCCTTATCAGCAAATACTTTAAATGTAAATGAATCAAATTCTTCATACAAGAGCCAGAGATTGGCAGAATGGATAAAAAATAAAACACCATCCATCTATCTGCTATCTACAAGAGACTCACTTTAGATCTAAAGACACAAACATTTTTAAAGTGAAAGGAGAAAAAAATGTATTCCATACTATTAGTAATTAAAGGAAATTAATTGAGGACACATCTTTTCAGTCAGTGACTATAACAAGAGACAACACCATATATTGGTAAGAATCAATTTACCAGGAAGTTATGACAGCAATAAACATACATGGCACCACACATCAGAACTCCAAAGTATATGAAGCAACATTCACAGAATTCAAAGTAGAAATAGACAATTCTACAATAATTCAAAACTTAGGAGATGCTGGGAAGTGGTCCTAATAGGGAAATTTATACCTGATGACATATACAGAAAAATTAAAAAAAATCTAACAGTATATATTAAGGACCTAAAAGAAAAAGTAGTAAACACAAACCTAGCTGAAGGAATAATGTAATAAGGAGTAGAATAGAGATTAAAAAAAAGAACAGTACTAAAACTGTGCATCAATCAATACAATGAATGAAGTCATTCATTGTATCAAATCCAGATCAATGAAACCAAAATTTGGTCCTTTGAAAATATCAAGTGAGTGGACAAACCTTTAGTTAGACTGACTAAGAAAAAGGAAGGTAAGACTCAACTAAAATCAGAAGTGAACAGGGCAACAACCATACCAATTTTACAGAAATAAAAGGTTTATAAGAAAATACAAAGAAAAATTACATGCCAGAAAATTGGATAACATAGATGAAATAGACAAATTCCTAGAAACACCCAGACTACCAAAACTGAATCATGAAGAATTAGAAAATCTGAAAAGGCCTACAATTATTGTGATGATTCAATCAGTAATCAAAATCTCCCAACAAAAAAAAATCCTGGACCAAATAGCCTCACTGGTGAATTCTACCAAACATGTAAAGATGAATTAACCCTAGTTAATGCAAAGTCTAACTCTTCTAAAAAATTCAAGAGGAAAGAAAACTTCTTTACTCATTCTATGTGGCCAGCATTACCCTGATACTAAAGCCAGAAAAAGATACTGCAAGAAAAAAAATCACAGATAAATATCCTTTATGAACATTAATGCAGAAATTTTCAACAATATACTAGCAAACTGAATTCAGCAACATATACCATGACCAAGTGGGATTTATTCCTGGACTGCAAGGATGGTTCAACATAGGAAAATGATATTCACAAAATGAGAGGGAAAAATAACACATGATCATCTCAGTTGATGCAGAAAAAGGCATTTGACTAAATTCAACAGCCCTTTATGATAAAAATGTGCAAAGAACTAGGAATAAAAGATACTTCATCATACAATAAGAGCAATATATGAAAAACTCACAATTAAAGTTGTCATTTGTGAAAGACACAGATCTTTTACCCTAAAATCAATAACAAGTCTGGGATGCCTGCTTATACCATATCTATTCTAACTGAAAAGGAAGTATTAAAATTGTGTGCAGATGACATGATCTTACATAGGAAACCTAAAGATTCCATGCAACAGCCCCCTAACCATTAGGTCTAAAAAAATAAATTCAACAAGATTTCGGGTTTCAAAATCAACTTATAAAATTCAGTTGCATTTCTGTATACTACGTGAACAACCTGAAAAGGAAATTAAGAAAGCAATTCCATTTACAGTAGCATCTAAAAGCATGAAATACTTAGGAATAAATTTAATGATGAAGGCAAAATACTTGTACATTAAAAACTATAAAACCTGGCTGAATGAATTTAAAGAAGACATAAGCAAATGGAAAGACATTGTTCATGGATTGGTAGACTTAAAAATTAAGGCAACAATACTACCCAATGTGATCAGCAGGTTCAGTGCAATCCCAATTGAAATACCAATGACTTTTTTGTTGTTAAATGGAAAACCCCATTCTAAAAGTTCATAGGGAATTGTAATGAACCCCATATACCAAAAAAATCTTGAAGAATAAGATTGGAGTTCTCACATTTCCTGGTTTCAAAACTTACTACAAAGCCACTGTACTCAAAAAAACAATATGATACTGACATAGATCAATTTACTAGAAAAGGGAACCCAGAAATAAACTCTTGCACATGTGAGCAAATGATTTTTGACAGGGGTCCAAGATTACCTTGATTCAATGAGTAAAGGACAGTCAACAAATAGTGCTGAGAAATATGTATAAGAATGAAGTTGGGTGCTTACCTTATACCATATACAAAAATGAGCTCAAAAGTATATGTAAGAGCCAAAACTATAAAATACTTAGAAGACATAGACGAAAAGCTCATGACATTAGATTTGGCAGTGATTTCTTGGATATGACACAAAAAAACATAAGCAACAAAAGAAAATATATAAATAAAATTGCATCAAAATTAAAGACTTATGAACATCAAAGAACACAATCAACAGAGTGAAAAGGCAACCGTGGGATGGGAGAAAATACTTGTAAATCATATATCTGGTAAGAGTAGTTAATATCCAGAATATGTAAAGAATTCCTATGAGTCAACAGCAACAAGAAAAAAATAATCAGCTCAAAAATAGGCAAAGGACTGAGTAGGTACATTTCTCCAATGAGGATACACAAAGGGCCAATAAGCATGTAAAAAGATACTTAACATTACTAGCCACTAAGAGAATGCAAATCAAAACCACAATGAGATACCACTTCCCACCCATTAGGATAGCTATTATCAAACAAATGGAAAACAAGTGTTTGCAAAGTTATGAAACCAAACCAAACCAGGTCCCATGCAGTGGGCCAGTCTTTGAGACGTGGTCTTTAGCAGACAGAGAATTTATTGCAAGGCAACCAAACAAGGAGACAGGAGAGCAAAGTTAAAATAGGAATGGCTCAGAGCATAGTGTCGTATGATTTGGCTGAGGGTTGGGAAGTTCTAGTTCTCCTTCATTTCAGATCTGGGCTGTAACAATTAGTGGCACCCTTTACTTCAGATTATCCTCCCTGATTTCTGGAACTGGCCTTTTTAGTTCCATGGCTTAAAAGTATTTTGTTCTGGAACAGGTAAAATGTCATTGACCAGGCAGGCAGACCTCTTCTGCACAGGCTCAGATGAGAGGTCTGTGGCCTTAATCAGCTTGGCAAGTCTGGCTCCAGGAGTCTTGCAAAAGTAATTCATGACTTCTTTGCCTTAGAAGACACAGCACAGAAAGTGGTAATAAATTTTAACAATGTAATGAGTAATGGGCAGGAAATGACTTTTCACTTTTTAATTAAAAGGCCAATGTTTCACTTATGGAGTAACTGGAACCCTTATGCTTTGTTGGTATGAAATAGTTCTAAACAGAGAAGATTCATATTATCCAGCGAATCCAGTTCTAAGTATACACCAAAGAAACAGAAGCAGAGATTCAAACAGATCCCTCTATGCCGTGTTCATAGCAGCAGTATTCCCAATAGCTAAAGGTAAAAACAGCCCAAATGTCCGTCCACACATGAGTGGATAAACAGAATGTTGTACATCCATACAATGGAGTATTATTCAGCCTTAATGAGGTGGAAAATTCTGATACATGCTAACAACATGGATGAACTTGAAAACATTATAGTAGGAAGTCAGTCAGTCACAAAAGGATAAATATTCTATGATTCCTCTTACATGAGGTACCAAGAACAAATAATTTCTTAGAAAGAGAAAGTAGAGAGTCGTTCCCAGGTTCCAGAGTGGTGGAGGGAAGAATGCAGAGTAAGGGTTTAATGGGTACAAAATTTCTGTTTGGAATGACGAGAGTTTTGAGATGGATAATAGTAATGGCTGCACAGAGCTGAGACTGTAGTTAATGTTACTGGCGTATACTCTCAAAAATGGTGCGAATGGTGAATTTCATGTTACATGTATTTCACGCCGATTAAACCAATTCTTTATTGTCTCATGTTTAATTTTAATTTGTGACTTGTATACTGTTTGTTTTTACTTTGTTTTTCTGATAGACCTGTTCCATATGCATTTTCTGTCCTTTACCTATCATCTCTGTGTGTTTGAAACTTTGTCCTCTTCCTCCACCTTTAGGAGGTTTCACAGGTTTGCTTTTCTTTCTCTAAGTATAATTTCCAGAACAATAGCAACAACATCATTGGGAAATTCAGAATTACAGACCCATCCAGACCTGCTGCTCAGAATCTGTTTGTTAACAAGATCCCTTAGGGACTTGTGTACCCATGAAAGCTTAAGAAGGCACCCATGTCATGAAATGATTTTCAGCCGTGTCAGTTCTCTGCCATCTCTGTCTTCAGTACTAACTTTGATTCAGCGCTGGCGGCTAGAGTTCTTTCCGTTCTTGCCCTGGTTGTACAGCATCTGTCTATCTGCCTTCATCTCAGGCTGTTCTTAACATATGTCTCCCTGTTCTTGTTTTTAAGAGAGCAGATGCGTGCATGCCTTTTGACAACCAAACGTGTATGTTCCAAATTTTTCAACTTTCATTTTCTACACTTCCGCTCTTTTCATAGAATACCTCTTTGTCTTATTCAGAATGTTTATCCTTAGGTGGAAATACTTGTGGGGACAAAGTGACCTTCTAGTGAGATTGTGTATATGGTGAACTTGACCCCTGAGCTTCACCCTCAGTTGGAAGCTATGACCCTTGGATCAGGAAATTAGGTAAATGTGCTCCATCTGTTGTTCCTGATTGCCATTCCTCCAGGGTGGGCCCTCCCATCTGCTGGCTGGGTGAACTGATAGGCCATGAAGTCAGATGCAAGGCAGGGTACTTGGAGCAGTCTGGAATGTGTCTTCCATCCTGGCAGGCAGGGCTCCCATGCCCTTTGGTTATTTGCCTCTAGCTGCAAGGGCTTTTCTCTGAGGCAGTGGGTTGTGTGCGTCTGGCTGTGCCCATCCAGCTGCTTTCAGCCAGGGAGTTGTGCACCCTAGAGCTTTAGAGGGAGAGAGAGGGAGAGAGAGCAGAGCTGCGGGGTGGGTTAGAGGGCAGGCCAGGTCTCCTAATGTCTGGCTTAAGGCTGTTTTCCTAGCCCTTTCCAGTGGCACTTACTGTGGTGGCAAAGATGTTCTATAATCCGAACTGTCTGATGCAGTAGCCACCAGCCATATGTGGCAATTGAGCACCTGATTATGACTAGTACATCAGAGGAACTGAATTTAAAAATTTATTTAATTTTAGTTAATTTGAAATTTAAATATAAATAGTCACTTGTGGCTAGTGACTGCGGTTTTGGACCGCAGTCATAGTTCTAGATGTTAAACCTGCCAAGTGCCGTAATTAGATCCAGAAGCTCGGGGAGACTCAAAGTACTTTACTGGTTCTTTCAGAGGTTGCCTCCCTTCCTCTTCAGAGGTTGAAGGTGTGGTGTTTTCCTTAAGAACTTCCTCACTCTTCGCTCTAGTGGCTCTGCTCCCGGCAGGTGCGCAGGGACCTGGCATACACGCCTTCCTGGGGTTGGTTTTCAGCACAGTTACCATTTTTGGCCTTTGTGGTGTTTCATCACTGAATCGTTTGAAAATTAGGAGGCCGCGCATTAGGGCCTGTCTCATTTGCCTGATGTGAATACTCACTTCCCAAGATCGATATCCCCAACACGATAGTGGGTTTACGCTGAAATACGGAAGTAGATGCTTCTATTGTGGAAAAACGCTATCTGCTGAGGGCTTTGCTCTCTTACCACACTCCTGAGAAGTATCAGATTGTGATTCCCAATCTGAAACTTGTAACTTAAGCTTTCTATGTACGTGGTTGCTTGTGTTGACTGTTGTATCTGTTTATAGTATTGCCACAATGTTGGTGCATCACAAATAGCTAGCAGGCCTCAGTGTCAGTTGATATTAAGTGCTCATTGCTTATGTGTCTGGGTGATGGGTGAGCATCTCTGCTGACCCTGGTCGGTCACTCAGAGGGCATGCGGTGGGTGGCCTCTGCAGGTAGGAGGGGGCACCTCCATCCTGCTCCCTTTGTTCAGACCGGTAGACCCATCTGTGCATGGCTTTCTCACAGCAAAGGCAGAGCACAAGAGAACACCACAAACACAGAATGCCTCTGGAGGGCTGAGCTTGGGGCTGTCACATAGTACTTCCACACATTCTGTCTGAGAGCAAGCCACAAAGTTAGTCCCCAGGCTAGAGGGTGGCAGACATCTCCTCTTCAGTGAGAAGCATTGCAAATGACATGGCAAAGAGAGTAGGTCCTGGGAAGCGGGGAAGGAATGAGGCTGCCAACACAGCCAGCTCACCACACTGATCTTCCCAGCAACATCCTCGACATGTCTGCATGGAAAAGGCTTTCTGACAGTTCTGTGAATGCATTTTCTTATGTGTTTTTTGGAAACTGAAACAAAAATTGGGATAACTTAAATGTTGTCTTATGCCCTGTGCCTTCTCCATGGTGAATAATAAACACTTGCTTTAAAAGGATGCCCAATTGGTCTGACATATTTGATTTAGGCCCTTAATCTTATTCCTGGAAAAATGATAGACACAAGCACTACCTGACACATGGAGAACCGGGAATGAAGGTGAGCATGCATAGCCACAGGGCAGTCACAAAGGGCAAAATGGTTACCTGCAAAGCAACACTCCGGGTGTGCTGCTGTCCGGCCATAGACATAACTACTGCCCAGAGTTCTCTGTCTTTGGGGCATCACTGGGGCAAGTTAGAAGTAACACAGGAAGTGCTGCTAACATGCTCCTGGGACCTGTTTAACAGGATTATGATCAGACAGCCAGGGCCCCCATGATGGTGTGTACTGCTGTGATCCTCACTGCAGCAGAAGCCGTAAGCCTGGGGGACTTCATGCTGCAACAGCGGGATTTGCAGAGGGCCTTGGCTCATCTGCAAAATGGGAATAATGATAATATCTCTCTGGTGTGGTTGTGAAATTAAATGCATGAGTATTCAGGTCCTGAGCACAGAGCTGGGCACAAAGCAGACTCTCAAACCACATTACATAAAGTACAGATATGGCCGCCTGCTGTTCTGGCCCCCTTACCTGTAGTGTCGTTGAGCCCTCTGTCCCCTGTAGTGTCGTTGAGCCCTCTGTCCCCTGCTTCTCAGCTTCTCCATCGTGTTTTTCTGCTTTCACTTTCAGCATCCTCAAAGTGACCATTTGTAAACATTGAATGCAGACATCTTTTCTGTCCCTGCTTTTCTATATGAAGCGCACATTGCAGCCATAGAGACTCTAAACACCGTTTTCTCACTCAGAAAGCAAAAGAGAAACAATGACAAAAAAGAAAAAAACATTCTGGGAAGAGAATTCCTGCAGAATCCTCACCCAGTCAGATTTCTCACTGACTGCAATCATTCCTTAGAAATAGGAATGGAACTCTGAGATTACAAGGGGCTGCAGTTGTGGACCTAGATGTTGGTTAAAGTCTCCTCTCAGGACAAATACAAATTATTAGTGGAGAATCTGAAAATGTGCATGTGCATGGGGGACAATGCAGATGGAGCCGAAATGTCACTGTGCCTTCCCTGTCCTTGGCCTATCTCCAGCGACTAGGCTCAAGTTCTCAGTTCTGTAGACTGAAATCCCTCTCACGGTATCTGCAAAGGCCCATGGGTTCAGTCAGTTCACTCATAAAGCCCACCCCTCATACCTGTCATGAGTTTATCCAGTTTGGATGAAGGCTTTGAGACTCAGGGAGGGCTTCTGGCATGCTGCACCCTTGTTGACCTCTCACCTCCCATCACTTCCCTTTTCTTGACTTTCTGTCCCAGCAGCAAACAGACCTCTTTCCTTCTTCCATGGTCTCATTCCTGTGCTTACCATTGGTAGCATCTGGTCTTGCTTTTCACTTTGAGAGAGTTTTCTATTTCTTCCATAGGAAAAAGTTAGGGAATAGATGTCTTTACCTTACTCTTCAAATGAAAAAAAGGGCTCTATTTTATAACCAGTATTATCCAAGAATGAGAAGACAGGACAACTATGTGGGGATACTCTCACAACTTTTCTAACTTCATGTTCTCTTTCCAAAAATTCCCATGAAACACACTCTACAGAATGTCACAATAGGTGTGAGTCCCCAAACAATTTAGACGTGTGTGTGTGTGTGTGCATGTATATTCATGTGTGTCTGTCAGGGGTGATACTGAGAATGAATAAGGAAAACAAACACAGGTAATCTCAATTATTGACTCTGTTTAAGTGAAGAGGTACCAAAATATGCAGTAAAAATTTTAAATTTGAATTCTTCCCAAAAGAGGTATTTTTGTCTTCTTTATGAACACTCATAATTTTAGCAGAACTTTACTCTAATTTTGATTTAAAGGCATCTTGTATGGTTGTTGGTTGTCAATTTGCCATAAAACATGCCAGACTTTAAAAGTGTGAGGCTGGTTCTTCAGTTGGCCAGAAAGTCAGATGCTGTAGAAGAATATACTGAAGAGCTGTGTGTTGACTTTGGATTACAGAATGTAATCCACTCTTGGAATAACATTTGGAAGTGTAATGAAATTTTGAAAGGACACACTTTCACCATTGGTATGGGTCTTAGAGCATATATCTGCATGGCATTTACATGCTATTTGTAGAGCATTGACCCCTGCTTGCCCAGTGTGTTGATTTCCCTCACTGTTCTTCTCAGCCATTGATAAATAGATCTTGTTTCAACCTGTTGCTTCACCAGATGCTAACAGAGGGGCATCATTTATTCCATTATTCCCTTAGCATCTACATTTGGTTTAATGAGACAAGCCTAGCAGAACTGGCACATGTCTGGTGTTTTACTGATGTTATTGTTAGGATCTGCTGATAGGAGCAGAACTTGCTCATATTATCTGAAGTAGTAGGTTTGTTGTGAATATTCACAGGGAAGGCTATGGAGAAAGCTGAATACTGGGCTTCAAGAAAGGTAGAACCTGGAAGGTTATTGGGAACTCAAGGTAACTCTAGGGATCTCAGAAGAAGGCATGCTTGCTTCTTCATTCTTATGATCCACCACTGAGTGGGCATATCCAGGGCTGCCAGTTGCACAATATCCACCTAAACTATGAGATTGCTGCTCCCTGAGATGTGTAGTCCCCACCCTGCAGGCTGTGTGCTGTGGCCCAGCAATAGCAATGGCTGTCCCCTCAACCTCCCACCCTGTATGTTCTTACCTCTGTCACACTTTATCATGTCTTCCTTTCCAATTTGGAAATGGTACCCTAGCCCTCTAACTCATGAACCCACAAGTTAACCTCTTTTCATGTGTTCTCTTTAGTCCTTTTCCATGGAGGAGAATCCCTTTAGCTCCCTTCTGCCTTTTAACTCACACCACATCATAGATTCTTGATCAACTAGTGGTTGATTGTCCTTGAATCAGGGACCCACCCCAGTGCAGTCAGCTGTGGTGAAGGGGTGGGATTCTAGAGAAGGAGATTATAAAACATAGTGGCCTAATTATTGCATTTGCGACAAAGGCTCTGGGTAGGTTGGTTTCCCTAAAACAGGCCTGTAGATGAAGTAGAAAGTGAAGTATTATCTCTCAATGTACCGTTGGTTTAACCATTGCATGGCAGAGACTCGGCTGTCCTTGAGCTGTGACATAATTTATTTCCATGGCTGCAGCTGACCCCAGTGGAGGTTAACCCACTCAATTCTGATTCAAAATCTGTAACAGAAATTTTTGCTTTGAAAAGATAGATACCTCATGGTGAAAAGCTCTGGAGCATTAGGATCCAGCTTAACAGACAAGTGTAGCGAAAGAGGATCAAACAGAAGTTTGCTCCAGCGTTCCCCAGGGCAGCCCGCAGATCTGAAGATCAGAGTTTCTTTAGAAACTTCTTTCTTTTCCCTTGATTACCCAAAGTCAGCAAGACTCCATGAATAATTTTGTTAGACTTAAAGTTTTTGTGTTGCTCTTTGTGATAAAGCTGGCTTATATGCTACTGAAAATTCATTCAACTGTATATATCCTGATATATGATTAATCAGGGGTGCTTTAGGGAAGGGGGTCATCTGGAAGAAGTTTCTCTGCCACACTCTCATCCCATCTTTCATACCTGCCACTCTGTGTTTCAGAATCACCACGACCGCAGCGTGCATGATGGACCTCAGAAGGTACCCCTTGGATGAGCAGAACTGCACCCTGGAAATCGAAAGCTGTGTGTATCTGTATTTCTTTTTCATCTACTTATGTTTTAGGCCTTCTTGTTATTATTTGGTGTCTTTTCCAAAGCATATATCATTTTCTTGACATAGTTTTTAACTATCACAAAGATAAGAGGTTTAACATTCCACTTGGCAAATTTCCTTGTCATGACAGGGATTCAGAGAGAGGCAGAGATAGAGACTCAGTAAAAAAGGGTTCTGCATTCTAATATAATTAGGAGAGTCTGTTTGCTGTGCTGAAATATAAGAAAACAAACACTTGCCATCCCAGTCCATTCAGAGAGAAGAACAAAAAACACTAAGACACAATTTTCTCACAATATGCTTCATCACACATGAGTGGCTGCACTCCTGGGACCCAGGGCAGTTGGAGTAAAACTCATTTCCCATCAGGAACTCAGCTTTACAAGCCAGCTATTTCTGCATCTTGGCAATTTTCTCAATTTGAAGAGCATTCAGATGCCTCATTGATGATTCAGTGTGGAGTCCTATGTGAGAGACGAGAGCTGCATCCCTAACACCTAACAAACAAACGTCCCACCCGCTACCTGAACTGTGTCTCCTGGCAAATCCAGTGGCTGCTGCTGTCACCTGACCTGGCCTGTCATCGATTGTTTCATCATGAGTCTCAACTCATTTAGGCCTGTCAGTGTCTATATCGAGGGTTTTTGGATGGCAAGTGACCTGCTTTACAGTGTCACTTGATGCATCTGGGATGAGAAGTGAGTGTCTGTGAACACACAGGGGAAGTTGTGCTGGTGGTCGGCCAGCGTTCAGTTCCTACGGAGCTGGCCCCACTGTGCCCCTTGCTTCCAGCTTCACCACTGTCATGTTTTCTGAGAGCTGTGCTTTCAGAAGGTGAGGCACGTGAAATCATGTTAAGTGTTGCACAATGGAATCATCAGGGGATAGTTAGCACAGAGGACAGAGAACTCTGGGGAAAGATGATAATTTCCCAGTAGCTGAAGGACTCTCCTAGGAAGTTAAGTGACTATAGGTGGCTGGAGGGCACAATTCCCGATGATCTAATGAACGTTTCAGGAAGGCAAACTTGGGAGCCAAGTAAGGAAGCAGCTCCTGTTCCCACTGATACAGTGAGCGGCCTCGGAGAGTGTAGCTTTGTCACTGTGATGTTTGAACCGAGGTGGAACATGAGTAAAAGAGATTTCCTCAGTGTGTGAAGCCCCACCCCTCAAGGAATCCAGGGTTGAAGCACTGAATGGAAGAAGGGATTCTTCCAAGTTTCTGGTGACCTGATTACACACATGCGCAAAACATTTTATTCAAGTCAAGATGCAAGCGTGGAGAAGGGTGAGCCATGCGAAGATCTGGGCAGGGCCTGCTGGTCTGAGCTGCAGCCAGAAGGCCAGGGGGCTGGGCTGGGTGATGGGGGGTAGACACACTTACCGTGCACACGGGCTGGTCCTGCATGTCCTTGGAGTTCTTGTAAGGAGCTTGGTTGTGTTTTTCTAATTGCATTGGAAAACATTGACGGCTTCAGCAAAGGAGTGGCTTGGTAACTCTGTGTTTTATAATGATCGTCAGGGCCGCCGGGTGAGAATGGGATATGAGGAAGTCAGAGGGAAGCAAGGAGACAGAAGATGTGACCCCACTGACCCAGGGAGGGGGGACAGCAGATGGGCCTTGGAGGGGGCAGGAGCTGTGGGGAACAGTTTCCCCAGAGCTTTGGTCTAGTTGTTTGAATATCAAATATTGAGTGTCTGCCTTTTGTTTTATTGTATGTTCAAATCAGAAAGTTCCTCTATTGATAGAGTATTTTTCTCCAGGTGCCAGTTTTAATTTTAATGAACCTTACAAATAAAATTGACCTAATCTTATAGAAGACTCCTGGGTGCTACAAGTAACAACAGACATTATTATCCTATTTGTTCATTCCCAAGAAAAGCTGACTGATTACCAAATGAACATGAGCACTGTGCTAAGAGCTGGAGATGTAACCACAACCTGGCTAATGCACACTCCTCTTTCTGATGACACCACTGGGCAGATCTCTGAGGGCCAAAAGGGGCCCAGCAAAAGGCATTTCGAGGGATGGCCAGAAACACCTAATGGAATCATCCAAAAATGTGGACTTTTTCTTTCTCTTACAGTTTCCCGTATTATCAAACACTGATTGCTTAAATTAGCCCTCAGTGTTTTAACTCTTCAATAGCTTTGAGAAGAGTTACCTTTCAAGAATTCTTTATACTTGAGTTTTCATTTTTTTCTTACAACCATCTTATTCAGTGCTGTTGATACTGTAAATTAATTTATGTGCAAGAAGCAGGCCAACTCTACAATTAGGCTTTGCAAATAGAGCTCTGGTCAGCGTGCTCAGCCGGCCCACTTCCTCTGCTTTTCGACAGCAGAGGGAACACAAGAATATTCGAATGTTAGTTCTTTGATGACACTTCTTCTCACACAACTACATCAAACAAACCTACTTCAAATACGGGCAAGCTGTTCCTTCCATTTCATTAATGACAGTTTCTTTAGCCTTGCACGTGGGCAACCTGATGAATCCTCATTTCTGCCGTGTCCCTGTTCTGTCTCCGGGCAGATGGCTACACCACAGACGACATTGAATTTTACTGGCGTGGCGGTGATAAGGCTGTCACTGGGGTGGAGAGGATCGAGCTCCCACAGTTCTCCATCGTGGAGCACCGGCTCGTTTCGAGGAATGTGGTCTTTGCCACAGGTAAGTCCCACGCACCTCACGCTCCCTGGGGTGCCGCTGGCTGCCGGGGAGGGGCCGCTCCCTCGTGCAATGCCTTCCAGCTGGCTCAGAGCACTCGGTTACCTAAAGAAGCACCATCACCAACAAAGCATCATCTTAGGCACCCTTCCTCTGTATCTAAAGGGATCTATAGCTTCGATAGGGAGGAAGGCTCGCCTGACAAGTAGATGCTCTCTGCAGCTCATTATTGAAAAGTCAAAGGTCTGAGGGTGAATTTAACCAATCCGTGTTTGGTAACCTAATTTCTCATCGCCAGGCAGACAGGAGGCCCCTGATGGCCTTGGGGCAGAAACGAAGAGGAAAGAGGCAGATAGGAGGAGGAGGAGGAGAAGCGAGGGGCCTCCCCCCACTTTGGGGGCCGCTGGCAGCCTTGGCGGTCCAGGGAGCCGGGCCGCCTGGGATAGGTGATGCCGCCTCTGGCGCCGTCGCCTTCTGACATCACCTGGTGAAGGCCTCTCTGGCCTGGATTCCCTTGTCACCTTGGTTCCAACTGTCCAGAGACTAAGAAGGCACCTTCTGTTCTCCTGTCTGTCCTTGCTGGGGTTTTATTAAGTTAGAACCACATGTATTTTAACGTTGTGTGGTGCTTTCCTAGCACTTTTGAATGCATCTAAGTGTTTTTAAACTGAAAGGCATTATGAAGACCGCAAACTCCAGGGTGGGATGCTGAGCAAAGGCAGAGCTGAGACCTCCCACCCAGGCTTTCTCCTGTCAGTAGAGCTTAAACTATGGCAGATGGGTGGGTGGGAATCAGCTCCACCCTGTGAGAGTGGCATTCCTGAAGCCCAAGGCCTGCTCTCTCCGCCCGTTGCCTTCGTCTGGAAAGCCTGCAACCTACAACCACCTGCCTTCCCTCCACCTGGCCACCTCCAGCTGATTCTTTAGCTTCCTCCAGGTGCCGCTTCCTCCGGGAAGGCTCCCTGACCTTGCTCTGCCCACTGACTCCCTCCCCAGGCTGGGTTAAGGGGCTTCCCTGTGCTCCTGCAGTTCCGCACGGACTTCCTTCTGGCTCTGCTGGGCCTGTGTCCTCAAGGATGCATCTTCCATAGGAGGGACCTGTCTGGGCCGTGGCTTACCTTCTTCTCTGCCCCCACCTCGTGTGGTGCCTGACACATCATGGGCGTGCGGTGGTATCACTGGCTAAGTGAACAGTGAGTCAAGCACCAACTCCCTCCTCTCCACCCCAGCCTCAAAGAACCAATGGATATGCCAAGTGTAGACAACAGCTTGAATGTTTGGGACACTGATGAGGTCCATTTTTAATCGGTACCACTTTATCCTCTGTGGTCAGAGGGCCCTGCAGAGGACGCACCGAGGGGCTGCTCACCTGGGGTGGGTGGCGGCAGCCCCTAGGAACATGGGCTTATCATTAAGGACTGGTTTCCACAATAAGAAAACTGCCCTGTGATGCACTGAATTTCATTGCTTCTAAAACCAGGATTTAAACTGTTCCATACTCCAAGTGAAAGAAGCAAAGGGTCTGCCCAGAACCCAGGGGTGTTAGCCGCTCAGTGGAACGATCCTGCCCATGCCTGCCTTGGTCTAGGAAACTGCAGATGGGGCCACCGCGTGCTCCAGGCGGGTCTCCTGCTGTGCTTTCAGCCTCAGCACTTAGCTGGTTGGGGCTTGGGGGAGGGGCACGCTTCTGTGGAAAACTGCAGCCACTTACAAGGGTCCTCCTGAATCCTCTTTCCCAAAACCACTGAGGGGCATTTTCTCTAGCTGCAATCTTTGTCTTCCTTCTAAGTGTGCATGTGGTAGAAGATATCCCAAACACATCCGGAGGAAACAGATATTACAGGTGTGGGAAGTTATTTAAAGCATGCACAGAGCCATCAGGATGTTTGTCTTTCTAGCACTCGCCAAGCTTCTGAGTTTGTCGGGTATAAGCCAGGGGCTCCCTATCAGTCAGCTAGAAACCAACCGCCTTCAAAGAGCTTGCATTTTAAAATTATTCTAATTCACCTATTCATGACAAAATGGCAAAGCACATCGTTTACATTTTATTTTAAAATTATATATTATACTAACTTATTTTCCTTTTTAAATTGAAACAGAGTTGATATACAGTATTATATTGGTTTATTTTCCTTTCCACAAGTGTTATGAATTAATGAGGTTTTGGTTAGTAAACTAGGTTGAAGATCTCTTTAGTCTGAGAGAGAATTCTCAAACAAAGGATCGGGAAAGAACAAGCGCTCTGGACATTTACTCGGGCCCAGCTGAGTCCCTGTTGAAGGTGTAGTGTGGTTGCTTCTCTTGCTGCTTCTGTCTGAGGTGAGCACACAGACTGGAGCTCTGGGAGGCCAGTGAGGCACATGGGACGCAGAACCCCAGAGGCTGCCTCAGGGTCACAGAGGTGAAACTTTGCACTGCACCCTCCTCACCCTTGTGCTGCCCACTTAGGGGACTTGCAGAGGCCCCTGATGTGGTTTTCCATGGGCAGGCCTCCCGATCCATCTACAGGCTTGCAAGTAATGACAAAGAACACACAAAAGGTGAGTGTTGAGTGAATATTCACTCAACAACTGACACAAACTAGGTGTGGGGCTGGGCCCTGGGGTCAGGGAGGGGAACAAGGAGCATCTGGTCCCCTGGTATTTCTCACCAGGCCTTTGTGGTTTCAGCCATGTACCCCAGGTGATGTCACATAGTCTCTGTCATAAGGGGTGTTTAGCTGGAATTAATCTACAATAAGAGAACTCACTTAAATATGTTCAGGAGACAGTATATGCAGGGTTTTTAAATGCAGAGCCTGGAGCCGGACTGCTGGAATGGAAGTCCTACCTGGAACCTGCTAGCAGTGTGATGCAGGGCAAGTTATTTAACCTCTCTGAAAAACAGAGATAATTATTAATATCTGCTTGGCAGAGTTGTTGAGAAGATTACATGAGTTAGTATAATAGAGCCTAGAATGATACCCATGGTAAGTATTGATTAGCTGTATTAATTAAACTGTGTGGGACCAGGTATGAAGCATACTTTGGGAGCTCTGAGAATAGCTGACCAGAGCTTTGTATATGAAAAAATGTATGACATTTTTCTCTTGGACTGTTTGGCGTGATGTGACTGACTCCCAAGTGCTTGTCTGAGGGTTTCTCAAAAGTAGGTATTGTTTGGGGCTCGTATTTGAATTCCTAATACATATCCCAGTATCTAGTCCACTCAATAGTTTGAAAACCGAACGGTTATTGAATTGAGAGGTGAAATCTGACCGTAATTACTGTGTATTCAATTCTAATCAAATGAATCATTTCTGCAAAAGAGATGTTATATACATTAATGATACTATATATTCAGATGTTTACTGTACTAAAATATGTGTTTAAAGGAAATCCACAGAAAGTTTCTTTGCACCTGGGGAGAAAGTTAAGTATACCGCTGCCCAGAAAGAGGGAGCTCGTTCCATAAACGTATTTCAAAGACAACAAAGAAATGACTGAGTTCATTCATATCAACGAATAACTATTCCATTCCTACCATGATTTAACAAATAGGTTTTTGGAAAAATATTTGAACCCCCTTGAACTTAAAAGAAAGTGAAGCAAAACAATATTACATTAACTTCTAAGCATAATGGCCTGTCATATTATAATTTGTAACACCTTAAACATTTTTCACTAATGCCCCTTGGAAACTGGTAATTTTCCGAGATTAAATTAGCCGAGATTAAAGTATAAGAAAACTGAGACTCAAGAATGATAATATTTGACCAAATTTACATAGTAAAGCTAGAAAGGACAAAGATTAATTCATAAAGCTCCTGACAATTTAGGAACCCCTGATATATTTTTTGAAAAAAATTTTAAAAGCTAGTCTTTAAGCTTTATTTTAAAAGATAATTTTCCAAACTTCTGCATATTAATGGTATAAGCATACTTACAAAACATGTAAGTAATTGGGATGACAACGTCCACAGTGCCTGCCTACATCTGCGTCACTCCCTCCTTTACATGCCTACATTAAGGGCCATACATTCCTGATGAGTGATGCTTTTATGCAGGTTTCTAAAAGCTGATGTTGGGATTGGAAGCTTCCAATTCCTAAGCCACGGCCCTAGAATTGCTTAGTCCAACACCCAGAAATCATTGGTGGCAAGAAATAAATGCATCCCTGCCTTCTGATCCACCCTGCACTTTGCTGCTAGATTAGCAGCCATGCAACACTGGTTGCATGAAGCCATTACCCAGATACAAACCCTTTGCTGGTTCTTTGCCTGGAGCCTGGGATCCAGGCTCCTTCACCCTGGATTCAAGTCTAGCTCCAGTATAGCTCACAAACATACCCCACATGAAGCCTTCATTTCAGTGGCTGCATTTAACTCATTCTCTCCTCTCATCCATCATTTCTGCATTCTGCTCAGAGACTTTGCTCCTGTTACAGCCCTTATGTGCTATATTTTCTGCCTTTTTTTCCTATCCAAATCTGGTACATTCAGCAATGGGCAGTTCAAATGCCAACACCAGTTGGCTTTCTTTGAGCATCTCTGCCAGTTATCTTTTCCTTTGGAAAGCTTTAAATGACATACTGCATCATTCCTTTATCAACTGTCAAATATTATTACTCTCAGTCTCATATCTATCAGGCATTTGGTAAATATCTTTTGAATGAATTTATGTGTTCATAACCATGTGCTCAGGATTCCCACAAAGTGCTCAAAGCCCAAAGATAAACTTGCCTTGAAAGTCAGAGAAGGGAAAAAAGAAAATAAATTATTTTCACTAGACCCACTGAGTATCATTTGCTATTTAAATCTACTGGACTTATTGGAAAGTCCTGGATCTTTTAGAGATTTATGTAAGAATTTCAGGAAATACTGAAAATGTGTTTTTTAAAAAAATGCAAACTTAGTCTTTGAAATCCCTTTGATTGAAACCTAAAAAGATATGGGCCTTCCAAATGAGCTTTGGGAATAGTGTGAGAAATTTTTACTGAACTTAACTTTTAAACCTGTTCTAGATAGACAATCCATAATCATTTAAAAGTTGGGGCCTGAAAATTTAGCTCAAAAATATTTAATAAAGCAAGTATTATATCACCATGTTCTAATTACTGAAAATAAGCCCGTGTCTCGAGCAGAAATGTCAATAAAAGACTTTCATTCTTTTATCTAATTTCTGTTTAGTTAAACATAATCAACATGCATATATTACTGTAATATTTAGGATGTGCCAAAAATAACCAGTTGAATGTGCTTAAGCAAACAGATCCCAGTGCATTAAAAAATGTATGTGAGAATTTTAAGTAAACCATCAACCCTCAGTTGGTGGACCTTCTAACAGGCTCTAATTAATTAAGCAAGACACTCCTAGGAAGGGTCAGAATTTTTCTCATGCTTTTTTTTTTATATTGAGACTTAAAGACTTTTATGACATTAGTGATAATTTTATAATTTTCCTATATGTACACATATGGAAAAATATTTAAAATAAAAATGTAGAGGTAAGCAAATTATCAGAAAGTGAACATTACAACTGACTTCAGGTCAAAAAGTAGATTGTTGCCAGCACTTCAAAATCCCCACGATGACCCCTCCAAATTTCCCCACCAACCTCCTCCCAAGGGAAACCTCCGTCTTATGGAAGCATAGTTAATTTTGTGTGTCGAACCTTATTTAGTGGGATACTAGAGTTTGAATTATTCTGTGGCTGTCTTCTTTAGTTGAAGATCAGGTTTGGGAAACCTGTCCATGTCATTTTGGTCACTTAACTTTCTTCGCTGTCCTGTGTGTGTGTGTGCCACGATCTAGTTGTCCACTCTCCTCAGGTGGAGATGGATGGGCGGTGCTACTGTGAACATTCTTGCATTTGTTTCTGTGGATATCTGCACGCCTAAGTGTTGAGTTCTGTAGGTTGAAGTGGAGCTGTGACGTTCAAGCTTAAAGATTATACCAAATTGCTTTCCAAAGTATTTTTACCAGTGTGCACGTGTCCCAATAGCGCATGAGCGATCCTTTTGCCACACGTCCTGCAGGGTGCTGAGTGATTCCTTGTGGTTTTCGCTTCCATTTCTCTGAGTACTCGTGAGATTGCTCACCTTTCCCTGCAGGCTATTTGGAGATCCTCTTTTGTGAATTACCTATGCAAGTCTCTTTTGTGAACTGTCTCTAATTTATTGGCGTTATGCATACATTCTGGATGCAAGCTTATTAAGGTTACAGTGTGTTACAAAAATGTCCTTTTCACATACAGTCCACATGGAACTGATTTTTGTGAATGGTTTGAAGTTTGGGTTGGTATTATTATTTTCCACAGTGCCACTGCTCTGAAGCAACACTTGTGTCACACATTGTGCATGTGGGTGCGGATCTGCTTTCGGACTTTCTCTTCTGTACCGTGGGTTTCCTTATCCTCCGTGGACCGTTACTCATGTGTTAGTTCCTGTAGCTTTGAGTAAGGCAGATCTTTCCCTATCTTGCTTTGTAGTCACTATTAACTTAGTTATTTTTGGTCCTTTTTATTTCTATGTAACTTGTATAATTAGATCATTAATTGTCATTTTAAAAATGGTTTGGCTTTTTATTAGGAATGGATTTGTTAATAAAGTAAAAAGTGACATTTTTATAATTCTTCCAATCTGTATATATTTTTGTCTCTCCACTTATATAGGTCTTCTGTAATGTATTTCAATAACATTTAGGATATTTTGTATAGAAATCTTGCACATCTTTGTTAAAATTTGCTAGATGTTTGGATTTCCTGATTTTATTGTAGATGGTAAAATTTTTAACATAATTTCTTGTTTGTTGCTGGTACATAAGAATACAATGATTTTGTATTGAACAACCTTGCTAACATATTTATTATTTCTGATGATTTGAGATGGTATTTTTACCTCTTTCCAAACATTGTATACCTCTTTGTATACTTTGACTCCGTATTTCCTCATTCTGACTTATATTGGCTATTGTCATTATGCATTATTACTGTATATATATTTTAAAACCTATATGATATTATTATTGCTAGATTCAGTAAATTTTAACTTAGATATAAATATCTTTTCTTTGTTACTCATTCTTTTCTTTTTATATCCAAGTCTCTATCTGTGAATATTTCCTTCTGCCTAAAGAATATTTTTAAAACATTTTCTTTACGGAGCCTTCTAGTCACAAGTTTCTTCTAGATTTTGATTTTTTTCTTTTAAATCAGTACATGATCTTCTATCATATTTATTCCTGTAGAGTGTATTTGCTAGTTACAGAAAGCCAGGTTGGCATTTTTTTCCTTTTCCATGTGAAGATATTATTTCATTGTTTCTGGCTTCCATTGTTTCTTTTGAGAAGATATTTGTTGGTCTCATTAGTACTACTTTCAAATTAACCTGTTTTTCCTCCCCTTCTAGGTGCTTTTTGGTTTTTCTCTTGGTTTTTGGTTTCATTGGCATTTAGGATACACCAAAATTCAGTTTTCTCTCTAATTACTCTTCTTGGAGTTTGTGGATCTTCTTGAACCTTTGTTTTGAGGTCTTCCAGCTGCTTTGGAGCATGGTCAGCTATCATTGCTTTGCTCCATCTCTCTCTCTTTTCTTCTAGGATTCCAGTTACGATTCCAAATCTAACAGTCCCGATGTGTTAAGTCTTCTTACTATCTATCTTGTATATAGCTCACCCTCCTTTCTGGAATTTTCATTTTATTTATTCTTCATGCTTCCTCTAGAAACTTTCTTCTAACTTATCTTTCAGTTCAACAGTTCTCTCTTTATCTGTATCTAATCTGTATTATTATCCATGAAAAAAAAATGCAGATATAACTCAAAGTCTATAATGATGTTTTCTTTCTTTGGAGAGGATCTATGCTTGCCTCTACCAGCAGCTGGAGGCATTAATAATCCAGGAAAAGCTTCTTGTAGTTTCTGGGTTTCAGGTATTTCTGAATTTATATTGAGTTCACGTACATGCCTGAATCCTTCTAATTCATATTTACATTTGGGCATTGCTCTTTAGAATCCCTACTTGGTAGTTTCTCTCTCTAGTTTTTGCTCCCTTATTCTCATGCATCTGTCAGATGTTCTATTTAGTTGCTTATCTTTTTCTTCTAGAAACTATAGCTACCTGAAATATAGGGTTCACTTCTCTCAGTATCCCTTTTCTCCCAGACTTTGCTCAGATTTTTGCTGGTGCATTATCTCTCCAGTGCCTTCAAGGAGATTTATATAAATTTTGTCTGTTTTTTTCTAGTTGTTTCTAGTAGAAGGGTTACCTATTCGATAGTACTCATACAACATGTTTGTTTTTTAATCCTTTTTATTTTTTCAGAAAAATTTACAGTTGTTTCAATATTTAATTCTTAGTTTGGATTATTAATACATTAGAGTAAAAAAGGAAAATTTAGGATACTTCTTTTTATAATCACATTTTGGAAAATATTAACCATTTAATTCTATATTTTCCTAATAATATTGTAGAGAGAAAACACTTTCCAGAATAGTGTGCTGTTGTAGAATTACTGTAAAGTTTAAAGTCAGGAGATCTAGGTCCTTAGTTGTAACAACAAGCAGTGAAAATGTGAGCAAAGTGCTTGAATGGTAAATAGAAAGAGGATCTAGTTAAAAGGAATGTTACATTAAATTTATTTCAACAAATATATCCATCTAACAATCAAAGAGCCCCCTAAATATCACTCTAGACACAGGATCACAGGTTGTAACTTAAGCTTTTGTACTGGTCTGGAAAGTGTATTCTGCTGACCAGCATAATTTGTGTCATACTGTTTTTGCCAAACCTGAAATTTACTTCTAACTTCTTAGTTTTCTTTGAGCTGAAAGACTGAATTTTTTTCTAGATATGTGGAGAACAGATTATTTAATGTGCTTCTTTATTATGTGGTGTTTTTATTTCTCTTCTTTTTGTTCTGGTTTATATTAGACTTAATATATTCTGACTTTATATCAAAATACTTATACCAAGATTGGAAGAAAGAAGAAGGGAATGATCCAAAAATGAATGATGAAACATTTCTGTTAAAATATGTGAATTTTCTATTCTTCAACCACCAATTTTCAAAATACTATTTTCCTTGTCATTAATGATTATGACAAATCACAATTTTTTTAAAGTCTATGTATTTCATGTTAACACATGCACTTAATTTCCTCTAGAGTCCATTTGAGAACTCCATGATTTAGTGTTTTTAAAGTTCTGTGATCAAATTATTGCACACTGAGTGTATAAATAACATCTACTCTAGATCTTGAGGAGATGCTATACGAAATGTTAAAATAAGGAATTATTGTCTATATACCATTTATAATTTAATATTAAATTCCAGAGACAAATTCCCATATTTTCCCCCATTGACTTTGGTTAGAAGAATCCTTAGAGACAATTCGCCTGTGCTTTCTAGCCAAATATTACCCCTAATCCTCAGTCCAAAATGGTAGGAGCAGAGCAAGCTCACTCTCAGTGCTAAAAGAGAGCTTAATTATGTCATATTGTTGCTATTAAACCATTTACTTGAAGAGCCCAAACCTATGAATAACAAACATGTCTCACTACAGAAACTAGCTTTCTTCATAAATACATTGCCCCACACCTCCTTTGCAAAAAATAATTCTCATCTACCCTCATCTTTTAGAATTGCTTTTAACAGCTCCAGCATAATTTTTAAAATATACTCAACTGATTAAAACTCAGGTTACAGAATTCTGAGCACAGAATGCTCCATAGAGAGAGGAAAAAGGAAAGACAGATGGAACTTGGATTTATTGTGTGTGTATTCTGGTATTTGATTTGAATTAAGTTATTTAATTTCTAGTAAAATACATAATAGGCATTTTTTTCCTTATAACAAATCTTTTAAGATAAAATTTACACACCACACAATTTAACCTTTTAAAGTGCACAGCTGAATGTTTTTTGGTATATTGACAGACTTGTGCAATCCTAACCACAATGAATTCCAGAATATTCTATCACTCAAAAAAAAAATTCTATAGTCATTCCCCATTTCCCCAGTCTGCCTCTCCTAACCCTGGGAAACCACTAATGTAATTTCTATTTTTATGGATTTACCTATCTATACATTTCATATAAATGGAATCATACAATATATGGTCCCTTGTGACTGGCTTCTGTCACGTAGCATGATGTTTCTAATGTTCATCCCTGTTATGGCATGTATTAATACTTCATTCCTTTTTGTTGCTACATAATAACATGACTGTACCATATTTTGATTAACAGTTTGGGCTGTTTCCATCTTTTTTAGCAATCAGATTGTATGAAAATTCAGGCACAAATTTTTCTGTGGACATATGTTTGCATTTCTCTTAGGCATAAAGTTAAGATTGGAATTGATTGGTAATGTGGTAACTATCTTTAACCTTTTGAGGAACTATCAAACTGTTTTCCAAACTGGTAGCACCATTTAACGTCCCCACAAGCAGTGCATGAAGGTTCTGATTTCTCCACTTCCTCACCAACACTTCATATTGATTGTCTTTTTATTGTAGTCATCATAGTATGAAGTGGTATATCATTGTGGTTTGGGTTTGCATTCCCTAATAAGTAATGATGTTGAGCATCTTTTCATGTACTTACTGGAACTCATTTTCTTTAGAGAAATGTCTATTGAAGTCCTTTGCACATTTTTAAACTGTGCCATTTGTGTTTTTTATAAACTTTATATATTCTGGAAACAAAAGTCCCTTATGGTATGTGATTTGCAAATATTTTCTTCCCATTTTTAGGTTGCCTTTTCATTTTCTCAATGGTTTCCTTTGCAAAATAGTAGTTTCTAATTTTGATGAAGTATAATTTATCTATTTTTTTCTTTTTTCACTTGTGATATTCTTGCCTAGTGTGATTTTACACACTAGGAAACTGGGGATATGAGAAAATAGTCCGTTTCCCAAAGGAATATCCCAAATAAACTATGAGGTTGAACTTGACTGTTCACACACCCCTGCTCTTTGCTCTAGAGTTATGTGATACAACATTCTGGTTTTACTGTGGAGGATCAGAAAGAGAATCATTTCCTGGTTGAGACAAGATTTTTTGAGCTCCAGCCCTGTTTTTCCTCTCTCTTTCATATTTCATAGACCTCCTTTCCTATATGGATTTTCTAAACATGTAATAAAAATAAGTAATATTATTTTGAATTTTAGGTTTTATTATAAAGTAAAAAAAATAGATTTTGAATGGATGAGACAGCACGATAAGACCCCAAAAGCAATCCTGGGAACTTACAAAGCTTCTTAGGCAATGATAGGAGAGCCCCCACAGTGGCCCCCTTGAAGGGGAAGAGGCACATGTGTGTTGGTCAGCTCTGCTGAATTTAGCAGTTGCTAAAATGTCAACTTATTACTATACAGATACATTTGAGTAGCTCTTCTCACTCCACAAAGGTAACATGATGCCCTATGTCCACATCTTTATGAGTTATTCAACAATATTAATGTCTAAGAGAATAATATTAATTTAGGCTAGAATAGAGATACAGAGCCTTGTTTTTGGCCATAACTTTCAGTGCATCTAGGGAGAAAGGGTTGCACTCAGCATCTTCAATAGTTTTGCCAAGAAAGCCCTGGACTGGAACGATGCCTTGTGTTCAGGGACCACGCCTCTGCCAGCTCAGCATCTACTAGGGAAGCTGACCACATCTGCATTGGCACACAGGATTTAGAGCTTCTGTGCCTTTCTCTTGTAATTTTTAAGCTTCTGATCCTGTTTTGAAGGGTATGTGTGGTGCAGCTGATTCTCTACTTCTCAACTTTAAATTATTAGCCACTAGCTATGATCATTTGGGGAGTTTTCCCCAGAGCTACACCATGCATCATGATATTTGTTGTGCCAGCATAAAGACTGTCTAAAAGAGCTTGTATGTGCTCCTTAAGATACACATTAAGTGGCAGAAACCTTTGCTTTAGAACAGGTCTTAGCATCTCTGAGAATTCCTGTCTGTATTAACATTCTGAGGTCTCCATGTCATGGCATCTTGAAATATTTTCCTTCACTTGGCCTTGCTGGGTCCTTGACCTTGATGGCTGTCCTGTTTTCCTACCTAAAAAAAAATCTTATTCAACCAGGAGTATCTCAGTTCAGGGACAGTGAAACCTCTCCTGTGCCTCTAAATTTCATGCTCTGTATCTCCAGCATAGCCCTTACTTCTGTTTTACCAAGGCCAGTTTTATGTTTCTCTGGTGTGGGTTAGGCTAGCTGGCAGTATAGACCCTCTCCTTCATTTGTGTTATCTGCTCCACTCACTGTTCCCCCTCTGGGGTGATGAGACCTAGATGGGTGAGGCATATAGTGTGGGTACCTAAAAATTTTGTTGATTTTAAAGTTCACTTTCAGCAAAATGAATGTATTTACTACAAATACATAAGAAAATGGTATGTTTTCATAGTTCTAAGTTCTGTGTTAATGAGTTCCCTGGCAAATTTGCAGGGATTAAGGTATTTTTGAATTCAGATTAGTATTACCTTCCTCAGCATCTTAGTGATCTATCAAATGAGTGACTGGGCAGTTGGTCCCCCACATTGCAGAGCCAGTATTCCCAGAATAATGTCAGTCAGATTTCATTGTATGACTATCAGTATTTGCCTCTCTTGGAAAGAGTTTCCCTGAAGAATATGTACTTTAGGAAATGTTCAGAACATTGACTTGGAACATGGAAAGCTGGGGAAGATGATGGATTGTATTATCACTCAAAAAGTGTTCGCTGTTCTTCCCTGAGAGAAGACTAAACTTTCTTACTCCAATAACATGAAAACTGACCATAAGACTTGCTCTGGACAGTGAAACATGAGGGGAAGTCTGTGTGGCACTTCTACCAGCTGTGTTGCAGAGAGAGAACGCTAAATGGGCATGAAGCACAAGCAAGAAAAAATCTTTGTTCTAAGCTACTGAGGTTCTGGGGTCTTTTGTTACTGAAGCATAAACCAATCCATCCTAACAGATACACTATTCCAAGTATAGTGGATATAGTAAGACATATATGAAGCAAGAGGCAGCAAATGATAAGTGATAAGAAAAGCACAAGATTGCCACTAAATTGAAAACTAAGACCCAATATTGAAGTCACCTCAGTAAAGATATTAAAGTTGATGTGGGATTTCTAACTAAGATCAGTGAAAATATGGAATGTTTTAAGTAGTAAACTTGCTGAAGAGTCATGCAAATAAGCCAAGTGCTCCCATTTTCATTCATTCAGCATACATACACATTTGTTGATAACCTGTGATGGTTTAGACAGTTAGCTAGGCATTACAGTATATGAAAAATATGTAACTTCACAAATTCTGCCTTGGGGACTTTCAACTTACTATGGAAGGTCTTACCTTGGTAAGTAATAATGATCATAATTTTAGTGAGAAAGAAAATAACTCAAAGGACAAAAACTTACATTAGATGGAAGAAGAAGGAATTCATGGAAGACCTGGCATTTGAGCAAGGCCTTGAGCATCGATAGGAGAAGACAATTCATAAGGGGGAAGAATGGGTGGGAGTCAGCAGAGGCAGGAAACACAGACAATTATTTTAAGGTAGTGAGGAACACTTTGGCTAGAACATGATATGCTTAATACAAAGACATGATGGAAAAAAAAAACTGATGTTAATCTGGGGAAACATTTTGGAGAAACTAGAAGTCCTGGATGAGTATTTTGACTTTATTGGAAGCAGTGAGCCATGAGACATTTTGAATATGGTATAACAGCAAGTTCCATGCTGTGCTTCCAGAATGTGTGAATGGACAGTAGGGCCAGGGCCTGGTGATGCACGGCCCACACGGAGGCTCTCATCCAGCTCAGTGCACATGCACCAGTGGGACACAATGAGGTGGAATGTAATACAGAACAGCAGAGAGCATCAGATCTGTATCACAGGGAGCTTTATTCCGTTGACGGCACTGGGAAAATTGGTTAGCTGTTCGTGGGACAAAAATTAATGTACACACTTAGTTCATATTGAACACTTGAAATAATTGCCAACCCTCAGAATAGTTCTGGTTAGATCTGTTTCATGAAACTTTTTAAACCTAAAAATGAGTTTTAAATATGAGAAGGAGAAAATGAAATGGACAGGTTTAACTACGTACGAAAGTTTAAGTATTTGTATGTTCCCCACCCAAGCCCACTGCAAGTTTTACAGCAAACAACCAGGAACATGCTTGCAGAGAATACAAACTGGGGTTAGTATCAAAATAACCTAAATTAATAGGTGAAAACAGTAAGAGGAACGAAAAGTGAGAGAAATGAATAATGAAATCATATCATTCATGAGATTAAATACAAAGGAAAAACAAATATTTAGGAAGTAGTCAAAGAAAGTGACTGAAATGTTTCCCGAAGGAAGGTGGCAAAAGTTATTTTAAAGAAATATTATGTGATATTGTCATGTGTACAAGGTGAGATAGGCACTTCTATAAAGTGCTCCTCGTGACAGGTACACTGGTGTGATTCTTTTACAAAGTGACTGGACAATATGCATCAAAAGCCATAAACATTGGCCTTGCAATCCCTCCTTTGGTGTGTTCATCCTGGGGAAATAGGTCTAAGTATAGCAAAAAGGACTCTGCTCAAAGATATTCTTAGAGTATTATTTATAATTTTGCAAAGATGGAAGTAATCTAAATTTGCAGCATTCAGGAGAATGTATAGAGTACATATGTGTATATTTGATGCAAAATTAGAGTTCAGAGTTATATTTACAAATAATTTGTAACAAGTATGAAAATATTTATGTTATGATGACAGTATGATACACGCATTTGACCAGATCCATGTAGGAGAAACTCCATACACACACAGAAATGACTGGAGGAAGTTTCCCGGATTACCAACCTTTAAGGGTTGGGTCTCTTGGGTGACTTCCTTTTTTCTTCATGTAATACTGACTGAAAATGTAGTTGATGCTAAAGTAGAAGTCTGAAGATAAAAGTCTTTTCATCTTCCACAGAAATAATAGTCACATGAGTGAATCAGACTGCTAAAGAAAATACAGAAAGTGATGTCTAATAAAGTCTGGAAAATGCATATATTGGTTGCAGGAGGAGACTAGGATCCTGTTGGGCTTGGAATAGAAAGAAGTCAGGGATCCCAAAGTCTCCTGAAGTCTGGGGTGCAGCGATCTCGGGAAGAGGGCACTATCCATCAGTGCAGGTGGGAGGAAGGATTCAGGGAAATTGATGATGCAAGAAGGCCCTTGGGTTCTTACTGGTTGACCTTCCAGCAGCTTCATTAGAATTCAGAAGATCAAGAGCTGAGCGGTTGGGAACTGATAAAGGAGATTAAATGGAGTGGACACGAGGAAATGGAACTTGCACTCACCTTGCTCCAAGAAAAATAAACCAGAAAAGGAAATAGAAAATGAAACTTGTCAAAATCAGTGGGCAATTTCTCACTTTGTAATGGTGGTGGGGGTTCCAAAGGTGTGCTCACTGGGACACACACATCAGATGAGCAGTGGAATGTACAAGAAAACAGCTGAGGTGCTCCTCTGAGACTCTCCTGCTGCCGTTTTTGCAGCCAGAGCAGAGCACGTTAGTGTACCCAGCTGCCCTCTGTCACTAGGGACCTGCTTCCGTGCATTCCAGCTCCCAGTGGGCCCCTGAGCTGTCTCACTGGTCTGGGGTCAGCGCCTCAAATATCTGTGCACAGTGTTGCTCTAGATGGGCTGAAGGGACTGCTGGTAAAAGTCATTTTGCTCAATAAAGCGTTGAGCCAAATCTCCCCTGTTTACATTGGAGAAGAAGAGAACAGTCATCAATTTAAAAATAAACGACGTTTGTCGTTATTCTGTATTCTAAGCCTAAAACTTCCCAAAGTTTCCCAAACTTTGCAGGACAGTTCTCAGCACTTAGCTTCAGAAATGTTCTCATCATTGCCTTACAATTCTGTAAATGTTCTCATCACTGCCTTACGTTCTTCTGTAAATGCCAGCAGCAGATAGAAACAAACTGCATGGTTGTGAGCCACCCCCAGGTCCATGGGCTTTTCAAATATGTGCTGTTGAGCCAAGGAAGTCAAAGCACACTCTTGTCTGCCATGTCTTTTCTCCGCGTAACCCTTGTCTGTTTACCGCAGGTGCCTACCCTCGGCTGTCGCTGAGCTTCCGGTTGAAGAGGAATATTGGGTACTTCATTCTCCAGACGTACATGCCCTCTATCCTAATCACGATTCTCTCATGGGTGTCCTTCTGGATCAATTACGATGCATCTGCGGCTAGAGTTGCCCTCGGTATGTGCTATTTTTAAATGATACCTAAAATGTAAAGGAACCGTATCATTACAATATTAAGGGTGTTCAAAGGCTATAGTTCAACTTCAGTCTTTGACATCATGACTCCAGTCTTGCCCATGTAAGTCACTTTTTATCTTGAAACACTAACTTCATGCACAATTCCCTTGATGTGTTAATTTAATTATAAGGCTCAAATGTGAATTTTCATGCCCATGAAAGGGAAAATATGCTTGTTCAACATTTGCATAATAAAACTTTTTGACACTAATTTTAAAGCAAGGATTAAAATCTCCTATTCAGAATTATTCTGTGGCCCAGAAAGAAGACTTGATTCATTGTGCATTCTTCTTTTTTAAGTCAGAAAAATAGTCAAATGTTATAGCGCATAATTGGGATTCCACAGTTTAATGAGCATTAAAATATGTAATTAGATTCTGAGTGATTCCCAAGAGCTCCAGTGATCTTCTCTGGCCACTGGTTACTGAACAACTAGGTTATTAGCTGATGTACAGTATATATTATATTCCAATAATATTTCTATTTTTTTATTATTAAGGGAAGGCTTAGATTTTCAGAAACATTATTCTCTATTCAGGTAATGATGATGAAACTGTAGGGACAAAAATCATCATCTAAATACACTGTAGGTAAGTACAGAACTGAAGAGCAACTGTCCAGTCCATGCCTTCTTTGGGCAGGGTTGAATTTAATTCCTGAAAGTAAAATTATCAATCACATGTTAAATCTTGAAAGTGAAATTATCAATAATACTTTTAAATAGATGGAAAAAGAATTATCAGTACATTTGCTAGTCAATTAGCTTATAGAAAAGCATAAAAATTAAGGATTCCAGTCACTCCTCTTCCTTCAACAAAGACCTCCATGGAGTGCTCTCTCTGGCTCAGGGCGCCGTGGACGAGGGTGGTCTGGGGTTGTCTCTGTTGAGGAAGGGAGCACTTGTTCATCAGTCTCTAGCTACTCTGCATGCTTCAAGATTTTATGTTTCTTCTGCCTAGGGCCTGAGCCCCAGATCCACTGAACCGTTAGTGTTATAAGCCATCAGACTTCAAAGTTGGGTGCTGTAAATGGATGGTCTTCTTCAAAACCCTAAAGTTCATTTCTCAGTATTGGTCCTTCTAAAAGTAAAAATTTATATTAATAATTTAGGCCACATTATTTTGATTACAGAAAAGAAAAATAAAATATCTCTTGATTAAATGATACAGATTATTTTTATAAGAACACAGAAGGCACCACTCAGCCATCTGTACTGCTGTCATATGGGGAGGGGGGTCCCCCTTAGCAGAAGTTCAAGCAAGGATTCCATAACAGGCTCTCTCACCAGGAAAGTAGAGATTACCGATGAATTACTTTTTGTGAAATGATGATAATAAGTATGATTTTTTTTAATTGTTAGTGTTAACAATGCCACTTACCACTTAGTAGGATATCAGGCATTGCATTTATACCTCGCAATGCTCTAGACAATGGTTGCAGATTCATCAAGAGCCAGTCAGGCTGCACCACTGGGAAGTGGCAGGGTTGGGTTTTTGGCCTGGGCTGTGTGGTGGCACTGGCCACACTGTAAACCATCATGCCCCACCATTTTCCACAATGTCTAGATAGGAAGTAAAATGATACAAGGAATTAGTAAATGCGTTGGTCTGTTCAGCAAAAAGCTTCTGTGAGCCTAAATTAGACAGACAGGTAAGGGGCTCCTGGACCTGTGCTGATGGACTTAGACCAGACCTCCACCTATTTTCCTAGGGGCTGCATTTCCCAGGCTGGGCCTGTGGCATGTGCTGGCTGTCCCTAGCCCTGTGTTCTCTCCGCTCATTTCTGGGTCCTTCTCCTGAGGCCTGTGTTGCACATGTACACTCAGTATAGTCACCTGGAGAGCCAGAGCCATGACTTTCCTGAAAAGTACATTCTCCTTTGCAGAAAAGCATTCAAACTTTCTAAATGTATTTAGAAGGGGGAAAAAATGCAGCAGCATTATTATGAAAATTTTGAATAATGGTGAGAACAGTAATTTTGTAGCGATCTGTATGGTGTCTTCCCATTTATTTGTAAACTGTCATTTTCTCATTGCCCTTTTCAGATTTTGAAAGTCTTCAGGTGCACACAAATATTATGTTGAAGAGGAATCTAAAAATACTCTGGCTTCAATTTCATATATTCTATAAGCAATTGTGGTTTGCAGCTATACATACAAATAGTTCCTCAGGGCCTCAATCCCCTCCTCTTCTTACACTAGCTGTTCAGGCTGCGAGGAGGAAGCACATGTGTTAGTGATGGAGGACTGGGGTCTCTTCCCTGCTCTAGGGGTGACTGCAGGTGGGCTGAGAAATTCAGTCTGGAGGTCCTCTCTGAGGAGCAGCGGGGACGAGGCTGTGTGCCCGCAAGGATGGGATGGGAATGTGGATGGCATCACCCTAAGATGCTTAACAAATCCAACTCCCCTGCTGGGGAGGTGTGTGGGATGCGGGAGTCAGAGCACTGCCTCTGGGGGAACCCCGCGTAGAGCTGGCTCTGGGCTTTGCCCCTGGCCCGGGAGCATTAACCTTTCAGGCTGCACTACCTCCTGGCCTCACAACGTCATGTTCTGCTGGTTGCTGTGGCTGAGGCACCATGGCTAAGGCTGTCACACTAAAAAGTCTCCTTTTAGAGAGATGCCTGACAGGGCAATGAGGAAGATTTTCCCTCCATTGGATTCTGGAAGACACACAGATAAGTGCTTTTGGGGCACCAGTTTCATGGGCAGCAAGGAGGGGACCCTTTGGGGCTGCCTTGCCTGCATGAGACTTCTTATTGTATCCAAGTACCGTCTTCAGAGGGCAAGTTGGCCGCAGTAATCACCGCCCGACCAAGAAGTGAGTGATCGTGCCTTTCCTGCACGTATAGCCTCCCTCAGGTCCACAAGCTGTGGTCATGGCATCATGTCACTAACTGATGTGTCACTGTCCTCTGTGTGGCCTCAAATGATCCAGTATGAAATCTTTGTATAGCCAGAACCATGCCCATCCCTACAGAAAGACTGCAAAATATGGTCCTTACATGTTTGTAGAGACTAAGCTTAGCTCAGTGAGGGAAACAATAGGATCATTCACACACTGCTGTCTAAAGAGTTCAACGTCAATATAACGACACTTTTTTAAAAAGGGATCTGGTCTGTTGCCTCAGAGTGAGGTCAGATTCTATCATTTGAGTAAAATTATCAGCCCTTGACTTGCACGTCCTGAAGGACTTACATGGACTCTTTCTTGGTAGAGGAGGGACATTACTTTGTGAGATGACCTGCTCTCAGGAGCTTCACCAACCGTTCCTTTTCCTTGAGCTCGGGACTGGATCACGTCCTTAACAGTTTTAAAAAATCATTGTCTTGCCTCCCTTGCTCCATAAGCATTATAGTAAGAATGGCTTTCCCCTGACAGGGAGGCTCATTAATGAGCCCCACTAATGGCCTCGCTTCTGAAGCCATAGATGACTTTCTTCTTAGATTCTTCATCAATTCACTCTTCTTCCTGGAAGCCGGCGCATCCAGACGCTTAGAGTTTTATGTTAAATTCTGGGTTTGTTTTCATTTCTTCCAACTTTCATAAAAGCACATCTGCTGTGCCCCCTCCACACCTCTCCACCCCCTCTCGGTCCCATCCTGTCTGTGGGCCAGGGGCAGCCAGGCACTGCCCCCAGGGGTGGCCACGTCGGCTTCCTGACCCAAGTAGTACACTCCGTATTCTGTTGCCTTCTTGACTGCCCAGTACTATTCAGTCTACTATCTCCTACTAGTTCAGGCTGCCTGGGAAAATACAAAGGGAAAATGAGCTGCGAGGAGCCGGGCAGCAGAGCGGAAGCCTCACGCCCTCCTTTCCTTTTGCAGGAATCACGACCGTGCTGACGATGACGACCATCAACACGCACCTTCGGGAGACGCTGCCCAAAATCCCCTACGTCAAAGCCATCGACATGTACCTCATGGGCTGCTTTGTCTTTGTGTTTCTGGCCCTTCTGGAGTACGCCTTTGTCAACTACATTTTTTTTGGAAGAGGCCCTCAAAGGCAGAAGAAGCTTGCGGAAAAGACAGCCAAGGCGAAGAACGACCGTTCAAAGAGTGAAAGCAACCGGGTAAGCCTCCACCGTGCTGACGACTCACGCGTGCCCCTTCCAGACCCCACCCGCCCCTACAGCTCCCCCGTCACCACGGTTCATTGCAGAACCCTTAAGTAGGAGTTGTGTGGCCTTGTTGCTCATAACCTGAAATAATGCCTCCTGCAAGTCATTGAGCTTTCTATAAAACCAAAATTAGTGCAGAAGCTGCAGAAGCCAAGAGCTTCCCAATTTCCTATTAAAAAACCAGAACATGTGGTTACCATAATGGAGGAAACTCTGGGGTGTGGGGCCTGATCTCAACAAGCAAATGCATTTTTCTAGAATATTGCAGTATTCCATTAGTGGTAAAATAGCAAATTTTATTATCAAGCACACCACTGTGGTTTGCACAGGGTGGACAGACCGGTCTCTCATCCACCCTTCAGAGGGTGCAGTCCCCTGGTTCAAGGTCCTTAGCTGCAAGGCAGGAATAGTGTTTGGGGTTCTTGCAGATCTGCTCTGGCCCTGGTCCCTGCCAGGTGTGTTCTGCAAAACACCAGGGCCAGGCACACCTGGACAGCAGCAGCCCAGGAGGTGTGCTAATTTAGGAAGCCCCTGGGATGCATCCTCTGAGAGAGAGTGGAAGTTAGGCCCACCCTCTCAGCCCAGCTCAGCATGCTCTTACCTCTGTCCCATTATGAAGTAACTTTGCAATTAGATGCATTTCCGTTTATTTTTAAATAAAAACAGTATGTTATTTCAATGATAAATCATATTTTAATGAACACAGTATAGCTACTATATAATTTTTGTCTTTAGTCTTTCACCTCTTGCATCCTATCAAGTCCTCAGACATATATGTCTACCTGTTTACATGCTGGGCTTGTCTCTACATTTATTTAACTTTAAATTTTTCCTGCCAGACTTATTTCTCAAGCTCGTGAGTTTCCTTGCTCTTTCCAGGGCTCCTGGTGCATGGCAGGTCTGTGCTCAAATAGGGACACCGCAGCCCCTCAGAGTATTTGCTGTGTCCGTGGCCCACTGGCAGCCCGGAATGCATCCGCAAACGCTCATGAATGAAAGGAGTCAGTTCAATGAATGTCAATGGCTTTCAGCCTTCCAGCAAAACATAGAGCTGGTCAGAGAAACCGAAAATCTGTGAATAAAATCAAGCTTCCAGTGATAAATTTATCCTGAATCGCTAACCAGAAAATATACTTAGTACCATACTATTAAGTTTCTAAATAAGTCTGCATCCTACTATGACTGCATAATATGCTTTGGTTATGCTGTTTCCAAGGAAACTGGGATTTACCACATCATTATTGTTTCCATCACACAGACATAGAGACACACATACACATGCAATGCTATTTTTCCAAACTCCCTCATAAATTAAACAGATTATTCCTTTCTTCTAAATGAGATGGTTTAGAACAAATTGCTGTGTTGTAGAAATAACTTTTTGAGTGTGAAACTCAAAATTTTAAATGAAAACCCTCTAACATCCACAGGAAAAAATTAGACAATATAGAATATCTTATACATCAGACATTATAAATCAGATGGAGAAGAAAATTTCATTTTACTCATGAGGCCATTTTTTATTGTTTTTCTGAAAATTTATTTCTGTTTTCTCAGCATTTTGGTTAAAACCTTTATATGTTCATATTTTTGAAAATTTGTAATTGTAGATCAGCGTTTCAGGTCTGAGGCAACTTACAAATGCACGTATATTGCAGTTGACCCTTGAACAGCATGGGGGCTGAGGTGCTTATCCATCATAGTTGAAGATCTGCATATAAATTTTGGATCCCCAAAAACTTTACTACTAATGACCTACTATTGACCGGAAGCCTTACTGATAATGTAGTATGTTGTGTGAATTATATACTATATTCTTACCATAAAGTAAGCTACAGAAAAGAATATGTTTTTCAAATTGTTCCAAATCTCCAAAACATTTTCCAATATATTTATTGAAAAAAACCCATGGGTAAGTGGACCCGCACAATTCAAACCCATGTTGTTCAAGAGTCAGTTATAGTTTTAAATGTATATTTGATGCTCTTAAAGGTAAGTATTAAAAATTGTTGCCGGCTGTGCCTAAGAATTTAGTGATAATTTAAATATAGAAATGAATATCCCAGAAAGTTTATATCATGTGATGTGGATGAATTAAAGGAAAGTGAGAAAAGAATCTCACACTTTATGCAAAACAGAAATGGGCCTATGGACTGACCAGTAGCTTCAAGAGTCCTTTATAATTATAATTACTCATTCGTCTGCAGTGGTATCTCTCAGGATTGTTTATCAGTGTGGCCAAACAGGGCCTCAGGAAGCCCCCTGTATGTTACAGGTGAGAACCCTGAGGCCTGGAGGGCTGCATCTTTTCCTAGACTGATAGACTCTGGGCTGACAGCTAGGACTTTCATTATCACTGTCTTGGCTGACATGACTTGCCGTGACCTGTGAGAGATGTCTGAGTGTTGCCTTCAGAGGCTCCATAGGCCACCAAGGAGGGATCTGTGTCACCAGTAAGTGTCCTTAGGACTATGACATTATTAACCTTACTATAAAACCATGAGTAGATTTTCCTTATATTCAGTGGTTGTATAATATGTTAATGGTTGATTCATGAATGCTTAAAATGTTCACATATTCAATTAGTTGCTCCTCAGACCAGTGATACAATGTGAATCTTGACCTTAGTTTATTTGTGCTTAACCTCTATTTGTTTCCACATTATTTCTACACCCAAGAGTTAGGCTTTGGTTGCAATGCATGTATTCTGGTTACAAGCTTTTGATATTTTGCAAATTGCCCACTTGCTCTTTGAATTTCATGAAGTGGCAGAAAGTCATTCCTCTCAAGGAATCAGAGCTATTGAGTTGACATCATTCCTTTTATTAAAAGGGCAAAATTTCATTCCTTACATGACATATACTTTTTTATTTTTCTAAAACTAGAGTTTTTCTCTTACAGAGAAGCTTAAAGGTAAGTAGAGAATGAGATATCCACAATGTGCCACTCTGGTTACAGAGTGTAGGAGAAAATGAATGTCCCTCTGTGATGTATTCTGCGTAAGATGTTTTTCATCTTTGAATATTTGTGCCTGTCAAAGTTATAAAGCAGGAAGAAAACCTACATTGAAATCAATGATTCTAATTATAGTAGATATGAGGCAGACTCCTCAAAAATCAGGAGTATTCATGAAATGCTTCAAAAATTGCAAGTCATCAGCTGTAACCCTGTACAGGGCATTTCAGGCTTATATTTCACCCACAGTCATGTTCATCTGTCTTGAGATTTAAATTCTAAATGACAGGAAAAGGTCAGCATCTCTTTTGAACATATTTGTTTAAAATTCTTGGTTTCTAGGATTTAACAGATTTTAATAACCACTATTTTTTTCAGACAAAAAAGTAATCCCCCAGTAATTCTGGTGGAAATTTTCTACATATTGGTTCACATTTAAATGAAAACAATAGATATGTAAAACTATAAGTCTAAAGCAGCCAGACTAGTTTACACTAAGGACTTAATTCAAGATATACTGAAGTTCCTTTCAACATTATGGTTTCTATTACAGTATGTATTCACCTACTGTGAAATAGGAATAATGAAAAATTGTATTTACTCTGGAGACCTACCTTATATGACCTGTGTCCTAAAATGACTGCAAGCTCGCCATAAATGTCCAAAGCTCCCAAGAGCACTCTGATTTTGTAAATGAATGGTGATTCTGTGTTTGGCTTCCCTCAGGGTATTTCCTTCACTTAGAGTTGAGGGCACAGACTTAGATGTTCACCCTCATGAGGTCCTTGCCCAAATGTGCAACACTGGTCCCAGTAGGGAGAACAGGATATCGATTCATACAAATTTATCATTAAATCTTGAAAAATCAGCTCAACATTCAGCTCACCTTATTTCTTGTCTTCACTGTCCTTGCACTTCTGAAATCCCAACATACATTGTCTTTTTGCCTCGGATTCTGTCTGCTCAGACTCCCTTTCTTCGTTCACATCTTCCACCCCTTCAAGACCTAAGCCAGGTGCTGTCTTCTGATTTTTTTCCTACTACTTCTTTCCATCCCACCTCTGTCACTCCCTGCTCCAAGAAGTTGGTCCTCTCTGTGCTCTCAGTTCCATGGTCTGTGCTCTGTACTTGTGAGATGGCATATCACATTTCATGTGGCCACCATGCCTTCTCTACTAGACAGCATCTGGTGTTTTTCATCTACCAAAATATGCACACCATGGCTCAGATGCGGTAAATGCTCCTGGAACACGTGTTCACGAGTGAGCGGTATTTGTTATTGGTCTGGTTCCACTGATGTGTGTTTTTTCACTTTCCTAGTAGGAACAGAGGGGAAGGTTCGTAAATTCATCTTTTCAAAGCCAGGTGAAAGTGAGTCATTAGTACCATCGAAGTTCATCTGAATAAATACATCACAACGTTGCAGTCGGGGACCGAGAAAATGAGAAACTGAGTCAGAATGACCTTTAATGCAGAAGGTCATTCTGACTCGGTTGGTTTCTCATTTGTGACCTGACTGCAACGTCTGACACCCAACATGGAGCTTGAGCCCATGACCCTGAGATTAAGAGTCTCGTGCTCTGCTGACTGAGCTAGCCAGGCCAGTGTACCCCTGTGTCTTTATTAGGTTACAGAAAGCAGTAAAACAATCACTGGTTAATAATTATTGAATGTACTTTCTCAACGAATCAACCATCCACGAACTAGATATGTTCTTTCTGTTCCTATTGTGTTAAGTCAAGTCGTCTGGTTACGTGAGTTCCACAGCACGTTCCTTGTCTGGTTTGCCGCAGAAGGATCACAGGAACCGTTTGCAGTTCCCACTGCACTCTGTTCATAACTCATCGGATTCCAGGAATTAACACATATTGTTCTTTTTCTCTTAGATTAGTTTGAGCTATAAATCAAGTTTAAGCAGAAACTAAATTACAGGAAGGTTAACTGCTGGGGTGACTACATCACAAAATACTTCCGTCACTTCCTTTAAGAAAAGACACTTCTTTTTTTGGTATTTAATTCTATAAAGTTGTTAATCATACCCCTCTTTTTGATAAAAGGATCTTTTCATGTGGCATTTGGGATAACTAGAAGAGAGATGGTATTATTGGAATGTATTTAAAATTGTGTTTAAAGTGCAATATTCAATACATTTAAAAAATGTATTGGCTGATTATTTGAATTTCTTCCTTGCTAGACCCCTTAAGGAAAAGGACCTTTGATTCTTCTCTGTGGGCTCCACACCTGGCACAGGGCATGGTATGGAGCAAATGTGCAGTAGTTTTTTCACAGGAATAATCCTGAGTAAGGGTCTGGATCCTTCAGGGGCATGTGTTCAATGGGCATTCACCTTCCTAAAAGGACAATTGGAGCCTTCATCTCATGGTTTTGTTATATTTGAATCATTTAGAATGTAGAGAACATTTTTTTAAAGCTAAACGATGTTTTGTTTTTTCTACTTTCAGGAAAACAATTTAAGTCTTCTGATGCTCTAATTAATATGAAGTAAATCACTTATTACTGAAAAGAATAAATTCTACATTACTACTTTTAAAAAAGCAAGCGTCTTCTACCTTTGGTTATTCTCTGACCACCTTTAGATAAATTTTGTTTCAAACACATCAGCTTACCATTTAATACATCTTATTAAAATGTTGGACCCTTAAATAAGATCTAATTGAATTAATTTTACAGAATGTCTCAGTTTTTTAAATCCCTTTAAGTGATAACCTGTTTTCTATCATGATTCAAATTCAGATAGTTGGCGAGCGTCATGCATATTCACTGCAGTGCCAAAAAAGCCAAAATAACAGGATCACCCTGGTTGTTGCCTTCTCCACATAAAGATATGCAGCTTGAGCTCGGCAGCGCGATCATTCCCCACCCAGTTTCCTCCTGGGTGTCATAAGCACGCTGCCAGGAGAGGGTTCTCTCTAGATGCTGGCTTTCCATTTTTCCTGGTATGGAGGCCAGCTCGGCTACCCTGCAGTGCTCCCCTCCCTGCTCACAGTAGCTAGCTGCCCAGAGCTTCCAAAGCAGGTTCAAACCGTCCCCCTGTTAGGAAGAGTGGTGCCTTCGGTGGCCCCAGCACTGCCCAGCTCCTGGGGGGCCTGCACGGAGGGCCTGCTGCAGGCCACCCCCTCGCTGTTGCCTCCTATCTCAGTGGGGTCTCCATCTACCTGCCAGGCTTTTCCTTCCACATCCTCTTCCTAAAGCGAGAGACTCAGCCTCCTACACGCCCTTCACTGTCCTGAAGACAGGTAAACAGGCCTTTTTGTTGTAAGGATTTTACTACTAATCATTCCAGAACAAGATAACAAACAGAAAAGGTACAGAACACAACTTCCAAACTCTAACAAAGGTTTCACATTCCTGATACTTTCAAAATACAGGCCCCATTAGAATTTCTTCCTGCCCTGGATGAAAATAAATGTTCTCTGTCGGTGCTCTGTCCCTCCCGGCAAGAGCAGGTATCCACGAAGAGCCTTCTCCCCGCGTACGTGGTGTGACTGTGGCCCATTCGCATCCCCCAGCACCCTCAGGCCGGCCGCCTTCCATGCTAAGGACACAGTAGAGCTTCCTCGTCAGCCCCACCATGGCACTGCTCCCCTACCTGCCCCTCAACCTGCAGAAAACTGAGCGCCTCCCAGGCTCGTGGCGTGGGCAGTGCGGCCGTTTCTGCAGGGAGCTCCGAGGCCGCGGGGAAGCAGGATCCAGGAGCAGCTCTCGCTGCTTTCACACCCTCTTACCTGGGGAGAGGCAGAACTGATAGGGCAAAGCGTCCCTGCTTGGCGGAGACACGGCACGTTGGGTGAGACCTGGAGAGGCTGCAGGGATGGGCTGCGGGGGCGTGTGGGCTCGGCGGGAGCAGATTCTCAGACCTCGGGGCGGTTCTCGTTCCCGCTGCCTGAGAGGAAGCGGACCAGTGCGGTGCCCGCCGGACAGGGTGCCTCGCATCACTTTCCCTCTCAAATCCATATTTTACTCGGTATCTTGCTGCCTGAGTTGTGTGTCAGAAATATGTTTCTTTTCTACCTAGAAACCAATTTTCCTTGTCATTACTTAAAGGGTGAACTTGAAACTCTTTGACCTGATGTGCAGAAACCCTTAGCGTCTTGACTCTAGTCTGCTTCCTGTTCTTCTCCAGGCTTTCTCTCCTGTCACGACACGATGATAGGAAGGTGGTAATGACAGCAGGAGAGTTAAGTCTTCTATCCCTGGCGAGCTGAGTGTGTGCCAGGAGCATGCAGGCACCCGTTCTCCCGGGCCTGGGCCCACTCAAGCTAGTTCGCCTTTCTCACAACACTCAGGCACTCTACAAGCCTTTGCCTGTGATGTTTTTCTTGCTTTTTGCCTGAAAAATGTCTCCTCACACTTGAGGCTCAACTCAAATCCCTTTCTCCTCTGAAACCTGCCTTCTCCCCTCCTGTTGTTCGGATTGCTGCCCTAACAAACCACCACAGACACAGCCACAACATACCCAGCTACTACTGTGGGTCAGCAGTCCGGGTGCCGTGAGCTCAGCTGGGTTCCTTTCTGAGAGTCTCAGGAGGCTGATTAAGCTGTGGGTAGGGCTGTGCTCCCTTCCGGAGCCTCTAGGGATCAGTCTGCCCCCAGCCTCATTCAGGATGTTGACTAAACCTAGTCCCTGTGGTGAGAGGACTGAGGTCCCATTGCCTGGAGCCAGTCTTTGCACCTGGAGGCCACCGCATTTCTTATGCTTTCCCTGTCGTCCCTCTATCAACAGTGAAGCCAGTACTTGTCATGCTTCAGATCCCTGAGCTTTACCTTCTGCTATACCTTCTTTCTCTTCTGCTTCCAGCTGGAGAAAATTCTCTACTTTAGGGGCTCATGTGATAATATTGGACCCACTCAGATAATCCAGGATAATCTCCCTATTTTAAGGTCTATAACCTTAACTACACTTTCAAGGTCCCTTTTGCATGTAAGGTAATACACTCACAGGACCGGGGAGGAAGGAGTGACATCCTGATGACCACCCTTCCTGTCGACATTCCCACACCGTGGGTCGTCCCAGTCTTCTCGGTGCCCCTGCGCCAGAGCCAGAGCAACCCTGGAGCATTCGCATCCCTCCCCCTGCCTGGACCACTGCAGGGCCTGGGGCCTTCCGCCCCCCCGGTGGCCCCGGTTCTCCTCAGAGGTCCACACAGCCCGACCTCTCCTTGGCGGGGACTCTTCTCTCCCCGCCTCACTTCCTTCACGTCTAGCTCAATGCCGTTAGTGAAACTAAGGAGTGTGCCAACAATGGAGGAGACGCAAATTATACCAATAAATTATTCCTTCACAAAATAACTGATTTCATGAAAGCTTTATGGAAGAAGCCATAGACATTTAATCTAGCTCTAGAAGAATGGGTGGGCTTTCCACAGGCAAAGAGAGGGCAGGGAAGACGGCCCTTCAGGCAGCAGCAGCAGGGAATCATCGGGCACTCCGGAGAGCAGTGCGCACCCAGGGCTCTGCGGACGGGCAGCGGGGTCCCAGCAGCCCTGACGCAGCTCGGAGAGGGAGGCTGCGGAGAGCAGAGGCAGACAGAGCTCCCCGGGGACCCCTGGCCTCAGGCTCCTCAAACTAATACCGGCAGACCAACAAATAAGCAAATGGACCATTGGCATGATGATGAAAGGTCTGAAGCTGTGTTTGGCACAGAATAAAATGTCATTTTAAAATTCGGCTCCAATGTGAGAAGGGACTAGAGAGTCTTAAATATAGCCCTTAAAAGGGCCTCCTGCCCGGACCAGGACTGGGTGAGGAGACCTTATGTGGTGAAGAGGGGTCTCTATCTCCCTCACTAGAGTCATCAGGACTACCCATCCATTCCAGGAGCATCTACTTGTTTTTCCACATTGATTTAAATATTTTTGTATCATCAGGAAAGGGGAGAGTTAGTGGGACCAGGAACTCAGCAATGTCCTTTGACAACCCAGGAATCCACTACAGGAAACAGTATGCCTAGGGATGGGCACAGGCATATATATATATATTTCTATTGAAGTACAGTTGATACACAATACTATATTGGTTTCAAGTATACAGCATAATGATTCAACAGTTATATACGTTATTAAATCCTTACCCCAACTAGTGCAGTTACTATCTATCTACATAGATGTTACGGAAACACTGAATATATTCTCTATGCTGTACTTTCATCCTTGTTACTAATTAAACATCTTGAAAGGCATTTGTACATTAATTTTGTCTTCAGTAAAGACTTGGATCTGTAATGTGAAATTTCAATCTAAAAAAGCCCCCCTTATTTTTTAATTAATCTCCCATGTGAGAATTTTCAAATAAAGGAAGTTGAGCCTCAACAATGACATTTTCCTCTAAAACAGAGTGCAGGGTTAGACACATGGCCAATCTCTCATAATATTGTCGTGTGACGGCCTGATATTAGTCTGTCCTGGGTTTGCATTTAAAAACGAGATCTGTTGTCACCGTAGCTGCCTCATGACGCACTTTTTCTTCCAATCAGGTGGATGCTCATGGAAATATTCTACTGACGTCACTGGAGGTTCACAATGAAATGAATGAGGTCGCAGGCAGTGTCGGGGACACCAGGAATTCAGCAATCTCCTTTGACAGCTCAGGAATCCAGTACAGGAAACAGAGCGCGCCTCGGGAAGGGCTCGGGCGGCTCGCGGGGGACAGAAGCATCCCGCACAAGAAGACCCACCTACGGAGGAGGTCTTCGCAGCTCAAAATCAAGATCCCTGACCTGACCGACGTGAATGCCATAGACAGATGGTCCAGGATCGTGTTCCCATTCACTTTTTCTCTTTTCAACTTAGTTTACTGGCTGTACTATGTTAACTGAGTGACTGTACTTGATTTTTTCAAAGACTTCATTTAACACTGAGTGAAATATTACTCTGCCTGTCAAGTTTTTATACCTGTACACACACAGGGACACACACACACACAGACACACACATATATACATACGCAATTGTATATATATGTGAACTTTCTCAACATATATATAAAATACACGTGTATATGAGGATGTATGTGTATATGTTTATACACACAGGTGTAAGGGCCCATGTGTATGTAAAACAAATACACATACATATATACATTTTGCAGCTATGGACAATTTAACACAGGATGCGTATTAAAGAAAGTCATAGTTTGTTTTTTTTTAATTGAAAGAGACAAGCATCGTCTAAATATTATGCCTTGAGAATGAGGGCGTGAAACACAATATCATCCCAAAATGTGTCCTTTATTGTCATAAGTTAGATCATTTGAAGATCAGAAAGAAACTCTTAGTTAATCTTCAAAAACTCATACAGTGGTATTGCTAGTTTAAAATGAGTCACACACTTCACATCCTCCCTTTGAGTTTACCAAGTGAAGGCTTTTCAGCTTTTTTGGTAACGGGGTTTGCTTTCATCAGGCCCACTTCTGTACTGGGTTAGCGGTTGAGGGTAGCGGCTGCCGTGCGCTCACCCGTGGTCACGGACGTAGACAGATCCCATGTTAATGTCTGAATGTCCATCTTTTGAAAACCCATCAGCAAAGGATGGTGTCCCATTGTAAGTACTCTGATGTGCAGTGTATTTTTTTGTTGTCGTTCACTTGGAGTGGATCAGCTTACCTGTCATGTGGGAATACAGCGGCACGTTCTGGCAATGTTTAGCTGACATTTCAGTCGCTGAAGGTGTGCTCCGCATTGCGTTTGGATTTCTAGGCCTGACATCCAACAGAAAGCATAGATGTCTCAGGTTATTTGTTACTCTAAGGTAAAACCATCCAGGATGATTTCCCCCCTTGTCTTTACAACGTCAATCATTCTTACAACAGTATATGTTAACATAAAGTATATTTGCATAATATGCATATATATATACATAATATATATATACATATATTCATATATTTACCAAGGTTTTGTTTTTTACGCTTGCTATCACAGCAGCATGCAATACCATATTTTTCTTCATGTGATGTAACTACTTTCTGTTATCTAGAATTAAAATTGAAGCTAAAACACTTCCACCATTCAATTTCAGAAACTGAGAAACATCCTCATGCCTTTATTTCTGTATCTGACATATTTCATAAGCACATCCAACTACTCCTAGTCTAACTAGGATGCTACAAGGAACATGACCAGGACCCACCACGCATCACCCGTGGCCCACGAGCGCTCTCCGAGGCAAAGGAGAGCAACCTGACAACAAACACTGTCCCTTTGGGTTCTTTCTGATCCACAGCCTCATCAGTATTTGGACTTTTTAAAGCTCGTAGAAACAAGACAAGGTGCACCGGTTTCATAGACGCAACCTTAACTTACTATTTAGATGAGATCTTTCTAAAGAAAAAAAAAGAGATGATATATTTTTTGTAAACAATATTTCTATCACAGGCCTCCATAAACTGAAATGACTACAGTTGTGTAAACAGATGTCACAGTGAAGTTAAGCATTTGGAGAAAAAAAGAAAAAGCAAAATATTCAGGAAAGAACTGCTAAATTAATTCTTTATCCCCAAATACCACATATGCCTCACCCTCTGTGTTCTGTCCGAAACTAATGACCAGAACCTCGTCCGGCATGCTAATGGCTGGCACTGGGTTTTCTCCACGTGGAGAGAGGCGCCACCTTTCCCACGGATGCATGTGGTGTGGGCTGTCGCCATGAGCTGACCACTCTGATTTTTTCTTTGGCAGCCATACAACCTTTAATTTGTGGGAATCCAACAGTTCAAGCCCACTGTCAGGTCACATGTAATCCACAAAGTTTCATGCTAGAAGCAGTGACCAGTGTTTTTACCCTTCCCTTGTCTTCAGTGTCTTCTCCCCACCGCTGCGCTCTGGTTTCAGTTTTCTCTAGAGACTAGCCAGTGATTTCTTGATCTTTGGCTTTTCTCTGACCATGTTCTTTATGGGTAACAACGGGGGATCCTAAAAGTTAAACAGATTGGGAAAAACCTTGTAAGTGGCCTTATCATTGTTAACATGTTAAAGATAAAAAAGACATTTGTGAAGACCTTATCCCTTTCAATACTTCAGGTATCTCTGTATCCAGTGATTCAAGGAATGAACTCCATATGCAGAAGAGGGACCCCAAAATGCAAATGAATGTGGACAAAAGCAGCCAATGGTCGATATAAGTGTACAATTTATACTACTCTGAACTGTGGCATTAATTTTTCCTGTGAGAAAAAATTATTCAAAATGTTTTTGATGTGTAGTTGAGATACCCATCTATTAAAGGCAGAGACCCCCCTGGGGCTCAGAAGAGCCACAGTCTACTTCCCAAGGTTTTCTGGATATAAATTTGCATGGTATAGTCATAATAGCTTTTGAGCTTTTTATATGCATTTGGCACCAAGACTGGGATCCACAACTTTGTAGACACTGCGATGAAGTTAACATAATAGCTATACTATAAATAGTGTTTGTAACTACACACTCACATACACACACAAACACACAAATACATACATATATTCTGTAAAAAAAAAAAACTTTTAAAGATCCTTGGGTATGTGTTTGCTTTACTCCATTTCAGAAGAAAATTACTTTTCTTCTAATAAAATTATTTTATAGCTTCTCCATTTTTAAAAGTTGTGAGAAATATTGAGAAGCAAAACTGTGCAGACAGAGGAGCTGAGCCTGGTTCTATTCTGTTACAATGGCCTCTCACTACTCCACGTTAGTCATTGGAGACAGTGAGCGAGCCGTACTGATGAATTGGGAGCCTGGACCTCTGACATGAACGTGAGGTGGCTGTTACGCACATCCAGACCTTTTGAGTAAGGAGAGAAAAGTTGGTTTGGGAATATAATGATATTCTCTCTCAACAACTGAACATAATAAAAAGTTAATTTTCTATGTAGTCCTGTCTTTCCAAAATGCTTTGCAGGGGCTCAAAATGTACAGCAGAATGTTGTTATGACAGTTTGTTATTACTCATATGCAGATATGCTTGAGACAATTCAAGAGCCTGACTATATAAATCCCATCGAGAAAGACTGATAAAATTTGAGTAATCATTAAAACAAGGGTTATTCTTGTTCACCAACCCCAGGACTGGAGAGGGGTTTCACTGTCTATACCATGAGCTATTCATTTCTCCTGGATCATAAATGAACTAGAAAGTATGCCATGATAATATTCCTGTTAGGTTTGAAAATTACACATACATCTGCAATCTCTTGTTTTCAATGCCAGCATCCAGAATTTTTGAAATACTCAGTCACTCACATTAAGGGTACTTCTCTGTTCAGCTGCAAAATTAATATTTTCACCAAGGAGATCATCTCAGGTGATGCCAAGCATGTCTGTGACTGGTTTCAAGGGGACAGGCACATTGCAGCTGTAGGTGTTCATCTTTTAGCATCTTTTAGATGAGCCCATTTGTGCATGCCCCACAATGGTGTGATCTAAAACAGAGAATGTGTCCAGTTGAATCTCCTCCCTTGAAATTATAAACTATCTCCTAATTCATCCACCTGAAAACGAGTTCCTATTTCTGACCATTTTTATGTAAGAAAAACTGAACAGTTGGTGAAATGTTTTGTTTTTCATGGAACTGACTGCCTCTCATCTTGTGTGAGTACGTGGTCAGAGTAACATTGAATTGTGGGGCAAAGAGCTGCCTGGGTGCATTGAATTTCCCAGAACACTAGCTAGTGTGCCTTGGATTGATTACCTCTTCTACTGCATTGAAAGGTGCCATGTTTTCCTGAAATACTCAATCCCCAGCACCTGGGTAAACAGCGACCTCCCAGAGATCGGCTCCTCTACCTTGCCCTAGGGTAAACTCCAGAAACAAGTTTTGTCATTCTTGTCTCATATTTCTACTTCCCAAGTCAGTAAGTGTGTTGAAGGTAAGTACAGGATTATTCTAATAGGAATAGGCAGTTGCTGTCATGATCAAGTCCCATGTTGATTTCATTTCATTGTAAAGGTAAATCAACCCAGTTTTGCTTAAGCACATTGATGTGATTTTTTGGTATTATTTGACATGGAAAAAAAAACAAAATTGAGTGATAGATACAATATGAAACTTGTTGAATGAATTCAAATTTATTAAAAAAAGACTAACTGACTTAAATGTGAAGGCTGATTTCTTTTTTCTTCCTAGGCAATTTATTATGGAGACAGTGTGATTATTTTCAAGATGTGTTTAGTTGCACATGCCCATTTAGGTTTTGCTCAAAGTAAAAAGAAGGTGGCTCACAGCTGACTGGCCGTGAGACCAATTGAACCATGACTTTTTTCCAACCATTTATTCTGAACTTCAAAGGACAACTAGACACACAGAGATACTTCTTGTCTCTGTCTTCAAAGAAGTTGTTTTAAGAGAGAAATAATTTTATGTTAAAGGCCAGGAACCAACCTACCAAAAAGCTCTGTACATGTGGTATTTGGGCCTTACTCTTTAAAGAGTCGTGGCTACTAAAGGCAATTTGCCTTGTTCCCTTTTGCGTGAGAAAATAACCAGCAATGCCTCTAAGTGAGTGAGTGCGTCATGAGTGGTTCAGTCAGGTGGTCAGACACCTCAAGCCAGACAGAACTTTTATTGAGAAATATACCTCCAGGCTCCCAGAAAGGCTGCTGGCTCACCTATAAACACCTTAAACGGAAAGCTGCCCACTGCGGTTGTCAGCCTTACAAAACGCCGAGCCACTTAGTATTTAGTGGAGGTGGGAGGTGTGACTTTATGCACTCTAAGCAGAATAATATAAATTCTTCAGGAATTCTTTACAGGTCTCCTTTCTTTTTCTTCCTTCCTTCCTTCCCTCCCTCCCTCCCTCTCTCTCTCAACCTCTCCCTCCTTTCTTTCATTCTCTTCTCTTGTTTTTTTCTTTTTGCATGTGTTTTTACACCCCTGGCCTCCTTTGGACCCTGGCTTGCGCATATTTCACATGAGTTTTGCCTTGTCTAGATCTAGAACATCACGTCACTAGGCTGTAATAGTATTCATTTGGATGACCAGTTTAAATTTTCCCACTTTTGAGTGACCAGGAAAGCATCACTGAATGCAGGGTAGTTATAGCCAGCACGCCTCCACCCAGAACCTGCTCATTCCTGGGTCCCTTGGCCTCCACGACCCACACACACAATTGGCACCACTTTACACTTCTTACCATCCTCCTTTTTACCAGCTTCTAAAGGGTGGGATTGTCAACTGTTCCTTAAGTGAGAAAATTGTTCTTCAGTTCTAGAAGACAGACTCTTTGGAACTCATGATATCACTTTTGAGGTAGGACATTTAGCTCCTGATAAGACTAAACCAGTAATAGTTACCGGTGGAGGCTCTCCTGGCCTTAGACTTACTCTATGCCTCTTGCTCTTGGAAGCCACAAGCAAGCCATGCAGAGTGCTTGTCAGCAAAATGCAGCTCGCCGAGACAGCCGGCTTTACGGCCCATCTGCTGTGGGTGTGCATCCTGAGACCAAACAGGAAAGTAGGGGGTGACCCTCGTGGTCAGATGAATGTAAGAAAATATCTTTACAACTGAAATCTTCATTTCTAATTTCACTAGGTTTAGGCAGTTTTCCACTGACACTCCATTTTTTAGGTAAAGATATTAATACCCCATTCCTCCCTTGTGTTTATTTTTCCCTTTCTCGCCTCCCTTCTGTTAACTGTGAACCATACTTTCACATGATCAAGGTTGAAAACATATACATTTGCCTACAATCAAAAGTATATTTCACTATTTACTCTTTTGTTTATTAGATTGATCTAAGGGTTGAAAAATAATGAACAATCCACATTATTGAGCTCTACAGCATTAGGGCAGTTCAAAATTTAGTATTTCTTGAATGTGTAAAGATAAACATTAGAAGAAGTTAGAAATACTGTAGTTCAGAGTTTTTCTACCTGGAACATGGGGTCATTTGATGATGTGTGAGAAAAGAGGTGTCTGGCAGGGGTACTGCATTGTGAGGGCAGAGAGCCTTCAGCATCGCATGTTCAGCATCGTAGCTGTATTTCAGCCTTTAGGATTTACCTATGATTTAATTCTAAAAGTTGTTGAGTAAGTATATAAATATTCCTCAAAGTGGAGCTGAGCAGCCTGCTCAGACTTCTTTAGTCCAGTGTCTCAACTCTGGGCTACTTGAAAGAGAATATTCCTAAGGTCCAGATCAAACCACTTTTCCCTACAGTACTTCAATTGTTCCAAGCCTCACAACATATATGTTTGCAGGAAGACTTTCCCAATTTTTTCTAAGACTTTCTTAAATGTAATTCCTCCCAATCAACCACAAATATCCATTCTGGCATTTCGAATTTGCATTCACTTAGTAAGGAAATAATGATATACTTTCTTGGCCACATACCTAGCATTATCTACTTTCATCATTAAATTGTTTGCTATATTTTCCATATTTCTACATGAAAATATTCTTTGTGGCATTGACTAACTAAATATTCTTTGTGGCATTGACTAACTTCCCATGCAAATTAGGACTGCTTGCTTTTTGGACCTGTTGCAAAACATCCCATGATTTGTTTCCATTGGACTCCTGGATTAGGTCCACCATTTTTTTTAATAGCCTATGTCTTCCCTTTTCCTGATGTTATTCCTCGTTTGCCAAAGTTCATCCTCAATTAATGTCTGAGGAATGGGTATGGAACAGAAAGTTTCTGAGGCTTTTTCATCTTGGGTCCTTTATGTTTTATTGGTAGTTAGCTAGATATGACATGGATTGAAAGTAATTTTCCAGAATTTTTAAATCATTGTGCCGTTGTATTCTATTTTCCAGTGACACTGGCTTGATGTCAGCTGATCCTCATGTACTTGTAGGGACTCACCCCCAACTCCTCAAACCCTCTGACTCAACCACCCCTGGATTAAGGGAGCTTTTATGATGTCTTTCTAGTATTTCAAAAAAGTATATTTAGTGTGAGTCCTTTGTTTATTGTATTGGATCTTGGGTGAAATTCTAAAGATCTGCATTTCTTAGCTTAAACACTTTTCTTATGTTATTTCTTTAAGGATATCACCTTTGCTTTTTTTCATGTGCTCCTACTAGTCAGATTTTGCTCTTAATGGTTCAGTACTTAATAGATAATCTTTCTCTCCTGTTCTAGTGTTTTGTCTGTGAGCTATGTGTTCTGAGAAACTGATGTTATATTTTAACAATTCTATTTCTTTTTCTAAGTAGTTTTTTTTCAAGTACAAATGAGATACAAAACTCACATATTTAGAATGTGTAATTTGTAAATTTTGACAAATGTGAAACCACTATCACAGTCAAAATGGTGAATGATTCATTCTCCCCAACAGCTTCCTTGTGCCACTTTGTAATATCTGCACCCCACTCTCCTGCACCCATTCCTGTCCCCAATCAACAGCTATTGTGCTTTCTGATACACTAGAGTTTAGTTTGTACTTTCTAAATTTTATATGAACAAAATCAAACAGTATGCACTTTTTTTTTCTCTCTCACTTCTTTCACTCAGCCTATTTATATTTATAAATTATTTATTTTGAGATTCACCCATGCTGTTGTGTGTGAATACTTCATGACTTTTTGTTGCCGAGTAGTATTGTATGGATATCCCCACTTTGTTTATCGATTCACCTGTTGACAGGCATTTGGATTGTTTCCACCTTTTGGCTTTTGCACATAAAGATGCTGTGAACATCCACACACAAGTCTTTGCATAGACATAAGCTTTCATTTTTCTTGGGTACGTATCTAAGAGTGAAAGAGCTGGATCTTATGGTGGTATATGTTTAACTTTTTATGAAACTGCCAAACTTTTTTCCAAAACGGTTTTACTATTTTATATTTCACCAGTTGTGTTTGAGATTTCCAGTACCTCCAACAATATTTAGTATGGTTAGTTTTTCTAATTTTAGAAAGTTATACAGTGGTATCTCCTTTCAGTTTTAATTTGCTTTTTCTTATTGGCTAATGATGTTGAGCATCCTTCTATGTGTTTATTTGCAATATGTTTGTCTGCTTTAATAAATGATATGTTTAAATCTTCTGTCCATTCTTAATTGGTTTGTTTTCTTAATGTGTTTTGAGAATTCTTTATATGGTAGATACAAATTTTTTATCACACATATGCTTCTTAATTTTTTCTCCCTGTCCATAGTTTGTCTTTTCATTCTCTCAACTATTTTTCAGAAAATAAGTTATTAATTTTGATGAAGTCCAATTTACATATGTTTTTCTTCTATGGGACATGTGTTTGATATTGTTTCTAAGAAATCTTTGGCTAACCATAGGCAACAAAAATTTTTCCTTGTTTTCTTCTAGAAGTTTTATAGTTTCAGGTATTGCATTTAGACTTACACATTTTGACTCAATTTTTGCTTATGTTGTGAAATATAAATTCATTTTCCCCATACACATATATCCAAATGTAGCACCATTTGTTGAGACTATCCTTCTCTCCACTGAATTGCCTTTGCATCCTTGTTGAAAATGAATTGTCCATATATGTGTGGGCCCATATCTGGACTCTCGATTTTGTTCCATTAATCTGTTGGGCTGTGTTGAGGTCAATACTGCACTTCTTGACCACTGTTGTTTTTTAATAAGTCTCACAATCAAAGAGTGTTAGTTCACCGAATTTATTATTCTTTTTCAAAGATGTTTTGGCATCTTGAGGACATTTCCATATGAATTTTAGAATCAGCTTCTTTATCTCTCTTCTGGGAATATGATTGGGGCTATATTGACTCTATACACCAATTCCGTGTATACAGTACAGCTCCGTGTATTGTAGGGTATTTAGCAACCTTCCAGGCCTCCACCCACTAGAGTCTAGTAGCACAACCTGCCCCTCAGTTATGGCAAATCCAACATGTCTCTGAGGTTTGTTAAGATGTCCTCAGGGGTGGACAACTGGTTGAGAACCACTGCTTTAAGTCATCATTAATTTCTCTCAGCAATAGTTTTTGGTTTTGAATGTCAGAGACTTTCCCACACCTTTTGTTGAGGTTATCCCTATTTTGCATGTTTGGATGATATTTGCATGGTATTTTGTTATTTTAGTTTCATACTGTTTGTTCCTAGTATGTGAAAATGCAATTGATTTTTGTATATTGATCTTCGCCTTTGTCAGTCAAGGCTACTTCATTTTCTTAAACCTCTCTGAGAATAGTAAAGGTTTTCTTGGGTCCCCAAAGTATTTATTGTTAATGCTAATTTTCCTGTTTTGTTTATGTGATCTTTTTGCTCACACCAGTGGATTTCTTTCTAAAACTGATGGCCTTTTGTGTGATATTTTGTAAGATAGCTTTATCTGGTTTCCTCAGTGTCGTATATCCTATGGTTATCTTTTATAGCCAAGTTTTTCTCATAAGTATTAAGACTAAGTAAGAGGTCTGAGTATGTTCTTGGGGTTTTTGCAGGGCATTTTATTTTAGGGTAAGCCAACAGAGAGCTGGCCTAAATGCTGCAGGCCCCCAGTGCCAGTGAAGAGGCCCTTTCTTTTTTGGGTTGCATACACCCTCTTCAACAGGGTAACTCTTCATAGGTAATTAATTTCCAGTGTCTTTATTAAAGATGTCTCTGAAGATGTGTTGGTGTTGCTTATTTGTTTCTTTGTTTCATCTTTGATAAAACACACAGTACCAGGGGTTGGAGTGAAGAGAATTGAGTGGTGCTAAGTGTGGAGCTCCAAGGGAAGATTTCCTGTAACCCCTCATCTTTCTCATTCTCCTAACATTGTTTATGTTCACTGGATTGCCTATGAAGTCTAAGCAATGTACTTTCTGTCCTCAACAGGAAAAAAATCTGCAGACCTCTGTTTTAGATTTTTTACATGAATCAGAAGCAAATGGAACTTAGCTTTTTGGTTTAGATTACGTTCTCAAGTCCCAAGAGGCTTATCTCCTCAAACACCTCTTCAGTATTGTACACAGGACTGTACACAGTAAAATTTCCAACACACAACAATGAGTTAGCAATGGAGTTCTTGTTCTGTCAGACCTATGTCTGGTCATAGCATTAGCCAACTACTTTACTTATGGCTCCTTAGCTCATTTTTTGAGCAAAGTTTCTTGTAGAAGATAAGTTTAGCAGTAAGACAGAATAAAAATTCAAATTTTGTATTTTTAAATAAACCAAGTAAAAATTATTTAGCATTACTGATTCAGAATTTAAATGATCTTACTGAACTAAATAAGCATAAATAATTGATGGACTCACCATATTGATAATTACTCACTCTCATAATAATAAATCTTTCAATGGAAGGAAAAGAAAACTATTTCTGTAGGATCGACTATGTTGGATTATTTACAAGTTATATGTACTTTAGATTCCAGAAAAATAGTATGATTTCTTCAAATAATCAATTAATGTGAGCTAGAGGGAAACAAATTTCAGAGTCTAGAGTCTTGGATACACAATGTCAAATTTTCACGCCCCACCCATGAAGGACAAAGATAATCATTTGTGAAGATCTGTCACAAGACATCAGCCAAGAAAAAAGAAGAGACTAGTTAAATTACAGAAGTGGAAATGAAATACAGGACATTAGTTCCAACCTCACAGAAATAAAAAGGATTATAAAGGAAAACAATGAACAATTATATACTAAAAAAATTAGATAACATAGATGAAATGGTAAAATTCTTAGAAAGACATAGGCTACCATGACTGACTCAAGAAGAAATAGACCTATAACAAATGGAGAAATTAATTAATATTCTAAAAAGTTACCCACAAAGAAAATGCCATATCCAAAGGTCTTCATTGTTAAATTCTACCAAACATTTAAAAAAAATACAAAATCTTCATAAATTCCAAAAAAAAAAAAAAAAACCATAGAAGAAGAGAGAGCACTTTACAAACCATTTGATGACTCCAATATTACCATTATACTAAAACCAGGCAAAGATAACACAAGAAAGTAAATTACAAACCAATATTTCTTATGAATGTGAAAGCAAAGTCTCTAACAAAATTCTAGCAAGCTAGAGCCAGCAACCTATAAAAGGAATTTACACCAAAAGCAAGTGGGATTTATCTTAGAAATCATAGGTTGGTTTAACACCCAAACCTAGATTAATGCAATAAATTCTATCAGTAGAATAAGAAATAAAAATCATAATAACATTTCAAAAAATGCAGAAAAAAGCATTTGACAAAATCCAGCACCCATTTATGATAAAAAATACTCCAACTGGAAATAGAAGGGAACTCTCTCAACCTGACAAAAGACATCTACAAAAACTCACAGCTAATATCATACTTAATGGTGAAAGAACAGATATTTTCTCCCTGACATCAGAAGCAAGACCAGGATGTCTAATGCCACTTGTATTCATAATTGTAATGAAGATTTTGGCCATGGCAATTAGACAAGAGAAATAAAAGTCATCCCACATTGGGAAGGATGAAGTAAAACTAACTCTTTGTGTAGAAGATATAATCATATATAGAAAGAATCCTAAGGAATTCACTAAGAACCTGTTAGAATTAATAAATTAACTTAGGTAACAGGATACAAAATAAAAACACAAAAATCAGTTGGATATCTACACATGTGCAGTGAATAATCCAAAAATGAAATTAAGAAAACAATTCCATTCATGATAACATCATAAAGGATAACTTTATTTGCTCAAAGAAAAGAAAGAAGTTCTAAATAAATAGGAAAACATCCCACATCCATGAGTCAGAAGACTTCATCACCGAGGTGGCAATATTTCCAAAACCAATCTGCATTTTCAACACAATCCAAGTCAGAATCCTATTAATTAACAAGATAGTTCTAAATTCATGTGGGATTGCAAGAGACCCAGAATGGCCAAGCAATCCTGAAAACAGAAAAAAAGAATAAAATGTAAGGATTCATACTTCTTGATTTCAAAATTTACTACAAAACAATGGTAATCAAAGACAGTGCAGTACTAGCACAAGAACAAATATATAGATCAGTGCAATAGAATTGAGAGTCCAGAAATAAATTCTTATGTCAATGGCCAACTTATTTTGACAATCGTGCAAAGACCATTCAAGGTGGAAAGAGCCTTTTCAACAAATGATGCTGGGATAATTAGATAATCACATGTGAAAGAAGGAAATTGGACTCTTACCTCACACCATATATCAAAATTAACCAAAAATCTAAATGTAAGGGCTAAAAGTATAAAACTCTTAAAAGGAAATATAAGTATAAATCTCATGATTCTGGATTCAGAAAAAGATTCTTATATTTGACACCAAAAGCACAAACAAAAGAAAAAATAGATAAATTGGGACTTCATCAAAATTAAAAATGTGTGTTCTTCAAAGAACACCATTAAGAAAGTGAACACCCAACTCACTGAATGCAAGGCAATATTTGCAAATCATGTATCTAAAATACATAAAGAACTCTTAAAACTCAATAATAAAAGGACATATAATCATAAATAGGCACAGGATCTGAAAAGACATTTCTCCAAGAAATACAGATGGCCAGTAAGTGCAGTAGTCATCAGGGAAATGCAAACCAAAAACCACTGTGAGATATCACTTCATACCCACTAGGATGACTATAATCAAAACAGTAGACAACAAGTGTTGGCAAGGGTGTGGAGAAATCAGAACCTTCAGAGGGTTAATGAGAATGTAAAATGGTGCATCTGTTTCAGAAAACAGTCTGGCAGTTCCTCTGCTTATTAATGAATAACCAGTTACAGTTAGATACAGCAATTCCACTGTATGTACATGCTCAAGAGAAATGAAAATATATCTCTACACAAAAACTTTTACAAGAATATTTGTAGAAGTGTTATTCATAATAGTCAAAAGGTGGAAATAAACCAAACATTTAACAATGGATGAACAGATAAACAAAATGCAGTATATCAATACATTAGAACATTATTTGGCCATAAAAGGAAATGAAGTACTGATGCATACTACGACATGGATGAAACTTGAAAACATATTATGGTAAGTCAAAGAAGCAAGTCACAAAAAACTACATACTATATGATTCCAGTCATATAAAAATTCAGAATGGGGACCTCTATAGAGAGTGAAAATAGACTATAGGTTCCTCAGGGCCAGAGGGGGGGGGGCTGTAAGATAAGTGCACAGCAGAGTAATAGCTACAAGGTATTAACATTAGCTGAATTAATAGATAAAGGAATTTCTTTTTGAGGTAATGAAAATGTTCTAAATTTGATTGTTGTGATGGTTGCACACATCTGTGAATACGTGAAAAACCATTGAACCATACACTTCAGATAGGTGAATTATAAGGTATGTTCATTTTATCTCAATAAAGTTCCTAAAAATTGAGTCTGGTTGGAAGCAAAAAATTAAAATAAAGTAACAGTGATTTGAATAATATTTGTATAATTTTTATCACATTTAAAAAATCTGGAAGTAGCCAGTCCAGAGCATACACGACAATGCAAAGTTTCAGGGACCCAGGTTCCTTCTGTCTTACTGTTCCAAGGTTATCTCATGGTCTACTGGCTGCAGGCGTAGCATCTGACTTTTAAACAACAGGAAGTACAGAGAAAAAAATAGGTCAAGCCCCTCCCCTTTTATACACATAACAATTGGCTGTAATTTAAGCACACGGCCATACCTACATGAACATGAGGACAGAAATGTAGTGTTTATTCCAGCAGCACTATTGCTTTTAAAGATAAAAAGAATGGTTGTAATTGAACATAGGCAATCTCCACCATTTAACAAAATTAATCTTTGATCAGCATGGCCATAATAAAATGTAATCTTCCATTCTTCTACCACTGGGCACTTCCATATCTTGGCGACTGTGAAAAATGCTGAAATAAATAGAGGGACACCATTTATAGATGAGTTAATAAAGTAGTTATGGTACATGCATACAATGAAATATTACTTAGCCATAAGAAGGAATGAAATCCTGTCATTCACCAAAACACGGATGGACCTGAAAGGTATTATGCTAAGTGCAAAAAGAGAGTGAAAGATGAATACATAAGATTTCATATATATCTGAAATCTAAAAAACAAAAAGAACAAAAAATGCAAACAGACTTTATAAATACAGAGAACAAATTGGTGGTTGACACAGGGGAGGAGAGTAGAGGGATGGATGAAATAAGTGAAGGGGATTAAGAGATACAAATTCTTAGCTATAAAATAAATTAGTCACTAATACGAAAAGTACAGCATAGGGAATAAAGTCAATAGTATTTTCTTAATTTTGTATGGTGACAGATGGTAATTACACTTATGATAAACATTTTGTCATGTATATAATTGTCAAATCAGTATGTTGTACACCTGAAACCAATATAATATTAAGTTAAATATAAATTAAAAACAAAAATTAAAAAATGGATGACCTTTGATACCAACAGCTCAAAAAAATGTAATATTCTACTAAAGTCTAAAATGACTTAGATGTTAAGTCTCTACCAACTGAGATGTAAGGTGGAGAGGGAAATTGTACATAATTAAAAATACACAAATAACAAAATTCTATATCAGAAACTCTGAGTGGCACATACTCATTATAATTATCAAAATAAGGTTTTATAAGCTTCTGAGAACCAAGTGTAAGCTGTAAAATAGCACCTGTTTACAAGGCAGCTCTGAAGTAATAGGGAGATAGATGAAGTCTGGTCTTTCCAGAAAAGTCAAGATGATTAAGGTGCTAGAGTATAAGCATAAAAGAAACTAAGTGAAAGAAAGTGCATTCAGATCAATTAAAAGTTTATTAATTGGCTATTCCTTTCATACCTTGTCTATGCTACCATGAAGTAGAAATATGTACTAAAGAAAGCACTTCTTAAGTGGTGATGTTTGGGAATAAAATCTCTTTATTACAGGATCTTGAAAGCCAAAATAAATAATGTATTGTTGTACTTAGAAAGGTAGTTCAACCTACAGTCCTTATGTTTGCTTGATTTTGAATATTAACACAGTAGTATGTAGAAACTTTAGCAGCCATAAGTGTTTACTTTAGTTCAAATTCAGAGTTCACATTGTGGTGTTGATACTGGCATCACTTTGTCAACTCATGCCAATAACACATGAGGAATCATTTAATAACTGGAAAAGGTGTTGATATTTAATGTGGTATCATTTTAAGTTGCATACTAAACCAAATAAAACAATACTTTTGTATCCTCACACATAAATTTAAAAATAACTATCGTAATGAAAATAATCATTAACACTGTAAATGAAGGCTTATAATAACATGATTCTTGGAAACCGAAGGAACTCATTCATAGAACTTATATGCAAATATATGGGAAAAGAAGATGAATTTTGCATGGATGTAAAAAGAAAGAACCGGATTTCCTTAGCATGCTTTTAGCTCTCGGAAGATGTCACGAGAATTGTATGTCAGAACCTCTGATATACTCAAAGAGACTTGGACTCAATGTCACTTTCTAGCCATGTTACCTTGGAAGTTAATTAGCCTCACTGAGCTTCAGCTGACTCTGGTACAGAGCAGTAATAATCCTCACCTTTAATGAGAGATCATTGAATTGCAATATAATAGGAACTGTTTTTCTCACTTCACTTTCCCTCTTGGCTCTTCATGGACATGTGACAAGATCATTAGTAGAATATAAGGCATGAGGCAGTGGAAAACTTGAACAGCCCAATCGTGTGGGCCAGAGACATTTATTTTTCCCTTAATTGGTTCCAAATTGGGATGTGGTTTACAATTGTGTTGAGGACCACAGTCGATGGAAAAATGCAGTGATTGAAGGGGGCTTTCAGCTGACATTGGTCCCAGAGTATTGGCCCACCTAACAGGATAATTGTCTCTCACAGCTTTGTGTCCCAGTCCCCGTGCATGCAGGTCTCCTAATGGGCTCCAGGAAGTTGCAGAGCTGAGCAGGCTGGGTTCGCAGTAGAGAAGCCAGATTTGTTTCCCCTCCTGGGCATTGGCTGGGGGAGCTTCTCCAGGGCCTTCTCAGCCTTTCTTTGCTCTCCATGGTGCTAACTACTGCTGTTGGCCTAATAAGCACATTCAGATGAATGACTAATAATTTCTCCACCATCAGCTCTCATTTATCACAGCCAGAATATCTGAATTTCAAATTATCTCCAGAAAGCCTTCCTTTTGAATATTTATTGACATTTCAACAACTGTTCTTAATTAAGTGCTTTATTGGAATGAACAAGATCTTTGTTTACTCTAGTCCAGCAAAAGTGTGAAGAGTCAAAACAGCACCATTCCTGCTCCGCAGAAGACAGTGAGGAGAACTTTGCCAGGAAATCTTTGTTCTGCTTTAGGTTGGTCATCATCCGTCTGACTGGCAGTGAGTGATGTGTGAAGCCAGGATGCTGCTGGAATCTGGGCACATGTAAATGAAAAACTACATTTGTTGACCTTAGGAACCTGAGGACCTCCTGAGGAAGACAGACATGCAAACAATGATAATATAGAAGAAATATCTGTCATGGAAGGTGCAGGGGGAAGTGGGGACATCAGCCTCACAGAATCAGAGACAGGAGAGAGGAGAGAGTGCTTGAGCTTGGTCCTGAGGCATGGGTCCGAGATTGGGTGGCTGTGACACTGGACGAATGCCATGTGTAATGGCACTGCAATGTGACAGATGAATGACCTTTGTTTGTAATGTAAGTTTTATGACTGGTGATGTCATCCTTTTCCAACAGAAGATGGGTTACATGCGCCATATGCCCACGGCGGTTACATGCTTTCGTGGAACATTTGAATCCTCAGAGTATCAGAGGCTCAGGCTTTCATACTTTGATGATAAATAAATTAAAATAATTTAACTTTGTATATTTATTATTTCAGGTATTTCATGCTGTTGAGGTTGACTGCATTCACTGTTGTGTCCTGTCAGCCTCCATTCGAATTGTTATGCTGTGCAATTTTATTCCAGAAGTACAACATTGCCATTTTGGTTGTCATCTGAGACCACTGATAACAAGGGGCTCCATGTATTGAATTTTTAATATGTTATCTCATTAAACAATACACACTAATAATTACCTCTAGTTATGGCTATTCTCAAATCTATAAATATGATTGCCAGCAAAAGAAAAATATTTAAAAACATAGCTGTTTTCCTTATGCACACTTTAGTTGTTTGAACAGAAAAAGATTTCCCCTTAATTGAATCAATAATTATATTAGGTTTTGTATGATCTCTAAATATATCATTAATAAAAAATGGTTTCCTTAATATTCATTAATGGTCATAATGTGTACCTTATGTTTGTTTCATGTTTTCAATGAATAGCAAATGAAATTTTTGTTTCAAAATTTATGATTAATGAAAATGATTGAAGAGTAAGTATATAAAGAGTAAACCTTTTCATGAGGCATGGAGACATTGTCTAGATACAATCCTGGGAGGCAGAGTTGCAGTAGCATTTAAAGGTCATCTTTCTCTGCACCTACCCATGGGAAGTCACTTTTTAAAAGGCTGATTTGAACAAAAGAATAGAAAAAAGCAGCCCCCTGGGAGTGGAAGAGATGGCAAGGTGGACAGTGTCATACGGAGTCTATGAATCAGGTGACATCATAAGTTGCATGTGGATTTTTACCCCTGACTTTCCCTGAACCCCTCCCATTCACTTCTCCAAACATGGAATTGTGACTGGGAAGAGGGTAACCAATGGCCTGGATACATGAATGGTTATGTATTATGACCTTCTGGCTAATTGATGTCAGACTGTTCTCACTGCTGTGGACCGCTGGATAATGGGTGAATTACTTAAACCACTTTCTCAGGACAAATATTAGCATTGGGAACTTCAGAGACAAAATTAAAAAATTCTTAAACCAGACAAAAAAGATGAAATGATGCTATCTAATGTTACTAACAATGAATAGTTTGAGGCAGAATTCTCCCCTGGCTTAAAATTTTAAAAATTATTTTGTAATTATAATATGATATCTAGATTTTTTAAGACTTTACCTTGCATGTGATTATCTAGTGTGCATACTTTTCTTCAAATAGAAATTCACTTGATCTGCTCTCCATTAACAGGAAAGTGTATTGGCTCCTGTTTATTAGTGAATATTAATAATTAGGAACACAATTTTTGAAAAAATGACACAGCTCTGCTGAAAATCATAGTCTTTATTTTCCAGTTGCCTGAATTTCAGAATTAGTTTATATGAATTAGAAGAAGCACCACAAAACAAAATGAAACAAAATCTTATAACAGATTGTCTTTGTTTTCTTTTAAAGGGATTCTTGATCTTGTCTAGGTCTGGGTGTCCCTAGAAGCAGAGCCTGAGACAAGGATTCAGATTTAACTGAGTTATTAGAGGTGTTTTTAGGTGAAGGGAAGTTTCAGCTCAGACTGGCTTCTGTCCTGTCCCACTGGAAGACACAAGACCACACTGGGGGAGGGACTTCCTTTTGCACCTGCATCAGTCACTGGCGCAGTCTGGGGGGATCCTCATTGGAAGAGGGCAGTTCTCCAAAGAATGGAGGACTGTGAGGGGTAATGACTCCTGGTGTGCACTGCACAATGGCCTTCAGCAATGGCTTCAGTACCGGGTTGTGAGAGGCCCCCCCTCCTAGAGGTGACCTCCAGCTGGCCTGTGCCTCTATAAATTATGCCATTGACACCCTAGGAAGCAGTGAATTCATTGGCGTGACTTTCTTGCAGAAGCACTGACAGTGGGTGGTACACCATGGACAGCACACCGAGTTTCCCTGGGGACTTCAAACCTTCCAGATTTTGTCGTGGCACTGGTAAGAATAAACTAGTACTCTGGAGCAAAAGGACATGACAAAAGAATTGTTTAATAATGGAAAGTGACCCTCTGGGTCCCCTGGGTCATAGAAAACTTGTCTTATCTGCTGAACAGAGATCTCTCACCCCCTATGTTATGACACATCCTCATGTTTGTGTCCAGGGTGGGGACGAGGCAGAGGCCGTTATTCTGGACCCCAAGGTCTGGGAGGCTGGGTGGGTTGGGGGTCTCACTACCCTGTTACCTTGACATTAAGTAAATGTTGGTGTCCTAGGTAACATAGCACATAACATCTTCAGGGAATACACTGGCACTGGAAAAATAGAAAGTGAGCAACCCAAGGAGGTCCTCTCCTGTTCCCAGAAATAGGAAGAGAAAAGGATGTTTTACACAGGGGCTAATGTTGGTGCTGAGCAGGCCGTCTGCGTCTTTTCCTGACAATCTCCAACTGCGTGGACAGAGCCAAAAGGCGAACACCGCCAGAGCTGCCTCTCCTGGAGCTTTCTCAGCTGCCTTGTGCCTCCCAGCGCTGTGCAAGCCACAAGCTGGACTCCAGACTGGGACTGGAATAGCTGCTTCCCAGGGGCCCCTGCTTTGTTGTCACCTCCTAATGATAAAGCAGAGAATGACTTCTGAGCCTCAATTGCAATTCCCAATTCAGTTACCAAGAGGTCAAAAAGCAATTTAAAAAATAATCATTGGAGATTCTTGTATAAGCTGGATGCTGGGCCTGGCACCTTCCTATGCATTTTTATTGTTTTCTCAAATCCTTAAAGCAATTGCTGGAGAGTAGTGTTACCAGCTCCTCTTGACAAATGAGAAGCCTGCAGCCACTTGGCCAAAGCTCCTTAGTAAGCTGAACAGCTAAAAGAACCACTGGCCTCAGTTGAATTAGTTGGTACTGGTGGGTTAATGGATTTGTTCACTGTGGTTAGAAAGTAAGAGATTGTGGGAGCAGGAGAGGGGGACCTTAGCCAGTCCAAGGGAGAAAGGAAGATTTCCTTGTTTATATTGCTTCATGTACTGCTAAAACTCCTGGAAAGGACATGCTATTTGGTGTTTAATGTCTGAGTGGGTACCCTGTCTTACAGTGAGAGAATCTCTGAATACTCACAAAATCTGTTAGTATCTTCACCTCAAAGCAACAGTGATTTTGAAATATATATATATATACATATACACACACACATATATACATGCATACAGTAATACATGCACACATATATATGCATACACACATACATACATACACACACACATGCAGGAATGCATGTGTTCATACACTGAGGAGTCAAAGCCTCATGTGCCCACCAATCCTCTTCGTCTCTCAGTCTCAGGGTGATGCAGGTCCACCCAGCAGGTCATGGCACATGCAGTAGGTCTGTGCCACAGCTGAGCAACCTTGAACTTAGAAAACCTCAGTCCCAGGGAAACCTACTTCTTCCTATTACCATGGTCAAGAGACATGAGGGAGACACAATCTCTGCCTTCCACAGCTGCCATAAGACATGTAGAAACAACACAAACACATACCTCCAACAGGCATTATCCGGCGCCAGTTAGACATGCAAAACCCAGGCAAGCCCACAGCCCTTGGCCCTACTGAATGTGATTGTCTGGGGAGGGCTTAACAAGCCATCAGGTGACTCTCCGAGAAGCATGACTCTGTCTCAATGCCCCTCTGTTTCTGATTAAGCTACGTGAGCTGCGTAAGGAGGCCAAGATCTTTCACAGCAAGGAATTGGATCATGTATCTGCAAACTGGAGCCATATTCCAGTTTATCTCCACACACTGGGTCGCAAGGTCTTTTTCTTCATTATGGAGTCCTTGAAATAATTTTATAATGGTGATCTCATTGATGTACTATCTCTTCCTTTTAATTTTGTACAATTATAATATTGAAAATGCAGATGACAGTTTTGACATTCACAAAAATGTAGTTTTAATTAGCATGTTGATTACTTGATCTGAAAAGCCAGATGCCTACATATTATTAAAGGTAGCACAGAAAAACCTTCAGTTTTATCTTTCAATATTCTACTTTTATTGAGTTAGAAGTGATTTTATTTAGTTGCATTAGGTGATGTTATTAACCTCTGTACTCTCTCTTTTTTTTTTCTTTTAGTTCTTTAGGATAGTTACAGAAGTTCAAGTTTCATGCAAGCAAGGAACAAATAAGATTACCCAAGGTCCAGCTATAGCAGTTTTCTTTCCTTTTTCTTGCCTAGTAGAAAATATTTATAATAAAACCTCAGTGACTAGACAATTAAGGGACTGTTGGCTTGATGCAAATGATTAGGAAGACAAATTTGAGTCAAGTTTCATTTAGAAAGTGATTTTAATAAAACTGTCATTCTGTCTCTATTTTTTTTCAGTGTTTCATAGATTCCAGGTTAGATATCTAACCAGATAACAGCACCATGTCCAGAGAGATGAATTTTCCACAATAAACTATGTGGTTTGTCAGTATAATTAAATCAGATGGGTGTTTTCCTTGGGTAAATCCAATCTAAACTATACCCAACCTGGGTTCACTAAATATTTCCTCACAGTCGTTACCACTATCATCCTAGAAAATATAAAAACAAACAGGGCAATGAATGTGAAAATTGAGATTCACCTTAAATTCACACTAGAACACTTCCCAATTTTGTTGCATAAAGTGACCCTGGTTGTATTATTAATTATGCAATGTTTCATCTCTGAATCCTAAGGGTTTGGGCACCTTATAACCTTCTCTTCTACTTGCCTATGGGCACGCTGTGCTTCAGGAGTAATTTAGGTTCCTTTCTGTTCCACTTCACATTAACAAGAGAAATGTTATGTTTCTTAGATTGGATCTTATCTCCTTAATATAATATAAGAACACCCAATTTAAAAGAAACTTGAATTTTAATCATTTAATGAATTAGCCTTCTGTAATACAAATAAAAGTCATCCACATATTTAAACAGAGATTTTTGCATGTGTTGGTTCATAAGCACAGTTAGGCCCTCCTGCCTTAGCATTCCCACCTCATGGGCTGTGCTCTACCAAAGCACAACTACTTGATGTTGTTTGTCCAGAATCCCATATTATCATTGGCAGGAACTGAGCTGCACGTTCTCTTACCTTTGTGATCTGAGCATACAGTTGTTCTTACTATACTCTTATCATCCCTTGTATTTCTTCAAAGTCTGTAGTGATGTCTTCTGTCGACTCAGACCTACTCTTGAGCCCTTCTAATTTTTCATTTCAGTTATACTTTTCAGCTCCAGAATTTGTGTTTGATTATAATTTCTATCACTTTATTGGCATTCTTTATCTGTTCAGTTATTGTTGTGATACCTTTATGTCATTCTGTAAACATAGTTTTCTGTAGTCCTTTGAACATTTTCTAACAGTTGTTTTTTAAGTCTTCGTTTGTTAAGTCCAATGTCCTGGCCCCCTCAGATGCAGTTTCTAGGGCCTGTTTTATTTCTTATGTATGGCCCACACTTTCTTATTTCTTTGCATTGTATCTCATCGGAATTTCTTGTTGAAAAGTGGAAATTGTAGGTAATATTCTGTACCATCTCTGGCTGTTAACACATATCCCCCCAACTTTGTAATCTTTGATCATTATATAGTTCGTCTGGTGATTCTGCTCAGTGATTTCATTGGACCAAGTCTGTGGAATCGGTTTTGCCCACAGTGTGCAGCCTCTGATACCTTTGCTCAGATTTTGCTCTTTTTATCTTTTAGCCACTTTCAGGGTCACATTCTGGATCTGCATGAACTACTTTCTGACCAAAGGTTGCATGTAAACCCTCTTAACCTGTTACTTTCTCACCTTGTGTTGTTGGTTGCCTGTGTGTCTTGGAGGTCGCCTTTGCTGTCTGGGGAACTCACAGTCTCACAGCCTCACCGTTTCTCACGTTCCACCACAGACTAGCTCTGAGGTCATGTCCCTTGGCTGTTTCTGAGAGAGTTCAGCCTGGCATGTGCTTCGTCTTCCCAGTCACCAGGGATGAGTGTGGTTTTACTTTTGACCCTGGCTTCTGTGAGCTGCCTCTGGTCTAAGTTTCTTATTTTTCCACTATTTGTCCATAGGCTGTTTTTAAGTTCCTGGATGGAAGGGTGGCTTGGGTAGTTTTTTCAAGTCTGCACCACACCCTGCTTTGATTTTTCTGAGTGGGTCCCCCATGATGGTGGACCCCCGTGGGGGTGACCTCATGTGCACAATCTGTGGTCCCTCATGAGGACGCTTCCTGCTATCTTTATCCTTGATTCCTTTCTCTTGATTCCTTGAGGTTCCTGTTCACCTTCAATTGCTTATAGCAACCAGATCTGTGAAGATCATTTTCTCAGGCTATAGTGCGCCCTCTTTTGAATAATGAAGGTGGAATGATGAGAAAACTGTCTGGCTATAAAAAAAAAAAGGTTTCATGATTAGCTGGACCACCATCTTTTGTTGTTGTTTTTTTTTTACTAATACAGTTGGCCCTTGAACAACATGAGGGTTGGGGCACCAGCCGCCAGTGCAAATGAAAATTTATATGTAACTTTTCACTCGCACAGAAACTTAACTACTTATAGACTACTGTGGACTGGAAGACTTACTAATAATATAAATAGCTGATTGCCATATATTTCGTATGTTATATGTGTTATATACTGCATTCTTATAATTAAGTAAGCTAGAGAAAAGAAAATGTTTTTCAAATTATCAGAAATCTCCATAAAATTTCCCAATATATTTATTGAAAAAGATCTGCAAATAAGTGGACCCACACAGTTCATTGGGTTGTTCAGGGTCAACTGTATATATTGCTTAGACTTATGACTTGGGTTTTTGGTAGCACACCTAAGAGAATATTTTCTAAATACGTTTAGTTGGGCAGACAACATTGTTTTTTAATTCATTTTTTTTATTGAAGTATAGTTGATATACAGTATTATATTGGTTTCAAGTGTACAGCATAGTGATTTGGCAGTAGCTACATTATTAAATGCTCACCCCAACTAGTGTGATTGTCAGCATATAAGGATGTTACAGAATTGTCTGTAGTTTCTATGCTATACTTTCACCCTCATGCTTAATATATAATATGATTGAGATTTTGTGCCTCTTTATCCCCTTCACCGATTTCACCTACCTACTCTAACCCCTGGCCCATGGTAACCACCAGTCATTTCTCAGTGTCTGTTGCTACATTGTTCATTTTGTTTTTAGATTCTACATATAAATGAAATAATGTGGCATTTGTCTTTCTCTGCTTAACTTATTTCACTTAGGTCCATCCATGTTGTTGCAAATGGCAAGATTTCTTTCTTTTTTATGGCTAAATAATAGGGCAGTATCTTATCAAAAGTGGCCCATTTGACATTTTTTCAATGGACCCTTCATTATGGTCTGAGTTTCTTGGAGATTCTGGCACGATATTGTCAATCCTATTGCTTAATACTGTAGTGAGTTTCCATGTGTTTCTGGGTATTCACAGGCGTGACAAGTTAGAAGAGGATGTGGTTAGGAATTCTTAGCCTTATGGCATTCTATGTTGAATCCCAACGCATGCACTTTGGCATTAAACAGAAATTGGAAGCATAGACTGAGGATGAATTTGTTAGATCAGTGGTTCTCATAGTAACCTCTATGTCTGGCAAAAATAGAAAGATCATGCAAATCTGTGTAACTGTGTGTAAAACACACTATCAAATGTGTGCACATAAACAGCATATTATCATATAAAGGCTCTGCGAAGCCCTGTAGCCAGCAGACTTCTTGAATTTTCTTTTTGGCACCATACTTCACCAGTCACCTCAGTTACCCAAATAAAAAGGGATTGAGAAGATACAAAAGGCAATACCACAGAAACCAAATTTGCCATGTAAGTCTAGAACTAGAAGGGAAAATCCAAGGCTGTTCCCTACGTGCTCCTCTCTGAAGGTCTTCTATGTGACTCTGTTTCTCTGTGCAGACAGTTTTTTCTATTAACTCTGGTCATGCCTGCCGTGCATATGATTTTATTTTGGAAAGAGGCAATTCCATCCTGGCACAGACGCCATCTTTTATTCTGACTCTTATCATAATTTAACTGGCCCAGCCTCTCACTATCTCAGTTCCAAATTCTCCAGAGAGTGTTGACCCGGCCTGAGTCAAAGGTCCACTCCTGGCCTGGCTCTGGCTGGAGGATATGTAAGTGACACTTGGAGCTTTTAGGGGTTATGTGCAGGGTCAGTTTTCTAAGATAGGGTTGGAGTGTCCAGGAGATAACTGGCATATCTGTCTGCTCTACTTCTCATCATATCATAGCCCAAACTTATTTGCCAGTTAACATTTCTTTCACATGAATGACACTTATTAACATCTGTTACAGATGGCAAACAATTGGAAACACTAGTGTAGATAAGACAGTAATGTGGAAGAAAATGATCTCTGAAGGTAAAAAATAGGACAAACTGTTGAGAGAGGGCTCTGCTGGACCAGGTTTGTACATGTGTCTTTGTATTTGCCTTTAATTTCATATTCAGACAATTGGAAAATGCTGCCTTGCAGCAGGGTATGTGATGTGCATAATGAAACAATCTGTGGTGGGAAGTGGTATGGCTTACAGGAGAAAATATCTCTTGGCTCCCTTAGGCTCTATAGCTGAATTTTGTTCAAGTTTGATTCGCCCCTCTTCCCACTGGCTTCTTTGCCAAGAAAGAGTTTATGTAAAAGGGTGAAGACTCGATGGGAATCAGGGATTAATTTTGTTAAACACTGGGCAAGTGCCTGGTATTCTAATTTGAAACTCTCTGGTGAAAGGTGAATTTGTGTTCATGGTCTTATTCAGGAGGCCTCAGTGAGTTTTCTTGCTTCCTTCTCTGATTGTTGTCTGTCCCACTCTTCAAACATTTATGATATAAAGCCCTAATAACTGCAGTTTAAGGAAGTGCCAAGCCAAGGTGTAGCTACAGGGTCGGAGATGGAGCAGTAGGCAGACATTAAGGGATAAATTTGATTTCTTTCCTCTTTGCTCCTCAGTGCTTAACATCGAGCTAGCCTAGGCTCCTGGGCCTGTGTCCAAGCCTTCACCTGGCTGCCAAGTGGAAAGAGGGAGTATGGCTGGTCTGCTCCCTCAGAGGCTGCTGAAGCATTCATTTCAACAGTGGGGGGCAGGACAAGATGACATACTCTATGTGGGCACTGAGTTTCAATACCTGATGATGTGACACACCAGGACACATCACACAGGGCCCTGTGACTGTCAGGCTCTAACCAGGCAAGTCATCTCCTCCTTCTGTGCCACGATGTTCTAGCAAAGGGTAGAGAGGAGATCTGGGATTGTTTCCTCCACTCTTCCCCTTGATAGCTCAAATCTTCCACCTTTCCCTTCTGCCATACGTCTCTGCCTCTAGCCAAAGGAAGGGCTATGCTGTTAAGGACTTACGTGATTATATGGGCCCACTTGGATAATCCAGAATTATCATTACACCTTTAGGTTTGTGACCACTTTTGTCATGTAATGTAACATATTTACAAGATCTGGAGTTTACAGTGTGGACATCTTTGGGGGCCCATTCTGCCTGCCACAGCATCCTTCTTTTCTTTTCTTAATAGTCTAACTTTTGTAGCATAGTTGGAAGTAATTAATGGATAATGATGAAATAATTTCTAAGGTTCTTATCCTATAAATAGTTTTGAGATACAGGAAGAATGAGATCACTAAGATCTCATACTGTGTCTTAGATTTAGTAAAGGATCCAATGGACCCATATATTAATTACAACACATAATATCTTTTTGTGGAAGTCTCAGCCTACCGATAGCTTATGTTGTGGCTGGAATGGCTCCTGTGGTTCTTATGATTGTAAGACACCTTCAGCAATAACACTCAGGAAACTTTGAAAAAATAACCACACTTAACACCTTCTAGAAGGTACAGGGATGCCTGGGCCACACAGCAAGACTGGCAGTGGATGGGGGTGGAAGGCAGTGGAGAGCCTGGGACCCTGCTTTTACTGGGGTTAAGGGTGGGAACCCAGGGCTCTGGGGATTCATTCTTTATTGGTGAATTTAAAACATAAGAGTGAGGAGAACAGAGACAAGAAATAAAATAATGGCCAAAAGGTCTGTTATTCAAAGATCTCTAACAAAGGAACTTCGGGACAGGTGGCTTGGCTCTTTATCCAGTCCTGTGGCCGGCAATGTGCTTATCTTAGCCATCTTTGGAACGGGTGCTTCAGCAATCAAAGCATAAGTCAGGCACTTGCATTATAAAAACAAACAGAATAGAAAAAAAGAAGAAAAACGAACATCAGGTGTTACATTACAAATATATTTTATCAAAAATAAGAAAAATTTCTCTTGTTTTAGATAACTTCTAAGAATAAAAGTCTTGTGGAATATGAATCCTTATAAATAGTTTGAACTGCCTACACAAGAAACTCAGAAACAAAAGTAGGTCTAATGGAAAACCTGGTGTTTAGCCAAAGGTTCAAGCTCAAATTGTTTTCAATATAGACACCTATATTTTGGATAAAACAAAGAGAATATTTATTACATTTAGCAGTTTTGGTTTAGGTCCATTATAAGAAAATTCATTAAAATTTGTTAAATACTGAAATAGAATACTAAAGCGAGATTAAGTGTCTTTATTTTGCATAGAGATCCTTAAGAACAAAACAGAAAATCGGAAAATAAAGGTTATGATCTTATAAGGGTCTTTGTAATCTTAACACATTGGAATTGTGTTTTATTTCTTATTAATGTCTCTTAGGATCCCCGCCCCACTCTGCCACCACATACACATACACTGATTTGTTCACTTTTTCATTGAGTTTGAGTCATGAATTCTGTCAGTGGGGCTGCCTGGCATTATGAAAAGTACCCATAAAAATCAGAAAATTAGCTCCTAGTCAAATTCTCCACTGACTCTCTATGTAAACTTATTAATCACTAAAATCATGCATATTTCACAACATTGTTATGGGTCATAATAAAATCATGGGCTGCCCGTGCTTTGTAATATGAAATGCAGTTATGAGATAGTAATATGACACTGAGAAGTGCTGTCCCCACCCATTCCTCTCAGTCTTAGATTTATGCAGTCTTAATTGTTTTCCTCATGGGTTTTCCAAGATTCCTGCCCATCACAATACAGATACGAACTCACTTTACTTTCCTACTTCCTCTACTTGTCAGATAGCAGGGGGCACAGAATCAGTAAAATCAGTCAAAAGCAAGTGCTCTTCACTCAGAATCACAATGATTGCTGTGTATTTCCTTGTTAGGACAGACTTCCTGCTATAAATATATGGGTTGATATTTTTTTCCTAGTTAATGATTCAAGTTCATATTCACCTGTTACCTGTCAGTAGGTAAAAATAAGCAAGGAAAATGCCAGAAATAAATATACTCTGGTGGTTAATTTTATGTGTCAACTTGAATAGATCATGGGGTGACCAGGTATTTGACGAACCACTCTTTCTGGGTGTGCCTGTGAGGGTGTGTCCAGATGAGACTAGCATTGTAATCAGGGGACTCAGGAAAGCAGGTGGCCCTCTCCAGTGTGGAGGAGGAAAGGCAGCTCACCTCATCTTCTGTCTCAAGACTGAGACTCACACCAGTCAGCTCCTCCGCTTCTGGAACCTTCAGACTCAGAAAGAACCAAACCCCTGACTTTCCTGGGTCCCCACTGTGCTGATGTCAGATCTTTTCAGCCTTTGTAATTGCATGAGCCAATTTCTCATAATACATCTCTGTCTCTCTCACTATATACATATATTGTTGCTGTTTTATGGTTTCAAGATTGTTTTTATGTCCAGAACTGCAGGAGTTGGTAAGCAATGCCAGCTAAGCATTGCTTCATCCAAGTCATTAAAGTCAGTAAAGAAGAATGATTATTTTTAAATTTTACCTCTTATGCTTAATAATGTTGACACAGTTAATGTTAATAAGGACAGCACAATTTTTCATAACATAAAATTAAATATAGCTCTTTGACCTCCCTTTTCACATGTTCAGTCAACAGGTTCCCTATGAACAAGATTAATTAAAGACCAACGGAAGCACGTCAATGTCTGTGGGAGGAGTCCATCCCCATCTCCTTTCCTGCCCTCTACTCCCCACATACCTCTTCAAACATGATTGTTTATAGCCAAATGCAGCTCAAACCTATAACACAGAGTCCAGGGATCCCCAGGATCACTGATCCCTCCCCACGCGCAGAATGGAAGCCAGGCAAGAGAGGAGTGTTTGTTTATAACCCTGACTAATGCAATACCCAGCTCTTTAACTTTTTAAAGGAATTTATGTATATTATCACTGCCTTTTATTTTTTTTCTCTGTTTTTAGTCCATATTTGTATGACATTTGTCGCAATGTTAAATGATTTATAGCCCTGACCTTGACATGAGCTTTTCTCAGCTTGAATATGAGTTTACCACATAAGAGCTGCTGTCGCCTCGGGAAGACACTACACCTCCTAACTTTGATTTCTTTATCTGAACAACATTGTGAAGATTCAATATGATGATGTACATAGATGATCTGGCTTTGTTCACGCAAGTAGTAGATTAATCTTAGAATCATTAATATTGTACAGATGTGTGTTACAGCGAGCCCCCAAAATCTGCATTTGTAAAATGAAAAAAGAGCTATATTTAATTTTATGTTGTGAAAGATTGTGCTGTCCTTATTAACATTAACTGTGTCAGCATTATTAAGCATAAGAGGTAAAATTTAAAAACAATCATTCTTCTTTACTGACTTTAATGACTTGGATGAAGAAGATCGCTTTAAGTTAAACAATGTGGGTAAAGAATAGTCGAGAATTTGAGGAGTCAGGTGGATTGTATACAGCCATGGAAGATTTTTCCTGAGGCATCTTAAAGTTATCACTTGGCCTCTCATAACTAATTTCTTTGTTAGTTACTAGATGTGTGTCTAGCAATGTGAAGAAGATTCTCATGTCATCATGTATTTTCTTTTTTACTCAAGCATATATTTAGTTACCTACTGATTTATTCCATTTATTCATTTACTTGGTGCCAAAGTATCTGTTTATCTCAGTCTAATCAATCAGAGATGTTGTCTAAAGGTATTTGATAAACTATCTATTTTAGGCTGACATTGCTAACAGATTTGTCCCAGGTTGATTCTCCTAATTTTTAAAATGAAATAGTATATCATTTTTTCCATGGATTTATTAAAAATTTGAGAGACTTGAACATTCACTCAACTTCTTAATTTTATAGATGAAAAAATAAATTCATTACTTATTATGCATTTATTGTTAAAACATTTTGAAGTCATTTTAGACTTACAGAAAATTCAAAGGTAGTAAGTTCCTATATACCCTGCACAGCTTCCCTAAATGTTATCTATTTTTGAATTGGTTTCAAGTATACAACATAGTGGTTCAACAGTTACACACATTATTAAATCCTTACCCCAACTAGTGCAGTTACTATCTGTCAACATAGAAAGATGTTACAGAACCATGGGCTATATTCTCCATGCTGCACTTCCATCCCTGTGACCAACTTGTATTATGAATGCAATTTTTGTGTCCCTTTATCCCCCTTACGTACTCCACCCACCCCAATACCCACCCCATGGTAACCAGCAGTCACTTCTCAGTGTCTCTGAGTCTACTGGTGTCCTGTTCGTTTGACTATGATCGATTTATCACAACTAAGATGATATATCACTAATTTACTGAACTCCATACTTCATTCATATGTCACCAGTTTTTTGCACTAATGTTCATTTTCTGTTCTGGGATCCAATCCAAGGTCTCACACCTGATCTAGCATTGAGTCGTCACTTCTCCTCAGTCTTCTGGTCTGGGACAGCTCCTCAGCCTTCCCTTGTCTTTCACGGCCGTGGCAGCTGGGAAGGGTACTAGTCACCATTTGCATTTATCTGATGGTTCTTCACAGTCTGATCGAAGTTACCTTTTTTTTTTGTTCAGTGCTTCATATTGGGTACTATATGCTGTATTATTACATCGTGATCACTTGTAAGGTGGTGTCTTCTGGGTTTTTCCATTATAACATTATTTTCCCTTTATGATGAATAAATATTCTAGGAGAGATATTTTGAGACAATGCAGATATCTAGTTTCTCCTTCTCACTGATTTTAGCATCTATTCATGAATCTTACAGACAGTGATTTTACTTTGATGTTTGCTTCATGGTAATTTTGCATTTTTCTCATTCTTTCTATATTCATTGATTGGAATTCTGTAACAAAGAGCTCTTTTTACTTCTTTAATAATTTATGCATAATCAGCATTAATGCAAGCATATTTATTGTATTTTGTGGTTTTAAGAAGGGGAGTGGCCAGATTGGATGTAGTTTTTCTAGCCACCACACTGGTGCTGCGTGAGAGTGGACTGCTGAGTGCCGAGGGCGGGGTTGGCGGGCCAGGGGGTGGTAGTCAGCCAGGAGAAAGACGAAGGCCCTCAAGTCAAGGCGGGAGCAAAAGAAGGAACCCAAAACAGCTGGACATTTTGTATATTTTGATGTGATTCAACAGAGTTTACTGTTGGGTTAGATGTGAGATATATGAAAATGAGATTTAGACTTTGGTTTGAGCAGCTGGAACAATGGAACAACATTCAACTGAAATGGGGAAGCCGTTATGTAGAGCGGGTTCGAGGAAAGGATCAGCGGCCCCATTTGCTTATGTCTTAAAAGTATTCACCTCATGAAGTTGTTCTCATGATTAAATGGCAAAATATGTCCAAGGTGCATGTCCCAGTGTCTGTCCTATAATAAGAGCTAAATAGATCGTTAGGATTATTTTAATATTCATTGGCAGTGTGCTCATCACCACCATCAATATCATTACCTTTGAGATGTCCCAGATTCTGTGGTGGAAGTGAAGATGAAGGAAAGAGCTTCGTGTTTTTGGAAACCAGTAACTAGTTTAATCCCTTAATTTTGCAAAGGAGAAAGTTTTGAACTGAAGTAGTAAAAACTCTTCCATGAGTCTCCAGTTTCCCTGTTTCCTTAGTGTATACTCTGAGAGAAAAATGGATGTTTATGTGTCACTGAAATTGTGAAATAATTTGTGGAAGCAATATGGATTAAATCCATTCTGAGTAAAAAGCACAGTGAGCCATCATAGAAGGGGGTGTTATCCTGATTCCTAGTTCCGAACACCTTCTTCTAGTCTGTGATATATGATTATGCAGTCTAAAATATTCCTTAATGAATTATGGTGAAATAAAAAAGATGGTGTATTTGAAAGAAAGCAGAATCTTGAGAGAAATGGTGATAGGACCACCAATTTTTTTGGTGGGGGTAACAAAAAATTTGTCTGTGGCAACCATCAACTCACTAACTATGCAGAGGGGGTCCATCAGGAGTTGGGTTGGAATGGTGGGAAAAATAAGAGGAAAGCCCTCCATGACCTTAACCTGGACTCCCGGTGGACTACTTCTAGGAAAAGCTATTTTGCCTTTGTGTTGACCCACTGTGTAGTTTCAGAGTGAGGTGGCTTCAAATAGGGCCATTATCTAAGAAATAGTGCAAGACATTACAAATCTTTTTGTTTCAGTTGTTTTTTTGGTGTTAAGCTATCGTTGATACACAATCTTATGAAGATTTCACATGAGCAACATTGTGGTTACTACATTCACCCCTGTTATCAAGTCCCCCCCACGTACCCCACTGCAGTCACTGTCCACCAGCCTAGTAAGATGCCCCAGAGCCCCTACTTGTCCTCTCTGTGCCTCACTGCCTTCCCCGTGACTCCCCTGCATTACGTGTGTTTCAGTTTTTACTTTCATCAATGCTGTGCACCAATATAATTTAAAAGAACCAATTTTATAAGGTTTATTATTGAAAAAATACTAATACACCCCCCAATATCCTATTCCACAGAGACTTAAACATTTTTAAGATTTGTTTTTAATTTTTATAACTCTATAACTCTAGCATGATTATATTGTCACTTGTTAATTTTTTAGTTTTTGACCTTATCTAGAAGAGAAAATTTTAACTCTGTTTCCTGCTGCTGCCAACACACACACACACACACACACACACACACACACACACACACACTCAACATACACTCACGCAGTCACACACACTCACACATTTCTTCACCCCATTTCCTCCAGTGTTCTTAATATAATTACAGCATATTTTAGTTTAAATCAGTACTTATTGTTTACATCATTACTATTACATCAGTGCTATTCATGGACAAACCACCTGGCATAGGACAATTACTTTTCCTGTTTTGTTTTCCCAAAGTTATTTATCTTGTTTTCATTTGCTTAGTTTTCTATGAACTTACCACTATTCCAGCCCCAAATTTTCCCCCAAATGTCTAAATCTCATTGAAATACATCAATTCTGTAGTCTTAAAGGGAGCTCTCCAAGATATTTCTGGCCCCTGCAGTATCCTGGGGCCCTCGCGGCTGAGCCTGACTCTCCCTCTCGAGTCCTGAGGGTGCCTGGGGCTCTTCACCCACGTGGGTTCCCTACATCCTGAGCCTTAGGGCTCTTTATTGCATTATTCTCTTGTTTCACTACAGTTCCTTCTCAGGTAGCTTCCTGGGAAAAAGGAGGTACATTCTCTCAGCCCCAACATTCAATAGATAATTTCTCTGGCTTTAAGGTTGGAAACAATTTTCCTTCAGAATTTTGAATGTTTTGCTGCATTGTTTCCAGCGTTCAGTTTTGCAACTGAGAAGTGCAAAGCCATTTTTATTCTTAATCCTTTGTCTCTGACATAGTTTCTTTCTATCTCTAAAAACTCAGGGTATTTCCCAGAATTGTGATTTTTCACAATGTTAGGCTTGCATTTTATTAACTTTTTTCATCTATTGGCTCTGTGCTTTATCAACCTTTTCAAATTGAAATCCATGTCCTTTAATTTGGGGCGATTTCCTCGAAGATTGAAAAAGTGATTTTTGACTCTCTTTTAATACTTTTTGCTCTTTCTGAAACTTCTTTTATTTATGTGTTGGACCTCCTGAGTTGATCCTATGATTTTCTTATCTTTTCTCTCCTATTATCTATATAGTTTTTGTTCTACCATGAGAGGACTCTCCTTATCTTCTCTTCTAACACATTTACTGAGTTCCCATATATTTAAGTTTATCTTACAGGAGCTTTGTCTTTCTTTTTTAAAATATATGTATTTAAAAAAATTAATATCCTGATATCATTCCATGGATGCAACATCTCTTTTCTTCCTAGGGTTGCTCTAATAGTGTAGTAGAGAGAGTCTACAATAGTAGTTTTATTTTTATTGAGATTTATTTCCCTGCTTGGTTTCTGTTTTCTCCAAGCAGGCTATTCCCTGTGGTAGGTTTTCTCGTTACCTTTGGTGTGAGGCTTCTGTCACTAATCTAGTCATTCTTGTTGTTCGCTCATATTTAAGGATGGGCCTCCAGGATAATGACTGGGGTCTCTGTGTGTGGAATGCTCAACAGGGGGCTTTGCAAAGTGCAATGGATGGATAACTTCGCTGCAAGCCCTGATTACATGGCTGGCAGGTTTCTCTTCTCAGGCTGTTCAGAAAACCTGCTGTTTATCCACCTCCAGTCTGGTATTAGGCTATCTTACAGACTTCCGGGCATTGAGTAGGAAAGAAGGATAACTCAACATTCAGTGTATAAATGCTCACTTAATGTCTCTGTTTTTAAAACTACACTCCCCCGCCACCCCCTGCTTCGCCTGTCCAGGTGCCCTGGGTGAAGCAGTAGCTTGTGTTACTCCTCTGCGAGGATGAATTGCTGGACTTCTGGGATCATCTGACTGAGTGGTGTGTGTGTGTGTGTGTGTGTGTGTGTGTGTCTGTGTGGTTATGGAAGAAAAAGGATTATGAAGTAAAACAGCAGCTTCTTTTTTTATTTTTGCGGTACATACAATAAAACGCACACATCCCAGTGCACAGCCCAAGGCGTTTTGGCGTGTGCACAGTCGTGTAACCATTGCCCAGATCAAGACACCACCGAGCATTCTCCCTGCTTTTCCCCTGTCACCTACTTCACCCATCCTCTACCTCCTTTATGGCAACCACTAAGCCACATAACAGTTACTTAAACAGGCTTTTTGTCGATTCTTTTTATTATCTTCTTTCATTTCCAAAGCAATTTATTACTTGGGTGATTCTGAACTTACTTTAAGCCTGATTTTCCTATTATAAAATGGGAATAGTATTTCCAGTTTTGTAAAAAAGCATCTAGCACAGAGTAAACACATAATAAATACCCAGCAAATATTGGTTGATTAGGATGTTAGCTTAATACAAAATGAAATTGCATCCCAGTAATCACAAAATCTGTACATGAGAACATGAATTTTAATTTTCTTCTTACGTTGCTAGGGCCTGAACATCTCGGAGTCTCTTTGGGGCACCCTGAGCGAACGTGGGTGTGCCAGGAGAGGTGTCTGAACTGCGGCTCACTGAGTGGGGGCGTGAGCCACACCACTGGGCGGGGACTGTTCTATGTATTGATTTCATATTCCCTGGCACAGAACCCCAGCCCGACAGAGATTTTATAAGGGCTTGGGAGAAGGAAAGTGTCATTTCCAAGAAATGTAGTGGAATAAAATATAGTTTTCTTGGGAAGAAATTGCCCAGCTGTTTTAATGTCAAATTCTTTATTACTTTACTTTCATATGTGAATTATGTAGACATAAGACTAAAAAAAAAAGGTGTGCCAACCCAGAGAATTAGGAAACAGAGGGTGTGATAGGACGGAGCTCACCACAAGCTGCTATGGACTCCCTTCCTTCCTGCTAGACCATGAGAAGTGAGGAGCTCTGTGATTTGTGCCATTTTTCACCTTTATCAGTAGGAACCACACTATTCACCTACATCATGAGTCTGTTACTTCCTTTTCCATTATCAATCCAAACGGTCACCATTATCATCACTGCAAGTCAGACTGTCTTGTCTTAGTCCTAAGAAATGAGTCTCCTATGGTTTTAGTCATCCTCAGTCTCAGACAAAACTACAGACTAAACACCCCAAGACACCCTAACTTCCATATGACATGCTGCAATGAGATTTCAGAAATCCAACTGCAGATTTGAGAAACCACTGACTGGGAGTTTTTCAGACACATTTTTAAACTTCAAATTGCATATTACATCAAACTGTTTTATCATGGCTATCTTTCTTATTAGTTATGATTAATTCAGGGTCATTTTTTCTACTTTGAAGAGTTCCAATAATTAAGAAAACCAAAGAAAAATTAGTCCTCGTAAATAGGTGAGAGCAATTAAAGCCAGGTTGCTGATGGAACAATTCAGTCTGTGATGAGCATGGCAATGGATTCACACCTCTTGTCAGCGCAGATCATCTCTGGGTCCACAGGGGCAGGAGGGTACCAAAATGTACCTTTCATCTTCTCCAGGAGGTTCTAAGGTCCTGGCCTGTCTCCTTAAAGAACCTCCTTGTTATCAGCACCATGTTCATTTTCGTAGTTTCTCTTTACGAACTAATTCCTCACTGCCTTTTCACTGGGGATAAACTCACGCTCAGGTGAGGAGTATGGAAGTCTTGAGTGAGGAGAGAGAGGGGCATGTCCTTGTGGTTCTCTCAGGGGTTAAGAAATCAGGCAACTCCATTAAGTTATGGTCAAGGCAGGATAGCAGACCAGTGAGTGAAAGTTCACAACACTCTCTATTGTAGGTAGACAAATACTTCCTCCTTTTAGCCAAATAGCATCAAGCTCCATAAAGCCTGGGCTGTGGAGCGGGGGGCATTGTGTGTGGGGTGCCTGCCAGTGTAGGTGGGACAGATTAGGAAAAACTCTTAGAGGTTTGGGGACTATCAAACATCTATGTGAAATGCTATTGTCAACAATCTTTTTCCATAAGATAATGAAGAAAGACAAATTTACAAATTAGATCAAATTAGACCAGCAGGCAGTTAGCTCCCTATTTCACTTGAGCTTCGCAGCTGGTTCCTGTTCAGCATCTGTCAATTCTAGTTACCACCGATTCCGAGGGGCGTCTCTAATTCACTCTCTATTTTCACATAAGAACAAGAGGTTAGGTAACAGAGCTAATTGGAGTGAGAAAAACACACGTAAAATACCAAGCAGTTTATACTTTGGTTCAAATCTGCTTTCTCTTCTTCACAAAGTAAAAATAGAACCTAGTAAATCTCTCTCACTTGAGAACAAAAGGGCTTGTAGTTTGGCAGCCCTCGGTGCTTCTATTACCTTTTCAATTTGAAAATACCCCAGTGAGAACAATTTGAAAGCATCCTAGCACATTTTAACAAAAATGCATATTCTTGAACACTTTCCCTTCCTTACTTTTGCCTCAGGAAAAGGGGAAATTGAGGGAATTTTGGCCATATCAGTGTTAGGACTTGGAACTCAGAAGCCTAGAGAGTTACTTCCCATTTTTCTCACTAGAAAATGTACTGGAAATTTAATCAAGTCCACAAATTAGATTCAAGTACCCAAGCCCAAGAAAGCCTCCACATATCAAAGCCCGTTTCGGAACGCGCTGAGGGGTGACTCTTCACCCCTGTCCCCCGAGGGACTGGGGTCATCTCACAGCCGCCTCTGTGGAGGGGGAACGGGCAGCCAGCATGCAGGGTGCCGGCGGGGGTGGTGAGCAGCCAGGCGTGACACTGGCCCCTTATGCCCTGTGGGCAAGGCAGCCAACTGCCGCTGAGAGCTTCCTCTCTGTCTGTGGAAAAGGGAAAGAACAAGATAGGTACTTTTATGAGCGCAGGGTTGTTTTGTGGGAGCCTATTGATAATGATTCTATTGGCTAGAAATGCCTGGAGACACTCACCGGCCCCAGGTTCTCCTTTTGGAACCAATACTGTGTCTGGACTGGCCCTTGTGGTTCTTCTGATTATAAGAGATCTCAGCATGAACCATCAGGAGACTATGAAGGAAGCAAGGTCTGTTATTTACAAGTCCTGGGCGGGGCATTCAGCATACCTGTAGCCACAGGGGAGAGAAAGCACAGACGTGAGGTTCTGCTTTTATTGAGGTTGAGGGTGGAGTCCTAAGGTTTCATGGGTTCACTCCTTGTTGGTGAATTTAAAACATAAGAGCAGGAATTAAAGTAGAGGAAGGAAAGAAAAAGAAAATGTGGCAAGGAGTGAGTTGTCTAAATCAGCCAAAGATCTCTAAGGGGGACGGGAAGAGCTGGCTCTTTACCAAGTCCTCTGGCTGGCCAGGTGTTTATCTGAGCTAAGCAGCCCGCTTTGAAGTGAATAGCCTCTGCAATTAAAGCTTAAGTCAGACACTTGCATTACAAAAAAAAAAAAAACAGAAGAAACGACTGTCAGGGGTACAAAGAAAAGGTCGGGCATTTCCTACTTACCTAGTGGCACTGAAATTCTTGAAAAAAGAAAGCAATGGAAGAAAGTTGTTATGGGCTCGATGTTTGTGCCCTGCCTACCACCCCAGCACCCCCTCCCCACGATTCCCCACATGCATGTGTTGAAATCTAATCCCCAGTGGGATGGTATAAGGTGGTGAGACCTTAGGAGGTGAATAAGCCATAAGGGTGGTGCCTTCATGGTGGGATTCGTGTCCTTATAAAGGGACCCAGAGAGCTCTCTTGTCCCTGCCTGCAGTTTAGGATGCAATGAGAAGTCAATAGCCTGCAGCCCAGAAAGGGAACCTCAGCAGAACCCAACAGAGCTGACATCCTGATCTTGGGCTTCCAGCCTCCAGAACTGTGAAAAATAAGCTGTTGGTTAGGCCCCCCAGGGTACAGTAAAAAAAAAAAGTCCACTGAGAACTTTACTTTCAGGGTAGAATATATTATGCAATTCCTCAAATGTTATACAATCAGGACTTCCAGTTTACAGGCTGGGAGACTTTTTTCTGGGCAGGAAAAGAATAATCTACCATAATATGAGAAGAGTATCTAGGAAAAGTTACCTTCTGATAAGAATCATCTTGGTAGTGAGAGGACAGATTCAGAAGCTCCATACGGTACAAACCACAGGGATGAAGGAGAGTTCTTTTCTGCACCTGCCCTTTCCTGACCCCTGGCTGGGCCAGCATGGCCCCCGGGACCCTGGGTACTCTGCAGGGCCCCTCAGCCTCCATTGGTCTTTCCTTCTAAACAGCTCCAGGTCAGAGCTCAGGTTGGCCAACAAAAAATAGACTTTGAAAGACTTAGGCCTCTCCAGTAGCTTTTGCAGCCTCAAGGTCCAGTCCTGGAATTTAATAAAAACAATTACTCCTTATTGATTTTGAGATAATGTGATGGCAGGTTCTGCATACTTGTGTCAGGCAGAAAGACAGAAATGAATGGGATGGAAAGGAGAAAAGGCCCCCCAAAGAGGACTCAGGGAGTTGATCAAATAGAACCAGATAGCCAAATATGACTCAGATATTTAATCAGATGAAGCTACAAGGTCCAAGAGTGACTCAGGAAATGTCCAGAGTCCCCCCGGATAAGAAACATCAGAGGCACAGGCACAGCACAGCCTGTCTCCACTTCACCAATCAGAACCAGCCTAGAGATCTGACAGCTGTCAATCAAGGCCCTCTGCCCTGCCAAAACCACATAAAGCCTCAGAATGAGCATCCGGGCCTGTCTCACCTTAGGCAGGCCCTCTCTGCTACTCTATGCAGAGGGCAGTAAAACTTACTTTGCTTTCTTGACTTGGTTTCTTGTCTCACGGTATCTGACTTCCCTGCGACACCGAGCCGAGTCCTTTCCTTCCTAACACTTGAAAGATGTATAATTCCTCCAGCCTTTCGTCAGAAGCGTGTGGCTACCATGCTTTTTCTTCAACACAAAATTCTAACCTTGCCTAAGAAAATTCTTAAAATTCCAAGGCTGCCTAAGAAATCTCTGTCCATGAAAAAGCTAATTAGGCACTAAAACACATGTCTGGAAACTTTTGTAATTCATTTCTTAAGCATGAAGGAGATATTTACCAGTTTATGTAAATTTTATGCGTTTGTATGTTCAGTTCAGGAACTGTCACACTTTCAGTCTTCTCTGTCCAACATATAAGACAAACCTTGCCCCTAATGTTTCCTGACACCCAGCCTGGGGCAGTACAATGGGTGAAGTCAAGGCTCCTGCTGACCTACGTCTAAGGGCCAGGGTGCACTGCAGGAAACAGTCCCTCTGGGGATTTTAGTAAGGAAATGGTTTAATACATGGAGGTAATAGTTACACACCAGGCGGAATGGCTGGAGGCATGGAGTACAGTTGGACCTCTCTGCAAAGATTCCCTGTACAAGTCTCACTCACAGGGAAGTTGGGGCCATTAAATATGCCTCTGTGCTGCCCCTGCAATGGCAGTCCAGACATCACGAAGCTGTGTCGCTGCCTCTGCCTCTTCTCTCACTCAGGGGTCGGGAGACCACCCACCAGAAGGCAGCTCCTGCAGAAAGCCTCCTGCTCCCATGACTTGCTTGCCAACAGGACAGGAGTCTGGACTCTGCCACAGTCTCTCTTTTAAACCTTATGCAAGTTTATCTAAGTGGCTGACAATAACACTGTGAATCCTAGCTGTAAGGGAGTCTAAAAAACAGAGCTTTTAATTTCCCAACATCTCCCAGTAGAAGTCAGCTGGAGTGCCAACTAGTCCAGAGCATCTTGTATTTGTTCTCTTCCCACCTGAGGAATGAAACAGCAGCAGCAGAAAGAAGTGACAAATTTGAGATGTTCTCAAGCAGAGCCCATAGCTCAGGATGGGCAAGGGGCTGGTCAAAGTGTGTCAATAATAACGAAGCCACATGGGAGTCCTTGGGTGCCTTGACCCAGTGCTGCCCTGAGGGCCAGGACTGTGGGCTGAGTGCAGACCGTATAGGGAGGTGCTGGGACCATTGCTGAGACCCTGCCAAGATTCAGGTTGTCAGTGCCTCTCTGTGCAAGACAGCCCAGACCCAGCCCACCCAGTGCTTCAGCACACGTGGGGCGGGAGACTGTAGATAACAAATTATGGACAAAAAGTGCCATCTAGAAGTTAACTGAGGCTGTAAAGCCTCAAAGACTGATTGACTAAGAAGTAACTTCACCTTCGCCAGTAGGCAAAGACAAAAGCAGTCCTAGCAAATATCTAAAGTACTTGAAAGGCAATGTTTTTCTTTCATATGCAGTTAAACTCATGTTTTTGGTTTAATAGTTGACGTTAAATTATTTTCTCATATCAATTCTATCATCACTTATAACTAAATATTTTATTTCACATGGCATATTTTAAGTCATGGGTGAAATGAGAGAAGTTAATCTATGATGGGGTTTACCCAAAAATAGAGATGATGGGTGAATAATGAAGCTGAAATTTCAACATCTTTGCCTAATAAGCTTCTGCTTTCCAACTCTTCTTTAAGATGAACGATACTGTTCTCAAAAGAGACATAAATACTTAGAGAATGATTTTCTTAACAGCATATTTAAGTAGGAGCCTTGAATTCCTGTCCAGTTGAGTTATAACTAGAAAATTGTTTGATTTCTATTCCTCCAAAGAATCCAGAATATTGTCTAGACAGTCAACAAGTGCACAGGAGCAAATGAGAGCCTGCAGACTGGGGACTCTGAGTTCCAGCAGGGGTTTATCTCAGCTGGGGGACTATTGCTTTAGTGACAAAGGATAACAGAGTCCTTTCTGGAACGTTTGTTTCAGAGGTCAGAGTTCTCCAAACTGGGAATTAAATGCTTCCCCAGAGCCTCATTTCATTATAGGAAAAACACCATCATTTGTGACCTATGACCCCATGTGTCACAATGTTATATTAACAGACTATATTAATAGTCATATGCCTGACTATTAATCCCATGTTCTGTAGACTTTTCTCTTAAGTGGTTATAGCTTTCCTTGCTCTGGAGGGAATGTTAGGACCTGAGAAAATTCAGCTCATATATCAAAAATATTTTTATCCCAATTTGGCCTCAGCCTGCAAATGAGAAGCACAGTGCCTGGCACCTGCGTGGGAACCCCAATCCGGCCTGATTATAGGAATCTCAGCAGACCATTGACTAGCCCTTCATGCATGACATTTTATGTTTTTATTTTTTTTCTCAAAATCCCTCATCTTTTGCCCACTCCTTACCCCTTTGATTTCAACTGCTTTTATCCAACCCCTCTCCAAATGCCCTACTTTAAAATTTCCTTTTCTGCCCATTCTCCTATGCATGAGAAACCACCCACGTTATGCCTATTGGTGAGGGGCAGAACCTGTCCCCACATACACTCTGCAGAAGCTGGGGCACCTGCTGGTTCATTTTGTCATTCTCTGCAGCCAGATGCAGGCTCTGGAATCAGGAGAGGGGAAGCAGGGCAGGTAAGCAACATCGGTGGCTGGCAAAGGATGCCAAGAATTCAAGTTCTGGAGAGTATCAGTCAGCTTAAGCTGTCAGAGCAAAATACCACAGACTGGGGATCTTCCACAGCATGCATTCATTTCCCACAGTTCTGGGGGTGTGGAACCCCAAGGCCAAGGTGCGGGCAGGGTCGGTCCCTCTGCCTCGGCTGGCCAGTGGCTGCCCTCTCTCTGTCCTCACATGCTCTTTCTCTTTGTGTGCACATCTCTGGTGTCGCCCCATCTTCTAATAAGGTCACAGTGCTATTGGATTAGGGCCCTGTGCTGTGACCTCATTTAACCTTAATTGCCTCTCTCAAGGCCCCATGTCCAACTTCGGTTACATCGGGGGTTAGGGCTGAGGAGGGGGACACAGTTCAGTCCATGACACTGGGTAACAATTCTGCTGCCCACACCCAGTGCCCAGGCGAACTGGCCACAGGCCAGCACAGTGTCCACTGTGCCACGAGGTGAGTGGCATCCCCACTGGGCCAGCTGTGCTACGTGGCTTGGGACCGTCCAGGCCGAGTCTCTCCAGATCTAGCTCCCTGGCTCCCCTGGAGAAATTCTCTCCAGTGTCCTACGAGGATGCTGAATGAGGGAATGACCTCCTGACTGATCCCCACTCCAAACTGTATGATTGCAGCTGACCTTGACTTTCTCAATTCCTGGGCTTCAACTGAGACATAAATCATCCTCTCCCACCAAAAAATATGAACTGGTTGGAAATCATGATGCTGGACTAATTGTGACATGTATGTAAACAAATTAGGCCTGTTAGAAGACTCAAAGGGGTCCTTGGGCAAGCGACAAAGCTATGAGTTGGACGCTCATTAGAAATGCAAATTCTAGATTCCACTCTAGACCCCAGAAACTCTGAGGGTGGATCCCAGTAAACTGTTCCAACAAGCCCTCCTGGTGAACTTGATGCACAGCAAAATTTGAGAACCACTGGTTAAGAAACACTTTAACTCAAGTATAAAACACTGGAGAAGAAAACCTTGATAGAAAACCACATTGAAACTGCTTCTCCCATATTCCCCCACACCCCATGCATGATATCCCAGTGCTATTTATCTATCTAAAAGTCAGGATTATTATATATTTATCTGATTAAAAATTTGTTCTATACATATGCAAGACTATGCTGCTGATCCAGTATGTCTATTAATCACTTTACTACTAAATAGTAGCTACATGGAAGTGCCGCTCTGGGGCCACCTCGCTGCACAGGAACTTCCAGCATCTGTAATCATACTAGTAGAGGGAGGTTTTCGGTGCTCAGCAGAGGAAGTGGGGCCTACTGCTGTCATTTCCACAGCCTCATGGGGATGCTCCCTCTGTCCCACACCACACATCCTTCCAGTGCTCCTAATTAGTGCAGAACATTTACTGTGTCAATATGAATGAGATGCCAGTGAATTTCTTCAGCAGCAGTATTTTTCCAGTCTCAAAATAGGTCCCACTCTGTGCTTGTTTTGGACACAACATGTCAAGAGAGCAAGTGTTTCGCACTTACAGCTGACCCCCTCCAGGGCATCATCTCTGGGGCCTAAGAGAATTATCAGGACTGTTTTCTTCCAATCTGATATCATGGTACACAGCCACATACAACAGTAAATGCTTGTTAATTCGGACCCTGCAACATCATCATGCAGTGGTTTCAGAAGTTTCTGGGGCTGGGTACCTACCCATTCTATTGCATTGAGAAATCAGTTTTGGGCTTGAATCTCTCTAGGCCTCTCTGTCCCCATCTGTAAAATGGAGCTCATCACTGTTCCTATTTCATAAGACTATTGTCAGAGTCAATAGATGTGACATATTTAAACCCTGGCACACAGGGAGCAGCAGCTGCAGGTCTCCTGGAGGAGCCTCTGAAGGTCATGCTTGGTCAGAAGGTCGAGTGGTGGACGACTTCTGGAGCTGCCTCTGTAAGCATTCTGCTTTAACAGGGGAGGGAGTCAATGCCTGCATCGGAGAGCAGGGAGTGGGGGTGCTGGAGGCCTTTGCTCATCTAGCTCTGCGTTCACACCCCTACTTGCTATTCAATGAGTTTTACCTGTTTTAAAGAAAGCAGTAAAAAGAAAAATGACTAAACTAAATGAGCCCAGAGTATTTGCGTTGGAAGACAGACCAGGTAGGTGGTAATCCAGAGCGGAAAAGTGCTGTGCGAGGAACTCCTGGGTCCCACCCACTGTGGGGCCAAAAGAAACCAATTAGACCCCATGTGCATCCTTTTCATTCATAATGAATGAAATTTTATGTCTTCCAAAATAAGACAAGGTGATTTCTAAAATTATTTCCATGATATGGTTCTAATAATTTTTTAAGTATCCTAAATGTTTTCTTCCTTTTTTTTATTTCCAGAAAATTGAAGTGCTCATTAAAAATATGTTTGCCTAAAAACGAAGGAGCACAGATAAATTTTGGGAGGTGATGGGAACATTTATTACCACGACTGTGGTGATGGTTTCATAAATATATGCATGTATCCAAACTAATCAAATCGTATGCATTAAATATGTGCAGTCTTTATATGTGACATATGCCTCAATAAAGCAGTTGAAAACATGTGTTTGCCTCTCTATTTAGACAATGTCTTTACTGGCAAGACTATTGGCTGAGTCTTTGCCATTGCATGCATTAGAAAGGAAAACATAACTATAACAATTTAAATAACACACTAATTTAGAACCTCTTGTTCTTACCCTTTAACCTTCATTAATAAGGTTTTATAACATTAGTTGTAGCCATGACACTTTTTCAACAGTTTCAACCATTTTGCTATATTTAGGTGAATCGGTGCTATTCCAGCCTAGTTATTAATTCTTTCAGTTTGGTTTAATGAAAGCCTTAGCTTCTCAAAAAGAAGAGAAGCTTAATTGTCTTGTGTAATTATTTCAAAATTCTTGACCAAAGCAAATTTTTTTACTCTATGAGATATAAATTATGGTTTGTTTATTTTACTTAAGAATAACCATTTTTTACAATTTTTGAAATTAAGGTATTATTGATATATGCTCTTATGCAGGTTTCACATGAAAAACAATGTGGTTCCTACATTCACCCTTATTATCAAGTCCCCCTCATACCCCACTGCAGTCACTGTCCATCAGTGTAGTAAGATGCCACAGAGTCGCTGCTGTCTTCTCTCTGCTACACTGTCTTCCCCGCAGTTCCCCCTACAGCATGTGTACTGATAGAATATGACCTTTTTTTTTGGTAGAATAAGATGCTATGAATACCAGATATTTCTTAATATAAGACCTCTGCTTTAGTAATGTGGCTTATATGTGATAACCTTTTATAGTGCTTCATTTATGGAACAGTTTTGTCAAGTATAGGGGGCTACTGTATAGTTTTTATGGAAGATGGTGCCATAGACTGATACGATACTATCACCATGGAAGACAGCGGCATTCTAAAATTGCAGACATTCTTGAAATGAGCAACTTCCACTTCGGACACCATCAGCAAGGGTTTTCTAAAGCACCCAGGCAAGTATTCTCTAGTCCTAGAGAGAATGATACAGATGTGGTCAAGCAAGTCAGCCGTGGTAGGAAGTTAATGTTACAGACCTTAGGGAAGAGGCACGGCCTTCTGTGAGGACTCCTTAGGGATTCAATTCCTTGGTTTTGTCACTGGCCAGAGCATTAGAAAGGAGGACAGACTGGACAAAAAGATGCATTATGTTTAAGGTAAGGACACGGGATGGTCTGCTTTCTTCATTAGAATAGCCCCAGGAAGAGACCGCTGCAAGAAGCTGCCTACCTGATAACTGGGTGGGCTGAATGGCTGGACATCTGTGTGTCCGTCCTGGGCTGTCCTGTGGATGGCTGTGAGCGCGCTGCCACATGGCTCATCTCTTGTTGCCTGAGGGCACTCCAGCCACCTAACCTACCCTTCTGCAGAGCTGAGCAGCTTGGTGCCAAGATGGCCTGTTTGCTGCTGCAGAGTGAAATACCAAGGCTGTTTGACCAGGTAGGCCAGGGGAGTGGATATTGTATTTTTGACTCAAATGAAAACCCGTAGAGCTGGCAGGGGCCCAAAGAGCCTCATTTGCAGAGATTTTCTAGGCCATTCCACATTCCTGGAAGAGTACTGGAGCTTCATGAACTTGCTAGACCTAAAGGACACCAGGGATTGTCGCAGATACATTAGATCCACGGTGCTTCCTGGAGGTGGTCCAGCCCTGCCAGCGCGGTCGGCCGCATCTGCGCATCTGCCGGCCAGGGAGGAGCGGCACTGCCCAGGCCGCCCCAGCTCTGCGGGGACCGCCTCCCACTGGGACTGCAGTGGCTCTGCACACGGGGACCTCCCTGGCCCTCACCAAACCAGCCTCCGTTCTCCCACTGGGGAGGCTTTTCATGTCCAGCCTGCTCTAGAAACTCTGCCAGAGTCCAAAGAATACTGACCTTCTTAACATCCCTTTGTAAAAACAACTCTTATTTTTTCCCATACTTTAAAGATAAAAAATCCACCCCACTGGAAAGAATTACAGTGATATCTTTGTGATGCTATGGAATTCAAGCACACACGGCTCCATCACTCCTCTGTGGCACTCAGGTGATGCCTGTATATTTTCTACACCTGATATATAATGTACAACTAGGAGCACATGAGTGGTTGGTTTATCCTGCTTGTCTCATGGGCACTCTTGGGGTACAGCTAGAGCAGCAGACTTAAAAGCAGGAAAAGGGGGTTTTAAAGTCATACCAGGAATTTCTAGCAACTTAGGAAAAATAGGTGAGAAGACATAATAATATATCAAAATCTAGTAAGGTCTGGTGATGGAACCACATAAATATATTCATGCTTAGCACACACTTCCAACTCTTGAGTAAGTAATTGCTTAGGGATACGTTAATCACAGCAACCACATGGGTGCACCTTGAGGGCGTTTGTTGGGTGAAGTAAGTCAGACAAAGAAAGGCAAATACTGTATGACCTCACTTATGTGTGTGGAGTCTAAAAACAAACTTGTAGGAAAAGAAGTCAGATTTATAGTTGCCAGAGAAGGTACGGGAACTGGAATAAAGGTGATCAAAAGGTACAAACTTCAGTTAAAAGATCAATAAGTACTGGGTACAAAATATTGTATAGGTATATTTGAAAACTGTGAAGAGAGCAGATCCTAAAACTTCTCATCACAAGGAAAAAAACATTTTTTTCTCTTTTTTTGTATCTATGTGAGATGATGGATATTAATTAAAATTATTGTGGTAGTCATTTCACAATATTTGTAAGTCAAATTGTTATGCTATACACCTAAAATTTACACAGTGCTGTAAGTCAATTGTGTCTCAATAAAACCGAAAGAAAAAGGAGATGACTAAGTAGTCTGAGGAGCTAACTAAACATGGTGACTATATTGGTCGTACTATATTGTATAATTAAAATTTGTTAAGAGAGTAGATCTTAAGCAGTCTCACACACACAAGAAAAGGTAACTATTTTAAGGGATGGATATTTTAATTAACTTGATTTTGGGATTCCTTTTACAATGTATACATGTATCAACTCATCACATTGTACACTTTAAATAAATTGCAATTTTATTTGTCAAGGATACCTCAGTAAAGCTGAAAAAAGAGAGAGAATAAAAAAGAACAGGCTAATCACTGTGCTTGGTCTCCATCACTTGATTTCCCAAGCAGACTGTAAGGAGCTCTGGCCTCATGGCAGCTGGGCTTGTTGTGAATTCTCTCCAGTCCATGAGCAGTAGTGAGAAAGGGCAGGGGCTGGAAAAAAGGGGAGACTCCTGATGCCAAATTTAGGTGGTGAGAATAGAAGGCATCACCCACGATATTCTTTAAGATTTGAATTTTCAGACCAGAAATATTGATATTGGTGTTTCTCAGAATAGTCTAAGAAGCATCCAAATCAATGTGCCCAGGCTATCATTGACAAGATAGATTCCTGAGTCACGTGTATAACTGCTGCACCACGATGTGCAGTCATGTCTCGGGAAACTCCCTCTTTTCGAGGACACCAGGTGATTTTTATTCAAACTAAAATTCTAGAACCCCATACTGAAACTCAGGTAGCTCCCATCAGGAGAATGGACAAGAAGAGGCTAGATGAGTTTTCTTCTAGGCGTTGAGATTTGAAAAATATCACAAGTATGCATGGGACAGTGATCCAGGAATATAAAATGTTCCCCCAAGGAGTGGGCTGAATACAGACAGAAGGTAATTTTGACCCATACAATGTCTAAAATAACTTGCATTTGCAAGGAATTAGGTGGATTGTGTTCTGCAGTTAGCCACAGTCCCCAGTGTTCCCTGTTGTGTCACACTCCATCTGTTTCATCTTGCTGACTCTGGTGGGCCTTTAGAGCTATGGTCCTTGAGATGTGGATACTTGGTAAAAGCACTCGGTTCTACATGCTCAAAGTAACAGGAGTAAAGGAAATTGATGTGTAAACGAATGTCAGCTTAGTCAATCATCATGAGAAATAGTTGAAAGATGAATGAACATTCATGCAACCTGACCATGGACTTCTAGCCTAGTAGGTAAGCCACCTATGGAGCTGTGTTATCAAAGATTACCCAGCAAGGAGTCAGCACAAGAGGAGTGGGTTCTATAATTTATTGAATAGCTGTATGATAAAAGCCTACTGCCTCTCTCTCAACAATGTCTACAATACAGGCAAGAGAATTGGACTGCCCTGGGCAGTCTTGTATAAAAGATTCTTTACTCAATCATGGTATTCTTTGTGAATTTAAATAAATTTGGTTTATTGTATGTTAGTTCCACAGTTTAACCCTTAAAGACGATCCTTACTTCAATTTCTTAAGATCCTAAGCTGACATTTTAAAGTCTCCTTTCTATGTCTCCTATAGAAGGAAAAAGTAGAACCAACATTTGAGGGCCTGCTGTGTTTTGTACATGATATCAATGTTCATGTTAGATTGGTGATATAAGCATTATTTCTACTTTTGCATGAGGACATTAACCCTCAGAGTGGTTAAATAACTGCCTAAGGTCACATAGTAAATGGCTGAACTGGAATTCAAATCTACAATATATGGACTCCAAAGTCTAGGCTCTTCCCTGAGTAACAGGGTCTCAGGATCCAGCCAAATGCTTTTCCAAGAAAACAAAACAGCAATATGAATACTCAAGAGCCCGTACCTAACTCTTACATGCCTTATGAGAGAAGGAACTATTTAAAGCAATATTTATTGCACCACCTAGGTACAAATTATCCATAAACATCTACTGAACAACGAACACATAAAATGAACTGTGTTAAGTGCCATGGGGCATATGGGAATTTACAACCTGATATCTCAGAGTTAAACAACTGTTCAGTGTAAGAATCCTGGAAATGCTTAAGGCAGAGGATGATTAAATAAGAGTAAGATGTAAGAGTTTGAGACTGTGTTCACCTGACATGATGAGGGGAGCCTTCAAGGCTGCAAGATGTGCCCTGGGTCCTGCAGGATTTAGGAGATGGAGGAAGGTGGTGGCATCCCCGTGTCTCAGACTGAAACTCAGAGACCTTGGGATGTGGAACTAAGAACCATAAGCAGCTCTTTTAAAGCTCACTGCTGTAGGTCACTAGCTTTGTGAATTTCCTCCTGTAAGGCTCAGTGCTTTAAAGGAGGCCTCCAATTATTCTGGCTGTGACTATAGCAGAACATTTGGGTGAAATGCAGAGGTTCGAGCCCCGTGCACTGCCTCATCATTTCTGAAGATGAACTGTCTTCAGTCTGCTTCAGACCGCTGGTCCCAAATGATTTTTCTCTCTCTGTACCTTAAAAATAATCTTCAAAAATTAGTTTTAGATCTTTACACTGCAATACAGTGGTTAGCTCCCAATTAGGAGGGTGTATTGTGTTTTGTCTTTGTAAAACTGCTTCTTATTTTGCCTTTTTGGTTCAGTGGGGATATTACCGCGCAGACCCAATCACACTGAAATCATGCATAGTAAATGGGCAGCAAAAATGCTTTTGGAGTGAGAAAAAGGGAAATTATGATTAGCACAATAATGTGTGGGGAGGGGACCCGGGGAAGGCAGTATAACACAGAGAAGACAAGTAGTGATTCTACAGCATCTCACTATGCTGATGGACAGTGACTGTAATGGGGTGTGTGTGGGGGACTTGGTGAAGGGGGGGAGCCTAGTAGACATAATGTTGCTCATGTAATTGTACATTAATGATACCAAAAAAAAAACGCTTTTGGCTCCACAGGCTAACATAGCCCCCAGAAGCCAATGGTTTTAAAAAAACATATTGGGGTTCAGGACACACCACCTCAAAATATGGCACCTTGGCAAATTGGATATTTTAAGCTGAAGGAATTTGGAACTTTCCCCACCCTTCTTTCCAGGGGCAAGTCCTAAATTCTCCCCATACCTGGAGGAAAGAAGCATCCTTTCCTCCAAGACAGGGACACTGAGAAGAATCTGAACGAACAGGTCTTGCTAGGTTTTCCCAGCTCACCACCCACAGCTCAGACTCCTTGTCCTACCATTTTTCCAAGACTCTTCAGTCTTCATCAAACCCAGCCTAACAACTCAGGTTTAACCATTTTCTCAGGTCCCTGTTTCCTTATGAAGACATGTCATATAAAACTTACACTAAATAAATTTGTAAGCTTTTCTCTTGTTGATCTGTCTTGTTAAGAAACAATTTAACTGGGTTTATTTTAAAGATCTCACTGGCTTTATTCAGTGATTTATGAATTGGGCAACATCCCATTTAGCAGATAGAAAGGAGCTCCAAGAAGCTGTTCAAAATGGAAAGCTTTTATAGGCAGAAAGGGGCAGAACAAGGAAGTTATAGTTGGCAAAAAAGCAGGTTGATTATTGTCAGGTCACTTTTCTTTAGGAGGTGGCAAGGGTGTAGCAGGCAGATGACCTGTTTAGTACTGACCAGGCAATTCCTGATTGACTAGATTAAGATTCCATTTCTGGAGAGCTGACATGTAATTAAATCTCAGTTTGGTGACACAGGACTTAGTATAAGTGATTCCATTTTGGGCTTATTGTCTTGCTTTTAGCATAGGGCTGATAGAAGGTGGACTTTGATTTTTCTCACTTTAAAGAATCACAGGGGTGGGCAGTAAGATGGCCAGGGACCCTTTATTCCTCCAGCTCACAGCTCTGGCTGCTAGGACTCCAGCTATCACATCCCTTTTCCAAGCAGCAAGATGGAAAAAGGAACAGAGAAGGGCATGTAGCCTCTCTTTAAGGAGACTTCCTGGAAAAAGAGGTATGATTTCTACTTATGTAAACCTAGACACAAGGCCATATCAGCTTCAATATAGGCTGGAAAATGGGGGCTCTTTCTAGAAGGTCAATGTCCTAGCTATGCCCCATGTTAGTTTTTGGTTTAGAATGAGATAATAATATCAGGGAACAACCAGTAGTGCACCCTTCTTATGAAAAAACACTGGGCTAGGACAGAGACGTGTGCTTCCTCATCAAAAGGAAAACTTTTCTTTTAATGAAGACCTATGGTCTTGACCTCAGTGTCAGTCTGCTGCAGGTTGTAAGAATCAGAGATTTTTTTCAGGTAACCTCGGGTTAGTACTTCTTTTGTAAGGGAATGCAGAAAATAAAGTAGGCCTACAGCCACAGAATCCATCATAGTCATTTACGGAGTAACTTTTTGGCTGAGTTGCTACCACTAGGCAGATACTACCCTAGGAACTGAGCGAGTTGGTTTGGCATGATTCCTGTTACCTCAGAGTTTCAGGGTTGAGGGGTCTATACGTACATAAGGGATAAACACAGTGCCACGGCTTATGAGGGTGGACAGAAGTCTAGGGGGACCAAGGAGAGGCAATTATATCAGACTTTACAGAGAAGATGTATCGTTTCCTCTAGTTGCAATATATGGAGAAGTATTACAGGAAGAAAAGGTGATGGGGTTCAGGGCAGGCTACCCCAAAATATGGCACTTGGGCATATTGGATATCTAACACTGAAGGAATTTGAGAAAATGGCAGAAGCAAGAAGGTCACTCTGACCTCTGCCTCAACCTTTTTCCCTGAAACAGGTCATAATTCTCCCATGTGAAGAGCGCCCTCCCCGACACCTCATCACCTGAGATGGGGAATTTGGGGCCAAATCCATACAAACCAACTTTGTTAAACTTAACTAGCCTCTGTCTTCCTAGTCACTTCTTCACCATTGATTCCCCTGTCCCAACCCCCTTTGTCTTGTTAATTCTTCACAAATCTATTGTTTCTCTGTCTGAAAGGTGCAGAAGCTTCCTGCTAAGGTTACTTAGAGCCTTCATTCTTTTGTGGACATGTAAACATTCAATAACATTTGTAGGCTTTTGTCCTGTCAATCTGCCTTTGTCAGCTTAATTTGCAGACCCAGCCCCAACCCTAAAAGAGGTGAAGAAAACGTTTTCCTCCTGCACAGAGGCCTTGGCCTGCTAGGGCAGAGAAGGACCGTGGTGGCACGTCTGAGGCCTCTGCAGACACACTGCTTGGGCGCAGCCCTGAGCACATTTCATGGGGGGAGATGCTGGATGCTGGGCTTTCTCCTTCCCGAGGCAGACCCTCCTCGGCTGGGTCCTCACCCACCACCTCGGGATCCTTGCTTCCTTGCGCTGAACTTCTCACTGCTGCAGGTTACGGTGCTGGTTTTGATCCAGCTGTGGCCACACTGCTCAGGGTGTGTAACTCAGCTCTTGGTAACCAGAAGGAGTATTGTCCCCCAGGAGTACATCCTCTCCTCCTGTTCTCTCAAGCCCCTGGCAGGCAGGCTTAGTCCTCAGCAATTCACCGAAACTGATCTTGTCGAGGTCAGCAGTGCTCCGGGGTGCTAAGCCCAGCAGTCTTCATCCCACTCTACCTGGGGTGGCATTTGGCCCAGCTGATCCTGGCCCCTCTCTGGCATCCAGATAGGTGTGCTTCTTTCCCTCATTCCTTCAGCTTTTTGCTGGAATGGCACTTGACCTGGAATCCCCCAGCCACCCTTTCCCATGTGCACTCAGCCCCCTGTCCTCCACTGCTTGCCCGGCATGTCTGTTTTGCAGGGATATATTGTTTATTTACTGTGTAGGGGAAGAAAGACTTTCCCTCTGCTCAGGTTTCATAGCTGAGTCTATAAAGTAAAATGGCAATAGCCAGGTTAACATGAGAAAAGGTACGTAAGTTTATTAACTCTAATTAATTAATTATTTTATTGCACTTTAGTTGATATACAATATTATATTGGTTTCAAGTATACAACATAATGATTCAATAATTATATACATTACTAAATCCTCATCCCAACCAGTGTAGTTACTATCTGACAACATGGAAAGATGCTACAGAACTACTGACTCTATTCTCTATGCTGTATGTTCGTAGATTAATTATGTGGATAACCAATTTATGATTAAGATTTTGTGCCTTTTTATCTCCTTCATCTGTTTCACCCACCCACCCCGACCCCTCCTCCATGGTAACCACCAGGCACTTCTTAGGGTCTGTGAGTCTACTGCTATTCTGTTGATTTTGTTTTGTTTTGTTTTTAGGTTCCACATATAAGTGAAATCCTGTGGTGTTTGCCTTTCTCTGCCTGGCTTATTTCACTTAGTTTAATATCCTCTAGGTCCATCTATGTTGTTTTAAAAAGCAGGATTTCTTTATTTTTTATAGCTGAATAATATTCCATTGTGTTATATTAACTTCAATATATTAATATTATGTGCACAAGAACATCACAGGAGAAAAACCGAATATCCAGCAAACTGCAGAGATCTGAGAGCTTATAGACATCTTAGTAGAGGCAGGAGAGGGGCATGTGGGCACCTGGGGAAAGGAAATGATGTTGGGAAGGATGAGTGGCCCTCAGACCAGATAGAAGGAAGGATAATTGGGTGTGGTTGTTGACCTCTGGCCTCGTCTCCTGTAAGGAGTTGATCCTCTCTGGCTGAAGGAGCTCCTAGGAGGGGGTCTATGATCTATGACAACTGGGCTCCTTTTGGAAGACCTGTCTTTGGGCAGAGAAGGTGAGTTCAGAGAAAGAGCCTTGTAACTCTGGGGGGAAAATATTTTCCCAGCCCAGGACAAAATACCTTTGAAACCAAAATCAGTCAAAGGGAAAAATAAAGTGGGAGAATCCCATTTATTGCTTACAAGCAGTCGTCCACTTCTGCTTGCCTGTGTCTCTCGCAACCCGGCTGCAAAAAGGGACCCCACCCAACCTCTCCAGTCCAGACATGCCCTCTCTCCCCCTTGCATTTACCTTTCGATACAGAGATGGACTACTTCTTTCCACCCCTTGGAAACACCTATTGATGTCGAGATGCACTAAGGCCAGGTGAGAGAGTCTGGAAATATGCAATTTTACCCACAAGCCTCTTGCTGCACTTGCTGTTTTTCTAGTGCCCAAAGCTCAAAGTAACCAATGTCCCAAAAAGCATATTTTGGGGTGGCATATCCTGAACCCCTTCAGCTGTCCCCTTTTACCTCCAGAACAAGAGCCTCAGAAGAGCAGAGACTTTATATGTCTTGCTTGCTGTGGTCCCCCTGACCCGGAGTGGTGCCGGCACCCAGCAAACGGCTGAGACATACATAGGCTGGATAGAACTGTGGGCTGGCGGTGCGTCAGGCACTTACAGGCTATGTATTCCTCTCTCTGGTACAAACGTGGCATAGCAGCTGCAACGGCCAACTGGTTTAGAGGCTGCTTTTTAGTTACCTTAGTAAACACAGTCATCCACGTGAACACTGGCCTTCCCGAGGAGTCAGTGTGATGAAACACATGTGCACCGACCCTGAGAAGGCAGCTGCCTCATAATGTTTGAGATCCCTCATCATAGATTATTTTACAAACTTGCATACATTCTAATGGTGGCAAATATCTAAACTTCTAAGACCATATTATTCTTAAAAGAGGCACAGGGAAATGAGGTGTTAAATTATGTCTTTCAATCTTAATCATTTCTTTCACTTTTTCCTTGTTTCGGTAATAACAAGATCTGAAAATAAATTATTGGAGACTGCACTATTTTATGCACAGTGTATAACCTGGATCAACAGGTAATTGACCAAAAGTTGCTCTGAAAATATTGTCAAAAGAGACAACAACCTCATAACAGGCACACAGCCTGCCAGAAGAACCACTTTAAAAGGATTTCAAATTTTGTTTATATCTAAAATTAGTTTGTGAGATTACAAAAATGTCTATTGTTTCAGAGCTATAACTAATGTACAGTTTACTGTAATCTCCAAATCACGTATATTATGATAGTCCCAATTTTATGAAACATTGTTACAGAACTTTACCTGATGTGAGTTGTCAGAAGAAAATGTTTTCTCAAAGGGCTGAACTTAAACCGAGGGGCAGCCTTGTCATGGAAGAGCAGGCAATGTGTATAGTGTTATGAGCAAAGAGATTTCAGAAGGAAAAAAAATCAACAGTTTCAAAACAAGATTCATTGTTTAATATACTTCATTTTTATCTCTGTATTCTTAGCTTTCTTCAGTTTTCTTAGGGTCAATTATAGTTTTTAAAATCATACATCAGGAAAACAAAACCAACTCGTTCTGTAGATAATACAACTACTCAGCTCCATTTTAAGTACCATATGTAAAATATATCCGAAAAGCAATTTTCTTTTGCTAACATCTTCATTAATCTTCTATCAGTCTTGATTTAGAAAATTAATGAAATGGTATCAGTGGAAGATCTCTCATCACTTGCTCTTTCTCAAGTGTAACGGTCAATTTAAAAAATCCTTGTGTATAAGTATAATGAGAATTGTCCACTAAAGCAAAATCTTTACAAAATGGGAAATCCTGGCTAATTTCCCTTCAGGTAAATCTGCAAATCAGATAATTTTCTCAGTAATCCCTCTCTGGGGCTTGGAGACCTGTCCTGCTCTTCCCCAGAGAGCAGCTGGAAAGCAGCTGCCATGACATTTGAATTTCCCAAGCGTTCTTACCTGTGTGAGCTGGCAGCGCGTCTGAAGGTGGTCCCCAGAGCATCATCACAAATAACTGGCATTTTGCTACCATTGAAAGCAAATGTGGAAGGCTCTCGGCAGGATTTGGTGCTTTTCATTTCTATTAGAGTGGGAAGCCTATTTGCACTTTTAAAAAACAAATTCTGAATTGTACTTCAGTCACCAATATGAATATCTGTTTATATAGATACTTTAAATGGCAATTATAATATTGAAATGTGCAAATAACAGAATATTTGGTTGATAAAACATCTGGATGATAGTGTTAGGTAGAAGGATAGATGTGAGCAGCGGGGGAAGGGGAAGATAAGGTTCAAGGGAAAAAACTGCCCAAACGCTGCCCAGGTAGGGGTCCCACGTGAAGACAACAAAGGCTTTGCAGGAAGAGAACTTCTTGTTTATCTGGACGGGTCCCAGCCAGGTCCCAGTGTGGGTGCCATCGAACAAAATTAAGAAATACCCAAACACACCTTATCATAATCTCATTAAAATAAAATTTCAGTTTTGCTCTCCATTCCATAGGTTTTTCCATGTGCATTTTGGGAAAAGACATGCACCAAAAGGACTGGGTATGTAACTAGAGCTGTCAAACAAATGATCTCACCCTGTCAATCAAAGAAGTGCCTCCCAACTAGGTCATGATCAATAGACCCTCTCCTAAACACTTGGGGCCTTTGTCTACCTGGACTCCGGCCTGCTCCTCCCTTGGAGTGTATTCAAATAAAACTTTTGATTTGCTTTGCTACGGTCTCTGCCTTTCAGTTCTTTGCTGCGGCGAGGACAAGAGCCAGGGAGAACAATCTCAGCCCAGAAGAGTAAGTCAGCGGTCAGGGAATCCGATGCCCTTATTTGACAGACGGGACACCAAGCCTGGGGAAGTGACATGTCTGGCTGTACCACACGAGTAGTTTATGGCAGAACCGGAATCACACTCAGTTTTCTTGGTGCACATACCAGCTTGACAGGTCACTAAAGCAATACGCCGACCTGCATATTCCTTCACAGGAGAACTCTTTGTAGGTAAAAATAAGTTTTATTTTAAAAGTAGGTAAATTCCTTTATATGGAATAATGTGGGTAGTGATTTTTTCCCCTCTTGTAGGGACCAAGGGCAGATTGCCTCCCAAGATGTGCCATTCGGACACGCGGACTATTTTGGGCTGAAAACCATCAAGGCCAAAAGACCTAGGAAGATACTTTGATATCCCTCCACACTGCCAAAGGCACAGAAAGAATTCAGATGGAGGAAATACTCTACGAGGAGAGCCATCACCATGGACAGCTATATTATAATGTGAAATGGGGTGACAGACTGGAAGGAATGTGACAAAATCTGTCAAAAGTTCTCTGTGTGGCCATGAAGTATTCTGTTTACCAAACATTTACTCTTCATGTTCCCGTGAATTACTTCCCTCTGCCTTTGAACTCTCAGACCTCCGACCCTCTTCTCCTTGATTCAGGGTGACATACATGCCTCATTCTCCTTGGCTGTCTTTGGAACCCAAGTCTGTGCCTTCCCCAGATGGCAGCCATGGAAAATGATGGGGTGTAACCTGGGCAGGGCCTTTCACTATTAGTCATTGCAGGGCCCTGATCACAATTGTTCTAAAATGGTATTTGTGTGTACCCACAGGCAGAAATGCCAGTTTGGGGTGGCTTGTCCCAATCTGCAGTAGAACCTGAGCAAGGCTCCTTGGGTTTTCTGCTCTAGAGAAACGGGACTCGTAGACTGGCCGGGACACGTGGCCTTGGGGGTGCGGAGCTGGGTCTGAAGCGAGGGCTGCAGTGAGAGCCTGCTCTGCTGGCCCCGGGCCCTGGCGCTAGTCAGGCCTGGGTGTGTCCCATGGGCACCCTGCGCGATGGCGGCACAGTCCTCCCGCCTGGTGTGCAGAAGGAGAGGCAGTCACCCGTTCCACCAAAGGCAGATTCCGCGTCACTGCTTGTAAGTGGCTGGCCACGTGACCTGCTTTGCCCAGGATACTGTGGCAGATGCGGCGTCCTAGGACTCCCAGGGTGCGCCTCAGGAGACCCGGCAGCTCCCGCTTTCACCTTCTGGGGAGCAGCTGCGGGAGCGCCGCGACAGGAAGCCAGTCCGACCTCCGGGCGAGGAGCGTGGCTGTGGAGGAGCACCTGGGCATCGTGCCCACCGCCATCGCCGGGGGCAGGCACGGGGCGAGGCCGCGGCGGCCCCCAGTCCCGCTGGGCACCGACTGTCGCTGACTGCGGCTGCACGAGCCACCCCAGGGGAAGCCCTGGAGGAGCCAGGTACCCGGCCCACAGAACTGTGAGAAATACCGTATGGTGGTCGTTAGGAGCCAGCGAGTTTTGAGACGGGCTGTTTGTAGTTATGCGCAACTGATAGAGCTGGACTGAAGAAAACATCACACTGCTTTCCAAAGAGATGAATTTTGTGGGGGAGAATAGTGCTTATTTACCTTGCAGGGTCTCTGATGGGTCATTGTCTGGCTCCCCCACCTCCACGGGCTCCAGTCACCCTCCTCCCAGAGCGACATCATAGACTCGCATGGGCATAGTCTACGGCAGTCTCAGCACCGAGATGGAAGAGAAACGGTATTTCTAACACCATTTTCCACTTATGCTTTTGGGTGGGGTGACACGTGTGGGTAAGATAAATCAATGGAACAAATATTTATGGGACTGATACGGTGTGCATACCTCACTGCTAGGTGCTATGAGTAATAATAATACTGATTTTAAAAAGCTTCAGTGCAATGGGTGAAACTGATATAAACAAAAGTGAATATGATTTGAGGCAAAATATGGTATGTCCTACAGTATAGACAGCAAAGATGTGGAGAATGTCCAGGCTCCAGTGAATAAGAAATAATGGATCAAATAGCCCACTTTATCCTAATACCTTAAAATCTTTTCATTTTTGTGCCATTCCATAAATGTCTTTTGTATATGGAGTTCAGTAATGATGTGCTGAGGATTGCTGTGTAATTCCTTGCACATGGGATCACTTTGACGGTGATCTGTAGACTCCACAGCCCTCATCACAATTTACTGAGGGAGGTGGGGCTGACCCAGGGTCTGCCCTTCAGCCAAGCTCTGCAGGATCAACATTTAGGTGGGGTGCAGTCCTGATGGGCATAAACCATGTTTGCTGTTGGGATAGGAGCTGCTCAGATAGCTCTCATGTTAGTTCTGCATGGGACTGTGAGATAAAAGTCCCAAGGATTTTGCACTTTTGATAAAATGGAACTGAAAAGGAGTTGTCTGAGCTTCTTGTAGTCCCTAGACTGTGTTGTTCACTTCCCATGTATGTTAATTTGAAGCCTAAGCATCACAGACTGGCTTGTGCATGAAGGGCTGGCTTATGTGGCCCTGGAGCTGGACTATAGCCCTGTGTGTGCAAGAGGCCGGTTCTTCCTGGAAGGAAATGGTTATTCAGGGATTAGGACAAATTTGTGGAGAGAAACAGACTGGAGGCATTTCTCCTTGACCCTGCTGGGGTTGACAGCTGAGCTGCCCAGGGCCAGCCAGGAGGGTGGGAGTGAGGCAGGGAGTTGGCTCAGCCTAGGACCCGAAGAGAGGCTGGGCCTGTGCAATAGTATAGACAATTCTGTAGAGCACAGCTGCCATTATTCCCAGCCCATCAGTAATGTTTTATATAAAGGACGCTGTGTTCTCTGTTGTGTTTGAGGGACCATGGATGTGCTACCCCATTAAGGGAGAACAAGATGGTCATTGGACTCAGGGGCTTATTTCAGGTTTGAAGGATCAGAGATACTGGGCCTACGTTTTCTTATTTTATGATACTGAACAATTATATTAACTGAAGCAGCTAGAGGGACTAACACAACAGTGACCATCCTGAAATCATATAATCTTACATGAAATTTAGGGGGAGATTTGATTTATTGAACTGCAACTTAAAGCTCATTATTATTCTTTTTATGTGATTTTTTAACACAGATGGAAACCTGTAAAGAATTACAAAACAGGTTTAGTAATACATTTTTGGGGGGATACTGGGTTTTCATGACTTCTGTATTGTTGGACCCAACTCTGTCCCACATCACAACCCTGGAGCCCCACCATTCCTTCAGACATTATGATTCCATCAAAACTTACATATACTTGTTTCATTCACTTATCTATACACTTATGATTTCATCAAAACATTTATTATTTTATGTCAGGCAATGTTTTTTTGTGTTAGAAAATATAAGCAATCTAAGTTCCTGTCTCTTTGCCTCTTGGGCCTTTGTTTCAATATTGAATCATAAGTTAGCTTGGGTTTATTTTTCCTAATTAAGAAAAAATTGTAAGTCATCAACTCACATATATCTTAGATTTTAGGAAGACGATGTTTGTTTTTTTAAATGAGATACGTTTTTAGTTTTTCTCCTTTCAAAGTTATTCATTTATTTAATTTTGTTACCTGTTGTAATTTGTAGTTGTTTCATTTTAATATATTTCTGGAAAGATGTTTGTCAAAGGGTTCACCCACTCAATATGTTTAGCATTTACAGGGAGTAGTGTTGGAAGTCATGAAGAAATAGAAAGCAAGTAAACTTGGGTTCATCCTGTAAATATTTGCATTCAAGAAAATAATATGTGTCCATACTGATAAATATTAACATTAAATATCTCTGGAAGGATAGACTAGTGGGAGAGAGGGAGAGAAGTACCTGGCTAAATCCAAAAGCAGTAGGCATATTTTTCAAAATCCTTTTAAACTTTTTATTTTTAAACCATATGAATGGCCATTTGTATTAAAACACAATGAATTTTTAAAGAAAAAAAAAACTTTGTGGATTCTTGGGCTCCAATCGCCAGCAGAATCAGAATCCCTGAGAAGGAGGCCCTGGAATGGGCATTCGGGGCACATACGGTGGGAGATCGCTACACCCACAAAATGTAAGGCACTCTGAAGAGCGAGGTGTGCCCTGTCGGCCCGTGGACGTCTTGCTGAGGACAGAGAGATTCCGTTCGCAGGAGATGCGGCCTGACCTGATCAGTTTGGAACTGTGTTGATGGTAGTGTGTCCAAGGGGCATGCGATGCGTAGAAGCACGGAGTGAACAGGATCGGGCGGCTAAAGCGGCCAGAATAAGAGATTTTGGAGATCTGACCCAGGACACTGGCAGCCCTAGTCTCACAGCAATTGGGGATCCAAGAGAGGAAACAGCCTTCCCCTCGGGCCCCCACCTTAATGACTGCAGCTCATGGCCCGGTTTACCAGCCTGAGACTCCACGGCTTCAGTCCTTACTGGGTCTGTTTCTGCCATTGCCCATTACTTTTCTCTTTTTCCTTTCCAAACTTTTGTTTCTGAGGCTTCTTCAGCCTCATGGATTCTTCTAGAATGTTATATATATTGACTATTTCTTTTTAGGACTTGCATTGAGGCATCTGAGTGGGTCTGCTGGTCCTAATCAGGACTGTACCCTTCCTTGAGTGCCGATCTCCACTGGCTGTGCTGCCTGGGTCAGCCCCTGGGGGAACCCCATCACTCCTCAGTACGATGCCATCAGGGCTGCAGGGTCTAAGGATCAAGGTCAAAGCGATCCATGGGTAAGTACATAATTTACTTAACTACAAATACAGAAGATACTTAGAGAATGGCACAAAAATGAAAAGATTTAATATATTTGAGAATATGTCCAACAGTGCCCACATCATTTCGTTTTTATTTGTAAAATGGAATCAACTTGGACTATTGAGAAGTGAAGCTCCCTTCCCCTGTGACCATCACAGGACAAGATGTTTGCTTCTTGGAAGAATCGTGTCCATGAGCCTCCCATGTGCTTGCCTTGTTGATCCATTCCTATATTAACTTTCCCCTATGCACTGCCTTTTGGAGAGAAAATAATTCTATATCCTCAGCATTTAACTTATGTGAACAAAATGAATTTCCCCAGAGTGAAATGTAACTCAGTGTGTGGTATTTAGTCTATAGGGTGTTGTACATCATGACTGAGAAATAACAAATGGTATCCACCCTGACAGCTGACTAACTCAACGTCCTTTTTTGCACTATCATAAGGTAGAGTTCCTTTGCTAAGTTGTTGTTATGAGGAAGGGATCATTGATCTGCTCCAATTTTACTGTTTTTTTATGTTTGAAAATGTTCTTGTGATAATTGCAGAATCACATGCAGCTATAGAAATACTACTGAGACACCCTTTGTATACACTGCCCTATTTTTCTCAGTGTGACATTTGGCAAAATTATAAAGTCACAGCCAGGAGATAAACATCAATTTAATCCACCACTTTTATCCAGATTTCCACAATTTTAATTTATACTCATTTATGTATATGTTTATTAGATTCTACATAATTTTATCACTTTTGTAGTTTAGTAGAGCCACTGCAAGGGTAAAGTGCTGAATTGTTCTAACACCACAAAGACTTTTGTTCCCCTTTTATAACTACATCTACTTCTTTCCCAGCCCTCTGGCCATGACTAATCAGTCCTCTGTTTTTAAATTTTTTTTCCACTTAAAAACTATTATATAAATTGAAAAATACTCTATGTAATAAGCTTTTTCATTAAGCATAATTCCCTGGAGTTTCATCCAAGTTATTGTATGCATCAACACATTGTTCCTTATTTCCATGTGGTATTTCAAGGCATGCATGTAGAACAGTTTATCCATTTACTTGTTGAAGGACATGCAGGCTGATTCCAGTTTTTGGCAATTACAAATAAAGCTGCTGACATTCATTTACAGATTTTCATATGAACAAAGATTTTCATTTCTCTAAGATAAACGCCCAGGAGTGAAATTTCTGGTTCATATGGTAAGTGCAAATTTAGTTTTATAAGAAAACAACAAAGTGTTTTCCAAAGTGACTGTAACCCATTTTATATTTCCTCCAGCAATGTATGAGCAATCCAGTTTCTCCAAATCCTTGCCAGCATTTTGTGTTATTTTCAGCTATTCAGATATGTATATAGTGATATCTCACTGTGGTTTTAATTTGCATTTTATTGATAGCTACAGTTTTTGAACAACTTTTCATCTTCTTTTTGCCATCTGTATATGCTCTTTGATGAAAAATCTCTTCATGTCTTTTGCCCATTTTCTAATTAGGTTGTTTGTCTTACTTTTGTATTTTAAGAGGTCTCTATATGTTCTAGTCCTTTGTCACATATATGAGTTGCAAATATTCTCTCTCAGTCTATAGCTTGTCTTTTCATATTTTTCACATGGACTTTCACAGAGTAAATTTTTTCTATTTTAATGGGGTCCAATTTAAGTCTGAGAATTTTGCTTCACCCTATATCCCAAAGATTTTCTCTATTTTTTTTCCCTAGAAGCTTCATAGTTTTGCATTGTAAAGTTACGTTTAGGGTTCATTTTGAGTTAAGTTTGCATAGGTGTGATGTTAAGGTCGAGGTTAATGTTTTTGCTAATGAATGTCCAATTGATCCAGTGCTACTCATTGAAAAAGCTTCCTTCATCAAGTTGCTTTTGCACCTTTGTTAAATATCAGTTGAGTCTACCTGTGTGGGCCTATTTTTGGGCTCCCTCCTTTGTTTCATTGCTGTGTGCATCTACCCTTCACGCTGTCTACATGATCCTGGTCAAGGTGACTGTATAATCGTTCACACCTGTTTAAGTTACAAACCATGTAAGTAATCTTTAACATTGAGCAGAGTAATTCATCTCACTTTTTCTTTATTTATTACATTGACTCTTGGGTCTGTTCCTCTGCACATAAATTTTAGAATAAGCTTGTCTATATCTATAAAAGATCTTGGTAGGATTTTGTTCAGCATTATGTGTAATCTCCAAATCAGTTTAATGAGAATTGACATCTTGACTTTGTTGAGTCTTTCAGGCCATGGACACAGTATTACTGTCTCTGTATTTATTTAAGTCTTCTTTGATTTCTTTCACCAGCATTTTGCCACTTTCATCATACACATCTTATACGTACTTTTTAAAGTATATACTAAGTATATCTCTTAATTTGGAGTGGTTTTAAATGTTACTGTGTTTTTGACTTTAGTTTCCACATGTTCACTGTTAAGTATATGGAGATGTGATTGGGGGTGTTAGCTGTGATGTGCTAAGCTCACTTCTAAGTTCTAGGAGTTTTCTTGGGGGGTAAAGTATTCAGTCTTTCATCATTAAGCATGATGTTTGCTGTAGGTTTTTTGGTAGATGTTCTTCATCAAATTGAGGTAAAACCTCATAATTCTTAGTTTGTTGGTGATTGACATAAGTAATACTTCTGGGGTGTTTGTAATTTTCTTTCTTCTTGTGGGTAGTGTTACATAAGTGCTACACAAAGAATCCCATTTTCTATTAAATCCTTAACTGAATTTCTATTTTGTGAACTTTTTTGTATATGTGTCATATGCCAATAAAAATCTTTATATACCTGATAATTTCCTAGAATCAAATGTTAAAAACAAGAGAAAAAGAAAAAAATTCTAAAAGTTGCCAGAGAGAGGAAGCAACCTATGAATAGCAATATTCAGATTAACATTAGTCTCTCATTAACAAGAATGAGCCTAACAAGAGAGTGGAGCAATGTTTTAAAATTGATGGATGAAGTGGTTTTAAAATTAGAATTCTATATTCAGTTAAATTTTCTTCAAATGTAAGAGCAAAATGGTGACTCTTAGATCACCAAGAATTCAGAATTTTTACCAAGGACAGACTCTGTGAAAATGAGCAGAAATTATATTTCAGCAAGGAAGATAAGCATAAGAGAAAGAATTAGGATACAAAAAAATATGAAAAACATGTTTTTCTAAATGAGTTGTTTTTCAGTTTTACAATATTAATCTGGTAATAAAATGGTAATACAGAAGGAGGAAGAGGAACAGACACATTATGTCATTCTAAGACTATCATGTTTGGGAGTATACAGACATTGTTTATTTTTTGTCCAAGTATGTGTGTTAATAACTTAAAAGTAACACTAAGAAAAGAAAAAGAATGTGTAGCTTTCAAGTAGTAGTTCAAAACTGAACAAGCAGTTATAAAAATAAAATAGACAATTTGAAGTTATTCTATTTAATTCTAAGATGTATTTCCTTGTATATATTTCTATTTCTTTCAATGTATCCAATTATATGAAGATAGTGCCTGACACTGAGGCTGCATCACAAGCTAGGGTTTTCATTATTTTGAACGCGAGAGCAAAATTCTTAACCTAGGATCAGATTTGTGTTCATTAAAATCTCTCTCAAAGGATTAAAAATTAATTTCTGAAATATGATTCATCTCATATAATGAAAATTCAGATTCATAGGAACTCTATTGAAACCACTGAACTTGGAATTTCAGAAATCAGGGGGAAAAAATTCTTTTTTTCTCCTGTGTTGGTGCTGAAGTCAAGAGGCGAAGACTGCAGAGCGAGCTGCATAGGAGCTGTTCATACTGTCTGCTGACAGTGGTGATTCATTACCTATTCTGTTATCTCACGCAGCTCATATGGGTAGCAAGTCATATTAATAGCCATGAAATTCTGAATATATTGTCATTTGTATACAGAAATTAAGGACAAAATATGATGAAAACACAGGAATATTTAAAGGATCTATGTTTTTTCCTTTATAAATATTCAGAAAAATGGGTCAAACTTAAATGTCCAACCAAAAAGGATATGTTGAATACATTTATATAAGATCACCACTTAATAGGATGATTTAGATATATATTTTTGATAGGAAAATGTTTTTATAATATAATAATCAGGTTATAAAATAGTATATGTAGAAAGATCCTATTTTTTAAGTATGTTCTTTAGTAATAATACCCATGTTTATATTCAGAGGAGATACAAGGAATATGACACATGAACATAAGTGCATGCACATGGTAATGCATTTTTGGTGCTGTTTTTAAAAATTCTGCTTTTAATTTTCCTTATTTTCCAATTCAGAAAATATACTGCCTGTGTATGAAAAACAAAGGAAAGAGGGTAGCCACAAAAAGAATAGTAAGAGAGATCATAGCAGCTACCTAACTGAAATCTGTCCACAGTCTTCACAAACACCAAAAAAATCCACCACCACCACACACACACACACAACACACATCTGTACAGATTAACAACAACAAAATAAAACCAAACAAAATACCATATCTTTAACAAAACCAGAGGATTGGGAACACACACACACACACAAAAAGTACTTACAAACAAAAAGTATCACCAAATGCAGCAGAGCTGTAGTTAAAGCTTCTGCTGTGAAAATTTAGGTCAAGCAAGAGGGGTCTGAATAAACTCTATGGAAGAGAGAAGTAAAAAGCAAAAAAGTCTTAAGACTGAACAAAAATCTCCCTCTGAAGAGGAGCTGAAGCATGTCAAAGAACTGATTTCACAGAAGAGATTTGAAAGCACATGGGGCTTGAGGTGACAGTCTCTGGGGGTGGAGAGTGAGTAACACTGTTGAAAAGAGAGACGATCGCTTTGGGTACTTGTTGGTGAAGAGCAAAAGAAACACGAGGAAATTTTAGGTTTCTGAAAGATAAAAAGAAAAGCAAAAAGTCAAAAGGCTCACAGCCCATCTCTGGTTAGGCAGGCAAGGGTTAACTCAGCAGCCCTGAGATGCTCAAGTTCTACACATTCCCAGTAACGGCCCTTTGCCCAGCCTTTGGGAGATGATGAGCTCTGAGACCTGCGAATATTCTGCTGGACAGACTTTTTTGTATGCCTGAGGCCTTGGACCACACTGTACCAGTTCGGTCAGAATTTATGCTAATGCTGGTGATTTATGTGAATGTTTTTGCTCAAAGGAAGCTAGAGGCTGAGTAGCAGAGGAAGGTAATGCAGTTGCTGCATGCCTGTATGATTGGCTCCTAAGAAACACTCTGAACATCAAGGCTCAGCTGAGTGTCCCCGGCTGGTACCACTTTGCACCTGTTATAACACATTATTACAGGGAGAATCAACTGCACTTGTTAATTATTGCATTAGCCCACACTGCAAAGGGCACCTGCTAGCTTGTACATGGTTTTTCCTGGACTTTGCTTCATGCATCTTTTCCTTTTGTTAATTTTAAACTATCATTTTGCTGTAATAAGCTGTAACCAAGAGGGTAGAAAAGATTTTCTGAGTCCTATGAGCCTTTGGGGACCTATAGCCCACTCACCAAAAAAATCCATCTATAAGTAAACCACACTACTGCACTCTATATTGCTGAATGATGAAAATCATTATTAAAATGCAGAATGTTCCTTTTCTACAGAGCAAAGAACAAATTTACTCTCATATCAATGTTCTGAGCTTTTATATGGCTATAAAGCATTGATACAATATGTGATTGAAGTCAATGCCTATTCTCAAAGAAGTTAAGATTTAGTCCTGCTATCTTTCTGCAAATTGTAAGCCAGTTTATTCACTAAAGAAAAATGGCTAAAGCATAGCTCTTAAAGTTCATCTAAAGTTTCTGCTGCTTCTTGTTCCTTTTTCAGAGGTATCACTATTGTCAGTAAGATATGTGTCCTTTCACATCTTTCTCTGAACATTTTCATGCATATGTATGCTCCCATTGAAAATATATAGTATAATATCCTAAGGTATAAATTTTACAAACTTAATGTTTAACAAAAATGCCAGTTTGAAAAAAGAGTACAGAAAGTTAAACACACTGCCAAAATTAAATGATAGTGTTGGGGGATACATGCTTATATGCTAAACTATAAAGAAAAACAAGGATGTCATTAGCAAAAATCTGGGTAGTCATTAACTTTAAGAAGGAATGGGTGAGGTAATTCAAAAGGAACACAATGATGGTTTCTAGGTTGGTGGTAATACTCTCTTTCACGACTAAGGTCATGTTTATATTGATACTCACTCTGCGATAAATCAGTAAAGTTGATGTCTTTATTTTGGATGTTTTCTGTATATGGGATAAAAGAAGAGTGAGTAGGAATAGTAAAAATGTAAAATAAACATGTTGATTGGGAAAATAAGGTAATAAAATGTTTACTTAATGAAAATAATAGAGGAGAAAGGAACATAAGACATGGGGTCAAATAGTAAATTTGACATAAATTCAAGTATACCCATGATTACATTACATGAAAATGTACTAAATACTCCAAATAAAATCATAGAATTATCAGAACTGATTTTAAAATGACATATTATATTTAGCTTGTGATAAGTGTCCTTTAAATGTGAAGACACACTAAAGCTTAGAGTAAGAGGATGGGAGATTTTCAGTGCTGGCCAAGATGGGGAAACCCGTACTCTGAAGTAAAGACGAATATTCCTGAGATGGATGACAAGAATGAAACTGTAGAGAAACAGAAACTGTAAAAAAGAAATAAATGGAAAATTCAGAAATGAAAACTACAATATCCAAAATAAAAATTTCACTGCCTAGGCTCAGTAGAAAAGTAGAGATGACAGAGGAGAGAGTTGTTGAACTTTATGTTAGATCTGTAGAAATTAGCTAATCTGCAGAAGAGATAGAAAATATTGAGAGAAAAACAAATCCACAGATCTTCATATCAAAATCAATATCAAAATGTTTAATATTCATGTAATTTGATGCCCAGAAAGAGGAAAAAAAGAGATTGATATGAACAAAAGCTAGAGTGACTATACTAATATCAAAGTAGACTTTAAAACTAGGAATATCACCAAAGAGAAAGAGGTAAATTACACATAAAAAAAGAGTTAATTCATAACAATCCTAACAATGATAATTCACTGTAAAGAAAAGAATTCTACAGCATATGTTCTGCAGACATGATGCACCAACTAATAGAACTGGAAGAAGAGATGGACAAATCACAATTGTAGTTGAAGGCTTCAACCCAGCTCTTTCAGTGATTGAAAAACTAGTAGGCAGAATATCAGCAGATACTGATGAGCTGGACAATACTATCAGCCAACCTTGCCCTAACTGGTGCTCCATTCCTAAACAGAAAAATACACATTCTTTTCAAGTTCCCATGGAATATTCACTAAAAGAGACCATATTCTGAGCCATAAAATAAACCTTAATTTTTTGAAAAAGAATTAAAATCATGTGGAATTAAACTGCAATTCAATAATAGAAGGATCTCTGGAAACTCCTCAATATTTGAAAATTAGATAACACATGCTGAAATAATACATGGGTCAAAGCAAAAATAGTAAGATAAATGACAAAGGATTTTTGAATTGAATGAAAATGGGAAAAGGACATATCAGAATTTGTGGAATACAGCTAATGTAGTCATTATAGGAAAATGCATAACATTAAATGCTTCCACCTTAAACAACTATAGAAAGATGAAATAAGTCTAATATAAACAAAAGGAAGAAAATGTAAGGGCAAAATGAGAAATCAATGAAATTTATAAAGGAAAACAAGTAGAGAAAATAAATAAAACTAAAAACTGATTCTCTGAAAAGGTAAATAAAATTGGTAAATTCTACCCAAGGGGAAAAGAGAGTAGACACAAATTACTATATGAGAAATGAAAGAGGGCTCATCACAAGAGACCCTTGAAAAACTGGTCGTATAATACTACAAACATCTTTCTGTCCATGAATTCAACAACTTAGGTGAAATAACCAGTTACTTATAAGATATGAACCACTAATGTTCATTCAATAGTAAATAGATAACTTGAATAATCCAATATATTCCAAATAACTGTAATTTGTCATTAAAAACCTTCTAACAAAGAAAGTTTCATGTGTTACTGACAAAGTCAAATGTTTAAGGAAAAAAATAATACCAATTCTACACTGTCTCTTTTATAAAATACAACAGGAAAGAAAACTCCCAAATTCATTATTCATTAATAATACCAACCTTTTCCTAGTAACAAGCCACAAAGATATTAGCAAGGGTGCTTCAACATTCAAAAAACTAGTCAATATAAATCAACAAACTACAAAATACAAACATAATATCTCAGTATATGCAAACATATTTTGTGAAAAAAATCAAGTGTTTATTCATGATAAAAAAACTAAGCACCTAAAATCTTACAGAAAAAACAACTTGAAGTTGAAAAACTGAATATTGGGACATCCAACTAGGACAAAGTAATGTAGACAAATTTCTCCCCTCATCTCTTTAAGTACAACTAAACCCTGGAGATAATGCAAGAGGCAGCTAGGGGAGCATTCTGAGAGGTGAAAAGGAGAGGTGAGCTGGTTAGGAACTAGAGGAACAGTACGAAGGCAGGACATCACGTGTCCCTAGACAATAGAAGAAGGCAGTACAGGCCTGACTTTCCCTACCACCAGCCCAGTAAAAGAAAACTGTTCACATAGACTCATTCCTCACCTAGATTAAAAGGGAATCCTGATCACAACACAAGCTAAGCCCAATAGTACTGGCTCATAGGGTCAAGAGCCCGCTCAGAACAAGCCGCCAGGGGAGGCACTTTCCTTCCCTGCTGTAGGGAGACTCTCCTTTGCCACTGGCCCACCCTGGGCAGCCAGCCAGCAAGTACTGGGGAGGGGGATCCTGCAACTAGCAGCTGGCCGGACAGCTTCTTTGTCCTAGGGGCTAGCCTCAGACTCCCCTTCTCCACAGAGAGAGACTCTATCATAACAGTCATCTGCCAGGGGAATCTCCTGGTCTCCGTGGGCCTGAGACTCCATTCCCCCACTCCAAGTTATCAGTTGGCAACAAGCACTGCAGGGAGAACCCCTCCAGTGGGTGCCCTGTGACGCCTCTCCTTCCTTGAAGGGCACAGGAAGCAGGAAGTCCTCCTGCCTGTCCCTCCATCCCCTCAGGAAGCACCAGCAGGCATCAATGTTTGCTGCAGAAGCACCACATTAACCAATTTAACTGAAAGAGCAAGGGCTAAACTGCAAAGTCCTGAGAATCAGACTATCATTGGAAACATAAGCAGGAGGTGACATGTGTGCTAATTCTAAATAGCAGGACTCCTGTGGATTAAGATTGGATAGAATCCATGGTCTCACAATATAATTTCCCAAATGCCAATAAACAATTGAAAATCACATGTCGTGGCAAGAAGTGGGAAAACCACAACTTGAATAAAAGATGTAACCCCAGGGGGAAAATGTGTTCCCCATCCAGGGCAAATAAACCTTTGAAGACGAAATCAGTCAAAGGGAGAAACCCATTTAGTTGAAGTGCTGGAAAAACATAACTGCTGGCATTGAATTCTATGTCTGGTGAAATTATGCTTCAGGAGTGAAGGCGGGAATGAAGTCATCTTCAGACAATTTAAAACTAAAAAACATCTTGCTAGGAGACCTATCCTCAAAGAATGGCTAAAGTAAATTCCTCACAAAGAAAGGAAATGATTAAAAGGAATCTTGGATTATCAGGAAGGAAGAATGGTAAGAGTAGACGTATAGGTGCTTACAAGACACTAAATATTTCCTTATGAGTTTATAGATAAAAATTATGATACCATCAAACACTTGGTAAAATGATATTAAAAGTAGGAAAGGTAAAAACAAACCTTATGGAAGTAAAGTGTCCACATCTGATTCAAACTGGCAAAATGTTGGTACCATGTATGGAAGTACTGCAGTTTTTAAAAATGTCTATTTACCCATTAAAGATTATCCATTTTATATACTCCCACTTTTTGATAATTAAGAATAAAACTAGTACAAACACGCACATGTGGGTTTTTGTTGAATATGTTTTTCAAGTCAGCTGGGACTTGAAGTCAGAGTGACTGCTGGGTAATATGGCAAGTTTCTATTTAGCCTTACAAGAAACTGTCCACGGCCTTCCAAAGTGGCTGTGTCATTTTTAATTTCCACCAGGGATAAATGAGAATTTCTGTTGCATCCTTGCCAGCTTCCAATATATCCAGTTTTTTGGGTCACAGTCATTCTGGTAGGTGTGCAGTGGTTTCTTGTTGCTTTAGTTTGCATGTCCTGAAACATGATGTTGAACATCTTTCCATATGCTTATCTGCCATTGGTATATCTTCTTTGGCTTATTTTTAAATCAGTTGCTTTCTTATTGCTGAGTTTTAAAGGCACTTTGTATATTCTGGATACAAGTCTCTTGCCAGATATATGATTAACATATACATTTTCCTGGAATGTGGTTGGTCTTTGTTGTATTAACAGTGTGTTTAGCAGTAGAAAAGTTTTAAATGTTGATAAAGTCCAACTGATCAATGGTTTTCTCTCATGGATTATGCTTTCACTAAAACTTGTAAAACTTGTAACCAAACACAAGGTCATGCAGATTTTCTCCTATGTTTTCTTTTAGAAGTTTTATAGTTTCACATTTTCATGTAGGTCTATGATCCATTTTGAGTTAATTTTTGTAGAAGTTATACAGTCTATTTCAAGGCTCATATTTTTATATGGACTTTCTAATTCTTCAACACTGTTTCTTGAAAAAACTGTCTTTTTCTCTGTTGAAGTGCTTATATTTATCAAGTCACCTGATTATGTTTGCATGGGTCTGTTTGTGTAGGCTCCTTACTGTGTTCCACTGCTAAACATTACTCTTTTACCTCTGCTGCCTTGATTACTGTAGCTTTATAGTAAGAATTGGAATAGAGTGATATGAGTCCTCCAACTTTGTTCTTTTGTCTTTTTAAAAATTGTGTTAGCTATTCGATTTCATTAATAGGTATAGGACTATTCAAATTATTTATTTCTCATTAAATTTTGGTAGTTTGTGTCTTTGAAGGAATTGGTTCATTGTATCTAAGTTATTAAATTTATGGGACTAGAATTGTTGATAGTATTCCTTTATTATTCTTTTAATGACTATGGGAGCAGTAATGATTGGTAATTTATGCCTTCTCTTTTTTCTTCTTGGTTAATCTAGCTAGGAGTTTATCAGTTTATTGATGTTTTCAGTCAACCATCTTTGGTTTCATGGATTTTCTCTATTGCTTTCCTGTTTCAAGTTCATTGATTTTTATTTAACTATAACATTTATCATTTCCTTCCTTCTTCCTTTAGGTTCAATTTTATCTTAATTCTCTTATTGCTAAGGTGGCAATTAGGTATTGATTTTATATCTTCCTTCTTTTCTAAATGTGCATTTACAAATTCCCTTCTAATCCATGGTTTTAGCTGTATCCTACCACCTTGATAAGTTGTATTTTCATTGTAGCTTAGTTTAAAGTATTTTTTAAATTTCTCTTGACCTTTTTTTGACCTATGGATTGTTAAAAAGCAGTTAAATTCTAAATATGGGAATTTTCCAGACTTCTTTCTATTGTTGATTTCTAGTTTAATGGCATTGTGATCTAGGAGTGTATGTTGTATGGTATCTATTATTTTAATGTATTAAGGTGTCATTTGAACTTAAAATGTAGTCTATCTTGGTGAATGTCTTAGAATATTTGAAAAGAATGTATATTTTTTTGATGTTAGAAGTGTTCTATAAATGTCTGTTAGACCAAATTGATAGATAACAGTTTATATTATCTACTTCCTTACTGATTTTCGACCTACATTATTTATCAATTACCAAGAAAGGGGTGTTGCAGTCTCCAACTATTGTGATTTTGTCTATTTCTTTTTTTAGTTGCATAAGTTTTTGCCTCATGTATTCAGATACTCTGTTTTTAAGTGTATGCATTTTAGGATTATCGTTTTCTTGGAGAATTGACCCCACTATGATTATCTATTGTCCCTCTTTATCCCTGATAATCTTCATTGTTCTAAAATCAGCTGTATCTTAAAGTGATATAACTATTGCAACTTTCTTTTAATTAGTATTAAGATGGCATCTGTTTTTGAATCCACTTACTTTTAACTGATCTGAGTTTGTTTAATGTAGTTTTTCTTAAACAGCATATCATCGGGTCTTTTTTTAAAAAAGATCTAATCAGATAATCTCTGTCTCTGAATTGGTACATTTAGACCATTAACACTTAGAATAATAATTAATATACACGGATTAAGGTATATTGCCTTGGTAATTGTCATCTATTCATTGCATTTTTTTTCATCCCTCCCTTTTTTCCTGCCTTCTGTGATTTAAATTGCAATTTTATACAAGTCCAATTTGTATCCTCTCTTTGTATAGCATTTAAACTTCCTTTTCAAAAGTTTTAGTGATTTTTCTAAGGTTTACAATATGTATTTAAAAATGATATATAAGTCCACCTTCAAATAGCACTATACAACTTCATGTGTAGTGCTGGTACTTTATAACAGGACATTCCTAAGTACCCCTCTTTTCCCTCATGAAATTGCTATGATTTATTTCATTTAGCCATATGCTGTCAACACTCCCATGTTGTTAGTATTATTGCTTTAAACAGATACTTACACTCTAGATCAATTAAGAATAGCAAAATAATATACTTTATTTTGGCTCTCATTCATTCCTTTTTGATGCTTTTACTTTCTTTTGTGAATCCAGGTTACTGATGCATAATTTTCCTTTTGCCTGAAGATCCTTTGACATTTTTTTGTATGACAGGTCTACACACAATGAGCCTCCTCCAATATTCTCTGCTGAGAAATATTTTCCTTCACACTTAATGAAAAATTGGATATAGAATTAATCAAATGTAGAATTCTAGATAGGAAGAATATTTTTTCAACAATTTAATATTTTGTTCTATACTTTTCTTGCTTAGATGGTGTCTGATGAGAAGTATGCTGTAATTCATACCTTTGTTCTTCTCTAAATAAGGTGTTTGATTCCCACTATCTTCATTCAAGATTTTCCTTATTTTTTTTTGATGTCTGCAATTTGAACATGATTTGTCTAGTTTTTTTCTTTCAGTTTTTTTTAATCCTGTTTGTTATTCTGAATTTTTGAAACTGTGATTTGGCAGCTGTTATTCATTTTGGGAAGTTTTCCCTCTATTTCTTCAAATATTTCTTTTGCCCCATTTTCTTTCTGCCCCTTCTGCTATTCCAGTTATGTGTGTGTCACATTTTTTGACAATATCCACACTCTGAGGAGTTATTTTTTCTGTTATTTACATGACATTTGTGTTTCCAGTTGTGAAGTTCCCATTAATTTATCTTTGGGTTCACTGAATTTTTTCTTCATCTGTATTTAATCTACTAATGAGCCTGTCAAAGGTATTCTACATTTCTATTAATGTACTTCTGACTCCTAGAATTCCAATTTGATATTTATAGTTTCTACCTCTCTGCTACCATTTCCATTTTGTCATGTATGTTGTCTACCTTTTCTATTGATAGCTTTGCTGTATTAGTCATAGTCATTTTTAATTCTTTCGTTAGTAACTCCAAGACCTGCATTATATCTGAGTCTGGTTCTGATGATTGCTTTGTATCATCACATTATTTTTATTTTTTCTTATTGCCATGTCTTTTAATATCTGTAGAAATGCAGTCATGTTTTATAGAGTTATAGGTGCTGAAGTAAACTCCTTTCATGTGGAAATTTATGTTAATCTATCATTTATGTTAATCTATCATATTAAACTCTTTTCATATGAGAATTTATGTTAATCTGTGTTTAACGTTTGACATTCAATGTTTAATGTTGTATGTAGCAGAGGCTTCAAATTCCTCTAGAGGACTTGGTACTTCTCCCCTCTTGTCTTTTGGGTTTCTGTTTGTCCTGCTCCTTGGAGATTTGTGTCTTGCAGCTCTTTAAACTGAAATCTATGTAATCAGTGGAGGACTGTTTGTTTTGTTTTAGAAAAAAGGAGAAATAGGACATTCTTTAATCACCTGAGAAGGTGTCAGTGTTTCAGTGGGCCTGTGACTCAGAAACATGGCCTTCAGAAATCTTTTAGGACTGTCTCTCTTTAAGGTATCGGACATCACTGCCCAAGCTCATGTTCCCTTTCTTGCTTCCAGCATCCCTGGTTATTCCTTTAAGCCCTCTTCCCTATTGACTGTGGATTTTTTGACTTCTGGTGGGGCAGGAATGCTGGAGCAGCCCAGAGTGGGGCAGGAGTCCTCTCCCCCAGCAGGGAGAAGTTTTAAGAATTGACTATTATTTGGCATAAGGGTTTGGAAGGGTTTAAAGACAGCTCTTTTTTTTTCTTTTGGATCTCTTCCCTGAGAATCTGGTGGAGTTCCTAGAGGAAACACCTGCAAAAGTGTAGGAGTTTGCATGATGACTGCAGTCTGCAGTGCCCAGGAGCTTCTCAGACTTCAGCAAGTCATCAACAGTACTTTTTAAGTGTTCCTATTGGCTATGGCATCCAGTAAATACCTTCTGCTCCAGGTAAGCAAATCTCAAGCAATGTCTCTCTCTGGATGTGCCAGGATCTCCTCATTTTATGATAATGATTTGCCCTTCAATTTTATTCCTCTGGTGAGTGCAAGAAAAGGCACCAATTTTTTGTTTGTCCAATTTTTCTTTATTGTAAGGGAGGCCTTCCAGTGCTTGGCTTGTCTGAGTTGAATTGGAAGGCTTCCTTTGCTTTTTATGACACTCTGCTTTGCTGGCTTTCTTCCAGCTACTCAGGCTGTTATTTTCCAACCAATGTTTTATTTTTCCGACCTTATCTTATTTTGGTGCCATGTAAATGCTGCTATTCCTCAGGGACCTTCAGTTGGGTCACATCTTTATGAGTTAAGATCTATTTGGCCCAACATATTTGCTTCCATGACTTTATACATAATATTGCAAAAATCCTCCAAATTTCTCTTTTCAACTCTGTCTACGTTTTTAACTTCAGACACATTGTTATGGATTCATCTCAACATCTTATAATCAAGTCAAGCTCATCATTTTCCAAACTAAGGTTGTAATGTTACCCTCTCTCTCCTTGGTTCCCCAAGCAGTTTTTCCTGTATTTATTCTCTTTGTCAGCACCGAACATATTCTATTCAATTATCAAAACCATACATGAGTCAGCCTTCATATCTGGGCCCACATATCAAGCCAGTTGCCATGTCCCAAACCATCACCACTACTGCTTCTCCAATTTAAACCCTCAGTATGGTTTTCCCCGAGGCCAAAGCAATAATCTAAAACGCTTTTCTCACAGTCTCCATCTCTTCTGCATAGGCTTTGCAGTATCTAACAATTCTGCAAACTATATTGTGCTCTGATCCCTAGTAATATCCCCCAGGAATGTCTGTTGGCTTCCAAGGTAACTGCTTTCATAAGGTTCTCCATTATCCGATCTCCACTGCCCTGTTCTCCCCAGACATAGCCTCACATGTGGCCTTTGACCCAGTCTCATCAGCTTCCTGAGGGGGCTGCTTGCTCCAGCATCTCACTGGCTTTACCCTTGTCTGGGTGGCACCTCTTCCTTAGGGTAATAGCTACTCCTACTAGTTCCTCAAGACTCGCTTATCAAGTAGCATCTTAAATCACAAAGTTGATTTTCTTATCCATGTCCTCAGGAGGCTGGAAGAGTATTGAGGGCAGGACCTGTCTGCTGGCCCCAGAGTATGTGCTCAATAAATACTTGTAGAATGAATGAAAGGATGAATATAAGAACAGTGCCCTTGAAAGCTCTCTTGCTTTCCAAGTGGAAGTCCCAGAAAAGCAGTCCTGGAGTGAGGCTCTGACGACAACATGCTTGCAGCTCAGCCTGCTGTTTGTTCCCTCGGGCACACGTCCTGCGGCCCTGGAGCATGGCTCTGCAGCTCACCGCACAGCTAGCAGTGCACTGATGGATGAATGATCAGATTGAGCCTCCTTTTCCTAACCCTGTGACCATAGTCATATCACTTCACAGAGCTGTGCCACCTCTATGAACCCAGAAGGATGACAGTGGTAACAGACTTCACAGCCTTTTCTTTTGATCTGGATAATTACGGGGGACTTCCACAGAGCACTAACCCTATCCCTTTAAATGAAACATATGGAAAATGTAACCTGGAATTTGGATCAAAGAGAAATACTTTGATTTGTATATTCTTAGTACTTCCTGGGATCATGCTGACTAACATTAATCAGAATGCCGTATTTTATTACCAGTAATAATCAATGTCTAAATGCTGCAAGAAGAACATCTGTCTTCAGGAGAAACACTTGATTTCCAGGTACTGGCCATTTTTTTATAATAATACTTATCCCGAAAGCTGTGTGATCTGAGAGCGGGCAGAAGGCGGAGAGGGGGTAAGGCCAAGCTCCTGTGAGGGCGTGACCAGGCGTTTTGAAGAAGCGGTACCAGCTGCACACAGGGAAAGGATCATCTGTTTGGGCAATACCCAAAAATGACTAGTTTGAGGGTCTACACTGAAAACTTTTACACAGATTTTGCTATATTTTGGGGATGCAGGGTAGCATATAGGTATTTTACAATATATTTGCCATATATTTGTATATAACATTTTGCTATACACTGGAAAGCATAGATTTAGGATTCCTATTTGGGTTTCGATCCTGTTCTTACTATTATTAGCTATATGGCCCTGGACAAAGCGTTTAATGTCTCTGAGCCTCAGCTACATATAAAGTGGAGACTATAACAATACCCACCTCATATGGTTACTATGGGGATTAAATGGGTAAAGGTCTTATTAGAACAGTGCTTGTACATAGCATGCACCTAATAAATCTTAACTATTTATCACCATTGTCATCATCATGACCTTTACTAGTTTTACAACACAAACCATCCTAACAAGCTGGGAGTGTAAAACAATCCTATTTTGGCTCCTTTCCATAGGCCTGCAACAGGAGTTGAATATTGCTAAGTGTAATGCAACATCTCTGCACATATCATACTAAAGGTTCACTTTTATAAACTGCTTTTATTACTAATTTATACATCTTCCATTAATGCAAACCCTAAAAAAAAGTTACTTTTACTTATTCCTGCTTGGATCACCTTACTGTCACCCATTTCTTATCATCTTTAAGAAATAGATGACAATCTATGGTATTGTCAAATATTCTCTTCTTAGAGGATTAATTAGGAAAATCTGGCCTTCCAGTTCTTGATGGGCCCACATTCCATGAAGACTACATGTTTGGGCTGCATACCTTTGGGGGATGTTCATTTTAGACTTTCTCATTGCAGCTGGAGTTGTCCCAACCGGCCCAGGCCTCTACAGCTCAGCATGGTCTAAGGCCAGGCCACAGAGTCAAGAACGATACACTGCTGTTTTATACTTTGTGGAAAGACAGTTCTATTCCTCTTTTGAATATGTTGATTAAGAAACAAGATGAATCACGTTTTAAAGTCTACTGAGAACAGTTGTAGAGGGTTTTAGGTACCACAGTGGTCTCTTTAATTCTAGTCCAAGTGATTCTTTTCAAAAGGCCAATCTTTTTTTCTGAGGGTGACCCTGGTCTGTCATAAGAAAGATGCTTGATAGTTTCTGGGTAAGCTGTTCTTGGTATAATGTTATGGCATGGAGCACAGAGGAACTGGTTAGGCTGTACCCACTTCTCTCTGTCTGTATTTGATGCATGCTGGCAATTCTCTTCCTTTTTTAGGTGAATCGGAATGATCAGTCTTTTCCAGGTATTTCTTGACAAGGTTGCAATTCAAAGAGCACAAACCTGGTGGTGTATGTGGAAGCTCAGGTTATGAAAGTTGTCAGTTCCATTATTTGACAGCTTACGCAAGGAAAGACCGGGTATTAGTTGAGAGTTTCATCAAATCATATAATCACTGTGTTTACTGATATTTCTGTGGTTACAGTTAAAGGCAGTTCCATGGATTTTTTAATAGAAAAAAATGTTTTATATAAACATACAGACTTTTATGCGAGAATAATTGCTGTAAGCTTCCAAAAATACACTTCTTAAAATATTAACATTTTTAAATAAAATCATAGTAAGGAATTATCATAAAGTAATTGAAAAAATCCTGATATAAGCAAAAAGAGCACAGTTCTAAATCAAATTGATTTACAGTTGATAATAGAAACCAATAAATGTACCAGGAAAGAGACGTGCTGAGGAAGCAGTTCAGTCTTTTTTTTTCTCTCAAGGTATCTTGTTTGATTGTGCTATTTTCAGGATGACATTCTGCTTACAGCAGAGAAACTGAGATGAACCCAGATACAAAGCTTCGCTTGGGGTGGCATGACACCCCTCGCCTCCTCTTCACCACCTCCCAGCTATTGACAACCTTATCTGCTCTGTGGAAGGTAATTACTTGTCAGAGAATGCCGAGTTTCTGATCTCCTTCCACATGACAATGGAAAGGATTACAACCATGGAATTCTAGTGAAAATTTTCAAGAGCTTTTGGATGTTAAAACTTAATTTAATCCCTAATTCATTTCATCGAATAGAAGCCAAGAGTGCTATCCCATGGGTGCACATTAGAATCACCTGGGGAGCTTTTAGAACATATACATGTCTTGCCCTCCCTGCCTGACACATTCTGATTCTGTTAGAGACCAGGCATCCGGAGGTTTACAAAAGCTGCCCCAGGATAGTAGTCAGTATGCTGTAGGGTTGAGGACTCTGCAGGCTGAGAGCAGACATGTACAACAGAAATTTTTTTTTTTTGTAGATAATTATTTTTTATTGAAGGGTAGTTGACACACAGTATTACATTAGTTTCAGGTGTACAACACAGTGATTCAACATTTATATACATGATAATTCTAGGTACCAGCTATCACCATACCAAGTTGTTACAATATTTTGACTATATTCCTTATGCTATACATTACATCCTGGTTACTTAATTATTTTACAATTGGAAGTGTGTACTTTTTTTTTGTTGTTGTTGTGAGGGCATCTCTCATATTTATTGATCAAATGGTTGTTAACAACAATAAAATTCTGTATAGGGGAGTCAATGCTCAATGCACAATCATTAATCCACCCCAAGCCTAATTCTCATCAGTCTCCAATCTTCTGAGGCAAAACAAACAAGTTCTTACATGGAGAACAAATTCTTACATAGTGAATAAGTTGCATAGTGAACAGTACAAGGGCAGTCATCACAGAAACTTTTGGTTTTGCTCATGCATTATGAACTATAAACAGTCAGTTCAAATATGAATATTCATTTGATTTTTATACTTGATTTATATGTGGATACCACATTTCTCTCTTTATTATTATTATTTTTAATAAAATGCTGAAGTGGTAGGTAGATACAAGATAAAGGTAGAAAACATAGTTTAGTGTGTACAACAGAATTTTTAATGGTGTCTTCCTCATTCCTAGACTTTGGCCCTATATAGCTCTTGAATCTGAGCATTTTTAAAGATTTTAAAATAACTAAGTATACAGCCCTTTAAAGTACTAAAAGTACTATTGTATAACACTGTTGTCTGTAAGATATGCTACATCTAATAGCCTTAAGGAATTATCTTAGAAATAATTTCCTTCAAAGATCAAGATGTATTGCCATGATTACTAACACTAAAAATTAGAGTATATGGGATCTGTTTAATTACAGGTGACTTTCCTGTAAAACACTGTGTGAGATCAGGGACAGCATTCTTACTACTTCCCTGAGAATAGATGTCAACACACAATATTTTGAGATTCAGATAGAACTGCACCTCCCAGGCTATGAAGAAATATCTCAAACCAAGAGTTGCATTCCAGAAAACTTGGTAAATTCAATGCATCTTTGCCAATGACATTGCAGAATAAATTTTATGCCTACTAGAAATGTGTTTAGCTTACCTACTTTCTTCTGTCCTCAATCGTCTCCAAATGACTCTAATCACTGCAAAGGTAGCAGAGCATGGCAGACACTCAGTGACCACACCCTGGAAGGATGCGGGCCCTGCTCAGTAGCTCCCAAGTCACATGTGGAGGACCCTGGTCTCTACATGTGGAGAAGAGGGGATCAACAGCTATGCTACATCTCTAGTTCAGAGGGGGTTCATGTAGCACTTGTCAAATAATGTTTGGGCAGTTACATTGAAGGAAATAAAACATAGAATGCAAAATGAAGGAATTTCCATCACCCTGCAGGCTCAGGGCATGGAGGAAAATGTACAAAGCAGCAGTCTTTTTTTTTTTTTTTTTTTTTTTTTTTATTGAAGGGTAGTTGACAACAGCATTGCATTACATTAGTTTCAGGTGTACAACACAGCGACTCAACATTTATATACATGATATTTCTAGGTACCAGGTATCACCATACCAAGTTGTTACAATATTTTGACTATATTCCTTATGCTATACATTACATCCCGGTTACTTATTTATTTTACAATTGGAAGTGTGTTTATATATATATATATTGTGAGGGCATCTCTCATATTTATTGATCAAATAGTTGTTAACCACAACAAATCTCTGTATAGGGGGGTCAATACTCAATGCACAATCATTAATCCACCCCAAGCCCAATTTTCGTCAGTCTCCAATCTTCTGATGCATAACGAACAAATTCAAAGCAGCAGTCTTTTCTTCACTCTGCTAAACGACTGTGCTGACCAGTGTGATGAGAATACAAGATGCCAAAGCAAAATGGATTAAGAAATAAAATTGGGTACAGTCTTTTGAAGAGCTAGAGGAAACTCACAGTTCCCTTTGGCATCCAGTTTTCATTCCCAAGGGAAGAAGACCTTCTCTCCTCACTGCCCTGCCTCCCTCCCTCACATGCCTGGTGCTTATGAGTAGCCTCTCACGTAAATGTGCCAGGGTTTTGGGTACACGTATGAGAGGGTTTAGTGCTTTCTGGCACCCTGGCCTTGCAGCAGTAACAAACAGAGGTCAGCTACTTTACATACTGTAAGTTCGGAGAAAGGAAATCCCGGGGCAAAATACCTCTAAAAATCTAAATCAGTCAAAGGGAGAAATAAAGTTTAAAACCTGTTTATTGCTTACAAACTGCAGTCCAGGGCTGGCTCTGTCCTCTGCTCCTGAGGAAGCAAGCCAGCTCCTCCCTTTAACCTCTCAGGGTTGCCCAGATAATTACCCATTGTCATGGAGATGAACTTCTCTCCACCCGAGGATATGCAAATGCACTAAAGCCAGGCGAGATATTCTGGAAATGTTACAATTTTACCCACACATACTCCCTGATATTTTTTTAATGTGACATATCTACACTAATTACAGCAGGAATTATTAAGCTCACTCCTACAATGTTAAATAAGAATATTATTCTTCCTCTGGGAAGATACTCATTGATAACTTACTATATATCACACTATTCTAAATACCAAAAGCATTTTGCCATATAGAAAACCAAAGATTGGAGAACAAAGCCTTATAGTCACCTACGATTCACTTCATGGTTTAACAAAGTGTCAATCATGGCTTTTTAAAATCTGTCTCTTCAGTGGTTGACGTTCCCTCCCCCTGCCTGTCTCCAGGTTGTTACTTTATGGCCTTTGGCATCAAGCGGTCTGATCCATCCTTCATCTTTTGTCCAGCCAGTGGGGCTCAACTCTACTCTTCATTTCTGGGTTTGTGTCCTTTTTATTATTCATAACATTGAACTTCTTTTACACTGGAGGCAGAAGCAGTTGGCCTGCGCCTGTTTTCAGGTCTCTCTCTTCATTCTGACGCGGGAAGCAGGATGACTCAGTATTTTTTTGACCCGCCTTCTGAAAACTACAGGAGCCCTTTACTATCCAAACCAGATTCTCATAAGTGATCACATCACACACTTGGTAAGAAAACATGAAATTGATCCCTCAAGCCAGCTGGGAGCCAGTAAGTCCGTCCTAGGAGGGTTAGAAGAACAGTAAAGCCCTTTGAGGCTAATGACTGATGTCTGAGCTCCTGGACAGTCCCTCGTAGTGGCTGCCCAACTTTGCTGATTTATTCAGTTCCACAATCTGGGTTTAGGTCATTTCAACCAACCTTAGTGAATAACTCTACTGAAGGAGAGCAGGCTGTCCGAAAGTGTTTTATTTTTGTTTTTTTATATAGTCACTGGCACCTCTGGGTATTTTCTGAAATTGTGATGGTTATAGTCTCTCAAAAGGGAACAAATAGCCCACAGAGGAAAGAGCAATTCACTATACCATGGTCTTGGAAAAGGACAAAGGATGGTCAGGCACTCCAGGGACAGCAATGGCGGGAACCCCAACACCCCCACCCGACAGGCCTGCCGAAGCCACCGGAGAGGGTCCCTGAACCCTCGGGAAGAGCCAGAGCTTCCGGAGGAGGGAGGCCACATGCAGAGGCTGCTCTCCCAGAAGAGGAAAGCAGCCGCTGCCCGCACGGGAGCCCGGGGTGGAGGGCACCAGGGGAATGAAGGCCCTTGTTCTGCACATCACGTGCAAGCCCAGCTGGAGGACAGAAGACAAGGCCACCCCCGGAAGCACCCGCAAAGCAGCACGTCCTGGGCACAGGTGGTGCCGAATGTGCAGGAGGAGCCAGGAGGGCGTGGACGGCCCAGTGCCATCCATTACTTCCCTTTGCCTACTTCCAGTGATTCATGTGTTTTTATGCAAAGCAAGTGTTCTGAATGGGGAAAGCACCAAGTCCCATCAGCTGCAGGACCATCATGGGGACAGGTGAGGTCAGTCACACACACCTAAAACCAAGGCCAAGTGGCAGAGTGAACTTCTTTGTCTGCCACAGTCTTGGTGCATGTGGACACCCAAACAGACAGTCTCAAGCATAATGCCACCAGGACTGTGTCCTCTAGTGGAAGCATTTTTCTCTTGATCACCAGAGTCCCCAAATGTTTCAAGCCTAAGAAAGTGGGGATGTAGGCAGCAACTCCTGATACGTGCTATTTTGGGCAAAACTGACATGGGCCCTGCATCCCATAAAAAAGTTAAAAAAACAAAAGAAACAAAAAACCCTCTGTGTACCCTGAGATAAACCAAAACATGACCTGTATAGTCCTAGTCCCCAGAATAAATAAAATTAGAATTTCCTAGCAGTTGCTAATTTTCCAACAAAAAGAAATTCAACCTTGATCGCTAATAACGAATATATTTGCAGATATGTCATGCCTTTGTAGATATAATAATCATATGAGAGACCTACTCTTCCTTCATCATAAATACATTAAGTATAAACTCATTAACTTTGACAGTTTCCTAGAAGTCTTTCCCATTTAAATGCCTACTATAATTTGACTTGCTGAGTCTTCTAAAGTTGACTCTCCTGTACTCTTCAAGGAAATGTATATTTTTACTTTTCTAAGTGCCTTTTTATGTCACTCTTTTTTTTCAAGTGCCTCTGGACACCTCAGTGATATGTCAGGTCCTTGAAGTTTTGCAGGACTTATTTCCCAGCCTTGGATATGGATGGATCATGCAATAGCTCTTTACTATATTCTTTTAAGATCCATTTACATCAGTGACGTCATTATGATGGACCAATGTGATGGTCTATGGATCCTTAATACAATCAAGGTCTCTCCAAACAATATATTGAAAAAGAACAAGATTGCAAATAGACCCTGGGATTATAGTAATAAAGGACGTATTGCTATCCTTGTTACATAAATCAAACTACATAAAACAATTATCTTGTTGAAAAGGTTTAGAAAGAAAATATTAGGTCAGTAGCTATAGAGCAGATACCAGGTTACTATCTGATTAAGTGTTCAATAGACACTGGTCATTCTTCAAGATCCTTTCAATTGTATTGGCTATAAAAGAGAGTTAAATGAGATACATTAAGCATCACAAACCCTTTGTCTTTCAAGAGCTGTATAGGCATGAATCTGTGAAATTTCCCAGGAATATGGTATTGGTGTGTTAAATGCTTAGAGAAGGAGCATTTCAGTGGCTTCCTTCTATCTGGACTTTCCTGCCAAAATAACCTTTATTATATAAATCAGGAAACCAATGTGGAAAGATGAGACTATTCATGTAACTAAGTATAACTATTCCCAGTGACATTCTGGGACTCAGAAAATTACCACAAAGTGGGTCCACAATACCACAGGATGCAACATGAGTTGAGTTCAAGCCAAGTACATTTTACCTATATTATATATGGCACAGATTCCGAATGATGGACCAGAGTGGCTTTCCAGAGATCTGAGAGCTAATATGTGAATCGTTTCCTTTTGTTAACTGTAGAATAACTGGCAAATGGCAGCATGTTCTTCTGTGGAAGGCTTAGAGGAAATGCATAGTACATACCTGTAGTTCTGTGGACAGATCTCTCCTCAAAATGATCCAACTTACTCCTCAATCAAAGAACTTCAATTACATGAACCAGCCTGAGGTCTAGTCACTAAGAAAAAAAAAATCTATAAATCCCCAGAAAGCAACATGTCAGCTTTCTACCCAGTAGGCTTAATTTTTCTGCTTAGAAAAATTTTAGCCAACATAGTAGGCTGTTTATTTTTTTTTAAAATGAATGATCAGTTAACCATAAACATAGATATGTGGGTCAAAACTGATTTTTTAGAGAGCTTATGTGCTCCACAACGCTCACCACCTTGCTAACAAGTATGGAATAAAAACAATAGTGAAACATAATTTGGAGACCTGTAAGAGGCAATCTCTCTTTAATGAGAAACACAAAGGGAAGGCCAAGTGGTGAGACAAATAAAGGGTGTCCCTAAGGAAACTGAATTTGAGGCATTTTGTGCACTGATGGTGACCATAGTAATAAGAAACTTCAAACACAGCCCAACTTCTCACTAAATTAATACATTCAATATGTATATCCAAAAACATTGAAAGCAGAATCTTCAAGAGATATTTAGAAACCTATGTTCCTAGCAACATTGTCACAATAGCCAAGAGGCAGAAGCAACCCAGGGTCCATCAATGGACGAGTGGATCAAGAAAGTACGGTATGTTTGTGCAACAGGATACTATGTACCTTTAAAAAGAAGGAAACTCTAGCACATGTTACAACATAGACAAACTCTGAAGACATTATGTGAAGTGAAATAAGCCAGTCATAAAATCACAAATACTGTATAATTCCACTTATATGAGGTATCAAAAGCAGTCCTATTCGTAGATGTAGAAAGTTACCAGGTACTTGCAGGGAGGCAGTAGGAGTTGCTGTTTAATGGGTATAGGGTTTCAGTTCTGCAAAATGAGAAAGTTCTGGAGATCTCTTTCACAACAATTTAAATATGTTTAACACCACTGGACAGTGCTTAAAAATGGGTAATATGGCAAATTTTATTTACTATGACAATTTAAAAAAAAAGTTCACACTCAATGCCTAGCAGAATGAAAGGCATGATCATTTTCAAGCATAAAAATTATTTACCTCAATATCTAATATCCTATAAAAATGTCTGACTTTCAACAAAAAATTACAGAACAGACAAAAAGGTAAGAAAAAAGTCTGAACAAAGTAATCAGAACCAAATCCATATAGACATAGATGGGGGAACTATTCCCTACACAGATATAATAATAATGATGATGATTAAAGAAAAAGTAGGTAACACATAAGATCCAAGGGATTTACAGTAGAATGAAGGAAATATGAAAAAGAATAAAAAACATAACTGCAGATATAAAGAATACCTCCAATAGGCTCATTACCGCACTCAATACGACAAAGCAAAGAACCAATAAACTTAGAGATAGTACAATAAAAATTACTAAAGCTAAATGCGAAGAGAAAAAAAATTAGAAGAAACAAAACAAAACAAGCAAATAATGAAAAACCAAAAAAATTCTAAGAACCAACAAAAAGCAGAACAGAGAATTCAAAGCTATGTGACATTACGTATGAGTAATTGGAAACCCCAGAAAGAAAGGAGAGATTGGCACAGCAGAAATAGTTGAAAAAATAATGGCTGAGAATTTTCTAAAATGAGTGATAGATACCAAAACAAACATGCACACACACTGCATATAACCTAAAAAGAAACAAGCATAAGAATTACAATAAAATTATCATCAGAAATCATATAAACAAGGAAAAAAATTGAGTGATAATATATTTAAAGTTTAAAGTGCTAAAAATAGCCCAGAATTATTGGTGTGTTCTGGTACTCTACATTAGAATGAAGAATCAAGGACTATGAAATGACCTCACAGGAGAACTAAAATTACATGATATTAGAAAATGGTACATTTTAACCTAAGAATTGACAAATATACAATTATAGTTGGAGACTTCAACATTCCTACCTCAGTAATTAATAGGTCAAGTAGACAGAAAGTGAGTAGGATTATACCCACCTGCCTTAATTGACATTATAAAACAATTTGCCCAATAATACTAAGAGAAACATGAAACATTCCCTAAGGCACATAACATTCCAGACCATTACAAAGAGTTAAAAATTAATAAGAAGAACAAATCATGCAAAGCTTGTTTTTGAACTGTAACAAAATTAGACCACAAACCAATAAAAGAAGATATATGAATAATCCTAATATTCAAAAATTTAAAAACACACATAAAAATAACCTACAGGTTAAAAGGAAATATAAAAAAATTAAAATAATATGTTGAAATAAAAGAAATGAAAAGGCAAATTCCTCAGCAAAATATTAGCAAATTTGATTCAGCAATATTCAGAAGAATTATGCATCATGACCTAGTGAGATTTATTTCAGATATACAAGGCTGATTCAACATTTGAAAAAAAAATAATGTCATTCATCACAGGTTAAAGATGAAAAATAATATGATAATGTCAATAGATACAGAAAAAGCATTTGACAACATCAAATTTATGACAAAAAGTATCAGGAAACCGAGAATAGAGGGGAACTTTCTCACATGTATAAAGTACATCTAAAATATCCTACAGCTATTATCATACTTAATGGTCAGAAACGAGATGTTTTTTCCTCAAGATAAAAAATAAGGCAGGGCTGTCCCCTCCTCTATCTGGCACCATTGTAAGACCTTGCTAATACAATGAGAATAATTGGATTGCAAGAGAAGAAATAAAGCCACCTGTTCACAGATGACATGACTGTGATTGTCTATGGATGAAATTCCGTAGAATCAACAACAGAAAAACTTCTGGAACTAGTAAGTGATTATAATAAGAATGTAGGATATGAGGTTACTATACAGAAGTCAGTTTCTTTCTTATATACCAACAATGAACAATTATAATTTGAAATAAAAAGCAATAAAATTTACTTTAACACTGTCCCCCCCAAGGAATCAGATATCAATCAAATAAAACATGCACAAGATCCATCAATACATGTACATGATCTCTATGAGGAAAACTACAAAACTCTAATGAAATCAAATAAAGTTTAAATAGAGAAATATTCCATATGCATCAATGGAAGACTCAATATTGTGAAGATGTAAGTTCCCCCAACATGATTTACAGATTCAATGCAATCCCAATAAAAATCCCAGCAAGTCTTTTGTGGATAATAACAAGCTGGATCTAAAGTATATATGGAGAGTCAAAAGGTCCATAAAAGCCAACACAGTATTAAAGAGAGCAACTTCAGAACACTGAATCCAACCTAAAGACTCACTATAAAGCTACAGTAATCAAGATAGCATGGTATTAGTCAAAGAATAGATAAATAGATAATGAAAGAGAATAGAGAATAGAGAGATCCACCCCCCACATACACACACACAAAAACCTTGTAGGAGTGAAGGCAGTTCAATACAAAAGGATACTCTTTTCAACAAATTGGTATCCACATGCAAAAAAAAAAAAAAGTCTAGACACAGACCATATACCTTTCACAAAAATTAGCTTAAAATGGATCATAGTCCTAAACGTAAGACACAAAACTATTAAACTCCCAGAACATAGCATAGGAGAAGAACTTGGGTTTGGTGATGACTTTTTAGATACAACACTAAAAGCATAATGCATGAAAGAAAAATGTGGTAAGTTAAGCTTCACTAAAATTAAAAACTTCTGCTATGCAAAAAAAAAAATTGTTAAAAGAAAATTACAAGCCATAGGCTTGGAAAAATATTTGCAAAATGCATATCTGGTAAAGGACTGGTATCCAAGATAAACAAAAACTCTTAAAATTCAACAGTGAGAAAACAACCTGTTTTTTTTTAATGGAGAAAAGCTCTGAATAGATATCTCACCAAAGAAGATACACAGATGGCCAATAAGCACAAGAAAAGAAACTCGACATCACAGAATTTCAAATTAAAATGATATAACTCACCCATTAGAATGTCTGAAATTTAAAACACTGACAACCCCAAATGCTGGCAAGAATGTAAAATACCAAGTATTCTCATTTAGTGCTTGTGGGAATGCAAAACACTAGTTACTTTGGAAGTAGGTTGGTGATTTCTTGTAAATCAAACATATACTTACCATATGATCCAGCAGTTGTGCTTCTAGATATTTACCCAAATGAATAGAAAACATATCCACATGAAAATCTGGATGGATGGATTTTTAGCATAGATATCTTTAGCAGCTTTATTTATTCATATTTGCCAAAAATTTGAAGCAACCATACTGTCCTTCAATAGATAAATGGATAAACTGTGGAGCACTTACACAGTGGAGTAGTAATCAGTGATAAAAATAAATGAGTTATCCAACAGCATTTTCAATGAATTAGAAAAAACAACCCTAAAATTCATATAGAATGATGAAAGATCCTGAATAGCCAAAGCAATCCTGAGAAAGAAGACCAAAGCTGGGGGTATCATGCTCCCTGACTTCAAACTATACTACAAAGCTACAGTAATCAAAACAGTATGGTGCTGGCACAGGACTAGACCTATAGTTCAATAGAACAGAATAGAGAGCCAATATATAAATCCACACATATATGGTAATTAATACACAATAAAGGAGTCATGAATATATAATGGAGAAAAGACAGCTTCTTCAATAACTGGTGCTGGGAAAATTGGACAGCTACATGTAAGAGAATGAAACTGGATTACGGTCTGTCTATACATAAAAATAAACTCAAGATGGATCAAAGACCTGAATGTAAGACATGAAACCATAAAACCCTTAGAAGAAAACATGGGCAAAAATCTTGTGAACATAAGCATGAGCAATATTTTTCTGGATACAACTCCTCAGGCAATGAAAAAAAAAATGAACAAGTGGGACTACATCAAACTAAAAAGCTTTTGTACCATCAGCAGAACAAAAAGGCATCCTATGGTATGAGAGAATATATTCATAAATAATTCATCTGATAAGAGGTTAATATCCAAAATATATAAAGAACTCATATGCCTCAATCACCCCCCCAAAAAAAACAATTAAAAAATGGGCAGAGGACCTGAACAGACATTTCTCCAAAGAAGAAATGCAGATGGCCAACAGGTACATGAAAAGATGCTTCATATCGCTAATCATTAGGGAAATGCAAATCAGAATCACAATGAGATATCGCCTCACATCAGTCAGAATGACCACTATCCAAAAGACAAGAAAGAACAAGTGTTGGCCAGGATGTGGAGAATAGGGAACCCTGCTATGCTCTTGGTGGGAACGTCCACTGGCGCAGCCACTGTGAAAAGCAGTATGGAGGTTCCTCAAAAAGCTAAAAATAGAAATACCATTTGACCCAGTAATTTAACTCCTAGGAATTTACCCAAAGAAAACGAAATCCCTGAATCAAAAAGATGTATGCACCCCTGTTTAAAATTCTGCAATTTGCAACAACATGGATATATCTAGAGGGTATTATGCTAAGTGAAATAAGCCACGTGGAAAAAGACAATACTATATGATTTCACTTATTTGTGAAATCTAAAAACAAAACAAAACAAAATCAACAAAATAACAGTAGACTCATAGACACCGAGAAGTGACTAGTGGTTACTTTCCATGGTGGAGGGGCTGAGGTGGATGTGTGGGGAGGCTGAGGGTAATAAAGAGGCACAAAAATTATCAAGCATGATATTAGTTGGTCATGGGGATAGTAATGCACAGAGAATATAACCAATGATTCTGTAATACCTTCCTATGTTGACAGTAACTGCACTAGTAGGTGTGAGGATTTAATAATATGGGTAACTGTTGAACCATTGTGCTGTATATTTGAAACCAGTATAAGACTATATCAATGATACTTCAATTAATTAAAAACATTTAAAAAATACCTTGAATTTTCCTGGAATAAACAAACAAACAAACAACATTAAAAAATACCTTAAATTTTCCAGGAATGAACAAGCAAATAAATAAATAAATAATGAGCTATTCGGTCACAGGAAGACATGGAAGAGCCTTAAATGCACATTGCTAAGTGAAAGTAACCAATCTAAAAAGGCCATATGCTGTGGTTCCAACTATATGACATTCTACAGAGTTAGTGAAATTTAGTAGTTGCTGGGGGCTGGGGGGAAAGAAGATACAAACAGGCAGAGTACAGAAAATTTTTAGGGCAGTGAAACTATCTTATATGGCTCTGTAATAGTGGATACATGGCAATGTACATTTGTCAAAACCCCATAGAATGTAGATCACAGTGAATCCTAATGCGAAGGATGGACATTAGTTAAGAATGTATCAGTGTGGGCTCATCAATAGTAACAAATGAATCATACTAATTCAAGAAATTAGTATGTGAGTATGTATGTGGCAAGTAGGAGAGGGGCATTTGGGAATTTTCTGTGCTACCAGTTAGTTTTCCCTTGAACATTAAATTGCTCTAAAAATTAAAGTGTATTAATTTTTAAAGTGAAAATAAAGGAAATGAAAAGAACATCAAACTTCACGGAAATACAACTAAATGAGCTGCTGAGGAAAAAATTTACGATAGTAAGTGTTTGTACTAGAAAGTTTTAAATTTAGTAACTTAGTATTCCACTTAGGGAAAATTAATAAAAACAGAAAGGTTGAAGTAGTACAATCTAGAGCAGGTCAATATAATTAATAACAGAAAATAGAAAAACAGTATAGAAAACCAGCAAAGTTGGTCCTTAATTCAGTACAATTGGCACACCTCTAGTGAAGATCAAGAAGAAAAAAGGAAAGAAAACAAAATTTAATATCATGAATTACCAATACCATAAATCAAATTACCAATCTACCAATTATTTACCAATATCAAACAAGCAATAACAATATTGATCCCACAGACATTAAAAAAATAACAACAGTATCCTACAAACATCATTATAGCCCTAAATTTGAAAAGTTATGTGATATAGACCAATTACTTGGAAGACTCAAATTAGCAAAATTCACACCGTAAGAAATCGATGCCCTGAATAGACCTCTATCTTTTATAGAAATTGAATTTGAAGGCAAAAACTTTCCAAACGAGAAAATTCCAGGTCCAGATAGTTTGCCAAGATGCCCTTCAACCAATGGATGGATTAAAAAAACAAACTGTGGACTCTGGGAAGATGGTAGAGTAGAGAAAGCCTGAACCCACCTTCTCCTACCTGCACACTGAAACTACACCTACACACAGGAAATTTCACCCTGAAGAAGAATGGATGCCAAAGTGGACACTTTCTATAAAATGAGGGACAGAAAGATCAAATACAAAAAAGCCCAAAACAGTAGGAGAGACAGAGATACCATAACTGCAGGAACCCCAACCCCAGCACAGTGGCCCAGAGGCACAGGAAAGAAGACTTGCGGTTCAAAATGCAACCAGACCATAGTAAAAAAAACCTCAGTTTCAGAATTTGCAAGGAAATTTCCACCGCTTTGCAAGGAAAACCTTGGAGGCAATCTGGGTTTAGAGGAACTGTCCAGTGCCATGTCTGTGCTCCTCCTATGTACTTAGTGTGGCTTAGAGCAGGATCTGGGTGTTTTTACCAATCTCAGATTTGGTCTAGGCAGCCCCCTGACCCTACCCATACCCATGTGCCCTGCAGGAGATCTAGCAGTCCTGCCTTGCTGCCCTTGGTCATCCACTGGCTCAGTCTTCATCAGCAGGACAGGAAAGTTCCTTGGCTCACAGGGAGGGTGCATGAATCTGCAAGCTTCAGACTTGGGAGCCACCAAGTCAACTCCCCAGAGCACCTCAAGGGAATGCATGTGTGGGGCTGACCCCTAGTTACAAACAGGACCCAGTAGGCACCAATGCAGGCATTGCTCAGAGTGCACAGGGGCCCCAGGGGAATGTATACATGTATGGTATCCAATCTTGCTTGCTAGAGGGATTGGTAGCATTTACCACAGGAATTCCCTGCAACATCCAGAGTGTGCAGGGGCCACAGGGGAACATGTGCCTGATCCCTGCTGCAAACAGGACCTCAGTGCTGATGCAGGAACTCCCAGGAGCTGCCCAGTGCACAGAGTGGCTGCGGGGAAACATGCACAGAGCCTGACTTCACACTGCCAGTGGGACTTGGCAGGTGCCTGACATGGGAATTATCTGGAGTGTTCCTGATCAGCCCAGAGCAGTAAGGAGGCACGGAGGACTCAGCTGGTGCCAACCCAGGAGTGACCTGTAGCACACCCCCAAACCACCACTGTTCCACCACCTTCCTCTGCCAGTGCAGAACCCACAGATATCCACTCAGGATCACTCCCCTCAGGCCCCCAAACCCTTACCCCCAGGACCATCCTCTGAGATCCCCAGATCCAGAGGAAAATCCCATCTTCCTCAGGAGCTTGTTTGGAGCTTTCTGTGCCTCCTGGACCTGGTAGATGTTTCATTCCCCAGGATTAGAAGGTTTTCAGCTATTTTATCTTCCTTGTTTGGAGCTCTCTGTGCCTCCTAGAAGGTTATCATTCAGAATTGAAGGAGAAAGGAAGAGCTTCACAGATTAATATAAGTTAAAAGAGTTCACTACTACTAAACAGACATACAAGAAATGTTAAAGGGAATTGTTTAAGAGGAAAGGAAAAGACCCCAAATAGAAACAAGAAAGGAAAGAAAGGGAAACATTTCCACTGTTAAAGCAAACATTTAGCAGAAGTAGTAGATCAGTTACTTGAAAGCTAGTATGAAGGTAAAAAAGACAAAAGTAACAAAGCAATTACACCTATAAATTAGTTAAGGGAATCACTTGGTAAAAAGTTGTAAGAAAAGATATTAAATACATAAAATGGGGAGGAGGGAGAATACGAAACGTAGTGTTGTTAGAATGTGTTCAAGCTAAAGTGACCATCAATTTATTATGGATTGTTATGTTCACAGGATTTCATTTAGGAACCCCATGGTAATAAGAAACCAGAAACTTAGACAAAGGAAAAAGAAAGAGAAGGGAACCAAACCATAACACTAAAGAAAGTCATGAAATGCTTTCTTTAGAAGAGAAGAGAGCAAGACAGGAAGAAAGAATCAGAGGAAAACAACAGAAATAACCAGGAAACATTTAACAAAATGGCAATAATTACATACATATCAATAATTAATTTAAATGTAAATGGCTTACATACTCCAATCAAAACACATAAGGTTACTGAATGGATAAAAAAAAAACAAGACCCATCTACATGCTTCCAATAAGAGATTCATTTCAGACCTAAAGGCACACACAGACTGAAACTGAAGGAAAAAGATACCATATAAATAGGGATGAAATAAAAAGCTGGAGTTGCAATATTTAAATTGGACAAAATATGCTTAAAAACAAAGAAAGGGATATTACATTACATAACAGTAAATGGATCAATTCAAAAACATGATACAACAATTGTAAATACCTAAGCACCCAACATAGGAACACCTAAATATGTAAAACAAATACAAACAGACCTAAAGGGAGAAATGGACAGCAGCATAATGAGAGTAGGAAGGACTTTAACACCCCACTTACATCAATAGATAGATGATCCAGACAGAAAATAAAAAGGAAATGAGGAATTGCATGACACATTAGACCAGATGGCCTTAACAGATACCTACAGAACATTCAACCAAAAATCAACAAAATATACATTTTCTCAAGTGCACATGGAATGTCCCTTAAAATAGATTACATGTTAGCACACAAAACAAGTCTCAACAAACTTAAGGAGCTTGAAATTGCATCAAGCATCATTTTAGACCACAGTAGTATGAAACTATAAATTTATTATAAGAAAAAAACCTGGAAAAAATATGAACACATAGAGGCTGCATAACATGCTTCTAAATAATCAATGATTCCTTGAACAGATCAAAGAGAAAATCAGATAATGTATGGAGACAAATGAAAACAGAAACACAATGGCTCAGAATATGTGGAATGGAGCAAAAACATTTATGAGAGGGATATTTATAGCAATTTAGGCCTACCTCAAGAAACAAGAACAATCTCAAATAACAATCTAACCCAACAATTAAAGGAACTGGAAAAAGAAGAAAAAAGCCCAAAATTAGTAAAAGAAGGGACAAAATAAAGATCAGAGTGGAAATCAATAGAGTCTAAGAAAACAATAGAAAAAAATTAATGAAAACAGCACCTTATTCTTTGAAAAGAGAGACCCCTAAATAGACTTACCAAGAAAGAAAGAGAGAGGAAACAAATTAAAAAACTCAGAACTGAAAAAGAAGTTACAACTGATGCCACAGAAATTCAAAGAATTACAAGAGAATTCTATGAAAAATTAAATGCCAATAAGTTGTACAGCCTAGAAGAAATGGATAAACTCCTAGAAACATACAATCTTGCAAGACTGACCCAAGAAGAAACAGAAAACCTGAACAGACTGATTACCAGTAATGGAATTGAATTGGTAATCAAAACATTCCCAAAAAACAAAAGTCCAATACCAGATAGCTTCATGGGTGAATTCTACTGCACATTCAAGGACGACCTAATACCTATCCTTTAAAATATTCCAAAAAATTTGAAAAGGGGAGATTACTTCCAAATTCATTCTACAAGGTCAGTATTACTCCAATATCCAAACTAGACAAAGACTCAAATAAAAAAGAAAAGAAAACTACAGTATATCCTTTATGAACACAGATGCAAAAATTCTCAGCAAAATATTAGCAAGCCAAATTAAAAAATAACAAAAGGATCATTCATCACAACCAAGTGGAATTTATTACAGGGATGCAAGGATGGTACAATATCCACAAGTCAGTTGATGTGATACACCACATTAGCAAAAAGAAGGATATGATCAGAAAAAGCATTTGACAAAATTCAATATCCACTCATGATAAAAGCTCTTAATAAAATGGGTATAGAGAGAACATATCTCAACATAATAAAGCCATACACAATAAACCCATAGCCATCATACTCAATAGTGAAAAGCGAAAAGGAACAAGACAAGGATGACCACTCACACCATTTTTATTTAATAAAGTACTGGAATTCCTAGCCACAGCAATCAGACAAGAAAAAAGGAATAAAAGGTATCCAAACTGATAAGGAAGAAGTAAAATTGTCACTATTTGCAGATGACATTATGTATATATAGAAAATCCTAAAATCTCCATCATCAGAAAACTATTAGAACTAATAAACAGATTCAGCAAAGTTGCAGGATATGCAATCAATAAATAGAAATTTGCTGTATGCCTATATACTGATAATGAAATAGCAGGAAAAGAGAAATTAAAAAAGAATTCCATTTACACTTGCATCAAAGAGAATAAAATACCTAAGAATAAACGTATCCAAGGAGGTGAAAGACCCGTACTCTATAAGTAAAACTATAAGACTCTGATGAAAGAAATTGAAGAAGACACAAATAAGTGGAAATCTCATGGTTATGGGTAGGAAGAATTAATGTTGTCAAAATGGCCATCATACCCAAAGCATTTTACAGATTCAGTGAAATCCCTGTCAAAACACCAATGGAATTTTTAAATAAACTAGAGAAAATAATCTTAAAATTTATATGGAACTATAAAAGACCCCAAATAGCCAAAGTAATTTTGAGAAAGAAGAACGAAGCTGGGGGTATCGTGTTCTCTGATTTCAAGCTATACAACAAAGGTGCAGTGATTAAAACAGTATGATACTAGCACAAGAAAAGTCTCATAGATCAATAGAACAGAATAGAGTCCAGAAATAAACCCACACATATATGATCAGTTATTATCTGATGAAGGAGCCATGAATATACAATGAGGAAAAGATAGCCTCTTCAAGAAATGATATTGGGAAAACTGGATAGCTACATTAATAGAATGTAACTAGATCACTGTCTTATACCATACACAAAAGTAAGCTCTAAATGGGTTAAAGAACTAAATGTGAGACATGCAACCATAAAACCCTTAGAAAAAAACATAGGCAAAAATCTCATGAATACCACATGAGAGATTTCTTTATGGATATGTCTCCATGGGCAACAAAAGCAAAAATAAACAAATGAGACTAAATCAAATTTCTGCACAGCAAAGGAAGCCCTTCATAAAAAGGAAACCTATAGTATGAGAGAATATATTTGCAAATGATATACCTGATAAGAGGCTAATAATCCAAATATATAAAGAGCTCATACAACTCAACACCAAAAAACAAATAACCCAGTTTAACAATGTGCAGAGGACCCGAATAGACATTTTACAAATAAGACATACAGATGGCAAACAAACACATGAAAAGTTGTTGAACATCACTAATCATCAGGGAACTACAAATTAAAATCACAATGAGGTATCACCTCACACCAGTCAAAGTGGCTACCATCCAAAAGGTGAGGATGTGGGAATATAAACTGTTCTAGCTACTGTGGAAAACAATATGGAGATTCGTCAAAAAACAAAAATAGAAATACCATATAACCCAGCAATTCCACTTCTGGAAATTTACCCAAAGAAAACACAGTCACTAATTTGAAATGATACATGTATACTTATATCCATTGCAGCATTATTTACAGTAATGAAGATATGGAAGTAACTCGAATGCCCATTAATAGATAAGTGGATAAAGAAGATGTGATACATGAACACAATGGAGTATTACTCAGCCATAAAAAGAACAAAATCTTGCCTTTTGCGATAACATGGATGGACCTAGAGGGTATTATGCTAAGTGAAATTAGCTAGGCAGAGAAAGACAAATACCACATGATTTCATTTAAAGTGGAATGTAAAAAACAAAGCAAATAAAATATTTTCTACATATAGAATATAATGAATAATATTGTTATATCTTTGTATGGTAATGGGGAACAGCATTTACTGTGGCAAGCATCTAGTAATGCATATAATTATGAAATCACTATGTTGTATATCTGAGACCAATACAATATTATACATCAACTTTATTCCAGTAAAAAAATTAATGCTTTAATGATTAGAGGTTACAATTTTAATGGTTTATAATCATCCAGATTACTCAATTTAGTAGAAGACGCCATGTCAAAACTGTCGATAATTACATTTATTAAAAAGAAAGCCTGCAGCATATAATACAACAGAATATAACTCAGCTGTAAAAACAAATGAGCTACTAAATCACACAGAACATGGGTCAATATTAAATAGATTGTGCTAAGTGAAAGAAGCAAGATACAAAAGTGATTCCATGTTCAGAGTTCATACCTTACCTTTTTAAAAATCAAAACCATGGAGTCAAAAAACAAATCAGTGGTTTCCAGGTTTGATGCAGGTGAAGTTGACTCCAAAGGGACCACACTTGGAAAATCTAGGGTAATGGAACCGTTTTGCGCTGTATCATGATGGCAGACATATGAGTGTGCATTTGCCAATACCCATAGAACTGTGCACTACAAAGTGAACTTAACTGCATGCAAATATAAAATAGATCATCCAGAATGTTGGGAGGTCCCAGCATTAGATGCATATTACGATAAATTAGTTGAACTGTATTATGAATGTATGTACAACCTCATTAAAGAGAATAGAGTTAAAAGGAGCTGACCTAAGTAATTTTGTAAGAAGTGTTTTGACTGAATACTAAACACTAAGTTAGTATTTAAAGTAAAGTTAAAGGCAAAAAGAACTGTACCTGAACAATGTACAATAGTGGGTTTGGGTTGTCAGTTCCTAATTTAAGTTACATGTGTAACAGACTTAAGTGAATAAATAAATAACCGGTAGAAAATGAAAAACAGGTTTCTCATTGTCAGAGATGAAATTTTTAATATATAAGGTTAGGGAAAACTAGAATAGAATAAATGCTGAAGTGCTGGGTTAGAGTTGGAAATATCAGTATGAAATAGTGTTAATCTTTATACATATTTTAATGACATAATGTATTATTATATATTATACAATTATATATATTATATTACTATATGATATTAATATATAATCTTTCTATATGCAATCTTTGTATATATATATATATATATATATATATATATATATATAGTATAGCTAGGTGGTAGATGATAATAGATGATAGATATGATTCTAGGGGAGGGGAAAAGAAAATACAAGATGGGCTTACAGCATCTTGCAGTGCCAGAAAGTAACTTTGGAGGTACCTAAAAAAAGGTTGCATTTCAAAAGGATGTAGCGCCATTCTGAAAGAGCTCCCAATAATCAGTGCTAGAGCATTTTGAACCCTACAATAAATAATGAAAATACTGAATTATAATCCAAAGAAATCCATCAGTCCATAATGATATAAATAAATGGCTGAATAAGTAAATCAATTTGAGAGAAGGTACAAATTTTTCTTACAGAGGAATTCTGTATAATATACATAAATAATTTCCCTTATGGAAGATGAAACTTAATTTCCTTCCTCTTGAGTTTGGTCTAGAATTTAGATACTCCCTTGCAAACAAGAGAGTATGGGGAGGAAAAATGTGGCAACATTATAATGGAGAAATTTCACCAATGCTGCCTCAACGAAGTTATCGAGGTTAATATCATCAGTAATGAGTCCACTGCTGTTCCGTACCCCCTGTTATGATGTGATGAGAAAGGTACTTCATATCTGTGGTATCTTCCCCTAAAGCCTTCAGCCCTAGTCTAAGCATGGAAAATCATGAAATGAAAACCAAACTGAAGGACACATTAAAAAATACCCGACCAAACAGCACAATACTCTCCCAAATCGTCAAGATCATGAAAAGGAAAACTGACACTGTCACAGATGAGAGGAGACGAAGGAGACGAGTCGGCTGAATCCAGTGTGGTGTCCCTAGACTGGATCTGGGAGCAGAGGAAGGCAGCAGAGGAAAAACCAGCTCAATTCCAACAACGTCTGTAGTTAGGTATCTAAACTGTATAATGTCAATTTCTTGGTCTTGACAAATTTACTATGGACATAAAAGATGTTAAGAGAAGCTGGGGGAAAGAACTCTGTGCTTTTTTGCAACTTATAAGTACACTAAAATTATTCCGAAATAGTTTTTAAAATAATTACTCTAATTGCCAATCCATCCTCCAGTTTTTTCAGTTTCATTATCTGGTCTCTACCATTTCAGGATCATATTATTCCAGTGGGAACAGGGAATCCAGTCCCACTGTTGAATCTTCTACTGTCATCTCCATCCTCAAAGGACAGCCATCAGTAAATCTTCAAGTACATAGTGGCATGTATACCAATGCATTTCTTTGCATTTTAGTGAAAAGAGAGTCTTCCAGCGTCCTCTGTGGAAGCTGTTTAAGAAGCGCCTGAACAGGTTGCACATGAGAGATCTGTTCCAACATGTCCATTTCCTGAACTTGTGTGCTCCTTTCTCTAGCTATTGCTGGGAAATCTTTGACTTCTCAGTTGTGTGAGTTTTGGGCAACCACTGAGTCCAGCCTTCAGTTACACAATGTAGTAGACTGTTAATGCCACTCTGGGTGGGTAAGCCAACAAATCACATCCATGTGAATACATCTGTATTAATGATTTCACTTCAATCTCATTTCCATTTTTTTCTATTTTGGTCTAATATTCTTAAAATTCACTCCCACATGTTTCCTCCAACTCCTGCAGATAAACATTGGCAAGTTACTGCATCTCCTTTGATATTTGCATTATCTTAATAAAGATGCCTAGTTCCCTTTACATCTGGGCTCTTCTGGGATCGAATACCCCTTATGGGTCTGAAAGCTATAAGGAGCACTGAGAAAAAATAGCATCTCTTTCTGAGGCAATTGTCCTAGGTCTTCTCACTGTAAGGATGTTTTGCTGGAGATGATTGGTCCCCTCAGACCTGAGAATGGGAGGGTGGGTCAAAAGGAAAGTTCAAGTGCAATACGGAGTTAAAAATTCTCAGCTTTATCTCTCTTTGACCAAATTCTATCCCTGCATTAGTTATCTATTGCTGTATAACAAGACCACCACAAACCTAACGGCTTAAAAGAACACAAATCAATTGTCTCATGGTTTCTGTGAGTAAGGAAGCTGAGTATGTATTAGCTGGGGTCTCTGCTTCAGGATCTCTCAAACTGCAAGCAAGGTGTTAGCTAGGGCTGCAGTCTCATCTGAGGCTCGACTGGGGAAGAATCTGAATCTAAGCTCTGTGGCTGTTGACAGCATTTCTTAAAGGCTGCCAGACTAAGAACCTCAGTTTCTTGATAGTTGTACACCAGAGACCATCTCTAGATCATTGCCATATGGCCCTCCACAAATGGCAGCTCACTTATTCAAAGTCATCCAGGGAGTGAGAGTCCCCCAGCAAAACAGATTATAACCCAATGAAATATAATTGTGTAGGTCCTATCATCTTTGCCTTGTTCCAACTGGAAGCAAGTCACAAGTCCTGCTCACACACAGGAGAGGGGATCACATAAAAGTGTGCACACTTACAAGGTGGGGATAATAAAGGCTGCTCTAGAGTCTTTCCAGCACAATCTTCTCATCTTAGACCTTCCTCTTCCCCATCAGTACCCAAATCTTAGAATAAGGACATAGTAAAGTCATATATTTAAATGGAACTGCAATGCTTGTACGTTGTTGATGGGAATGCAGACTAGTGAAACTACTATGGAAAACAGTAACGAACATTTTGCAAAAATTAAAAATAGAAATATCATACAACCCAGCAAGCTCACTTCTGGGCATATACCTAAAAGAAATGAAATCACTATCTCAAAGAGATATCTGTATCTCTATGTTCATCACAGTATTTTTATGATAGCCAAGACACAGAAACAACCTTAAGTGTCCATCAATGGATGATTGGATAAAGAAAATTTGGTATATGTAATGTAATGGAATATTATTCAACCATGAGAAAGAAAGACATCCTGCCATTTGCAGCAATATAGATGAAACCTGAGGGCATTATGCTAGGTAAAATACGCTGGACAGAGAAAGACAAATATCTTATGATGTCACTTTTGTGTGGAATGTAAAAAACAAAACTCATAGATACAGAGAACAGACTGGTAGTTAGAGGCAGGGGGTGGGGATGGAAGAAGGTAGACAAAAGGTACAAACAACCAGTTATTAGGTAAATAAGTCCTGGGGATGTAATGTAGAGCATGGTGGCTACAGTTATGCTATATTACATATTTAAAAGTGACTAAGAGAGTAGGTCTTGAAAGCTGCCCATCATAAGAAAACATATCTGTAACCATGTGAGGTGATGGATATTAACTAAACACATTGTCATGATCATTTTTCAGTATATACATTTATCAAATCATTATGATGTGCAGCTGGAAACTATTACAATGTTGCACGTCAATTATACCTCAATCAAACTGGAAGAAATGTCATTACCAAACTCAAAACCCACACACTTAAATAAATAAATAAATAGATAGATAGATAAACGGAACTGCCATTGTACAGCTAATAATCAGAACCTGGGCTTTTACCATATGTGCCCAGCAGTGAAGAAAGTAAGGCTGTCCCTCGTTGCTCTTATGGAGACTTCTTTCTATCCATGTTCTGTTGGGCACTTAAGGCCTTCAGCTTCCCTTCTTGCTTTTGCACACTCTCTAGGCCCACCTAGAATGGTCATATAGCCCCAAAATGTACTCACCATTATCGCCACAGTAACTGAATTCCACAGCCACTAGCTGCTCAGTGCCTTGCCTCCATGTCTCGTGGTGTTTATGATTAGTTACGTATTGTACTGTATAAAATCCCTTGACATTGGAAGCGTTGTTTCTCTTTTCCATTACTGAGAATTAAATGTAGACTTATTGTAAACCAAAATAACTCAAGGAAATCAGTCCTTTTGGAAATTCTACTTTTTAAACAAAAAGAGTAAATACATGCAGTTTTATTGATGTGAAGTACACCCAGCCAATGAACAATGGGAAAGAGCTTTTAATTCTTAAGACAAGTGCTACTTCCTGTGTAAGAGTAAGAGAGGCTTGTCTCCTCCTTCCCACAGGGTCTCCAAGCAGCAGTGACCTCATGAAGAGGCATCATCTCTGCTCCCCTCCATGGGTCACCTGGCTGGACCCAAGAGGGAGGAGCATGAAGAGGGAGAAAGCAGTCGTGGGCTTCTGGGTGCTTCTGTGTAGGAGACCATCGTTTATAGTCAACAAAGTGACACAGCAACAGAAGGTTGAAACAATTTTCCAGCCGTGGGCCAAGGGGAGATGACAAGAGACAGTGCGGTGTCCTGCTGGAGCCGGACAGAGGGTGAGGCGTGGGAGTCGAGGGGAGATAACCGCTTTAGGCCAGAGGGACCAAGGGATGCCGCACAGAGAAGTAGGGTGTTGAACTGGAAGACACGAAGTATGCGAAAATAAGCTCTGGTTACTAGAGATCGAACATGACCAGGAATTAGGAGACCTGGGTGTTGGAGCCCTGCATTGCACTGCTCAGCCTCACCTTTCTGGTGTCAGAGGAAGTCTGTAACTAGATGGGTGTCCTCCAGTTTCTCTCCAGGCCAGCTTTTTCTGTGCCCGTTAAATGACCCCAGTTGACTGTACCATGGGTGTTAGAATTTTTCTTTTCTCTTCTTATCTAATAGTTTCTCCAGCAGCATTGTCCATTAAGGAGAAGGATGCCTTCACAGCAAAGATGATGTTCTCCTGGTCACTGTAGTTAGTTTGGACTCATTTTTTATTTTCCTTTATGTTCTGCAGAGCTGAATCAGTCACACCTGTCTCCCTCTACTTTGAATCAGCTGGGAGTCTAAAGAATTCAAACCTTGATTTTGATCCATTTTAAACCCTTAAAAAGTAGTTAAGTGAGCTTTCAGATATTCCAGCCTCAGCACTAAGATGTGCTTATAGAAATAACAACCCTTCCCATTTGAAGCATGTGCCCTGAGTCAGTGCGGCCACCTCCCAATAAAGCAGGGTGTTCCGGATAGTAATGCCAATGCTCTCAGGAACACAGAAACCCCTTTTCCAGTCCTGGAAATTGTTTGTGAAATACTAGGACACAGATTAGTTGGCATTTACCTACCACTCAGTTACTGTGCTGTTGGTTAGTTTGTAAGATCTTGACATATACTAGAAAAATCAGTTTACCCAAAACCAAGTATAATCTAAAACTTCTACCAAGGGAAAGACCTATAATTTAGGGGTCCAGGGTGTCACCAAGTTCCTACTCCATGGACTGTTCACCTTCCTGAAAGAGGGACACCCACCCATGGCCTTATGGGGTTCTCTGGTGACCAGAAGGGCTGACTGGGGCCTGTTTTCCACTGCAGCTCTGTCCCTGTGGGGTTGGCACAGGAATGCTCAGGTCTGTACTATCTTCCACAGTTTACTAGCCCATATCAAATGACTCTACGAAGCAGGAATTGTCATTATCTCCACATTACAGATGACAAAACAATGGTCTGAACATTGAATGACTTTCCCAGGTCACAGGAGAGTGTCAGCATGGGGACCCAGGCTCTGGCTGGAGTCTGACTTCCCAGGGCACAAACTGAGCAACTTCTGGGTCCACCAGGTGGTCCCTGAGTGCACCATCCCTCCACCCAGTGGTGCCCCAGGTACCCTCTGCCCACCAGGCTGTTCCAAGGTAACCGAAACTCAACACCCAGCCTATTGTCCCCAAAGCCTGTGAGTCTGTCTGTCTTCAATTTTCTTCCTCTCCTGCAGGTACCAGAAGGCTCCACCTAAACCAGAAACTTGGGTGTCTTTATTTGCCTCCTCAGCTTCACTCCTTACAATCAAGGAATTGGCAAATTCTGTTTATTTTACTCCCTTAATATTCACCACTACATTATTGCCTCCTTAATATTCCATTTGAAGGCAGTGTTACACACACTCTGAATTGAGATTATCTTTTTAATTGAGGGAACTTTATTAAAATTACTTTCCCAGAAAACATATTCAGTAAATATGGCAATGTAGCAGCAAACTTGGACTCATAAGCCTTTGAAATTTTTAAGTAATCATCAATGTTCTTTATTAGGAAATTCTTTCATTAAGAAAGAAATTACTTCTCTTGTCTCCAGAATTGTATCACCTGGAAACATTCTGGGCTTCCTTTCCATGATGCCTCTGAATAGCTGTGCAACCTTGACTTAGGTACATAACCTCTCTGTGCTTCAATTTCCTTACATTTAAAAAGGAAAATAACAGTAGCTACTCCATAAAGTTGTGTGAAGATTAATATGCATAAAATTTTTGGAATAGTACATGCACAAAGTGAGCATTATATATGACATGTATGCTGCCATCACTGTGTGGCTGCATCTGACTCCTGGAAGGTGTGCTGTTTCTGCATTCGGAGTAGGAATCAGAAGCAAAACCTCTTCAGGCATTTTCCAATGTAAGGGCACAGAGGCATGTTGGTCCCAACCCTGTGCACTTGGCTGGGAGGTAGCATGAGGCCTCAGCAACACACACTAGGTGGAGAAACCAGGTTTGGGGAGGACATTGCCTAGAATAGCAGCTGGATCCTGGAGAGATGCAACACAGCTCAGGCAGGCAGCACTAGGACAAGGGGAGACAGGCTGGGCTCAAAGGTCTCTAGCCAGCGTACAGGTTTGGAGAATTGGAGCCTTCCTGGATGAAGTAGCTAGCCCCAGTTTCTCTAAAAAGGAGTTTGACAATCGTTGTCCATCAGGACATCGGGGGCCTGACCAAATACTCCAGGACAGTGCCACCAACTTAACAGGACAATAGAAGTTGAAAAGAACAGAAGAGAAGGGGCTGGAAGGAAGCTGTGACTTGGGGACCTGCAGGGGCCAGGGCTCATCCACAGCCACCAGGACAGCAGAACACAGGCCCCACGGGTATTGCAGTCATCTGAGATGAACTTTAGCCTGGTCAGGGTGAGCTCTGTAGTTGAGTTCTTCTTTCCCTTGCCTTTCGCCACCTTCCCTGGGGCATGGCCCAAGGGCCCGCGTTTTGCTGACCCTGCCCTCCAGCACTGGCAGCTCCTTCCCTGGCCTCTCCATTCACTTCGGTGCATTGGAGGTCCATCAGCTCCCTGGCTTATCATGGCAGTGCAACCACAGAAAGGCCTGCTCCCACCTAGGACTTCTTAGGAGGGCAAGCCATGACTTTCTATAGTTCCTAAGGTGTGGGTAAAGCCAGAGTCATCTCTTCTTCAGAAGAGTAAAGCCAAACTTAAACTGGAAGATGATTGCCAGGTGGAAAACCGACAGTCAGAATGGCTGCCAGTTTCTTCTGAGGTGAGGGTGAGTTATACATCCAGCTTTGCTGAGCCCATGTTTTGAGCAAAAATGTTTCTTTGAAGGTTGGGGAATAGAAGAGAAGCCAGTCAGAAAGAGAAGTCACCCTAAATTTCTTCTCTTTAAAATTAATAATAGGGAGAAGGGCAATTTGACAGCCTCTATTACAACTTAAAAAAAATTATAACATGCACAAAACATAGGCACCCTGACAGTATGAACTTGGTTTTCTTCACTGCTAGTCACAGCTATAATCCTCAGAATCTAGAAGAGTAGGTTCGAAATATTCGACTTCAAAATATTTGTGGAATTGACTTGAACTTATTCTAGTCAGAATTCTAGTAAGAATTCAGTTTTCTTTGCAGCTTTCACAATGGCGTTGAATGACCCTAATATCTCAGCGTGGTAGGGCAATAAACATCTCTCTCAGTTACACCCTGTGGGGGCTGAGGGTCAGCTCTGGTGTTCTCCACCGGGTGCAGGGGAGGCCCTGTCTCAGATCTGCTGTCCCGAGGCCGAGGGAGGGAGTGCGGCCAGGGAGCTGAATCATTCCACTGGGAGTGGGGTGTCCACTCTGATGTGGGGACCGTCACATTGTCAATGCCAATGGTGGGATAGGGGATGTATTTTGCCTGCTGGGAGACATAGCAAGGGCAGGATCAAAACGATGCAGTGTGAATCATTAGAACACAATCTACCATGGTGTAGTATGGAAACCAAACACAAACACGCAAGCATAGCCACAGGTCGTTTTTAGAGCCCTGTCTGTAAACAGCAAAAAAAAAAGGATATTATCATTGATAATGAATGGATAATGCATATTGGAGAAAATATGCTGCAGCCATTGGGCATGATAAGGTAGATGTTTATTAAATGAACAAACTCCCAGAACATCCTATTGAGTGAAGACGATCACACTGCAAAATGATACATAGAGAAATAAACAGCACAAACACCACCCCCTGTGGGTACGTTTATGCACCTACATGCCTTAAGAAGTAGAGCAATATGGTATTTCTAACAGGTGTGAGGTGATATTTCCTTGTAGTTTTGATTTGTGTTTCCCTGATGATTAGTGATTTGAGCATTTTATCATGTACCTATTGGCCAGGTAGAACATGATTCAGCCATGACGAAGAAGGAAATGCTGCCATTGGTGACAACCCGGACAGACCTGGAGGGCACTGCACTAAGTGAACTCAGACAGAGAAAGACAAACACTGTATGATCTCACTTACATGTGAAATCTTAAAAAGCCAAACATGTGAAAACAGAGTGAGATGGTGGTTACCAGGGAATTGGGAGGTAGAGGGATAGGGCAGACCTTGTTTAAGGTCACAAACCTGCAATGAATAGTAAATAATCTGTAGATCTCAATACATAGTATATAGAACATAGACAACAAAATTGTAGCACAATCATCAAACTTGCTAAGAAATCATAACTTAATTATTCGACCACCACAAAAATGATAATTATGTAATGTAATAGAGGTGTTAATTATTGCTACAATGACAATCATATCTCAATATATAAATGTACCAAATTAACATGTACTCCTTAAATTTACTCAATGCTATATGTAAAACATATTTCATATGTTTAAAAATAAGTAAATAGAATAAAAAGAATAGAAATAATTAAAAAAATTAAAACAAAAGGCAAGATATTGCCAAACTGATAGTACGAGCTGGCAGAAAGCAGGTGGGGGCAGGGTAAGGCCTCCACAAACCTCAGGGTAGAACTGTTATTCTTTTCACATGAAGGGTTTGCTCAAACTGTTCTGTGCAAGAAGATACAAAAAACTAACTTTTATGGAGACTCTCTGTCTAGTTAGACAAGAAGGGTAATTAAAATAAAATGGATGGCTTTGGTTATAGAAGCCAACTCCTATGTTAACAAGTTCATTCAAAAGTGAGCCTGAAATCTGCGGCTAAATTTGGTTTAGTGAGTTGTTAACATTTCTGGCGATGGTTTGCTTTTTTGCAGGAATAATCCGGATTTGGCCTGGAGAGGTTGTGTGCGCGCTGCACGACGCTCCCCAGGCCCTGTGAGAGCTCTGAGCGCAGACACTAGGTGTTCATTCGGCTACGTCTGATTTTAAGGGAGAAAAAAAAGAATGCAATGCTTTCCGTCCTCAATGAACTCTGGTTGAACCTGACAGATGTTGGAGCTTTTCATTTTCTCCTTGGGCAAGGCTTAACGGAGACTCTGTTACCAGGGTAATCGCCATCCCTGTTTCCTCTATTAATCTAGGCTTTCTACATGTTGACTTACCAGCTTGAGTTCCCATTTTGAATGTTAGCTTCCAAGATTGTCCGTGATTATGTGTAGGACACAGGTGATATGGACATGGATTAAATTACTCCTGGTCATTCCACCGAAGCGAGTGCAGGAGACATACCCTAGAGCGAGTGTAGGAATAGCTGTTCTCCCAAAGGGGAGGAGAGGGTTCTTGTGGGATGGCGACCCTCCCCACACCCACATCACTCCACACACTGAGAGCCAATTCAGTCACCATCCTCTGGGCAGCAATCCCTGAGCCTGGTTGACCTCAAGGTTTACTCAGTCGCTGGGCTTCAGGCTGGAAATTGGACAGAATATTGGACAGAGGAATTATATTTCCTGTTTTCCACTTCAAAACATGTGAACATAGACATTTTACCTTTCAGAGTCTCAGTGTTCTCATCTGAAAAATTAGGGGGAGAAGTTACATCACCTCTGAGAGTCCTTCTAGGACACCCACGGGCAAATCATACCCCAGAGCTCTAACCTGCAGGTAACAGAAGCAATGGAACGAACTGGCAGGTGTGGTGGGACCGGACAGCACCTCGCCAGTTCCGGCTTCGGGGCTTTCTGAGCCCCTTCTCTCTGAGATCACTCTCTCAGGAGTCACAGTTGCTTTACTGACCCCCCAGTACCTCCTATGGACACTTCTTCCCCATGCAAAGCAAGCGGTGAGTTACACGGCTGACTAGGGTTACCTTGTTAGAACTCTGGGAGGCAAACCGACAAGGAATGGCAGATTTGCTGCACTTAACTGTATAAACCATTTCGTTTGTTTGTTTGTTTGGCTAATTCCAGACAGAGCACCAGAATGACATAACCTACTTGTCTAAGATTAGACAGAAGAGATGTGTGTTGAGAACGAACAACAGACCCAGTAATGTACTGGCAGCTTCATACCTATAGTGATACTAGTTGTATGGAAAAAAATTGAAACCAAACAAGTAAACAAGGGTCCCATACATTCTGGCAGTTGACTTGTGTTCAGATTCTGACTTTTGTACTTATTAACTGTGTTCCTTTAGATAAGCAGTGCAGCTTACGGAGACTCAGATTTCTTATCAGGGAAGTAAGAATAACCACCTGCCTTACAAAGTTTAGCTGGATTAGAAATAGTATCTGCAAAACCACTGCCGGAAACGAGAGTTCTCTCATCAGTGGGCGTTAATGAGTGTCATGGCACACACGGATGCTGTGCGTCGCATCTCTGCCCCCTGTGCTCCTTATGGGATGGTCAGCAAGTAGTTAGTCTGCTGAAGTTTGTTTCTTCATGTTTAAGAAAGGTTATTAGTAGTGTATACTTCTCAGGATGGTTGTGAAATACACTTGGCAGAGTGAGTCCTGGCAAATAATTAGTACCCGATAAATAACTGCCACCATTTATTATATGTCCACTTTGCCCTACATCCTCTATAAGGTGTGACAGTGTTACATTTAGTAGGATCTCTTTCAGCTGACCCTTATCATTTTCCAAATAACTTTTCTTCAATTCAGTGCTTGAAACAGGCCCAAAGCTGGAAGCATTCTATGACGTCAGAGGTTGTGCTGGAAGTTACATACACCCTCTCCCACCCTGCTGACATTTCATGCTCAACAGGACAAATACTGCACATCCTTTCTCTACAGAAAAACAGCAAACTTACATTTCCTTCTGGTTTCTTCCAGGCAGTACGCAGTAGGTCCATTTGCCACACACAGAACCAGGTATTAGAGAAAACATGAAAAGTCAGATGTATGGTCTAAATAATAGAGATCTAAATAGCAAGTTGCATTTCAAAGATCACTCTGAGATGGAAGGACTCTTTAAAGAACAGGTGGAGTTTTTTTATCTTTTTTTTTCTATATCTATACTATGAGCTTTTCCTCTGAGATTAAAAGGCAGTCAGTTTGCAAGAGACTTTTCTTTCCATTTTCTGTGCTATTTTTATACTATTTTTCTAGTATTCAGCCCTGCAGTTCTTTTACTTTTTTTCCCCTGGTCCTTTTCACACTTTTTGACTGCACGTTATTATCACTTCTGTGTTTGGAGCCAGTCCCTAGGAAGCTCAGATTCTCGCATCTTCATTTCTAAACCGGGCTCAGCTTTCTCACCTTTTGACTGTCTGTCTCTGACTTAACTTTTCACTTGTATCTACCTGGGACAGTTGTACCTTCTTAAAAAAATCAGTAAATTTTACTTTTTAGAGCAGTTACTGCATAGAATTCCCAATACCCTCTCTCCCCAGTACTCAGTTTCCCCATTATTATTATGTTTAGCAGTTTTATTGAAGTGAAATTGATATATAAAAGCTGCATACATTTAATGTACACAGTTTGGTGAATCTGAACATATGCATACACCCATGAATCATCACCACAACTGCGGTAATAGACATACTCATCACCTCTAAGCAGTTCCTTGAACCCCTTGTGTGTGTTTGTGTGTGTGTGTGTGTGTGTGGTGTGGTGTGGTGGTGGTGTGAAAACCCTTGTTTTCTATGAGAGCTACCCTTGTAACAAAATTTTAAGTGTACAAGACGGTACTGACAACTACAGGTGTATGTTGTACAGCAGATCTAAAGAACTTACTCCTCCTACCTAACTGGCTCTGTTTAACTGAGTACATTTTATTTTAAAACGTTGCCTTCCACTGCTTCTCTGGGAGTGGCAAACGCGAAAACACTTCCCATGAGGTACATTTCAGATCTTGGCTCCCCTGAGGTGCCTCTTGTGGGGCTGTGTGAGGACGAGGCGATGTGGAGAGGGCGCTGAGACCTGCGGGCAGAAGCCGTGTGTGCTGGGCTGCGTGCTGAGATGGCGTGTTTCATGTTTACTAGCTTTGCCTTGGCGCCATCTCACCTTTACAAGCCGGTATCTGCTGAGGAAAAAATAACATCGCAGACTGTGTTCCCTGGAAAGCAGAGCCTGAGGCCAAAGTTATGCATAAATGGAGAGAGTGCAATTCCAGGACAGGGCGAGTGAGGGCAGAAATATCAAAACAGGAGCAGGGGAAATGGCCATCTGGTGCGAGCAACACAGGGCAGTTCTACTTGCATGTCCATATACTGAGAGTGCCTGTGTCTCAAGGGAAGGAAGGAGGAATGGGGGGCTAACAATCCTCATCTCCCATGGGGCGCCCCCTCTAGTGGTGCTGCGATGCTCCTGCATATCTAGTTGCACTGACATGGGTACAGGGACGGTGGGCTGGGATGGCGTGGAGGGAACCTGGAGGCAGAGGAAACAAGAGTATTGGAGGAAGCAGGAGTCAAGAGGTGGCAACATCTGGGCCATTTCTGAGGGGGTCTGTGAGTCTAGACAGGAAGGATGTTTTCATACCAAGACTCTAGCTGAAGTATGGCAAGAGCAAGAGTCAGTATACTGACGACCACAGCAAGTTGCATAACTGTGCATGCTGTCTCCCTGATAAAGGGTGCTCTGGTTCAATAGAAATTTAAGGAAATTCTGGTTCAAGATGGTTCAAGACCTAGGAGGTTTCTGAACTCATCCTCCTTGAACAATTGGATCTACAGCTACATATGGAACAATTCCCTGAAAGAAATACAGAAACTAGCTAAGTGACTCCCACACATCAGGTGAACAAGGAAAAAGGCCATATGGAAACAGTGAGGAGAGGTGGAGACACAATCTCACCTCAATTCTGACCCCAGCTGGGCAACATAAGATCAGGAGGGAAGTCAAAACCCCAGCTTTTTCCTGAGGAGGAGTTAGGAACACACATCTAGCATCTCACTTTTAAGACTTCCACCTGCTGTACAATCCCCCAAGACATGTAGCTTTGAAAGCCTATGAAGCTTGCATGCATGAGACCCACAGACTACTGCAAGCAAAGAAACAGTTCTTAACAGGCTCGTAAAGAGCCACTGTTCTAATTGAACACAAAGCAAGGAGTCTACTGCAGTTCTCTCCAGAAAGTGGAGAAGCCAAAGGGCACCATCTTGCTACCTTCTCTCTGCCCAGCTCCAGGTCACCAATGCCTCCCTGCAAAGAGTCTGTGCACATCTGCTGCCCTGGTCTTTGAGGCTACCATCCAGGCTGTGCATCCCTTAATTCCTTGATTCTCGTAGCCAGTAGGACTTACATTTGCAAGTCCCACAAGACTGTGTCATATCCTAATAAACAGTGCTTCAAAATCATAACTGGATGTTTTATAATCTTTGGAATAATGACTCTGGAAATTGAAGCAGGAAGATTGGCCAATTCTGACTGCCTCACAGGCATGGGTTGATTAAATAAAACCATAAATACAAACTCTTCGAGGGAAGGGATAGTTTGTGCTCTTTTGCTTATGCCAGTATCCTCAGCCTGGCATACAATAAACACTCAGTAAGTATTTGTTAAGTGGCTAAATGATTAAAATGAGTGAATATATACATATGCATAAGATAGGGAGCTAGTTTCTTTGTGGAAGAGCTTGGACTTTGCAGGGTAAGGAGAAAAGAAAGCTGCTGATAAGCCAGAGCATAAGGAGAGCTGGAAAACTGGCACACACTCCACCAGAGTCGGCAGGGTCAGCAAGCCCCTGAACCCCTGAAGACAAGAGCAATCTCCTTAGGAAGGGATAGACATGGGGACTTGTGACATGGCTCTTCTTTATGGTTATACTAACACTGTCAATGAACTAGACCTCACTGATATCCACAGGGCATTCTGCACACCAACAGCGGAAAGCACCTTCTTCTCAAATGCACATAGATTATTCATGAAGACAGACCATATTCTTGGATACAAACCAAACCACAAGAAGGTCAAAAGAATGGAAATTACACAGAAAATGTGTGAGTATGTAATAAAATTAAACTAGAAATTGGTAATGGAAGAGTATCAGAAAAACCTTCAAATATTTGAACAAGTTATTTCTAAATAACTTGAGGATCAAAGAGGAAGACTCAAGAGAAAATTTTTTTAAAAAGAATTAAAGGAAAATGAAAATATGATATGTAAAAAATTTATGGGCTTCATCTAAAACAGTACTTATGTGGAAATTTACAATTTTAAATGAACATTATAGAAAACAAGACTGCCAAATCAAATGAATCAAATATCTAAAGATCCACCTTAAGAAATGATAGGAATAAAGCAAAATAAACCCAAAACTAACAGAAGGAAGCAAATTATGAGAGCAGACATCACTGAAAGAGAAAAACAGAAAATGCAGAAATCCAATGATCATAAAACTAGTTCTTTGAAAAACTTTTAAAAAATTGATACAGCTCTAGCCAGAAGGACAAAGGAAAGAGAGAGAGAGAGAGAGAGAGAGAGAGAGAGAGAGAGAGACAACACCTACTGGGAATTTCAGAAAAGAAAAGAAGGACATCAATACTGACCTCAGAGTCATTCAAATGACAAGTAGATAATAGTATTAAAAATTCTATGGCCATCAGTTCAACAAATTAGACAAAATGGATTAATTGCTCAAAGAAAAAAACTATCAGAATTTACTTTAAAAGTATTATGAGGAGAGGGAGCCAAGATGGCGACATGAGTAGAGCAGCGGAAATCTCCTCCCAAAACCACATATATCTATGAAAATATAACAAAGACAACCCTTCCTAGAATAAAGACCAGAGGACACAGGACAATATCCAGACCACATCCGCACCTGAGAGAACCCAGCGCCTCGCGAAGGGGGTAAGATACAAGCCCCGGCCCCGCGGGAGCCGAGCGCCCCTCCCCCCAGCTCCCGGCGGGAGAAGAGCAGGCAGAGCGGGAGGGAGACGGAGCCCAGGGCTGCCGAGCACCCAGCCCCCACCATCCGGGCCAGAGCGCAGACACAGTACGTGCCCAGGGGGCCCTGGATGCTAGGGAAACAGGGCAGCAAGAACAGTGAGTGGACACCAGAGGCCTGGCACAGGAGGACACCAGAAAAGTGAGCGGCCATTTTTTTTTTTTTCTGTTTCGTTTAGGCGAGCGCTTTTTGGAAGTCTTAAAGGGATAGGAACCCCAATACTAGGGAAACAGGGCAGCAAGAACGGTGAGCAGAAGCCTGAGGCTCGTGCTGGAGAATAAAGAAAAACGAGTGGACACTTTTTCTTTTTTTTTTTAATTAAACATTTTTTTTTGTGGTTGTTTTGTTTTGGTGGGTGCTTTTTGGAAGTCTTAAAGGGGCAGGGAGGGACACTTAATCCAGAGGTAGGGAATCTGGGGATCTCTGGGCACCCTAACCCCTGGGCTGCAGGGAGGAGGGAGGCCCCTTACGGAGATAAATAGCCTCCAGGCCGCTCCCCCTCCAACGTGAATCCACCACTTTGGAGCGGCCGCCCAAAACAGGTCATGCCCACAGAAACAGCGGAGATAAACTCCATAGCAGCAAGGCAGGAAGCAGAAGCCCTGTCTGCGCGCAGCTGCGCAGCACAAGCCACTAGAGGTCGCTGTTCTCCCAGGAGAGGAGGGCCACAAACCAACAAGAAAGGAAGTCCTTCCAGCCGTCACTCATCCCAGCTCTGCAGACTATTCCTATCACCATGAAAAGGCAAAGCTACAGGCAGACAAAGATCACAGAGACAGCACCAGAGAAGGAGACAGACCTAACCAGTCTTCCTGACAAAGAATTCAAAATAAGAATCATAAACATGCTGACAGAGATGCAGAGAAATACGCAAGAGAAATGGGATGAAGTACGGAGGGAGATCACAGATGCCAGAAAGGAGATCACAGAAATGAAATAAACTCTGGAAGGGTTTATAAGCAGAATGGACAGAATGCAAGAGGCCATTGATGGAATTGAAACCAGAGAACAGGAACGCATAGAAGCTGACATAGAGAGAGATAAAAGGATCTACAGGACTGAAACAATATTAAGAGAACTGTGTGACCAATCCAAAAGGAACAATATCCATATTATAGGGGTACCAGAGGAAGAAGAGAGAGGAAAAGGGATGGAAAGTATCTTGGAAGAAATAATTGCTGAAAACTTCCCCAAACTGGGGGAGGAAATAATCGAACAGACCATGGAAATACACAGAACCCCCAACAGAAAGGATCCAAGGAGGACAACACCAAGACACATAATAATTAAAATGGCAAAGATCAAGGACAAGGAAAGAGTTTTAAAGGCAGCTAGAGAGAAAAAGCTCACCTATAAAGGAAAACTCAGCAGGCTAACATCAGACTTCTTGACAGAAACCCTACAGGCCAGAAGAGAATGGCATGATATATTTAATGCAATGAAACAGAAGGGCCTTGAACCAAGGATACTGTATCCAGCACGACTATCATTTAAATATGATGGCGGGATTAAACAATTCCCAGACAAGCAAAAGCTGAGGGAATTTGCTTCCCACAAACCACCTCTACAGAACATCTTACAGGGACCTCTTGAGATGGGAGCAGTCCTGGAAAGAGCACAGAACAAAACACCCAACACATGAAGAATGGAGGAGGAGGAATAAGAAGGGAGAGAAGAAAAGAATCTCCAGACAGTGTATATAACAGCTCAATAAGCGAGCTAAGTTAGGCAGTAAGATACTAAAGAGGCTAACCTTGAACCTTTCGTAACCACAAATTTAAAGCCAGCAATGGCAATAAGTACAGATCTTTCAATAGTCACCCTAAATGTTAATGGACTGAATGCACCAATCAAAAGACACAGAGTAATAGAATGGATAAAAAAGCAAGACCCATCTATATGCTGCTTACAAGAAACTCACCTCAAACCCAAAGACATGTACAGACTAAAAGTCAAGGGATGGAAAAACATATTTCAAGCAAACAACAGCGAGAAGAAAGCAGGGGTTGCAGTACTAATATCAGACAAAATAGACTTCAAAACAAAGAAAGTAACAAGAGATAAAGAAGGACACTACATAATGATAAAGGGCTCAGTCCAACAAGAGGATATAACCATTCTAAATATATATGCACCCAACACAGGAGCACCAGCATATGTGAAACAAATACTAACAGAACTAAAGGGGGATATAGACTGCAATGCATTCATTCTAGGAGACTTCAACACACCACTCACCCCAAAGGATAGATCCACCGGGCAGAAAATAAGTAAGGACACGGAAGCACTGAACAACACAGTAGAGCAGATGGACCTAATAGACATCTACAGAACTCTACATCCAAAAGCAACAGGATACACATTCTTCTCAAGTGCACATGGAACATTCTCCAGAATAGACCACATACTAGGCCACAAAAAGAGCCTCAGTAAAATCCAAAATGTTGAAATTCTACCAACCAATTTTTCAGACCACAGAGGTATAAAACTAAAAATAAATTCTACAAAGAAAACAAAAAGACTCACAAAGACATGGAGGATTAACAACATGCTCCTAAATGATCAATGGATCAATGACCAAATCAAAATGGAGATCCAGCAATAGATGGAAACAAATGACAACAACAACACTAAGCCCCAACTTCTGTGGGACACAGCAAAAGCAGTCTTAAGAGGAAAGTATATAGCAATCCAAGCATATTTAAAAAAGGAAGAACAATTCCAAATGAATGGTCTAACGTCACAATTATCGAAATTGGAAAAAGAAGAACAAATGAGGCCTAAGGTCAGCAGAAGGAGGGACATAATAAAGATCAGAGAAGAAATAAATAAAATTGAGAAGAATAAAACAATAGCAAAAATCAATGAAACCAAGAGCTGGTTCTTCGAGAAAATAAACAAAATAGATAAGCTTCTAGACAGACTTATTAAGAAGAAAAGAGAGTCAACACAAATCAACAGTATCAGAAACAAAAAAGGAAAAATCACAACGGACCACACAGAAATACAAAGAATTATTAGAGAATACTATGAAAACCTATATGCTAACAAGCTGGGAAACCTAGGAGAAATGGACAACTTCCTAGAAAAATACAACCTTCCAAGACTGACCCAGAAAGAAATAGAAAATCTAAACAGACCAATTACCGGCAACGAAATTGAAGCGGTAATCAAAAAACTACCAAAGAACAAAACCCCCGGGCCAGATGGATTTACCTCGGAATTTTATCAGACATACAGGGAAGACATAATACCCATTCCCCTGAAAGTTTTCCAAAAGCTAGAGGAGGAGGGGATACTCCCAAACTCATTCTATGAAGCTAACATCACCCTAATACCAAAACCAGGCAAAGACCCCACCAAAAAAGAAAACTACAGACCAATATCTCTGATGAACGTACATGCAAAAATACTTAATAAAATATTAGCAAACCGAATTCAAAAATAAATCAAAAGGATCATACACCATGACCAAGTGGGATTCATCCCAGGGATGCAAGGATGGTACAACATTCAAAAGTCCATCAACATCATCCACCACATCAACAAAAAGAAAGACAAAAACCGCATGATAATCTCCATAGATGCTGAAAAAGCATTTGACAAAGTTCAACATCCATTCATGATAAAAACTCTCAACAAAATGAGTATAGAGGGCAAGTACCTCAACATAATAAAGGCCATATATGATAAACCCACAGCCAACATTATACTGAAGACCGAGAAGCTGAAAGCATTTCCTCTGAGATCAGGAACTAGACAGGGATGCCCACTCTCCCCACTGTTATTTAACATAGTACTGGAGGTCCTAGCCACGGCAATCAGACAAAACAAAAAAATACAAGGAATCCAGATTGGTAAAGAAGAAGTTAAACTGTCACTATTTGCAGATGACATGATATTGTATAAAAAACCCTAAAGACTCCACCCCAAAACTACTAGAACTGATATCGGAATACAGCAAAGTTGCAGGATACAAAATCAACACACAGAAATCTGTAGCTTTCCTATACACTAACAATGAACCAATAGAAAGAGAAATCAGGAAAACAATTCCATTCACAATTGCATCAAAAAGAATAAAATACCAAGGAATAAATCTAACCAAAGATGTGAATGACCTAATCTCTGAAAACTACAAGTCATTCTTAAGAGAAATTAAAGGGGACACTAACAGATGGAAACTCATCCCATGCTCATGCCTAGGAAGAATTAATATCGTCAAAATGGCCATCCTGCCCAAAGCAATATACAGATTTGATGCAATCCCTATCAAATCACCAGCAACATTCTTCAATGAACTGGAACAAATAATTCAAAAATTCACATGGAAACACCAAAGACCCCGAATAGCCAAAGCAATCCTGAGAAAGAAGAATAAAGTAGGGGGGATCTCACTCCCCAACTTCAAGCTCTACTATAAAGCCATAGTAATCAAGACAATTTGGTACTGGCACAAGAACAGAGCTACAGACCAGTGGAACAGACTAGAGACTCCAGACATTAACCCAGACATATATGGTTAATTAGTATTTGATAAAGGAGCCATGGACATACAATGGGGAAATGACAGTCTCTTCAACAGATGGTGCTGGCAAAACTGGACAGCTACATGTAGGACAATGAAACTGGACCATTGTCTAACCCCATATACAAAAGTAAACTCAAAATGGATCAAAGACCTGAATGTAAGTCATGAAACCAGTAAACTCTTGCAAGAAAACATAGGCAAAAACCTCTTAGACATAAACATGAGTGACCTCTTCTTGAACATATCTCCCCGGGCAAGGAAAACAACAGCAAAAATGAACAAGTGGGACTATATTAAGCTGAAAAGCTTCTGTACAGCAAAAGACACCATCAATAGAACAAAAAGGAACCCTACAGTATGGGAGAATATATTTGTAAATGACAGATCCGATAAAGGCTTGACGTCCAGAATATATAAAGAGCTCACATGCCTCAACAAACAAAAAACAAATAATCCAATTAAAAAATGGGCAGAGGAACTGAACAGATAGTTGGCCAAAAAAGAAATACAGATGGCCAACAGACACATGGAAAGATGCTCCACATCTCTAATTATCAGAGAAATGCAAATCAAAACTACAATGAGGTATCACCTCACACTAGTGAGGATGGCTGCCATCCAAAAGACAAAGAACAACAAATGTTGGCAAGGCTGTGGAGAAAGGGGAACCCTCCTACACTCCTGGTGGGAATGTAAATTTGTTCAACCATTGTGGAAAGCAGTATGGAGGTACATCAAAATGCTCAAAACAGACTTACCATTTGACCCAGGAATTCCACTCCTAGGAATTTACCCTAAGAATTCAGCAATCAAGTATGAGAAAGACCAATGCACCCCTATGTTTATCGCAGCACTATTTACAACAGCCAAGAATTGGAAGCAACCTAAATGTCCATCAATAGATGAATGGATAAAGAAGATGTGGTACATATACACAATGGAATACTACTCAGCCATAAGAAGAGGGAAAATCCTACCATTTGCAGCAACACGGATGGAGCTAGAGGGTATTATGCTCAGTGAAACAAGCCAAGCAGAGAAAAAGAAATAGCAAATGATTTCACTCATCTGTGGAGTATAAGAGCAAAGGAAAATCTGAAGGAACAAAATAGCAGTGGAATCACAGAACCCAAGAATGGACTAACAGGTACCAAAGGGAAAGGAACTGGGGAGGATGGGTGGGTAGGGAGGGATAAGAGGGGGATGAGGAAGGGGGGTATTATGATTAGCATGCATGGGGGGGTGGGAGAAAGGGGAGGGCTGTACAGCACAGAGAAGGCAAGTAGTGATTCTACAGCATTTTGCTATGCTGATGGACAGTGACTGTAAAGGGGTTTATAGGTGGGACCTGGTATAGGGGAGAGCCTAGTAAACATAATATTCGTCATGTAAGTGTAGATTAGTGATACCAAAAAAAAAAAAAGGCAGTTCGTGTGTGGTGACCTCCAATGAGTTCTTCACAAGGGTATAAAGGGCATATAAAAGTGTAGGCAAATGGTCTGTTTGTGTTTATACAGAGGATCAAAGCCTAATTGGGCTACCCCGAAAATGAACTAAGATACGATATGAAAAAGAACTTCCAACATCAGCACTCTCTGGAAGACTCATGCCAGAATATGAGCATCAAAAAACCCCAACAACAATCCACGCACTGCTACAGCTGTAGATGCACTCATCCCACCAGTTCCTGGACTTGCCATGGGAATGAAGAAGGAGATATCTAAGCTGGCCTGTGCATACAGTAAAACAACAAATTTGACTGCATCTATACTGTTGGAACTCAACCAAGAATTAGGAGAAGTGCAAATTGTAGCGCTCCAAAATCTTACAACTACAGACTATTTACTGTTAAAAGAACATATGGGATGTGAACAGTCCCCAGGAATGGGTGGTTTTAATTTGTCTGATTTCTCTCAGACTCTTCAAGTTCAGTTGGACAATATCCACCATATCATAGATAAGTTTTCACAAATGCCTAAGGTGCCTAACTGGTTTTCTTGGCTTCACTGGAGATATCTGGTAATTACAGGTGTGCTTTGGTTATGTAACTATACTCCTGTTATGTTAATGTGTGTATGCAATTTAAGTAGTAGCTTAAAACCTATACATGCTGAAGTTACTCTACAAGAAGATATGTCAAAGAAATAATCAATCTTCCCATGTTTTCTTCCGCCTGCTACTTCTATAGTTTTTCTTCTTCCTCCCTAATTACAACCCTTAAATAGAATTCGTGCCTCATATCAAATTTACCGAGTATCATAATTCTTCCAAGTGGTAAAGATACCTCAAGACAAATGCTGGGCATAGAAGCCACAGGGCATAAATCTGCAAAGAAGTAAAAAGCTAACCTTTTCAAACAATAAGGCTTCTCTCTCACTTACCAACTTTACATTTCCCTGTATGGCCCAGGAAGATGACTGGTTAGCCAGAGACGGGTAAGATTCCTCAAGGGAGGAACAACCTACGACAGGCACAGTCACAGGGGGGTCATCAGGTGAGAAATTGGGGATCAACAGAGGTGAGGCTTAGAACCTCACCCCCCCTGTTCTGAGAGAAATCTTCTGCATCCGTGGATGTTTTATTGCCCTTGTCTAGCTTAGATTAACACATAGTCTACAGGCACACACCTGATCATCTACATTTGCTCTCTTACAACACTAAACTATGTTTTCTACCTTTATCTTGTATCTACCTACCACTTCAGCATTTTATTAAAAATAATAATAATAAAGAGAGAAATGTGGTATCCACATATAAATCAAGTATAAAAATCAAATGAGTATTCATATTTGAACTGACTGTTTATAGTTAATAATGCATGAGCAAAACCAAAATTTCTGTGATTACTGCCCTTGTACTGTTCACCATGTAACTTATTCACTATGTAAGAATTATTCATGTTCACCATGTAACTTATTCAATATGTAAGAAATAGATATAGAACTATTTCATAAATCTTTTTTTTGTAGATAATTATTTTTTATTAAAGGGTAGTTGACACACAGTATTACATTACATTAGTTTCAGGTGTACAACACAGTGATTCAACATTTATATACATGATAATTCTAGGTACCAGCTATCACCATACCAAGTTATTACAATATTTTGACTATATTCCTTATGCTATACATTATATCCCAGTTACTTATTTATTTTACAATTGGAAGTGTGTACTTTTTTTGTTGTTCTTCTGAGGGCATCTCTCATATTTATTGACCAAATGGTTGTTAACAACAATAAAATTCTGTACAGGGGACTCAGCGGTCAATGCACAATCATTAATCCACCCCAAGCCTAATTCTCGTCAGTCTCCAGTCTTCTGAAGCATAATGAACAAGTTCTTACATGGTGAACAAATTCTTACATAGTGAATAAGTTCTTACATGGTGAACAGTGCAAGGGCAGTCATCACAGAAACTTTCGGTTTTGTCACGCATTATGAACTATAAACAATCAGGTCAAATATGAATATTCGTTTGATTTTTATACTTGATTTATATGTGGATCCCACATTTCTCCCTTATTATTATTATTATTATTTTTTTAATAAAATGCTGATGTGGTAGGTAGATGCAAGATAAAGGAAGAAAACATAGTTTAGTGCTCTAAGAGAGCAAATGTAGATGATCAGGTGTGTGCCTGTAGACTAAGTGTTAATCCAAGCTAGACAAGGGCAATAAAACATCCACGGATGCAGAAGATTTCTCTCAAAACAGGGGGTGTGAGGTTCTAAGCCTCACCTCTGTTGATTCCCAATTTCTCACCTGATGGCCCCCCTGCGACTGTGCCTGTCTTAGGTTGTTCCTCCCTTGAGGAATCTTACCCGTCTCTGGCTAACCAGTCATCTTCCGGGGCCATACAGGGAAATGTAAAGTTGGTAAGTGAGAGAGAGGCAATATTGTTTGAAAAGGTTAGCTTTTTACTTCTTTGCATATTTATGCCCTGTGGCTTCTATGCCCAGCATTTGTCTTGAGGTATCTTTACCACTTGGAAGAATTATGATACTCGGTAAGTTCGATATGAGGCATGAATTCTATTTAAGGCTTGTAATTAGGAAGGAAGAAGAAAAGCTATAGGAGTAGCACACGGAAGATAACATGGGAAGATTGATTATTTCTTTGAAATGTCTTCTTGTAGAGTAACTTCAGCATGTATAGGTTTTAAACTATCCATTAAATTGTGTACACACATTAACACAGTAGGAATACAGTTACATAACTAAAGCAGACCTATAATTACCAGCCATCTCCAGTGAAACCAAGAAAACCAGTTAGGCACCCTAGGCATTTGTGAAAACTTATCTATGATATGGTGGATATTGTCCAACTGAACTTGAAGAGTCTGAGAGAAATCAGACAAATTAAAACAACCCATTCCTGGGGACTGTTCACATCCCATAAGTTGTTGTTTTAACAGTAGATAGTCTGTAGTCGTAAGATTTTGGAGCGCTACAACTTGCACTTCTCCTAATTCTTGGTTGAGTTCCAACAGTATAGATGCAGTCAAATTTGATGTTTTACTGTATGCACAGGCCAGCTTAGATATGGTCTTCTTCATTCCAATGGTAAGATCAGGAACTGATGGGATGAATGCAGCTACAACTGCCTGGATCTTTGTTGAGGTTTTTTGATGATCATCTTCTGGTATGACTCTTCCAGAGAGTGCTGATGTTTGAAGTTTTTCTTCATATCGTATCTTAGTTCATTTTCGGGGTAGCTAAATTAGGCTTTGATCCTCTGTATAAACACAAACAGACACTTTGCCCACACTTTGATATGCCGTTTATACCATTGTGTAGAAATCACTGGAGGTCACCACACAGGAACTGCATTTTTTTTTAAGAGAAAGGAATATTATCAGAAAAATGTACCTCCATAGCCGATCATCTGACACCCTTTAAATGATCAAAATTAAGGATATTTAAAGCATGCATTAATCGTTGATTTACAGTTAGCTTTATCCTATCAGGAAGTAATCCCCCTTTTCTTTTTTTCTTTCTTTCTTTCTTTCTTTCTTTCTTTCTTTCTTTCTTTCTTTCTTTCTTTCTTTCTTTCTTTCTTTCTTTCTTTCTTTCTTTCTTTCTTTCTTTCTTTCTTTCTTTCTTTCTCTTTCTTTCTTTCTTTCTTTCTTTCTTTCTTTCTTTCTTTCTTTCTTTCTTTCTTTCTTTCTTTCTTTCTTTCTTTCTCTCTCCCTCTCTCTCTCTCTCTTTCTTTCTCTCTCCCTCTCTCTCTCTCTCTTTCTTTCTTTCTTTCGTTTTTGTTATTATTAATCTACCCTTACAGGAAGAATATTATGTTTACTAGGCTCTCCCCTATACCAGGTCCCACCTATAAACCCCTTTACAGTCATTGTCCATCAGCATAGCAAAATGCTGTAGAATCACTACTTGTCTTCTCTGTGTTGTACAGCCCTCCCCTTTCTCCCACCCCCCGATGCATGCTAATCTTAATACCCCCCTTCCTCATCCCCCTCTTATCCCTCCCTACCCACCCATCCTCCCCAGTTCCTTTCCCTTTGGTACCTGTTAGTCCATTCTTGGGTTCTGTGATTCCACTGCTATTTTGTTCCTTCAGATTTTCCTTTGCTCTTATACTCCACAGATGAGTGAAATCATTTGCTATTTCTTTTTCTCTGCTTGGCTTGTTTCACTGAGCATAATACCCTCCAGCTCCATCCATGTTGCTGCAAATGGTAGGATTTGCCCTCTTCTTATGGCTGAGTAGTATTCCATTGTGTATATGTACCACATCTTCTTTATCCATTCATCTACCGATGGACATTTAGGTTGTTTCCAATTCTTGGCTGTTGTAAATAGTGGTGCGATAAACATAGGGGTGCATGTGTCTTTCTCATACTTGATTGCTGCGTTCTTAGGGTAAATTCCTAGGAGTGGAATTCCTGGGTCAAATGGTAAGTCTGTTTTGAGCATTTTGATGAACCTCCATACTGCTTTCCACAATGGGTGAACTAACTTACATTCCCACCAGGAGTGTAGGAGGGTTCCCCTTTCTCCACAGCCTCGCCAACATTTGTTGTTGTTTGTCTTTTGGATGGCAGCCATCCTCACTAGTGTGAGGTGATACCTCATTGTAGTTTTGATTTGCATTTCTCTGATAATTAGAGATGTGGAGCATCTTTCCATGTGTCTGTTGGCCATCTGTATTTCTTTTTTGGCCAACTATCTGTTCAGTTCCTCTGCCCATTTTTTAATTGGATTATTTGTTTTTTGTTTGTTGAGGCATGTGAGCTCTTTATATATTCTGGACGTCAAGCCTTTATCGGATCTGTCATTTACAAATATATTCTCCCATACTGTAGGGTTCCTTTTTGTTCTATTGATGGTGTCTTTTGCTGTACAGAAGCTTTTCAGCTTAATATAGTCCCACTTGTTCATTTTTGCTGTTGTTTTCCTTGCCCGGGGAGATATGTTCAAGAAGAGGTCACTCATGTTTATGTCTAAGAGGTTTTTGCCTATGTTTTCTTGCAAGAGTTTACTGGTTTCATGACTTACATTCAGGTCTTTGATCCATTTTGAGTTTACTTTTGTATATGGGGTTAGACAATGGTCCAGTTTCATTGTCCTACATGTAGCTGTCCAGTTTTGCCAGCACCATCTGTTGAAGAGACTGTCATTTCCCCATTGTATGTCCATGGCTCCTTTATCAAATACTAATTAACCATATATGTCTGGGTTAATGTCTGGAGTCTCTAGTCTGTTCCACTGGTCTGTAGCTCTGTTCTTGTGCCAGTACCAAATTGTCTTGATTACTATGGCTTAATAGGAGAGCTTGAAGTTGGGGAGTGAGATCCCCCCTACTTTATTCTTCTTTCTCAGGATTGCTTTGGCTATTCGGGGTCTTTGGTGTTTCCATGTGAATTTTTGAATTATTTGTTCCAGTTCATTGAAGAATGTTGCTGGTGATTTGATAGGGATTGCATCAAATCTGTATATTGCTTTGGGCAGGATGGCCATTTTGACGATATTAATTCTTCCTAGGCATGAGCATGGGATGAGTTTCCATCTGTTAGTGTCCCCTTTAATTTCTCTTAAGAATGACTTGTAGTTTTCAGAGATTAGGTCATTCACATCTTTGGTTAGATTTATTCCTTGGTATTTTATTCTTTTTGATGCAATTGTGAATGGAATTGTTTTCCTGATTTCTCTTTCTATTGGTTCATTGTTAGTGTATAGGAAAGCTACAGATTTCTGTGTGTTGATTTTGTATCCTGCAACTTTGCTGTATTCCGATATCAGTTCTAGTAGTTTTGGGGTGGAGTCTTTAGGGTTTTTTATGTACAATATCATGTCATCCGCAAATAGTGACAGTTTAACTTCTTCTTTACCAATCTGGATTCCTTGTATTTTTTTGTTTTGTCCGATTGCCGTGGCTAGGACCTCCAGCCCTATGTTAAATAGCAGTGGGGAGAGTGGGCATCCCTGTCTAGTTCCTGATCTCAGAGGAAATGCTTTCAGCTTCTCCCTGTTCAGTATAATGTTGGCTGTGGGTTTATCATAGATGGCCTTTATTATGTTGAGGTACTTGCCCTCTATTCCCATTTTGTTGAGAGTTTTTATCATGAATGGATGTTGAATTTTGTCAAATGCTTTTTCAGCATCTATGGAGATTATCATGCGGTTTTTGTCTTTCTTTTTGTTGATATGGTGGATGATGTTGATGGACTTTTGAATGTTGTACCATCCTCGCATCCCTGGGATGAATCCCACTTGGTCATGGTGTATGATCCTTTTGATGTATTTTTGAATTCGGTTTGCTAATATTTTATTAAGTATTTTTGCGTCTACGTTCATCAGGGATATTGGTCAGTAATTTTCTTTTTTGGTGGGGTCTTTGCCTGGTTTTGGTATTAGGGTGATTTTGGCTTCATAGAATGAATTGGGAGTATTCTCTCCTCTTCTATTTTTTGGAAAACTTTAAGGAGAATGGGTATTATGTCTTCTCTGTGTGTCTGATAAAATTCCGAGGTAAATCTGTCCGGCCTGGGGATTTTGTTCTTGAGTAGTTTTTTGATTACCGTTTCAATTTCTTTGCTCATAATTGGTTTGTTTAACTTTTGTGTTTATTGCTTGGTCAGTCTTGGAAGGTTGTATTTTTCTGGGAAGTTGTCCATTTCTTCTAGGTTTTCCAGCTTGTTGGCATATAGGTTTTCATAGTAGTCTTTAATATTCTTTGTATTTCTGTGGAGTCTGTCATGATTTTTCCGTTCTCATTTCTAATTCTGTTGATTTGTGTTGATTCTCTTTTTCTCTTAATAAGTTTGGCTAGAGGCTTATCTATTTTGTTTATTTTCTCAAAGAACCAGCTCTTGGTTTCATTGATTTTTGCTTTTGTTTTATTCTTCTCAATTTTGTTTATTTCTCATCTGATCTTTATTATGTCCCTCCTTCTGCTGACTTTAGGCCTCATTTGTTCTTCTTTTTCCAATTTTGATAATTGTGATGTTAGACCATTCATTTGGGATTGTTCTTCCTTCTTCAAGTGTGCCTGGATCGCTATATACTTTCCTCTTAAGACTGCTTTCACTGCGTCCCACAGAAGTTGGGGCTTTGTGTTGTTGTTGTCATTTGTTTCTATATATTCCTTGATCTCTATTGTGATTTGTTCATTGATCCATTGATTATTTAGGAGCATGTTGTTAAGCCTACATGTATTTGTGATTCTTTTTGTTTTCTTTGTAGAATTTATTTCTAGTTTTATACCTTTGTGGTCTGAATAATTATTTGGTAGAATTTCAACATTTTGGATTTTACTGAGGCTCTTTTTGTGGCCTAGTATGTGGTCTATTCTGGAGAATGTTCCATGTGCACTTGAGAAGAATGTATATCCTGTTGGTTTTGGATGTAGAATTCTGGAGATGTCTATTAGGTCCATCTGCTCTACTGTGTTGTTCAGTGCTTCCGTGTCCTTACTTATTTTCTGCCCGGTGGATCTATCCTTTGGGGTGAGTGGTGTGTTGAAGTCTCCTAGAATGAATGCATTGCAGTCTATTTCCCCCTTTAGTTCTGTTAGTATTTGTTTCACATATGCTGGTGCTCCTGTGTTGGGTGCATATATATTTAGAATGGTTATATCCTCTTGTTGGACTGAGCCCTTTATCATTATGTAGTGTCCTTCTTTATCTCTTGTTACTTTGTTTATTTTGAAGTCTATTTCGTCTGATATTAGTACTGCAACCCCTGCTTTCTTCTCGCTGTTGTTTGCTTAAAATATATTTTTCCATCCCTTGACTTTTAGTCTGTACATGTCTTTGGGTTTGAGGTGAGTTTCTTGTTAGCAGCATATAGATGGGTCTTGCTTTTTTATCCATTCTATTACTCTGTGTCTTTTGATTGGTGCATTCAGTCCATAACATTTAGGGTGACTATTGAAAGATCTGTACTTATTGCCATTGCTGGCTTTAAATTTGTGGTTGTGAAAGGTTCAAGGTTAGCCTCTTTAGTTTCTTACTGCCTAACTTAGCTCGCTTATTGAGCTGTTATATACACTGTCTGGAGATTCTTTTTTTCTCTCCCTTCTTATTCCTCCTCCTCCATTCTTCATGTGTTGGCTGTTTTGTTCTGTGCTCTTTTTAGGAGTGGTCCCATCTAGAGCAGTCCCTGTAAGATGCCTTGTAGAGGTGGTTTGTGGAAAGCAAATTCCCTCAGCTTTTGTTTGTCTGGGAATTGTTTAATCCCACCATCATATTTGAATGATAGTCGTGCTGGATACAGTATCCTTGGTTCAAGGCCCTTCTGTTTCATTGCATTAAATATATCATGCCATTCTCTTCTGGCCTGTAGGGTTTCTGTCGAGAAGTGTGATGTTAGCCTGCTGAGTTTTCCTTTTTAGGTGAGCTTTTTCTCTCTAGCTGCCTTTAAAACTCTTTCCTTGTCCTTGATCTTTGCCATTTTAATTATTATGTGTCTTGGTGTTGTCCTCCTTGGATCCTTTCCATTGGAGGTTCTGTGTATTTCCATGGTCTGTTCGATTATTTCCTCCCCCAGTTTGGGGATGTTTTCAGCAATTATTTCTTCAAAGATACTTTCCATCCCTTTTCCTCTCTCTTCTTCCTCTGGTACCCCTATAATACGGATATTGTTCCTTTTGAATTGGTCACACAGTTCTCTTAATATTGTTTCATTCCTAGAGATCCTTTTATCTCTCTCTATGTCAGCTTCTATGTGTTTCTGTTCTCTGGTTTCTATTCCATCAATTGCCTCTTGCATCTTATCTATTCTGCTTATAAATCCTTCTAGAGTTTGTTTCATTTCTGTAATCTCGTTCCTGGCATCTGTAATCTCCCTCCAGACTTCATCCCATTTCTCTTGCGTATTTCTCTGCATCTCTGTCAGCATGTTTATGATTCTTATTTTGAATTCTTTGTCAGGAAGACTGGTTAGGTCTGTCTCCTTCTCTGGTGCTGTCTCTGTGATCTTTGTCTGCCTGTAGCTTTGCCTTTTCATGGTGATAGGAATAGTCTGCAGAGCTGGGATGAGTGACGGCTGGAAGGACTTCCTTTCTTGTTGGTTTGTGGCCCTCCTCTCCTGGGAGAACAGCGACCTCTAGTGGCTTGTGCTGTGCAGCTGCGCGCAGACAGGGTTTCTGCTTCCTGCCCGGCTGCTATGGAGTTAATCTCCGCTGTTGCTGTGGGCGTGGCCTGGCTCGGGCTATTGCTCCCATATGGTGGAGCTGCGTTGGAGGGGGAGCGTCTGGGAGGCTATTTATCTCCGTAACGGGCCTCCCTGCTCCCTGCAGCCCAGGGGGTTAGTGTGCCCAGAGATCCCCAGATTTCCTACCTCTGGACTAAGTGTCCCTCCCTGCCCCTTTAAGACTTCCAAAAAGCACCCGCCAAAACAAAACGACAACAAGAACAAGAAAAAAAATTAAAAATAAATAAAAAAAGAAAGGAAAAAAAAAAAAGGTCGCTCACTTTTCTTTTGTTCTCCGGCACCGGCCTCTGGTACCCACTCACCTGTCTTGCCGCCCTGTTTCCCTAGTTTTGGGGTCCCTGTCCCTTTAAGACTTCAAAAAGCACCCACCAAAACAAAACATAACAAAACAATACAAAACAAAAAAATGGCCACTCGCTTTTCTTTTGTTCTCCGGTGCTGGCCTCCGTTACCTACTCACTGGCCTTGCTGCCCTGTTTCCCTAGTATTGGGGTCCCTGTCCCTTTAAGACTTCCAAAAAGCACTCACAAAAACAAAACAACAACAACAAAAACAAATGGACACTTGCTTTTCTTTTGTCCTCTCCGGCCTCCGGTGCCCGCTCACTGGTCTTGCTGCCCTGTTTCCCTAGTATCCAGGACCCCGCGCATGCACTGTGTCTGCGCTCTGGTCCGGGTGGCTGGGGCTGGGTGTTCGGCAGTCCTGGGCTCCGTCTCCCTCCCGCTCTGACTCCTCTTCTCCCGGGGAGCTGGGGGGAGGGGCGCTTGGGTCCCGTGGGGCTGGGGCTTGTATCTTACCCCGTTTGCCAGGCGCTGGGTTCTCTCAGGTGTGGATGTGGTCTGGATGTTGTCCTGTGTCCTCTGGTCTTTATTCTAGGAAGAGTTGTCTTTGTTATATTTTCATAGATATATGTGGTTTTGGGAGGAGATTTCTGCTGCTTTACTCATGCTGCCATCTTGGCTCTGCCTCCTATAGATGCTTCTTAAACAAAATCTCAGTCAACTGTTTTAGATATTGACAAGTTAATTCTAAAATCTATATGGGAATTCAAAGAAATTAGAGTAGTTCCAATAAATCTGAACAAGAACAAAGTTGGAAGACCCAGTTGATCAATGGGGTTCATGAAGGGTAGACACAGATCAGTGGAATAGCAGACAATGTCCAGAAACAGACTCACACAAATCTAGTTGATTAATTTTTGACAAAAATGTAAAGGCATTCAATGGACAAAGGATAGGCTTGTCAATAAATGGTGTTGTAACAACTGGACATTCATGTGCAAAAATATGAACACACACATACTTCACATTTTATACAAAGGGGCCATAGATCTAAATCTAAAATTTTAAATTATAAAACTTCCAAAAGAACATATAGAAGAAAATCTGATACAATAACAAAAGTATGATCCATAAAAAAATAAAACCTGAGAAATTCGACTTTGCCAAAATTAAATTCTTAGCTTTGAAAAATATGTTGTTAAAAGAATGAAAAGACAAGCCACAGGCTGGAAGAAAATGTTTTAAAAGTCACATATATGATAAAGGACTTGTGTCTAGAATACACAAAGACCTCTTAAAACTCAGTGATAAGAGAGAGTAAAGTACACAATTTTGAAAATTGTGCAAAACATCTGAGCAAACACTTCAACAAATAAAATGTAAGGATGGCAAATTAAAAGATGCCTATCTGACAACATTGCCAATATTTGTCCTTTGGAAAGTGAAATTAAGAGCACAATAGAGAACCCTGCACACCTATAAGAATGGGAAAACAAACAATGAAACAAGGACAACACCAAATACTGGCAATGATGCAGGGCACCAGGAATTCATTCATCACTGGTGGAAATGCAAAATGATACTACAGATTTGGAAAACAGCTTGTTATAAAATTAACCATACACTTACACAGTTAGGCATTCCCATTCCTGGGTGTTTACTTAAGGGCATTCAAAGCCTTCCTCACACAAAAACCTGCACGCCAGTGTAAATGGCAGCTGCTCAGAATAGTTTCAAACTATAAACAGGCAAGATGCCCTTCAAAACGTAAAGAATAAACAAACTGAGATGTCCATAAAATGGAATAATACTAAGCAATACATAAGAATGGACTATGGATTCACTCAGGAATGATGATGAATCTTAAATGTATTTTCCTAAGTGAAGGAAGGCACCCCTCCCCTTTTTAATCATTCTGAATCAGTATCTCTGGGATAGGACCTGGGAATTTGCCTTTTTCCAGCCATTCCCCAAGTGATTCTAATATCACCAACTTGAGACACAGGTGAGTAGCTCCGTTGGGACAGGCATTCACCCCAGACTTTATTGATCAACAGTCTTGACTGACAGACCTACAAGAAAAAGGATCAGGTGGCTGGAAACGGGGGAATCCCGTGTGTGCTGGAGTAGGGGAGGGAATTGTACAGGTTCAGCACTTCTTTTGCAGCGTGTTTTATCTTTTGGTTTACTTGTTTGTCCCTGAGTAAGACAGATGCATGTGGAAAACCTTTTCTTATGTTTTATATTCTCATGGCTTAGTACAATTATAATCATATAGTAGGAACTAAATATGTGTGTTAATATGAGTGAATAGTCACAAACTACAGATCTTTTCCTTCTATAACTTTGGGAAACTCACCCAACTTCTCTCTCTGTTTAGCCAGTTACAAAATATAAATCATCATAATAACAACAACATAGTGTTCTTATAAGGATAAAAGGGGCTGATACATGCAACTTGCAAAAAGTAGTGCCTGACACATAGCAAGTGCTCAAGAAATGTCAGTTGTTATCTCGTGCTGCAGAATAACATGATTTGTGGTCTTGTGCAGTATGTGCCTCACAGCCTTGGAAGGAAAAGCCTATCTGCTGCTTTGTTGCTAGGGAAACACAATTCTTTACCAACAGACTGATTGAATAAAACATTTTCAGGGATTTGGGGACTTGCATTCTTAACTTCTATGTTGCTAGAAGTAACTGTGTTTGAATAATTTCTTTTCCTTCTCTCAAAGTTTCTATTTTTGAGATTCTGTGTTATTACATTTTCTAAAAGCTCTTTCTTCTTTTTGGTCTGACAATCAAAATCTTCCCAAATAAGTGTAAAAGACTCAATAGTGTTTCATTAACCTCATGTATAGAAAAGACAGAGTCACTTTACCTCCATTGGAAGTTATACTGGCTTGAACTATCATTGATACTTTTAGTCTTCTTTACTTACCCAAATATAGGCACAAAAAAAGCATTTTAATAAAATGGCAAATTTTTTTTCTGTTAACAGTTAAAATGGCAAATTTTATCAAGTCCTAATACACTCCCTTTTGTTAGAAATAACAGAACACCCCAAATACATAACTGATTAAGTCATTACATTCATTTCTACAGCTATCACTTTAGATTTTATCACCACAATCCAAACCTCATTACCCTTCTATTCTGCAATATGATAGCCACTAGCCACATCTGGCTATTTACATAAAATTACTTTAAATTAAATTAAATTAAAAATTCATTTCCCTAATTTCACCAGTCACATTTCAAGCTCTCAATAACCACACGTGACTAGCGGCTAACTGTACTGGACAGAGCCGATACGGAACATTTCTATCACCATGAAAGATCTACTGAAGAGTTCAGTTGTAGCCAGTTGTCAGTGAGAAACATTGGATTTTGTCTCTCTGCTCTTTAGAGGGCAGTTCTGGAGTGGTTAGTACTTTTTTTCTATAGTGTTTCCCATCTTTATAAATGACACAGAAGATGAACTGAGAAGTATCCTTGTGAGGTCCATGCACAGCTCCGAATGTGCAGCAAGCTGGTCACAACGGAAAGCTTTAGTTCTGTGTAGGCCCCAGGGCAGAACTCAATTAAAAATAACTTTGCACCTGCTCATTTGCTGAACACCATGAAGAAAGGGAAACAGGCTTCTGCACTGCTCCCTGAGTCGCCTTACCTGCAGTCACCTTCTCCCCTCTGCCCGTCCTATGCACCTGGTCTGCTGTCCCTAAGAAGGGATGGAGGTCAAGTTGTGTCACATTGTTGTGGTTCCGAATCTATGAATTCTACAGGATGCTTCTGCAAGTCAACCAGTTTCTTCTTTAAGAAATTAGAACACCAACTTAGTAAGTTTCAGCTCATCAGAAGTGAGCTACCTTGCTCAGATGCCAGGTCCTGCAGCTACATTGAGGATGCAAGAGAGGATGAGGCTGTTTATGGTTTAAGCACAAGCCAGGATTGGAACAGGTGAGGATTCTGAACTGCGGGAGTGTAACATGAGCATATAAGATGACAGAGGGAGGGAGTAATGGCAAAGGGGTTTCTAAAGGACCATTCGAGACCACCAAGACAGACTTCCCACAGGGCCTGGGCAGCTGTAGGCATCAGCTTGTTGGTAGGTCTCTGCACTGGACTTTCTTCCATGTGGAGGAGTTCAACCAGGTGGCATGTGGAGGGGCCCAGGGGTTGTGTTTAGTGTGACAAGGTACAGTGGTCAATCTGAGGTAGAGGTGGACACTGCTGGACTCTGCAACTGGTAGGGATCACAATGGGGGCGTTTCTTTTTAAAAAGGTGTAGAGACAGAAAACAAGTATACATTGCTCAAAGAGGTGACCCGGCAGGGACCCTGACCAGGGCCAGCACCCCAAGCCTAGCAGTGTCCTGGGCTTTACCAGGCTCACGAGGCTGCCCATTTCACAAAGTCCAGTAAAGCTGTAGCTGTCATGTGCACAGGACCGTCACAGGCACAGTCCCCGGGAGGTGAAGTGAGAGGCTGCTAGCTGTGGATTCAGAGCAAGGCCCGTTTGTTATGGGGCCCAAGGGCATAATGGAGTCCAGATCTGATCACCCCCAGGGTTCCATTCTTTGAGGGGTAGTATCTGATTTGGACACATCTCGTAGGTGCCTGGCATGATGTCCTCTCACCCAGAAGGCCGCTGTGCCCCACCTCCTGTAGGAAGCTTCCACTTCCTCTACCTGACTTCCTGTTCACGCGGGAAGACTCACAGCACCTCCCCGACCTGCTGTCCACTGGGGACAGGTTTTTGCATCTCTTCTGATTCTACTGGGGAAACGAATCTATACACTTGAAGTTACTCAGCAATACCTTGGACATAGTATTTTTTTTAATAAAAAATGTCTTAAAGAATAAGCAGAATGCCTACTTAATTTTAAGCACATTGAGGACATATCTCACCCCAGAAGAATGGGATTTTTTATTCCTGCCAATGTGCTTTGATTGTCTACTGACTGGGGAACCGTAAGAAAGTTGAGGGACACCTGAGCCTGCCCCGCCTCAGCTGGAGGCCAGTCCCCTAGGTGTCCTGTAGCATGACTTCCAGCCCACCTAGCTAATGGAGGCAACAGGTATTTCTGCTTGTGTGTGCAAGCTTAAGAGCACAGCCTGTTTTAGCAGTGGATATCTGATAGCAAGTAATACTCTGTTCTAATAATAAAACAGTGAGAAATGAGAAAATAAACCAAACCAAACAAAAAGAGTGGTCAACAATGAAAAGAAAGCAGATGCAAGGGCTTCCTTCGTCTTCTGAGATAATTACCTGATAGCACATCCGTCCCTCTGCTGTGCCTTAACTCTCCTTCAACTCCGTGAGGAATTTGTTCTCCTCCACAGTTCACACGAAGTCAGAGGGAGCAGTTCGTCAGCGGGTCTGGGTCTCTCCTGGGCATGTCTGATTGCTTGTCCTTACCTTCCCCCCAAATCACTCCCAGAGTTTTTCTGTAAAGGAGCTCCCCTTCCACGCATCCCAGTCTCTCTTGAAGACTCCCACTGACGCCCTGCCCAACAGCCAGGAGTGGGGAGGAGGCCCACCATCTGAGCTTTCTGCATGACAAAGCCAGGAACTTCTGACGGACACTAAGGCAGCTTCTCCTTCTCTGGATTTCTTTCTATTTATTTTCGGATGATCCTTGCAGTAGGCAAAACAATGGCCCCCAGAGATGTCTAGGTACTAATGCCTGAACCGTATGACTATATTACTTACATGGAAAAGACTTTGCAGGATATGATTAAAGTAGGGATCTTGGGATGGGAGAGTATTCTGCATTATCTGGGCAGGCCCAGTCTAATCACAGAAGTCCTTATTTATTATAGAGGGAAACAGGAGCGTTGGGGTGAGAGAACTCCATGCGGTGATGACAGCACGAGTCGGAGTGATTCAGGGCCCCAGACCAAGGAACTTGGGTGGAAGGCAAGGAATGGGTTGTCCCCTCGAGTCTCCAGGAGGAAGACAGCCCTGCAGACACCTTCACTCTAAGTCTTCTGAACTATAACACAATGGAGTGTTGTTTTAAGCCACTAATTTTGTGGTTATTTGTTACAGCAACAATAGGAAACTAATATGAGATCAGAAACGTTTGCTTTGACCACAAAGCAATATCGTGAATAACAGTAATAATAATCTACACAAGCTACTTAATCTTTATGCCTATTTATAATATAATAAGATGATTTATACAGATCATTAAATGTTTGGTATATAAACTTTGTAACAATTTTGTCTTTAAATTAGAATGCTAAATGTGGTAAGACACAAGCTCCTTGGTAGAGAGAACCATACATGATACTGCGCTGAGGCCACCAGTTCTTGAGTCCTAGTCCTGTTTTTCTTACTGGAATGTGACCTGCAATACACTTCTGAGCCTTCTAGCTTTAATGGGCCTGGACTAAAATGGAATTTTTAATCAAGTTTGAATAAAAAGTAAAAAAACAACAATCCCCCCTCCCCCCACAGTTTTTGATGACTGTAGTTCATACCAAGAGATAATCAAGTAACAACTTTAAAAAAAAAATACCAGGTCAGAATCATTCCACTGGGGAAAGCAAAGGTGCAGGATGGTGTCCTGGTAATAGCCCACTAGCGAGACCACAGGACAGGCTGTCAGAGCCAGTGGGTGTGTGTGTGGGTGTCCTAAAGGGCATCTCTCAGCACTGCCTTCTTTTCAGGAAGCTCACATGTCAGATGTGCTCTTAAAATCTATGCTGAAGAGGATAAAAACGATGTGATTTTTCCTGTATTAAAAAAAGAATGTAAGGAAGGAGGGAAGGAAGGAAGGAAGGAAGGAAGGAAGGAAGGAAGGAAGGAAGGAAGGAAGGAAGGAAGGAAGGAAGGAAGGAAGGAGGGAGGGAGCCCACGTGCATGCTGCCAGCAGGTCTTGACCCCTGGGCATGAAGATGAGCATCAAAATCACACTGTGCCATCACTGTCCTTCACCAACCTGGCCGCCGTAATTGTTGTAAAGACTGAAGCTGGCCCTATTATAAGTGTCCCATAGGATTGCTGAATGGAAGCCGTGAGATATGTACATCCCTCCCTGTTTGGCAGTCATCTGCGAGACTAGAGACACATGAGCAGCACGCGTCAGTCTCAAGGAGAACTCGGGTGGAGTAGAGCCAGTCCAGGGGCACAGAGCCCCTGCTTCCAGTTACTGCCAGATGACACCTTGTTCTTCCCCATCCACAGTCAATAAATTCGCATCTTGACAGGCTGTCCTCACTACTTGTAGCTCAAGGAACTGAGGCTATTCCTGACCTACGGCCCCAGGAGATGCAAGACTGCAGGGTATTGGCCTGGTGCTTGCCTCACGGCTCCTCCCTTTCTCTGCCCGCAGTGCTAACAGTGTTCTCCACACCCCTGGGAGTGGTCTCTGAGTGCTTGCAGCCTTGGACTGACTTTTACACTCGTCAAAATGCCTCAGATGTGGGTTTAGGGCATTCATGGCTTCTTGAGCCCACCAGCATTAGGGTGCAAACCTGTTCTCCAAAGCCAGCTTAGCTTATAAGAGTGCACCGGTATTGGAGTCAAAGGCCCACCTAAGAAAAATTTTATTTGCCTTGTTCTGCTGCATATATATCTCTGTGCATGCACTTCTACTGGAGACAAGGAAGGTACAAGTGACTGATCTGCAACAGGATTCAGATACTGACAACTTCCTTGGAAAAAAATACTATAATAAGCCATTAATACATCTAATAGTACCTCATTTCTTTATGTCCTTTAAAGAAGATTGGGAATTTAGCATGCACTTATTTTTTTCTCCATATTCCTCACCTTTCCAGGTCTTTGTCAGTAAAATGGGTTTGGAAGTGGAGATGATTACTAATATTTCACAGAAAGCTACATGGATAGAAACATTTCCAACCTAGGAGTTACTATTTCAAGATGTAGATTCACGATGGAGGGCATGCCTTCCAAAGACATTTTAGAGTGGGAAGGGTATCACCTATCTTGGGTTATTTTAGTATCTTTGTACCTGAGGCACAAAGATAAAACCAGAGGTGTGATCTTTTCAGAGGAACCTTGTCATAAAAGGAAAGACAAAGTTTGCCATCACATAAACCCATGACTGAAGCGCCACCTACTGGGACTTATCATGACTTAGTTTTCAGCCTGTTTTATGTCTCTATGTTTGGAAAACCCCTAAATATAGAGGTACTTCTAAAATGAAGCCATAAATTAAATCGCTCAAATGACTAGGAAGTTGGTGTTCACTTAAGGATCAGATACATACATGTCAGCACCAGCTCAGACTGAACCACCTTCTGCCTGGCTCCTCTCTCTGACTTGGGCGGGGCAGTCAGAGCCCACTCTGGTGCTCCTCTGCTCTCCCCAGGGACTGGCCATGCAGGACCGCCAGGGTGTGTGTGCAGGGAATTCTTTCAATGAACTCTTCTGCTTCATGCCCAGGGAGACTCAGCTGCTCCACCGGCGGCAAACAAAGGTGCACACAACGTGGCTGGCATGCAAGCCAGCTCAGCTGGGAAGGAAGGTGCATTTTTGTCGCTTCCAATGAACAATTTCACACACCTAATGAGCAGGATGAGCAGGAGGATAAAGGCCAGGCCATTACAACGATGTGGTCCTTCAAGGAATGACTTTCCCCATCACCTGATTTCTCACGTTGAAGGACTGTTTTCAATGTGGGAGAAAAGCCTCCAAAGGAGCGTGAGAATGTGGCTCAGCAAGGAGCGGATCAACACCACCCTAGCCGGTGAGTCACGGCCCCCACCACACAGCTCATCCTGTGAGTGGGAGCTGAGACTTCCCACAGATCTCCCTTTGCAATTCATGATTAAGAAAAAAAAAAAACATATCTTGAGAAATTAGGAACTTGAATCCCATCGAGCTTCAGGCTTCCTTCCAGCCTCCTGCAACAGGGGCAGCAGCAGATCTGACCTTCTCACATCCTCCAAGCTTGTCCCTCCACGGGCCCGTAGGGAGCCCAGGCCTCTTCTGTACCCACTAATGTACAGACATAAACACAGGTCACCTGCAATTTAGGTGTCTTAGAGCTTGCTAAGAGATAATGATCAGTTTTAGAAGAAAACTCTAATGGATCCCAGCATTTGTCATGTATGACATCATTTTGCTCTTCACTGCATGGAAAGCAAGGACCCCCTCCCCCTCCCTGCATTTGCAATGATGCCTCAGTAACATTGCTCCACTTCATTAAGGTATTAGGGGAAACTGACAAAATATAAGATGCTTTTCAATTATTTTTGTTTCCAGGAGATAAAAGTAGCCCAACTTAAAAATAAGGTATGACTTGCTTGGGCCAAATACTATTGGGCAGTTGCATTGACTTAATCTCTACCTAATGAAAGAAAAATTGGGATCCTGATCTCCTGAGTAACAACTGCTGAGAAGAAGCCTCCTGCCAGGGGCAAAAGTTTCAAGATACTTGGCTGCGTTATTACTGGGGAACAAAACCCAATGTGGCAACACTGAAATGTTAAAACTTGGCCCAGTTGTGTGTTCCTGAACCATCTGTGGTTCCTGAGTGTTCTCTCCAACAAGAGACACTGTCCGTATGTCAGAGAGAGGTTTCCAGATACTTCGGAACGCACATACAGTACTCCGCCTGCTCTTGGACAGGAATGGCGATGGGGATATTCTTGCTACCCAGCCTGAAAGTGATAAACCAAGAAGGCCGAGATTATAAAGCGGACTCTAGTAACCAGTCAATTCTGTTTTTGTACATTTAGAGACAATGTGGAAGACAGGCCTTGAACGATGATTCATACCAAAGAAATATTGAAAGGCTTAAAACCTATGCTAACAAGTTGTTTATAGATTTAAGCTGCCCCTTCTGTTAACAACATGAGATAATTTCACAGTTTCTCTAAACCACCAAGTACAGACTAAAGTGGGTTTAATAGTTCAGTGAACTGACAATCACAGAAAAATACATAATTCTCTCACATGTTAGGATTTAATAGGCAAAGTTATTTATGGACTTGAAATTACTCTAAGATATGGGAATAAAAATCTTAATCCTGGTAGTGTCAGTGAGGAAGATATGCATATTCAAGGTCATGAGGAAATTTGGGGGAAAGCGTTCTGTATATTTTGATATCCCCTCTTTGTGTAACTTGTTAAATTGGTGTCTAATTTAGTCTCTAAGCTGAGGGGAGAAGAATTCGATGGGATATTCTTAATGTAGCCAATATTGCAATCATAGGAAGTACCATGATCTTTGCTATTTGAAAGCACATTATTAAACCAAGGAACAGATTATGGAAAGCAGTGTTTCTATAAGCATACTTTTTTCTTAGATCCCTAGATTCAATCTGTTTCATGTGCCCATATGTGTATTTGGTTGCAGATGACATGGAAAATTATGAACAGTGAGTATTTTTCTAAGTAGGGAAACATCATCATGAGGTATAAAATAGGAATTATTTCTGGAAAAATAGTCAGTTGGTAGAGTGAAAAATTAAGTAAGAAATTCATTCCACTCAGCAGATAGGCAACTATATTTACACAAGCTTTCTTCTTATGCCACAGTCTGGCTAAGCTGAAGTTTACTAAACTCTTGTCATTTGACTGAGTAATTAAGTTTTGTCTTAAGAAAAATAATGCTTGGCAAATTATTCCTCCTGATTGAAAAAAATGACCATTGGCAAAAAATGACATAGTAGAAAATAGTGGGAAACAGAGATGCCCAGAGAACTTGGCAGCAAAACTGGTGGGCTGGTCTCAGCCCCTGCAGGGTGTGATGACAGGAGACCATAGTCTGAGTGGCTTATAAACAGCAGACATTTATTTCCCACAGTTCTGGAGTCTGGCTAGTCCAAGGTCTAGCTGAGGGACTTCCAGGTTCACAGATGCTCTTCCTGCAGTACCCACACATGATCGGATGGGCTGGCCAGCTCTCTGGGGCCTTTTAGCAGGGCACAAATCCCATTCACAGCCTAATCCATTCATGCACAGCCTTCATGACTTAATCACCTACCAAAGACCCCCACTTCCAAATACACTGGGGTTGAGTATTTGACACAGGAACTTTGAGGGGGCATTGAACATTCAACCTCTGGCAGGGCCCTTACCGTGCTGTGCTCTTGTGTAGTGCCAGCTCTCCCCTGGAGAGGCTCACCACCTGGAGGGTTCTTGAAGGCCTGACCCAGGGTATATCTATAATTTATTGCCACCTCTACACTGTTCTGAGGCAAAGCCTGCAAAATTCCTGTTTGCTGAAGATAGCCAAGGATGACTGTGATTTTGTATAAATTAAAATATTTGCCACTTTCATTTTCAACCTCCTATACCATGTGCCCTTTCCTTCGTTAGGTGACCCCAATATTCAGAACCTTGAGCCTTCTAAGTCACTAAGCTGTTTTTTTTTTATGGAAATAGGAAAACATCCAATATCAGCTGTTCATATTTACTGCTTATTACTTCATTAGAATTCAGGGTAGATTAGATTCAATTAGATTAAATACAATGTTCTGAAAAAGCATTTAAATTTGGGGGCTCTTTCTCACTGTAGAATAAGGGATTTATTATCATTGGTTAAAGGAATATCAGGTATTTGTAAGAAGAAGAAATATCCTAGAGAACAAGAAAATGTTTTTGCTTAAGTAGACTAAAAATAAATATTTTACAAGATAATAGAGAAAAAAAATTCTGGTTTTCAAAAGCTCTTCTCCAAAAATCCCTCTATTTTTCTATAAGGGTGAGTGACAGACTGGCTCCTGGGTAGGTAGTCCCAGGAGATACGTGGATTAAAGAAGTTTGGGAACTAAGAATTCGTCCTGTCCAAGCATGTGACTGTAGCATAGATCCAATCCCATGCTCCCTTTATTCCAAGATTTCTGAATACATTTGGATACATTTTAATACTATTGTTTAAATTACATTCTGGAATTCATTCATTCAGCGGGTGTTAATTGGGTGTTCACCATACTCCAGATAGTATTCTGCATGTTTAAGAAACACCACTGACTGAAACAAAAACTATTTCTGCCCTCACAGAGCTTATATTTTAGCATCGAAGAGGCAAACAATAAGGACAAAAATCATAAGCAAATTACAGAGTATGTTAAGAGGTGGCAAGAGCTAAGGAAACATTTCATCAGTGCTTAGGGCTCTGGGAGCACGGGGAAAGGGAGCCACATTGAACAGGCTGGTCCAGGATGGGCCTCCTTGGAAGGGGACACTGAGGAAAGAACCGACTAAGTCCAGGCATTTGTCCACATGGATATCTTCAGGAGAGGTGCCCAAGCTGAGGGAAAGCGGTGCAAAGGCTCTGGGAAAAGAATGCCCGTGTGATGAAGGAGCAGAAAGGAGGCTCGTGTGGCTGGAGCCCCGGGAGTTAGGTGGAGACACACGGGAAGGCTCGGGGACCTGTGAGGGTTTGCGGAGCTCGGGCAGGTAAGGCCTGTCAGCCACTGCAAGGACCTTAGCTTGTTCTCTCAGAGGGATCAGGAGGCACTGGAGAGTGTTAAGTAGGGGAATGAGTCATCTGATGTAACTCTGTTTTTTTAAAATCATTGCCCTTGCTGCTGGATCTAGAGCTCAAGAGAGAGGCTTGAGCCTAAGATGTAATTCTGAGAGCCATTAGCTTGGATGAGATGATGTAGAAAGTGAGAGAGAGAAGAGACAAGGACCACGGGCTGAGCCTCGGGGGCTCGGGTGTAGAAAGGTCAGGATGAAGGAGAGGAGTTAACAAAGAGGCCTTAAAAAGAGGCGGCCAGCCAAGCGGGAGGAAGCCAGGCAAGCGACGTCTCCTGGAAGCCAGGGGAAAGCCTTTCCTGCGGACCGGAAACGAGGATCACCACCATGACCTCATTTCCTGCCCAGCTGCGGACTCTTTCACACGGGCACCGTGAGTTCCTACGTTTTCCCTAGAGCTTTGAAACTCTCTCACATGCTAGCTATACTTTTACACTCAAACAGGATGAGATAGGTCACCTGGTATTAGGTTCATCATTTTACAGAGTTAAAATCAGAGGTGCAGGGAAAGAAGTGATTGGCTTTCAAATCCCAAAACCCATAAGCGAAAGAGCCAATATTCTAACAGTTTTCCAAGTTTAATCTGGAGTTCTTCCTTTTACCACTTTGTGCGGGAAAATCTGACTGTACTGTTGTTTGACCTGGGTGTTTGGTGTGCACGGGGTGGGGGGCACAGAAGCTTCCTGACTTTCAGGACATTTGGCCTACACTCAGGGCATTCCTCTATAAATTATAAGTGCCTTCTTTGCTATTCAGCTGACTGGAAGGGCCTTTACTCAGAATACTTATAAAAGGTCTATGGACACATAAACGTGTTTAAAATGTTAACTAAAATTTCCAGCCAGTGAATGCCAAATGAGCCTCTCAAGAACAAGGCTGATCTTGACCCTGCAATGCAGGGAGCTGGGTGAAAGCGTTCTGTCCAGACTGCTCTTGTTAAAATCCAGTTTCCACAGGTTGTTTATAAATAGTATTTGGGGCAAATTCCATTAAGTCTTTGTACTTCACAACTTCTCATCTGTAAAATGGCATAAAGATAATTATAAATGGAATTTCATAGAAATTTGAAATATGAGAACCAAGACAATACATGTAATGTATTAATAAGGGGTCTCATGCAAAAAAGCACTTGTTAATTTTAAGTTTTATTTCTGTTTCTCTGTTAATCAGTTTCCTGCACGAAGTTGGTACTCAGTGTCTTACAAAGGAGAAGTGAGAGAACAAATGAGTGGAGTGCTAACCCAATGGTATGGATGCAATGCTATAAAGAAAATCAGCAGACACTCTTAATGCCACTTGGGTTCAGACCAATGACCACCTGAGGGAAAGGAATCACATGAGGAGCGTTTACTACAGCTTAGTCATGAAACAAGGATGACAAGCCTCAAAGGGATGGTCATGGAAGACTGGGCAGGTAGAAAGGATGTTTGAGCATGTGTAAATGCTGGACACATGTGACCTGTTTCATAGTTATGCTCCTGCTAACATGCAAAACAGACAGACTTTGGAAGCCATGGAGATACGGGACAGAAAGAGGGTGAAAAAAATGAATCCATGAGCTCTCAAATGTAAGTTAAGTGATTTGATTCAGTTTCCTTCCATACTTTTGAAGATGATGTTTTTCTTCTGTACACATAATAGGTACAAGAGTCAGAAAGTAGTAAAAAACACCTAAGTAGGATATTTATCACTGAGATGGGGAGAAAAAATGCACTTAGGTATTGCACAAATTGGCATTAAAGTTTATTCCTAAAAACTCTGAGAGGTGTCTATTTGTCAGCAAGTAGGAATGTCATTTTTGCTTCTAATAGAGGTCCTTATTTCATTCTCTGTGTATTTCTCCACCCAAAGCATAGCTTTGGAGAAATAGGAAATGATATTTCCACTCAAACTCTATCATTTCGTATTAGACAATTTTAATTATTTAAAAATAAGTATCTCTGGGCCCCAGTTTCCTTATTTATAATATGAGATATTAATCCAATCAAGATACTTGTTTTGAGTATATATATATGAAGTCTAATGAAAGAACCCAGTAATGTACGTGCCTAATTTAAAGTCATGGTGTTAAGATTTATTTCATTTTCTATAATGAATAGCAAAGCTAATCTTATATTTTAAGTCCTAAATACCAAAAAAGTGAAGACTTTCTGAACTTTCTAATTGAATTCATATTTATTTTGTACATGCTCAACACATTTGTCACTTTCTTTTATTACAACATGTTTTAAGTTGAATTATAATTATTCGTGTGTCTGTATATAAGTTGTAATAAGTGTAAGTTATAGAATCTAACTGTGGATGATTAAATAAAAAAGAGAGGGACTTACTTATAGAATATTGTTCCTTCTTGAAACTCTACTAAAAGAAGTAAATAATTTGTTAAAGGAATATACTCAGAAACCCAAAGGAATAAAAGAGGGGAAAACATCAATAAGATTTTGAAGTCCAAAAGATATTGAGAGTCATAATAGCCTTTGGAGACCCAAGAAATGTAAATTATAAGCCGGTAGAGAGAGATTCAGTAAAACTCTCAGGCCTGTCACTCTTCTCAACACATAAAATGTAAATGACAGACTTTGAAAAATATTAGAAGATTCTTCATTAGGTGAGATGAGAATCTCCAAAAGGAATGGAAAAAACAAATCATAAAGGTAGTGACAAATTGGGTTTTCTCACTACAATGCCTCAGTCACATCATCATACCATGAAATGTATAGTCAACAAGCTCCAGATGTTTGTAGAGAAGCTCCAATCAGCTTTTTAATCTTAAATCTGAGTAGTCAGCCAAGGCTCATACATCTGTGGAAAGCCTCTGATACGAGAAAGATCAAAACAAGAGAAAGAAGCAACTTGGAGAAAAACAGAGATATGCATGGCACAGAGATTAAAATGTCTAAAAATGAGCTAGCAGCAATAAGCTCAGAGAGTAAAAGGCTGTATTACATTTGTGAAAGCAAGAATAGAGTGCTACATGTAAAAGGAGAGAAAGAAATTCAGAAGGAAAAATAATGCTCCTAGAAATTCAAAACGGACTGCATATATTAAAAACTCAATGGATGGACTGAAAGATAAAGTTGGGAAAAATCTACCGGAAATTAAAGTCAAAAGAATTTTAATGGGGAGAAAAAGAAAAAACACAAGAATATTAAGCAATCATTCCAGAAAGTCTAATAGCCAAATAATAGGAGTTCCAGATATTGAAAAAAAGAATGAAAAGATTGACACCTGAGTTTTAAAGACCTCTTCCAGAAATTGAAGAATATACATTGTCAGACTGAGAGATTCCATGGGTGTCTGAAAATGAGGCAAAAATGGATCTGAATCAAGGTACTTCCTAAAAAGTGAGGTAATAGAAAAATATATATCTATTTATATATATACATAAATTCCTAAGTGATAAGAGCACTAACGGTATCTCCTGTTCTGCTGTCGGCTGCCTGCTAGATGGGGCTGCTCACCAGAAGGGCCAAGCCATGATGAGAAGCTTGGGATTTTCACCCCATCCCCCACCTCTTTATGTCTCTAGAGAGGGGCGAGGTGTTGAAAATGGAGTTACTGACTGATCATGCCTTTGTGAAGAAGCCTCCTTAAAAATTAAAAAATTACAGGGTTCAGTGTGTTTCCAGGTCAAGGTCACATCCATGCAGTGGGAGGGTGATGCACCCCAACTCCGTGAGGACATTAGCTTCTGTCCTCAGGACCCTCCTGGGTCTCCCCTGTGCATCTTTTCATCTGGCTGTTCTTTGGTATCCTTTATGACAACCTTTAATAAACTAGTAAACATAAGTAAGTGTTTTCCTGAGTTGTGTGAGCTGCTCTAGCAAATTAATTGAACCCAAGGAGGGGGTCTTGGGAACCTCAGATTTATATTGGATCATTCAGAAGCATAGGTGACAATGTGGACTTTCAGATGACACCTGAGTTTGGGGGCAGACTTGTGGAACTGAGCATCTAATCTGTGGGATCTCATGCTATCTCCAGGTAGACAGTATCAGAATTGAGTTAAATCATAGGATATCTTACTGATGTTACAGGGAATTGCTTGGTCAGGGAAAACCCCAGACCCATTTGGTGACCAGAAGCCTAAGAAGTGAAGTGTTCCGCAATAAAGGAGACAGGGTTTCTAGGGTAACTAGGAATAAAGGAGACGATTTTAAAAGCTTCTAGAGGAAAGCAAGGCAAAAGGAGTTACAAAGGATTAAAGGAAAAATTGGCTTCAGTCTTCTCGATATTGATACAACAACTTTGAAGACTATTGAACAGCACCTTTAAAATTCTGAAAGGGGGCTGCTCCCCATAGACAGTTCTATACTCAGCAAAGTATGTGATGAATGAAAATAAAACTAATAATTTCATGTATTCAAAATTTCAAAAAAATTGTCTTCTGTGATCCTCTCTCAGAAGTTATGGAAGGATATAACTCCCAAAATGGAAAAATAAACCAAAAAGAGGCATACACAGCATCCAAGGAACAGGGAATCCCAAGGGTGATGGGAAGGGCAGCTCAATATGGTAACAGGGTACCAGGTCTCTTTAAAAAGGAACCAGTCTGGATTGCAGCATTCAGAAAGCCCAAAAAGAAATGCCTCCAAGAAGATTGATAGAATATGTTAAATTTAAGGGGATCTAAGAGGGAGAGATGGATGAATTATTGATAAGGGAAGCTGAGCAAACCACAACTAAAATATGATTATCAATCAGACAAAAGAATGAAATTCAAGAAAGTATAGGTGAGTATATACTACAGGTTTCAGCTCTGAGAACACTGAACATCAATCTAACCAAAATTATGGCTATGTGTGGAATACATACAAGAAAAGTAAGCCAACAGATAATTTACAGCACTAAAAAAAAATCAGTAAATAGCAATATAAACATGATATTTAGATTTATGGAAGCAAATACCAAAATGATATTAATGATATGATGATGGTGGTGGTGGGTGATGATGAAAACTAAAAATGGTGAAAGTTTGGGCATTTGAAAGTTGGAGATGGAGTATTAACTGGTGAGGAGGAGGCTGGTTCTCAAATGCAGTGTCATAGAACTATTTGACTCTTTATATTATGGTCATACATAACTTTGATTAAAATGAAAGCTAAACTTGCAAAGGAAGACTGTTGCATCATTTGGAGGGCTAGAGAAGCGGCTGTTTGGAAGGACATCGCCTGGGCCAGTGCCCCAAATCAGGCATGAAGAAGTATGCAACATAGCCATCACGTGCAGGCAAGAGACCAAGGGACAGCTTCCACTGCCCTGTGGTGGAAACGATTATCTGCCCAGCCTTTGGAGGAAAGGCTCTGCCACTCACTGAAGATCAACGTGCAGAAAGAAATTCTAGGGGCGATCATGAGCCACAAGCTAGAGGACGTTCCCTGGCTTTGCTGGGTGTGCAGTAATTTATATATTCAAAGGGGAAAGAGTGGGAGAGAATACCAAAGCCCAAGGGACCAGACGTCCACAGTAAGCAAATCTTCGGGATGGAAAGTAGATTAGTGGTTGCCTAGAGCTGGGAGGCTCTAGGGACGGGCTGCTAAAGGGTATGAGGTTCCTTGCTGGGGATGAAAATATTCTAAAATTAGATTATAGTAATGGCTGCACAACTGTGGTTGCAAAAATGCTGCAAATATGCTAAAACCATTGAATTTTACAATTTAAATCAGTAAATTTAATGGCATGTAAATTATATCTCAATAGATGTACTAAGTATGGATTTTCTTGGGTCACAGTACGGTTTGAGGCAAGGCAATCTGGATGGATGGCAACAGTGCGAATATTGGCCAGTGGATGTATGCTTATCCCAGGATGACAAAAGCTAAAGGCTATTTGCAAGGGGCACTTTAACATACACTTGAAAGTAATCACAGAAATTTGATTAGTAAAACATTAAGTGTTCATGTATGCATATACACACATATACGCATGTACACATATATACACACGCTTCCTGGTAATTTTCTAGGGGAGTACAGCATCAAGTGAATCTTTGTTGAGCCGTTTAACTTTAATATCTTCAACGCGAACACTCATTTTTCTCTGGGTGCTGCTTTCTTCATCGGCAGTGACGTCTTGCTATTCCCCCGACCAGTGCTGATCTGTACGTGATTCTCGCAGCTTCTGCCGTCAGGGCCACAGCCTCTGGTGCAGGGCAGCGACCTCGCTCGGCTGGTCGTGAGCCAGCCCCGCGGCAGAGGCCCGGACCCCGCGCCGGGGCCTGTGAAGTGCACTTCCATCGGTCCTCCCAGTCCCTGCTGTCCCCAGGCTTGGGCCCCATCGCTCCCCGCTGACGTCCGGTCCCAGGTCTGTGCCCGCCCCCCCCCCCATTGGCACTCGCTGCTGCGGCCGGAGGGGCCCCGGAGAGCGCGTTCGGGGTCCCCGGCCTCAGCTGCCTGGTCGCTCCCACTCCCGTTCTCCCCGCCGCACACGCAGCCCTGTGATGTCAGGAATCCCCGTGGATGGTGGAGCCCTCGCTTCGATTCCCAGCGGAAGACCCCTCGTAACTTCACCCTCCAAACCGAGAAGGTGAACCAGCCCTCAGCCCTCCTCCTGGCCAGTCTCCGTTCCCCAGAGAAGCCGCCCCTCCCCGCCGCTGACCCCGGATCCGGCCCTGGAGGCTCTCCCTTCCCAGCGGGCGCTCTCCCGGGCCTGTCGGTGCGCCCCAGCCCCCCACCGCCACGAGAGACGCTCCCCCGTCCCCCTCCAGGAGCCGGAGTGCTCAGGCAGCGGCAGGCCCGAATCTCCGTGTCTCTGTGTCCCATTATCCTTCACTTCATGCCAAAGTTGCTTCTGCCCTTACCACCCAGCCGATGCCACCCTTGCTGGGAGTCAGCGGTGACTGCCCGCAGCCCAGTCCAGCACTCCCACCGCAGGTGCCCTGTTACTGGCTGTGAGGCTCTGTTCAGTGCCGCCAACTCGCCCCATTCCTCACCTGTGCCATCCCCTTACTTTTACTATGCAGCCCTGGTTTTCCTCATCCAGCTAATTTCCCGTTCCTGCCTATCCAGTGTCCTCATCCTTCATCTCTTCCTAAAGTAACGGCTCCCACCACTATTTTGAGGCCACCTTTCTTCTCTCTCTTCAATTCCTAATCAGTAATCTCATAACTACTATTATCTTGACAGTCAACTAAAAGCTGATGACTCTAAAATTTGAATATGCATCTAAGACTCTACATCCAGCTTCCGTTACATATGCAACGTGGGGACACTGCTGTGTGGGTACATTAGTGACCTTCAGCACAATGTGTCCCAAACTGACATCTACCCATACCTGCTCTTCCTTGCTGGCACCACCATGTCACTCAGTCTAAGTACCAGTGTCAACTCTTATTCCCCTCTCTCCCTCCGTCCCCATATCCATCAAACCTATAACTTTGAATTACTTTATTTCCTATTTTATTTTCCACTTGGTTCCCTCTTGTTCATCCTCCTGGCCGCACTCCTAATTTCAAGTCTTGATTATCCCCTTAGATGACTGAAATAGCAGCTGAACTCACCCCACTTTCTTCCTCTTCAAATTCATCTGCAACACAATTATATTATAATGCAGATTATAAATTCCATCATATCTCTTAACCACTTTTATGTTTTTGTTTTTCTTTTTTATTGAGATGCAATTGACAAATAACATTACACTAGTTTCAGATGTACAACATGATTCAATATATGTGTGTATTGCAAAATGATCATCACAATAAGTCTAATTAACATCCATCACCGCACATAGTACAAATGTTTTTCCTTCTGATGAGGACTAAGATTTATTCTCTTAGGAAGTTTTAAATATATCACACAATATTACTAACTATACTCACCACACTACATTATACAACCAGGACTTACCTGGTAACTGGGACTTTGTACATTTTGATCCCCTTTACCCATTCCCCACACACCCCCACCTTCTACCTCTGAAACCACCAATTGTTCCCTGTTTCTATGAGTTTTGTTTTGTTTTGTTTTGTTCTGCTATTCCACATATAAGTGAGATCACACAGTATTTGTCTTTCTCTTTCCACCTTATTTCATTCAGCATAATGCCCTCCACGTCCATTAATCACTTTTAAAAGGTAACCAATATTAACTACTTTTAAAAGATAACTTTTACTTTTTGGATAATGTACAAACTCCATCACCAGGCACGCAGAACACTATGTACTCTGAGCCCTGGATGGCTTGCCACCCTTAGTCCTGAACTTTGTGTATTTCTACACACATAACCAATTTTTCTTGCCTCTATCTCTTTGCTTCTTTTTACCTACTCCCTGGACTTCATTTCACTCACCTTGTGAACTACCCAGTGTATAAAAGGTTTCAAATGACATTTATTGGAAGAGAAGTAGAAACAAAGAAAAGATAGAGGAAAGGAATTAAGAAGGAAGACTCTCGACGCGACATGGTGGCAGGGCTGCAAGGCTGCAGGAGAGCCAAGGACAGAGGCCCAGAGAATGGCTGTGTGGGAAGGCTGTGCAGACAGAGGGGCCCAGAGGCAGAGACTGGCTTGCTGCCTGCAGACTCTCTCTGAGTGAATGGGATTCTAGTGACTGACCTGCCACCTGGAAATAAAGTTGGGTATAACCCTCAAGTTTTTTTAGAAAAAAAAAAGAAGGAAGACCCTCTCTCCCACTTCTTGTTTCCTTAGGCTTCCCCTCAAATCTGGCTGACTCACACCTCTCACCTAATATTCCTCTCTGGAATCACCACTTTCTGAAAGCCTTCTTTGATCTGTCCCCCTTTCCAAGGGTGGTTAGAAATATTCTTTGCTGGTAAACATTGGTGTGCATGATTTCACCACTGCATGTAGTAGATCACATTACAATTACTGCTGACTGTGAGCTCTGTGAAGGCAGGGATCAAACATGAATTTCCATCTTAATGTTACCAATATACCAAAATGCTGTACTCATAACAAGAACAAGGTCAATGTTTTCAGAATCAATGAATTACTAAATTTTACAAATAATGCCAAGACAAATGACAAATTAGAGGACTAAATGGAAACTTCAGAAACCTGAGAAGTTTCCCCAAAGAGAAGGCTCTCAGGGTACACTCCCAATTAACCTCAGGCTGGCCCAACTTCAAGGGAGGGCCAAAGAATAAGACATGAATAAGATAATTGTGTATCACAGCTGCATCTATAAAACCTGTGTTAATTTTAAGATTTCTAAAATTCCAGAGTATATTCTTAATAAAGTCCTTTAGAAAATGAAAACAATTGAAACAGCGTAATTTTGAGAACTTATTAGACTCAGGAAATATAATTTATGGCAGTGTTTATTAGTCATGACAGATTACAGCAATAATAAAATAATGCGTGCTGCAAAAGAACGAATAGATGGAATGCCTTCAGGGCACTGCATAAGTCATTTAAGATAACATTATGATCATTGATTTTACTTTTATTGCATCTCCATCATCAAAGGGAATTCCTGTGCTTGCTGGGTACACAAATTCAACACTCCCTCAGCAGTTTCACGGCAAGTTAGCATTAAATAATGCACAGAACAAAACATATTAAAATTGTAGTTGTTTTTAATTATTTACTCTAACATTTTTGGCATGGTTATTACTCTTTCCCTAGTGAGTTACCATAGGAAAAACAATTTATAATGCAATAAAAGGAAGTACTAGTAAGGGAAATTTCCAATACTCTATTATTTCAGCTGCTAAATTGTGCAGAATGGAACTAAACTTTGCCATCTTTTAAAGACAATTTGCACGTACCTGCAAGCAGTTTGAACACACTGTGCCTAAAACAGCCAATGCATGTCCACTCAAAGATGCTCTCTCCTTCAGTAGTGTCCAGTGGCCATTCTTAGCCTGGGAAATGTTTGTGATCATATTCCCTTCCCAAGTCTCTGTCTTTTGCTAGTTGTTTAATGCCTCTGTGTTTATCATGCAATAACTATCTAGTCAGCTATTTAGTTTGGTAATTCAGTGCCAGTGCTATCATAGTAAGTTGGAAGGAATACATAGGTGTTAGATAAATGCCAATCTTGGAAGCAGGAACTATAATTTGATAGTTCACTGAGAATGGCTTGGTTGGAATATGGATTTGCATGTGGTCATTGTGCAGAAGTGAATTCTTGACTTCATTATTTCCCTCTGTATAATTGGCCTTTTAAAGTAAACCTTAAGGACAAGAGATCAGGTACCCATGAATGTATCTAATAGATAAATCAGCCCACGCTCATCCTGGGCTCTGAGATGAATCTGTCACAGATGCAAAGTCTCATCATCCCATCTATCGTCGCCCTTTTAACCAGTTCCTTTTATCTGACTCTGTCACTGAATTCACTTTGAACCTCTGGCTAGTACTGTATAAAACGAATCACCTCTATTTTAAGTGCCACAAGAAAGGTTTTTTAAAGTTTGCTAAAAAAAAAAAAAGGAATAAAAAACACACCTAGAATCCATTAGAGGAAAACAGTGTTTATTATTATTAGTTGAATAGTTTAAACTTGAGTATTTACACCTTGAGCTATGAAAAAAATGTTTTTTTCATTTAAAAAGTGCATACATTTGTTGTGTGCATATTATAACTCAAGTATTGCACTAATAGCTATAACAATGAGGAACACTCACAATCCCCCTTCTCATGGTTAAGTTAAATACACAATTCCAATTCACTGATGAATTCTGTAGGAGAGAAAATAAAGACTGCATGTCAATACTGAGGAATGGCATCTAAGTCAATGTTGGGAAGGCTGTTCAGGGTAGGCTTCCCGGACAAGTCTAAGAATAATTGATTGCTAATGTATTTAGTCTTTTGAGGAAAGTCAGGAGGTACAGGAGAGCAGTGGAATGTTCCAGGTGGAGGTTACAACCCGGACAAAGATTTGCACTAAAGTGTGGTCCATTTTAAGAAGGAATTCAGCATCGATGAAGGCTGGGGCACAAGGGTTAAAAGACAAGAGACACAGAGAGGTAAGCAGAGCCTTTTAGATAATGTCAAGGAGTGAAGGCTTTACCCTAAAAACAGAGAAAAGTGACACAAGGGTCTTATGAGAGAAAATTATGTAACATATTCAGCTTTACTTAGATGTTTTTAGATATATATGAAATATAAATTGGAAGGGAACAAAACTGTTGTCATAATGCAGTTAAGAGAAACAAGGGCCTGGTCTAGGGTTCCGTGGATGGAGATGGAAAGAAGTGGATGTAAGTGAAACTCTCTGGGAGGTAATGTTGGGAGGCAAGGCTTGGTGATGGGTTGAGAATGAGAAAAGGCAGTGATGTCCAAGTTTTTGGCTTGGGCATATGAGTTGGCAGTAATATTATTGACTTAGATATAGAAGTCAGGTATATGAACATTAAAAGGATGTTTGGAGTTTTGAAATAATAACGTCTGTGTGATTATGTGGTGAGATTCCCAGATAAAGCTCACAAGAACAATTTGATTGAAAATAAAGACTTCTAGTCAATATAGAGATGTAATGTGCACCTCTGGAGGAAGGAGAAACCTGTAGAGTCAGAAGAAACAAAGTCTTGAAATAGAACTTGGGTCGAGTCAGAAAGACATATGAAGGAGGGTGGGCAGGTACGGCCTGGAGGCAAGAAGAAGAGAGTATGATGTCCTTTGATTCAAAGGAATTTTTTCAAGGGAAAACTACAAGTGTCAAATATCGTAGAAAGCGGAAGAAGGTAATGAACAGAAATGTGCAGAATCAGTAGCAGCGTCACACATTTACAGTTGTCTAGCCAGGTATTTTTTATTTCCCGGGCACATTCATCATCTTTTTCCTTTTGTCTGCCTGTTGTCATAACTAGCTGTTCCATAAAACCAGCCCTACCTGAGCCTTCTCTCCAGCCCTAAACACGTCCCCGGACCCGCGGCAGCTCAGTCAGAGCCACGCACTTTTGCCGGACGTCCTCTTCCTCAGACTTAACCTCTCAGTTTTGTGGTTTCAGGGAACTAGGGTTTTAGTTCTTACTAGAGAACAAAATGAGCTTAGACTAGTGGAAAACATACCAACTTAGTTTAAAGATGGTTGCCAGTTCATGATTTTTGGAAAAATTATTTTCACCCACCTTAATAATTTCTGAGGTAATCAGTCAGAACATCTGTATCCTCCAGAAGGTAACCCCAAATAGGGAAAACATTTTCAAGCCAACATATTTTGTTTTGATACAACCCTAACTCAAGCATACATTTTCGAGTCTATTCCCTGATGTGTCACCCTTCTGAAAGGCTGTACAAAACCTGCATGTGTGATCCAGAATGTCTTCTCAATGGCGTTAGCATAGTATGATTAACACCAATGTTTCTATATTATGTAAAATCCCACTACTATAATGAGGAGAAAAATAAAGATTACAACACTTAAAAAGTTTTACCTTGGCTCTAGTGAATTGTGAAAAAATCTTTATGTGTTAGCAAGAAATGCAGACTTTAATACTAGATTTCATTTAATGATAGAGAATTCCAAATGGAAAGCAAGGCTATAAATATGTAAATACCCTGGAGACTGACGTAAAATTTGAAAACTGTACTTATTCATGAAAGAAAATGTTCTCATGTATTTTTCTTGTAAATGTCTCTGGCTATATTTGCACATCTAGCTACATGCCAGACATTTATTATTTTATGGCAGGAGCTACTTTTCACACATACTGCACAAAAGTTCTTTCTCTGGCTGCAAAAATCACGTGCCAAAGAGTGGGATTAATTTTCATAGCGAACATCAATTAGATATAAGAACAAAATCTGAGGCAGCTAAGAAAAGATCTCAACAGATCTACCTTAAATGTGAATAAAATCCCCTTTAAATCTCTGTAGGCATGCTTTTTTTGTAAACTTTATTTGGTTTCTGAGCTTTACCCAACGCTGACAGGAAGATGGGCTGGAGATTTAGAACGAGAGTGGAGAAATTGAAGTTTTGCCATTAAAAAAGGTTGAGATGCCATCTTAGGAGATTGGACAGCACCTCTACACAGATGGGTTATGCAAGGGAAAGAACTAGGTGGAGGCTGGTGAAACATTCTGGTAATTTCAGGTACCCTCATCTTTCCTTTTAGCACAAAGAGATGATATGATAGAATGAAGCCGTTTCTGTAGCACTAGAATTTGATGATTAATTTAACTGGCATGATATGATAGCTTAAAAAAGCTCTTAGACACCACTTCCTCACTGTCTGTCTCATCCTTCCCTCCTTTCTTTTGCATGTGTGCAAAGTGTTTTGTGATAGCAGGAGCATCACGTAAGTAGCAGGAATGTGCAAAGAAACTTATAAACAATTCAATTATGTGTCTTCATGAGACTATTATGCCTTGATTTATTGATCAGGTTGAATATTTTCCACTTTTTCTGTGGGTTGGAGTAGTAATAATTCACCAAAAGCATCTTTATTGTATTTTTCTTTCACAAGCAGTCATTGAAAATATTTTAAACCAAAGTCAAGCCAAAAGTCTTCCTCCTTCCTTGTTTAAAATTTTGTCTTGTTTTAGAATAATGATATGAATTAAACAGGTTAAAACATAGCATGGAAGTAGTATTGCTTAGCCTAAAATGAGTATTTCAATTTGCTTGATATTCGATTATTCATCAAAGGTTCTCTTGAAGAAAAGGAGAGGAGTGATACTTCTTGTTTCCCATATGCTAAGTACCCTGCGTAGGTACGGTTGTCATGGGTACTGCTTGCTCAGCTCCTGCAGACCTTGACTCGCCAGGGTTCACCGGGGATTGATAGACTGAAACTAAATGTTCCACAACAGCTCATTGTGTTTGCTGAAAGCCTGGCAGGGCAGGCATGACCGAGGAACTCCTGTCTTCTTTGGGGTGTGCTCTGTCAAGATTAGGAAAAGCCATCATCAGTCCATTTACTTTTTACAGCATTTCTGGGCAGTAGGATGGGGGGCAGGGGAAGGGAGAATCATGCAGGAAACGGAAAGGTTGAAAGAAGTCCATAAACCTAAACACATCAACCTCAGTAGGAAGATCATAATCATAATGATCAAAGAAAGTAAATACACTTTGTGAAAGCTCAACTCTGTTAGCTCTAACAACCAGTTTATATAGACTGTAATCTCCTTGTGTTCAAAGACCAGGTTTTACTCCTTTTAGAGCTTCCCAAATTACCTAGTAACACATTGCACCCAGTAGGTGATCTGTAATTGCTTGTTGAATTAATGTGTATCTTTTTTCTAGTTTCTGTTTCCTTTACCAAGAAGTAACTATCCACTGTACCAAGAGCCTACAGGTAAGAGTGATTTTCCGAATAGCTAGCCAGTAGGGCTCCAGCCTCAGCCGTGGGTGTGGGCTTTGCTGATGACATGGGTCTGAGCTGGTCTTGGAAGCTCAGGCTGTATAAGCACTAACCACCATCTAGGGCCAGCAGGCGAGACCTGGGTAAGGGAGGTGGGAGCTGAGGGAGTGGGGAGCAAGGGCTTAGAGCAGTAGCTTTTCACCAGCTGGTACGAATGTTTTTGAATATTTTAACAGCTGCTGTGGACATACTGTCACAGAGGAACTGAATAGCCACCCTGCCCACAGGATATTGGGTAGGATCTTCCAACAGCACAGTAAGATCATGAATGTTAATGTTTCCAACAAGAAACTTTGGCCAGATTCTACCATATTTATAAACAGTCTCCTTGAAAATTTCAAATACTTAACAAGAGCGTCATTAGGTGCGCAAGATGTTTACTGTCTCAGTGAAGCCGATTGCCACTGAACGCAGAGCTACTCCAGGGTCAAAGGTGCAGTCAGGACACAAAGCTGTCTTCAGATGATGAGGGGTAGCTGGGACCAACACGATCAAGTCGGGGGCTGCCTGTGTTGGGCCGCAGACAGAATGTGCTGAGCCGTCTTAAGAGCTACCGGATCAGCTTCAGCAATGGATCCCTTAGAAGAAGGGGAAGAACTTGTACTTGTCAGTAGAAAAGCCACTTGGTATCATATTTAAGTAAGACGATGTCTGGAAACCTGTATAAAGTCAGGATAGTTTTACAGGCTGGCTAAAGACCCGCTTTCAGTGTCAGTACATTACATTTTCTGTCATGCAAATAAACACGACCCAAAGACTGGGTATAGGGTCATGAGAACCGCATATTATCTCCCTTTCCCCAGAACTTTTGGTGGGTTTTGCTCTATTGCTCTCTATTGTAGGGAGCAGGCCACGGAGGGCACGTTGGAATTTATGGACTTCCCTTGCATTTCATGTCTTAGTTATATTTGTCAAGTGCCTCCCTTGTGCTATGGGTCAAATTATGTGCCCAACCCCCACAAATTCATACACTGGAGCCCTGATTCCAGTACCTCCAATTGTGACTCTTTGGAAATAGGGTCTTTAAAGAGGTAATTAAGTAACATGTGGTTAGAATGCGGCTTTATCCAATGTGGTATATTATGAGAAGAGGAGATTAGTACACAGACATGCGCAGAGCCAGCACCGGGTGGAGCCGCCGCGGGGAGGCAATCATCTATAAGCCAAGGAGAGAGGCCGCTGGGGAAATCAACCCCGCCAGCACTTCCATCTGAGCCTCCCAGCCTCCAGAGCTGTGAGAAGTAGGCATCTGTAGTTTGAGCCGCCCTCTCTGATACTTTGCTCTGACAGCCCTAGCGCACTAACACCTTCTGAAAGTCGTCACGCTTGGCCCGCAAAAGAGCGTCATATGGAGTAAAAGGGTCAAAGTGTCTTGACTCCCACTTTGGAAAAGTTGGCCTCTGCGCAGGTTTCACTTGACTGACACCTTTGCTGCTGTCTTCCGTTTTTTCTGCGGCTGTGGCCTCTGTCTGCGATCTCCGGCTTGGCTCCTTCCAGCTCGGGATCTGGCCATCGCCCTGCAGACCTCCCTGTCTCCCCTACTCAGGCCCGGCCTCCCAGGCTGCCCACCCGTTGTCTGGCCTTGCTCGGCCATGGGCAGCACCTTCTCCTTGGGTCACGTGTTCATCAGGACACTTTCCCCATGGTCCCTTCCTCCTTCCTGGGCTTTGCCTGAGAAACGTGGGCTCAAACCTAGCACACACCCTCTTGGGGGGCCGGAGCAGGAAGGGAAACAGAGAGTGACCAGACCCCCTGTCTCTCAACAGAAAGAAACTAAATGGCCAGAAGCAGGAGGAGTAATTTCACCTTCCAATTTTATTTTGTATTTTCTTTGCTCGAAAGCTATGATCCTTCATAGTAAAACTAGAAAGAATTTGCCGGTATAAAAATGTGTCTAGATGAGTGTATGACTTAGAAAGCATGTATCAAGTGTCTTACAGGAATGCACAGCCATCTGCAGAGCAGGTTTACAATCATGAGTATTAGGACGATTCACATTTCAGTTTCTTCGCATGGCATCTTATCAGGTGACTGGGGAGAACTGTTAAGACAGGAGGACCAGGCCTGGAGATGGAGACATGACTGCAACTACAATGATCTCATTGCAAGAGGTGCCTTTGAAAGTCACTGGTGGTGTTTTTAAAGACACAGACATAATTTAGAATTCTGAACAGACCGGGAAGGTTCGCAGAGTGACACTTGGGGAACTCAGGTGAAAGGGAGCTTGTCAGATTGCAAACTTGCAAATATTGTGCCAGGCATAGCAGGTGCTGACTGCCTGCCTGAGCTCCTAGTGGTATGACTGCTCTTTGAGGAAAAAGCAAGGTGGGATGGGAGGCAATGCGGAGACAAACTGATGCTGGTCTTTCAAAATTCAAATACTAACATATGTTAGCAGGATAACAAAAGGAGAAATCTGGAACTAAGTGGCTATTTGCCCTGATAATGAAATCAGTTAAAACTCTCTACCAAGCTGGAAGAAACCCAAATCAAAACATTTTTAGTATCTTATAGAGTTGCAAATTGAACCAGAAATAATGAAAGCAGATGCCAAGATGATTGCCATCCAGATCAAATCTGCTTGTTGAAGGAGGAAATGGATTTATTTATGTGACCCTGCAAACCACTTTTAAAGAGACTAATCTAGTTACTACTGCAAGTCCCATTAAAAGAGGAACAGAGAAAACAGAAAGGCAAGAAGCAAAGTAATGGAAAAGTAAAAACAAACTTAATTAAAAAAGGGGTGCTTTTCTGGTTGCTGAAGATAAAAATCCTGTTAAAGTTAAAAATAGTGAATTTTGCAACAAATATATGTGAAAATCTCTGAATGTTGACAACTTGTTAGATCAAATGTGAATTTTAAAAATTAGGGTAAATTCTGTTAGCATGTTTTTAAAAAAAATTCAAACAACAAAAATTCACAATCATATTCCTCTTCCTCAAAAGACAGAAAAGCAGATGGAACCAAAAAGTGAGGATATGAAACAGATGTAGAAACTGCCTCATGTAAGAATTCCATTTAGAGCTTTCTTTCCCTTGGAGAGCACACAGTTTAATTTTCACGGGAATAAGAATTAAAAATTTCAGCGTTTCCCTTTAATGATTTGGCTGCTTTGGAGCTCAGATTCAAACTTATGTTCAGTTATAATAACTGTCATTTATTTCCACCTGATTGCTAATTCTCATTTGTACATTTTAAATGCTTTCCCTTGTCCAGAGTTTTAACTTTTTACAATGATAACTTTTTTTATTGTACAATATATGCACAGGATTGTTGTAGAATACAGTATAAATAAACAAATAAGAATCACCCATAAATCTGTATGTCCGTCATGCAAGGGAGCCATCCAAAATCATTGTCCTGTAGCTTTCTGGATCTGCGCAGATGTATGTGCATGTAGTGCCAACACAGACATGAGATCATGACATATATTCTGATATAGATTGTTTCACTTTATTATAAACATGAATTGATGTCAATAAATAATCACGTGATATATCAATGGCTCTTTTAGCATTCTGTTATGTGAAGATACCATATTTTATTTAACCTATCAAGTTGTTTCTAATTTTTTGATATTATGAACAATGCTGAAATATATCCTTTTTGATAAATGTTTGCATATGTTCTTATAAAAAAGCTTACAATAAATTTCTAGGAATAAATTTGCTGGATTAAAGTGTAAGCAGTTTTTTTAGACTTTTAACAATGATCATCAACTTTGTCATTCAGTATGATGGCATATCAGTTTATACTCTTAAACTAGGCCCATGTCTTTCAACATCATTTATCTTTAACCTCACTAACACTGAGATTGTCTTTCTTTTTCCAGTTTGATAGCTTAAAAGAAAACAGAAATAGACTCATAAACAAAAAAGGACTGGTGGTTGCACAGAGGAGGGATGGGGAGGCGGGCGAAAGAGGTGAAGGAGATAAAGAGGCACAAACTTCCATTTATAGAATCAGTAAGTCAGTGGGACGAAAGACACAGCAGAGGGAATATAATCAATAATGGTGTAATAACTTTGTATGGTGACAGCCAGCAACTACACTTATCTTGGTGAGCATTTCATAGTGTATATAATTGTCAGATTGCTATGCTGTACATCTGAAATTAATATAATATGGAATACACCTATACTTCAATAAAAATACATTTAAAATACCATACCCTTCAAGTTAAAATTTCTTACAGTATTAAGAAGGTGAAAACAATCAATAGTTTTTTCAGAATCACCACTCTCCTGGTTAGAATGCAGCGCCTGGAGGAGACGTTCTGCGGCTGCCCCTCCTTCACACTCCCGTCTCAGCCGGTGTCTCCTGGTGGGTCCCGCCTGCAAACTGTGGCTTTTCACTTCAACCGTCTTGAGCACTCCACGCTGCCTGGAATGTGGGTCTTCAGTCATGAGAATTATTCCACAGCTCGAGTTCAGCCCTCTTTCCTTTAGGCCCTGCCCTGACTCCACATTTGTCTGAGGCCAGCACCTCATCGTTTTAGGTACCTTTAAATATACCGACGTTTCTAATCTACAATCTGCCAGACATTGAGGCAAGACAAATGCTCAGGGATGAGAAAGCATGGCTTGACGTTCTAAGCAGAGGAAAAAGCTCAATAAGATTGTATGACTGTTTTTTTTTCTTTTTCTTGTTGGCTTGTAGATTTGAGTAAGTGTTAGAAAGATCTTCCCTGCTCTAAAATTGCAGTGGATTTTTCTATGATTTCTGTTAGCCATTTTATGGTTTTATATTCTTTAGGTTCTTAGGTTTAATTGAAATTTATCCTGGTCTATGGAATCCTCCATTTGGCTATATGATTGTCTCAAAACTTTTTTTCCAATAGTTGTATTTTTTCTTGAGGTGTAGTTTATGTATAGTAAAATACACAGACTAAATGTTCTACTCTATGAATAAAATATTCTCATTATTCCAGAAAACATCTTTGTATTCTTTTTTAGTCCACTCCCTGACCAGAACACCAGAAATAACTACTTTCTGATTTTTGCCATCATGGATTACTTACTTGTTCTAGAAGCTAATAAACATACAGTAAATGCTCTTTTGACATGTTATGTAAATGATATAGGTATAGGTAGAGACAGAGATACATAAGCTCCCCTGCAGGATGGGGTGGAATTCCCCACCGACTCAAGTGGGCTGGAGATGAGTCAGAGTTCTTAGAATTAGAAAAGAGCAAAGTGGTGTATTGTTTCTTGCACCTGAAAGGTGTAGGGTAAATTTATTCCCTTGATAGGTACTCTCATCCACGCATCCCCCACCACATTAACATTGCCTGTATTTAGACCAGTAGTTCTCAAACTTGTCTGCAAACTGGATCCATCTGAGAAATTAAAAAAATATACCGGTAACCTGGGTCTCACCTCTCTCCACCCCCCACCCCCCACAGAGATTCTGATGAATTTCTCCAAAGTGTGACATGGATATTTGAGTTTCAAAATATCCCCTGGTGAATATAATGTGCAGCCAAGGTTGAGAAACCTGGATTTGCAGTGCCACTTCAAGGGCATTGACGTTCTCATAAATTGCAAAGTATTCTTGTTAACATTCAGATTTTGATTCAGAAGGTCTAGCAGCCGAGAGTCTATATTTCAAACGAGTGGAGGGGATGTCAGTGCTGCTCCACAGACTATACTTTGAGAAGCAAGGGATGTAAATATCCTTTCCCACACTTTCCTTAGATCTGAGGCCTTCTTTCAATTCCTTTGCAACCCTGAAATTCACCACAAAACTAATCCTGATGGAGACAGGATTAGTTTTCCTAGTCACACCGATGTGTTCTCTTTCATTCACATATTAGTATGGGCGCTCATACTAAACCCTTTCCTTCTCTTGCCTAATAAGTTTTCTTAGACTAAGACATGTTCTCTCTGCCAATACCTCACAGCCATTTCTTTAGCGTAATCTTTCTCCTGAGCTCCAGACCTGCATACCCAACTGCCTATTTGACATCTCTCGAATGTCTCAGAATTCTCAGCATAAGTAGGTTCAAAATTGAACTTGGGATTGGGCTTTCCCACTAGTATGAACTTCCCAAAAATCTTTTTAAAATAGGTGTATATCACCCAGAAATATTGCCCACAGGACAATTGCTCACACAAGAAACCTGGAGGTCACCCTTCATCCTTTAGACTTTTCCGCCCTCACATCCAGCCATCATCATTCCTGTCAATCTTCAAAACATATTTTGGCACTTTCTTCTTCTCTGTGTGTCTGCCACCACCAATCTGGCCCAGGCTCTTATCATTTTGTATCTGTGCTACTTGTCTCATTTTTTCCCAGCTCTTCTAAAATAACATTCTCTGCAAATCCAGTGCTATTTTCTTAAAACATAAGTTATATTATGCCCTTACCATGTTTCAAGTTGTTGCATGGATCTTGGTGTATTTGGAATAAAATCTAAGATCATGTTTAGTAATGTTTCTGGCTATATTAAATGTTTCTAAAAATGATGATGGTGTTATGTTGTAATGTTGACAAGGGTTTTACTGTAGACAAAGTCCCTGAGGGAGTGGCTCTGCAGGACGTTCTGTGAATGAAGGTGTGAGGGCACTACCGCGGAGTGACTGCGCTAAGCGTTTTTGCTCTTGTGGCTTAGTTAAGTCTCTCTACTTATGTGGAATCGGTGATTGGGAGAGATGTGGATTGCATAAGGAGGCTAAGCCTTTTGAGTAAAAAGGGGTGTATATAACTCCACATCACTTATACAAAAATTTGGAGATAGGGAGACTATTAAAGTAGACTAGAATTTCCCATCCTGAAGCCCCATGGCAGAAAAATAGATAAATATTTTGAAATTCAGTTATTGTAGGGGGAACAGGCTGCTGCACCCAGCCAGCATAAAGACCTGACGTCTCTTCAAGGCTGGAGGTTGATCTCTGTCTGCTCAGCGTGAGAGGGGCTTAGGCTGGAATGCAGCTAATACTCAGCTGGTGAGCGGCCAGGAGCATTGCTGGCGTCTTTCCCTACAGGGGCCTGATCATGGGATCTAATGGGGATCGATACTGTGGCTCTCCAGTCAGGACCGAGACAGGAAACAGGAAGGGGCAACTCAGAAGCAGTGGACAATTGCCACCTGTCAAAGAGCTCAAAAATAGTGTTTGATAATGACAATGTCAGACAGTGGGAGGCAGGAGCCGGCTGTGATGGGCTCTGCATGGGGCCAGTTCTCTCTCTAGATTTTTGTTTTGAATGAGGCTCTGAGCTTTCTGTAGATGGGGTTAGGAAGCAATGAAAACCTGACTTTCTTGCTGATAGAGATGGTGGGTGTCAGGGGGTTACGTGAAGAAGGAAGGGAGGAAGTGGGGAGGGTGAGATGACAGTAATCGTACTCAGATGGTTCATACCATGCCAGTTACACCGGTCAACCTCGTCAGAGATGTTTACAAACACATAGTAATGACCAAATAAAACTATATCATGATGCCAACCTATTCATTCAGTCACTCACCTGCTCATTCATTCAACAAATACTTGTTGCATTTCTCCTGAGAACTGGGTGCCCACGACAATAGCAGTGAGCAAAGCTTTCCAGAACTCCTGTGTTGTGGAGGCCATGTTCCAGCTGCAGGAGGCTGACAATAAGCACAATAAATAATCAAATGTACAGAATGTCAGATAATGAAATGAAGTATGAAGAGAAATTCAACAGAAAAAGGAGGTAGGGGATCTGTGTTAAGTGGGAAGGTTGGGGAAAGCTTCTTTGAAAGGTGGTGTCTGAGGAAAGAGCAGAAAGCTGTGAGGGAGTCAGCGGTGCAGGTACCAGGGGAACAGTTCTGGGGGGCAGGAGAGGCAGGCACGAAGATCCCAAGGTGGGCATGTACATTGGTGTTCATGGATGGCCAGAAAGACAGTGTGACCGGAGCAGAGTGAGAATGGAGAGGGAGGCGGGAGAGGAGATCAGCAGGTGAAGGGGAGAGTAGGTCCCATAGGTCCTTGTAAGCCCTTATGAGAACACTGAGCCTGAGTCATATGGGAAGCCCCTGGAGGATTTGGGGCAGTGACGTGGCTACTTTGTCTTAATTGTTAGCAGGATTATGATGCCGCTGTGTCCAGATCACCACAGAGAGGCAGGAGGCGAGATGGGGGGGCCACTTAGGAGACCATCACGATGGTCAGGGTGAGAGACAGGGCTGGCTTGGTGGTGGCACATGATCAGGTGCTGGATATATTTGGAAGCTAAATGCCACAGCATTCATCCATGGTAGGAAATTAAAGAATTAAGAACAGTTTTAAGGTTTTTGACTTAAGTGACTTTCATTAACTGAGATGGAAAAGGGTTTGGTGAAAGCATTTTACTGAAGGACAAGCATGTTGGGGCGTGTGTTCAATGTCTGCACATAGATTTTACATAGGCTACTGGAGGTATAAGGCTGAAATTCAGGGGAAAGGTCCAAGTCAAAGACGTACCTAAAGGATGAAAGGTAGTCAACAGGGGACAGATGCTGTCGAAAGCCATGAAACTGGAAGAGATCATCACAATCAACACAGAAGAAGTTCAGGTCCCAAGCCTGTTGGCATTCCAGCCCGAAGAGATTGTGGAGATGGGTAGGAACCATGGTAAGAGAAAAATGGGGCATGTGTGGCTTCCTGGAAGCTGAGTTTGAAGAATTATATTCTAGGAGGAAGTAGCCATTATTACAGTAAAACATTGCTGATACGCCAAGTAACAGAATAATTGAAAACCGACCATTGGATTTAGCAATGTAGAGTTCAAATGGATGTCGAGAGCTAAGGTCAAGAAGTGCATTCTATGAGGATGGGTGTGGGCTTTTCCCAGATAGAAGTGATTTGTGACAAATGTGAGTTTAAAAGGTCCCTTGTGACGGTATGAAACCTTGCTCCGCAAAGTGTGGCACACAGACCGGCAGCACTGGGGTCGCCTGGGATCTTATCACAGGTGCAGAATTCAGACGTACTTGATCAGAATCTGCACTAGAACAAGAAACCTGGCCAGTACGTATGGATATTAGAGTTTAGACATAATGCTGTAAACATGTGCCTAGAGTTTCTAACACCCACTGTGCACTGTGCTCAACTCATGGGCTTCGTGCATCCAGTTTGTTCGTGAGGCCCTTCCTGATCCTGTACTTCTGCTACTGCCTCTCCCATGAACATTAAGGACACAGGGAGCGGGGACCACAGGCTGGGCAGTCAGCACAGGAGGTTCACATACGATGCTTGGAAGATAGTACTCTTAGGGTTTAGCGAAGAAGATAAAATGCCCTCTTTTTGGGTTCCCGTTTTATTTGTGATCTCTCCAGATCTGAACATCAGCTTCTCTACCTCAGTGCCCAGTGGTCACTATGCTTTCCCTACTTTTGTGGACACTGGCTTGCAGTTAATCTCTGTCCATCAGGTGCAGGGACCTGTGATCACCCAGCCGGCGCTCCTGAAGCCTGCCTTTGTCACCTGCACTAGGGCCTTTGTCACCTGGTCCTTCCCTCTCATAGGCTCGTGGTCCTTTGCTCTCAGACACCTGTGCTCTAGTGGGGTGTTAAATTGTTTTGTGGAATGTGAGTCACACATAATGTTCTTGTAAAGGGTTCCATGAGGAAACATATATGAGAAGCACGGAGCTTTGTCCTCTCTTAAAAGAGTCAACACAGCACACACAGTGAAAGGCTCTGAGATCTGTACTTGGAAAGGATTTGATGAAGCACACAATCTGACCCTATCCCATGCTGTACCCAGTGTTAATCAGGGAAAAGGCCAACATGGTCACCCTTAACAAAATCCCTTTCTTAATGTTGTTACCATTTGTATGACCTGGTAAAGCAAAAAAAAGAAACTAAGTAACTCAAATAGAAAATTGTACATCTGTACTTTACAACTTATAACATTAACTGTTTCATAATTTAAATGAAGACCCATTCTTTTATTGGAGTTATTCTCACTTAAAACATTTCTCTGAATCTGCTACTTTGGTATGAGTATAAGATAAATGGGTGCAAAATCAAGGAAGAGCTTCTAAATTGGAACTAGATTAAGCTGACTTTTAAAATTTCAACAAAAACTTAGTTTGGGATACAGCACTATGTGTATGTAGATAACCTCCTTTTTGATATAGTAATGATATACATACTTTAACAAGCCTTCAGGATTATTATATGAGATTAAAATTTTTGAATGTGAATATGTAGTTGCATTAAATAATATGCTTATATAAATTAATGCAAAATGAAGAATAGAGAACATTCAGTTTACTAAAATGTGTTTTTTGCATTCAAGATATCATCCAAAAGAATTCCATTTTTAATATAAATAAATCTGAAATTAAAGGAGTTTCAGAAACAGCAATAAAACTTGTGAGAAGACCATTTTGTTCTGTTTTTCTTTCTCTTTTCCCTTGTAGATTTTGGTTTAAATTACTTTTTTCCCCAGTTTTATTTTATTACTTTATTCTATTTAAAAAAGAACACTTGACATGGCATCTCCCTTCTTAACAATTCGTAGGTGGACAGTGTATTATTGTTGGCCATGGACATGGTGTTCTGCAGTGGCTGGGCTTATTCATCTTACTTGGCTGAAACTTTATGCCTTTTGTTTAGGAACACCCCATTTTCCCCTGTCCCCTAGCAGCAACCGTTCCATTCTTTGATTGTATGAAACTGACTCTTTTAGACCCTCATATAATTAGAATCATGTAGTATTTGTCTTTCTGTGATTCACTTTTTTCACTTAACATAATGTCCTCAAGGTTCATCCATGTTGTTGCATGCAGCAGACTTACCCTTTTTTAAGGCTGAATAATATATTCCATTGCAGACACATGCACATTTTCTCCATCTACTTATCCATTGATGGACAGTTGGGTTGTTTTCCTATCTTGGCTACTTGGCTACTGTGAATGATGCTGCAACTAACACAGGAGTACTAATATCTCTTGGGGGTCCTGATTCCAGTTCTTTTGGATAAATACCTGAAGAGGGATTGCTGGATCCTATGATCATTTTGTTTGTAATTTTTGAGGGCCCCCCACAGTGTTCCATAGCAGCTGAATGAACTGCCACTTTGCATTCCCATCAACAGTGTGCATGCTTTGCAATTTCTTGTTCAGGCTGATGTTTTATATAGGACAGTAGTTACTGGGGTATGTATATTTTGTACTTGGGTATGTATATCTTATGCCCTTCCTTCTGCTAGGTCTTTAGTGTGATGTTCTATGTTAGTCTTGTCAGGAACTGGCTGGGTCTAAGATTTGCCGTGGGTACCATCAGCACGTCTCTGCAACTTCAAATTCCTCTAGTGTTCCCTATGTCCCTCTCCCTGCTCACCTGCAGGCTTTCCCTTCACCCTTCTCCATGAGTAGATCTATGTCCTGCAGATCTCCTAATGTTTTCACTGCTGGAAGTTTTGCACTGCTTGTTAGCCTGGTAGTAAGGGATGGAAGAAGGGGGTTTCCTCTGATGTCCTGGTTATCCTCAGCTCTAGGCAGGCTGTGAACCTGACCTTGGAAGTGTGGACTTCCCCAAAGTTCCTGCCTTGTCTTCTGATGTAGTGCCACGTTTACACGCATCCCTGCCCCTTCCCTGGCGGATGAGTCTCTTCCACCTCTGTCCCTTCCAGAGGGTCAGTGGGCGTCCGCCACTACCCTTAGACTGTGGTTTTGCTGCCCATCTCCTGCAGATTAAAGCTTCTGTTCCCTAGGGGAGACGAATCTCGGTGGGGTCTGTTCCTCTCTCACCTGTAACGAGATTCTCTGGGAGCTTCTAGGTGGTGACAATTTCCTCACCCCCAACCCGTGTCACCTCTGAGCTTCCTCACGACCCCCTGCTCCCCAATCTCTTCCATGGACACTTGGTGGATTTCTGGAGGAAAGCCGCCAAACGGTTGTAACCCCCAAGTCTGCAGCCCACAGGGGATCACACATTGTCATCACCACTCCACCATCAGCAAGTTAGTTCAAAACGCTCCCTTCGCCAGCCGGCCTCTGGTGTTTAGTGGTGTCTGTCTCAGGTAAGCAAATACCCGAGACCTGTTTCTCCCTGCGGGTTCCTCTGCCTCTTTAGATTTTGTGCTACTTGGTTACCTTGTGACCTCAGCTTTCTAATAGATTCCCCAAAAGCCATTATTTTGAAGTTTTCCTGGCTTTTTCTTTTCCCTTGGATAGGAACAATACTCTATCCAGCTCTCTACATCTCCAAATTGAAATAAAAGAAACTCTATACCCTCTTAAACATCCAGTCTGTAATTCAAGTAGTCCTGGAGATAACATATTAAGAACAACATTTTTTTACAATACCTGATCCTAGGAGACAAAGCATTTATTTGGTAAAAGTCATTCTCATCTCCTCCACTCATCTTATGCCAAAGGTTAAATTTAAAAAATGTAAAAAATCCACTTAATTACTGGAAAATATTGTCTACTTAGTGTAATCAGAAATAGTGCTGGTCAGTGATTGAAGCAACATTCACTTACCCTTTCCAAATATATTTTATCACTACTTATCAAACTCTCCATGCACTATCCTCCAGTGATTTCATGAATGCAAGCATTTAAATAGTCTTTTTTTCCCCCTAGTCCCATGGTATATGTTGAGAGAACAGAAAAGCATGTTACTGTGACTATTAAAGAATTATGTTTTTAATTAGGAAGAAGCAAACTGCAAAGGACTTGTAAGTCCAGCTAGTGTGCTTATCATATTTAATCAAAACTTCCCACAACTGCACTCGGTCTTATGACAGAATTAGACTGAAATTCTCCTGAGATAATATTTTTCTTGCAAGGTTGCAAATATTTTTGTTTCATTTCCTCCACATGTCAATCCAGACATAGTGAATAATTCAATAATAATCTACTTTGTAAAGTTTTATAAATCCACTTTACAGCCCTCATCTCCCTGGCTCATTCTGAATGGTTAAGACCTTTGGTAGATGTAATATACACACACACACCCCCAATTAGGGGCACAGGCTCTCATGGTCAATACCTAGAGCAATAAATTCGTTCTGATGTTACTTCTGGTCTTCCTCTGAGGCCCAGACCTTGAGTTGTTTCATCATTGACTCAGGTTGGGCAGTGCTCATCATCACTAGGACAGGTGGCTGGAGGATGTATGGACCACCTGGCACGGTGACTGCTCCCCTAGTGCAAGGAGGAATGAGTGTGTACCAGGAAAATCTACTGCTGGGATGGCATGTTTCACAGGGTTGCATGTGTAACTTGGGTGTACATCCTTCCAGCGTAAGAATGATCCTAGCTGTCCCTAGGGATGAAAGAAAACACTCCCCCACCACCCCGATGCAGGACCCATCCTCTGACTCTGGCTGTCTTGCTGGAATGACTCTGTGTCTTCCTACATGGGGACTACCTCCTTTCCCAGTCAGGAACCTAACCAGGACCTGGAACTGCTAACAAGCTTTGAAGACTGAACATAAGAGAGGACAGCCAGTTTTTTATAAGTTGAATCTTTATTTCAACTTGCTCATTATTTCTATATTGTAACTACTCATTATGACACAGCCTGGTGTTGCTTATGATTTTTATTTTCAGCAGTAATTATTAGCCTGTCTCCCTCAGTGCATTTTCTACACAGCAGCCAGAGTGATTCATTTACTTAGAGTAAATAACAGTCTGGCCGTTAGACGTTTGTGTGCAAATCTCTCCAGTGTCTCTTCTAATTCTTCCTAGTTGTGTGACCTTGAGAAATTACTCAACTTGTCTATGGCTTTGTTCTCTTCTACATAAAAGGGGGCTAAGAGTTCTGGTCCCATGGGATTGTTATGAGAATTAAACCCAAAACACTTAGAAAAGGGTCTGGCACATTGCAAACTCATATGAATAGTGTTGCAGCTGCTACAATAGCCAGTCTCAGTACCGATGCTGCTCAGCCTAAAGCCCGTCAGCAGTCTCCTCTTGGACTCACTTCTCCAGGTCATTACCTCCCCTACTGTACGAAAGCCGCACTCAAACTACGAGGCCTCTTCTCTAGTCACACCTGTGTTCTGCCACAGGCGCCGTCAGGCCCTTCTTCCTGCCGCCATGTGCACCCAAGAGCGATGGGCATCTGCCCTGGCCAGCCCTCCAGCCGCCCTCCACCCTGCTCTCAGGGCTGCCCTGGGGCGCCGCACACCTCTGTCTGCCAGTCACTCCTGGAGGCTGACGGAGGGGACGTGGGTGGGGTCTGTGCTTCCCTACTTTCTCTTCCCGTCAGTGTTGTTGGTGAAAGCCCTTCATGCCGACTGCAGCAGCTGGGCCCACGTCCAGCCGTCGTCGTGGTGCTTCCTGCACCAACCACGGAGCGCCCACCACGGTTCCCAGCGTCAGAAGCACCTGCAGCCCCGTCCTTGGGCCCCTGGCCTCAGCTCCCTGAACTCTGGGCTTGGGTCCCTCCCAGGCTGTCCCCTTTCTCCTTCCCACTCGCCTCCCTTCTTCATGCAGCTGCTGCCTCTGTGTCTGCTCAGCATGCGTGTTGCTTTCTCCACCCTCCAAGCCCCACGTGATCTACTTCTCAGGTTATGTTCTCTCTGATAGGTGTCTTGCAGAAGAAGCCTTTGTTTCTGCCATTCTCTTGGTCCCGGGGGTTTCTCTTCCCAGCAGCTCCCACCTCTGCCCCGTAACTGGCCGACAACGGGTCATCCTGTAAGTCTCCTTAAAGCCCTTCCCTGGCCGCCCGTCCAAAAGGCTCTTGCGACCTTGCCATTGTGGGTCATCCATTCCTAGCATCTAGAGATTGTTCGCATGCTGCTTAAGCTTTTTGATGGCAGTAACCACACTTTCTCTTTAACAGTTCTTTGACTTCACAATCAACACAGTGCCTGGAGCACAGTATGTAATCACTAGATAAGTCTCTGTGGAGTGACACACGTCAGTCACCTGTGACTCTTGGAGCCAGGAAGCTTCTTCCCCGCACCTGCCTTTCGAGGCCCGTGGGCACCGCTCCTCCTGGCAAACAAAGGACAAAGCGCGCCGCATTTGTTGTGACGGTCACTTCCTCCACGTAATTGAAGGACAATTTTTTCTTTCTTTTTTTTTTTGTTTGCTCACCAAATGTGAGAATAGACCTTGTAAAATTACATGGCATCATCAAAACGATCTTTTTAGGGAATCCAGAGATGCAATCCTTTTCTTTTGCTCTTTTTAAAATAGGATTATTATCCGTTAAAGCAGTTACCGTCCTACATTATATCAGACAATTTTGACAAGCTTGGTCACCGGGGCCCAGAGGAAACTGCATTCTGCTGAACTGTGTTTAGCACCATGGACCTACTGTGCCCTGGGTGTGTCTCCCAGCAGCAGGATGGGCAAAGAGGCTCTAACCAAGCACCTCAGAGTGGATGAATAATGAATACATCAGTGCTTTCCAACATCTCCTGTTTTTAATGTCAGAGTCTTTCCTTTGTAATATTTCCCTTCACTCTGAGGTCTGGCGTCACAGGCCATGATTCTGACTTTCATCCAAGAATCTTATTTATTTCCTGATAGGCAATTTTTATGGAGCCCACATTGTAGGCAAACTGCTCTGGGAGACAACTAAATGTGAAATATTATGGAATCAATCAAACATGTAGAATAGGCCATTTTAAGGACACATTTTAATAAGCCAGAGTGGATGCTGTGAACAGACCGCAGAGCCCTTGATACTAACGAAGTGGAGGGAGACAGCCTGACAATACCGCCCCCCCATCTGTAAGACAGGGTCCTATAACTGATCTTATTTAGGTTTTTCTTCTTTCCAAGCTTTTCCAGTTCTGCTTTTTTGTTCTCTACCCTTTCATCCTAAGATATCTCAACAAATCTCCTTTGAAGGTTGGTTCAAATATCCTTCAACTGTGAATTACTCCCAAACCTGTAACTCTAATCCTACAACTTGTGTCTTCCTTTCTGGTTATTCTCTTACCCATAATACCACCAGTGTCTTCAACAGTCTCCTCACCCAAGGACTCACCTGAGATGCATCTCCTCCATAACACCCACGCCATCTCCCCATGAGGACCTCTCTGCCCTGGCCCCATAGCACCACACCTGTCATTCCAAATGCTGCTCGTCTCGCTTCGCCTCATGGATGAGGGGACCTTGATGTGGGTCTTCAAACATCTCCAGGTTTCTTCTCTCTGGGACCACGATTATGATAATTTCTCCTTGGTCCCTTAGAGATTTGGAGGTGCCACGGAAGACTCACTTTCCCATGTAGGACACTCTAGAACTCTCTGCCCAGCACTGAGCAACATTCAGGATGATGGCGCCTCGGTCAGACAGAGGGCCTGAGTAACCCACACCTGAGCCCCCACCCACCAGGGATGGATGGGGAGCATGTGCCAGAAACAAACCTTTGTTGTCTTAAGCAACTAGACTGGAGGTTGTTGATTACTTCCACACACCACTGGCTTATCCTGGATGACACTCCCTTATGTAAATGACCTTCACGTAATTTAAGGAGATACACAGCATCCTTTACATTTTAAGCCACACACATGGTCATTTCATCCATAGCTGTTCAGAAACAAAGTTGTTTTGAATTTAGATGTAGTTAGTAAAACCAAACATTAAAAGTAAAGAAAAATGCGTGTGATTATAGGCAGGCAGAAAATTGTCCTTTCTCAAATGGTGGGAAGAAACATGCAGCACAGGTACACTGGTGATTTTTGGCAAAGTTAAAGATGTAACTAAGCGAATACAGTGGTAGGAACATTTTCAAAAATGAAAACTAAATTGCACTGATTTTACATAAAAAGAGCTTTTATTTTCCTGACACAGCTATTTCTACAAAAAACGCAAAAATATTTGTCTTTACTATAATGTTAAGTGATTGTTTGGCTTTTAAAAAGGGACAGTTATCACTTATTAAAATTCCCTATAAGCTCAGAGTTGAATTTGCAGAGTCAAGCGTTCATCCAGTGGAGCCAGGAATGACTGAGGTCTTAGGCAGGGAAAGGCTTGGCTGGTCGCAGGCTGCCTGGGGCCAGAGAGGTGGCTTTCTGCACAGGAGCACACCCTAGAAGAGAGGTCTCAACGGATTTCTGCTCAAGTGACATGGCCAGGGCACTCATCAGGTTGCCTGTCTATTCGTTTGGATTTTTTGTCTATAAATCTATTCCATGGAAGCTCAATGTCAAGGCAGAGGAAGCAAGCTTCAATCATATATAGTCATAGAGTGAGAATCAAGAATAAAATATGAGGTAGAGAGTTTGCAACTGCATGGAAAGCAGGCTTCTCTGGTTTGCTCTTCTATCTCCTTTTGTTCCTGATAGACTGCCAGGACCTGCCCCAGCTGGCTTAGTGAGAAAAGACTATTTCTTACTCTGCAAGAATATGAAAAGTAAGATCCTTATTTTTAATATCACAGTGTACCTTCATAAAAGCAAAATAGTTTGAAAGAGAATGATGGTACACATCTTGTGACATAATGAGAAATATATATTTGGTCTCTGTCCCCAGTTCCTGACATAGAGCTCCTAAAACCATTATGCATAATTCTGTGAGTGACAGCAGCATCTTACACAGAGCTGCTAAATCCCTGAGCACTTCCTGGGTCATAGGAGCATCTTTGGTCTAATGGGGCAACTCTAGGTGGGCTCCTGGATGGCTTCAGGGTGGGAATTGGCCACCAGAAAGACCAAGCCATGATTAGAAGTGTGGAACTTTCAGCCCCATTCTCTTCTTTTCTGAAGAACAGAGAAGGGGAAGGGGATTGAGTTAATAATTAATCATGCCTACCTGATGCAGCCACCATAAAAATCTCTAAACCACGGAGCTCAGAGAGCTGTCAGGTTGGCATAGAAGATCCCTTTATATACATCTTCATTTGATTGTTCAACCGTACCATCTATAATAAATGAGTAAACATAAGTGACTGTTTCCCTGAGTTCTGTGAGCCATTATAACAAGTTACCAAATCTGAGAAGGAGGTGTGGAAACCTCCAGCGTATTAACAGCTGGTCAGTCAGGCGACGTCCTGGGAGTCGCCGCTGGAGTCTGACCTGGGGGCAGTCTTGTGGGACAGAGCCCACCCTGTGGGTCTGCGCTCCCTCGAGGTAGTTCGTGTCAGGACTGACTTGGGAGACCCCCAGCTGGTGTCTGGGGAGAACTGGCTTGTATGGAAGTGCTGTGAGTGAGGGAACAAGTGCTCTTCTTCAGCTATAACAAACGAGGCAAAGAATCCGCAAAGCTGAGCTATTCTGACGTCACACCTCAGATTGCCTTCTCATTTACTGCAGGTGACCGTTTTTCAGAAACGGCTCCTTTCTTTCTGAAAGGAGCAGTAGCCCTGGCCCTGGAGGAAGGCAGGCATTAGCTGCAATTTAATTTCAAGATCTTCATTCACAGTTGTTGTTATCACCACAAAATCGATGACTGTGTTTCCCTGGGCTGGTCAGCCTCCTCTCCTGATTTACTGAGCTCTAGTCGCGCTTCAGATGGCGATGGGGGAGGGACCTCAGTGCCTGATCAGGTGATGTCTCTATCAGCCCTTCTGACAAATACCAGGGCTACTGGAGACTTTGCATTTGCTGATTTTTCCTCAAGTACAGCAACTTTGTGTCCTGATTAAATGACTAAGTTTTTTTCTTTTTTTTTTTTTTTAACCATCCCAAGGAGAAGAAAACATCGCAAACCAAAATCTTAATAGAAAATGCTATGGCTTTTAATGATACTGAATTGCAAAGCACGTTTATAATATTTATTCCTCTTGGCTCATAATTTCTCATTTTATACTCAAAGCAACAGAGGCAAGACGTTATCTAAGTCTTATCCTTATGATCACTTCCAGGTTAAAAAAGAAAATCTAGATTATGAGGTGTTTGCCAGATGTAGTTATGGTAAGTAGTAAATTGATACAATACCTTGCTTGAAAATTATGTGCCAGTTTTGTGGATTTATATAGATGTGTATGTTATAATTCAAATATGTTTTTTAAGCCATAGTCTGAAAAATGGCTTTCAAGATGCTTACACATTAGACAACCTCAAACAAGTTAAGGTGAAAAGGAGGTCAAGACACAAATGTGTTCTTTTCTGTCTCAACTAAATGAGAGATCTTGAATCACTGCTGTTACGTTATTCACCAGATGTTCTGTTTTCTACGTTCCTCATTACTTAATTTTCTCCTCCCACCAGCCACTTGCTCTACTTAATGGGACTGACTGCCTCTTCATTTCTGTGAAAGACCTCAAAGAAAGAGGAAGCTGCTCACGGCCGGCCGTGTCCGGAAGATTCAGACCTCCTGAGCCACATCACCTGGCTCCTGTCACCTGTCCAGGCCACACAGTGGGCATTTTCGACATGTCATTACCAGAGTTACTATTTTGCTTCCAACAAATGATAATCACATGCTTACCTCTTACGTCCCTGTTACATGAACCCTTTGAAAACAGCCCTGTGGCGTCTCCCTACTGACAGCCCAGGTTCTATCAGTGCACGAGGGGCTGAGTAACCACTTGCATGTGCTTGCTAAGTTGCTAAGTGACTGGACAAGTTTTCAAAAATTGAAAAAGTAATATTGGGTCTTATAGACTAAAAGAGAATGCCAAGCACTACAAACTTTAAAAATGTGTGTGCTAATACAACCTCCACAAAAGCATGAGGTCAGCAGGGGACTGCCACTTTCTATTTTGCCAGGAAACGGTGTTTTAAAAAAGTCATCACATTTTATTTAGTGCTGGTGCAATATTTACACACATATTTACATGCAGGAGATAATTTTAGAATTTCTTCCTTGTTTCCACTGTTTTCTATTGGTTCTTTTTTAAAAATTGAAGTACAGTTGACATACAATATCCTATTAGTTTCGGGTGTACCTCACGGTGATTCGACATTTTTATACACTCATCCCCATGATAAGTGTAGAGATCATCTGTTACCATCTGTTACTTATTTTATAACTGGAAGTTTGTACCTCTTAATCCCCTTCCCCTGTTTCACTCCTCTTCCCACCCCATCCCCTTACAGTTACAACCAGTCTGCTCTCTGTGTTTACGAGTGTATTTATGTTTTGTTTGTTCATGTGTTTTGTTTTTTAGACTCCACATATAAATGAAAACATATAGAATCTGTTTTCCTCTGTCTGACTTATTTCAGCTAGTATAATACCCTCTGGCTCACCCATGTTGTCATGAATAGCAAGGTTTAAATTTTTCTTATGGTTAAGTAATATTCCATTGCGTATATGTACCACATCTTCTTTATCCATTCATCTGTCAGCAGACACTTAGGTTGCATTTCTATTGGTTCTTGAACACTAAGGATCTGTGAAAGCTTCTGTATATGTTTTCTTTTACTGTCATTTCTTCCACTGTAACATCTCTCTGAGCAGCCAGGAAAAGTTCCTCACTTTTAAGGACCCATGTGATCAGCCTGGGTACCCAGGATCATCTCCCCATCTCAAGATCCTCCACTAGTCACACCTGCAGAGACCCCTTTGCCATGAAAGGTAATGTAGTCACAGGTTCAGGGAATTAGGATATTTTGGCAAGGAACATTATTCTACCAACCACAATTCCTTATGCATAGGCCCTGCTGTTTGGAATGCTTGGATTAGATTTCCCAAGCAGAGAAGGTGATTGATGGGTGTGGGCTGAAGAGTAGGGGAGGGAAAGCTGAAAGGCAGAAAATCCTGATGGCTGATTTCCCCTGAAGATGTTGTCTAGTGGCTCCTGGGAAACTTGTCCACTTGATTTCTGGAGCTGCCTATTACACAGAGTAAGATCTGCTTCAAGCTCCTTTGAAATTTGCTTTTATGCTACCAGGCCTAAAAATCTGACACAATATTTGTGGCAAAAACAGAAGTTTAGACCATTGTTTTTCCTTGTTTATATGTCTGTGGAAAGTGTCATCCAGGACAGTGATGGGCTGAGGTGAGTGTGTTTGCACAGCTTTGCAGGAACAGCCTTCCTAAGCAGGTACAGCCTCCGTAAACACACCTGCATTAAACAGCCTTGTTGCTGGGGGAGCCCTGAGTGGTAAGTTTAGTTTTTCTGTTACTGCTTCCTTTTTGGTATATTTTCTTCCCTCCAATTGTGATTATTCAAAGAACAGAGATGATTTACTTAATTTTCTTAGTTATAGAAGAATGTCTTCCATATTTAAAACTTTCAAAAAGTAGACGTGTCATGTAAAAAATGTCATTGATATGTACACTACCCTGAAATGTAGTTCTGCACATTTTGAGATACAAGTTTCTATACAAACCTTACCATGTTATATATTACATTGCAATAGTTGCATTTTTTCCCTTACAGTTTATTATTCCATTTATAAAATTAAAAGGTACTGAATGTACTATGTGAGACTTTGAGGGTTTTTTTAATTGCTGCTTTGCAAAGATTTAGTTGCATATTCATAACTACTGGTGACACGGTGCCAAGTGCTGAAACAATTATTCAGTGAATTATTTGCATGACATTTCAGGGGAAGCGATAAAAGTGCTGAAGCTGGGTTCTATTTTAAGATCTGTGGCTGATGATTGTTAGAACTGCATAAAGGAACATCACAAAGCTAGACGAAGGTTCAAGAGAAGAAACAAAGCATGTATGATTAGTTAGAGGAAAAAAATCAATGTAGAGTATGGCACACACTGTATTTCTTAAATACTAACTGAATAATTGAAATCATTCTAGTTCTAGAATAAATGCCCTAATTTATGTTTGAAAAGTTTTTATTTGTACCTGTTTTTTGATAATTGATGCATAATCCCTAAGAATCTTATCTATTAAATAATAAAGGAAAGCAAAAATCCATCATGTTGAAGTGTTATTCCAATGCACCGAAATGATAAGCAGAATAGGAAGTATTTACTCCTTTTTTACGAATAAAGGAACTGAGGCAAATGTATTTAAATGTCTAATCCAAGTTCTCAAAGCTGGTAGTGCTAACTAGAAATGCATTCTTCTCATTTTTTTTTCTTGTGATTTTTCCAATACACTATGCTGCGACATACAGAAACATGCACTTAATTATCCAAGAACCTCTGTTGCAATGAGTTAACTTACCACCATGAAAAGTAGTGACAAAGAGAAATTCAATGCCTAACTGTTTAACAATGTTCTCCTTTGTATATCTGCTCAAACCACATATAAATGAACAGTAGAAATCACTTGATTCAAATAGGACTTTTTTAAAAGACAAGCTTACATTTGAGTTAGGGCCAGTATTTTCTAGCAAACTGAGAAAAAAGAAATTGAAAGCTTGCCTTTTAGCAGAATCTCATGATTCCTATCTCAAGGAGAAGAGGAATATACAAAGGGAAATCAGTTCATATCAGTTTTTTTTAATTAACAATTTTGAGGCATAAATGGCATACAAAAATTCTTTCACTCAGTATAGCTATTATGAGATTCATCTATGTTGTAACATACGAAGTTCATTCCTTTTTATTGATGAAGAATATTCCATTATATGAATATATCAGTTTGTTTATCCACTCACCAGTTAATGGATATTTGTGTTGTTTCCATTTGGTGACTTGAAAATAAAGCTGCTATGAACATTTGTGCCTAAGTGTTTGCATTGGCATATTCTTCAATTTTTCTTGGGTAAATGCATAGAATGGAATGGATGGGATGTAGGGTAATTATATGTTAACAATTTAAGACACTATGAACCTTTTCCCAAACAAAATTAAATTTAGGAAATAAAAAATGCTGAAAAGTAAGAGCCCAAGAGACTTACTCAGCACTTGAGCAATGTGTGCCTTGTTTATTTAGTGAGTTAGCCATAGTACATAAAAGTTTCAGTTATTTCATATCCTCACCAACATTTTGCATAGGGAGTCTTCTAAGTTTTAGATGTTTTATTGGTGCATAGTAGTATCTTCCTGTGATTTTAATTTGCGTTTCCCTCTTGACTAATGATGTTAAGCATCTTTTCATGGGCTTATTTGCTATTCACATATTTTAAACAACTTTATCATGATATAATTCATATACTATGCAATTCTCTTATTTAAAGTGTACATTCAGCTCAGCAAAAATATGGTGGAGTTGGATGGCAAAGCAGAAACCTCCCATGTACACGCCAAGGAAGCAGCCACAGCAAATAACAACTAATGCTGAAAACTGCAGAACAGACTAACTATGCCTCGGGAAGAAGAAAAGACCACATCAGGAAGGGTAGTGGGGCAGAGCCATGATCAATTGGGACCCAAGCCCTTCCCCCATCCTAGCCCACAAGCAGAAGGGAGGAGATAAGAGGTCAGGAACTCTGCACACCTGGCCCTGGAGATCTTCTCTAGTGTGGGTAAAATTGCAATATTTCCAGAATCTCTTGCCTGGCCTTAGTGCCTCTCCAGGTATTTCCAAGGGGTAGAAAGAAACGGTTCATCTCCATATCAATAGGTGATTACAAGCTGGGGGTGGAGCGAGTGCATATCTGGACAAGAGAGTTTTAGTGGGTCCTTTTGCAACTGGGTCACGAAAGACAGGCAAGGAGAAGTGTATGACTGCTTATAAGCAATAAACGGGATTCTCCCACTTTATTTCTCCCTTTGACTGATTTTGGCATCAAAGGTTATTTGCCCCAGGCTGGGAATATATTTTCCACCAGAAGTTACATCTGGAAATATGAGTCCACATTGCACTGGGCTTTGGCAATTAATGGGGCTGGACACCAGGGATAGTTGAAGCACTCTGGAAGCCAAGACTCCTGTCACTTGTAGAGGACTGGCATTCTCCATGGGTCCAGCTGAGACCCTACACAGAGGTGGCAGTATGAAAGATTTAACATCAGTGGAAAGTGGGCAAGGGGGGATAGTGGTCAGAAGAAACTCTATCCAGAAGATAAAAGATAAGGGCATAATGCCTCCCCAGTCCTCTCACAGCCTAATTTGTCCTGTACCAACAGAGTTGGATGCAAATACTCCATTTCCCTTGCTGGTGGTCCAGTCCCATGGCAGTTCTCCTTCACAGACCTGCCCCACGTGGCCTGCTCAGCAAAGCAGCAGTTTGCCATTGCTGACCAGCAGGCAGAGGACAGTCCTGCCCATCGTGAATACCAGAAGAAGCACCTCATATCATACAAAAAACACACAGAGGCAAGCTGTGGAGATCAGCCACTGCCAGAAGACAGGAAGAAAGGTGGGCCCTGCCCACAGCCCACCAACAGCAACAGCTGCTCAGCCATGAAAGAGAACCAGGCACTGGTGAGCAAAGAGTCTAGAGCTTCTGGGCACCACAAGATGCCTACTTCATAAAACCATTACTTTTTAGTCCAGGAAGCATAGAGGATCTATGTAATACAAAAGAAGAAATACATAAACCCAGACAAAATGAGGAGGCAGAAGAATATGTTCTAAACAAAAGTATAAGATGAGACTCCAGAAGAAGGGCTAAGTGAATCAGAGAATTAGAATCTTCTTGATAGAGATTTCAAGGTAGCAGTCATAAGGATGCTCACTGATCTGGGAAAAATACTTGATAATCTCAAGGAGAACTTCAACAAAGAGATAGATTTGAAAAAGGTCCACTCAGACCTGAAGAATAGAAGAGTTGAAATGAAAAACACAATGGAAGGAATGAATAGTAGACTGATGGAAGTAGAGGAAAGAATCAATGTGATGGAAGGCAGAGGGCAGTAGAGGATCAAGGTGAAGAGCACAGAGAAAAAAGAATTTCTAAAAACAAGATGCTAAGGTTGCTGTGGGAGAACTCCAAACCAAACAATATTCACATAATAGTGGCCCCAGAAGGAGAAAAGAGAAACAAAGCAGTAGAAAGTCTCTTTGAAGAAATGATAGCTGAAAATTTCCTCACTTTTGGGAAGGAAATAGACACGCAGGTCTTGGAAATATAGAGAGCTCCTAACAAAAGGAATCTCAGGAAATCAACACCAAGATCTGTAGTAATTAAAGTGTCAAAGATTAAAGATAAAGAGCAAATCTTAAAAGCAGCAAGAGAGAGGCCGGCAGTTAACAGGAAACTCTGTAAGGCTAGCAACAGATTTCTCATTGGAAACTTTACAGGCCAGAAGGGATTGGCCATGAAATATTCAAAGTATTGAAAGAGAAGAACCTACAACCAAGAATCCTCTACCCAGCAAAGTCATCATTAACAATTGAAGGAGAGATTGAAATTTTCCAGATAAATGAAGATTGAAAGAATTCAGCACCACTAGATCAGCCTTACATGATATGTTAAAGAGACTTTGGTAGATGGAAATGTTCTTAAGTCTAAATATTTTTCATCATTGAAAATAAACCCACAGTAAAGGTAGTAGACAAACTTCTTATTAAGCAAGTATGAAGTTAAAAAAGACAAAAGTAGTAAAATCAACCAACACAAAAATCAGCCAAGGGATACACAAAAGATGTAGATTACGACATCTTACACATAAAGTGTGGAGGACGAATAAGAATAAAAGAGTAGTACTTTTAGATTGTGTTTGAAATAGAGTGACTATCAACTTAATGGAGACTTATAAATTTAGGAAACTATCTATGGATAACAAGAGAAGAGTACAAGAAAGGAAAAATGAACAGAGAGGAGCTACAAAAACAACCAGAAAACAATGAATTAAATGGCAGTAAGTATATATCTATCCATAACTACCTTACATGTAAATGGACTGAATCCACCAATCAGAAGACATAGAATGTCAGATGGATAAAAAAACAAGACCCATTTATATATTGCCTACAATAGAAATATTTCAGACATAAAGACATACATAAACTAAAAGTGAAGGGATGGAAAAAGAAATTTCATGCAAATAAAAGGGAGAAAAAAGCAGGAACAGCAGTACTTGTATCAGACAAAATAGACTTCAAAACAAAGTCATAAGAGACAAGGAATTTACATAACAATGAAAGGGTCAGTCAAAAAAAGGATATAATAATTGTAAATATCTACACACCCAACAAAGGAGCACCTAAATTTATCAAACAAATGCTAACAGACCTAAAGTTTGAAGTAGACACAATTATATTAGAGGATTTTAAAACCTCATTTATATCAATGGACAGATCATCAGACAGAAAATAAATAAGGAAACAGAGGTACTGAACAACATGTCAGACCATATGAACTTAAAAGATATATACAAACATTTCACCCAAAAGCAGCTGGATACACATTTTTCTTAATGCACATGGAACATTCTTCAGAATAGATTACATATTAGGATGCAAAAATAGCCTTAAAAAATTAAAAATGATTGAAATTGTATCAGGCATCTTTTCAGATCACAATGGTATAAAACTAGAAGTTAGTTACATGAAGAAAACCATACCATAAAAACTCTATAAATGTATGGAAGCTAAACAACATACTTCTAAATAATCAATGAATCAATGAGCAAATCAAAGAGGAAATCAGATAACACATGGAGACAAATGAAAACAGAAACATGACAATTCAAAATATGTGGGAGGCAGAAAAAGTGGATCTAAGAGGGAAGCACATAGAATACAGGCCTACCTCAAGAAACAAGAACAATCTCAAATAACAATCTAAATTTACAACTAAAGAAACTAGAAAAGGAACAAAGGAAACCCAAAGTTAGTAGAAGGAGGGACATAGTAAAGAACAGAGGAGAAATAAATAAAATAGAGAAGAAAACAACAACAACAAAAAATAATGAAACCCAGAGCTGACTCTTCAAGAAGATAAACAAGATAGACAAGTTTCTAGCCAGACTTATTAAGAAAAAAAGAGAGAGTACACAATAAACAAAATAAGAAATGAAAATGAAGTTACAACTGATACCATGGAAATTCAAAGAATTATTGCAGAATTCTATGAGAAATTATATGCCAATGAATTGGAAACCTTGAAAAAATGTACCAATTCCTCAAAAAGTACAATCTTGCAAGACTGACCCAGGAAGAAAAATATCTTAACAGATTGATTAACTAACAAAATTGAATTGGTAATCTAGAAACTCCCAACAAAATCCAGGACTAGATGGTTTCACAGGTGAATTATATGAAACATTTAAAGAAAGGCTGATACCATCCTTCTTAAAGTATTCCAAAAAAATAAAAGAGGACAGAATACTTCCAAAATCATTTTATGAGGCCAGTGTTACTCTCATACCAAAACCAAAGACATTACAAAAAAAAATTATGACCAATATCCCTGATGAACATAGATGCAAAAAATCTTCAACAAAATATGAGCAAACTAATTTCAAAAATATATCAAAATGCTCATCCATAACTGACTGGGATTTATTCCAGGGATGCAAAGATGATACAATATTCATAAATCAACAGCATACGCCACATCAACAAAATGAGGATAAAAACCACATGATCGTCTCAATAGATGCTAAAAAAGCACTTAAAAAATTCAGCATACAATCATGATAAAAACTCTCAATTAAATAGGTGTAGAGGGAACATACCTCAACATAACAAAGGCCAAATATGACAAACCCACAGCTAACATCATGCTTAATAGCAAAAAGCTGAAAGCTTTTCCTCTAAGATCAGGAACAAGACAAGAATGCCCACCCTACCACTTTCATTCAGCATAGTACTGGAAGTTCTAGCCAGGGCAGTCAGACAAGAAATAGAGATAAAAAGCATCCAAACTGGTAAAAAAGAAGTAAAATTGTCACTATTTGCAGATAGCATGATACTATATATAGGCAACCCTAAAGACTCCATCAAAAATCTACTAGAACTAATAAATGATTCAGCAAAGTTGCAGGATACAAATTCAATACACAGAAATCTGTTGTATTCCCGTAAACTAATAATAAACTAGCAGAAAGAGAAATCAGGAAAACTGTTCCACTTACAATTGCATCAAAAAAATAATAAAGTACCTAGGAATAAACCTAACCAAGGAGGTGAAAGACCTGTGCTTTGAAAACTATAACACACTGATGAAAGAAACTGAAGACACAAATCAATGGAAATTTGTCCCCATACTAATGGATAGTAAGAATTAATATATTCAAAATGGCCATTATGCCTAGAATAATTTATGTATCAATGCAATCCCCATCAAAATACCAATGTCATTTTTCAATTAACTAGAGCAAATAACTCTAAAATTTATATGGAACCACGAAAGACACAGAATAGCCAAAGCAATCTTGAGAAAGAAAAACAAAGCTGGGGATACCATTCTCCTGACATCAAGCTATACCCCAGAGTCTACAGTAATCAAAACAGTATGGGACTGGCACAAGAACAGACATGTAGATCAATGGAAAATAGCAAGCCCAGAAATAAACCAACTGATATATGGTCAACTAATATATGACAAAGGAGCCATGAATATACAATGGTGGAAAGACAGTCTCTTCAATAAAAGGTGTTGGGAAACCTGTACAGGAACATGCAAGTAAATGAAACTGGATTACTGTCTAACACCATATACAAAAGTAAACTCAAAGTGGATTAAAGATCTAAATATAAGACATGAAACCATAAAGCTCTTAGAAGAAGTCACAGGCAAAAATGTCCTGAACGTAAGCATGAGTCATTTTTTTCTGGACACATTTCCCAGGCAAAGTAAACAAAAGGAAAAATAAACAAGTGGGGCTACATCAAACTAAAAAGCTTCTGGACAGCAAAGAACACCATCAACAAAACAAAAAGGCAGCCTACAGTATGGGGGAATATTTTCACAAATGATATGTCCAATAAGGATTTAACATTCAAACTATATAAGGAATTCATATGTCTCAAAAACAAAAAAACAAATGACTTGATTAGAAAATGGGTGGATGACCTGAACAGACATTTTTCTAGAGAAGGTATACAGATGGCCAACAGACACATGAAAAGATGCTCCACATCACTAATGAGGGAAATGCAAATCAAAACCACAATGAGATATCACCTCACACCAGTCAGAATGGCCACTATCCAAAACACAACAAATAACAAGTTTGGAAAGAATATGGAGAAAAGGGAACCCTCCTGCAATGCTGGTGGGAATGTCAGTTGGAGCAGCCAATATGGAAAACAGTATGGAGATTCCTCAAAAAACTAAAAATAGAAATACTGTATGACCCCATAATTCCACTTCTAGGAATTTACTTGAAGGAAATAAACTCTCTGATTTAAAAAGATATATGTATCCCTATGTTTATTGCTGCATTATTTAGAATAGCCAAGATTTGGAAGCAACCAGTGTTTGTCAATAGATGAATTGATAAAGAAAAGGTGGTGTATATACAAAATGGGATATTATCCAATCATACAAAAGAAAGAAATTCTGCCATTTGCAACAATAGAGATAGACTTAGAGGGTATTATGCTAATGAAATAAGTCAGGTGGAGAAAGACAAATGCCATATGATTTTATTTATATGTGTAATTTAAAAACAAAGGAAAAAAAATGAACAAAACAGTAGTAGACTCATAGACCCTGAGAAGTGACTGGTGGTTACTGTGACTGAGGGTTTGAGGGGTTGGTGAAATAGGAGAAGGGGTCAAAGAGACATAAAATCTCAATCAGCTGGTCATAAAGATGTAAGTGCAGCATGGAGAATATAGTCCATGGTTCTGTAACATCTTTCTTTGTTGACAGACTGTAACTGTACTAGTTGTGGGGGAGGATTTAATAATATGTGTAACTGTTGAATCACTGTGTTGAATATTTGAAACAAGCATAATATTGTATATCAACTATACTTCAATAAAAAAAGCAAAACAATTAATTAAATAAAATGAGCTGTGCATGATTTTAAAATAAAAATAAGGTATACATTCAATGTTTTTAGTATATTCACAGATATGTGAAACTATCAACATAATCAAATTTAGAATACCTTCATCACATCAGAAAGAAAATCTATTTCCTCCATTCCTTAGCCCTAAGCAACCATTAATGTACTTTCTGTCTTCATTGGTATCCCTATTGATATGAATGGAACCATGTCATATGTGATCTTTCATGATTGGTTTCTTTCACTTAGCATAATGTTTTCAAGGTCAATCCATGTTGTACCATGTATCAGTACTTAATTCCATTTTATGGCTAATACTCCACTCTATGAATAGATCACTTTTGTTTATTCATGCCTCAGTTTATAGACACTTGTGTTGTTTCCACTTTTTGACTTTTCTGAATAATGTTGCTCTAAACATTCTGTACAAGTTCCTAACTTTTCATTTCTCTTGTTTATGTAGGAGTTGCTGAAAGAGGATAACCTTTTAAGTTGTCTTCTGAAGTGCCTGCCCCATTTTAACTTTCCACTGGCAGCAGATAGGAGGGTTCCAAGTTTTCCACATCTGCACCAGTCCTTGTTATTACCTAAATTTTTAAGTCTAGCCATCCTAGTAGGTGTGGAGTGGCTTCTCATTGGTTTGCATTTCCCTGATGGCTAATTATGTTGAGCACCTGTTCATGTGCCTATTGGCTATTTATATTGGCTATTTTTCTTTGAAAACTGTGTATTCAGATTCTTTGCACATTGTTAACTGGTTAATTTTTCCTTTCATTATTGAACTATGAATATTCTTTGCATATTCTAAATCAAGTACCTTATCAGATATATGATTTGCAAAATATCTCCCATTCAGTGTGTTGTCTCTTCACTTTCTTTATCATGTCCATTGATGAACAAAATTCTCAGTTTTTTTGAAGCCCTATTTAATTTTTATCTTTTGTTCCTTGTGCTTTTGGACTGTCTCGAGGAATCCATTGCCAAATCCAAGGTCATAAAGATTAACCCTTGTTTTCTTTCAAGACTGTTATAATTTTAGCTCTTATATTTTAACCCATTTGGATTAATTTTTAATATGGTGTGAGTAAGGTCCAGTTTAATTCTTTGCATGTAATTACCCAGTTTTCCCAGCACCATTTGATGAAAGATCGCTTCTTCTCCTTTGAATAGTCTTAGCACCTCCATTGAAATTCAGTTGACCATAGATGTATAGGTAGTTGGTAGTGTTTGAGGTAAAGAAAAAAAAAAAGAAGAAAGACACAGCATTTGGGAAGCTAAACAGGTTTAATTTGTAATTTATTTCTAATTTGGAATAAAGGTTCAGTTGGATTCATAATTGATCAACAGTTAATTAGAACATATTTAATTTAATACCATATTTTATATTTCATTATCACATATTTATATTTTGTATTACCATATCATACTATTCCTATGTCAGACATTTGAATAATTCTGACAAGCTGCTTTATTTGCATAGAATGCCTGACTGTAGAAATTAGCTGAAATTAATATTGATTGGTAGGTACTTAATCTGGTTGCAAACTTTTCTTTAGGGATAATATTGAGTCATAATTAAAGTGGCAATTGAGGGTTGACTGATAAATCCAAACTTCAATCCCAATAAACCAAAGGAACTAATTCAGAGTTGGAGATGGTAGTTGTTATCTGACTGGACTGGATTCAGCTGAAAAAAGAGATACCCCCAATTAATTCTGGAGTAAACAAAAGGGAACCCTATCTCTCCATATTATTGTAATAAGGGTCAGCAGTCCTGGACCAATATAGCTACTGGAGTCCCAGACTCCTAGTTCATTGCTTTGCCCATCCTTTAGACAAGGCTAGAATCTACAGCACTCCAAAATGGTGAACATGCTCCCGCCATCACATTTGCATTCCAGACATCAGGTTGTAAGAGGAGAAATAGAGGAAGGGAGTGGGCAGAGGGCACTCAGCCGATTTTGTTAAAGGTGCTTCTTGAAAGCTGCCATGTAACTTTTCCTCATACATCTCAGTCACTAAAATTTAATCATAAAATACCTACTGGCTATGCCACATAGCAAGGAAGGATGGGAAATGTAGCCTTTACCTGGTGATTTTAAAGAGATGAGTGTTATCACTAAAGACATTGGGATAGGCAACTGCAGTGAGAGGCCAGATGCAGGCCCATGGGAAAGGGCAGCCCCTGCTTCAGGCAGTAATTTAAAACAATAATAACATTGTTTAGATCCCTGTCTTTATTACCATGTGCCAATAAATCTAAACAATGCCAGCAGTAAAATATCCCTGCCTTTTGGTGATATATTGGCTAAACCAAGGTCTCTCAACTGTGGCACTACTGACATTGTGAGCTGGATGGCTCTTTCTTAAGGGAGGAGGTTGGCTGTCCTGGGCACTGTAGGATGCCCACTCATCAGTATATGACAGCAGTGGCAACCAAAACTATGCCCAGACATTGCCAAAATTTCCCTGTGGGGCAAAGTTGCACTCTATTAACAACCAGTGGTCTAAATATGTGCTACATTTACTGCTGAGTTGCAAAAATATATCTAAAATATTCAAGTTAGCACATTTGAATGATCTATCTTTTCATACGCATTGTATTTTATGTGAAGGAAATTTGGAGAACTTTCAGTGGTGCTGTCAACCCAAATATGTGGCCTCAGCTATATGCATCCTTTTTGAAAGTGAGTTTGGATGGACCAGAATCATTTGAGCTTGCTTTGTCTCAACCACTGTGGGCCACACCCTCTTGCTTTGAAACAGTAGATTCAAAATAAGCAATAAAGGCATAGTGACTATAAGCACAGTGAAAAACAATTTGAGTTACTTCAGTTACATCATTCTCTATGACCAGCTCGAGATTTTATGTTCGAAATGAACAAGTATCATTTAAATACCAATTTCAGATTGTGTGTGAAATATTTTATTTACTTTGAATAATTAATTTAAAATTGAAATTTGTTATTATTTTAAATTGTTATTCTTACCTACTATTAATCTCTAATGTTATTATTTATTATGGTCATGCACTGACGATATTCTTTCTTTTGTTCAAAAATGTATTAATGTAATTAAGGTGTAAATAAAATTTTATTTAATGTAAATAAAAAAAAATTTATTTATCTGTTTACTGATAAGATTATGTATATGAAATTCAGTATTAGAACATTTTCACAGTTTGCATTTCCTTTCTGGCTATTATTATTATTAGGTAGTTCATTTCACTATTAATATTGAAAATGATTTTGTCATAAAGAGTTGAGAGTTGTTAGGAAATGATCTGCTTTAGATTTACTCCTGCTTGCTTTGTCACTGGGCAGCCAGCATGCTCTGCCATCATGGGTCCAAACAAATTCTGAAAATGATAGGAAAGACATCATCCTAAAAATGGGAGGCTTGGGAGAATTTCCCTGCCCAAAATAACTCACTTGAAAAGGCCCAGAGGCATTTCAAAACACTGGGGGTGCCCAAGTGAGCCACCATAGTGGCCAAGTCGGTGCCCAGTGGCTGAGGCTGGGAGATGACAAGTGACAGATTGATGAGAGCCACTTTATTTTGCATCAGAAAATCTCAACTGTGATATTTCTGGCAAATCTGAACTCTTTATGACAGTAGTGAATACTGAGACTAAGAGATGATACCACTTGAAGAGAAGAAAACCAAGGTGTCTCTGTTCACCCATAAAACCTTGCTTGACACGGTTGGAATTTGAGGGGGTTTCCTCTCAGTGAGATATTAAATGAATACAGAAATTGCCAGAACACTGGCCTTTCCGAGCTCTTCCATTCCCACAGGGTGAGCTAATTAGAACCTAACAAACAATTCATTGGATTCTCCATAGGACAGGGTTGAACCAGTTCAAGTGGTCTTTTTGCTGAAATAGACATGGACAGGCAAGAAGCCTGAATTAGAAACACAAAGTATATTTATACCAAAACAAAGCAGAACTACATTGACCTACATGTTTTTAAAAATCCTACATTAGGGGTCTTAGGAAGATTTTGGTTTCAGAAACTAGTTCAAAGTTGGAAAATACCAATTAGGTATGTTTTGCATTAACTACCAGGTAACAGATTGGCCTTTTTCCCTAGTGATCTAATTCTGGAGTCAGCGGACCAGCTTGTGCTGTGTTAGATGATTGTGAAAAGTAGTCAATAGAATAGAGACTTTGATCTAGATCTTTCTCAGATAGGTGTGCCCCTCTCCTTACTCAAGTTTATTTGGTGTTCAACTATTGATAAATGTTGATATCATTAGGACAAGGTTATTTTCTCCAGAGCTATATGATGAGCCTATTAGGGAATCCATAGCATATTCATAGGACATTCATGTAGATAGAGGTCCTACAGACAGCGTGTAAGTCCTACTGTAGATGTTGGTGGTAAGAGAGTCAGAGCCAACCCCAGCCAAAGACGGGACAATTTGAGCATCAAAAACAATACTTATCTACATTCTCTTGGGAATGCAAAATGGTACCACCCTTAGACCAGATTTTTCCAATATCCAGAAAAATTTCATGTACATTTGCAGATCATTTAGCAAACACACCTCTAGAGCTCTATCCCAAAGATACTGGCAAAAAATATGGAAAGAGTTTTACATAAGGTTATTCACCGCAGCATTATTTGTAAAGCTGAACACTTGAAACAAAAAAATGTTTACCAAAAGGGGACTGGTTGAATAAACTCTGATACTCTCATCATCAGTGGAGTAACACACAGTTTATGGTAGGTGGAAAAATCATCACTTCCCTGGCTCCTCCACACCAAAAGAAAAAAATGTGTATACACACACACACACACACACACACACACACACACACACACACAACTTAATCCTTAGAACCCGTGAATGTTACCTTATATAGCTTCTTTTAAAAAAAAAAGTCTTTGCAGATGTGATTAAGTTAAGGATCTTGTGATGAGTTTATCTAGATGGGCCCTACATGCAACCTTAGAAGAAGGTAGTCCAAGGAGATTGGACATGCACAGAGGAGAAGGTGTTATAAAGTGGAACAGAGAAAGATTTGAAGATGCTGGCTTTGAGGACTGCAGTAACATGGCCATAAGCCAAGGGAGATTGTAGCCACCAACAGCTGGAAGAGGCAAGGAACAGATTCTCTCCAGAGCCTAGGGAGGGAGTGCAGCCATGATAACACCTGATTTTGACCCAATGACATCAATGATACCAACTTTTTACTTTTGGCTTGTAGAATTACAAGAAAATAAAGTTCTTTTGTCTTAAGTGACCAAGTTTGTGCTAATTAGTTACAAAAGCGACAGGAAACTAATATATAGCTGTAAACATGAATGAGTTATGTATTCCTGTGGACTGGTTATCCAGTATACAAACTGATATTGGAAAACTTTTTCTATGAAGATCCAGATAGTTAATATTTTTGGCTTTGTGTGCCATATAGTCTCTGTTCCATCTACTCAGCTCTGATGTTGTAGCCATCCATAATAAGTAAATGAGCGGGTACGGCTGTGCTCCAAAAGAACTTTATTTAAAGAAACAGGTGGTGGACCAAATTTGGTCTGTAGGCCATATTGTTTGCAAGCCCTTGATGTAGAATTAAGTAAAAAAAGCAAGGTGGATAAAAAGAAGACATGGTGGCATAATATGCTACTATTTAACTAAGAATGTGAAATAAGGATACACATAGAAAATTATGGAAAGAAAAACAAAAATGTATTTTAAGTGGTTCCATGTTAGAGAGGGAGGTACAGAGGGTAGAGGAGCTGGTGAGAGAAACTAGACTTCTTATACTATACTTCATTTTATAGACTTGATTTTGTAGTCATAAAAAATATTTTATGTAAACATGAATCAAAGTTAAATTTAAAAAGCAGTACCTATACACAGAAGGCGAAGGGAAGTAAATGAACCTGTGTTGAATTGGTCACATAACTATACAGAGACTTCAAAATACAGTTATTTGACTATATATTCATGTGGGAAATTTTCTCATGGGCAAAAAAGAAGAAAGTGAAAATCAACCTAAGATGTTCTCAGTAATAATGTTGCTATTGATGGTGTTTGTATGATTATTCTAAGCCTGGTGGTTGTGTATTGTGGGATGAAAACAGTGGGGGATTACACTGGACTTACTGAGAATTTAGTTTTTTAGAATGAGAGAAAGAAGATTAAGGTATATAAAATAAATAGCATGTAGTCTGAATTTGATTTGTAAGGTAAAATGTGTTATGGACTAAATTAAAAAATCTGTTTGTATTTCCTAGCTCTGTCCACTGAAAAAGTCTATAAACAAAGATCAACATAGCAGCCACAGGCTCCTCTAGCATCCAAAGGGTGGCCTCAAAGTTACATTTCCCACTAAAATAGAGTCCTCTTGGGAGAAATGGCAGATTCTAGTCTGAGACAAGGATTGTACAAGATGAGTCTGGAACATCAAAGATTATTAGTGAACAACTCATGGAATCTCTCAATGGCCAAAATTGGGGCAATTTGAGAATCAATAAAAATAATGCAGGAAATGAATTAAAACCCATCCACTCTGTAGAAACCCACAAGCGCATAATGATACCTTAATGATACTGGACACCAACACAGCAACCGTACCTAATCTGGAGCACGCTGTGGGACCAGTGAATCATTTTTAAAGCTGGTAGTACACCACCATTCATGAAGTTGTATAGACAAGAAAGAAAAGAAAGTCAAGTATGAATCTGATGAAGCCTGTAGATCCAAACACCATTTGCATGAAACACGGGGAACAAAGAAACACTTTTAACGAGCAGAGTCAGCAAAACCCAGACTATAGGAGACCCTGCAAGGCAAATGAATTCACTCTGAATGAATAAATTGTAAAGACAAAAAGAGGAAGGGGATCCCATTCAGAAAAAGAGAATTAAAACACACCTCAAACAATGACAGATAAGCCTCTTATTTTGATTAGTAAAAGAAAGTATAAAAAATGAGACGGGGGGTGGGGGAGCCAAGATGGCGGCATGAGTAGGATAGTGGGAAACTCCTCCCAAAAACATACATACTTTTGAAAATACAGCAAATACAACTAATCCTAAAAGAGAGACCAGAAGACACAGGACAACAGCCAGACTATATCCACACCTGCAAGAATCCAGTGCCTCGCGAAGGGGGTAAGATACAAGCCCCGGCCCCGCGGGAGCCGAGCGCCCCTCCCCCCAGCTCCCGGCGGGAGAAGAGCAGGCAGAGCGGGAGGGAGATGGAGCCCAGGACTGCCGAACACCCAGCCCCAGGCATCCGGGCCAGAGCGCAGACACAGTACATGCCCAGGGGGCCCTGGATACTGGGGGAACAGGGCAGTAAGACCTCTGAGTGGGTCCCGAAGCAAGTGCCAATGTGACAAAGAAAAGCGAGCGGCTTTTTGAAAGTCTTAAAGGGACAGGGACCCCACAGCTGGACAGAAGCATCCCAGGTCACAGTCCAGCAGCTGGAAATTCCAGGGAACTCCGGGCGCACTAACCCCCTGGGCAACAGCTCTGAGACCCCTCATGGAGGTAAAGAGCCAAACAGCCCCCCATCCATTACCCCTCCGGGGCCCCGCCATAGCAGAGCAGCGGCCTGAGGCTGGCCACGCCCACAGCAAGGGAGCTTCCTCCATACCGGCCGGGCTAGATACAGAGACCCAGACTACATGCAATTGCCCAACACAAGCCACTAGGGGTCGCAGTTGTCCCAGTAAAGAAAGGCCAGGAGCCAAGTGGAAAGAGGCTTGACTCTCCCAGCTGACAGACGAGTCAATAGCTCACCATTGCACCTATCAACATGAAAAGGCAAAAAAATTTGATCCAGACAAGACTAACCCAAACAGCTTCGACATCTTCTACATCTTCCCCTGAGAAGGAACCTGGGGAGATAGATTTAACCAGTCTTTCAGAAAAAGAATTAAAAACAAAAGTCATAAAAATGCTGATGGACTTGCAGAGAAATAGGCAAGAACTAAGGAGGCAGAATACAGAAATAAAACAATCTCTGGAAGGACTTCAAAGCAGAATGGGCGAGATGCAAGAGACCATTAATGGACTAGAAAACAGAGAACAGGAACGCAGAGAAGCTGATGCAGAGAGAGATAGAAGGATCTCCAGGAATGAAAGAATTTCAAGAGAACTGTGTGACCAATCAAAACGGAAAAATATCCACATTATAGGGGTACCAGAAGAAGAAGAGAGAGAAAAAGGGATAGAAAGTGTCTTTGAAGAAATAATCGCCAAAAACTTCCCCAAACTAGGGGAGGAACTGGCCTCTCAGACCACAGAGGTACACAGAACTACCATGACAAGGGATCCAAGGAGGGCAACACCAAGACACATAATAATTAAAATGGCAAAGATCAAAGACAAGGACAAAGTATTAAAGGCAGCCAGAGACAAAAAAAAGGTCACCTACAAAGGAAAACCCATCAGGCTATCATCAGACTTCTCAACAGAAACCCTACAGGCCAGAAGAGAATGGCATGACATACTTAATGCAATAAAACAGCAGGGCCTCGAACCAAGAATACTGTATCCAGCACGATTATCATTTAAATATGAAGGAGGGAATAAACAATTCCCACACAAGCAAAAATTGAGGGAATTTGCCTCCCACAAACCACCTCTTCAGGGCATCCTACAGGGACTGCTCTAGATGGGAGCACTCCTAAAAAGAGCACACAACAAAACACCCAACATATGAAGAAGGGAGGAGGAGGAATAAGAAGGGAGAGAAATAAAGAATCATCAGACTGTGTTTATAATAGCTTAATAAGCGAGTTAAGTTAGACAGTAAGATAGTAAAGAAGCTAACCTTGAACCTTTGGTAACCACAAACTTAAAGCCTGCAATGGCAATAAGTACATATATTTCAATTATCACCCTAAATGTAAATGGACTGAATGCACCAATCAAAAGAAACAGAGTAATAGAATAGATAAAAAAGCAAGACCCATCCATATGCTGCTTACAAGAGACTCACCTCAAACCCAAAGACATGCACAGACTTAAAGTCAAGGGATGGAAAAAGATATTTCATGCAAACAACAGAGAGAAAAAAGCAGGTGTTGCAATACTAGTATCAGATTAAATAGACTTCAAAATAAAGAAAGTAACAAAAGATAAAGAAGGACATTACATAATGATAAAGGGCTCAGTCCAATAAGAGGATATAACCATTATAAATATATATGGACCCAATACAGGAGCAGCAACATATGTGAAACAAGTACTAACAGAATTAAAGGAGGAAATAGAATGCAATGCATTCGTTCTAGGAGACTTCAACACACCACTCACTCCAAAGGACAGATCCACCAGACAGAAAATAAGTAAGGACACAGAGGCACTGAACAACACACTAGAACAGATGGACCTAATAGACATCTACAGAACTCTACATCCAAAAGCAACAGGATACACATTCTTCTCAAGTGCACATGGAACATTCTCCAGAATAGACCACATACTGGGCCACAAAAAAAGCCTCAGTAAATTCCAAAAGATTGAAATCCTACCAACCAACTTTTCAGACCACAAAGGCATAAAACTAAAAATAAATAGTACAAAGAAAGCAAAAAGGCTCACAAACACATGGAGGCTTAACAACACACTCCTAAATAATCAATGGATCAATGACCAAATCAAAATGGAGACCCAGCAATATATGGAAACAAACGACAACAACAACACAAAGCCCCAACTTCTGTGGGACGCAGCGAAAGCAGTCTTAAGAGGAAAGTATATAGCAATCCAGGTATATTTAAAGAAGGAAGAACAATCCCAAATGAATGGTCTCATGTCACAATTATCGAAATTAGAAAAAGAAGAACAAATGAGGCCTAAAGTCAGCAGAAGGAGGGACATAATAAAGATCAGAGAAGATATAAATAAAATTGAGAAGAATAAAACAATAGCAAAAATCAATGAAACCAAGAGCTGGTTCTTCGAGAAAATAAGCAAAATAGATAAGCCTCTAGCCAGACTTATTAAGAGGAAAAGAGAGTCAACACAAATCAACAGAATCAGAAACGAGAAAGGAAAAATCACAACGGACCCCACGGAAATGCAAAGAATTGTTAGAGAATACTATGAAAACCTACATGCTAACAAGCTGGGAAACCTAGGAGAAATGGACAACTTCCTAGAAAAATACAACCTTCCACAATTGACCCAGAAAGAAACAGAAAATCTAAACAGACCAATTACCAGCAATGAAATTGAAGCGGTAATCAAAAAACTACCAAAGAACAAAACCCCCGGGCCAGATGGATTTACCTCGGAATTTTATCAGACATACAGGGAAGACATAATACCCATTCTCCTTAGAGTTTTCCAAAAAATAGAGGAGGAGGGGATACTCCCAAACTCATTCTATGAAGCTAACATCACCCTAATACCAAAACCAGGCAAAGACCCCACCAAAAAAGAAAACTACAGACCAATATCCCTGATGAACGTAGGTGCAAAAATACTCAACAAAATATTAGCAAACCGAATTCAAAAATACATCAAAAGGATCATACGCCATGACCAAATGGGATTCATCCCAGGGATGCAAGGATGGTACAACATTCAAAAGTCCATCAACATCATCCACCATATCAACAAAAAGAAAGACAAAAACCGCATGATAATCTCCATAGATGCTGAAAAGCATTCAATAAAATTCAACATCCATTCATGATAAAAACTCTCAACAAAATGGGAATAGAGGGCAAGTACCTCAACATAATAAAGGCCATATATCATAAACCCACAGCCAACATCATACTGAACAGCGAGAAGCTGAAAGCTTTTCCTCTGCAATCGGGAACAAGACAGGGATGCCCACTCTCCCCACTGTTATTCAACATAGTACTGGAGGTCCTAGCCATGGCAATCAGACAAAACAAAGAAATACAAGGAATCCAGATTGGTAAAGAAGAAGTTAAACTGTCACTATTTGCAGATGACATGATATTGTACATAAAAAACCCTAAAGACTCTACTCCAAAACTACTAGAGCTAATATCAGAATTCAGCAAAGTTGCAGGATACAAAATTAACACACAGAAATCTGTGGCTTTCCTATACACTAACAATGAACTAATAGAAAGAGAAATCAGGAAGACAATTCCATTCACAATAGCATCAAAAAGAATAAAATACCTAGGAATAAACCTAACCAAGGAAGTGAAAGACCTATACCCTGAAAACTGTAAGATACTCTTAAGAGAAATTAAAGGGGACACTAACAAATGGAAACTCATCCCATGCTCCTGGCTAGGAAGAATTAATATCGTCAAAATGGCGATCCTGCCCAAAGCAATATACAGATTCGATGCAATTCCTATCAAACTACCAAGAGCATTGTTCAATGAACTGGGACAAATAGTTCAAAATTCATATGGTAACACCAAAGACCCAGAATAGCTAAAGCAATCCTTTAGGGATTGCTTAAGGAAGAATAAAATGGGGGGGATCTTGTTCCCCAACTTCAAGATGTACTACAAAGCCACAGTGATCAAGACAATTTGGTACTGGCACAAGAACAGAGCCACAGACCAATGGAACAGAATAGAGACTCCAGACATTAACCCAAACATATATGGTCAATTAATATTCGATAAAGGGGCCATGGACATACAATGGGGAAATGACAGTCTCTTCAACAGATGGTGCTGGCAAAGCTGGACAGCTACATATAAGGGAATGAAACTGGATTACTGTCTAACCCCATACACAAAAGTAAATTCAAAATGGATCGAAGACTTGAATGTAAGTCATGAAAACATAAAACTCTTAGAAAAAAACATAGGCAAAAATCTCTTAGACATAAACATGAGTGACCTCTTCTTGAACATATCTCCCTGGGCAAGGGAAACAAATGCAAAAATGAACAAGTGGGACTATGTCAAGCTGAAAAGCTTCTGTACAGCAAAGGACACCATCAACAGAACAAAAAGGTACCCTACAGTATGGGAGAATATATTCGTAAATGACATATCCGATAAAGGGCTGACATGCAAAATATATAAAGAGCTCACACACCTCAACAAACAAAAAGCAAATAACCCAATTAAAAAATATAGAGTTCTCTAAAGAAGATATTCACATGGCCAACAGACACATGAAAAGATGCTCCACATTGCTTGTCATCAGAGAAATGCAAATTAAAACCACAATGAGGTATCACCTCACACCAGTAAGGATGGCTATCATCCAAAAGACAAACAACAACAAATGTTGGCAAGGTTGTGGAGAAAGGGGAACCCTCCTACACTGCTGGTGGGAATGTAAATTAGTTCAACCATTGTGGAAAGCAGTATGGAGTCCCTCAAAATGCTCAAAATAGAAATACCATTTGACCCAGGAATTCCACTTCTAGGAATTTACCCTAAGAATGCAGCACTCCAGTTTGAAAAAGACAGATGCACCCCTATGTTTATCGCAGCACTATTTACAATAGCCAAGATATGGAAGCAACCTAAGTGTCCATCAGTAGATGAATGGATAAAGAAGATGTGGTACATATACACAATGGAATATTACTCAGCCATAAGAATAAAACAAATCCTACCATTCTCAACAACATGGATGGAGCTAGAAGGTATTATGCTCAGTGAAATAAGCCAGGTGGAGAAAGACAAGTACCAAATGATTTCACTCATATGTGGAGTATAAGAACAAAAGAAAACTGAAGGAACAAAACAGCAGCAGAAGCACAGAACCCAAGAAGAGACTAACAGTTACCAAAGGAAAGGGACTGGGGAGGACAGGTGGGAAGGGAGGGATAAAGGTGGGGAAAAAAGAAAGGGGGCCTTACGATTAGCATGTATAGTGTGGGGGGGCACGGGGAGGGCTGTGCAACATAGAGAAGACAACTAGTGATTTTACAGCATCTTACTACGCAGATGGACAGTGACCATGAAGGGGTATGTGGGGGGGACTTGGTGAAGGGGGGAGCCTAGTAAACATAATGTCCTTCATGTAATTGTAGATTAATGATACCAAAATAAAATAAAAAAAAATGAGACAGGGACTTGAGCACTGATTAGATATTTGAAGATAATAAAGAATTACTGTTCTTCGTTTTTTGGCATAAATATTTAAAAATAAAATTTTGTGATGTTTGGGACTAGCATTGAAATAATATATGGTGGAGGAGGGGAGGAGTATAGGTGAAACAAAATCGACCATAAACTGGTAGTTGTTAAAGCCTGATGATAAGGACCTGGGGTTCCTTATAATAACATGCCCTCTACTTTTGTCTGGAATTTTTTATAACAAATTATTTAAGTGAAGCAATCAAAACACAGCAAAAGAAAAAAAAATCTCTCCCAAATCTCCCCCAAATAGTAAAGATATAAATGAATGCAATAAATCAAATACAAAACTATGTCCAGCTCATAAAAATCCATGAGTCAATAATGATTCTTTTAAAATAACTAAATTTGTTGCTCACTGTTGATGTCGCAAGGGCACAAGCTAATTATTGCTGAATATTTATAAATATTCGGAGAAAATAAAGTCTTTCATCAGCAGACTATATCTGATGAGAAAGTTATTCTTTATAGGAGAATGACAACTATATAAAAGCAGGAGGAAAGAGAAAAAATTTTGAATCGTATTTTGTAATCTCTAATGAAATAATGGAATGGACCAATATCAATGACTGAGAAAGACCATTAGGTGAGCTTCATAATGGAGAACTTCATCATGGATGAAATGAGCTGACATCACTTGACCCTACTGCTTATTCTTAATAATAGTAAGCAAGGGACAGCCTGTCGTGACCTGCTTCTAATAGGGTGTGCTAGGTAGCACTCACATCACTTATTAAGTATTTTTGACCAAAAAGCTGAACTTTCATCTAAGTAAGCCTCTTTATCTATGTAACCATCAGTTTCAGAATATGCAGCGGGCAGAGGAGCATGTTTAGCAAGACCAGGAGGAAGCAGTAAGTCAAACCCAGAATGTGGAAAAAAATCTTAGGACAACAGACACAATTTCCTTCACAAACACATAGCACAGGAAAGGGCAGGAATGCTCTAGAGGGAAAGAGACCCAGGCAGCCTCTGGACCTTATGCAGTGCAGGCTGCAACCTCAGCCTGGTTTCAACAAGCCAGTTCTTAAAAGCCATTTGTTTTAGACAAACAGGGTAGCTTGTATTCTGACTGGATAACTGGATATTAGATGATGAAGATAAGGAATTAATGTTAATTTTGTTGGTTGTGATAATGGTGGTGTGCTTACATTAAAGAAAAGCCATTATACCATAAAGCTACCTATTAAAATATTTACAGGTGGAATGAGGTGGGGTTTGCCTTGAAGTACACCAGCCCTTACCCAGAAAAAGTGGTAGGGAGAGATGAAATGGCAAAGCTAACAGGCTGGGCAGAAGGGAAGTGGCTGTTGGTGCCATGTGATGGGTTCCCGGCAGGGTGTTCACTGGTCTGTGCAGTCTGCTTTTTAATATATTTGAAAAGTTCCAGTAAAAGATCAAAACAAAACAAAACAAGAACGTCACTGCTTCCTCGCTCATTGTTAGATACATCAGTTACCAAATGGTTATAAGAACAGAATCAATGTTCAATTTTTTTGCTTTATGAAAACAGAAGTCATATACTAAAATTCATGTTTCTCCTTTCTCCATCCTTATGCAGCTTAGAGTCACATCTTTATTTCAGCACACAAAAGATTTCAAATGTCAAGAAGCAAAGAGCATAGGTTTCATTGGGCAAAGGGCAGCCTCCTTTATGAGGACATGTTTAGAAGCCATTTAGGTACAAACTGATGTACTAGAAGCTATGTAGTAAATATGACTACTGGAACAATTAATGAAAACTACCTTCAGAGCCTTTTTGTATCTAAAAGAAAGAAAAAGAAACCCCTCACTCCACGCTTTCATTTAACCAATGGAAAACCCTTGTGATGACGCCTTCTTTGCTCAGATTAGTTATTCACAGAAAAGTCCTGAAATGCAATCTCACCAAGTGCCTGCTTACATAGTAATCATCAGATGCTCTCTCTCCACTGTCTTGGTTGCAGGCACCGATCAAGACCTTAGCCTGGGCAGGACTGGAAAAGACAGGCTGCCTTAAATAAATATCTCTGAGTCTTTGTAAACTTTCATATTGAGGTTGTTTGCTGCAAGAGTGCATTCATGCTACCTGCCTACTTCCAGCTGGCTTCGCCAGGTACTCCTTACCTTTTCTGAACAACTCCATTGTTATGTTTTGGTTGCCAAGTATGGAAACATTCATGTATGTTTTCAGGGCTAATTTTCATCACTGTTGAGTTATTCCTACCTTAAAACAAATAAACTGTTATTGCCAGATCCCTCACATTATTCCACCCAAAACAAGACCCTGCTATGTTTCTAAATTGGAGGGCATAGAGAAAGGAGGGCTGAGATGCGTGCCTTAAGGCCACACAGGGTTGTAAGTGCTCAGAGCTGGCCAGTGCCCGACCTGAAGCAGCAGGAGCAAATGGGTTTGAGGAATTACAGGGAAACCCAAGAGTACCCCCCTCAGCCCCAGAACATGGTCACCCACTCAAGGATGGTAAAATACACTAAATGTTATGGAAGGCCACTTTTAGAATTAGTAGCAATTTTAAGTAAGATTTTGTTCCGTCAGACACTGTCTCTAATTGAAACTCATGAAATTAGAAAGTATGGGAAATCACCAAAAAGAGAGGAGATAATCAGCATGGAATATATACCTAGTACACGCCAGGAATTTCTCCCTTCCTGAACTCCATTTATTTGTCACAGCACATCCTCAAGAGGAACAGGGTTAACTATTGCCTTTTACAGATGGTAGGTCCAGGGGATGTAAGCTCAACTAGCATGTCTATGAGCTGTGCTGGGACTAGGGCCCAGGCTTGGACTCCAAGTCTGTGGAGATCTCAGGGGACCAGAGAGGCCTTGCCAAAGGAAATTCTCTTCAAATGATGGCTTTCCTCACATTCAATGTTTCCATAACTTAGAACACAGAAAAATGAATTGCACAAATAAGCGTCTCCCAATTCACTCTTTCCATAGTGCTATCTGGCTGGATAATCAATACCGAGCCTTCCGAATTATCTCCCTGTCCAGCATGATGAAGATAACAGATGCAATCTGCACGTGAGCCTAGAAAATGTAACACAGAAACAATTACTAGCACATTACTCCTTGGCAACTGTAATAGGCTTGACATGCTCTGTAGAAACCAGGCCTCTGCAGTCATTTATCCACTCCACTCCACTCCACTCCCTCCTCTTTGTAAACTGTTTCTGCAGAGCTGCTGCAAAATGAAGGCTGCAGTGGGATCACCTGTGCATAAGCCCAGTGGTTGCGCCTCCTAAAAAGGTTATTTTTCTCTTTCAAAAGTAGCAAACAAAAGCAAGTGAGCCCACTGATCAGAAATGAATTTCTAATTAAAGGGAGGGGGGGAAACTGATATAGCAACAGGTACATCTGAGGGTTCCACAGCACCCATTTCTCCTTACCTGAGTGCCCTTGAGAAGATCCACACCACCAACAGGGAGCAGGCGTGTCAGTGCCCCTCCAACCAACGTGGATTGGTAACTTTCCTCCCAAAGTCTTGCTTGCTATGATCCTTGTCATTTATGAAGTTGCTGACAGTGGAGCTTCCATTTCTTATATTTTAGATACAGAGTCAACAAACATGTATTCCACTTAACCTCTGTAGTCCTGGACACATTGGGCATTTTTCTTCCCTGGGCTCATCCCCAGAGTTAAGGGTGTCCTCTCTTCTGCTTTGCTCCCCAACTGCCCAGGATGGTGTTGGCAGAGAGTGATGGATTCATGAAGTGTGTGAGTATTCTTTAGTGGAACAACTTGCATATCAACACAGGCATTCATATCCAGACATTTCTGGATCTAACCACATGCTCCAGAAATACCACTGGTCTCCAACTGACTTTTCCAGGACATGGTCACTGCTATTCAGCTCCACTCAGCAACACAGAGAAAGATGCAGTATTAAACAAGCCCAGACTGAAACAAGTTCCTAGCGGTTGCAGAACTGTCCAGCTAATGCTGGAGTGACTTAAGGCCCATGCCTTCATGTGGCTTGCCAAATGCACCAAGAACAGGTCTCCTGCTGTGTTATTTAAGCTCTCTGCCATGCTCTGCCACCTGACATTCACGTTCTGCTGGCTGCTTGCTCCAAGAGTCAGGAGAGGGGTGTCAGAGTGAGGAATTGCCAGGGGAAGACAGTATCTCCTGGGCCCCAGGCAGCCTCAGCCGGCTGGAAGGAAGATGCAGAGCCTTTTGGTACAGGTTGAGGTGTGAGGCAGATTGCTCTGCTGACCCTCCTTTTAATCACACATTTTTTTCCTCCCTTTAAACAAATGGTATCAGGGAGACTTACCACGGGTTCCAGTGGCTCTGGGATTTTCCAGACTCTTTGTTTCCCTAGAGCTGTCCATGTTCCCTGAGGCCCTCTTTGGGGCCTGCGTCCTAAGTCTACAGCAGGCCTTTCTCTAGTGGTAGGTTTACCCATGTGCACCCATCTGGGGCACCATGGAAGCTTGATTCACAGCTCACTGCACACCGTCTGCCCCACACTCCCAGCCACAGCACCTGGCCCTCTGTCTCCCTAGAGGCTCATGAGATGTTTGGAAGGCAATCATTATTAGAAAGCACTGGGCCTTATTTGGGACTAGTAGACAGACTTAAAAGCGATCATTGCAAATATGTTGACAGAACTAAAGCAAATCATGTTTAAAGAAACAAAGATGGATATGAAGACAACTCATCAATAGAGAACATTGATAAAGAGACAGAAATTAATTTTTAAAAAGTGAAAAATGTTGGAGTAAAAAAATATACAATGAATGAATGAAAGAATCACTGGAGTCTCAACAGATTTGAGTTGGCAGAAGAAAAAAATCAGCAAACTTGGACATTCAACAGAGAGCATGCAGACTGAGAACACAAGATAAAGCAAGAAATAAAAACGAATAGAGTCTCAGAGAAATGTGGAGCAGCATAAGCACATCAACACAAATGTAATAGGAATACAAGGAGATGAGAGAGAGATGGGGTGGAAAAAATATTCAAAGAAATAATGGCTGAAAACTCCCAGATGATGAAATGAGGCTGAGTGAACTTCAAGTAGGAAATTTTACTTTTAAACACAGAGATCTTGGCCCAGACACATCAGAATCAAAATGCTGAAAGCCAAAGACAAAAAGAAAATCTTTGAAGCATCAAGACTCATGTAGATGACTTTATGTACAAAACTCCTATATGTGAAAAGAACCATCATAGGATCACAATTGACTTCTCACCAAAAACCATGGATAGTAACAGGCAATGGGAAGAAATCAAAATGCTGGAAGGAAAACCAAAAAGCTGTATGGACAAAATGAAGGTGAAACAATGACATTTTCATGTAAATGAAAACTGAGAACTCATCGGTAGCAGCTCTACCATACAAGATATACTAAGGGAAGTTCTTCAGGCAGAAAGAGAGACCAGAAAATAATTTGAATCTATATGGAAAAGTAAGGAGTGTTGGTAAAGATAATTAACATAGGTAGAATTAAAATAGACTGTAATTATATATTTATTTTTATTTCTCTTCTTAACTGATTTAAAAATCGATTGCATAAAACCTCATCTATAAATAGCATTGTTTTACTTACACTTAAGAATGTAGCATGTGTGACAATGACAGCACAAAGGGTAGAGTGGGAATTGTAGCAACTACATGACAGTAGAAGGCAACTTGAATCCACAAGAAAAAAATGAAGCAAGATAAAAATAGTAAGAAGAAACTATATATATCTTCTAATATGTAGTATATATACATATAACAGGTATACATTTAAACTCTATAAATGTATTTCTGCTCTTCTTTCTTCTCATAGCTTCTTTAAAGGAATAAAATTCTATAAAGCAATAATTATTACAATGTATTATTGGTTTGTAACAACTAAAGGTGTAATTTGTATAATATTAACACATAAAGGGGAATGAATGGAGCTATATAGAAGTAAAGATTTTATAAATTTTAATTGATTAGGATAAATCTTATGTAGATTCTGATCAATTATGTATCTGTATGAAAAGCCCTAAAACAATCACTAAAAATATAATACAAAGAGCTTAATACAAAATAATTGAAGGACAGAAAATGGTACTCTAGACTACAAGTACTTAAGATGAAAAAAGGGGAGTAAAGACTTGGATGAAAGGTCATCAAAAGGTACAAACTTCTACTTATAAGAAAAATATGTATGGAGATGCACAACATGGTGTCTGTAGTTAACACCACCGTGGTGTATTTGAAAGGTAAGAGAGTAAAGTGGAGAGTTCTCATCACAGAAAAAATTTCTTTCTCTTTCTTTTTTTTATCTATCAGTATGACATGATGGATGTTAACTAAGCATATTATAGCAATCATTTCACAATACCTGTAAGTCACATCATTATGCTCTGTACTTTAAACTTATATAGTACTGTATGTCAATTGTATCTCAATAAAACTTGAAAGAAAAGATAGTACAGTAGGAACAAATGTATGACTTGCAAATATTTTCTCCCATTCTGAGGGTTGTCTTCATTCACTTCATGATGATTTCCTTTACAGCACAAAAATGTTTAATTCTGATGAAGCCCACTTACCAACCTTTCATGTATTGCCTGCACTTCCAATGTCATATCTAAGAAATCATGGCCCAGTCGAAGCTTGTGAAGACACGCTTTTGTGTTTTTTTAAGTTTCCTGGTTTTAGATGTGACTTTCAGGTGTGTGAGCTAACTTCTATGCTATTAGAGATAGCAGCCCTACACCAATCTTTTGCAGTGCTGTTTGTTGAACAGATGATTCTTTCCAACACTGAACACCAACCTATTTCAAAGATGTTAAAAATTCATTAAGATAAATAAAACATTAAATTAAATTACCTGGGAACCTAGATCTTCGTGTATTTTCACAAACAGAACACAGTTTGAAGTCTGGAGTTGGGACATATGCTGGTACTGTCAGTGGAAGAGCCGGTGCATTGGGATATGGGGAGGCGGGAAGTCCAAAGGTCAAAGCAGCCTGGCCCGAGAGGAGGTAATGCTGTTACCCTCGTGTCAGGGGAAACATGACATGCAGACACGCAGAGAGGGTGCTCAGAGCCGAGGCCAGCTTGGGTGAGGACTTAGTTAATGTGAACATTTTTTAAAGTACGTGATGTTCCAATCTCACAGGTGAGAAATTAACATTCAGGAAGCTTAGAAAAATGTTTCAGCTAGAGAAGGATAGAGCTGAGATTTGACTCAGACAACACCAATTCCTCAGCTTTAAGTACACCTCTCGTTGCTTCCCACCTGTGTCCACCTTGCTTCTCTTCTGCTGGCGGAACCACCAGCTCGCAGGTAAATATGAAAACTTCTGCAGAGATTTTTCTGGGAATTTTTCTCGTTGGGAACGTACACACTGGGAAATTTCGTTCTTCCTTTCCTTCCCTCCCTCCCTCCCTTCCTTTCTTTTTTTCCTTCTTTTTCCTCCTTTCCTTCTACTTTTCTTTCTGTAAATAATAATTGAGCATTTATCTTTTTAAAAAGTTTCTAAGGCAGAATATGTTTTCTTGGCTTGATATTGCAACATGGTTAACCAAGTCTTTTAGGACCTCTGAGGACTTTAGTTTCAGGAATGGTTCTCATAATGCTGATCCAGATTTCCATCTCTGATGCAGTTTGCACAGGAGTGGCAAATACATTATTAGAAAATGCAAATAGGAAACCATATTTTCTGCAGCAAAGCTTTACAATGTAGAAGTAAGCCAGAAATAAGACACTGACTGCATTTAGTTTTTAAAAAACCACTGTCCACAAAACTGCCAAATAATTATGCTCTAGGGGAAGTTTTAATAGTATGGTTGCTGACCAGAGGCCCCTCCCACCCATGAATGAGCCTCAGTGCTGACCAGCTTGGCTGATACTGGGTTCTGCTTGCCAAATTTAACAGTGGCAGGTGCAAGTGATTCTAGGGAGCTGATTTTAAATAAAGAAAAGAGAGGGCAGATAAGCAAAGAAATACAAAATGCTTATTTGAAGCAGTTTTTAGGAGTGCTCCACAGTCTACCCTGCCTTCTATGATCCAGCAGATTAGTGCTCACAAGCACAGCGATCTCCCAATCCAGGAGACATAGTCAATATCTGCAAGGAAATACCTTGGGCCCTACGGCCAAATCATCACTGACTGCCCTGCTTTCCACATTGTGGAGGTTGCATTGATCTTTCTGCTGCTATGTCACAAGGACCCCCTTCCTCCTGTTTATAAGGACGCATCCCTCACTACCTCCTGAACCCACACCTGCTGTGCCCAGGTTTCTACTGAGGGTCTTCCCCAGGTGATTCAGCCAGGGGAGTGGGAGAAAGACCTTGAAAGTATGGGGTTCCAGAGGCTGTCATGGGAAGGAACTGACTCTGGGAACAGGAAGACACTTTAGAAACGCAGGAGTTTGTCCCTTGGATGCTTATTGATTAATAAAATACAGAAACAGCTGAGGGAGGGGAGGCATCGTTAAAACTGGATAGCCATTTGAAAAATAATAGCTGCATATTTTTAATCTAACATTTTGCACCAAAGTAAAATACCAGTGGTTTAGAAATTCAAATCTAAAAGTGAAGCTATTCAAGAGCTAGAGGAAAACATGGATGCATGTCTCTATAATTTGGTAACGGAAAGCCTTTCAAATGTAACTCAGATTTTGACAAGACTGATGTTTTAAGTACATTAAGAAAAGCTTGGCAAAAAAATCATAAGCAAAGTCAAAAGACAAATAACCTCACAGAAAATATTTACAGTTCACATCTTAGATGTGACTCAATTTCTTAACATATAAAGAACTCTCAAAAACCAAAACCAAAAAATTAATAGCACATGGGCAAACATATGAACACGCGACACTCACTCATAGGAAAAAAAATGCACAATAAAACTGTACTGAGATACCCATTCCTCACCCATCAGGTTGGCACAGATCCAAACCTTAACCACTTACCCTGTTGTTGGCGAGCCTATGTAGAATCATGTACTAAATGAGGGAATTTGGCAATATCCTACAAAATTGCAGATACTTTTCCCTTTCCATGCAGCTATCTCACTTTGGGGAATCTCATTTAAAGCTTCATAACAGAAATGCAAAACAACATATTCACTATAGCATTAAGATAACGAATGAACCAGAAGTCCAATAATAGGACTGAATGAACTATGGTAACAAACAGGCCAAATAAAATATGAAATAAACAAAAAAGGATGCAGATACAGATTTGAAGTGAGCTTCAGAATATATTAAGTACAAAAGGAAGGTACAAATAGTGTATATAATGTGTTTTCTTTTGTGTTCAGGAAAGGACCTTTTGCATACAATTTTTGAGGAACTTACCCATTGTCTAATATTTTGTGTTTACTTTAGAGTGAGGTTCCTTGAACCAGTCTTCTCCTATTTGTTTTGTTTTGCCTCCAGTGCCTGGGATACATTAGATGTTTGTGATAGATGTGAACAGGCTATCACTGCTGGCTCTTTGTCTTCTTTCTCCTCTCTCACCAATTTTGCATACATTTCTTTGGGGGCCTGTCTCTAATTAGCTTTAATAATAGAATTGTGCTCCACACTTCATGTTTCATGCTCCAAGCATCTTAGCTGAGCGACTTCTGGATCTACAGTCCCCAGACACTGGTTGAAGGACTGTCCATCTTTCTTGGTTGCTTGGTAACATCTTCAAGTGATTACCTTTATTGCTCCCATGTGAATTACCTATGGCTGCTCTAATTAATGCCTCAAGCAAACATTCCAGGAACTCTGGAGAAATATCCGATCCTCTCCACTTACCCCCGTGGAGGAATTCCTCCTGCTGACCTTGAAGATGTGTGACAATGGCCAGTATTTTCCTCTTACATTTTATATGCATTCAGTCACAACTCTCAGGTAGAAATGTTTCTTCAACTTATCTCCAGCTTTCAAGGTTTTATTTTCTCTGTTTTTGCAAAAGATTAGATATAATTGAAAATTAACACAGCAGAAGTCTGGTATCCCACCTGTTTCAAGATATTGTTCTGTTTTCAAATCTGCACCTTCATGGAAGCTGCCGTGATGTGAAAATGTATTCAACCCACTGATTTGTTTCTGTCAAGCCAATTTTCATTCTTTTCCACAACTTCGTTTACTGAAGGGGTGTGTGTGTGTTTCCTTATTGCGTCTTTTCAAGGATATATTTACATCATCTATGAAAATCTATTTCTTTTTAAAAATTATCCAGGTAACAAAATAATTTAAGCATATTCAGGGATGTGGTTATCCTCTCCCCCAAGGTCAACTGCAAAGAGAAATCAATAGCAGTAACAATAATAACAGAGAAAACTGTGAGACAGCTTCATGAGATATTAAGAAGACATTTGCTTATTATTACAAAAAAGAATTATTGCTAAAGTAAATCAGAAACAAATGAAAATGATTACTCATAGGTAGAAATAGAGGGTAGAAGCAAGATCTCTTGTCTACTTGTTCATGTGGTCATGAGCTCTGCACTTATTTTCAACTGGTTCAGGAAAAATATTGAGATAGACAGATGAGAGATGATCAGTAGATAGGTGATAGATACATAATAGATTAAAGGTAAGAAAAGGATGGAAAATGGAAATAGAATGAATAAACACAAAGGGGATAGATAATATTTAGACCAAATGTGGCGAATTCATGAGAATTAGGTTATATTTGACACAGAAAGCTGGCAATAGCAGATGAAAGAGAACCTCTTTCAATTTCAAGTGCCATAAATTCCCAAACCACAAGCATTTATTGAGAGAAACTTAAAGTTTATATGGTGGGAATAGGTATTTCTAACATAATCTTTACTTTAAAAGAAAATTGACAATAACAGAAAGAACAACAAGGACAAGAGAATGACTTCCTATATGGGGGACTCATATAAGGAGAGAAAGCTGAAATTCCTAAGGGCATAAAGGAGGGCTTCAAAGGAGAAGTCACACAAAGCCTGAGGTTTGGAGAATCTGTAGGAAACCCCAGTGGACGATTAAATGGGGATGTTTCTGGTGGGTGGCACGGAGCATGGGGTGTGCTAGAGCTGTGTAAGGGTGCTGTGTTTGGTGCTAAAAGGAGATGTGAGGGACTAAATTATGATGGGTTAAGATTGTACATTTTCTGTCAATGGCCAAAAGAACTGAGGAGTATTTAATGGGAAGGCCATACTCAAATTCATCTTCCGCAGAAAGCTCGTTGGCTGCAGGAGAAAGCTGATTCCTGACTGATGATGGCCTGGCCTCAGGGTCCACACCTCGAGGGCAGCAGGGAGTGGTCCAGCCTGGCGCCTCTACAGTGCCCAGCACTTGGTCAGCATAGGTGCCTGAAGTTTCTACTTTAAGTCATTAGAAAGGTAGGAGTGCCCTTTTCTAAAATAGGAAATACAGGAAAAGGTTCCATGGAGAAAAAATACAGAATTAAGATTTATTTCAGGGCAAAGAATTAGAGTCAGGGCTTGGAGAATAGGGCCTGTGGTCCTTGGGGGAGTAATGTTGGTGGGAACCTGTGGTTGCTATTGGTGTGTGTGTGTGTGTGTGTGTGTGTTTCAGTGATTCAAATGTACGTGCTATAAAGTGAACACCTATACTGGTAACATATCTAAACCCAGATAGTTCATACCACCCAGTTCTGCCCACCTTATTAACTTTTAATTTCTCACTGAACCTAATGGGCTATAGGGGCCAGTAGGAAACGGAGAGGCGCTGGGGCAGTGGTTCCTGACTCTGCTGCTCATTTGGATCACGTGAGGCACCTTAAAAAGTAGTAATGGTGCCTGGCACCCACGTCCAGACTGATGAGAGCAGGGTGTCTTGGGGGGGCCCTGGAGTCCAGGCCTCCAAGTGGTCAAGTGGTCACAGTGTGCAGCCAAGAGTGAGAACCACCATTCAGTAGTAAAAATGGGATATTCAAAAATAAAAATATTTCTTTACTTAATTTTACTGATGTGATAATTTCACTAATTTTTCTAGTAAAACGCCCAGCCTTAATTTGGAGGCATTGTGGATAATTCCAAATATATTTTTATTTGTGAATTTATGATAACCTGAAAATTAATGAAATCCATTGTTTGAAGTTGACTTTTAAGTGTCATGTTGGTTAATGATTGAACTGGAGTTAAAGACGTAAATTTTGGTTGAACTAAAGGGATCCCAAGGGTCTCCAGTAACCAATTAGCTATAATATGTCTGAGTGTTGGTGTAACTTGTACATTATTTAAGTACTTTATATTGGACCTCATTTCATCATCTGAAAAGATAAGGTGTCTGGACATTAAGATGTCTAGATGCCTTTTTAAGTTCAAAATACTTGCTTTTCCCATATGACCTTTTAATTTGAAAGGAAAATTTGAGTCACATATTTTTTATTCATTCCATTCATATTTTAATTTCTTGGAATAAAGTTGCCATATAAATTCATAATAAAAAATAGCGATGTTGAAATGATCATTTAAAAAGCCATCCATAATTTAAAAGGGCCTGGTGCCACTTTGATACCATGGTTTTTTGTTTTGTTTGCAGCAATTACTATTGTTTATATTGTTTCTAATTTTTATTTTTAATTTTTTTGAAGTATGGTTTGATATACAATATTACATTGGTTTCAAGAATTCAACAGCTCCTCAGTTATTAAATCCTCACCCCAACTAGTGTAGTTATTATCTGTCAACATAGAAGGTTGCTACAGAACTATTAACTATATTCTTCATGCTGTACGTTTATTCCCGTGACTAATTTATATTATGATTGAGATTTTGTACGTCTTTATCCCCTCCACCTATTTCACCCACCCCCGATCACATTTCATACATTTTTCTTAGAAAACACATTTCTGTCTTAACCTGTTTAAATATCTATGTTAATATGCTCATAATATTTTACACATTCATACATGTATATACAAGCATTAGAGAAGAGATACTCTTTTTATCTTTGACTCATATACTATTTAGTTTACAAAGTCAACGATCCATATAACAATTCAGTTTACATGTCAACTTGGGGAGTTACAGGGTCCTGGGGTTTTACTTTTGGGACTCAATTTGAATAGAATTCAATTTGTAGAGAGCTAAGTTCAGTGTATTCAACTTCCTAAAATGTTTCTGTTACCTAGCCCTCATTCAGCATCCCCACCACCTGAAGTCCCTGAGTTCAGGCTCCCTGTCTGTGTTTTAACTTTCTCTTTGATCTTTCTATGTCTCTGCTTTAGAGGCCTGCAGAAATGGGAAAGCAGGGTAAAGTTGTCCGTCAGTGTCAGCTGTGGGTCTATAGGACCATCACCAATTTAAGGGGTGATTTAAAATTTTAAAGTGTGATTTAGAGCTGAGTTATAACCACAACAGAGAGGTTGAATTAAGCCTTCTGCTCCCCAAAGTAAACCGTGCCCAGGGGGAGGTAGGGCCAGCGTGACCGTCTCTCTGCCTCCATCCAGGCCTGGTCGCCATGTGACTCCTCAGGCGAAAATGCTTCAGCAGCCTCTGACCGCAGGCCATCCCCAGCAGGGGAATCCATGGCAAACCCACCCCAGGCCATGACTTTGCAAATACAGGGTGCCCAGTCTGAGAGGGAAATGGTACACAAACTGAGCAGGGTGTTACAATAGGGCCATGTAGGGCTGGTGGCTTCTGTGCTGACGCTGACGTATGTCAGTTTTCAATCAGTCCTACACCCACTGCTTTTAACAAGAAACACCTAATGCATTCCCACTGGAAACCAATAAAGTGCTTTATTCACATCAACTTTTCCCTTCCATCAACTCTTTTATCCTGAATTCATGTATGTTTTATCCCAGCAAGTTCTCTGCTCCCTTTAGGCCTAAAGACTACAAATGATATAATGCCTAAGATGCACTTAAAATTAAAAGTATAGTAATGACAAGAAAGTGAACAATATAAGACATGATTGCAAGAATATTTCCAGCCTAATTAAAGAGCTATTTTGATTTTTCCTTTCATTTTATTGTAAGAGCTGTCTGCCCTGTCAATGAGCCTTTTTTCTTTTCCCCATAACTGTGCTGAATTTCAATTCCACTGTAGTGGGATAAGTAGTGTCCCCACAAATTCACATCATCCTGGAACCTCAGAATGCAACATGAAATGGAGTGGGGTCTTTGCATGTATAGTTAGTTAAGGATCTTGGAATTAATTTTTCCTGGATTTAGAGTGGACCCTAAATCCAGTGACTGGTATCTTTATAAGAGAAAGGAGAGGGAGATTTTGAAAGTCATACAGAGAAGAAGGCTACATGAAGATGAAGACAGAGGGGGAGACTGGAGTGGCAGGTCTGTAAGTCAGAGGACACTCAGGACCACCGGCCACCGCTGGGAGAGAGGAGAGAGGCACGGGACAGTCCTTCCTCAGAGCGCCCAGAAGGACCAGCCCTGCCGACCTCCTCGTTTCAGGCTTCCAGCCTCCTGAACTGAAAGACAATAAATTTCTGTTGTTCTGTGGCTGGTAGGTGTCACTTCTTTCTCCCATCTTCAAGTGACAGCATGCCTCTTTGAGATTCCCTATTGCCATACTTAAAGTACTCATAAGACACAGAGATTTCTGCAGGTGCGTGTAAATAGTTTATTCCTGTCTAGGACCTCCACACCTCAAACAGCCATCCTCCCACACCCTGACCCCTCCCCACCTTGTCTCCCCTGTCAGGGGTCCCCTGCTGGAATGCGTGTCATGCTGAGCACAGAGAAGCCAGCCCCAGCCCCGTGTTCTCTGGAACCTGTCCAGGTGCGCCACAAGCCCCCAGGACCGTCACGTCTGCACTTCTCTCCCACACAGCTCTCTCCAGCAGGCGGGGGCCCCTCCCAGCCCCGGCGTCTGTCCCACACTGTGGTTCATGGGCAAGCTCTCATCTCAGATCTCCAAATTTGGCTCTGGATCTGTGACAGCAAGAATTTCAACATTTCAGACTCTGAAAAGTGTGGTTGAAACTAAGCACTGAACAACGGCTTTGATGTTGCTGTGGGTGATATCTGCTCTCTCTCGGAAGCAGTAAATGCAGTTGATTCCATGGATGGGGAGACGTGGGGCAATCTGCTTTACTACAAATGAAAATACATTATCTAGCCATTTCTCAAGATGTTACCTGCACACACAGTCTTCCATCCCACTCAGGAAGTGTCTAATGCATTTCCAAGTGTCTAATGCATTCTGCACCCAAGAAATGGCAGAACAGTCTGGACTTCAGGAACCTCATAGTATACAGATGTAATCATACAAGATAGTGTCCAAGGTCACAGCAGCATAAGTGCGAGCTCACAGCTGAATGTCACAGTTCATTGCCTCCCACCCCAGAGCTGCTGCATGCCTGTCCCCAGTCACCTCTCTATTGCTGGGGAGCCAGCTATTGGCCTCCCTAACCAGCCATGATATTACAGCTGTTTAACCAGGCACATGGCACAAATATGACCGAGTGAACAAAGCATGGCGGCAGCTGTAAATACCCAGCACAGCCTTGCCTTTCAGTTTTTAAGTGTCCTGACTATCAGTATTTGAAAATCTTTTGAAACTGTTTGTGGGACAGGGGATTGCTCCGGAACATCACTTTCTCATCTGGAAGTGACACAATGGGAGGGCTCTGCCCAGGACAAGGACTGTTCTCCAATGAGCCTCTAGGGGGAGCCCAAAGCTCTTTGCTGTCCCCTCTCCATCAACCGAAGGAACAGAAACAATGGAGTGAAATTAAGGTGTGCCAGGAGGGCAGGCCTGCTTGTGGCCTCCTTGTCTGAAATTGCAACTTTCAAAGAAGGCAAAGAATGCAGGTGCTCTGCATCCCCTCCATTTCCTGCAGCCCAAGGAAGCCCCTCTCTTTGGACTGTTTCTGCCTCTTGGAGTGGTCAGCCTCTGGGGCCCCCGGCTGCAGGGCAAGAGGATGCACGTTCTCTTGCCACTTCAGTCCCCTGATCTTCCTTCTTCCACTAGCTGGATGCTGTCCTCTCACTAGGGGTGCAGATAAAATACAGGACACCCAGTGCAATGTGAATTTAAAATGCACAGCAATAATTTTCTAGCACGAGTGTATCCCTAATGTTGCATGTGATGTACCACCTCTGGGTGCCAACAGAGCAAGGCTGGCCCTTTTGCGGGTCTTTCTCATCCTAGAGTCCTGCCTAGATGCCCTTCCTATTGTAGCCAAGTCGGCACTAGCCATATCCTGGACACCAGCCTCATCCCTGGCGAAGCTCCCTGATTAAACTTGACATCTGCCAGCACTCTCTGAGCTCACTTTGCAAGGAGGCCTGCCCCAGCCTACTGGGCAGAGAGCGAGTGAGCTGGTTCCAGAGTTGATACCCAGCACAGACACAAGACTCATCTCCATCTCATTAGGACCTGTTCTAAAGGGGCTGAGAACTAGGGGTGTTTTTTTCCATCGCTGAAATATATCAGGTTTAATTTAATAATTAAAAATATGGTTGTATTTTACATTCCTAAGTTGTGAAAAAGAATGTGCTCTACCCAAATTGCTTTCAGCTACGACTGCAAGCAGTGACATTCTGTTCATGGCATTCAGAGTTCTATCTTTGAATGCCAGGGTAATCACTTGCTTCCCTTTGAGGCTGTCGTGACTGGCATGAAATTTGAGAATTTAAAGTAACGCTTCAGCAGGTTCATGCCCAAAAGAGATGGTGTGTTTGAACGTGCAGCTAATGATATTTGAATGTGAAAGTGAGACAAGAGGTGACTGACAGTAGAAAACCAAAAATAAACACTAATAAATTAAAAATAAATACTTCTAACAGCATGGCAGTGTTGTTCAAGGTTATGGATAAGAAATTTGAGACTTACTCACTTGTGACATAACCAGGCTAGATAAATTCAGCAGCCTTTAGCTTGCTCAGAGCAGATGCCCCAAATCAGGTTAAGATGCTCCAGTTGGCCTTCAGGTCTGAGAATCTACAAGGACAAATATTGAGGACTAGTGTTGGAGAAGGGACTCTTTCTGCCTGTTCTCAGCACTCTGTCCCAACTCTGGTGTACATGTGGTGCATAGTAGATGCTCAGTTAATGTTTGCTGAATTAATCTGTTGACTTAAAGTTAACAGGGAAGGATGATATATGTCTTAGAAAATCCTCCCTGTGTTGATTAGAAGCTCTAATAAATAAATGAAGTTGAGATCTTTCCTTTCTGCAACTTTCTCCTATCCACTGACTTCATGCATGCTGAATAAAATATAATAATATGCCTCTAATATAGACACAGCCAGAATCCATCCTGAGAAACTGCTGGTACTTTCAGTATTTTGCACAATCATTATGAGCTTGAGAATCAGGGTATGTCTGCATTCTCCTGGCATTTCAATCCTTATCCATTGCAAATGTATAAAAATAAAGTGATTCTCTAGTTTAGAAAGAGCGAAGTCTCATATTTAGCAGGCCTATTTTCTGATACTGTGCACATAGCATCACTTCAGGTATAGGCCATGATTAAATACAATCTTGGAAGTAATTCAGTCTAGCAAGGCTGCAGGGAAGTGGCAGATGAAAAATAATGTGAGCAAGAGCAAAATAACACATCTAGAAAAAGAAAGAAGCAGCTTAGGCTATTTTCATAAGTTTATAAGCTCTGAACTTGCAGCTAGGATCCAAGAAATAGACCTCAGATTCACTATAGACCACTTGCTAAAGACATTCCAGAGCTACCAGAAAAGTCAGCCAAATGCTCTGATTCACCAGGAAGGACCAGACATAATCCAGAAAGCATTATCTTACCTATGTGCAATATCATGATGCCTCTTAAATCCCAAGTTGCAATTGCCTCAAGTTTTACTTGCTGGACAAAAAGAAAGTCCTAGCAGGACCAGATTCAGCTCAAGTAAAGGAAACTGAAATAACAAGATAAAGACACTTGTGAAGATAAATACTGAATCTCTTTTAGATCGAGTGATACACAATAAAAAGATGTAAGACTGAACTTTAAAGAGCAAAAATTAGACTTCATCCATGCCTTTGGAATTTCATGCATGTGCTTGGGAGAAATGAATAGTAGTACCAGTTTGCAAAACAAGGGAAAAGTATTTTATCAAGGAAGTGGCAGTGTTACAAAACTTAATAAGTTCTAGAAGACTTGAGATGTATCTTTTATAATTTGAGTTTATTGACAACAAATAATATTTGGGAGACTATCCTTAATAGTTTGAATGGAACAACATTCTTACAAAATGTTGCAGCCCAGGACCAGTCAGCACACCCAGAGCCCAAATATTAGTTTCTCTTACTCTGTAATTAAAGAAATCAGGGCCCTTTAGCAAAGTGGCTGATTCCAGGTTGGGGCATGGAATATATAATGAGCCTGGAACATCTTACACTGCTCAGCAAACCAAACAAAGGGTTTGATGTTTAAAGGGCATGGAGGAGCCAATTGAAAGAGCTCTTTGTGGTCATACTTGGTGGATAAAATAAATGATTTTAATCCAGAGCATAAAATAAATATCCAGGAGTCCATATTGATATAAAAAAAATAATTGAATACATAAATAAATAAAGGGGAATAGACAAATCTCTATGCAAAAGAACTCCAAATAATTTATGTAGCTATTCCGCCCTCAAAGAGGTGGACCAAAGTAACTTCCTTCCAAAGGAAGTGTGAGAAAGGGGAAAATAACTTACCAGAGGAAAGCTGGCCAGCACGGCCTCCAAGGGACTACCATCAACATCAGCCGTGCTGAGCACACGAGATAGCACGTGTTCTTGCTATGATGCACTGAGATAGCACCATACCTCTGTGGCCTTTGCCCTAAAAATCCATAAACTCAGCATAAACATGAGAAAAATATCAGACAAATCCAAACGGAGGGACATTCTACAAAATACCTGGCCAGTATTCCTCAAAACAATCAAGGTCACTAAAACAAGGAAGGACTAAGGATCTGTCACAGCCAAGAGGAGTCTATGGAGACTTGACAACTGACTGGAATGTGGGGTCCTGGATGGGATCCGGGAACAGGATAAGAACATAAGATAAAATCTAAGGAAATCTGAATGAAGTATGGACTTCAGTTAACTGAAAAACTGCTTGATAGTGCCATGATAAGACCCAGACTTCTAGGATGGGCATTTTCAAATTATGTTTAAAATAAGAGAAAATATGGAAATACATATGAGAGGAGACAGGCTGAATAGGGAAGCCTGTAATGAACACACACACTTAAAAATCTGGGCCCTGATGTTCTGAGATTGCTTCTGAAGGTAAAATTGGAGTATTATTTGCTGTCTGCCCAGGAAGCCTATCAGCACCTTGGCCTTGTGGCAAACAAACAGAAAGATTTTCAGTTTTTTCCCTAAGTAACCACATTCATAAGAAAGGGAAGCCTAGACACCAGTGGAGGGGAAGCATGATGTATACATGTGTGGCCTTACTTAAAACAGGCCATTCGATGAGTGACTTTAAAAGCAGGAAGGCTGTGCCCTTTGTGGCTGTCAGGAAGCCTGGTTTTGCAAAAGCAGACATGGTCCCAGACCACGGACATCACATGGCAGGATTGAAGCACAGGATATTTTTTGGAAGGATAAAGTATGAGATTTTTGCTTTATTTTGAAGAGCAGTAGCTATAACTCCATATACACAATTTCCCTGTTCTTCTCCGGCAGCTGATCAACAGCTTGTATTGAGCACAACCTGTCTCTGTGCTCCTGGCTGGAGACTGTGTCCCTGTGCTTCTGTCCATGCAGACCAGGCTGGAGAGGGGGCCCTGTAACCTGCCAAGGGTTCCTCCTTGTGAGGACCATGGGAAGCCACTGAAGAGGTCAGACAAGAGGACAGTGATTTGCAGTGTCAAACATTTAATCTTTCTACCACGTGGAGGGATAATGGGAAGGATCAAGAGCGGACGCCACAGGACTGGTCGGGGGGCTGGCGTGTGAGGGACGTGATGGCTATGTGAACCAGGTCTCTGCAGTGAAGACGGAGAGAAGTGGGGATTTCATGAACTCTTCAGAGATAGGAATGGTCAATGTGGCGGACGTGGAGATGAGGGGCAGGCAGGAAGTGCACTCCTGGCTCCCTGCAGATATGGCGGCATTCCTGTGGCAGAGAAGCAAGGGCATGAGCAGGCTTGCCTATGTGGATATGTGAACTGGGTTGGATTGCTCAGCACTTGGAGAATAATTGGACAATGGTACACATTGGTTACTTAAGTCTGGATGTGAGAGAAAAGAAAGGTAGGTATGGGAGTCATTCACATGCAGATGTGCGTAGTGCTGGGGGAAGGGTGCTCCCTGCCCAGGGCAAGTCCCCCCTCTGAATGTCGTGAAACTGAAGTAGTCAAGGGAAAGGGCTGATTAGGAGAAAGGCCTTTATTTCTTACAGCCACTAGCCAGGCTCCCATCCGACCGTCCCCTCCAGCTGCAGTGCACACTCTCCTTCCCTGCCTGCCCCTTCCAGGAGGAACTCCGTGGGCAGGTCCTTGGTGACTGGCTGGCACCAGACCAGTTGGGTACCAGGAAGAGAGAAGAGGAGAAATGGCCATTTTCTCTCCACCCCTTGTCCCGGATCAAATGAAGGCTCTGCTATGGCAAATACCTATTGGTATGTAAATGGACTAAGGCCAGGCAGGAAATTCTGGACACTCTGGGTGAAAACTTCCATTTACCCCACAATGTGGAGTAAGTGCAGAATAAATCCATCACAATAGATGGTATAAATAGAAGAGACCTGAAGGCAGAAACCTAATGGACCCAATATTTAAGAAGCGGGGAGAAGATGAGTCCTTAACAGAGTGGTGCAATGGCAACAGCTTAAGCCCAGCTCTATGGGAAAGGAAAGTGAGAGGCCTTGAATGGTAGCATTTGCCAATTTTTGGGGTGTACACAATCCAACATAGCCAATTTTGAATTCCAAAGTGACAACAACTAGCTAGCAAAATCACTGACAATAGAACAATCACATCCCCGGAGCCCGCAACAGCCTGAGCCTGCTGCAGTATGTCCTGTCCTCGTGGAGACTGAGGAAGCCAGAGAAAGCAGACAGAACCCTCTCCTGAGAGGAGGAGGTCTTAGAGAGAGCCCTGAGAGACCAAATACACAGAGAAGTTAAGTCACAGAAAGATTGTAAAGTGACTTTTGGATTTTATAGCTTAGAATGCCATTTCCTCATTAGAGTGACTTCTGCGCTAAGCCAGGGGCTGGAGTTTGAAGTCAGGCAGTTAGGAACTGATGGAGGAGGAGAGAAACTCCCAAATGTCTTTCTTTTAGCAGGATCTCTTTAGGAGTCAGACATTCTGTCTTGCTTTTAAAATCCGTAATTTAAATAAAAGCCAAGGAGGTAATAGACTTGACGTCACGAAAGGCCACACTCAAAGAAACCTTTCTTCTTCTGATTTTAGAATGTTTTCAGTTTTTAGAAATCCACCTCCATTCATGTGATGCCTGCCCAGGTTAAGTAATAAAAACGAGTCAAAAGCCTCTAGCTCAGGAACCCCACTGCTTTTAACGTCAGCCACTTCACTGATGCAGTGACCTTGGAGTGCCCCTCACCAATTCTGTGCAGCAAACTTGCTTGGAGCATCCCCCTGAGGGTAAAACATGATCTCACAGGCATCACGGGGTCTACGAGTCCGCTTTCCCCATCAAGGGGACCAAGGGGACAAGAGTGGAGGAGGTAAGGAAGCTCCTCAACATACAGACAGAAGGAGGCACCCCTGAGGCTTCATGCCAGGATTTCTAACCCATGCCCTGGGGTCCCAGCACTCCACTGCTATCAAAAGAATCCAAATAAAATGAGACAAAGAAAGGTACAGTGAGTTGGAAAAAAATATTTTTAAAATTTACAAAGTCGCATTATTTTAGGTGACATCTTTAAACAGTTAAAATAGTTGATGCTTGCTTAGTACTGACCATACTCTCATTAGCAAACATCATGTCCATCAATTTATTTGCACTGCTTTTTCAAGCTCTTATGACAAACCTGTAAAGGAGGTACTACTATTACCCCAATTTTTGAGGTGAAAAACTCTATGTTAAAAGAGGGAAAGTCACAATTTGCTCAAGGTGGCATTGTGGGCAAGGGGGACCCGTGGTACACACGTTCCTGTACTGGATCGTGACTGTGTTTGACTCCCTGGGTCCTCCATCTCACTTGTTCTGGGGCCATTCCCTCTCCTATCCCACCAAGCAAAAACAGTCAGGGCAATATTGAACTAGTGACCATCTCATAGTCCCAGAAGCATGTAGAGACAGACAGGTTAAGTATAGAAAGTACAGGGAAGGTGAAATAAGCAAAAGATGAGGGGTTAAGGGAGGCAAGCAACCAGAGGAGAGAAGCAGGGTAGACAGGACTCAGCATAGTGCTACTCTAGTCTGGACATAGCTCTGGACCCCTCTGCCAATGGCCTGCCAATCTTCAGCCTGGGACACTCTTAACAGAGGGTAGGGGCCTTGGGGCCTTGTTTGTGAATCAGGGCAGGGAGGTAGAGCCTCAGGCCCTGACCAGGTGGGGGTGGACTGAGCTAGCTGACCTTGCTATGGTTGCCCGTGTTTGCACAGTAGCATTCTTACTTTATGGGAGGGAACATATAGCTATAGAAAAATCAGCAAATGAGCTTTGGTTTTTAGATCAGGAAGGTGGTTTTCTTCAATTATTTTTCTTCCACTCATATTTATTCTCATATCTAGGAGTTGATGTTAATCATTAAAGTCACTTAATTTGACTGTACCTGAGTAATTTCTAATTATAGACACTCACAGGGTCCTGCTTATTTTCAACAGCAAGGAGACCTGGTTACAGAAAGCATTGTGGTTTTCTGGCTGATTGGTAGGTTTTCAGCAGCAACCTTAAAAAACCCCTAGCAACCTAGCCCATCATCAGGAGCACATCAATGGGTGGAGAGGTCCTGCTTGGGGCTCAGTCCTCTGTCTGTGCTGTTGTGGGACATGAGAGAGGAAATAGCTAATGTCCTCTGAGGCTTTGTCAGGTTGCAGAGTGCATTAGCTATCAATGGCTGTGTAACAAATGAACAGAAACATAGCAATTTACAACCACACCCATTCATTATCTCAGAGTTCTGTAGGGCTGGATTCATCTGGATTGTCTGCTCTGGGTCTTAACAATCTAAATTAAGGTGTTGTCTGGGCAGGGCTCTTAACTGGAGATTGGGAAGAATCTGCTTCTAAGCTTATCAAAGTTAGTGGAGAATTTAATTTCTTGGGGCTGCAGGACTGAGGTTCTCATTTCCTTGTGGGCTGCCAGCCAGGGCTTCCTGTCAGCTTCTGGAAGTCACCCATATTCCTTGACATGTACACCCCAACCCTAAATTTTCAAGTCACCAATAGCATGTTGAATCCTTCTCTGCTTGGAAGTTGACTTCCTCTTCTGCTGCCAGTTTGAGAAAATACTCTGCTTTTAATGGTCTTCCTTGATTGGGTCAAGACCACCACATAATATTCATATCATATTTTAAGGTCAACTGACTTGGATATTAATTACATCTAGAAAATCCCTTTTCAGCAGCACCTAGATTAACAGTTGATTGAGTATCTAAGGGACAGAATCTTTGGGATCATCTTCAGAGTTGTACCTATCAGAGAGAGTTAAGACAGCTCCCAGGAGACCATGACAAACACAAGAGGGCATTAAACCGGGAGTGAAAACGTGCACACACAGTTTTCCAAAGAGAACTGCGGCACGGGGAAAGCTACAGTGGGCAGCGTTGGGAGGCTTCGAGGCACAGGTGTATCCTGGGGAAGAAGAGAAAGCAGCCAGCCAGCGAGCCATGCACTGTAGCCCGTGGACAGGAATGACGGTGACAGATCTGTAAGGGAGCAGACCTGAGTAAGGCTAATAGAAAGAAAAGGTGACAAGGCAAGTAGTGAGTAAGGACGAATGAGGGATGCTCCCTGCGCTCCTGGCCATTTACAGGTACACCCCCTGGCTCCTTCACCCTGAGCTCCTCATGAATGGAGCATGGCAGGAGTTCCTTGTTTCCTTTTCATGGGGATTTTTGTGATGACACTGTTGGGGGAAAATGCATAATCCTTGTCGGGGTTTCTTAGAGCTTCCATAACAAGGCACTGTAGACTGGGCTGGACAGCTCAAACCCCCAGACATTAACAGTTCGGAGGCTGAAATTCTGTCATCAAGGGTCGGCTCCCTCTGCGTGCTGTCAGGGAGGGTCTGTGCGGGGTCTCTCTCCTCGTGGTTTGCTGGCCGCATCACCCCCACCTCTTCTTTCGTCCTCAAATGGAGTTCTGTGTGTATGTGGGTCTTTCTTAGTGCCTAGTTTCCCCTTTTTATAGGAACATCAGTCATTTTGGATTAGGGCTCAGCCTATTCCAGACCTTAGCTTGACTAATTACGTCTGCAGTGGCCATGTTTCCAAATAGGGTCCCATGCTGAGGTACCGAGGGTTTAAACTCTGACATGTAAATTCTGGGGGATGCACTTCAATCCATAGCAGTCCTCTTTTTCTAGAGATGGATAGTGCTCCTCCCTTGGGGGAAAGGATCCTATAACTTGTGCTTGTATTTCTATAAAGTGAGTCAAATTCCATGTAGAGTTCAACCTCTTGCTTCTCAAAGTATGTTCCTCAGACCAGCAGCACTGGCATCTGCTTGAATCAGCTTTCAGGAAACGCCAAATTCCAGGCTCCACCCCTGACACACTGAATTTTAACACGATCCCCAGGAGATTTTTTTAAACATTAAATTTTGAAAGGCAGTATTTCATCCACCTTGTCAGAAATGGAGAGAAAATTCTTTACAATGAAACCGTAATAATGTCAACATCAAACCAACACTTTAAAGAAATTAAAACTAAGTTTTTGGAAAAAGTGGCACAATAACCTTACTTTAGTTTATTTCTGATGAAGCAATAGATGGGGCCTAGAAATAAAGTCATTGCTTATTTTTAAAAAGGATGAAAACAATTAGTGCTAGAAAAGACTTCTGCATGTTCACTGCAGATTCATACCAGCTGATGTACATCAGGAACCAGACAACATTTATTCACTCAACAAATCTTCATGGAGCCCCACCGTGTGCCAGTTGTTCCAATGAGCAGACCCTCCATTGGAATCCTGTCCATGCTACTACTTGAGGCTTTGTGAAGGGACTGGTGTTGAGGTGGTAGCTAAGTGTCCCTGAGATTTGAGGGACAGACACTGTCCTTTTGAGGTTTATCCAGGGGAAGACGCTTCTTCCTGAGTCAACAAGAGAGGTTGGGCTGGTCCCTGACTTTAACATGCAGTCCCAGATAGGGGCAGCCCTCTGCCCAGTTACTTGACTAGAAGCCAGTGGATGCAAAACATGCACTGACTTCGATCTACTGCTTAAGCCTGCAATGGAAGGACCCCTCCTTCCCTCTCTCCTGTTGTCATTGGGCCTCGCCAGGGGGAAATGGAATTTGGGAACAAAGGAGAGAGAGGATTTGTGCTTCTTTCCCTTTTCTTTCCTCTTCTCTTTTCTTTCTCTCTTGCTCTCTTTTCTTCCCTTTCCTTCATTATTTTTGTTTATTGTTAATATTTAAAAATTTTTTTTGAAGTTTAGGTGATATACAATATTACTTTATTTTCAGGTGTACAACATAATGATATGACAGTTATCTATATTATTAAATGCTCACCCTAATAAATGCGCTTACTGTCAACATACAAATATATTATTCTATTGAGCCTGCCTCCACTCACATATTCATTTACATATTTTCTCTTGTTTTAAATGTAATTTTAAGAATGCCCATCCTAGAAGTCTGGGTCTTATCATGACACTATAAAGCATTTTTTAAAATTAACTGAAATGCTTACTTCATTCAGATTTCATCTTTGATGATTTGTGTCTTCTGTTTAATTTAGCACTGCTTGTGGTTTTGAATAAATGTGTGTTTCATAGGCTGGAAGAGTATGCCAACCAGGACTAGCTGCACTGCTCCCTGCAGGCCAGGAAGGGGGCCTCTGTGGAGGGGTTCTGTTCTCCTGGCTGGTCAGCTGAACACGTGGGGCTATCCTATCTGCCTGATGACCTACCAGTGGTGGAAGTAAATTCTTTCCTTCCAGGGGTTTTCTTGAGAGATTCCCATGCCTGGGGTTGTCTTTAGCTGCAATTTCCATGACAGGCACACTATCGTGTTCCCTGGGAGTCCGTGCTTTTTCATCTCTGTGGTCACCCCTCCCAGTCGTCCCTGGAGTGGTTTCTGCTACACACTCTAGTCTGCAAGACATACCAGCATCCTGCCACTGCCGGACAGCGACAGGGACTGGGCCAGGGCCACAGACCCTCCTGTCTCTTTCAGCAGAACCATTAGTGGGGCCCCAGCCTCTAGGAATCCCAGGAACATCAGACCCGGTGGGAGGTATCTCTCAGCCCCAAATATTCGGGGAGGTCTCAGAAGCCTCTCCCTATCTCTACAACAGGAAGTAGAGAGCCACAGACCCCTCCTGGCAGGAGGTGAGGGGTGGAGATCCCTCCTGGCAGCTATGCTCAGCTTGGGAAGATCAAGTATCCAGTCCCTCTGCTCCTGCTCTCTCTCTTTCCCATGCTTTATTCTCAAAGGGGTGAGTATGTGAGACCTGCAAGGAGATTTTTCTTTTGTGAATACCGCATCTCACTTTACATCACACTACAGCTGCATCTTGGTGCTCGGAGGAAGCTTCCATTTTAGCATCCTGTTACAAACATTTGCATGTAGTAGACTGGAGGCCTGAGCACAGAGGTGGGATCTGGGGGAGTCAAGTGCTGGAAGTCAAGGCTACAGCTTGGGCTGCAATGTAGTCTCCTGGGAATATAACAAACCAGGTCGTGGCATGGGCAGAATGCACCTAACAGTGGTGGGTAGGACTGGACAGGTCGAGGAACGAGGGTGGTTGATGTGGGTCCCCGCTGGCGTGGTCAGAGTTAAATGGAGGAGGTAAGTCCTAACAGGTAAGGAGACACACCCCAATCACAGTGATGAGGGATGGGCAGGGCCGTGTTGCAGGCTGTGGCTGAAAAACATATATACCTTCCTCCAACCATACATCCAAGTGACTGCACCACCTCCTGAGCTTCCTGCCTGAGCAGGACTTGGCTTCAGGTAGTGGTCCTCCAGCCGGGCTGAGCAGGGGAATCCCTCGGGCAGCTTCCAGAACGCTGTAGTACCCGTTCCCCACACCTTGAGATTCTCCACTGGGTCTGCATGCAGATTTGTTTTCTGTCTTGAAACTCCCCTGGTGATTATGTGAGCACACCAGGGGCGAAAGTGCCAATCAGGGCCAACTGAGTTGAGAACCTGGGCGCTGGGCAGGGCCTGACAGGAGGCTGGGAAAGTGGGCTCCCTTGTGGAAAGTCTTCAGGGCTGGACTGTAATTTTCATGCAGCGTGGGGACCGTCCTGACAAATTTGGGGAAAGGGAAATTATATGATTCGGAGCTGTGTTTTAGGGAGATGAGTCTGACTGCTTTGTATAAAATGAGTTGGCTGGAAATCAGAGACCAGTGAGAAAGCTATTGCAAAAGGAGGTGTGTAATAAAGACATCAGAAACACGATAAGGGCCAGGGGGAAATTCCAGCTCCTAAAAATATTCCAGCTCTGAAGTGCAGGTGTTGCGGTCTGAGCCACCCAGCGGGAGACGGCAGCCAGCTTGTAATTAGCCTGCACCCGTTCCATTGTCACCACGATCAGGGTGGCTGCGGGCTGATTAACGCTTCCTGGAGGACAAAAGCAGCTGGTATTTTCCTTTCTAATTCCAGTAATGACGTCTATTTTAACACAATACAAGGATTCACTGGCAAGGGAGTGAGGCTGATAGGATGAAAGGCAGGCAGAGGTGACCGGGGTCCGGCCGGCAGTCGTCCGAGAGGCTCTTCAGGGGCTAACGCGGACATTGCAGGTCTCACCAAAGGCACAGCCGGGGTTCTCCTGCAGCGCCTGAATGTCAGGCTTTTTCTAAATTTATATACTTGGATGACTGAAGCTCATAGGAGGATCGGAATTGTCTCTGTTGTCTTTGATCCTTGGAATCCTAAATATTGCAGTTCATCTTTAAAAAAGCGTAGAGACACACACACATGCGCAGCAGCAGTACTGAAACACCCCTCAGCCTCAGCACCCCCATCCTTGCGACGGGAAGGCTGCAGAGGCCTTTTCTCAGGTCAGCTAAGGCTCTGGTAAAATCCTTTTCCTTGAAGAACAGGCCCTTGTTATGAAGAATACTCTACGCTGGGTGTATACGTTTCAAAGATCACTTTTCCTTCCCCTGGCTGGAGCCCTGAGGGGATCTTCCTTGATTCTTCATGAGAATCTGGTGGAACTTCTGGAGGCAGAACACATGATGTGTGGCAGCTTCCCTAAGCCTGGGACCTCCAAAGTTTCTCTTCTCAGGCTCTTCCATACTGAGTGTGATGTTCATTTTATGTATCAACTTGATTAGGCCGTTGTGCCCAGGTGTTTGTGTAAACATCAGCCAGTTGTTGCTGTGAAGTTTTTTTTTTTAGATGAGATTAATATTCAAATGGCAGACACTGAGTAAAACAAATTACCCTCCATGACGTAGATGGGCCTCGTCCAATCAGCTGAAGGCCTTGTGAGGAAAAGACTGACCTCCCCTAAGCAGGAGGGAATTCTTCCTCCTGACTGACGTTTTGGACTTGCCGCTGCAACATCAGCCCTGCTCTGCAGCCTAGGGTCCTGCCCTGCAGATTTTGGACTTGACAGCCTCCAAAATTGTGAGTCAACTCTTCTAAATCTCTTTCTTTCTTCACATATACGTATGTAAATCTATATGTACATATACATATACATCTCCTATTACTTTTGTTTCTCTGGCGTACCCCGACTAATACACTGAGTCTCCAGCAATTCGAAATGACCCTTTGCTGATTCTCACCAGTTTATGTTCCTGGTAGCTTCTGCTCCAGGTAAACAGATTTCATCGGTGGCTCTGTTCTCCTCTTTCCAGATTTCAGGCTAATGGCCTGTCCTGCAACTGCAGTTCTCTGATGGCTACAGCAAAAGTCATTGGTTTTGAAATTGCTCAGCTTTTGTCTTACAATAAGGATATGAGGGTTGCCTCCCAAACTCATTCGTTACGTATTGCATCCCTGAAACTGAAGTCCTCCAGAAATTTAAACTTTTTAAAAACTAATTTTCTCCAGTTATGCTTGTTTTGCTGGAAGGCAGATCTGCAGAGCTCCTTTTAACCTGCTGTTGCATAAGTGGAATACAGGAGACACATTTGCATGACATTGACAGCTGTTACTTGTTGAAGGCTGAAACAGGAAACTCCTCAAAGTTTTTTACTTACATTATCTCATTTAATCCTTGAAAATAACCTATGAGGAAGTTCTTATTAGTACACTCAATTTTTAAATGGGGAAAGAGACTCAGAGAAGTTAAGGAACTTACTTAAATCATTTTGTGTGAAGAAATTCCAGGAATCAGCAAAATTAGAATTCAGAATCCTTTGAGAGAATGGCAGAGACAAGATTAGTTAAAAAAGAAGGTCCTTACAATCTAGAGCAGTGGTGATCAAATGAATATTCAACAGAAATAAAATGAATAGAAATACAAATAGAATGCAGGCCATTGTGTAATTAAAATTTTCCTAATATCACATTAAAAATAAATATTAACAGGTAAAGATATAATATATTCAATTCAACATTTTCAAAATACTACCATTTCAATATATATTCAGCATGAAATTATTAGTGAGATACTTCCTTTTTTGTACCAAGTCTTTGAAATTTGGAGTGTAGGTTGCATTTACTGAGCATCTCTGTTTGGACTAGCTACCTTGGAAGTATTCAGTAACAGTTCTAGATTAAACAGTTGATATTTTTATACATAAGGTTGCTGTGCACAGATGAGAGGACTTATGCACACTTTAGGAAGGTCATCCAGGAGGTGGTATGGTGAGTGGACGGGGGAGAAGCAAGACAGGAGACTCAGAGACAAGGAGGCATTGGAGTTAAGCAGGAGAGAAATTACAATAAAAGAGCAAAGAAAATAGATATGAGAACTATGTTACATCTACATAGTTATGATAATTTCATTAAAACTTGAGGTTATGTGCTACATGTTGATAAGGAAAAAAATATCTAGGTAATTTCTAGTTTTTTTCAGTTGTATAAGCATCTTCAACTAAGTCTCAAATATCAGATAAAAAAAGGTTAATGAACATTGGTATATCTGTGGGCTTCCAAAAGAGATGTTTACTGGTCAATTTGTATAAAGTTGAGTCTAGCAAGGCACTGTTTTCTGTTTCTAGTAGCATTCGTTGTTAAGGACCAGGGAAAACCAAGAGTTATTTTTTACCATGTCTTGTGCCTAGAAGTGCCTTTGCTTCCGCAGGAAGCAAGTGATTCCTCTGCTGTACTGTCAGCCAGAGAAAGCTGCCCAGTAACCCACTTGGCAGCGCTAGGGACTACTCCGTGCACTTTGAGGTACAGCAGCAAACAAAAGGGTCGCAAATCGAAATAAGCCAAGCAGAGAAAGACAAGTATCAAGTGATTTCACTCATCTGTGGAGTATATCAACAAAGCAAAAATTGAAGGAACAAAACAGCAACAGACTCACAGAACCCAAGCATGGACTAGCAGTTACCAAAGGGAAAGGGGGTAGGGAGGCGAGGTGGGAGGGAAGGAGAAGGGGATTACAGGGTATTACGATTAGCATACATAATGTATGGGGGGCACGGGGAAGGCAGTATAGCAGAGAGAAGACAAGTAGTGACTCTATAGCATCTTACTATGCGGATGGACAGTGACTCTAATGGGGTATGTGGGGTGACTTGATAATAGGGGTGACTGTAGTCACCACAATGTTGCTCATGTGAAACCTTTGTAAGATTATACATCAATGATTCCTTTATAAAAAAAGTGACACAAATCTATTCCTTCATGGAGCTTGTATTTTGCTTGGGGGTAGGGTCTATGGTAAATGACAAACAGGATGAATAGACTAGACAAGATGATGTAGAGTCCTTTCTCCCTGCTGCTCTAAGCACAACTATACACCCTGGAAATAACACAAGAGACAACCAAAGAAAAACTGAAAGGTGATTAAAATAGGTGAGCTAGTTTGGAACTTCAGGGCTGTAGGGATAGCACAGAAGCAGAGCAGCTCACATCCGCCACCCAGTGCGTCTCCCAGATCTGACCTTCCCTGACACAACCCAGCAAAATAAAGAGGCTTAGGCAGGCTTATTGCACACTGAGGCCTGGCCTGGGAAGTCTTTGTCCCTGTGTGCCTAAGACTCCCTTCTCTGGGGTGATAAGAGAGATGCAGCCCAGCCCGGGGAGCCTCTTTGACTCTGCAGACCTTGGACTCTCCTTTGTCCCCAGGAGATGCTCTGTTGACACCAGCACCAAGAAGAACCACATGTTGGAATTATCTGACAAGGATTTCAAGGCATCCTTTTATCCATCCAAATCTATAGATTCAAAAAGTAGAATAATTTAAAACAGAATAAACCCAAAGAAATCTGTGTCATGTCATGTATTAATTAAAATAATGAAAACTAAAGACAAAGAAAAAAATCTTGAAAGCAGGTAGAGAGAAAGGACACATTACCTATGGGAAAACAACAATTCAAACCACAGTGGATTTCTCACTGACACCATGGCAGCTAGAAAGAAATGTCTCAACACTTTTCAAGAGCTGAATAAAGTAACTTTCAAGAGTGAATTCTGTATCTAACAAAGCTATCCTTCAAGAATGACAAGGAAATATATTCTTAAGGAAAACTAAAATAATTTGTCATTAGAATACCTACCCTTGAAGAAAAGCAACAGGAAGTTCTTCAATAGAAAGGAAAGTATAAAAGAAGGAATCTCAGAGCACAGGAAAGGAAAAGAGCCAGCAGAAAGAGCACACATATAAATATGTACAATAGACTATTGTTTTCTTCATGAATTTCACAAATCATATTTGATTGAAAAAATATTTAAAGATGAGGAAATAAAGGGTAGTAAATGGAGGTGAGTTTTCCATACTTCACTTGAAATGCTAAAATGTTGATACTGATACCAATAACCTGGGATATTATAATACCCAGAGGGGCCACTATGGAAACTGCAAAAAGATACCCTCAAAATTCCTTTAAGTAAATCAAGTAAAATCCTACCAAAAAATGTAATAATCCACAGGAAGGTAAGAAAAGAGAAATAGGTATGATAAACAGAATAAATATACAGAAAACAATACAGTGGCCAACTTTAGCCCCAACATATCAATATTTATCTTAATGTAAGCATTCTAAATTCAACAATACAAAGACAGAAATTTCCATAGTATATAAAGAAACATAACTCAACTATATACTGTTTAAAGGAAACCCAATTCTAATTCCATGACATATATAAGTTGAAAGTAAAGGGATAAAAATATTAAACCACGCAAACATTTATTTAAAAAAAAATCAGGAATAAATCAATACCAGATAAAATAGAGTTCAGTGCAAAGACAAGTACTAGAGGAAGAGGGACATTACTCATAATGATAAAATAATCACTCTACCAGGAAGACATAATAATCCTAAAGGTGTATGCAGCAAACAACAGAATATGTGTGACAACAGAATAAGAAGAACAGACAACACAAAACGTGTGAAGCAAAAAACTGATAGAGCTGAAAAGAGAAATTGAGAAGTCTGCAATTACAGTTTAGGACTTCAGTACTCCCTTCTCACCAACTGATAGAACTAACATCGAACTGTCCACAAATCAGCAAGAATAGAGAAGATCTAAACAGCACAATCAGTTAGCAGGTTCTGACTGGAATCTACAGAACACTCCACCTAACCACAGCAGAATGCACTCCTTATTCAGCATTCATGGAGCATCACCAAGATAGATCACATCTTGGGACATGAAACAGCCCTCAAGAAAAACTTAAATAATACAGACTGTGTTCTCTGGCCATGATGGAATCGGAGAAGAAACCAATAACATACAGTAAGGGAATCCTTATACATGTGGAAGTTAAACAAAACACCTGTAAAATACAGTCACACTTATTTATTAAACACAAATACCTAGAACTGAATGAAGATGAAAGGACAACATACCAATTGCAGCTCAAGCAGTGCTGAAAAGGACATGTACAGCCTAGGGGCTCGTTATTAGAAACAAGAAAGGCTCTCACATCAATAGTTTAAATTCCTCCACAAGAAATTATTTTATATAAAGGAGGAAATAAATTAAAAGAAGGAAGAGAAGAGTAAAAATAAGTGTAGAAATCAATGATATTGAAAACAGGATAACAAAAAAAATGAATGAAACAAAAAGCTGCTTCTTCAAAATATCAATAAAACTGTTAAGCCTCTAGCAAGATTGACAAACATAAAAAGAGAGAAGACACACATTTCCGATTTCAGGGAGCAGTTGTGGCCATGACTGCAGAAGTTTTGGACATTGGAAAGATGACAGAATACTACAGACACATTTATACTCATAAACCTGACAGTTTAGAAGGAAAGGATCAATTTCTCAAAACCCACAACCGACCAAAACTCAACCAACATGAAGCAGGCAATACAAATAGTCACATTTCTATTAAAGCAATTGCACTTATAATTTAAAAGCTCCTGAAAAGGAAATCAGGAGAGGCCCACATGATTTTGTTTCAAAACTATATTAAACATTTTAAGAAGAATTAGCACCAATTTTGTACAAGCTTTTCCTGATAATAAAAGAAGAGGAACTTTCTAACTCACTATATGAAGGCAAAACTACCCCAATAACAAACCAGAAAAAGTCCTTAAGAGAGAGGGGGGGAGCTACAGACCAATAGCTCTTATAAACTTAGATACAAAAAATATTAACAAAATATTAGCAATCAAATCCAATTATATATAAAGAGGATTATACACCTTGATCAAGTGGGAATTATTCCAGCTCTACAAGATTAGTTCAGTACCCCAAAATCTATGTCAACCACCATATCAACAAGTTAAGGAAGACAAACCATGTAATCATATCAGGTGACACAGAAATGTATTTGACAAAATCTAGCACACCTTCATGATAGAAATTCTCAGCAAGTTAAAAATATAGGGAAACTACCTCAACTTGATAAAGAGCATCTAGAAAAACCTACAGCTAGCATCATACTTAATGGAAAGATAATGTTTTCCCCCTAAGGTCAAGAACAAGTGTGTGGGGAACTTGGGGTTCCTATGGCCAGGATCCTCACTGAACTTAAACCACCTGATGATGTAACTGGCCGGTTGCTAGGCTACCGCTTCCACACCTTTAGGCAATAAGCTATTATTGTGCTATATAGAGAGCTGGCCCAGTGCTCTGGGTGGAGGCAGAGACGCTAGTGCTCAACCTATTGCCAGGAGGACAAGCCGGGTAATAAACCCTTTCACCCCAAAGAACGTTTTGCTGTCAATTTCTTTGGTCACATTGAATCCATAGCAAACTTGCCCAGGTCTGAAACCCATTGGCAAGACAACAAGGAGAGGATGTCTTTACTCATTGCTCTTAAGCAACATAGTACCGGAAGTTCTAGCCAGTGCAATAAGGTAAGAAAGGAAATAAAACCATACAGATCAGAAAGAAGGACATTAAACTATCCCTATTCACACATATGACATGACTATGTAGAAAACTCCAGGAATCTACTGGAAAAAAAAAAAAAACAGAAGAAAACTATTGAGCTAAGACATGACTCCATTAAATTCTCAGAATATAGGATAACCTATACAAATCTATTGCATTTTCATATAATAGCAGTGAACATATGGACAATGAAATTAAGGATACAATTCCATTTCCAATTTCAGAATAATGAACTATGTAGGTGTAAATAAAATAAAACATGAACAGGACTAAAATGTGAAAATTACAAAATAGCGATGAAAGAAATCAAAGAGTTTACGTGAACAGAGAGACACATCATGCTCATAAATCAGAAGACCCAACATAGTAAATCTATCAATTCTCTCCCAATTGATTCATAGGTTTCATTCAATTTTTATCGAATGCTTAAAAATATTTTGTTGACAAAGACAAGCCTATCCAAAAATTTATATTGAAATGCATAGGCCGTAGAATAGCTGAAATAATCTTTACTAAAAATAATATAGTGTAAATAATCACTACCTGATACCACTGATATTTCAGGGTTGGTTTGCTAACAGTACATACTTAACCAGACTAATCTGAAAGAATCTGAGCAGGGTAGTGGATTTTCTCGATTCCCACGTCAACAGGACATCTCCAGCTGCTGTGCTGAGACCAGGCTGCAGTGGGAAAGCACGAGTGCGGCGAGCGGCTGTTGCAGCACGTCACTGAGATGCTAACAGCTCCGACCACAGTTGTAATACTGGAGGCAGTGGTTTCTGAACATAGTTTGAAGGTAGATTCAACAGGGTTTTCTTGGATTAAATGTGGAGTATGAGTGTAGAACAGGAGTCAAAGATCACTCCAAAGAGTTTATCGTGAGTAATTAGAAGAATGAGATTTATATTAACTGAGTAGAGGACTGGAAAGTGCTGGTTTGAGAAGACTGAAAAGCCTGAGTTCAGTTTTGGAGGTGTTGAGTCTGAAATGCCTGTGGATTATCCAGGTTTGGGGCGGGGGCCTAGGCTGAGAGTCACGGGAACAGGGGATGGAAGCTATGCCTTCCTCACTGGGTCTGGGCAGCACCCTGCTGCCCGGCGGATGGTCACGGGAGTTGTTCTTTCCCTGAGTGCCTGCCACCTAAGCTGACATCACTCAGAGGGGAATCATGGCATTTGAAGAGTCATACACTTCAGGTTTCCTCTGGAGGCTACAAAAGCTTTCTCCCTGATGCAGTCTTTCCTGGGTCCCAATGTAGCCTTCTAACCGGAGGGATGCCGAACACGTGACTACAATTTGATCCCCCAAAGAGTAGAACGGCAGCTATTGAAAACTAAGTGTGGACGAGAATCTGATGCACATCACCGAGATGTGCTTCGTCTCAGAAACAAAGAGTGTTCTCATGTGAAGAGAGAATATTCCTTCGTGGGTGTGACTGACTTTTTTATGCAAGAATAAGCCTGGTTTTCTGTGGGAATCGGCATTTTTACTATTACTTGAGTTTCAGGACACAGCAGACCGTAGTGCGTTTCTCTGTGTCATGCTGAAAAGGAATGAGTCCAGATTCAATTAAATTACTTTGTGTTTTAAATTTTCCTCTTTGGTTGAAGGTTAGAGGTTGGATGGAGAAATTATTTCAAATGCCTCGTGCTGTGGCTACATGGAGACGTACTTCAGAAAAAGCAAGGGGCTGCAAATATACATATTAAGATTTTGAGAGTCTTTTGGGGGAAAAAACTGTTTTTCCCTTCTTCACCCACTCTGTATGAATCCGCTTCCCCACCACCAGGAAAAGGAGTCTTTAATCCAGTTAGGTCATCTGAACGAAGCAGTTACCTATCTGCATCTGATTGTAAAAATTCACATGACTGAGCTTGGCATTCTCTTCCTCTTCATCTGTCCATGTAACCAGAGCAGCAAACTGGACTCAGGCTTTCCACACACCTGAGCAATTGTCCTGTCGTATACCCATCTTAGGTTCTTTCTCTTTGGTGCTTCTCTACTTTTTCTTTCCATGCCTAAAGTAAGATTATAATAAAGCAGAAGCACAGCCATTTTAGCTTCCTTTTTCTTTCATTTGTCTCATAAGGACATGTGCACATTTCATTCTTTCAATGTAGGGAAGCAACTGGGGGCAAGATTTTGAGTTTGGGCTTTGGGTTCTGGTGGGACCTAGGGTTTGTTTCAAGTGCTTCAATCAAGTTTACCAGTATCACGTGTTAAAGTGTGGAGGGCAAGCTCAGTTAAAAGTGTAGTTGAAGTTGGACTCTCTATTTCCTGTTGCTTTTGTTCACATTTCTACTTGGGAACTTTTGGAGGTGGGAGGTGTTATGTTTGGAGGAGAGTTTGAAGTATTATTTATTCCCTCTGGTTTATTGGGGTAGAACTCTGACAACCAGGAAATCTTACATCCCCCCAACAGAGATGTCAGCAGTGTGTGTGCCAGGGGAAGGAGGGCAGTGGGTTTTGGGAAACTTTGTTTCACAAAGTTGTTGTATGGATTAAATGTGTTAAGATATATAAACCATTTGGAACAGTTTCTAGCTTGCTATATGAGTGTTTATAATCATTTTTTGCATGTTAGGATTAAAATCATGGGTATGGTGAAATAAATCAAGAAAAATAAAACTCTAGATAACCTCTAGTAACCTTTCTAACTCTGAAAATATTTAAAATCTTGATACGTTTTTAGGACCGAGAGGCATTCATTCACCTAACCACATATTACTGATGTCATTTCTTATGGGGGCGTCATTGTCCTGATAGTTCCAGACTCCCACTGACCACCAGATGGCAGTAGAAATCAGGGCCAGCCTAGGGGCTGAAGATCCTGCCTCCGAGGGAGGAGGATTCCTGCCACTCAAGGACTAAAGGGAAACACTCCCTCATCCGGAAGCATAAGTGCTCAGGTAATGGCAGAAGCAGTCATGAGATTATAGGCATCAGCCATGATGAAGAAAAAAACCTGGTGGGGAGCAGGAGTCTTAAGCATTGCCGAAAATTAAAGTGTTTGGAAAAGAGAGAAAAGGGGAAAACCACTGGATCATCTGAATATCATTCTACATAAGAACAAGGCAGCCAGCCAACTGGGGATGAGACTAAGAGGTGACTGCTGGGTCTTTAATTTATAGAGGAGATTCCTGATTCTGAATATATATATCTCAGGCAATGTCTGAAGGAAGGAATGTGTGGGCAGCTAGCTGCAACCTGAGTCAGAAGGGATTCTCAGGCAGTTAAGTGGCAGAATAAAAGGTTTAATCAGTCTCACTTTGGCCCTGAAAATTGCTGAGACATTCATCAATGGCAGTTGGTCAGACAGTAGTAATATGAATATTTGGGCTCACTTCCTTTTAGACCAAAATGGGATGTAAGCCCTCCCTAAACTCTTCCTCAGTAATGTCTCACTTTATAATGGAATAGCATTGTCTAGGATACTCATCACATAGAATGACTCATTCTGATTCTGACAAGGTAAAAGCAGAACAGACCTAGATAGTAAAAGGAAGGAATGGGCATCTGATCATAATATATTTATTTTCTCCTCATTCTGTTGGATTTAATTTGCTTTTCTGTTTCCAATTTCAAAAGATGGACACTGAGGCCATTAATTTGAGGTCTTCTTTTCTTAAATATAGGTTTTTGATACTATGAATTTCCCTCAAATCACTAGTTTAACTGTGCATCATGCAAGATTCAATTTACTGTGTTTTAAATTTTGTTCAATTTGAAATACTTTCTGATTTCATTTTTTATTTCTTTTTTGACCCATGGGTTACTTAGAAATGTGTTATTTAGTTTCTTAATATTTGAGGATTTTTCAGACATCTTTCTGTTAGTGATTTCTGATTTATTCCATTATAGTAAGAGAATATACTCTATGATTTAAATGCTTTTAAATTTACTGTGATTTTTTTATGGTGTATCCTGATAGATGTTCTCTGTGCACTTTATTGGGAAGAAAATGCTGAAATTCCAAATTGTAATTATGGATCTGTCTATTTTCTCTTGAAGCTCTATCAGATTTTGCTTCCACATACTTAGAAGTTTTATTTTTAAGTATTTTAAGACTTTAAAAATTGTTATGTCTGCTTGATGAATTAACCACTATTGGTGGTTGTTCTGTACACTGAAATCTACCTTGTCTGATATTAAAATACCCATTCATGAAATTAACATGAGATTGTTTTTTCCACCTTTCAGTTGTGACTTCTTTGCATCTTTATATTTAAAGTGAATTTCTTGTAGGTAGCATAGAGTTGGGTCTTGCTCTTTTTATATAATCTGAAAATCTCTCTTTTAATTAGGATGTTTTGACTATTTACATTAAAGTGATTATTGATGCCACTGGCTATGTGTACCATTTTGCTGTTTCCTATTTGTTCTAGGTATTCTCTATTCCTTTATTTCTGCCTTTTCTGCCTTTCTTTGAATTAGACTGAAGGTTTTTTTTTCAGTGATTCTATTTAGTCTTATTTAGCTTTAAAGCTATCTGTTTAGAATTAGTTACTTTAGTAGTACTTGCTTTCACTTTACTCTATTTATAATATATATCTTTACTTTTTCATAGTCTTCGTGTAATATTGCACCACGTCAAGTACACTACAAGACTCATACACTTCCATGGCCTTTGCCCAGCTTTTGTGCCATTGTTATCGTGCAGTACATTACCTATATCTGTAATACATTATTTTTCCTTTAAACAGTCAAATATCTTTTAAAGATATTAAAAAATAAGAAAAAAATATATTTAAATTTACCATTTTGGGTGCTCTTCATTCCTTTGTGCATCATTTTCCTTCTGCCTAAAGGACTCACTTTAGTATCTTTTTTTATATGTATCTACTGGTGATGACCTGCCTCGGAGTTTGTGTATCAAACATGGCGATTGTCTCCTTTTCTCCTTTGACTGGTTCTTTCCTCTGTCTCTGATAGCTTTCTCTGTGCTTGCTCAGCTGGAGGCTCAGAGGGGCTGCTTCGGGTGTTTGGAGCTCTTCTGTCTTCCTCTGTTCTGAGAACACTGGCTGCCTTCGCCTTCTCAGCCTTCCAATGCCATCTTTTCTATTTTAAAGAGACCAGTGGACTTGGCCGGGGTTCTCCATCTCGTGCTAAAGCCCAGAAACCTTCTCCAGGCATTAAGCTGGGTGATCATGATTAGGTCATTTGTTTCCTGCAGGAATCACTACACTACTCTGCCTGATGTCCAATATCTGAAAACTACTGTTTTATATATTTTATCTGGTTTAAGTGTTCCTGATGGGAAGCTAAACCCAGTCCCTTTACTCCATCGTGATCAGAAATGGAAACAAATAGTTCATTTAATATAGAAAATAATACATGCATAATAATAATGCATTTAACACGGTTGGATTTGGGAGTCAAGGTAGAACAAATATCCAGAAATGATAAACAGTTAGTTCCATCTTATACCATGTAAAATACCTTCTAGGTCATTTTTGCTGCCTAATTACCCTATGACCTCCCTCTTACTCTTGTTCTCTCTCTTAGAACCAAAATAAGTTGATTAACTACAGTGGGTTTTGGTTACTTCATCAGTAAAATGAGATGATGACACCAATTTTTCAACATTGTTGCAAATAACAGTGAGATAATATTTATAACATGTTCAGTGCTTGACACATAGTAAACCATTTGTAAATGGGAACCATTGCAAGGAAGACTTTTGTCTTTCAGGTGGGATATAGATTTGAGGAAGAAAATTACTTTCTTGGTCTGGACTTTGTGGAGTCATAGCATCTAGATAAACTCTCTTGGTCTATAGGCATTAAAAGATAGTGCTTCCCAAGAGGAAGCCTGAAGTATGGAAACAATATCTTCCTATGATTTCCTCTGAATTATCAGGTGCAATTGACTGGTCTGCATCTCTGAAGACGAGTTCTAATCTTTGAACTAGAACTGCTTATATGCTTACTATGCTACAACTTTTTTTATTACCAATTTGTAGCTTTATAAATGTCTTTCAAATTTTTGCAGCATATTTTAGTTTCCCAGTGTTATTAGATCTAAAATACTTGTGCAGTGGTAATGAGGTGGATACCTTCACAAGAAGCTTAGGCGGACAGAGCTGGGACTACGTATCTCACCCACCAAGAGGGCTGTGCGTTTATGTTCTGGCCCATGTAGCTTTGTGCTTAATAGCTTGGACTCTGGAACCTGCTCAGGTAAAATCTCACTTCATCCCCTGATACCTCAATGCCCTTTGACAAGTTATTTAACTGCTGTGTTCCTCCAATTGGGGGATATCATAGTACCTAATCATAGAGTTGTAAGAAATTAAATGACATTAATACTTATAAAATACTTAGCACTGTGCATAATACATAGTAATACCTAAATTCGTGTTAGTTAGCAATAGTTTATTAAGGAAAGTAGCATTTTCTCATAAGAGAAATGTTACGTATGCCCACCTCTCGTTCTGCAGAATTAAAGCAGATATCACCAAGCACCTTATTTGTATGAGTGTCAAGTCTTCCATGGAGAAATGAACAGGAGGCAATGCAGCCTCTGGTAGTGGGGGCAAGAGGTCTGGTCCGTGGCACAGAAATTATAAGGCCATTCAACAAAAAGAAAGAGAAATCCCACAAATGTATTCACTAACAAAACTCACGGTTGCTTGTTACAGATAGCTGTCTTATAAGAAATTATTAAACCACAGTTTAGTTGGGGGGGGTCTGTATATGGAGATGATGTAATTATAGGGACTTCCAGCCATGTGCTCTGCTAGCAGCTGAGGGCTGGGTGGCCTAGGGATGAAGACTTTAACTATCACCCCACTTCTATCTCTGCTTTCTCATTACCTCCAAACCCCATCAAGGCTAGTGCTATGGATCTTGGTTGTTAGGTATGCGAGTCCCTGGCACTTCCTGTTATATACTGAAAATACTACCCCCATCACTGATCCCTGTCAGCGCCAGCCCGGGATTCATCCCACACAGCTCCCTTGTCATGAACTCCTCTTTGCTCAGGCAACCAGCCAATGGCGCCAACTGTCTTATTAGCAATTAGTTTTAGAGATTTATGTCAGTTCATGGTAAAGCATACAGGTCTGCCTCCTCATCTTTTCAGGTGTATTTTCAATGGCCGAGTTCCTGCAAAGGGCTGAGTCTGTCTCTAAAAAACGTTTTTGAGCATCTAACATCTTTCTCAGGGTCTCCATGTTTCAGATAAGTCTTCTCCTGACTCTGTCTTATTCAGACTAAATATCTGCAAAGAGTAAGTACAACCCACTTATACTTTAATTTGTCACAGACGTATATGAGCCTTCAAACCACATTGTAATTATTAAGGGATGACAAAAATCTTGTTTGCTTGCAATCTGCAGCCCTTACTTCTGCTGTTTCCTGGTGCTGTGTTTCTGCTTATACACATTTTCTCCCTTATTTTGAGATGATCGCTGCTTTCCCAACAGGAAAGAGGAGAAATATTGATATTTAAACTATAATATAGCTTCTAGGCTGAAAGTTGTACTTTTAGGCTATATGAACAACCAGCCTTTTCTTGGGGAGCCTTTAAAGAGGAAAGGAACCTGTGAGCTAGAAGCATTCTTTGTGAAAATGAATGAAGGACATTAAAAGGAGTTTCAATGGTTGTTAGCCACCATATACAATGATGGAAAAAAGTCCCTCATGCTTACTTTTCCTTCTTAAACACACATTCTGCTATATCTCCTGTATTGTAGAATTTGTTAATTGTAGAAAAACAATGATCTAAAAAGAATGTACATTGTGGATCTAAAGATCAAAATTTTCATGAAGAAAAACACATGAAGACTGTATGGTCTAGTTAAGACTAGACCAACTCAACATAACCTCCAGAGCACTGACATCTCAAGCTACTTCAGACAGAAATTTGCTCAATACTAAGAGGCTGTGTTCCTCTATGAAATCCTAGGGTTGCTTGAAAGATTCATTTATGCGACACTTGTAAAGCAATGTTTGTAGGGAATTTCCTAAAGGATTAAAAAAAAGTTTTAAATAGAGTCAGAAAATTTAGACTATGTTGCCAGCAACTTGGGAGGCCCAGGCCTAGGGATTTGCAATGAGAGAATTCTTATCTCTGGGCAGCTTGGGAGATTCACAGTGTGACTTTTCTGAAAGAATTAGTGCATAAAGTACTGGCTTCATTTTTCTGGGGAGTCTGCTTGTTTAAACTCTTCTTTATTTGTGGCCTAAGTCTTGTCTGTGTCAGGGGACTAAGGATTTCTCCTTCTAGCTGCAGAGAAGGCTCTTAGGAAACCCCATTTACAGGAAAACCTCCCAGTCGTATTTCAAGTGGAAGCTGGCCCGTGGCAGGATGCCCGTGGCAGGACGCCTGTGGCGGCAGCACTTCCTCTGGGGAGGCGTCTGCTTGGGTCCGTAGGGTGGCAAAGGAGCTGTGACTTGGGTGCTCTGGGTTTTGCCTTCCCTTCCCTCTGCTTGTTATCAACAGGGATCACCTGTTAATGAAAGACACGAAGTCTTCCTGAGAGTGGTCGTAAGAGGAGTTAAGGGATTTCAAATAGAAATGGAAGAGAAATGCATCCCATGTTCCCCAGAGTCCCAGACTTGGGCACAGACAGCTCCGTGAAATCAGACGACAGGATGCTCTACATTTGTTTAATCAGTTAGCAATCTTTGACTGGATCTCTGTTTTGTCATTCAAAACACAGTAAACCAGTGCCATTTAAATTCCTTTCTATACCCTCAAGTGCATGAAGAAATTGCATTTTTATAACTAAGCAAGTTTCCAACAGACAGGGTCCAGAATGTGGGGAAATAAACAGAGAGGAAAACCACAGAGTGTTATGTTAAAAATACGTGGTCACCAAGTGAGAATCCCAGCCACAGGAAAGGATTTATAGAACTTCAGAGTATCTTGGATTTTACTTCAAAGAAGAGAAAAATCTCTGTTACTCCTAATTCTAGCCTTAGAATTGGTTAAATACAGTCACAGCTGCAGCTACGGAAGTTTTGTTTGCCCCAGTTATGAGAGACATACATGGTCCAGCAAATGAAACCCAATGCATTTCTAGCAGCCACTGCTAAAGCCCAGTGTTGATATTATATACCCTTGGAACTGTGATCACTGCACAGTTATTACCTATTATCATCAGAGCTCCCTGATGCTTAGGAAATTCTTCTGAAAATATGTGTCACTAAGAGATCCAGCACTTCTAGGTTTGCATGTAATACTGTAGGACCTGTGTTAGTGAATGTACTTATCATAGTAAGCACCTTCTCTAAAACATTAGCTTTTGATAGCATAAGAAATATCTCACAAAATTCTCCCTCTTCACACTTGTGCACTTCCATGTCATTCACTAGAGGAAAACAGTCTTCAGTCGTCCGGGGCAGTAAGTGCCCCCCATTGACATTCTTTGCTCCTCCCTCTACATGGGGTATATGGGAAGGACATAACAGATGTTTATTGGAACAAGTCTGCATATTAGGGAGAAATGTTCTTTTCCTTTGACAAGCTTTGTTTTTGAAGCTGTTAAGCAGTATTTTACTGTTTAAAAATGTATTTTTTAGGCAGCATTTGTTATGAATTGCCCTTCATGTTGTCTGACCACAGACAAGGGGAGCTTTCAGGGTAGTAGGAAGTCAATTGTAAGAGGCAGTGTGTCCCACCCAGCCCACCCAGTCCACGCGGTGACCGATGGAATCGCTGAGAATGGTGAATCCATCCCATGAAATAACAACTACATGTCATTTTCTATAGTTAAAAAAGTGTCATAGTCCTTAATACTTTAAATTAGGGTTTTGACAGTGATTTCTGTTTTCTCATTAGAAACAGTAGGAACTACAAAAACCTACTGGCTAAGTGTAGCTAGGGCTGGTGTCTCTCCTGGAGCCATATTCCTTGTATTATCTGTTTCTCTAGATAGTCTCTGCATGTCCCACACTGATTTGCTTCCCAGAATGCCCTCAGACTGCGTGCAGCCAGTGGGCTGTTCTTGAGCTGGCTTCTATGCCTTCAGGACCTGGCATAGCAGGCATGATGCCTCCTTCTGGATGCTCTACACTGGAGGGGCTGAGTCCTAAGGTCCAATCTGGGCTCACATGACTCTGATACATCAGGGATTTCAGAGTGTCAGGAACGTGGCTGTAGGGATGGCCCTAGTCAAAAGGTCAGCATCCCTGAACGAGCAGAATGCCCATGAAACAATACATCACTGGGGACCACATTTTCATGAGCACCAATGAGAAAGCTCCAAAAAGACTTAATGAAGAATTGAGTCACCCTTGCTTTGTCCATAGGGTCCAGAGGTCTATAAACTTCCCCTGCCCCAAGGTACATCTCTCCAAAGTGTCCCTATGTTACAAAGGATTCCCGAGTTCTTATAAAGAAAAGACATTCTCTGGAAGAGCAACCCTCCTCTCAGTCATGGGGAAAGGAGGTTCTTGGACACAGAACCCTGGCATCATGCCCACACTGCTGGACACCTTTGGCATATGTGTTCTGTGTGAAGGTGCATGAGAGGCTGTGAGTTCCCAGGGTGCTGGGCCCGGGGGGCTGAGGACACTGCCTGAGGACGGGACACACTCACCGGCGCTTCTCTCTCTTACTCTGGCTCTCTCTTGCACTCTCTTCTACCTGCCTGTACATTATGAGTAAATGACAGTATTTTAATTTAAAATTTTAGGTCTCTGGCCGTGTTTAAAGGGAATTTGACAGAGGGTAAACTCCTGAAATGGTAAATTTGAGGGCAACCAGAAAGTCCTGGTTTTCACAATAAAGTGACACCATTTTAGGGCTTGAGGACTATTTGTCCCCAAACCTGTTTTTCCTGTGTGATGCAGTTGGAGGTCCTGGCTCTGAACTGAGCCAAAGTATATAGACACCAAAGAACCAAACTCCCAGGACAGTGTTGGCAGCCAGTTACAGAAAAGTAATCCAAATCAGGTTGACAACTAGTAAAGCCATGAGCACTAACTCTAGCCCTGACCCACAGTGGGGATTCCACAAAGTTTCCCCACAGCTCTGTGGTGGTGAGACCTCTACAGACCCAAAACCACGTTGGTTTCTGCGGTAGTGAAGAGCTAAGCCAAGCAGACCATGTTTGTCCCAAGTCTGCCCACCCATCCGTCATTGCCTGTAACAGTTATTTTGTGATTTACACCTTGAGACCACCCTTGTGTTGCTGTCCTCTAACATTCTTCTGCTTGTGTGATTGTCTTTTCAGTTTGTGCATGTTTAAGTTCTTTGATGGAAGGAGTCAACCCTTAACACTTCTTTAAAATGCCTATGATATATACTTTTATTTATTTGTTTGTTTGTTTATTTTTCTTAAGGTATCATTGATGTAAAATCTTATGAAGGCTTCACATGAGCAACATTGTGGTTACACCATTCACCCATATTACCAAGTCCCCCCTACACCACATTGCAGTCATTGTCCATCAGTGTAGTAAGATGCTATAGAGTCATTTTTCATCTTCTCCATGCTATACTGCCTTCCCTGTGCCCCCCCTACATTATGTGTGCTACTCATAATGCCCCTTAGTCCTCTTCTCCCTCTTTCCCCACCTGCTCTCCCCCACTTCTTTCCTTTGGTAACTGCTAGTCCCTTCTTGGAATCTGTGAGTCTGCTGCTGTTTTGTTCTTTCAGTTTTGCTTGGTTATTATACTCCACAAATGAGTGAAATTATTTGGTATTTGTCTTCCTCTGCCTGGATTCTTTCACTGAGCATAATACCCTGTACCTCAGTCCATGTTGTTGCACATGGTAGAATTTGTTTTCTTCTTATGGCTGAATAATATTACATTGTATATATGTACGCCATCTTCTTTATCCACTCATCTACTGATGGACACTTAGGGTGCTTCTATATCTTGACTATTTTAAATAATGCTGCAATAAACATAGGGGTGCATATGTCTTTTGTAATCAGAGATCTTGTTTTCTTTGGGTAAATTCCTAGGAGTGAAATTCCTGGGTCAAATGGTATTTCTATTTTTAGATTTTTGAGGAACCTCCATATTGCTTTCCACATGGTTGACCTAATTTACATTCCCACCAGTGGTGTAGGAAGGTTCTTCTTTCTCTGCATCCTCACCAGCATTTGTTGATCCTTGTCTTTTGGATGTTGGCCATCCTAACTGGTGTGAGGTGATATTTCATTGTGGCTTTAATTTGCATTTCCCTGATAATTAATGATTTGGAGCATCTATTCTTGTACTTGTTGGCCATTGGAATTTCTTCTTTGAAGAAGTATCTGCTCATATCCTCTGCCCATTTTTTAATCAGGTTATTTGCTTTTTGGGTGTTGAGGTGTATGAACTCTTTATATATTTTGGATGTTAACCCCTTATCAGACAATTTATATATGAATATATTCTCCCATACTGTAGGATGCCTTTTTGTTCTGCTTATGGTATCCTTTGCTGTACAGAAGCTTTTAATTTGATGTAGTCCCATTTGCTCATTTTTCCTTTTGTTTGCCTTGCCCGAGGAGATGTGTTCAGGAAAAGTTGCTCATGTTTATGTTCAAGAGATTTTTGCTATGTTTTCTTCTATGAGTTTTATGGTTTGATGACTTACATTCAGGTGTTTGATTCATTTTGAGTTTATTTTTGTGTATGTGTTTAGACAATAATCCAGTTTCATTCTCTTGCATGTAGCTGTCCAGTTTTGCCAACAACAGTTGTTGAAGAGGCTGTCATTTTCCCCCATTGTATATCTATGGCTCCTTTATTGTATATTAATTGACCATATATGCTTGGGTTTATATCTGGGCTTTCTATTCTGTTCCATTAATCTATGGGTCTGTTCTTGTGCCAGTACCAAATTGTTTTGATTACTGTGACTTTGTAGTAGAGCTTGAACTTGGGGAGCATATTCCCCAGCTTTATTCTTCCTTCTCATGATTGCCTTGGGTATTCGGGGTCTTTCATGGTTCCATATGAATTTTAGACCTATTTGTTCTAGTTCATTGAAGAATGCTGCTGATAGGGATTGCATAGAATCTGTAGATTGCTTTAGGCAGGATGGCCATTTTGACAATATAATTTTTTCTATCTATGAGCATGTGAAGTATTTCCATTTATTGGTGTCTTCTTTAATTTTTCTCATGTGTGTCTTGTAGTTTTCAGGATATAGGTCTTTCACTTCCTTGGTTAGTTTTATTCCTAGGTATTTTATTCTTTTTCATGCATGTGTAAATGGAATTGTTTTCCTGATATCTCTTTCTGCTAGTTCATCATTAGTATATAGAAATTCATTTTGTGTATTAATTTACTTGTGTATTTATTTCTTTGTGCTATCTGATAGCCGTGGCTAGAACCTCCAGTAATATGTTGAATAAAAGTGGGGAGAGTGGGCATTTTTGTCTTGTAACTGATGTTAGAGGAAAAGCTTTCAGCTTTTTGCTGCTAAATATGATGTTGGCTGTGGGTTTGGTGTATATGGCCTTTGCTGTGTTGAGGTACTTGCCCTCTACACCCATTCTGTTGACAGTTTTTATCATGAATGGATGTTGAATTTTGTCAAATGCTTTTCAGCACCTATTGAGATGATCATGTGATTTTTGTCCTTTTTGTTGATGTGGTATATGTTGTTTTTGGATTTTCAAATATTGTGCCATTCTTATATCCCTGGAATAAATACCACTTGATCATGATGGATGATCTTTTTGATGTATTTTTGAATTTGGTTTGCTCTTTGCTAGTATTTTGTTGAGTTTTTTTTTTTTTTTGCATCTATGTTCATCAGGGATATTGGTCTGTAATTTTCTTTTTTTGTGGGGTCTTTGTCTGGTTTGGGTATTAGAGTGATGCTGGCCTCATAGAATGAGTTTGGAAGTATTCCCTCCTACTTTTTGGAAAACTTTGAGGAAGATGGGTATTAAGCCTTCTCTAAATGTTTGACAAAATTCAGTGCGAAGCCATCTGGTCCAGGGGTTTTGCTCTTAGGTGGTTTTTTGATTACCAATTAAATTTCATTGCTGGTAATTGGTCTGTTCAGATTTTCTGTTTCTTCCTTGGTCAGTCCTGAAAGTTTAATTTTTCTAGAAAATTTTCCATTTCTTTCAGGTTGTCCAATTTGATAGCATATAATTTTCATAGTATTCTCTAATAATTCTTTGTATTTCCATGGTGTCCATAGTGATTTTTCCTTTCTCACTTCTGATTCTGTTTATATGTGTACACTCTCTTTTTTTCTTGATAAATCTGAATAGGGGTTTATCTATTTTTTTAATTTTATTGAAGAATCAGCTCTTGGTTTCACTGACTCTTTCTATTATTTTATTCTTCTCAAATTAATTTTATTTCTGCTCTGATCTTTATTATGTCCCTCCTTGTACTGACTTTGGGCCTCATTTTTCTTCATTTCCTAATTTCATTATTTGAGAGTTTAGACTGTTCATTTGGGGCTGTTCTTCTTTCTTGAGGTAAGCCTGTATTGCAATATACTTTCCTCTTAGAACTGCCTTCACTGTGTCCCACAGGTTTTTTTTGGGGTGTTGAGTTGATGTTTTCATTTGTCTCCATATATTGCTTGATCTATGTTTTTATTTGGTCACTGATCCACTGATTTTTTAGGATCATATTGTTAAGCCTCCATGTGTTTATGGGCTTTTTTGTTTTCTTTGCATAATTTATTCTAGTTTCATACCTTTGTGATCTGAGAAGCTGTTTGGTACAATTTCAAACCTTCTGAATTTATTGAGGCTCTTTTTGTGGCCTGTTATATGATCTTTTCAGGAAATTGTTCCACATGCACTTGAGAAGAATGTGTTTCCTGCTGTTTTTGGGTATGGTGTTCTGTAGATATGTGTTAGGTCCATCTGTTCTAATATGTTGTTCAGTGCCTCTGTCGCCTTACTTATTTTCTGTCTGGTTGATCTGTCCTTAGGAGTGAGTGGTGTATTGATGTCTCCTGAAATGAATGTGTTTCATTATATTTTCCTCTTTAATTCTGTTAATATTTGTTTCACATATGTAGGTACTCCTGTGTTGGGTGCATATATGTTTATAATGGTTATATCCTCTGTTGGACTGACCCCTTTATCATTTTGTAATGTCCCTCTTTGTCTCTTTTTACTTTCTTTGTTTTGTAATCTATTTGTTCTGATACAACTACTGTAACTCCTGTTTTTTTCTCCCTATTATTTGCATAAAATATCTTTTTCCATCCCTTCACTTTTAGTCTTGTATAGCTTTGTGTTTGAAGTGAGTCTTTTATAGGCAGCATATAGATGGGTCTTTTTTTGTCCATTCTGTACCTCTATATCTTTTTATTGGTGCATTCAATTCATTTACATTTAAGGTGATTATTGATAGATATGTACTTATTGCCACTGCAGGTTTTAGATTTGTGGTTACCAAAGTTTACAGGGCAGCTTATTTACTATTTAACAGTCTACCTTAACTCACTTATGCTATTTCAAACACAGCCTAAGGGTTCTTTTTTCTCCTCCCTTCTTTTTCTTCCCCCTCCATTCTGGTGTCATTCTCTGTACTCTTTGTATATCCCTTGACTGACTTTGTGGGTAGTTGATTTGATTTTTCATTTGCCTAGAAATTAATTGTTCTACTTCCTTTACTGTGGTTTTATTTTCCCCGGTGACAGCTAGCCTTAGGAGTACTTCCACCTATAGCAGTCCCTTTAAAACACATTGGAGGGATAGTTTGTGAGAGGTAAATTCCCTCAACTTTTGTGTATCTGGAAATTGTTGAATCCCTGCCTCAAAATTAATTGATAATCTTTCCTGGTAGAGTATTTTTGGTTTCAGGTCCTTCTGTTTCATTGCATTAAATATATCATGCCACTCCCTTCTGGCCTATAAAGTTTCTGCTGATAAATCTGCTGATAGCCTTATGGCTTTCCTTTGTAAATAATCTTTTTTCTCTCTCTGGCTGTTTTTAATACCCTCTCCTTGTCCTTGATCTTTGCCATGTATATGTTTTCCTGTTGTCTTCTTAGGGTCCCTTGTGTTGGGAGATCTATGCACTTCCATGGCCTGAGAGACTATTTCCTTCCCCAGATTGGGGAAGTTTTCAGGAGTTATTTCCTCAAAGAGACTTTCTATCCCTTTTTCTCCCTCTTCTCTTGGTACCCCTAAAATGAAAATATTGTTCTGTTTGGATTGGTCGCACAGTTCTCTGATCATTCTTTCATTCCCAGAGATCCTTTTTCTCTCTCTGCCTCAGATTCTTTGTTTTCCTGTTCTCTAATTTCTGTTTCATTTACCATATCCTTTACTTCATCTAATCTACTTTTAAGACCCTCCATTGTATGTCTCATTTCAGATACTGTATTTTTCAAAGTTTCTGTCTCTTTCTTGAAGTCATCCTTGAGATCTTGACTATTTTTCTGTGGCTCTGTGAGCATGTATATGATTTTTATTTTGAAATCTTTATCAGGAAGATTGGTGACTTCAGTTTCATTTAGCCCTCTTTCTAGTGTTTGAGTGATTCTGGTTTGTATAAAACTTTTTTTGCCATTTCATAGTTCTAATGATTACTATGGAATAATATCTTTGTGTAGGCAGTGCCCTCTGGTGCCCTGAAGGTCTGCTTTCTGGAGCTGCCCAGCCCCTGGAGCAATGGCGAGGGTTTTAGGCATGTTCTGCCAGCACCTGCCAGGAGGAAGGAACTCTTTCCTGCTTCCCAGCTGTAGTGTCTATCTCCACTGGCAGGTCCAGTGGGCCAAGCATGCTGGGAGGAGCCTCTGCATTATGCCCCTGTAGCTGCTGTAGGTGGGGCTTCCCTCCAGCTGGCCTGGTGCAATGCACAATGGCATGAGTAGCAGGTGTGAGATAGGTGCCTGTAGGGAGGAAGGAGTGGCCAGCTGCATATCACAGTGGGGGCCTCAGGGTGTGTTGCCAGCCAGGGGGATGGAGCATCTGAAGCTCCTGAAAGGTCCCAACCTGCTGGGCTGTGTGTGCAGGGGTGATTTTGTCCACCTGTCCTTTCTCCTGAGCAGTGAACTCTGTGTACTCTTTGCCCCATTAGCACCCCTCTCACTGTTGGGAAGTCTTTCAAAGTACCCACCTTTCTTTTGTCCCAGAGCATCCAGTTGTGGGTACCTGCTCTCTGCAAGCTGCTGGAATCACAGTCTCTCTGAGCAGTCTGCTTTTTTGTGCTTTCCAACCCCGCTAATTTCCAGAGTACTATTTAATGCAGGTTTGTGCTCCCAGAGATCTCCAGGGGTGGTTGTTTTGCAGTCCTGGGCTTCTACTCCCTCTCTACTCTGTTTCTCTTCCTCCTGCCTTTGAGCTGGGTTTGTGTCCTGCCAGATCATGGCTTTGCTATTTTACCTTTTCTATGAGGTCTTCTCTTTTCCCCCAGATGTAGGCAGTCTATTGCAGTCTTTGGGTCATTCTTTCAGGATTAGTTGTATTTGCTGTATTTTTGTGTTATATGTGGTTTTGGGAGGAGGTTTCTGCCTCACTTCTCAGGCTGCCATCTTTTTCCCCCTAATGCCTATGATATTTAATACAGTGTCTTTTGAATGCTCTGTCACTATTTCTCCAATCTATAAAGAGAGAATTGAAAGATAGGCACAATCAAACACCCACAGCTACATTGATGGCTCACTGGATGACTCAATACGCAGCTATTTCAATGCCGAGGACACAATCCCTGTCTTCATGCTGTGTCACTGCATATCTACCCATGGTCTTACTTGATTCTGTGAAAGGCATTTAAAAATCACACTTTAACTTTTGGACCTGCTTTTGAAAAAGGAGAAAGAGAAATATTTTTTCCTTCTGGCCTAATGGATCTGACTGAAGGATAACTATTTTTATGAACACAGAAATACATTTCGTGCATATACAGTGAATGAGAATGCCCTCTACACGATTTATTCTTTTTCACTTTTATCCATATTCAGAATCATTGGCTCTGCCACAGAGGGCAATGCTACAGACCATTTGTCAACATTGGGATGCTGGAAGTCTCTGATGCCTTCTGAATGAATCTGTATGGGTGCATGATTTTTGCAGTCCTAACTCCGCTACGTCAGCCTGGGGTCCAGAGAGATGTATGTATATCCTTGGGGTGAGCACTACCTCCTCAAACCTCAAAGTTATTGAACTGCCTGTTCCTCCTCCCCTTCCTGGACCAGCCCTCTCAGTATCAAATAATTCTTTTGTTCCTAATAACATTAATAAATATTCTTGGCATGTGATTGATCGGTCGCTGCCATCCCCATCCCAATATGCAGATGCCATGACCACCCTACCTTCTTTCACCGGCATGCCCTCGAGGAAATGCATGGATGCTAGAGAATTGTGGCCTTGATACTGCATGGATGTGAACAGCAGAGGCCATATTTATAGTTTTTTCACAAAGGGACCACGGAAAGAAACTTCCCACAGAGAAGATTCATACATTCTCCGTCTGCCACTATATTATTCTAGACTTTTTAGTGAGGGAAAGAGAAAGGTCAGGAATGGGGACAGAGATCAGACAGTGAGCAGTGCTGTGACCAGGCTCCTCTGACAGTCACCATCTCCACCTCTAGAGGTTTGCAAGCCAACAAACACTGACACACCAGCGAACCTACCCACGACTCTGGGCTACGAGGCCACTTAGGGCAACCCCTGCCTCAGGACAACAAATGGATGCAGCTGTCCTAGGTAACTCTTTTGCTAGATGGTTCAAATAAAATAAACACAGAGGTCTACATTGTCCTCTGGTCCTTAATTTAAATTGGTTAATACTAACTGAAAGTGTTCTGTCGCGAATGGACTGGACACTGTGAATGGGATGCCCTTGAAGAGGCTGACGATATATGAACAAAAGAGGGTATTAAGAGGCTACATCACACCTACCTTCAAGTACTTTAAAGGCTGCATGAAAAAAATAATAAATTAATAGATATATAAACACCAATTTTCAACCCTCAAAAGTCTGAAAACCATATTCATACTAACTCATTCAATCCTCTGAACAACCTTGGGAGGTCCAAATGGTTGTCACCTTACTTTACAGAAGAGAAACTGAATTGTAGTCACTTGTCCAGTGGCCCCATCAGTAGCTGCTGAAAATGAAGCAAGTATGTGTGGTCTAACGCACAAAACGTCACTTCTAATTGACGGCCCACAAAAACCTTTCCTCTGTACCACAGTGAGAAAATAAATTGTGTTAATTTTGTGTTATGCTAGAAGACATGGAACTTTGGGGATATTGGGGAATAAAAGAAAGACCTATGCAACCACGGACATGGTAACCTGGTGAGGAAATTAGCACCCTTCACCCAGCAGCCACCCTGCTATGCCTGTAGGTAATGACAAAATCTGGGGGACTGATTGGGAGGTATGTGTGTTAGGTTCCAATTGCTTCTGTTGTGACAAATCGCCACAAACCTAGTGGCATAAAACAGCACAAACTTGTTATTGTAGACTTCTGGAGGTCAGAAGCCTGCTAGGAGTTTCAGTGGGCTAACATCAAGGCTGCATCCCTTCTGGACACTCTGAGAGAAGCTGTTCCTTTGCCTCTTCCAGCGTCTCAAGGCTGCTCACGTTTTGTGTCTCTTTGTTCCATCCTCCATCTTCAAAACCAAAGGTGTGCCACCTCTCTGCCCCTTCTTTTCTCACCACATCTCTGACCAACTGGGAAAGGTCCTCTGCTTTTGAGGACCCTTGTGATGACACTGAACCATCCTGGATAATCCATCTCCCCCTCTCAAAGTCCTTAACTCAATTCCATCTGCACAGTCCTTTTTGCCATGTAAGGAAGCATTTGCCAGACGTTAGGACACGGACGACTTTGCATGGTTATGACTCTGTGTATCACAGAAGGGATTTCTGAACCTTGTTGTAAGTGGATGAGTTATCATTAACCAGTAAATTCTTTTGCCTCTCTGAGGTTCTTGGGGAATTGTTTGACAAATGCTTCCTGTCCATCCCGGTAATATTCTCTTTTAACAGGGTTCCTCATGCTCCTGCAACATTTTTGCTTTACTAGGTGCATTCATCAGCTCAGGCTGCCGTAATGAAGTGCCACAGGCTGGCTGGCTGAAACGGCAGACATTCACTGTCTCAGTTCTGGAGGCTGGAAGTCCAAGATCAAGAGGCTGGCAGGCTTGCTTCCTCCTGAGACCTCTCTCCTTGGCCTGCAGAGGGCTTCCTTTGCGCTGTGTCCACAGGTCTTTCCTCTGCGTATGAATCCTTGGTGTCTCTCTGTCTGAATTTCCTCTTCTTATAAGGACACTAGTCATACTGGATTAGAGCCCACTCTAATGGCTGCATTTAAACTTAAACATCTCTTTAAGAGCTCTGTCTCCAAATACAGACACATTATGAGGTGCTGGGGCTTAGGACTTTAATCTATGAATTCGGGGGGAAACACAATTCAGCCTAACATTCCTAGGTATAAAAACAAATGACTTTTCACTCAAAGGCTCACATGTTATGCTGAAGGGCAGCTTCCAGCCTGACATCCTGGGTAAACACAGGCAGATTACCTGCTCAAAGCCAGAGGAAGAAGTCCTATTCTCTGCTCCCAGACCGTCATCTCTGTCTCTTCAGAAACAAAGATGCCTCCCCAGGAGGACCCCTACTCCAAAGACCCAACAGGCTCAGAGGTCCCTGTGGTCTGCCACACCCTTTATCCTTTCTTACTACCCAAGCTCATGCCTTCACTTAGGGGTGCAGAGATACGGGAGAAGAAAGGAGAGGAAATGACCCTCTTTTCCCCTGCCTGGGTAGAAGATATTTTCACCTCTTCCACAATAAACTCTAATAAATAGACCTCTTCCTTCATTCTTTTTCCTATTTCCAGGTCCATCAGGTTCCCTCTGATCCTTTGTCCAACGTAGAGAGAAGAGGCTGAAATTAGTGAACTGTGATGTAGTGTCAAACTTGTCCAGAGATTGCTCTTGGGAAAAGGAGTTCCTTTTATATTTCCAGTATCAGGGAATTACATGACACCACCTTTAATTTCCTCTAAAAGTGCCAAATGCTCATATAATTTGGGTTTCAATTAGAGAGTCAATTTGTCTCCTATGGCAAACATTTTACACTTACTATATATCTCAATTACAATACGTTTATGATATTTACTTTAAATACAGCCACCTCCACTATCTTTAAATGTTGTTTTATTCTTTAAAGACATTAGAAACTATTCATTATCTGGGGCAGTAATTGCATTACCTTAATAATCTCATAAATTGGCTGCTTACTTGTGGAATATCCAATTTATTCCCAAGTGGCTGAGAGAATATGGCAAATGGCATATCGACCTGGCAGAGACCTGCCCCCCGCCCTTAGCTCTGCCTCCATGCTAGGGCACAGGCAGGGGTCTGTCACGGAGCAAGAGCTGTTGTGATTATCTCCCTGGTTCTACCGCCAGCATCTATTTGAGCTCTCTTGAATCCTTTGGTCAGAATTCTCACTAATCACTCTCTCTCTAAGCCCTCTCAAGAAGTAATACACAAAAATCAAGCCTGAAAGACTCTGTTTACTATTAAGGCAATAGCATATTTAAAACACGTTTTAAAGCAATTCTGTCTAAGCGCTGCAGTAACAACTCTCTCTGTTTCTACTGAAAGGAGAGGAATAGAATTTACTTTATAACAAATCACCGATGAATGATGCTAATGATGCTAGTCCACAGTGCTAGTACTTTTCTGCAATTTTGAAATCCTCAAGGTTCTGAAAATCCACGTGTGATGATTGGCACCAAAACTGATCTGCCAGCAAAATATGATCTGAACTAATGGAAAGCTTTTTTTTTTTTACTTTCCTCTACTTTTGGACATTCCTGTATTTCATTGCAGAAATATTAATGCATTTGATCACATGGTGCTTAAATGTTGCTGGGATGCTGTATACATGGTAATACGCACCATATTACTTTTTAGGTCCAAAATTTTCTAATTCCCAAACATATCTGGCTATAGGAGTGTAGAAGGTACTATGGATTTACTGTTGATAATAAGCTATTTTACAGGACCTAGTTATCTGCAAGGTTACATTTAACTGATATCCACATGCTACCAAAAGAAGTACTCAGTATAGCAAATAAATGCGTGAAAACAAAGCAGCTGTGAATTGTTTTCAGATGTGAGCCCTGTCTAACTACACTTTCTCACTTTCAAACTGTGTAGAAACAGCTTTAATATGCAGCAGCGAAAACTCTTATCATTGAGTTGAAGGAAATGCACATATTTATTTATTATGCGTTGAGCATGTCCTCCCCTGTGCTAGGTAGTGTTGGGAAGACGAAACCATTGGCTATATAAACACTAGAAAACATGTATTACTTTTCCTGAAAATTATTACATAAACCTTAAAACTCTAACTTTTCCACATTTTTCTAAATCAACTCAGTTTCTCCCTGCCTCAGCTTTCCTTTATCATTAAACATATTAATAAAGCTCATTAAGGTTTTACTGCTTTTACTAATGTTATTACTGTCACTGTTAAGCTTACCTTTCACTCTACTTCTTGATGGTTTTGTTACAATTCTGTAAAAGCTTCAAAAACATTTTTAGAAATTTAAATTAGGAATTTATCTAGGACTTGAAATTTACTGCTTCAATGTTTATCTGAATTTCTTTGATATAACATCAGTCTGAATTTGTAAAGTGAAGCAATAGGCTTTGCAAGTCAAAAGAAGGGTAAATATGTTATTTGAGCCACTCAGAAACTTTAAGGAGAATGCATTCAGCTCAAAATCCAAGCTCTAGAAAGCAGAATCCAATAATTAATCTTTTTAAATATATAAATATGTAGATAGATATGTATTTATCAGGGATATTTGTGTTACATAACTTTTTAATTAAAAATAAATGTTCATTTCAAAAATTCTACACTCTCTGTATAAAGTTAGAAAATAGATATAAAAAACCTAAGAAAGTGATGATACATTCTGCCACCCAGAGGTGACCCTCTCAGCCCCAATAGATGCCTCCAGATTTTTACAGTTTCCCCAAAATAAGATCATACTGTAAATAATATTTTTAAGCTAGTAAAGTACATCTTGCTATGTCAAAATTTTACCTTATGCAATATCGGATTTTCTCAATCGTCTGAAAAATCTCCTCTACAGAAGCTCTGTCCAAAGCAGGACCCAAACCCATGGCTATGCATGGAATTTGGTGGGGATGACTCTTGCCTCTCTTACTCTGGTATAGCATGCCTCCTTCCCCCTTTACTATGACACCAATTTATAGAAAAAAATTACTGACTACATATCCTGAGAATAATATTCAATCCTCTGGATTTGTCTGATAATATCTGTGTAGTATTTCTTTAATACTCCAGCCCCTGGAGTCTCTACACACTGGCAGCTAGATCTGAAAGTAAGACAATCCTGGGCAGCGTTCATTCTTTGCGATGTTTACATCACGATGCATGTCATCGGGAGACAGGATGTCTGGTTTACCAGTGGTTAGTGCCAGGGAACCAACAGCTGAATGAGGATGATGACAATACCACCCTTTTCTATACAGTTAGTTTTTTTCTCCTCTGCTCCTTAAAATCAGTCTATAAAGGATTGTTTAATATTGCAAAAACCCAGTTCCCCAGGAACAGTACATGGTGCCATAGTGAAGACTTGTCTGACTCTGTGACTTCTTTCATTCCTATAATTATTTGTTGCTTTTACTTCCTCATGTAACAAAGAGCTCTTCATCACCTAGGGTCATTCATTCACCTCATTTCTAGTTCTACTAGAAAAGAAAACTAATTTTCAAAGCAATGGCGTGAGTTTTAATTACTTTTTCTGGCACTCTTTTCTGAGTTCCATGAACCTGTGTATGTCCTCGATTAAATGTATTACATTCTACTGCAATAAGACGTTTAGGTCCTTTGATATGACCTTGTTAGTCTTTGAATGCTTTATTGTTTTATGACACAAGATCCCAAGTTCACTTTGTTCCTTCCTGTGTTCCTTGTACCACCATTTATTTCCCCAAGGACCCAGTGATTTATTCATCAGTGACTGAGGAGGTGAAAGTTAGACTCCCTAGAGCTTTGATCAGATGACAGTTTTAATGCTAAATCAGTAGAAAGTTAAAAGCCATTTCGGACCATTTCTATTGATTAAAGAGACCTCAAGTTTAAAAGGCTACACTACTATTAGAATAAAGAGTACATCATTCACAGTAATCTCTTCATATTCATACATGGATAATTAAGGACAAAAATTAATCAAATGATCTTTTAGGATTTTTTTTCAGAATTGTAAAAATTGGCTTAAGGAAAATTTAGACATGCAGTCAGATCTGATTTAAGCTCAGATCCAGACTTCCTTTCACTGGGAAATTGAATCTAGACTCCCACAGCTAAGTGTCCGAGCCCATCTGTTTCTAACAACATTCCTATAATATTTCAATTGATTTCATGGGATTCAACTGAGTAATGGTCCCGCCAGCTGGATGGGGGACATGCAAGAGAGGGAGGGTATTCTCTGCAAGAGAGAATTGGCCATCAGGGGTGAATGAGATGAACAGCTCCTTCTGTCCCACGAGCTCCCCAGTCCCGGCAGCAGATCCCATGCAGTATTTGGGACATACGTATACTAAGACACGTGTTGTTTATCTGAAAATCAAATTTAACTGGGCGTCCTGTATTCAATCCGGCAACCTTAGTCTTAAAGCCAGCGCTTCTTGGCTCGGGGGACGCCAGCTCCCTGACAGCTGCACCTCACCTGACCTGGTGGGGGTCACCTCCTGCTGGTCCTTTGCCTCAGCTCTCCTTACTCACCTACTCCAGCCCCTTCCGGATCTCAGCGGCAGTGGGGGTCTTATCTGCTATTGGTCTCCACACCCTGCTTTTCTTTCCCACCTTGAGTTGATTGCCAAGTTTCAGATCCTATGTCCCTAAATGCCTGACACAAACACAACCGAGTCTTTCTCTCATTGCCGTGTTCAGATAACCTATATTTTCATGACCCTCAGTTCTGCCCAGACTTTTTGGTTCTTGCATAGTCAAATCCACTCTTCTAATGCCCAAACCCATAGTTTAGTAGCTTAATTACCTTTACATATGAAAGTAATCCTAACCTGACATCAGGAGGATGATGTCAGGTTATGTTAATTTATTTTATGATAACTTAATTCTAAGAATGGTACCAGATGGTATTGTAGATACCTGTTCTGCCTGGTGACAAAGAACTGTCATTGTTGACTATGTTGCAAGGGTTTTGGAAGAAGCAGTAACTTAGATTGTCTCCGTTCAGAACTAACTAGGCTACACGGGTGTCGACATTTGTCCTATTAAACATTTTATAATCACTCAGGGAGGTTATTTGGTTTTTCTTGTGTTTGTTTTGTTCCCACTCCAAGAAAATCTGATTCATTTGGTCTGGGGTCTGGCAAAAGCAATTGTGTATTTTAGTTTCCCAGGTCATCTAATGTGCATCACAACTGAGAACCAACAACTTAACACAACCCAAGTGGGATCAGAGTATCGCAGTTAATACTGCATGTTTGCTATTGGCCAACTGAGAGCAGAAGAAACTAATTCCGAGGGGGTGGGAATTCTTGGTGTTTTCAGATAGCAGTACCCTAAGAAAGAGGGAGATTCTAGGCAGATGAAAGGGCAAGCAAAGGACTAGAAGGAATGTGCAGCATGTCCTGGAAATGAAGAGTTTATTAGCATGGGGAGAAGCACCCCTAGAAAAACAGACATAAGCATTTGAGAATGAAATTCTTATGCTGGCTTACCAAGCTTCTTCAGAGAGCTTGTGGAATCAATACTGAAGTCAAAAACGGTACCCAAGAATACCTGGATTAGGGTACCATTGACAGGCATTCAGGAACCAGCACCCATGGTTCTGGATGAGACACTGAAGGATGAGAAAGAGAACACTAGTCTGTGTGTGGGGTTGTTTCCAACAGAATGTGCTCAGACTAGGCACAGCCAGTTCCGGCTGCAAGATAACGGACCTGTCCCCACACAGCTGTGCTTGTGCGGATATAGACAGTACACCTTCTCGATCTCACCCACACCTCCTCAAGGTATAGCCTCCATGGATCGCTCCAGCCCTCTCTCACCTCTACCTGCAGAAGAATTTAGAGCCTTTCTCTCTGAATATTTTATAGAAACCTTAAAGCATAGTGATAGAAATTAATGTAATGTTTTTTTCATGTTTAATAAAGGAAAACTAATCCTTCTGGCAATTTCATCCCAGAGGCATGACTTACGGTGAATGTAGAGCTCTCCTCTCTGTATCATCATAATGATGATCATCATTAAGATTCTCAATAAACAAGAAAGAGGCTGATAGCTTCTGCCTTCTGGAAGCCCTTAATGAGGAGAAGTGTGCCTTCATCCTAAACACATGTGGGTTTAGAAGCCCCGTGAAGCCATTCCTGATTCTTTCAATCCTGTGACAATGATTCTGGGTGACAAATGAGCACCACAGTGCTCCCTAGGGATGGGCCTGTGGGGGTAGATAGGGACGGTGAGTGTGGCTGAACTGCTGAATTCAGAGAGAACCAGGTGTGTGGACAAGATGGCAGAGATGCAGCCTCTCAACTTGCCTCCTTCCCAGTAGGCTCACTTCCAAGGAGCTGGTGCTGCCACATCTTGTAGCAGTTGGTGCCTGGTCCCCCTAGCACAGTGCACACCCTGTGTTCACTTAGGTGACCAAACAAACATTTTGGTTTTAACAGTACTTTGAGGACAGAATTTAACTGTACCTCATCTTAGAAAACCAAGTAGTGGCTTTCTTCCTATATATTTTCTCCCTGATCTAATTTTAAGAATATATAATACTGAACCACCCGTAAGGACAGGAATGGATCTGTCTCATTTATGACTCTAGCCCCCAGGCCAGTACCATGCCTACTCCAAAGCAACTACCCAATAAAATTTTGCCAAAACTTATATGAATGAATGAATGAAACTGAAAAAGGAGACTGACTTTACAAGGAAAGAAAATGGAATTTTTACCTAATGTAAAAGTTCATCAAAGCAATGGTTTAAATGTGAATTCTCCTAAATGGAATATAAGCTGGCTAACTAATCGTTGCTTTACCAAAAAGCTTTGGGAAGACCTTTTCACCCAAGGGACTTAGAATTCATCCATCTCATAGACGCAGAGACTAATAAAGCATTTAGTGTGAAAGGAGAAAAACAAAGTCAACATCAACATCTTAGATGAATGTATTTGTTTCTCAGAAAAAAGACATAATAAATCCATCCTGTGAAAAGTAAGCACTCTTCACATAATCCATGACTATAACAAAGTGAGCTAATCATGAAAATTAATATATTGCTGGACTTTCTTTTCATTCCCATTTTGTTGAATAAATACGGTTCTTGCGTTTTTTGAGAAAAATCAAAATCATTCATGAAGAGTAGAAGTAGAATTGGTATGAGTTGAAACTCTCTTTTCTTGCATTATGCATGAGCAATTTGCCAAATTGCCAACTAACTGTCCAGAGGCCAATTTTTTAATACATGGATGAGCTAATGTAGCCGTGCAGATGATGGTAAAAGGAGTTCACCTTGCATTAGCCTTGACTCATCACAATAAATTTAAAATGTTACCAGAAATAGTTGTCCTCTTTTTGTAAGTGACCTACATGCCATGATTTAAACATTTGCCTGTCCAAATACCTTGATGGAGGGCATTCTCCTTGCCTAAAAAGGTCTGTCTCTCGAGGGAAGCACACTCCATAAGGACCCAGTGGCAGAGCAGGAATGTGGTGATGTCATGAGGAGTGAGGCCCTTGAGGGTTGTGCTCTTGTATTTCTGCCTGACCGAGAGACCCATTAACATGTGAAGTCAAATTATGAGGCGATTGGCATTAATGGGAATATTCTTTAAGACCATTTTCAACCAACGAGCTTCCTTCTTAAATCTTTCATGGGGTTGCCTCCTGCCTTTTCCACGCTTTCCTTACTTGAAATATATTTTGTGTGTATCTCATTCATTCATGGATGCTGATGGATCATGAGGGAATAAATGATATGATCTTTAAAGTGAGATATCCCTGAGTAAGAATCTTGGCTATATCACTTTATCATGATGTTAATCTGGGCAAATGTCTGACTTCCTAGACCCAGTTTCCATATTGATGATGTGGGGTTAACAAGTCATACATCACAGCGAAAAGATACATGTAAGTGTCTGTTGCAGCATTGGCAGCCTGTGACATAAAGAATGTGGTCTAGAATGGGGAGACACAGAGGAATAAGCACTCTCCACCCCTCAAAGAGCTCAGATTCCTGTGGGGAAGTTATATGTGAAGCAATATTTATAGAATGAACCATATATCCAAAAATGTTGTTATGTGGAAATCTCTATAGGTGCTCTATGAAAATCTCAGCTCTGTTAATATCATTTTCAAATATTTGTTTTATTTCTACCTCTATCTGAAGGATCCTTGGTAGGGAAGGGTTTATGAATTCCTTGGAAATTCAATTCTGCTGAAGCCTTTTCCCTTTTGAGGATGATACTTATATCTTTGGGGACTGAAATTTTTGTTAAGAACACCATAGAAAATCCTCTAAGACACAAACAATAATCAACAGGATGGAGTGCATAGGAACAATTCAGCTAAAAAGTAAAATTTTATGAGATCAATGTTCAGTGGATGTCACAGACCACAAAGTCTTACAGACTGAATATCTGATTCTGACATTTTATATTTTAAGCTAGATTCCTAGGGATTTAGTACATGCATTGACAAGATATGATGATAGTACAATGTATGAATGATGTATTAGTCAAGATGGGAAGTCATCCTGCCATCGCGAAGAACTCAAAATCCAAATGGATTACAACAATAAATACGTTACTGTCGTTCACAAGAGGACTCTGCTCATATCACAGGTGTCACTTGGGGCCTCAGGCTCAAAGGTTCCACTGCTACTTCAACCCAGACTTTAGGAAATGTTATGGTGGGGATACCATGGAAAATTAGTCACCAGTTCTTAACTACATCCACTTGGAAGGGATACATTTGTTCAGCTCCCATTTCATTAATTAAAGCAAGCCACAAGGCCACCTCTAACATCAAGGGTTGGGGGATACCTGAGGAGAGGGGAAATCAGTTAAGGGGACCTACTAATGTCTGCCACAGTTCACCCTTCTGTTTATTCTCCTTTCTGCAACTAGTTGACATTCATCCTCCCTCCACGAAAGTACCCAAAGTCCCATTCAGGACATCAACAGGCTCTCAAGGGCACATCAGAGAATCTTCACTGGGCATGGTACAGCCCTGTCTGATCCAGAGATCAGCTTTTCTGTCCCACTGAGCTACCACACAATGGTGGATCAAGGATGGGATCTATGCAGCAAACAGTCCTCTTGGAGAGGGGGGCCATGGGTACACACAGTCGCTGGTCCAGAGCAACTCTGGAACTTCACCGGGCAGAAAATGTGAGGATTCCTGAGCTGTGAAACGAGAGACTGTGTCTTGATTCCTCTGTTTGGAGGCTTGGAGTATCTTCCCTTTGCACTTTCATCGTGGATCACATGAGAAGAAGGTGCTGGGGGATGAGCTCCCTCAGGAGGGAGGGAATGGAAGGATGGCCCTGAGGGTTTCTCCAGCCACGTCCTGCCCAGATGGTGAGGTGCTCAAAGGTCATTTTACACCCAGGGTAATGTGAGCGTCCTGATTGCCTTTTCAAAAATGTAGCCAGCTTCTTATCAGATTGGTTCCAGTGAGTGGTGCATGCCAGTGGTCATACCCACATTCTTTTTGAGATGGTCTCCAGAACTGCATACTTTCTTGGTTTCCTGCCTCCAAGGACAGTCTCGTTCAATTCAGTGGCAGGGACCTTGAGCCTATCTAGCTTGCGCTGGGAGGGCTACAGTAGTTTCCTGATTTTAATTCAATTGAAAAATGTTCTGGGTGCCACACTCTACTTCTGATGTTTTCCTGAATCATTTTAAATGGTTGAAAGGTTTTCTTCGGCATCGGAACCTGGAAGACTTTCTTGATCTTATCTTCCACTGTTTGAGGTCAAGAATATTACTGTTTACCTTGCCAGGTTCTAAGTGTTTGGATGCTGTATATTCCTTTTTACTTCTGCTTGCGTACTGGTTAATTCTTTCCTAAGCTCACCTGTATCTTGTAATACCTTACTACACAAACTGACAGCAGTCAACAGCACTACTGATGTTATGTGTATTAACTTCTAGAGCTATAAGTCCATTAGTTACATGGATCTTTCATAGATCATCAGGTTCACTGGGTACAACTTCCTCCCAAGCCGTCCCAGGAGAGGATTTTCACAGAGGCTTTGCCACTGTCCAAGGAGAGCCCTCTTTCGAAACTCTCACACCATTATTCCCACTACCTGCTACATAATTATCTTGCTAGCGCCATGTAACTTTTTTTTTACAGCTGTTCTTCTCTTCCATGTGTCAATCCCTGTATTTTTCAGGATAGATAAGATAGTGATGTATAACAAACCAGACCTAAATCTCGGTGGGTTTAAGCAATGAGAGTTTATTTCTTGATTATGCTTCATGTCCAACAGAAGTGGTGAGGGCTATGGGGAGAGCTCTACTTATCCAGGGGCTGCATCTGATTATAACATCAATAATAGGACTGTGGGTTTGCCAGGGAGACACAGAGAGAGGAGGCTTGTGCCCTGGGACCAAAGTCCTTCCACCCAGAAGCTCCACACACTTCCTTGGCTTAAACAAGGCATACGGACAGCTCTAACTTCAATGGTTGGCAGGAAGAAGATCTTGGAAATGTGATAATACATCCCCCAAGCAACTAAAGAGGGAGAACATCCAAAAAGTGACCTGAGAGGTAGAGAACTTGATTTGTAATTGTTCTATTCCACTTTGCTTTTAAATAAATCAGTCTATGGATTTACCTGAAGCAGCGCATTGTTCAACCCCATGTAATATCACTGGCTCCCAGCAAGAGTCTTGTCAGCCCTGGAATGTGGAGTGAGAGGCACTCGGTCAGCTCTTGAGACTGCATGTCTGAGGCGTCAGGGATGGGAGCAGTTTGGATGCCCTGACTGGATATATGTCTAATCATATCAGAATTATAGAACAGTGTGTGTGTGTGTGTGTGTGTGTGTGTGTGCGCGCATTCTGTTCTATGTTTACTTATTATTCATGTAGAAATGGCAGAGGGTGTTAGGAAAGGACACTGGTCCGCATTTACCATTTTCCCTGATTAGGACTATTTATCCAAGTTCTTACAGTTTGTCTGCTCCCAAAATGTCCGCCAAGCCTCATTCGTGCGGGACACATCACACACACTCGGAATGGACTCCTCTCTACCGACACTTAGCCTTCAGCCGTAGGATGTCCATCAGGAGGCTTATTTTATTTCTGGGAATCTAAAAGCACATTCTTTGTTGATTCTAAAGTAATAGTTTGTTGTTCCTCTAAAAGGTACATTCCAAGCAGGTATCTTGATTTGAGGTTATTTTTTCTGATAACTCACGATGATTTAAAATTTTTATCACAGAGTTCGTTTAACATTGCTAGGTCTGTATGTTTTTCCCACAAAGCTGGGATATTACAGATAACAAAAATATGTGTGTATGGTCCTTTATATTCAAGTCATAAAAGACTGAATCTTTGTAAAACAAGATCATAAACCCACAAATTAGTCTCTCCTGTACATTGTTATTTTCTTACTAATGCTCTTTCAAAGACGCAGGAGTTACATCATTGGAACCATCTGTCTGTCTTCATTCCCTGCAGGCACCAGTATGTCCCTGCAACAGAGAGAGGAGTCAGCTGGGAAGACCAGAGGCCTTGTGCTTTAAGAAAGTGGAGACGGGTTTGTTGAGCAATCAGGCTGCGCTAACCATGTAGGTCGACCTTAGTAAAGGTGGACACAGGATCCAAGGTCAGACCGAGCTTTGTGTCATGTCTGCATGAGCAGCAGAGAAAAGGCGGATGCAGTGTTGAGCTGAGGAAATTGTTCATTGAGTCAGTCAGTTAGCCAGTCAACAAACGTCTAGTGAGGAAACTGGGTTCTAGGCACCATTCCAGGAACTAAGAAAGACACACAAGGCTTTTCTTGCACAAAATTTACCTTTTAGCTGCGTGGGGAAGTGCAGGGGTGGAGAGTAAGATTAATAAGGAAATGAGCAACCTTAAGAAAGACCTAAGATGGGTATTTAAAAAGTTGGGTGGTCATGTGACAAAGCTGTGAGTCCTCCTACCACCCACTGCCCCTTTTGCCAGGTGCATACCTGGCCCACTTCTCAATCTCCATGAGACAGGTGTGGTCATGTGCCTGAGTTCCACCCAATGGATATGAGGGAAATGGTGGGCATACTATCCAGGCTGACTTGAAACCCTTTCCACCTGCCATCTGCCACATTCTTCTCTTTCAGGGGATGAATGCATGGAATCCAGAGTTGCAGAGTGAGGCAGACCTCAAAATGGAAGGAACCTGAGCCTCTAAGGCAGGCTGCAGAAGGCCTGTCTGCTGGGGCCCATGGCAATAAACTTTTGCCTGACGCTCACACTATTGTGGGTCCCAAGTGCAGAATGAAAACATGGGATACCTTGTTCAACTGTCAGGGTATAACCGTTCTCCTCTCTTCCATAGTCTGTCAACCTGACATGGGATTTTTTTTGATTTACTATTTAATGCTGCCCTCCTTTAGGTGCTTGAGCATTCATAGAGTTAGTGCAGACCCTCATGGGTGCCTGGGCTCCTTCCCACACTTGCATTAAGGCCCCCACCAGAAGCAAAGGGCAGGAATTAGGCATCTCCAGAGAAACAGCCCCACTGTGATCAAGGATTATTAGCTGCAGAAGAAAACACCAGCCTAACAGTGAAGCCAAACCAACCTGGCTCTATTTGTTTTAATTAAAAAGAGTTGGAAATCAGCATTTTCATAGAGGATCAACCTAAAATACAGATGGTGGAGAAAATAGGCCAAGATTTTATGTTGATCACTGCTATGGACTGAACTGTGCCCCCTCAGATTCACATGCTGAAGCCTTAACCCTCATGTGACTGTATTTGGAGATGGGGCTGATAAGGAAGTAATTATGGTTAAGCAGGGTCATAAGAGGGGACCCTGATATGACAGTATTAGTGCCGTTACAGGAAGACGCCAAGAACTCTCCGTGTCTGTCATGTGAGCACACAGCACGAAGGAGCCTGCGGCAAGCCAGGAAGAGGCCCTCACCAGGAACGGAGTCGGCCGGGACCTCCAGAACTGTGAGAAATCATTTCGTTCCCAGTGAACGGTACTTTGTTCTTGCAGCCTGAGCTGCCTTAGACAGTTACTTCAATGTGCACAGTGTCCCTTCCCCCAAGGTTCTTTTCTCCCACTCTCTGATTCCCAGAAAAGGAGGGCCAGAAATGAAGCTTGGGCCTTTCTCATTCTCCATTCAGCATTTTCCCACGGTGCCCTGAGCATCAGCCCCGCTCACAGAGGACAAAGTTGTGTGGGACCAGAGGAAGCAGGACTGGAAAAGCAGGGCGGCAGCTGGGGCAGCAGGGCTGAGGCAGGCCCCTGATCTGAGGAAGCTGCCGCCTCGCCCCCGCCGCCCCCGCCTGCCCACTCCAGGGGCTGCTCCCCATGCGCCTGGAGGGAAGGCCTGCAGGGCTGCCTGCGGGCACAGCTGGGAACTGGGATGAACAGGCGAGGGTGGAGGCCACTCCCTGGCCAACAGGGGGCTTGATTTCAAGACAAGTCAGACTAGAGTGCCTTGTGGGTCTCTGTATTTTACCAGGATAAACTCATGGTGGCCCAGGTTCTGGAGTCAGACTTTTAATGACAATCTTTCACCAGATACATGGAGACCTCTTAACTCCAAAGAGCCCACTGACTCGGGCAGGGTGGCCCAAGGGTGTCCCCTCCTTTCAAGGCCCTGTCCACTCTCATAGGTGCGACAGCCCTCAGAGGATCCCGCAGCTGGTCAGCCCGCTGGGCTCCCTGCTCCAGGTGAGGGCACTTGTGGTTACCCTTGTCCCGTCAGCCAGAGCGCTGGCCTCTGAGTGCCCCAGTGCTCAGGAACTGTTAAGCCTATCTTTTTGTAACATGCACACTATTATTTGAGATTAAAACAAAAAAATCCCCACAGATACATCAGCTAAAATATCCTTCTTGAGTAGAATTCACTTATTTGAGAAATTAAAATACTTAGGATTCAAATCTAACTCTACTTAGTTCAATTAAGACAAAATATCAATATGTGAATTGAAATACAAACTGAAATATTTTTATAACAGTTCAAAACACAGAATAACAATACCAAAACAAATAAAGACAAAAATTACACTGTAACAGTGAAACAGCTCAATAGATAAGAGAAAAAAAAAAAAAGAACATTGTTACAGACATGCAGCTCGCAACTTACAAAACAAGACCCCTCTAATTTTGGCTCCCAGTTCATATCTTTATACTTTCAGAGGGAACTTCCTCCCAGGCAGGCACGGGCCTGACCCGTCACTGGGGCCTTGCCTCTGGGATGTGGACCAGCAACGGCACGTGGGAGCACACGAGGAATGCGGAGTCTCAGGCCCTACCCAGGCCTGAGGCAGAATCTGCATGGCAATGAGATCCCCAGGCGTTATCTGTCCACATTACAGTTTGAGAAATGCCCCACCAGAAGGCTGCAAATTTGTTAAACCTTGTTAAACTGAAGAACGTCTGTCTCACTGAAAGACTGCACGGCTGCCACAAAAACCTACGGGCAGGAAGAAATCGGAGAGTCTTCCTCTGGTCAGTTTTAAAATCAGAGGATAGGCATAAACAAGCTGCCGACACTGGCCCCTATCTTCCAGGCCATGTAAGCCAATGGGTGACCTGCTGGCTTCACAGAAAACTGACCCAAGGAAGACAGGTGCATTTTCAAACATCAAGTCCATGAGACTGTAAGGCCTGTGCGTTAAAGCCCCAGATTTATGACAGACTGTGACTTGGAGGGGCACATTCAGTGGCATAGGTAAGAGAGAATCCTCTGAACCAGGAGAGAAGAGACCCTGCCCTACAGACAGCGTCCTGCGGGAGAGATCCCAGGATGGGACAAGGAGCAGTGGAGGCTGCAGAGGAAGAAATGCTGCAGCCCTCTGTGGGGACAAGCCAGGTGGAGCAGGAGTCACCAGTGTGCACCCTCCTTGTCTGTTTAGAACAGCTGTCAGATGCACCGCTGCTCCTGCAAACCCTCCCCACTGATACCACTCCACCGCTCTGCGATGGCCTACCAGACCTGCAGCGCTGGCCCTGGCTGCCCCTCTGTGCCCTTGGGCCCTCTCCTCATCATTCGCTGGGTTCCAGACACACTTAGGTGCCAAGCATGCACCAGCCTCAGACCCTTTGCATTTACCATCACCTCTTTCTGGAAAGCTCTCCCTTTCACACCCTCAGGGAGTGAGCCCCTCCCTGCCTCGAGGTTTCCTTGTCCGATCCTGTCCCTCGCTCCGTGGATGCCCAGTGGACATCAGCACCCCCTCCTCGCTGTCTGCTGTTCTCTTTCCTGCTGTTAATCTTCACTGCACCTAACCGATTTATGATGACTTGTTTATTGGCCACCTGACTCCTGCCAGCAACACGTGGACTCTGCCAGAGCAGGGGCTTGGCCTGCCCGCTGCAGGCACCCACAGCCAGTGTCCTGAGCAAGGAGCAGCTCTGTGAGAGGTGCTCAGTGAGTAGGGTGAACAATGAAATCAGCCCGAGTCAGGGTGGCTGTGATGCTTCTGTAACTGCCAGGTGGACGGAGGCCTGTCCTCCCTGACACCCTGTCACCAGCCCCTAAGACCTCTGTCCACTCCCTTTCCCCAAACGTGAAACCTTTGGTTTGTAAATGAATCCACCTGATACTGTTCATTTAGGAGGAGGACTGCAGGAGATCGGTGTCTGGTAAGTGTGTCATTTATTTTTAGGCAGGATTGGCTTGTGAAGTGCATGTTCTCCCTTAGAATCTTCAGTGTGTACGGATACTGTTTCTGTTGGCTGCTGTAACAGATGACCACGAACTTGGTTTAAGACAATGGAAATGTATTCTCTCGGGGTTCTGGAGGCCAGAAGTCCAAAATCAGAACCAATGGGCCCAAATCAAGGTGGTGGCAGGGGCACTCTCCCTCCAGAGGCGCTGGGGAGAACCGCTCCTGTCTCTGCAGGCTGCTGGTGGCTGCGGCCGGTCCCTGGCTCCAGGCCGCAGCACTGCAGGCGTCAGGGCTGGAATATTCTCATCTTTCTCTAGTCCAGCTTCTCACCTTCTGTGTGCGGGTCACTTTCCTTCCTCCCTTTCATAAGGACGCATGTGAGTATCTTTAGGAACAATCCAGGTAATCCAGGGTAATCTCCCATCATCTGTAAAGACACTTTTTTTCTTTCTTTTTTTCCGTAACACTCAACGCTTCCTGGGACCAGGAGATTAGGATATGGATGTCTTTCAGGGGGCCGTTTTTTAGCTTATACATTATTGATTTTGTAATTTTGATTAAAAGGCAATTCACAAGATATTTGATCAACTTTTCAAAGAGAAAGAAATTAAAAATCAAAGAATTAATTTTTAGTATTCAAATGTACAGTCATATTGTTTTTCTTCTCTCTTTTTACCCCCCGAACAGTATGTGCTTCTTAAAACCACTTCTGAGTTTGGTAGCATCCAATATGGAAAGATGAATTATAGCTGCATCTGATTAAATAGAGCATTGGTCTTAAGTAATACCAACTGCAATTAAGTTGTATTGTTGGAAAAATGGAATTTAATATTTTTAAGGAGGAACAATGTTGGGTTGTTCTGGTTTTACCATATATAATGTTTGCATATAAAAGAAAAAATATATGTGTAGTTTTTGATAATACAAAGCCTTCCTTTTATCTTTTAAATGTAATATACAGAAACCATATTGTATTATGCAAGTGTAATATCTGAATAGTGATATAAATATATCTCTAGTCATTATGAGTTTTATCTGTTTCACTTTTAAAAGAATACCATTTACATGTATTCATGGATTATGAATGCATGAGAGACAGATTTTCTTCATTTAGTACTTGTATATTGGTAGAGAACAGAATCCTCTAGTTATTAACAGATTTAGTTCTCTGGTAAATCCTGTAAGAAATGTAGAATGCCATAAATAAGGCTGACAACAACTCACATGTAAATCTAGAAAACCTTTAATCGCCCTAGGTTTTAAATGATTTTAAAATCTTTTCAAAACCTAGAACAATATGTGGTTATTTGAAATGCCATTGTTGCTATTGTAGCTAAAAGGTATTTATAATGAGAAAAGAAAAGGAAGTAATACTCAAGTGTTGAGACTGTTAAATTCTCCTTCACCCTTGAAGTCTTCTGATCCTGTTGTTTTCTTCAAACCTAGGCCTCTAAAACTCACATTCCACCTTTCCCCCAATCCTAGGAAACATGTTTTTATTTTTATGTGTTAGCATTTCTGAAGTTGAGGAACATATCTGCTATAAAGGAAGAAATAAATAGTGACACCCTGGGGACCAGTCCTTCTCTGTCCAGCAAAAACAGCCACTGAAGTAAGGTTTTTGCATTTGTTTATCAGGTTTGCATTATCTTCGCTGGTATTTCCATAAAGAGTTGACTGGTAGAGTTTTATAACTCTTGTGTAAAATGCCTTCCATGAGATGACATTAAAATTCTCCACTGACACAAAATCTGGACGTGCGTACCGTTGCCAGCAGTGCAACTACAGACACACAGACCTCCCAAGGCTCTTGGAAGAGACTGCAGAGATTTCAGTTAGATGAGGTTGGTGTCTCCAAGTATCATCATCTGGCATTGAAGAGTTCTGCCAGCACACTGGGATTCTAGATAATATTGGAAGACAGGTTTCCATCACTGCGGTTGTGATTCTCCCTGAACCTAGAAAGGTGTTCAGCTCAGCCTCAGCTCCCTGGCCATAATTGTTACAGGCAATAGAATTGCCTCCTAGACTTACTCCTTGTAGGCTAAGGTGGAGACTGCCATTTTAACACATCATGCTCTACCCAAACTAATGCCTTTGCCAAGGGGAAAGGTCAATATGGAAACTTACGAGAAGGCCAACTGGTTTTCTAAGGTATCCCTGATTGGTTATGGGATTTACTCAGCTCTTAACTCTGGGATCCTGGGGGCATGGCTGACATCAATACTGCAGGTTGGTCTCATCTCTTTACTTGAAGACCTGTTGGCAGTAATTGTAATTAAACACTATGTGAGACAAACCGAGGAGACTTGGTCCCAGGCTCTGTCAGTTCAGTTCATCTGAGTGGCTGACAGAACATGTACTCATAGGAAAATTTGCCAAGAGTCATTATGGTGTGGAAATGATGGGTGCATTTTGTTAAGTGACAATTCTTTACAGGTCTCTTGTTTCTTCACATCTTGTGAGCAAGGCACTGACTGCCCTTTGCTTTGGATTGTCTGTCTTTTGAGCATGTTTCTTAGTGGGCAGCCTTAGAAGATAGATAGTCTTTCTCCCTCCCTTTCTCTCTCTCTCTCTCTCTGGAACAAAGGGCAGACATGCTTACTACCTACTGTAAATAATTTGGGTTTTTAAGTTCTGGATCCCTTTCCTTTAAGGCCACCTGTGGCTTTTGCAGGAGTCATCCTGCTCGTTGGCACTACCCTGTAGGATTGCAGCTCAAGGAACATCACAGCAGTGGTGACACCCTGGCTACTGCTGCTGCTGTGAGAAATAAACAGTCCTTCACCTTTGCTCCAGGACTGTTGTGTCTTCTGCCAACACCCATGAAACAGGTAAAGGCTGACAGGTAAGCTTGTGAGTAGGGTGAAACCGCAGACCCTTCATAGCTCTTGACATGTAAGAGAAGCTGTTTAACTTTCAGCAATTTGTTCCTCAGTTAAAAAAAAAAAACAAAAATGAATTGTGTTTAGACTGACAGAAATGTGTAGACAATTTTCTCTGCTATCCTTTTGAAAACTATAAAACTTTAATCCTAAAGGCAATAAAGAGGTCAACATTCCAGAAGCGCTAGATAAGGAAGGAAGAGGGTATATGATACTCTTTATAACTGCTAATGGCCAAAACAGATCAGAAAAACCTTGAGTTTAAACTATAAGGAACATTTAGAATCAAATTTTGATTATGGAAATGAGGAAAGTGGGAGGTAGTTGTATGGAAAATGTATGTCATTGCTACATGGATTTTTTTTAAAGTACATTTAATGTAAAATACCTTTTTTCTTCAAAAGTTTCATTACTTTGGCAGTACATCTAATAACTGATGAAATTTTGGACTTTAATGATTTTAATTTTTTGTCTCAAAGATAATTTATTGCAACTACAAAAAAATGATACTGTTATAATTTTAGACCCATTAAATTATCAGAAAAAATTAGAGAGAGGTGGGGGGAAGGAAAGAGCCTATGGATGTAACTAAGAAAACTAAAAAAGAGGATTGGTTTAAATTAGAATGAAGCTTGGAGAATGAGAAAATTTTTTCTTGTTTATTGCTTGCATATTTTCATTTTCTCCCTTATAATACAGGGAATTTTTATGATTTGTTTTATAAATTTTAGAAGGAGAATTACCTTTTGTTTCCATTTCTCTTCTCCTTTTTAACATATTTGAGATGATAAAGGAGGAACCCTTCATTCTTCAGCTATTTGGGCTCATTTTTCAAAACTTAAGTAGGTGTTTTATCAATAAGGAGTAATTGGGCTTTATCTTAATCTCCCCACCATGAACAGTACTTTCATCAGTGTGAAATGATCACAATAATTTTCTGTCTTCCTGGCAACCCTCCCCAGGCACTTTGCACAGGTCACTTGTGGCAGCAATCTTATTACCTATAAATAGGTTTTAAATTAAGATCCCCCCATGTTGAACTGGAAGTAGTTGGACAGTATCTCAATAATATTAATACTGATAAAAATTTCTGGCTGTCCTTGTTATGAATAGCAACTGCAAGCTCATTCATTGTGCTTTTTTATAGCTGTGAAAAACGATACTTCTATCAACACTTGTCATGTTTTATTCTTACTACTTTTTGTTTTTTTCTGTTTCAAATGCGAGACTACATTTTGTTCATCTGTGTATTTTTTACTCCTTTAGGTAGTGCCTATAAATGCTTATTTAACTAATGATTAAAAGCCAATCATAGAAAAATACATAATATGGTCAATTCTCCTTTGTTTTTTTTTGCAGTAGTTACATTCTATAAACTTGCTACAAACATTGAGTTAGTAAATAATGAACTATTGAATCTAGGGGACATATGGGGTTAGGTTCCTTTGAATTTTTGGTCACAAAATTTTTGTTAATGATCAATAGATAACCTTATACCTAAAAAGATAGTGCATATCTGTTTAAAGGCACCTTGTTAAATATATATTGTTGATTCATTAACATTAAACTTAAGTCCAACAACTACAACTCATGCCCAAAGGAAGCCTATTTAACACATAGATTTTCTCCCTAAGGTGCATCCCAGTCTTCCTGTGCTTAGGAGCACGAGACAAAGCTTCATTCAGCACTACACTTTGGGGACTATTTTTAAGCAGGAAAATTACCAACAAAAAGCACAAAAATTTTCAAAAAGACAGTAAATAGGCCACAAAAAAACATGCTTACTTGAATCATGAAAGCTTAAAAGAGAAAGCAGACCGACTTGTTACACCTCAGCTGGGAATGTGTGCATGGGGACACTCAAATTTTCTGTGTTCTGCGCATGTCCTGCAAATGATCATGAAAATACTGAGGGTAGAGATATGGGGATCACAAATTTTAGTGAGTAGGAAAATTTGCAAGTATGGAACCAGTGAATAATGAGGGCTGACTGTACATACATTACTTGCCCTTCTATTCACACTTTGTTTCCTCAAGCAAGGGTTGGATTTAAATTACTGCTGAGACACAGGTATCAGCACTAAACACATTGAATTTAGCACCTTGTTATCAAGCATACATTCATTAGAATCCCAATGTGTGTTCAACTGATCCTGTTACCTTTACTGTTTATCCAGCTCTATGGATTATGGCTGTGTGTTCCTCCATAGACAGCTTTGTACTTTTTTGCCTTTAGAGTAAATGTTTGTCTAAAGCATATTCATTTCTCACTACCTGCATAAACAAGGATCACTTTTTATTTCCATTCCAAGGATAAACATGGAGTGGACCATAAGCCAGCCAAATATATACCAAAAAATTAGAAATTTTGTAGCAGACAGGAAGAGCCAATCAGTATCAGTGATCATTCCTCATAACTTGGTGGAAAGAAAAAGAGAAATTTATGAGAGATGATGGATTAACCAAATGCCCCAAGAGGAAAGGTATTTCTGCAGACACACTGTATCGTCTCCTGGATTAGAAATTCAGAAAACCTCTGACTTATTAATAGTTCACACTATGAAATAAACTTTTTGTGGTCAAAAGTAAGCAATTTTATACTTCAAGGTAACAATTAGAATTTGCATAACAAAGCAAATAATAAATGGATGTTGGGCTCTCAATGGCTGGCACCTGATTGCCAGGCGTCCACAGAGGTGGCTTTCAGGGAGGTGCTGAAGGAGAAAAAGAGGTGGAAATAAGCAGTGTGTTGTGCCTTTGTAAAACAAACCAGATGCACTGTTGTACCATTGACTCTTTGCTGGACTAGACCTGCAGTTTCTGCTATCATGACTGAACCGTTAGTGCGGAAGATGGTGAACTACCTGAGGGATGTCTGAAAACAGCTCTCTTGGTAACTGCAATATGATGATGCTTGTGCACCTTTATAGGAGATGTTTTGACCCCAGGGGAGCCAGTTTGCAAACTGGGAGAGAGATGACACATATTGAAATCTCCCGGATGAAACTATAGGGTATTATGCTAAGTGAAATAAGTCAAGGAGAGGCAGACAAATACCATATGATTTCAGTTATATGTGAAATATAAAGAACAAAACAAACACAACAAATAGACTCAAAAACATTGAAAACAGACTAGTTGTTGCCATGGGGGGGGGAATAGGTGAAAAGGATAAAGAGGTACAAACTTCAAATTATAAAATAAATTAGCTGCAGGGATGGAAGTAAAGCACAGGGAATATAACCAATAATACTGTAATATCTTTGTATGGTGACAGATGGTAACTACCTTTCTCGTAAGCATTTAGTAATGTAGACAATTGTTGAATCAGCACGTTGTACATCTGAAACCAATATAGTATTGTATATCAATTCTATTTAAATAAAAAGCATATTAATAAATCTCCATACACCTACACTTGTTACCCAAACTGAGATATCATCACCAACATTGAATAAATATCTGCTATGGTTAAAGCGTCATTTTAAGATCTGGCGAGAATACAAAGAGACAGAAGACAAAATTACTGCCCTTTGGGATTTTAGATTCTGTATGGAAACAGGACACATGTTACAAAAAAGGAGAGATCAATACACTTTTTAACAATTTTTAGATTAGTATGTAAAATAATAATTTACTGTTATTATTATTACTTAATATCATATGACAAAATAAAATTCAGTCTTTTGCTACAGATATGTGTGCGTGGCTCAAATGCAGTTCCCACCAGTTCCCACACAGTTCCCACACACTTAGGGATTGCTTTTGCATTCTGCTCCCTCCACGACAGTCTCCACTGCCAACCCCAAGTGGAAGGACAGTGGGGCATCCAAGATGCTCTTCTTATCCATTCAGCAGCTGAACCAACTGTGCATTAAAGTGAAAGATATCAGATGGAGAACCAAAATACCATCTTTTTAAAGAACTACACTAAATATGGAAGAATGTGGCTTAAATCGATGGATCTGAGGACATTTCAAACGGCATCCCAGGAGGAGACACACATGCCCCCATTCATCCCGACGGGCAAGAGGGGCGAAGAGGTCCTACCCACGGGCAAGGCCGCTTCTCGGGGGAGAGGAGAGGACAGACCCAAAGTGAGCATTCTGGGTACGTTCTTCTGAAATCAAGAGCAGGACAAACCCCTCCCCCACCCTCACTGCAGAGCGGCAGAGGTGATAGCTGACTGGGGACAAGGCAGAGCGCCGTGACTCCTCCCGTTAGATACAGTCTACGGTGAACAAAGACTGGTGAGAACAGAAGGGGCACCAGGAGGATGGCCCCTGAAAGCTTTAACATCGATTTCGGTGCACTGCAAATGCTCATGGACAGAGAGACAAATACAAAGATTCAGGATCAAACTTTTGGGGCCGTAAATGGAATGTTTATTTGGACACTGTTGACCATATAAGCCTCCCAAGTTACCAAAAGAATCAGAGCTAAGCTTTCAGGGATACAAGTTCACCACTCTCTCATTTGCCCTTAATTAAATGCAATTTCCAATTACCTCAAGGAACCTACGTTCTCAATAGAGTAGCAGAACTTCATGTTAAAATGCTAATTTCTGCATAGAAGTCATGGAGTTGGTGGCAAAAAAACCATGAGCTCCCTAATCGCTGCTAACAGGATAATTAAGAGATTAATATTATGAAAGTTAATTATAAAATTATATTAATTAATTTTAATAGCCAAGTGATCCATCTGGAATGGATGTCTGGGAAGAACACAGTCCCCGAAGAAGTCCCCAGGGAAAAAACAGTGAGGCTGAGGATTATCAGGCCCAGAGAAGCGCCCTCTCCGAGGGTGTGCGTGTAAATATCTCAGAATCTTGTGCTCGTAGTGGGGGTGGGGGAGGATGAGTAATAGCCTCTCCTACGGGGGAACTGGTGGCAAGAAAACGCTTTCAAGGGCCAAAAGGTAAGCCTGATGACTACTTTATAAACTTTATCAGCTTTAGGCTATACAAATGGCAATTTTTTTTATAATCATGATGGTCTTTCCTAAATGTAAGGTTTGATGATGCATTTACTATCCAAATTACTGCAATAATGAACTGTCTTCTGGTCCATTTCTAATATAATTTTGAGATCTATGGCATGGAGAATCAGTTTAATGCTGAAACTCAATGCTCTGTCACAGGCCACAAGCCTGGGGTGGTCCTGCAGATTCAAAGCACTCTCACTATGATATTGTCAGCAGTCTGTTTTCCTCTCTAAAATTCATAGATGATGGTTTTGTTTTGTTTTTTTCTTCTATATTAAGGAAGACCTTCAGTTTCTCATTTGTCAGGGGTAAAGAAATTCCTGCAAATGAGAATGATGAGGGTTTGAGACATCACTGGGAAGAAAGAAAAGATTTGTTTATTTGAAGCCAGTGGTGTTGGCCTGATTGGTTACATCACATAAATACATCATCTGAGATAGGCAAGAGCAGATGTAGTAACCCAATCACTTAACCTTGAGTCCAGATGACTGGAAAAGTGAGCACCTTGTGGGTGGTTATTAGCATGGGATCTGGAGGAAGACGGGTCTTTTCTCCCTGCCGCAGGGCTTTGGGTTGGGGTGAGGGTGGCCCCAAGAGCACTCCCAGGTACAGGGATGTGACAGGGGGATGCAGGACCCTGAAGAATCTGTTATAGTCATGGCTTATACTATGAAAGACAGAGAGTAAAATCAGCAAAGAGGAAATGTATATAGGGTGAGGTTCAGAGAAAGGTGCAGGCTTCCATAGCACAGACTCATTCTCACCTTATGGAGTCACAGGGAAAATGCTTAATTTCCCAGCAGTGATGTGTGACAATACCTGCCAAGTTTTGCCTAACAGAGTAACTCACTCAAGCGTTGGTGTCCAGGGCTTTTATTGGGGGTCAGTTAGAGAGACAGGAGCAACCAGAAGACTGACTTGAGCTACTCCATCTTCAGAACCCTCGGAAGTCAAACCGACACAGCATGTGATTACTGTAAGTCACACTGTATCCGCTCCCTGGTCACGGCGACACAGCCTGGCCCAGGGTTTCAGCCATACAAAGCCTTCTCATCAGACCCCAGAAGTCATCTTCCAGGAGTCAGCTGCTGCCAAAGACCAGTCTTTGCTTAGGAATGTGCGGGGTGTGAGTGCCCAAGCCTGCCGAATTAACCCTTTATTTCACAGGTACTGATAGTTCAGGGACCTGGTACCCCCTTGGGTTAATAACAATACCTGTTTCAGAAAGTTATCCCAAGGATAAAACAGATGTAATGTGTTTAGAAAAATGCCTGGCCTAAAATAAAAACTCTGTTATCATTTTTAATTTTTAAGCTTTCAAAACTCATACCAATCATTTTTACTTTCAGGAAGATGGGATATCCATATTCTTCCCACTAAGTACAACTAGAACCCTAGAAATTATATATGAAGCATTCCTTAGCCTCTGAAAGGTAAAGAGAGGCAGGAAGAATGGTTAGGGACCAGGGAACCCGAAGAGGCACATGGCAGTGAGTGCTTTGGTCTTTATTTGTGCCTCACATGTCCCTGGCTGAGAGCTGAAGAATCTGCAAACTGGAAATATCAACGGCAGCTGACAAAGGGAGCTTGAAGGGGAGGCCTTCCCTCTCGAGCCGGAGGAACAGGAAGGGGGTGGCTCAGCAGGATGGAGAAGTTCAGGTAATAACTGCTCTCCTGAAGGCAAACCCCTCAGGCCTACATCCAGCCAGGACAGCAAAGGCCACAGGAGAGACTAAACGTCCACTCCCCCCAGGTGTAATGAGGAGCCTGGCCTCCTAGCTCTGCTGGGGTGGTGTCAGAGTACAGTGATGGGGAGCTGCTTGTTCTCCCCTGATGAGTAGTAATGAGCCCCTACCTCCCTTGTGCATATTGCATCAGTGGAGAATCTTCACCTGAAAAGAATGAGAAACTGGGGCTTTTTTCCTCCTTAACTTCAATCAAAGTCCCCATTTCCTGCCCTAGGATTAATCTTTTACTGGAATTAATGACAACAGGAACATCTAAACATTTCACAAGAAACCGACTATTAACCAAAGTAATACATTTACTCAAGCCCTGTGTCCCCAACATGGCAATCACGGAACAGCTAGTCAGTGGTGCATTTCCCAAAGCTGGTGGTGACTTTCAGCCCTGTTATTGTGTAAAATTGTGCTGCATCTAATTTATATAGTGTTAAATTTTCCTTTTCGAAAATTTGTATAGAAAACAATCTTTATACTTCTTTTTACTTCTAACCTTCTTACGTATACTTTCAAAACATAGTGTGCTGTAAACTGGGGACATCTTAAACATCTGGAGCTGTCTCCTCAGACTAATCTACATTGCAGAGCTGCACTCACCAGCCACATGTGGCCATTCAAATTTAAACTAAGTCAAATTAAATTAAAATTCAGTTCCTCTGTTGACTAAATACATTTCAAGTGCTCAGTGTGGCTAGTGGCTCCTGTAATGGCAGTGCAGTTACAGAATTCCATCACTGAAGTACTTTCCTAATGACAGCACGAGCCCATGAAGGTATCCAGTACTTTGACTTCTTGGGACAAAGCTCTTTTGCATGAATTGTGAATTATGGATTATGTATCTAAAATGTGTATTAAAGTGATTGCATAGAACAAATCCAATTTTCCTCAAAAGTCTCCACTTTTTCTTAATCTCTCAGTCTCTTTGTTCATCTGCCCAGTAATTAAGTCTCAGAGAGTGCAGATCATTGTATTTTAAAAAGAAAACCAAAATAAAGTCTTAGAAAACTTACAATATAAAGTACATAGATTTGGTTAAAATATCCCTCTCCCAGCACCACAACACACACACACACTCACAGAAATAACATTAAGCAAAATTCCAGATCCTCAAAGTTGTCTGTGGACTTTGTCTAAATATTAGCAACATGTAAATGCAAGGTTTACATTTTCTCTTCATGCTGTCTGAAGTGTCTTCATGGTACCCTCATCCAACTATTTAAAACTGGCTACTATGTTTAGCACACAACTTTAATTGAATAATTGTATATAGTACCACAAACAAGTATACTTGGAATGAAATTATCAAGATTAACTTCAGTAATTAGTTGCAACGATTTCCACTGTGACAAGGAATCTTTTGCTCAAGTGGCATCATAAAATATTCATGTAAAGATGGTGATACTGAGCTCTTGGCATCCAGTGTAGGCCCAGAATTAGTAAATAGCCCCAAGTGCAAGAAACCCTCAGGTAGAGTGTCAGTGGGTGGTTCATTATAAAGGGGAACATCTAAAAACTGGGAAGCTATAGAATCAAATCCAAGAATGCCCTGCATTCTGGACAATGAACAGAGTGGCCGCATTGACTATCCCTCTGCATCCTGCCCAGTGCACCACCACTCACCTCCAGGATAATGGATTCTTTATTTTTGGTTTGTTCAGGGGTCCCCAAGCTTTAGTGTGCTTATGAATAAGTGGAGAGCTTGTTGAAATGCAGGTTCCTAAGCTCTATACTCGGAGATTCTAATTTGGTGGGTCAAAGATGGACCAAGGAATTTGCATTTTGAAAAATATCCCATGTGAATGGATGTAGGTAGTTCATGAACCATTCTTTGAAAAGTATGGACCAAAGTCTCTTGCTCTTAGATCACCTAATCTAAATTTTTAACTATTTTATGTAATAGATAAGAACATAAGTTAGAGAATCAGGCATTTTGGGGTTAACCTATATCTCTATTATGTTTCTTATTGATCTTGGACAAATTACTTACTGTTTTTTAATATTGAGTTTATTTATCCTCAATATTATTATAATTATCTTGTCATTACCACCTGTGTTCAGTGTCCATCACCAGTGCAGAAATGCACAGTTTCTATTATGACCTTATAGCTGGCAAAATTTCTTCCAGGCAGCTGTTTAGCATCTTGTTGAATTTATAACCCAGCAACCACTAGAATCACAGAGCTATTTTCATTCTTTTTATAGCTTAAGAATTGTTACTTTTTTATCTTTCACTTTCTTCTCGCATTCCTTTTATTCCTTCCTCCCTTCCTTCCTTCCTTTCTTCCTTCCCAATAGTTCTAATTCTGATGTATGACTTTAATTTCTCCTATATTCCCCTTAAGTATCACAAAAACATACATGCAATCTGTTAGATTCAAATTAGAAATGTTATTTCTGGAGCTTTTCAAGGGTCCATATTGTATCTTTGCATTCACTGAACTAGGGTCATTTTACTGATACAAATTTTTAAAGATTTATTAGACTTGATATTCCCTGTCTTCTGTTCTTAGCAATGATCTTCCTGGGAATCCCATGAAGAGGAAACTCTCCTGAGTGCAACTGCACCTACCAAACATTGTGTCCACGATATTATACTTCCTGATGTACTTTCAAGCACTATATTCTTCCTGTTAGTTTTCACTCAAGTGACATACTATGAAATTGGTCTATTTTATATTTATTAAAAAATATTTCCACTTAATTTTTGCTTTGGTCCAACAGTTAAATCATTTTTTTTTCCATTTGGTTATGGGTTGATGTGCCAGAATATTGAGTAATTCAGCTAATTAGAAAGGGCTAAACCTCATCCCAGGTAATTGATTCACTAGAAAAAATGGAAGAGTGGTGATATAAATATCAATGTTTCTTGACACTTTTCTGATTCTCTTTTAAATGATATCAGTGCATAACTGCAGTTCCATTCTGTCAAAGCTGTATGGCATAAAGAATTCTTCCTGTGTGTGTGCACACGTGTGCATGGGGCACATATTCTACCAAAGTAATGTCACTTCCTCTAACTGGATTCCAAGAGATTCATTTTAGGCCAAGCAACCTGTATTCAGTTATTCTATTTCCTATAAAAAAACGAGGGAAAATGGCTAACCAGACCTGAGGTGCAGTGGGTTCATAACCTAACTTCTTTCATCTGCTAAATAACAGGCTTGATGAGGAAAAAAAAAAACCCCAGAATCCTGAATCTTGGTCTATAGGAACAAATGACCAACTTAAAATCATCAAATGAAATTTCTTATTTTTTCATGAATCACATTGACATTTGTTTATTTGTTCTTTCAGTTCTTGAGTTTGAATATATTTTATGCACCAAAGATGACTGGAACAAAGGCCCTGCTCTCTGGGAACTCCAAGTCCAGTCCAAGAGGCAGGCCACTCGGTGCCACGCAGAGGCAAAGAGCGTGAAGCCAGGCGTGCGATGTGGACTTCAGACAGACACATGCTGCGTTTCTCAGGCCAGGGACGTCGGCACCACCTGGCCTCTGCTCAGCCTGCAGTCACGTTCCGGGACTCGTGGAATGGATGAATCTAAACGTGTTAACAACTAGTTTAAACATGACCCATTCTCTGAGGACTTCCTTTGCCTTTCTTCCTTATCAGATTCCCCATGTTACCCAACTTTACTCCAGACAAAATCCTCATTCCCTTCTTGGAGCTCCACAAATGCTTAAAACACACCTCTGCAGAGCCCACCCCATTTTATTGCAGTTTTGACTTCTGTTCATTTCTCCAATTAGAAGATGACCTTCTGGAAAGAAAAGGCCAGCCACTCTCTCCTTGCTCTATATCTGGTCCAGTGTAGGTGTTAAAATATATGTCCCAGACTGCATTAACCCAAACTGAGTCACTGATGTGAGGATGCTCTGCACTGTCCACATTAACCCTGGCATCACCACCTTCTTACCTTCCTAAGGAGCTTCAGGGTGATTTTGCAGCAAACAGTAATAACAGGTAGCCCTCTGGTGGATGAGCATGAGATGAACCAATTCTTACGTTTATGAAAAGCAGAGAAGGCTTTGTGATGAGGCATTCGTGGAGCTTTGCCCTGCACCACACCTGGGACTGCCCCACTCGGTGTTGGTGCTGACTTCTCACAGGGGCACTGGAGTGTCTCTGAGAGAAGCCTGCCTCTGTGCGCTTGGTGGATATCTGGACTTCCAGATAAATGGGATATTTTGGCTACAAGGACATTTTTCTGTGCTTTGCCAGGAAACTCTCCATGGTTTTGGTGCTGGATGGCCAGCAACTTCGGTGGTGGTGAAGAATGCCAGTCTGTTAACTAGTGCAATGCAGGAAGTCCATCACGTTCTGAAACCCCAGCCAGAGTTGTGTGTTATAAATCATTCGAGATTAAACTGAAAAATACCAAAATGTAAGTAGAAAATCCAATCCCCTGGACCAACTGTCCCTTAAAATACAGCATAAATGCCTCACCTTGGGCTCATCACTCCCCCTTCCAGGTTATTTATAATGCAATTCAAGAAACAGTATGTTTTTTCTTACCTTTAAAGCCTCTCTTTCCCCTTTGGAATATCTCATCTTTTTTATGCCATAGGAAAAAAAATTTTAGAAAAAATTCAGTTTTAACTTACGAATTCTGGGCATGGCTCAGTGTGAAAAGGAAAATCAATGCTTATTTTGGTCAGTAAAATGAATCTGAAGTCTGTCACATGTGTAACTGTCTCCTAGGAGACCCAAGCGTAAAACGTCACCATGGAGACCACAGGGGCCTCACTGCCTGAGATCGTTAGCATGGCTAATCGGCTGGGCCTCGCCTGGGGGAAGGAAGGACTATAAATACTGGTCAGACCTTACAAACTGTGACAGAAGTTGTCTGCCTGAGGGTGAGCCGGAGGTGCAGTAACTCCACATCCCTCTCTGGCATCGGGGGTGGGAGACCTCATGGGATCTGCTTGTAAAACACTTGCTCGCCCCTGACCACAGATAACGATCGTCCCAGAAATGCAACAGCAGCACCGAAAGACAGCAGGCAGCCAGCCATTGCGGAGACAGACTTTGGGAGGATGCCTACACAGAGGCAGCCCTTCCTCTGTTGGCCTGGGGACCGGCCCTTTCTCCCGACTGCATCCGACGCTGGGCGGCCCTGGGTCGGGGGAGGCCCAGGACGACACAGCAGTGCTCCAGCGCTGGCGAAGAAGAAAAATGAGCGTGATGTTCCGTTTCTTGTTTAGAGTTCCCGAAACTCAGTTTTTACATAACAACAACAAAAATCACCATCTGAGCGATTCTAATAGTCATATGAACTGCAAATACCGTTTACTGAACCCCCTGTTCAGGGCTGGGCACTGTGCTGTGTGTTCCGGCTGTTCTTGCAGCAGCCTGGGGGACGGCCCCAGCCCTACCCTGCGCTGCCTTCGTCCTACAGATCGCAGAGCTTGCCGCACACCTGCTGAACGGACAGGACGGTAACGACGTCAAGGAAGCGTTTTGAAGGTGTTTCTCGGTGGAAACAGTGAGATGTGCGCTGGTGGTGCGCCTGGTGAGCCACTCTGCAGACTGGTCTGATTAAGGCTGGAAGATGAGAAGGAAGGAGAAGAAATACATATTCCAAAACTAATAAATGAATAAATAGCTACTAAATAAGTGCATTTAGCAAGATCACAGAATACAAGGTCGATATACAAAAATCAATGAGGGGATAAATAAGATAAAAGAGGTATAAGACATGCACAGTAAAACTACAACACAAGTAAATCGACAAATATCACGTTTGTGGGTCAGAAGACTAAATGTTGTTAATGTGTCAATTCTCTACATATTTATCTTTAGATTAAACTCAGTGCCAATCAAAATACTACCTATCCTTTTATAAAACTTGATAAAGCTGCTATACTATTTATATAAATGTGCAAAGAACCCAGTATTTCAACTAATGAGAATGAAGTTAAAGAAACATTAGTAGATTTTTAAAAATCAAGATTGTGCCTATCCTTGGCACAAGAATAGTCATATAGATCAATGAAAAATAAATTGGTCCAAAATGTAATCACAAGTACAGGGTCAATTGATTCTTCAATAAAAGTGCCAACATTATTCAATGGGAGATAAATGGTTCATTAAAAAAAAAAAAGACAGGAAGAAACGAAAGGGAAGGGAAGAAATGGATTAAAAAGATGAATGTCAGAGTTCTGGTCATCTTTAGCAAGCAGGTGCAACACCCTCTTTAGACTTGGGACAGTTGACAGTCAAATTTTTAATCTTATCTGCAACAGCAGGAAATATTTTTTCTGATAATCTCTATTTATTCATGTGAATTTGATGCTGAGGATATTTAAACATCATTTATCTAATCGTCTTACAGCTTATTTGGTTAAGACTTAGTATGTCTGCCATATTCCCTGTGCTCCAGAGAGCACTTCTCCAAGTGTTCAGCATGACGCTTTTTGAGAACTCAGAGGTCACTGCCTCGTCTGTGATGCTGTCCAGACTTCACGGCCTCTCTGCTCACCCACTGGTCCCCCTGCTTCCGGGATGCTTAGTGTGCCCCACTTTCACCTACCCAGACCTGACTTCTGGTCGGTTAGTTGTGCACATAACTGTTTTCCTTGTTTGCTTGGGAGCTCCTTGTGGGAAATGTCTGTATGTGATTTATTTTCATATACTCTTTTCATTCATTTGTCCATTCAAATACAATATTTATCAATCACCAAAGACTCAGACATTGAGAACACAATGCTGAAAGAGACGAGTGGGCTCCTTGGGAGAGAAGAGATAAGGCCCATGGGCAAACTGTTCAAAGAAACAAGGGCCTGGCTCAGCTGCAGAGGCAGGCACCTGCTCTGGGGGAGAATTCCAGGCTTGCTGCACCAGACACTCGGGGAGGGCCGCCCTGCAGGACAGCAGGGGTTAGCCCTGCAAAGAGACAGGACAAAAACAAAGTATTTAGTCTAAGGGCAAGTGGGTGCAAAATCCTAGGGGGATGAATAGGTGGGGAATGCTGATAAATGTGTCCAACTTTGCACAGATTATGAGTGCCAACTGTTTGAAATGTGCTTCCTTTTTCATTTGGGGTGGTGGTTGCCAAGTGAAGTCCAAGCATATGTATGATTTGGTTTAAACAACTAGAAATGATCTTTACTGTCCTTAAAGTCAACTGGAATGGAAATTTTCACTAGCAGGAACTTTGGTTTTTTAGGAAGACCCATATCAGTTTTGGGGCTATCCTGTCTCTACTATTAAAATATCAATATGAGAATGAACTGCTGGCTCTCACACACACAAACATCACACATCTAGTACAGATCAATAAGGCTTAAGTATGCCTAGCCTCATCTTTTGAAGATCTGGTTAGGAAATCAGCTAGAAAACCAGACGTAATTTGCCATCTGTTGTTGGGCTTGGACATCTCCTAATGAAACTTCACTGAATGATTGGCCTATGGTAAAATAACCCCAAATCTACAGTCCTCAGAATTCATAGTTTAAGATCTGAAAAGAACTTATCAAGCATCTAAATAAGTGAAACCAAGCCGTTTTGATGTTCATATACATGGATTCTAAATGGAAATGCATAAACAGAAAAAGATAACCTAATGAATGCAATGAAATAATGTTCCCTTTAATTCAAAGCATGGATATCATGCTTTAGTAGCCTAAGCCTGTGATCTACATCTCAGAAGGGGTATCATGACTGTAGAAAGCACTTTCTTTTTCAGGGAAAAATTTTGTCCTTGGTTTCAGGTAGCCACATTCTACATGCCTTGTGGGTTGTTAGATTTTTCTCCTCTAAATATTTCCATGGTTTATTGTTCTCCTATATTATCCTCTTACCAGTGAATTTAACATGTCTTCTAATTTTTAATCACTGTTAGAGACCTTCAAATGTGGAAACCTCTATATCAGTTACTGTTAATCTACATTTTCTACCTGCTTTGAAATATTCGTCTCACCCAGTTCTTGTGCCCTGAACTCTTTCTAGCCATTCACTTCCTCCTGAAGTTACCCTCTTCCAATTAGAAATTTGGTACTTTTGGTTATTCATAGTATCCTTTCATCACGATTTTTCCACTGGTATTCATGGGTAATCAAAGTGGTCCATGTATGTGTGTGCTTTCTCTGGAAAGTACTACCAGCCCATGACCGATGGGCATGTACAATGATAGATATTGATATGCTTGAAACATGTTTAGATGGGAAACCCCATCCATAAGATAGGGAAAGTTATAGGAATGTAAACAGATGTAAGAATGAAGTTCAACCTGGGAGAAATTGAGCACAATTGAAAAAACCCACAATTTTGAACTTGCAGACACTCCAAGGGTGTACAGGGTACAGCGTGAGTGTGCTGAAGGGAAGCAGTGTGGCTTGGCTGCGCACAACATCCCTGCCCTCAGTGACAGTACTTGGGTGCCGAGTGTGTCACACGCTGTGGCAGACATGGAGAAAGAAAGAGAATATGGGTTTGAAATAGCATCTTCTGTCCTTTCTCTGAATTGGTCCCTCCCAGCAGGGCAGGGTGGCCAAGTTTTCTCAGGGAAAAATCTGAAATCTCTACTCATTTAGCAATACCTGTCTCACCATTCTCTATGGTGGATTGTTTCTGGTGAATTCACCATTAAATTGTTAACCACAACTGGTACGACTATCAAAGTAACATTTTCTATGCCATTAAAATCCACATGAAAGTCTTTGACCTACAAATATTTAGCATTTGCTTGAATGAACAACATAAATCCCAACCCAACAGATAATCTCTCAGAATGTTCTAATGATCATCTTCTTTCTAATAAAGATGAGGGGGAGGGTTTCAATGAAAATGTTGCATTAAAAAGAGGTTTTACAATAAAATAGAAAATATTCAGAGATGCCGCTTTATGCAGTGAATGCTAAATAAAAATGGCCTACTTTAAATTTATTTACTAGATAATCAAGTGAAATAGCCACATCCTTTACAAAAGGAATTTATAGAAGCCACTTCCTTAATTATTTCATATTCTATGCTCTACTGTTCATCTGGTGAATAAATTGTGCCTCATTTTTTGCCATCAGTGCTACTGGTGACTTTCACATCTCTGACACTGTCATTGCCATAGTAACTAATGTACTTTAATGACAGCAAAGCACAGGGAGACTAAAATGAAGTAATAAAAGTAAAAAGGATAAAGTATTATTAGGTTGAATGAATACCAAACTAAAAACATGCTTGTGTGAAGTGCTTATTGATTTTATTAATATAGATTTACAAAGACATGTCAAACTCAGTTTTAGCTGCCTATATTTTAATGCCAATATTAAACCATCAAAATGTTATTTGTATTTTTCTTTAGGATCCAACTTTCCAAATTAAAAAACATTTTTATTTAGTTTCTCAAATGAAGCAACTACAAATTAGGAATATGTCCTTCATTTGGTCTCCATTTCTAATTCACATGCAGACTTAAAAATCAAGTCAAACAAAATTCTAACATTGTTACATAGTCAGATTTTTCTTTCTGGTATTAGAGTTTGGGAGCAATTTTTAAAACAAAGCCATAAAAATGGAATAAAATTGATGTCACCAGAATAGATAGCAGAAAGGTATAGAAGGAGTCAAAATGAGGCTGCTGAAAGAGAACAAATAAGTAAGAAAAAAACAGGAGTCAGAAAAAGGAAGGAGGAGCCAGTGATGGAGAGAGGCGTCCAAACGCTTTCCACTGTGCTGGCTTCAGCCCGCTCAGACGGCACCCGCTGAGGACCTGGGGCAGGACACATACATCCTGGGGTGCTGCTGGGGACGCAGTGCAGGCGAAGGCCACTCACAGATGCCCTGAAGGTCAGGGACTTGAAGGACCGAGCGGATAAATGTTGTTCTTAACTTCAAGTACTGTATTCAACGAGTTGCCAGAGACTACATTTGGGTGTCTCTATCTCCACTTTTTAATTCCAGAATTGATAGAAAAATCTCCATTTTGAAAAGATAATAAAAGAACCAAAGAAGAACTTACCTTATTCTGCACGCCTCCTACCATTATCCCCAGAATTTCTAACTGCATTACAAGTAATAGCTATCAGCTATTGAACATTTAAAATATGTCAGGAACAATACAAGGTTTCATAAGAATTGTCTTATTTTATCTTCACAGTAATCATGTGAAGGATGTATGATATTTCCTGTTTTCCAGTGAAGAAACAAAAGGACCCTGGTCTGGCTGGGTTCTGACAGCTATGCCAAAAGCCTGCAAACACAATCCTAGCTTTCCAGGTTCCAGGGGCTTCTACTCGGCAATAACATGGCATAATGGGAAGTACTAGTCAGTGGGAAATCCATCACTTGCCATAACCCTGAAAATGTTACTGAGCCTATTTTCATTTATAAATGGAAGAAATAGTAACATCTAGCAAGTTGAGTAAATTGCAATAAGGCTTAAAGGAATATTGTTTGTGAAGGCACCTGTCCCAAGTTCGTTCAGCTAAGATCCTTGCCTTCTAGTGTAGGGATGGTCTCTCTGCCTCAGCACTGCCTTACGGTCAGTGAGCTCCACCCCTGGCCCAAGTAATATACTCTGAAAACCCCTTTTCTAGCCATGGCTGGTGCTCATCTAACATATCCCCAATTCACTCATCACTCTCGGCAAGGGCCTCCAGACCAACCTCACTGGGTCCTGGGCTCCTCTCCCTGGCCTCTTGGGCTTCAACCTGCAGCATGGCTCCTGCAAATCAGCTTACCAGCACAGATGCTTTTTCTCAAAGTGCAGCTGCCTTCAAGATCAGCTGAGTACTGGTGAAAACTGCAGATATTGGAGCCCAGCCTAGCAAACCAGACGATTGGATATAGGACCCAGATTCTGAATTTTAACAAGTTCCCCAAGTAAATCTTAGGTTCATAAAAGCATAGGAAAAACACATTGACCCTAAAATCAAGAAAATGGAATTCAATTCCTAAGGCCAGATGCCCAAGAAGTTAATAAAAACTTCTGGAGATTGTATTACACAATCATGCAGATATTGTACTGTGCTATTAAGTATTAAAATTAGAACAAAGCAAACTATATGAGAAAATAATTATCATGATACTTTTTATTGTGGTATAGAGTTAGGAAATAAACAGAAAGTAAACTGCATGTGGAAATTGTCAGATAGGTAATAGGGTCAGAGGAAAAGAAAATCAATGTTTCCCAAGACTCCCCTTCAGAGAGATAAAACCCTATCTCCTCAAAAGTCTAAGACAGAGGCGGAGCCAAGATGGTGGCGTGAGTAGAGCAGTGGAAATCTCCTCCACAAACCACATATATTTTTGAAAATACAACAAAGACAACTCTTCCTAAAAGAGAGACCAGAAGACACAGGACAACATCCAGACCACAACCACACCTGCGAGAACCCAGCACCTCGTTAAGGGGCTTTTCTTTTTCCTTCCTAATTACAACCCTTTAGTAGAATTCGTGCCTCATACCAAAAATTACTGAGTATCATAATTCTTCCAAGTGGTAAAGACACCTCAAGACAAATGCTGGGCATAGAAGCCACAGGGCATAAATATGCAAAGAAGTAAAAAGCTAACCTTTTCAAACAATAAGGCTTCTCTCTCACTTACCAACTTTACATTTCCCTGTATGGCCCCGGAAGATGACTGGTTAGCCAGAGACGGGTAAGATTCCTCAAGGGAGGAACAACCTAAGACAGGCACAGTCGCAGGGGGGCCATCAGGTGAGAAATTGGGGATCAACAGAGGTGAGGCTTAGAACCTCACCCCCCCTGTTCTGAGAGAAATCTTCTGCATACGTGGATGTTTATTGCCCTTGTCTAGCTTGGATTAACACATAGTCTACAGGCACACACCTGATCATCTACATTTGCCCTCTTACAGCACTAAATTATGTTTTCTACCTTTATCTTGCATCTACCTACCACTTCAGCATTTTATTAAAAAATAATAATAATAATAATAAGGGAGAAATGTGGGATTCAGGTATAAATCAACTATAAAAATCAAACAAATAATCATATCTGACTTGATTGTTTATAGTTCATGATGCGTGATCAAAACTGAAAGTTTCTGTGATATGACTGCCCTTGCACTGTTCACCATGTAAGAACTTATTCACTGTGTAAGAACTTGTTCACCATGTAAGAACTTGTTCGTTATGCTTCAGAAGATTGGAGACTGTTGAGAATTAGGCTTGGGGTTGATTAATGATTGTGCATTGAGTCCCCTATATAGAATTTTATTGTTGTTAACAACCATTTGAGCAATAAATATGAGAGATGCCCTCTCAAAAAAGAAAAAAGAGCAAAATGGTTCTTGTGATACCCAGTGCTTAATCACTTCTTTAGGCTATTCAGTAAAAGGTTCCTATTTATTCTCTTCAAAATATAACATGCAATGAAAAAGTACATAAAACATCACATAGCTCATTTAATTTACAGACCCGATCTGCTCTAGGGAATGGAATTTGTTCTTTTACATTATAAATAAATCTATCACCAAAAAAATAAAAAATAAAAAAAATAAAAAAATTTAAAAAACTGGAGGAAGTGCTGGGTCCTAGCTGTGGATAAAATGAGAGTTCCTGCGGCCAGGATTCTTACCTGGCCTTGGTTGACTGGCTCACTGCACACCTGTGGGCAATACATGGCTGTTGACTCTATATAAAGAGTTCCGCCCAGTGCTCTGGGCACAACATGGTGGCAGGGCTGCAAGGCTGCAGGAGAGCAGAGCAGAGGCTGGAGTGGTGGCAGCACCGAGGACAGAGGTCCAGAGGACAGCGGCCCAGAGGACAGCTTGCGGGATGACTGTGCAGACAGAGGTGCCCAGAGGATGGCTGTGTGGGTCGGCTGTGCAGACAGTGGCACCCAGAGGCAAGGGGAGAGATCAGCTTGCTGCATGCAGACTTGCTCTGAGTGAATGGGATTTTAGTGACTGACCTGCCACCTGGAAATAAAGTTGGGTATATCCCTTTCACACCCCCCAAAAAAGAAAAAAAAGTCTAAGAGCACCCAAGTCTAGGATCAATGCATAGTGGGTGTGGGGTAAATGGCAGAATTTCCAGAATCTCCGGCCTAGCCTTAGTTCATTTACATAGCAATAGGTGTTTACCGCTGCAGAGCCTCCCATCAATCTGGGGTGAGGAGTAGAGAGAAAACAGCCATTCTTTCCTCTCCTCCATTCCTGGTATGTAATTGGTCTGCTGTTTGCCAGTCACCAAGGACCCACCCATGGAGTTCCTGCCAGAAGTGGAGGTTGGGGGAAGGAACACACTAGTCACCACCAGAGGAGTCGGTGGAGATGTGCCTGGCTGGTGACTGTAAGAAATAAGAGCCTTTCACCCAACATACCCTTTCCCTTCACTTATTTAAGTTTTATCGGATTCATGGAGGACACGCTCTGGGCTGGGAACATCCTTACCTGGAGCTACAGCAGGTCAAAGCACAAGATACAGAAAACTTGTATTTAAACAGGTATCAATATAAACAGGAGACCTTCAGATTCACCAAATAAACAATATTTCTCCCTGCATAATGTGGGATTGTTCAACATCCCCAGATTTAGTTGTTATTCCTTCCAACTTCTTATTAGAAAGATTTTAAATATACAAAAGAGTTGGAAGAAGAATATAGTGAATACCAAAGTATGCTTTGTGTAGATTCAACACTTGTTAACATCCTGACATGTTTGCTTTTTCTTAATATATGTGCAGTTGTTGTGTGTGTTTAGAATCATTAGAATTTATGTTGTAGGAATTCCAACCCTTTAGCTCTGAATCTGTTTCAGCTCATAAGAACATGATAATTCCTTAAGATCATTAAATATTCCATATTCAAATTTTGCAAATTAAACCCAAATTTTGTTTTATAGTTTTTTTTCTAATTCCCAGGACAGATCCAAGCAAAGGTCATGCATTGCATCAGACTGTTAAACCTCTTTAGCTTTTTATGACCTACAACTTTAAAATGTCCTCCACTGGTCTTGATATTGTCTCTCCAAAGAGTCCAGGATGGTTGTCTGGTAGAAGGTCTCGTGTTCTGGATTTGCCTGACTGATTCCACATGCTGTTATTTAATATGTTCTTGTCTCTCCTTTGTTTTCCCTGTGAACTCTAACTTACGTCTACAGACATGATACTTCTGAATCACACATTTTGGAAAACATACTACATAGGCGATTCGGGGTTCTTCTATGACCTTACATCAGAAAGTATGTACTGTCAGGCTGCTCCACCCTAGGTCACTCTGACTCTTTTGGTTAAGGTGGTACTTGCTTTAACATTACGTCTTCCCCTCTGAAATCAGTAAGGATTTGGATGGGTGGTACTTTGTCAGCATTAGACACCTTGCTTCCAGATATCTTTCACATAACAATTTCAGCATCCATTGTGATTCTTGCCAGAATCAGTTTTCATATTTGGATTTCCCAAATGGCTGTTTTCGCATTCTGTTATTCATTTTGCATTTATTAGGTGACCTTCTTTTATAAAGAAGAGCTTTCCTTTTTTCTCTCTTTTTTATTTTTTTGGGATATCATTCTGAATTTATTCATGTGTTTTTATTTGGTATATGTTTTAGTTATGTGTAAAATATTATCTCAATGGAAAAATAAAATGTGGTATATAGGTACAATGGAGTATTATTCAGCCTTAAAAAGGAAGGAAATTCTGACACACACTACAACATGCATAAAACTCTAACATTATTTTAAGTGAAATAAAGCCAGACATAAAATGACAAATACTGTATGATTCTACTTATATGAGGTAACTTGAGGAGTCACATTCATACACACAGAAAAGTAGAATGGTGGCTGCCAGGTGCTGGGGTTAGTGAGAAAGGAGGAGTCAATCTTTAATGGGCACAGACTTTTAGTTTGGGAAGATAAAGGGGCCTGGGATGCATTGCAGTGATGGTTGCACAAAAATGTGAATGTATCTAATGCCACTGAACTGTACACTTAAAAATGGTTGAAATGGTGAGTTTTATGTTAACATATATTTAACATAATTTACAAAATAATAACAAAGATAAATGAATAAAAAATATCTTGAAGTGCAGTGGCATGAAACAACCATCACTGTTCTCACTGATTCTGTGGGTCAGGGATGTGAACAGAGCACAGCAGGTGATGTGTCTCTCATGGCTCCACAGGAAAGCTGAGGGCTGGGAGCTGGAGGGAGAGCCACTTACTCACCTGTCTGATGGCTGATGCTGGCTGTCGGCTGAGGCCCGCCGCTCCTCCCCACACGATCCCATCCATGTGGTCGCGCTGCCCGCCGTCTTGGTCTCCGCAGTATGGCAGCAAGGGCAAGCACCGGAGAGAAGGAGAGAGAGGCCGGCAGAAGCTTTATCCTTTTTATGATAAAGTCACTCAGAAGTCACTCAGTGGGGCGTTTGTCCTTCTCTCTAGGTCAGAGTAGCCACAAACACTGATCTGGACTCAAGAGAAAGAAACATAGACCCTTCATCTCAGTAGGAAAACATTGTAATATGACCCTAAAGCACACGGGAGCACACACACGGACACAGCATAGAAGATGCTATTTGCCCCCCGTAAGATGCTGCTATCAGTTATGTCAGTTATTCTCTTTGGCATTTAAATTGTCCAAAATCCTTCAGTGTGAGCCCTTTCAAATGGTGCCCATGTCCTTTTGATGTCACTCTATGAGTCTTTGTGTGCTACCTTGCTTTCTGGCTCATCATGATACCACAGACTAAATTTATTCTTTTCCTTCCCCAACCTGCACTTAGTACTTCTCAAAGAGGGCCTAGTTCCTTTCACATGGGAAATCTAAATATAGTGTATGTTCATTTTACTGGGGAGTCATTGCTCCTATGCTTTTTCAGTAGACAGAACCAATAAATATGACTTTTTTAAAAACCAGGAGATTATACTGGTATTTTCAATTAGAATTATTATTTTAATTGGAAAATTTAAGTTTTTAAATTAAAAACTTAATTACAGAGTTAAAAAATTATATTAAAACAATTTAAAAGGTAAAACAAAGTTTCTCTTACCTTCGCTGCTTTTTTAAAATCTTACAATTAAAATCTTGGCTCCTAATAATAATATATTTATTTATTTTCTCTATCCTACAATATCTCATTAGCTTTAAATTTTATTTTTAGTTCTCATTGACATTAGGACATATCCTACTAAATATAAGCAATCAAATAGTCATATTAAGGATTAAAGTAATATTTTCTCTGTATATGTATATTATTACCTTGATATATATTGAGATTTATTTGTTTCTGTTTGTGTCCAGAATCAGGGCTTTTTGCCTCTCATTTTTTTGGGGAATTTTGTGTATGTATGGATGAACATACACACACATGTATGCATAGTTCAATAGTCAAAATTATCTTTAAAAGTGTTCTCGCAGATGTCTCCCTCCCCAACCCTATACCCTTCACTCCATCACTTGCCACACTCTTTGGCTATTTTCCTTTGTTTCTCTCTAGTTTTCCCATAGCCTCTCTTTCTCTTTCCCTTTCACACAATTTACCATTCTTCCTTTTGCTGTGACTTGGAAGAACGCACTGGGGCGGCAGGATCAGCAGGCGGAGGGACGGGTCCTGGCCAGGATTCGCATAGTGGAGAAACGTCCCCTCTGGCCAGCGTTGGAATTCGCATGGACTCTGCCTTCCGACTAGGCTTCACACTGGATGAGGCTTCAGAGGTTTCAGCACTCCTTACCGCACCACCACCCATCTGCTCCGACCACCTCTGGGTTCCCACTGCCACGGAGGGCGTCGTGGGGCATTCCTAGCAGCAGCTGGCACATAGTACATACCCTGCTCAAACCCTCTCACTGACACTGTTCACTCACCCATTGTTTCTTTCCTGGACTACTCACCTAGCTTTCTAACAAGTATTTTACTTTTACTCTTTTTTTTAATTTTAAAGTGTATTTTTTAACTGAAGTATAGTTAATAGAAAATATTATATTGGTCTCAAGTATACAACACAGTGGTTCAAAACTACACACATAATTAAATCCTCACCCGCAGTTACTGTCTTTCAATGCAGAAAGATGTTACAGAGCCACTGACTATATTCCAATGTTGAATTTCCATTCCTGTGACCAGCTTATATTATGACTGAGAATTTCGTGACCTATTATCTCCCTCACATACCCCACACCCCACCCCAAACCCTCCCCCATGGTAACCACCAGTCACTTCTCCAGGGTCTCTGGGTCTACTTCTGTTTTATTCATTTTTTTTTGTTTTGCTTTTAGATTCCACTAATAAGTGAAATCATATGGTATTTGTCTTTCTCTACCTGGCTTATTTCATTTAGTATAATATCCTCTAGGTCCATCCATGTTGTCATGTTGTCACAGATGGCAGTATTTCTTCCTTTTTTATACCCCAATAATATTCCATCATGCATATGTACCACTTCTTTGCCCATTCATCTATTGATGGACACTTTGGTTGCTTCATCTTTTGTCTATTGTACATAATGCAACAATAAACATAGTATGTCTTTTTGAATCAGGGATTTTTTTCCTGGCAAATTCCTAGAAGCGCAGTTACTGGTTATGAGGAACCTCCATAGTGCTTTCCACAGTGGCTACACACATTTACATTCCCATCAACAGTGTAGGAAGGTTCCCTTTTCTCCACATCTCACCAACATTTGTCACTTCTTGTCTTTTGAATAGCGGCCATTCTACTCGGTGTGAGGTGATGTCTCATCATGGTTGTGATTTGCATTTCTCTGAGGATTAGCGATGTGAAGCATCTTTTCATGTGCCTGTTGGCCATCTGTATTTTTTCTTTGGAAAAATGTCTGTTAGGTCCTCTGCCCATTTTTTAATTGGGTTATTTGTTTTTTTAGTGTTGAGGCACATGATTTCCTTATACATTTTGTATGTTAACCCCTAGCCAGATAAATCATTTGCAAATATATTCTCCCATACTGTAGGTGGCTCTTTTGTTTTGCTGATGGTGTCCTTTGCTGTGCAGAGCTTCTTAGCTTGATATAATCCCACTTGTTCATTTTTTATTTTGTTTCCCTTGCCCAGGGAGATGTGTTGAGAAAAAAATTATTCATGATTATGTTTAAGAGATTTTTGCCTGTGTTTTCCTCTAAGGTTTTATGGTTTCATGTCTTATATTTTTAACAAGTCTTGAGTCCTCTTCTATATATTGATAACCCAGACATATCTTTATTTCACCAAGTATAAGCATATTGAGGATCCTTCTTCTACCTCAATGTTACGTTCATAGTATTACTCCTCCACAGTCATGTAAAAATGCTCCTCTACGACTGCCTATCCTTGCAGAACATCATCACCCACACATACCCCTGCGGCTCTCACCTACTCATTGAACATATTGCTTTCCTTTCCAGCCTGGACACCCCCACTGTTCTGATGCATGACCCATGCAAGTCCCAGCATTTCATTCCCTGACCTCCACATCCTGAAAGCTTTTATTTCCTCTCCTTTACCCATTTCCTTATTATAAAGCACTGACAATCATTGTAAAAAAGGTGAAATATCATACCAGTTAGCACAAGTATTTACTGCAGTCTTCTTGCATAACCAGTGAAATGCTTATTGTTTATACTCCTCTTGAGTGTATATAATAAATTCCTTATGTGGATTTGAACATGTGACAGGCAAACTTTTTTGTTGCCCCTGTAATAGTCCACTAGCATCTAGGGAGAACTGGCCCTGAAACCTGATAGGCTGATTTATTAGAGCAAAGTAAGCTTACTGAAAAGTACTGACTAACGGCGGATGTAGCCAGTCCTGGAGACATGATTCCACAATGTCACAATGCTAAATCGCTCTGCATAAAATAGGAAGAGAGTCTGAAAGGGGAGAGAGGAAATATGGAAAAGGAGAGTCGGGGCCTTGTGCGGTGGGAACTGAAGCAGGGAAGAAAGACAGTACAGACATAGTAGCCATGCCGCAGAAACAGAATCTCAGGGAGGAAGCATGTAAACTTCAGACGTCCTCGTGTGAGACTTTTGATGCTATGTAAACCTTTTCCATCTCCCCAATACAGTCTTTATTATTTTTTTCATCTTTCAGTAATAATCTCACACAAAGGGAAATTTGTTTTGTAATCGCCCAATGAACAGACTTAGGGACAGCTGATACACGGATTATGAGCCCAATGGAGTTTTCCATTTCTGCTAATAGAAAAACAAAGTTAACAAAGTTAACTTAACCCCTAAGGAACCCTGAAGGTATACCAAATCATCAGGCTGCCCGGGGGCACACCGCTGCTTAGGTGAGCCTGCCTCCTGCCCTATGGCGCCACTGGAACATCTTTGACAGAAAACAACTTCCAAATACAGTAGGGATCTTGGCTTCTTACTTTTATTATCTCTTGGCAACATGTGATGTTATAGCGCACACCTTCCTTGCTGAAATATGTATACTCTTCTCTGGCCTTTCTTATGATAGCTTTATTAACCCCAGTTTCATGTTAAGAAAGCAGAAATTTCGAGAAGGTAAAGAGATTTTAATCGAGGGAATTAGTTGCCTAACAAAAATCACTGGATGAATCAGAAAAGCAGAAGCCAGTGGGCTTCTACTGGGATGCACAGTTTGAGGGAATATCACCAAAGCAACAGTCTAGAGATCAGGCAAGTGCAGCTACTGCGTCTGTGCTCCCCACACCTGGGCCTCCGCACCTGCTTCTCAGCACACGCAAAGCTGGTGACCTCATGCTGGGATGCTGAGTTCAGCCAGTGTAACTGCCCCCACCTTCATGGCTTCACGGGCTGTCTGCCAGCAGTACCTTCAGGAGAAAGATGACCTACGCTCCACATCCTGCCTGGGCGCATCTAACCGCCAAAAAAATGATCATCTCCATCGGTACTTGCAAGGGTCTCTGGGAAATACTCTTTTGGTTTGTTTTTGCTTTTACCTTTCCAACGTCTGACTCTGGAAAGAGGGTGACATGGAGGTAGAGAGTGCCAGTGAGCTGCATTTACCAACTCCTGCTTACAGTTTTTTTCCTGCTTTGTGACCACACAGGTCCCTCCGGCTTTGTGCCCACATCTCCTGAGCCACCTGTTCACTGGGAGGATTTTACTCCCTTCTTGTTTTCAACTTCCACCTGGTAACATGTCTCAAACCAGGGGTGCCGGCCCAGATCCCCCCTTAATGCCTCACTTGAAATCCCCACGAGCATATTTCCCAAACTTCCCAGGCTCAGTGCGTCAAGAGCTGAACAGACTATGTGCCAGCAGCTAAATGTACTTTCTCTCTTGTTCTCCAAGTGAGGCCACAATACCACCATTTGTTCAAATGCAAGGGCAGCAACCCGGATTTGATCTCTGAATTCTCCTTCCCCAGTGGCAATCAAGCCCTATCATTTCCACTGCCAACCATCTACGAAAGCTATTCTGCGTCACTGAACTGGTCCTTCCAGGTGTATTATCCATACCCCAGCCGATATCGGAAATGCAGAGTTGGCACTGGATCACTCTCCCACTTAAAACCAATGTCTCCTAAACTCAAACAAAAACTTCTTGCTGTAGCTTAAATGGCACATCAGGATCTGGCTCACGCTTACCTCCCTGGCCATTTTTCCCGATTCTCTTCCATTGCTGAGTTTATCAGCACTCTGCCAACCTCCCTCAAAAAGTCCGAGAAGCTGAGAGGCCCAGGATGGGTGGACACTCTCTGTAATGAGCACTGGCTGTACCCACGAGCTGGTTCCTCAGCACAGCACCTGTACCTTCAGGCAGCACTGGGGTCGCCTCCATGACCAAAATTTGCGGGTGACATCAGAGACCAGTTGCACCATGCCTGGCCACATCAGCAGAGGCTCCAAAAGTGTGGCCCACTGGGCCCTCCATGCCCCGGAGGGGCTTCAAGTGGTGGGAAAGGACCAGGATGAGGGCCACAGATGGATGCTTCAGGAACAGACAGATCCGGACAGTCTCCGAGCAGCTGGCAGCTGCCAAAAGGAAGCATTAGAACACCGAGGCCGGGTTCTAATTCATTAAATTCATAAATTGAATAATTCATTAAAAGCAGAAAGAACAACAAAAAAAAAACCCCAAAATCTGAACAGTTTGCAGGCCCCTAAATGCACCAGGCTCCCTGTCTCCCACTTTTTCACCTTCTGCTCCATCTACTCTGACCCCACCACCCCAGTTCGCCACCTTCTTTCCTGACTTCCTTTGGTGTCTGCTTAGCTGTCTCCCAGCTGGCACACCTGAGTGGGTGACGCTCTTCTATCCTGCAGGAGTCCAGCACCTGTGCCTCTATCATCTGGGGACCTGAAGCTCATGGAGAGCAGAAGCAGGGCTGTCCTGTTTACAATGTCTGGCCCTGAAGAAACATCACCTCCCCTGAACGGCAGCCCTCAAAATCTGTTGATGGTCTGACATTTCTTACAACTTAAATCCCCTGCTTCAGGTCCTCCACATCAGAGCAGCACCTCAACCCTCTGCCTCCTTTCTGCTCTGCAGCTTATCTGCAACTTTCCTCTGCTGCAAAGAACATGTAAGAAAAGGACTGTAAGAAACGCTGATGACCGAATGATCAGCAGAGCTTTCCACTTCTGGGTCATTGCTCACAGAAATGGTCCCCTGGGATTTCCTACTTTCTTCTTTCAGGCTACAAGACCCTTCTCAGTCTTCAAGTCCAGCTCCACAAACTTCCTCCACTCATAAGATTTGGTCCCCCGTCTTTGAGTGTCTCTGCATTTTGCCTTATCTCCCCTGGAAGACCCACTATGGTCTCCCATCATGTGAGTTGAAAGAAAATCATGAGCACATGATGTCTGACAAACCCCTGTGCTTCATAGAGTAATGGTCAAATGAGCTGCTTAGTGAAAACCAAAGATTGTTCCCTTAAAATACCCTAAAAAGGCAAGTAAACTCCTCTTCTGAGCAACAAAGAGCAAACAATATCTGGATAAAAATACAAAACTCCTTGTACCTCCTTTAAAGCAGACTGATCACATGAGGCCTTGGAAGACACACATTCCTCTGTATCTGCCGAAGTGGAGAGAAATCTCCAGAATCACTTCTGAAATCAATTTCACGATTTTACAATCAACATAACTTCACTGGCATGCCCATCCCCTGCCCATTAGACTTCTCCACTGCCAGAAAACTGTACTACTAGTCAGAGAAACAAGACAAATTCTGCTACAGTTGGGAAGGAGACCCATTGGAATTAATGAAAAGTCAAAATCCAGTAGAGTTAAATGCAGGAATACCAACCAGCAGCTTACGCTGCAAATTCACAATCGCCCTGCCAGAGGGCTCGGCTGTCATTTCCTCTTCACAGCTTCCAGGCCAGGAAAGGATGTGATTATCTCCATTTTACAGGTAAAGAAACTGAGGCTCACAGAGGTTAAGTAACTTGTCCAAAATTCAGTCAGTAAGCTGAAGAGTCTGGATTCCAACCCAGGTCTGTCTCATTCTTCACCATTCTGCTGCACTTTAAGAACAGCCCTGTAATTAGTGCATTAGAAGGATGGGGAAACTTCTTGGGGGAGTTACTCTAATGAGTAGGTGAGTGTGATTGTAATTAGCATATCAACAATTTCTAAGTAAATTAGGGCTTCCCTTCTAGAGGGGGCTTAAAAAATCAGTTGGGTCAGGTGGGGCTCTGCTTCAGCCTTCCTGTAAGGGGTATCTGAGCATCCCGTAAATCTGCACCTCACTGTCTCAGTCATCACTCCACTACTGAGGGGAAAATTAATTATATTTGACTATGTACATTTCATCAAGCCAAAAGAATATAAAGCATTAATCACCACCCTATTTTCTATACTACCAATTTAATTAATTTGGGGCTGGTTTCCCAATGAATGGAAAAGCTTTGTGATGTTGGGCTCCCAGCCTCCCCTAAGCCCCCTGGGGCTGGGAACCTTTCCTGAAGTGTCTGTTTACACCGGTGGGTGCCCTTGCTGCATCTCGGCATGGGAAAAGCTCACGGGAGGCTGCAGGTCACCTGCACTGGAACCCAGCCCCTGCAACTCACAGAGGCAACTTACCCATCTAGGGGCCAATTCCTATCTGAAAAGCAAGAATGACAAGAATCCTTACTTCCTGGGGTGGATAGGGAGGAGAGAGAACTTAATACTTGCATATGATATTGTCTCCATAAATGCTACCTATAGTCATTATTGTGAGTAATCCTATATAAATTGTTCAATGGATGTTTTGAAATTAGCAATTGCTATGGACTGAACGTGTTTCCCCCAAATTCATATGCTGAAATCTTAACCCCCAATATGATGGCCTTTGGGAGGTGATTAACTCACGGGGCTCTGCGTTTCTGCCGGAGACCCCAGAGATCTTGCCCCTTTCCCTCTGCTCTCTGCCACATGAGGTTACCAGGAAGAGGGCCCGCACCAGACCCCAGCTCTGCCAGCACCTTGTTCTGGGACTTCCCCACCTCCAAACCCGTGAGAAACAAGTGTTCCTTTTTTAAGCCACCCAGTCTCGGTATATTTGGTTTAACTACCCAAACTGACCAAGACAAGGATTAAGAGAGGAAGGTGGAAAGGGGAAGACGGAAATGGAAGAGCAAGATATCTTGGAATCATTTATTTCTGGGAAGATTTTAATTTCACTCTGAAAATTCTATTCTGTAGAACTCAAATGGCCTTTTCTGTTGGGTCTCCTAATAAGAGAATCCTTCTTTTTCCAGAACATTATCAGGGCAACTCAGGTTTCCTAGGGCCACTGCGAAGGGGCAACTCTTCACAATGAGGTCAGCTGCAGTCACGGGAGAAATCTTGAAAACAGGCTCTTGCTGACCTCTAACGCATCTTGAAGACCGCCAGCACCATCCCTGGATCATTAGCAGGCTTCATGCTGGCACGAAAGCTGAGTAATGTGAGGAACAATAACATTAAGAAAAAGCCCAACATCCAGGGGACAATGCCAATGATCAGGGGCACTGTAATTGCTATAATTAAAGGCAAATCAAACACTGCAGCAAAAGTAGGCCAGGCATCCACTTGCAATCTTGATGAAAGTGGAAGACAAAAATTAAAACAAACAAAAAAAAGGAGGTAAACAAGTTTCTATAACACTTTAGCAAGAAACTGTTTGGGATTCTGCACGGTGTGGCTCAGTGCACTGGTGCATAATAAGAGGCACCCTCGTCAGTGCAGTGATAGCTCAGACGGTATGCCCACACTGCAGGGTCTCAGCGCAGGCGAAGTTTCATTCCAGTACATACTCAGTGCTTCTTTGTTTAAGTAACAAAAACAAACCTACTTTCCCTGTCTGGGTACAATTCCCTTTAAATCCAGAGCAGAGTAATGGGTTTTCTTCTTCTTCTAATTTATTTTATCTGCAGAAGTCTTGTGTCCCTGAGAAAGTACACATTTCTCTTATTTGTTCTGCAATATTAGGTACATCACAGGTGGTTATTGAAATCATAAACAACAAATAAATCATGGAAAAGGAAGCTGGGGCCACCAGTGGGAACTGGGGGAACAGGCTCTTGTTTTAGAGCATGCTTCTGTGACTTCTCTTTTCAGTGAACAGTTTTGTAAAATGGTTAGATGTGGGGTTTGTCGACAGATTGATGGGCTAAGAATCCCAACTCTACCCCTCTGTACCTAAGTGAACTTGAGCTAGTTCTTTATTTCTGAAGTCTTGATTTCCCTTTCTAAAAAATGTACACAATAATAATGTATCAAATGAGAGAATATGTATAAAGTATACATGGCATGTTGTTGGCATCTAACAAATGGAAACCAGTTTAGTATTTATTCACGTTTCCTAGGTGGGGATGTTACATTTCTCTAGTTATGATGTTTTGCTACCTGTGCAAGCTCAGCTAGGTGTCAGTGTCTGGAGCAGGAAAAGCCCACTCTGCTTGAGACAAGAAAAATCTAAAAAAAAAACTGTATTTACCAGCACCATTGCCACAAGGTACTGGGGAAAAGATAAACGGAGTAGAGTTTTTACCATGCCAGAAAACAACACATCCCAGTTCAAATGCACCCACACACTTCCCAGAGTCTCAGATACAACCATGGCTGGTGTTGAATGCATTGGCCCCTCCACCTGCATGTTTGTGAAGATATTTTGTTGCAAAGTGAGCTCCTCCTGGAGGAGTAAGTCATGTTTTAATAAGTGTCAAATGTCCCTCCTTCCATGTTTAAGGCCACTTTTTTGCTTTGACTTTCTACCTCATCCTAGCAACCTACAATAAAGGGAAAATTTTTTCCTTGGTTGGTGAGGAGGTGAGTTTTGTGTAAAAAGGGGAAAAAATTTTCTCTTCATTGCAAATTACAGGGAGGGGAGGGAACCAACAAGAGGTGCGGGTTCAGACACAGCTCCAGCCGTTGGGGAGCTCTGGAGGCTGAGTTACACACCCCACATGATCACGAGGCCAGATCATGGGCTGTCCTGCTCCCTGCACCAGTCCGTGGTTTGCTAAGATTGCCCTGGGCGGGGGGCCATTCCCAAGCACCCTCAGCTCTGTGCATGGAGGAGAAAGGGGTCCAGTAACCCTCTGTCCTTTCTTTGAGGAGCTACAGGTACTCCCTGTAGAAGCAAAAGAACAAAGAAGCCAGGAGAGGAGTGCCATGCAACCAGGTTGCCAGATGCCACAAGCACAGAGAGGACACATATTCCATGGGATTCATACACACCACCCAACTGCTGCTACGCATACCAGAGTCAAAGTGAGCTGCCTCCTGTGTTACATCTGGCAGCCCTAATGGGATGAATCAGAGGGTTCACGGCATCCGTCTGGGCCCTGACCATGAGTGAACAGTGCCACTGTTCACCTGGAACTGTGCTGTCAGAGGGGTCTGTGGCCCTTCCCGCCTTGCTCTCACCTATTATACATCCTCCGGACCGCAGTCTTCACACACCCCTTTCTTGCTCAAATATGTGTAAGGAAGAGTGCTGAACACTTCTTAAGGCAGCCTGTTTCTTTATGAGCAATTCTGATGACTAGAAAATTCCCTTGCCACTTTCTGTAATGCTAATTAGGAAAAGCAAGTCTAATCCACTGTCCACACAATAGCCTTCCTGAGTTACTTGTGGCTGTTATATTTTGCACTGCTTCAGGCTAGAACCCCCTGGTTTCCGTCCAGCATTGTTACATTACTTTGCTTCTAGGAGGTTCCAGGATGCACACTGCATGTGAACATTTCCACAACCCTCAGGGACAGGGACAGAGACCTTAGCTATCTTGGCCTCAGATGTTTTCCACCATAGAGTGGTGAGTAGGTGCTAAGTAAATATTCTCTATACGTTGAAAGCAGGGCTCCCCTTTATTACGGTGATTCTCAACAGTCACTGGTTTCATGTACAATTTGTATTGAACTACATTGAAGTAAAGAATTAGAGAAAGGAAAGCATCACCTTTTATTGAATTCATGGTGTTTTGTTATAAAGGTGGCTTCTTACCTTTGCCCCCCTATCTTTCTCTCTGGGATGCTTTTGCTCATAAACATAACCTGTTTTCCACAGAACTGTGAAAGATTCTCCTAGATATTCCATTTAAAAATGAATTTTCCCAGTTCTACATGAGGTCCAAACCTATAATTTAGGGATATTGTACCAGAATTAAGTAGGTAAGCTGCTGTTTGTTCTAATCGTTTTGCCGCAAGACACCGAAACCAGTCAATGTACACCAAAGTGACTTCAGAGCACTCAGTTAATTTAATTTAACTTTTCATTCTGAAATAAAGATTCACATAAAATAGTGCAGAGAGGCCCTGTGCATCCTTCACCCTGTTTCCCCCAGTGATTACATTTTATAGAACAAAAGTATAATATCAATACTGAGGGCAAGGGTGTGGTACTTGTACTCAGTACTGGTGGGTGGGTGTGGGGGTCTGGCTCCCACTAGGGAGCTAATGTGAAGTGGGGCTGGGTTTTCCTGTGGGGTTTGGCTAGAGTTTTTCTTGAAAATTCTTTGTCTTCCTAGGCTACTCCTTTCTTGGCCCTCAAAGGAATTTTTCATGTCTCCACCCATTGGCATTTCTGGCTTCTCCATATATGAGGAAAAAAGAAAGTCAAAATAACTCAACACTCTGCCATTCTGTGGTCCCGAGGCCCCCACCTGAGACTTATGTCTGTTCTATACGTAATGTCCGGGGATGGAATTTTAGCTGTTCTCAGTGGGATGAATACATAGAAATGTGCCTACGACATCCTGTCCTGAAAAGAGAAGTCTCCCAGACTGGCTTTTCTATACTTAAGTACTTCATTTCTTCAAAAGGCAAATCTTTTCTTTCTTTTTTTTTTTTTACATGCACTGCATCTAATTCAGTGCAATACCAAACAAAGCTGTAAAAAATAAAGCACTTTTTAAATAACAAGGCATTAACTATTATAGCAAAAAATAGCCTTATTATTTAAATAAAGAGAAAAGGTGATAAGGCTCTCCCTGGTGAAACACAGGGCCTGTAGCACACATCTCGGACTGCAACTCCTCCTCTAGCTTCTCTGACATTAATATTTAATCTAAATCTAATAAGCATCAAGGATATTTCTCTCAATGGAACTAAGAGGATAAACACAGGAAGACCTATTGAAATGGGAAGGTTCTAGCCAGGCTCACTTGTGTTGTCATGGTAACAGCAGAAGGAAGGTGCAAAGTGCTTACAAATGCCTTGAATCTTTTATAAACGCAGTCCATGGGGCCGGCTTCTCATTCTTCTCCTCCCTCCCGCCACCTGGAGTCCCTGCACAGATACCTTCAATAAGTAAGACCAGGACAGTGGGCGCACAGCAGCCTATCCCAGGAATCATTTCTACCAAGTAGTGGTGATTCCTATAAGTTCCTTGGAAACAAATATCCCTTCAATTCATAGAGTAACTGAAAAATAAATGATTCTTAAGTGTAATAACTGATTCAAATGCGGATCAATGAATGACCAAGTCTTAGAGGAATGGTGGCTGGGAAACAGGTATTTGGACAGCGCCAGAGTCCCTGCAGAGAGGACGTGCTGACCGCAGAAGGACCATATGGGGTCTTCACGACGGAGAAGCTGCTGGTCGCCACCTGGGACAGTCGGGTGTTATTAGCTTCCTGATGAGTGTGAAGCACACAACATCACTTATGAAGCATTCTTGCCAAAAGTTTACCCTGAATCTGGGGGGAAAAGAAGAATCTACACCTAATTTTCAGTTCACAGGAAAATTTACGTTAAATGTTGAACAAGGAAAAATAATCTATAAATCCAGATTGGTGGACATAGTCCAAGGTAATTTGCCCAGACGTCTCAAAAATAAAAATCAAGAGGGGAAAAGGAACATGGACTTTCTAGTTTAAAAGCCACTAGAGGCTCATAAAAATGCCATGTAGTGAGTAAACTTTGAATGGATGCTGACTGGAGACAACACTCTCTAAAAGACATTTCGGGGACAATAAGTCAAACAAAATAGTGCAGAAGTGAGATAATATTCAAGAATTGTCATTAATTTCCTTGGGTATGATAATGGTATAGTAGTTAGGTCAAAGAATATCCTTATTTTTAGGACATACATGCTAAAATATTTGAAGTTGAAGAGATATATCTTACATTCAAATGGTTTACATATAAAATAAGTAAAAAATAATTGCTAATACCGCTTGGAGCAGGTATTCAAAAACTTCAAAAAGTGTGAGACTTTTTACCAATACTTCAACAGTAATGAAATGGAGGCTCAACAAACATGGGTTAAGTGACTTGCCCAACATCCCCCTGCAGTTAGTGATGGAGGCGACCCTTGCATGCGGACCTTGGATGCTTGCCATTCCTAGCCTCAGGTTCCTGCTCCTGATGAAATAATTTTTTAAATATGTACTTTTCTCATTTGAGATCTTCTAAAAGATATTCTGGCCATAACAATTAATGTTTCAAAAACATATCCCTTCAGTGTTCCCAAAGACTATATTTCTGTACATTTTGTTTCATTATAAGAATCACACACTTAGGTTAATGATGCTCTTTGCCACAAAGTGATATTGAAATTAAGTTTCAAAAATTAGTCATCATTTTTTCATGTCTTACTGTTGGGACTCCCTGTTGGTACAACCATCTGAAGCTTGAAGAGCAACTTAGCACCAAGTAATAAGGTTGCCCAGAATACACTGAATTCATTTCTCAAGTAATTCTTCTAAGTCATAGTGAAAAACCAGTAGATTCCACAATTTACCCATTAAAGATATAGATAAATAAATTGTGGTATATACACACAACAAAATGAATTACTAGATTTAATTGTATAACAGATAAATCTCAAAAACATAAAGTTACATTTAAAAAGTCAAGCATCAGAACACAATTTACAGTATGAAATCACTTGTAAAATATAAAATCATTATACTTCACTATGGATTATTTATAGATATATGTCTATCTATTTATATCTATATTAAAAAGTATAAATACACAAAAATGCATGGTAGTGAATACCTCTGGAAAAGAAGGGAGGAATTAGAGAGGAGTTGCAAATATATCTGTAAGGGGATTTTTGTTAGATCTGAATAAATCATGTCAAAATGTTAACAACTGTGCATTGTGGGTGGTAGGTACATAAGTTTCTTACATTATTCTGTTAACTTTTGTTTTTGCTTTTGTTCTGTTTTCCTAATTTTATTTATTTTTTAATTGAAGTATAGTTGATATACAGTACTCTATTGGCTTTGAATTTAAAACATAGTGAGTCAATGATTATATGCATTATGAAATGCTCACCACAATAAATGCAGTCACCATCTGTCACCATACAAAGATATTACAATATTACCGACTATATTCCTTCTGTTGTATTTTTTGTTTTCTTTTCGTCATGTTTATTTGAAAAGAAAGGACCCCGTGATGCTGCTTCCCCGGGTGGTGTTCTCCGGAGCACTCCTCCTGGAGTCCTTGCTCCTGCAGAGCCTGTTGCGGGGCCTCTCATGGCTCTTCCCGCAGGGGTGGGATGTGCGGGGACTTTTCCCACCTTTACTAGCCCAGGGCACTATGATGTTTTGCCAAATTCCTGCTTACATCTTTAATAATTAGTCTTTGGGTTAAATTATTCTAAAACCGCCCAGTCTTGGACAAACAATTTCACATGAATATTTATTCTTTTTCCTAAATATTCTAGTCAGAGCAATTTCATAAGAGACATGAGTGACATGAAAGTATTGGAAAGTTATGTCACAAAATAATCACTATTTACAGGTGATATGATTATATGTGGAGTTAAAGAGAAATCAGTTACAACAATGAAAGAAGTCAGACAGTTCACTAAGTGGATTTATTAGGAAGTTACATATAGAATTAATAATTATGCACAAGCACAACCACTAAAAGTTACTGGAGAGAAGGAAGGATGAACAGGCAGGACACAGAGGATTTTTTAGGGCAGTGAAACTCCTCTGTGTAACTCAATAGTGGTGGACACATGCCGTCATACATTTGTCTAAACCCATAGACGCGTGAATGTAGATCATCAACTGTAACGCATGCCCCGCTGGGGCAGGACGCGGGTGGTAGGGGAGGCCGTGCATGTGTGGAGGCAGGAGGATATATGAAAAATCTCTGTACCGGCCTTTCACTTTTGCTTTGAACTTAAAATTGCTCCAAAAAAAGTTGTCTATTAAAAATATTTTAAACATAAAGAAACTTGTTAGGGAAAAATTACACAAACTCTCCAGTATTATTTCATGCACTTTCTTGAAGCAGTTGGGGGGAAAACATTATATTATTCTTCTGTAAGTGAAGATATTTTATTTCAAACATCAAAGAAAGAGCAAATGGAAGAACACGTAGAAATGAGGATTTAACTAACAAGAATCATAGAAGACCTCACTCATAATTTTAGAAAAGCAATCAGACGAAAATGAGAGTTTCTAGTTCCTCCCGAAGTGGAGTAAACTGTGTGGCCTCTCTCTCCCCAGAGTCACAACTAAAATCTCTAAACAAAATACAGTAAGTAACTACCTAAGGACTCTGGCAATTACATAAACAACAGCAGGGGTATTCGGGGAAGGAGCTAAAATGTGGGCAGCAGCCCATGTGGGGACGAGGTCCCCGTATTGTTTTCTTCTCATGGCTTTGAAATCTGGGTGGGTTCCTGTTATGGAGTCAGATGTCAGCTAAGGAGGCCAAAACTCTGATTCAAATAAAAAATACCTTTTTGTCCAGAGGAACCATGAAAATCATCCTTTATGGTCTGAATCTGGTAGAAGTAGCCCCCATATGTTACGTGTGGGTATCTGAGTCTGTGTATGTGTATGTCTGTATATCTATGTGTGTGTGTGTCTGTGTGTCTGAGTGTCCATACATCTGTGTTTGTGTCCATGTGTGTGCTAGTATATAGTATCTGTGCATGTGCCTGTGTGTGTCTCACTCTGTGTGTCTGTGTCTGTGTGCCTATGCATGTGTATCTGTCTGTGTGTCTGTGTGTGACTCTGCGTGTGTATGTTTGTGTGTGTTTGTGTGTGTGTTTATTAATTTTTTTTCTTCTGTAGCTTTGTCCCAAGAGCAGGCACCAACTATGGAGTTGTCACTGTAGCCATGGTAAAAGCATCTAAAAGTTTTTAGCCAAAGGAACCAGAAAAGGCATCTTTACAGACCAGAGGAGGAAATCGTACAGAGAGGACAGCTGCAGAAAGGGATGCCTTAATTCTGTGTCAGAGTCCACACATCCCTAAGTTCATCCCTGAGCTACAGATATCTAGGACAGACCCAAAGCAGTATAGCAAAGGCTTGGGAAAGAAACTAAGACTTAAATCATCGCCTAAATCTTAAATTAACTCCTTAGTGACAAGCGTGCTGAATGGACCCAAAGTTGTGGGACAGACAGCTTGAAACTAGTCTAAGATTGAGACGAGCACTCACTGTAAGAAAACACAGAACCTAGCATCTGATTCTGTCTGTGTTGATGGGCTGCTAGAATGAAAATATTAATATTTTTCAGGGGATTTGAACAGGACTGACAGTCTATGCAACATAATATTCAAAAACTTTAAAGACAGCAAATGTAACTTTGTTAATGATGTAAAGATACAATTAAAATAGATGAAAAGTCTGAATGCCTTATAGTTTTCAAAGTACAGTTCTTTCACCTCCGTGGTTAGGTTTATTCCTAGGTAATTTATTCTTTCTGATGCAATTGTAAATGGACTTGTTTTCCTGGTTTCTCTTTCTGCTACTTCATTTTTAGTATACAAGAATGTAGCAGATTTCTGTGTATTAATTTTGCATCCTGAAAGTTTGCTGAATTCAATTATTAGTTCTAATAGTTTTTGCTGGAGTCTTTAGGGTTTTCTATGTATAATACCACATCATCTGCAAATAGTGACAGTTTAACTTCTTCCTTATTAATTTGGAATAGCCAAGATACGGAAGCAACCTAAGTGTCCATCAGCAGATGAATGGATAAAGAAGATGTGGTACATATACACAATGGAATACTATTCAGCCATAAGAAGAAAACAACTCCTACCATTTGCAACAACATGGATGGAGCTAGAGGGTATTATGCTCAGTGAAATAAGCCAGGCGGAGAGATACAAGTACCAAATGATTTCACTCATTTGTGGAATATGAAAATAATCAAAACAGAAGGAAAAACAAAGCAGTAGACTCATAGACAGTGAGAAGTACTTAGTGGTTACCAAAGGGACGGGTGAGGAGTGGGAGGGAGGGTGAGGGGGGTAAAGGGGCACAATAATTCACAATCACAATATAAGATGGTCACAGGGATGGTAGTACACCATGGAGAATAAAGTCAGTGATTTTATAACATCCTTCTATGTTGATAGATAGTAACTGCACTAAAGGGGGTGAGGATATAATAATACGGGAACTGCTGAACCACTGTGTTGTACATTTGAAACCAATGTGAGATTGTGTATCAATGGTAGGTCAATAAAAATAATAAATAAATAAATGGAAAGCAGTTTTCAGCAGAGAAAGAAAAACCTAAAAAAGAAACAAACTATAGGAACTTAAAAATATGATATTTGTAATAAAAATTCACTGGATGGGCTTGAGAGAAGAATTGGGATGACTGAAAGAAGAGCCAAGGAATTTGAAGATTAGTCGAATAAATGATCAATCTGAGGAAAAAAGAGAAGTCAAAAAAATAAATAGAACTTTGGGAAAGTGCAATTTATGTGGGAAAATGTTAGTGATACATTCGTCTAACATTCACCTCACTGGAGTCCCAGCAAGAGAAAAGAAAGAAACTGGTGAAGAAAAAAAAATTGGATCAAGAATGTCCAAAACTCCCCCAAACTGGTGAAATTCATAAATTTATAGATTCAAGAAGCTCAGTGAACATCAAAGGAGATGACATAAAGAAAAGCATGCCCAGACACATAATAAATTTCTTCAAAGCAAATATACAGAAAAAAAAATCATGTAAATAACTAAAGAAAAAAGGAGACACTCAGGGGACCAATGATGTGACTTAGTATAGATTTCTCATAAGAAAATGTGGAAACTTTATTCACACCAGCCAAGACACAGAAACACCCTAAGTATCTGTTGATGGATGAAAACATGTACACATACATCTGCATTACAATAGAATATTATCCAGCCATATAAAAGGAAATTCTGCCATTTGTGACCATGTGGATAGACCTTGAGGACATTATGTTAAGTGAAATGAGTCAGACAGAGAAAGACAAATATATGATCTCACTTATGTAGATTTTTTTTTAGAAATGCAGAGAAACAGAGGGGGTTGATTGGTGGCTGCCAAGGGGATGAAGGAAATGGGTGAAGGCGATAAAAGGGCACAAATATCAAGTTACAAGATGATTAAGTTCTGGGGATGTAATGACCAGCATGGTGACTATGGTTAACTGTATTGTATATTTGAAAGTTACTAAGAGAATAGATCTTAAAACTCACCACACACACACACACACAAGAGATAAGTATGTGAGGTAGTCGATTTGTTAGTTAACCTTACTGCGGTGATCATTTCACCATACATGTGTGTATATATATACATGTTGTACATCTTAAAATTGTACAATGCTATATGTCCATTATATCACAATGAAGTTGGGGATGGGAGAACAGAAAACATGCCGGACAGAAGACAGTAGAACATGATCTTTAAAGTGATGAAAGGAAAGGACTCTTCACCCAGAGTTCTATATCCAACAAAAATATCCCTCAAGACTGAATGAAAAGTGAATACATTCTCAAAAGAATAAATTAAAAGAACTGGTCACTAGCAGAATTTCTTTAAAGAACGGACTTCACCCTAAACAAAATATCTAAAACCATATAATCCTAGAAGAAAACATTGACAATAAACTCTTGAACATCAGCATCAGTAACTTTTTTCTGGGAATGTCTCCCCAGGCAAGGGAAACAAAAGCAAAGTAAGCAAGTGTGACTACCTCAAACTAAAAAAACTTCTGCACAGCATAGGAAACCAGCAAAATGAAAAGGCAACCTATTGTAAGGGAGAATATACCCAGGGAAAATTTGTAATTCAAGGAATAAAGGAAGACCTTCAGAAATGGTAACTATGGGATAAATAAAACAGACTGACTTTCACATTTAATTTTTTAAAAATATGTAAGTCTATTCAAAGCAAACCTTACAACATTGCATGGTGGTGTTTTCTGCATATGTTGCCCTGTGGAGGAAAACTCTAATGTAAGTGGGGCGAGCATAAATGACAAATACAGTTGTGAGGCTTCTGCTCTCATTTGATGTGAAAATATGAACTTCAAGGAACCTGTGAAAAATTATGTATGCATATTGTAATCCCTAAAGCCGCAATAAAAAAAGACATAAAACTGAAAAATAGATGCAAAGATATAGATAAAGAAAATGATATACTAAAAACTATTGAAATAATCCATGGGCAGGCTTAAAGTTGGAATCATCATACAAAAATGAGAAAAGCTAAACAGAAAACAAATTTTAAAATGAGAGAACAAAATTTAACAATATTAATAATTACATTAAATGTAAATCATCTATGCATTTATTAAAAGAGAAAACAAGCTATTTAGATTTTTAAAAATAAGACTGAATTATACACTACTTATAAGAAACCCACTTTAAATGTAAAAAAGAATAAAGTATGATCTGAAACATCTTTGTATGTTGACAAGTAGTAACTATTCTAGTTGGGGTGAGCATTTATTAATGTATGTAACTGTCAAATCACTATACACTTGAAAACAATATAATATTGTATATCAACTGTACTTCAATTCTAAAAAATCAAAAAAGAAAAAAAGTATATCCAAGTAATATTATAGCAGGAATGTAAGGCTGGTTCAACATTCAGAATGTAATTCACCATATCAACTGAATAAAGAAGAAAAAGTAATGATCATTTTAATAGATGAAAAAAAATCATTCAACAAAATCCAACATCTATTCTTAAAAAAAACATACAGCAAAGTAAGCATAGAAAGGGACTTGTTCAACCTGATAAAGGGCACTTATGAAAAACCTATAGTCAAAAACATAACATACTTAATAGTGAAAGATTACATGCTATTCCCCGAAGATCAGGAACAAGACAAGAAGGTCCACTTACACCACTTACTGTCAGTACAGTGAGGCAAGAAATAAAAAATATATGGATTGGAAAGAATAGAATTAAAGTGTCACTTTTCAGGGATGACATAAATGTCCAAATAGAATATGCCAAGGAATCTGTAAAAAATGAAAATATTAGAATTATTAAGTGAGTTTGGCATTTTCACAGAACACAAGGTCATATACAAGAACCAACTACATGTCTACCTACTAACAATGAACTATTGGAAATTGAAATCCTAAAGGACACTTGCAATAGCACCCAAAACATGAAATAGGTAGCTAACAAAATATGCATGGAATTTGTACGTAAACTACAAAATGCCCATTTATTTAGTAATTGTTGAATAATTAAGTGAGAACCAAAGTAGACAAATAAATGGAGACACAACATATTCATGCACTGGGAGATGTTTCTGAAAATGAATCTATACAGTCAACCCAACCTATACTAATATCCAGTATTATAGTATACCAATATTAAGTGTACATGGAAAGTAAAAGAAACTAGAATATTTAAAACAAATCTGAGAACAAAGAATGTATTTAAATGAAATAAGGATTCTCATGATCTCATGTAAAATCTTGTTGAAAAACTGCATTGATCAAGACAGTGTGGTATTGGTGAAATGATTTAGACATAAAGAGCAAAGAAATATAATGAGTTCAGAAAAATAAACATATGGTCAATTATTTTTGATAGAGGAGAAGAAGTTATACTTCTCAAAAAATGGTGGTTGTCTAGGACTGGGAGAATTGAGAGGAAATGGGAAGTGACTGCTAATGGGCACAAGAGTTTTTAAAATGCAAGATTGATTGTGGTGATGGCCGCACAAATCTCTGAATACATTAAAGACTATTATACACTTTTTAAAAAATGGTCCTGGGCCATTTGGGCAATTATGCAAAACACACACCCACACACACACACACATGCACACACACCCTTCGCCCTTACCTTGCTACTACCTGCTTATGCTGAAATTATGGACTGTAGACCTAATGGTAAAACCTAAACTTCTGAAGCTTCAAGAAGAAAGCAAAGAAAAAGATCTTAGTGACTTTGGGTTAGGCAAAGATTTCTTAGATATAATACCAAAATCATAATCCATTAAAAATAAATTCATGAATTAAAGATCACAAAAATTTTAAAATTTCTGCTTCACAACACACATTGTTAAGTGAATGAAAATACAAACCACAGACTGGGAGGCAGTATTTGCAAAACACATATGACAATGGAGTTTTGTCTAGAATGTGTGAAGAACTGCCGGAACTGAGTAAGAAAACCAATAGCCTAGTAACCAAGGAGCAAAGGGTCTGAATGGCTGTTTTGCCAAAGACACATGGAGGGAGTGTAAGCGCATGAAAAGATGCGCGTCATCACATTAGGGAAACGCAAGTTAGAGCACAATGAAATACCACTACTACGTATGTAATAAAAGGGAATACAGAAACAAATAAATAAATAAATAGCTTGTGAACAGGACAGGGATTTGTGCACTATTTTTAGAGGACAATTTTGTGAAAGCTATTAAAATTTAATGAACACCATCATAGATACAATAATTCTACTTCTGAGAATTAGTTAATTTCCATACATCTAAGCAGAGATGTACAAGGACGGCCACTTAACATGTGTATATGTATGAATGTTTTATATCCATTAAAATAAAAAAAGAATCCACTGTAGCTGTAGCTAAAGAATAGGATAGGGAGGTAGGAGCGGGAAAGGAAACATTTACTTTTTAATTTATACTCTTTTCTCGTGTGATTTCTTTCAAATTTTTACCATATGTTTGTATTTCTTCTATAATTAAAAACCTAAACAACTGAGGTGGATGCAAATTAATAGGCAGTGGAACAGGCAGGATGAGTTGTCAGCATTTGGCAAACTGAAGGATTCCAAGCCAAGTTAAGACACAATTCTGGAGAATTGGCGTCCAGTAAATTGCATCGTACCATCTGTTTTTGGCTCCCCATCGAATGGGATGCAGTGCCTGAAATAGTGTCTCTGTGTAATAAGTGTAATTTCATCACCTAAAGCTATGTTCTTTCTGTCATTGTGTCAGTGTACATAGTCCCTCCCCCGTATTCTGAAGCTGGGTTCTCTACAACGGGTATTATAATGTCATACTTTACTATCCACCCCTATTTCAGTTGTTTATAACTTTTTAAAGGAAAAATAAAAACTTGCTATGTACTCTCTGTTCTGCATTTGTTTGGATACAGTTCTTACTGAAGTGTGCTCAGGCAAGATAACAGATATGGTCCCTGTCCCCCATGCTCTGGGTCCCTACCACATGGCCCCAGTGCAGTGCCTCATGAACTGTTGCCTGGATTATTGCAATAGCCTTAAAAATCGGCCTCTGAAACCCCAATACTCCAGTGCGTCCCTCAAACCTGCCATCTGGATAATACCCAGAGGGAGTTTCTAAAGCACAATTACAGCCATGTTACTCCTGCCTAACCAGCATCCCTGTTCTTCCTGGACCAGATTTTATCTCCCTAGGATGGCTCCAGTTCCACTGTGCATTGTCACACATCCCATAATATATGTCCCAGTCACAGAAAACTTCCAGCCACCACAGGCCCCAAGACAAGGTGTGCACTCCTCTCTCTTTCCCCTCTACCACCCGCTCCAGCTCCCACTGGTGCCTTTCTTGGCTGAACTGTCTGAGCTAAGAGTCCCTCCTACTGGTTTATTTACCACCCTGTGTTCTCATCCAGCCAAGTATGGCGCATGACGCAATTACATGCCTGGCCTGCAGCTACTGCGTAAGCTCCATGGGCAGGTTCCCTACCCGATCTTCCTATCTGCTGTCCGTAATAACACAAGGTCTTGAACAGAGTCAGTGTTCTAAAAATGCTTGTTTAGCTGAATAAGGTGGAGATGATGGTGGAGGAAACATCTCTTGCATGTGGATGTTCAGTTGCGTAGAAGTCATGATGAGGGTCATATAAATCATGTTTCTATCACCAGAGAGGCGGGTAGACTTTGATCAACTAATCTGCTTTCACACACATTTCCCCTTTTGGAACAAGAAGCAAATGCAAACAGGCTGGATATTGGAACTAAATTTTTATTTTTTCAAAAGACAATTCCATGGGTAATTCTCCAGTCAGTGTATAATTCATACCTTTGCAGAGCAGTTGTAAAAAAACTGGCCTAGGATGTTTTCACCTTCCAGTTATTCCTTCTTGCTTTACTTTGTGTCCTTTATCGGTGATGCTTTGTCTTTTTATTAAATGGAATCATAGAAGGTACCAGGTGAAACATGAAATGGCTGGTGTTAGTGAAATCTCAACCAGTCACGGAAGTGCATCAGATGGCGTGGTGAGGACAGGGGGTCGCTTGCTGAGGTGAGCTGTTTGGGGCAGGCAAAAACAGGGATCCGGGTGCAGGTGGGAACAGCAGAGGCCTTGTTTGTTTTAAATAAAAGGAACACCCAAAAGGCTAGAGTGCTGAGGAAGCTGACAGGCCGAGACTGCCCGCCTCTGAGACCAGGCAGCTGTGTCGGAAGAGCAACATGCCCCAGAGGCTGGCACCTCCTGAGCACTGTCTGATGGTGATAACTCTCCTGGCTCGAAAGAGGACTGCGTGGAAAAGTGCAATGAGCAGAAGGAGGTTAGGAGTTTGCTCAAGGAACGTAGCTCACAGTCGCAAGAGCCAGTCTCAAACTCAGCCCTTAGTGGCTCTAAGTCAGTGCGCTGTGTCCTGTACCTGCCCAGTCAGATGACGTCAGAAGCGAGGGGGAGCGGAGAGTGCAGCACACCGTAGACACCACAAGTGTGAGCTGACTGCATGCTGCTGCCTTTCTCTTAGACAGGATTCTTTTCAGAGAGTGCTCCCCTTCATTCTCCTGCCAGGGAATGGGGGTGGGCATGGAGTGCAGGCCCCGCCCCCAACGACCACACTTCCCCACCCCAGCTGTGGGTGACCTTTGCGTGCAGGGGCGCCCAGGATTGCCCTGGTTGACTCAGCATGAAGTCTGCTCTGCTGCAAGGTCCACAGCACACTCTCAGCCTGTCACAGGTGAAGAGCCGAGGCCGACCCCCCGAGGGCCTCGCCCGGGCCGGAGGGCCCAGCGTGCGTGAACAGGCTCCTGCAGCCACCCAAGGGCTGGGATGCTCAGGGCTTCTGCGCTGCCGTTTCTATTTCCATGTTGCTGACCCTGCCCCGTTATCTCATTCAACAGTGGAATGTTCTGTGTTGCTGAGAGGCAACAGGGAAGTAGATGTCAGAGGCCATCTTTTCATTGATTTACTGAATGTTGTGAAAATTCATCTTACTTAACATGAAATATTTCTGTCTTCTTAAAATAAAGAGATTGCATTACTAGGATCCCATGGACACTGGTGGATTTTCTCCATAACGATTTATAAAATGATATAAATAACCTGCGATAGATGCTCTGTGCAATGTGGTTCAGTTACCTGGAGTGAAGAGCAGAGTTTCCAAACCTGTGTGTTGCAGCCCATCTTCATTTAGGTTCAGGGCAGCTGTCAGCAGCAGGTGTTGGCCGCTGCCATACTGCCAGTGTTTCTTAACAGCAGTTCCGGCATTTACAAGGCCTCCTCTGTTGTTGTTTTTTTTTATTAAGGTATCACTGATATACACTCTCATGAAGGTTTCACAAGAACAACAATGTGGTTACTACATTCACCCTTATTATCATCACTCAACATGTTTTTTAGATTAATTCATGTGGTTGCAAATACCAGTTCCTCTTACTCTACTGGTACAGAGTAGAGTTGACTCTTGAATAACACAGGGATTAGACATGCCAATTCCCTCACAGTCAAAAATCTGCTTATAACCTTTTTTTTTTTTCAGAGGGCATCTCATATTTATTGATCAAATGGTTGTTAACAACAATAAAATTCTGTATAGGGAACTCAATGCACAATCATTAATCCACCCCAAGCCTAATTCTCAACAGTCTCCAATCTTCTGAAGCATAACGAACAAGTTCTTACATGGTGAACAAGTTCTTACTAGGCCTCCTCTGTTTTACATGCATAGTTTGTATTTAATGGTCACTGGAGTTTGGTAGAGTAGATTTAAGGTGCCCCTGTTAAGAACGCAGAAAGAGAGGTGCTGGGTGAGCATGCAGTCTGTGAACAGACAGGAGACACAAGGGACGTCACAGGCAGTGGAGGGAGGGCCATGCTGGGTCCCTGATCTTGTTGAACCACGATGTACCTGCCACCCCAGAAAGTCAGCCTCAGTATGTCATGTACCTTGTGTGTTTACTTATACAGAATGGAAGAAAAAAGACGTAAAACACATTATTACTAACTAAAATCAAAACGCCATAATGAGCAAGCATATTACAGCTACATTGGCCATCTCAGACTGCTGAGCAGGAGAGGTGACTCCAATGTTTATTGCCTGCATTGGCTGTCACTGTCTCTAGTCATCGCTGTAATTGTATATCCGCACAAAGAGCTTGTGTGCATTGTGGGCGTCTGTCTGCAGGAAAAGCGGTGCATGTTGGAAGTGCAGCTCCTGACGTGGGGTTTCTCTGAGCTCTCTCCTCATGCAGATGGACCAATTAACATGATTCAGCCCAACCTGGAGCAGAGCTGACACCCCCTGACTCATTTTTCTCCTCTCCCATTCTGCTGCTGAAAAGGTAAATACGCTGGCCACAGCATGGTCTTCAAAGATGGTGTATTATCTGACTTATCTTCTATTCCTTATTCCCTGAAACTAAGCAAGGTATGACCACACAGAAGAGGGACCAACACATGGCAGCAGGTCGGCCCTGAGATCCCCAGAGGATGAGTCTAGGAGGAAGGACCTGCCCTCCTTCCCCAAGACCAGCCATCCTGAATAAAGGGAGGATGGATGGTTAGGGGACTGTGGGAGGTGGGAGGCGCTAGGCTCCATGCAGGAGTTGCCTTGTCATCCTCCAGAAAAAAAAGGGTGTGGATTGACTTAATGGGGACTCGGAGTGGTCAGGGTTGGCTCTCCTCTCTCCAGCTGGCTGACAGAGGGAATCGTCTTCATGGCTTTCTGCCAAAGTGCTGTGCCTTACCTTAGAGGTAAGTTTTGTTATGACCTGATCATGTGTCAACAGATCCCTAGTTTTTTGAACAGGATGAAGGCAACAAGGTTTAGGCATGACCAAAAAAATAATGGTTTGGAGGTAACAGCTGTCGGGAACCTGGGTATTAATCAAACACATGACATTGTGTTGCCTACCTCCCCACCAACCCCACCTCCAACAGCTTGAAAGGCTTGAGGTGGCAGTTACATTTTTCTACCGCATGGACTGCACAATATCAGGAAAACAACATCCTGACTTGGGAGGCATGTGTCAGGAAGGAGATGGGCTTCCTGGAGAACCATGGAGATGACAACCAGCTTTGATAAGCTTGGGAGCAGAGTGGGGAACTGTACAATGTTCAGTTCACATGGGTTTTCAAACATGATTTGAACTTCATGATTTAAAATTCAGACTATGCCACATACAAGTCTGGTTTTTTTTTATCACAATGGGAAGATCTAATTACACTGTTCCATCTTCCCTCGAGGCAATCATGGGGCAGAGAGGCAAAGAGCTGCCGTTTTAGACCAGGTGTGGCCTCCCAGATGGACTCAGCCTCTCTCTGGCCTGCATCTCCCCAGAAGCTAAGGCTGCCAATCAGTTATCCGTCACCCTCAGGCAAATTCTGACACTTTTCTTCATGCCCTCGAGTCCATCAAAAGCAGCACAATTAAACATATACACGTGTAAATGAAGAATATTTCTGTATGCTTAATTCAAAGAAAAGGCCCACTTCACTCCTTTATTTTACTTGCCTGGATTCTGTTTGGTCTTTAAGCCATTTTGCATAAGAAATGACTGAAGGATCTAGGAGTGATTAGCCCAGAAGAGAGAAAGTGACACTGGTGCTTTATAAGGGTAAATTCCAATGTGTGTAAGATTGTCACAAGGGAAAAATAATGGCTTGACCTACAAGGTCTCATGAAGTCAATTAGGCAAAAGGTTTCCACTCAGTGCGAAGAAGTCATTACTGTGAGAATTTTCCAGATATGGCACAGTTGTCTGGAGATTGCAGTGAGCCCCAGTTCCTGGTGCTATTGAGACATATGAGGGCGCCCCTTGGCACAAAGACCAGGATGCAGATGGAACCACTGGCTGTGCAGTACTACCTGGCTGGAGATGCTCACCTGGGTCAGTGTAGTCTGGGCACCTTGCCGATGGGCTTCAAGGACTCATGAGTCCTGTGGCACTGTCTGCAAATGTGGAAACAGGATTCTTCAAGGAGGAAAGGATATAAAAATGGACCCTACAACTAACTCACTGAGAGTCTCAACCTCGTCCACACCCAATCAGCTCCTGATATTTCCTGTCATAATAAGGGCTTTCATAGCATCTCATAAAGTTTCAAACATCACTTCTCTGCAAAATGTCATTGTGGCCATACAGCCCATCCTAGAGCTTTGTACTAGCTCAGTCATGCCAAGGGTGAAAGGGGTCTGTGTTGCCATAGAGAGTTTACCTGTGCTAGTTTCACAGGGCCCTTAAGACACGTGATGGCAACAAGAACAGTGTTTCCTAGGTGCCTGGCATCCGTGGAGCTTTATTTGGGCACAAGGAATTGGAGTAGCAAAAATTTTTGGATAGATCTGAAAACCATGTGACTTGATAAATAGATTGGTGTCTTTCCATTGGAAATCAATCCCATGCAATTATTGCATCCTTATTCAAGTGGAGTTTTTGCCCTATCTATTCTCTTAAAACCCAGACATTAAACACACTCTTAGTGATGATGAAATGGGTCTTCTAACAGTGGTAGACTACATAACATGTTACTCTATCCCCTGTGAGCAACCAGAAAAACCAGACTAACTGTGTGATTTTAAATTTGGATTTGAGATATGGAAAGTAAAGAAGAGAATGGAAAATAAAACCCAGTTCCTATGGAAGAACACAACCTAGAGAAGCACACCCAGAATTTGGGCAGCCTCCTCCCTGGAAGCATCTGCCCATTTCAGAAGAACCAGAAAAAAGAGAAGGGCAGCAGCAATCTATGCTTAGGAGAGTCAATACTGGCGTCTTGAGCCCAGTAAGGTAACCCTTAGAGGGTTTAGTTTAGAACCCCAAAGAATAATGCCCTAGGACTACTAACACAGAGCAGTAACATTATAAGATTGGAATTATAGCATATGGGAAGTAAAAAAATATGACAATAGCACAAAGGGTGGGGTAAGGAGAGGTAAATAAAATTAAACCACTATTAATGAAGTGGGAAGTCGCACAGATTGACCGTAAATAGAATTTGTAAGTTAATCATACATAGTTATTATCCCTGGATCAACCACTGTAAAAATAGTAAAAAGAATAATAAAGAAGGCAATTGTATGAAAGAGTTTGGCACCATTTTTGACATTTGTTGACATCTTTTAAGCCTCACTCATATCCCTTTTCCCCTCCATCCCACAAGTGGGCAAGCTGAAGAGGAAGCCTAGCTCTCCCCTCCTATGGCACTGGGAGGAATTCAAGCTATGCCAGCCCCAAGCTTGCACAGGAGAAATTTCTCCTTGACTCCACTCCATAATAACCACAAAAATACCAACCCAGTGCTCTTTTGCTGCCTTAAAGCATTTGTGGACCAGTGTAGGAGCTTGCCCTGCTCTCCCAGAATGCCTCACTATATGACTAATAAACTTGGTCACACCATGTGGTGGGTATGATGTCATCAGTCTCAATATGCAAACCAGAGTTGGGGTGGGGGTCACAACCCATCTCTGTAGAGTGAACTCCAACACCAATGGAAAAAAAAAATAATAATGAAGGTAAAATAGAGATATCTGATACAAAAACAACTGAAGGAGTTTGTTACTGGAATATTTCTCTAAAGGAAACACGAAAGAGTATCTGACAGACAAAAGGAGGTTTTCCCAAAGAGATGATCAGATTAAAAAAGGAATTAAAAAGCAATAAATATTTGGGTAAATTTAAGTGAATATAGACTATATAAAAATAATAGTTTGTAGAATTTTAAGATTTATTTCTTAATATTTCATATTACTAATACATAAATACATAGAACTTAAAATTACATATGCACCTTGTTCAGGATAAATAGTATAAAGAGTTTTAATGTTTTTACACTGACTGAGGAGACAGAAAATTATTGATTAATGTTAGACATTTATAAATCAAGTATTTGTGTTTTAATCCATAGGTTAATACCAAAGGAATTATAAAGGAACATAAAAGTCCTAAGAAAACCGAAAAACTGGGATGATAAAAAAAAAGTACTCTAAGAGGAGGCAAGAAAGAAGAAAACTGAATTTATAATAGAAAAATATTAAACAAGTAATAAAATAGTTCTGAATGTAAATCTATTTTTAATTGACTAAATACTTCCATCAAACATTAAAGATTTTCAGACTAGGAAAAAAATGAACTGTACTAGTTGCAAGAGATTTTACCTAACATGTAAAAGTACAGAAAGATTGAAAGTAAAGAAAAATCACCTAAGGTCCAATTTTATATCAGGAAGACATATCAATTCTAGATTTAACCTTGTAGTTTAAAATTGAATAAAGAAAAAATTAAACAGAATTACAAGAAAAAAAATCAAATCCACATGCCACTCTAACATAAAACAATCACATTAAAACAAAACCACCAGTAGTAAGAATATAAAAGATTTGACCAACAATATTACTGAATGTGGTTTAAGTAACGCAGATGGAACACTGCATTCAGTAACTACAGATTGCACAAGCTTTCCATGCACTCACAGAATAGTTAACAAAACTGACCACACACTGTGCTATAAAGCAGAGCTCTACTAATTTCATAAATTGAAATAATATAGAATAAATTTTTTTTACCACAATGCAATTGAGCTAAAAACCAATTCCATATGCAACTAGAAAATCCGCATATGGAAGATAAAAACACCCTCCCAAAAATATCTGGGTCAAAGAAGAAACCCCAACAGAATCTAGAAAACAATTTGAAATGAATCTTAAGAATAAAATGATATATCAAAACATGTGAGACATACAAGAAAATTTATAGAAAAAAAAGAAAGACTAAAAATTAATGAGCATATCACAAAAGTTTAAAAAGAACAACATACTTAGACCCCCAAAAAAGAAGGATGGGAATAATAAATGCATATGCAGAAATCTTTGAAATAGAAAACAAGTGTACAATAGAACAACCCAAAGTTTAATTCTTGTAAAGATTAAAAAATTTATAAATCCCATGTGCAACTGATACAGAAAAACATATAGCAGGACGTATAGAAAATAAATCATCACACTTGCATCCTGCTATTCTGTCAGAGAGGTTCCACATTTGGGGAACCAGAAAGCCTCCCTGTGCTACTGAGCCAGGCCCAAGCTCCATGGAGAGAAGCTCCTTTATTTGGGACCCTGCCCCATGTCTCTCTTCATCTGGCTGTTATGGCTGTTAACTTGTATACTTCATGGTATCCTTTATTAAACTGTGGGAGACATTTACAAGGATGCAGCCTTGAGAGAGTGATGTGGAGTTGAGACCATCTGAACTGAATATCTGACTGAACCCAGGTTCAAAGTGGTGAAGTGGAAAGAAATTTAGAATAAAAATGAAGCAGCCCAGGTCAAGTTTCAGCTATGCCAATAACCAGCTGAATGATATACAACAGTGGTTCTGCAGTTACCCACATTATTAAATCCTCACCCCCTCTACTGCGGTTACTGTCTATCTACATGGAAAGATGTTGTGGAGTCACTGACTATATTCTCCACACTGTCCGGCCATCCCTGTGACCAACTCCTATTGTGACTGTGAATTATGGTGCCTCTTCATCCCCCTCACTATCTCCGCCCACCCATCCCATCCCCTTGGTAGCCACAAGTCACTTCTTGGTGTCTGTGGGTTTGCTGCTGTTTTGTTCCTTCTATTTTGCTTTTTTTTGTGTCCCACGGATGGGTGAAATTATATGGTATTTGTCACTGAGCATAACATAACACCTCCTACCTGGACTCCAGAACCTACTGGGTATTAATGAGCACCTAGGCAACAGAACCTAACACGCCTGGGCTAGAAGTAGGTCTCAACCACAGACCCATCAGAAGCTGCAGCACTGTGGAAGGAGAGGAGGGAAGGATCCGACTAAGGCGCATCCTGACACCCAGCTGAAGCAGAGACTGAAAAAAACTAAATTCCAGTTACACTGTGTTGTGAGAAGCAGATAGTTTTTCACTTGTTCACCAAGATGGAAAATTCAGGTCCCACAATGAAGACAATTCTGTGGACCAGCAGAAAACTCAGATGGGCCAACTGGTTTGGGAGGAAGATTTTTATGAGTTGTAAGTAACCTGAGTGAAGAAGATTACAGACTTCTGAGGGATAACAATTTGCTAGGCACTCCAGGGGAAAGTACGGAAGAATAACTGCTGAAAGATTTCAGTCCGTGAAAGAAAACCCACCGCAGCACTCAGGTGAAAGCAAAGTCACAGAGTCTCCCAATGATGAGAACAGTGATGACTCTTTCCTCGAATGGCTTCTCTCTCCAGAACAAACTCAAAATGTGAGAAGTGGGCACAGAGAAAACCAGCCTTGGGGAGGAGCAAGCCAGAGTATTCCCACTAGGAACAATTTTGTACCCAATTTACAAATAATTGTAACAAATAACATTAATGATGGGAGCCCAAATCAAGAGAATGAATATAGACTACTTTGCACAAGATTTTCCCAAGAAATTTTGGAAAACAGCCCATGGCAAATGGAAACTCCATGATCTGAATCATCATTTCCAAGACCATCTCAATCAGAAGAAAGCACAAATGAAGCATTCGTGCAAGTTCCACATACCAGAGGTCAGTGAAGAAGAAGCAGCAGGAGCCCAGACCATTGGAGAACCAGAGCAAGAACTGAAAGTATGTCAAATGCAAATTCACTGAGAGAACTTTTTGGAAGACATCATGACAGTGTATTATCTCAGACTTCTGAGCAGCCTCTGGTAAATGAGCCTGAGAGTCCTCAAGATGAAGAAACACCAAGACAACAAATACCTAATTTTGAGTTGCCAAATAGGGGTCTTTTAGACAGCATAGCTTATAGAGCTCAGTTAACATCTGAGATATCGAATGTAACCTTAGAAAATGAAGAAGGAAGGAGAGTGATTAAAGATGGCAGAGTGAGAGGAGAGACAGAGGCTTCCTCCTAAAACTGAATACAATTAGAAAATATAGTTGGTGCAACTAATCCTGAGAGAGCAACAGGAAAGAGGATGGCACCAGACTGCGTATACTGAGAAAAGAGCAGACCTCACGGAACAGGGTAATGTACTAAAGCTGTGGCTCAGCGGGACCCAAGTCCCCCCACCCCAGCTCACCGGCGGGAGGAAGATAAACAGAAAAGGGAGGGAGGGGAAGGCCTGGGACTCATGAATACCTAGCTCTGGAGATCTGCGCTGGGAGCACAAACCTACATTTCATGGTGCTTTCATGATACTCGCATGACTACAAGGTTGGAAAGTTAATACAGCAGAGTTCCTGGGGAGACTGGGATTCCAGCTGCTTGCGGAAAGCAGGGATCCATATCTGGCTGCTCTGGGACAGAAGCGTATACCTGTGTGCTCGGCCCACTGGTTCAGGCAGTGGAGACAGGCACAGCAGCCGGAAAGCGGGGAACAGCTCTTTCCTCCCCCCAGGCACCAATACCACTCCCCTGAGACCCCCGACATTGTTTCAGGGGCTGAGAAGCTCCAGAATAGAGCTTCTGGACACTAGAGGGCGCCATATAAAAAATATGCAATGCCAAAGGAACCTGGTCCAGCGTAAAATTAATATAACTCTGGAGAAAGATTTAAATGACATGGACCTTATGACTCTTCCTGAAAGGGAGTTCAAAATAAAAATCATTAACATGCTAATGGAGGTACACAAAGATATCCAAGAACTCAGGAATGAATTCCGGTCAGAGATCCAATCGCTGAAGAGCACGATGGAGGGTATTAAAAGCAGGTTGGATACAGTGGAGGAGACGATAAATGAAATAGAAACTAGAGAAGAGGAATACAAAGAAGCTGAGACACAGAGAGACAAAAGGATCTCTAAGAATGAAAGAATATTGAGATAAATGTGTAACCAATCCAAATGGAACAATATTCACATTATAGGGGTACCAGAAGAAGGAGAGAGAGAGAAAGGGATAGAAAGTGTCTTTGAGGAGGTAGTTGCTGAAAACTTCCCCAATCTGGGGAAGGAGATACTCTGTGAGGCCATGGAGGTGCACAGATGTCCCAACACAAGGGACACAAGGAAGACAACACCAAGACACATAATAATAAAATTGGCAAAGATCAAGTATAAGGACAGCCTATTAAAAGCAACCAGAGAAAGAAATAAGATCACATACAAAGGAAAGCCCATCAGGCTAACATCAGACTTCTCAGCAGAAACCTTACAGGTCAGAAGGGAGTGGCATGATGTATTTAATGCAATGAAGCAGAAGGGTCTGGAACCAAGATTACTTTATCTGGCAAGATTATCATTTAAATTTGAAGGAGGGATTAAACAATTTCCAGATGAGCAAAAGCTGAGAGAATTTGCCTCCCACAAACCATCTCTACAGTCTATTTTGGAGGGACTTCTATAGATGGAAGTGTTCCTAAGGTTTAATAGCTGTCACCAGAGGAAATAAAACCACAGTAAAGAAAGTAGAACAGCTAATTACTGAGCAAAAGCAAAATTAAATAAACTATCCCCAAAGTCAATCAAGGGATAGACAAAGAATACAGAATATGATACCTAATATATAAAGAATGGAGGAGGAAGAAAAAGGAGAAGAAAAAGAAAAGAACCTTTAGATTGTGTTTGTAACAGCATCTTAAGTGAGTTAAGTTAGACTCTTGCATAGTAAGGAAATTAACCTTGAACCTTTGGTAACCACAAATCTAAAGCCTACAATGACAATAAGTACATACCTATCGATAATCATCGTAAATGTAAATGGACTGAATGCACCAAGCAAAAGACATAGAGTCACTGAATGGATAAAAAAAACAAGACCCATTATATGCTGCCTGGAAGAGACTCACTTTAAACCCAAAGACATACACAGACTAAAAGTGAAGGGATGGAAAAAGAAATTTCAGCAATTAACAGAGAGAAAAAAGCAGGAGTTGCAATACTTGTATCAGACAAAATAGACTTCAAAACACAGAAAGTAACAAGAGACAAAGAAGAACATTACATAATGATAAAGGGATCACTCCAACAAGAAGCTATAACTATTATAAATATCTATGATCCCAACACAGGAGCACCCACATATGTGAAACAACTACTAACAGAATTAAAAGGGGAAATAGAACTCAATGCATTCATTCTAGGAGACTTCAACACTCCACGCACTCTGAAGGACAGATCAACCAGACACAAGATAAGTAAGGAGACAGAGGCACTGAACAACACAGTAGAACATATGGACCTAACAGACATCTACAGAACTCTACACCGAAAAGCAACAGAATACACATTCTTCTCAAGTGCACATGGAACATTTTCAAGAATAGATCATATACTAGGCCACAAAAAGAGCTTCAGTAAATTCAAAAATATTGAAATTGTGCCAACCAGTTTCTCAGATCACAAAGCTATGAAACTAGAAATATATTATGCAAAGAAAATGAAAAATCCCACAAACACATGGAGGCTTCACAACATGATCCTAAATAACCAATGGATCAATGACCAAATAAAAACAGAGATCAAGCAATATATGGAGACAAATGACAACAATAATTCAACACTGCAATATCTGTGGGACGCAGCCAAGGCTGTGCTGAGAGGAAAGTATATTGCAAGACAGGCCTACCTCAGGAAAGCAGAACAATCCCATATAAGCAGTCTAAACTCACAATTAATGAAACTAGAAAAAGAACAACAAATGAGGCCCAAAGTCAGTAGAAGGAGGGACATAATAAAGATTAGAGCAGAAATAAATAAAATTGAGAAGAATAAAACAATAGAAAGAATCAATGAAACCAAGAGCTGGTTCTTTGAGAAAATAAACAAAACAGATTAACCCCTATCCAGACTTATCAAGAAAAAAAGAGAGTCTACACACATAAACAGAATCAGAAATGAGAAAGGGAAAGTCCCTATGGGTACCACAGAAATACAAAGAATTATTAGAGAATACTATGAAAAATTATATGCTAACAAACTGGATAACCTAGAAAAAATGGACAACTTTCTAGAAAAATACAACCTTCCAAGGCTGACCAAGGAAGAAACAGAAAATCTGAACAGACCAATTACCAACAATGAAATTGAACTGGTAATCAAAAACCTATCTAAGAACAAAACCCCTGGCCCAGATGTCTTCACCACTGAATTTTATCATACATTTAGTGAAGACCTAATACCCATTCTCTTCAAAGTTTTCCAAAAAATAGGGAATACTTCCAAACTCATTCTATGAGGCCAGCATCACTCTAATCCCAAAACCAGGCAAAGATACCACACAAAAAGAAAATTACAGACCAATATCCCTGAGGAACATAGATGCAAAAATACTCAACAAAATATTAGCAAACTGAATTAAAAAATACATCAAAAAGATCATCCATCATGATCAAGTTGGATTTATGCCAGGGATGCAAGGGTGGTACAACATTCGAAAATCCATCAACATTATCTACCACATCAACAAAAAGAAGGACAAAAACCACATAGATGCTGAAACCACATAGATGCACATCCATAGATGCTGAAAAAGCATTTGACAAAATTCAACATCCATTCATGATAAAAACTATCAACAAAATGGGTATAGAGGGAAGTACCTAAACATAATAAAAGCCATATATGACAAACCCACAACTAACATTATACTTAACAGCGAGAAGCTGAAAGCTTTTCCTTTAAGATCAGGAACAAGACAAGGACGCCCACTCTCCCCATTTCTATTCAACATAGTACTGGAGGTCCTAGCCACAGCAATCAGACAACACAAAGAAATAAAAGGCATCCATATTGACAAGGAAGGAGTTAAACTGTCCCTGTTTGCAATGACATGATATTGTACATAAAAAACCCTAAAGACTCCACTCCAAAACTACTAGAGCTAATATCAGAATTCAGCAAAGTTGCAGGATACAAAATTAACACACAGAAATCTGTGGCTTTCCTATACACTAACAATAAACTAATAGAAAGAGAAATCAGGAAGACAATTCCATTCACAATAGCATCAAAAAGAATAAAATACCTAGGAATAAACCTAATCAAGGAAGTGAAAGACCTATACTCTGAAAATACAAGACACTCATGAGAGAAATTAAAGAAGATACCAACAAATGGAAACACATCCCATGCTCATGGATAGGAAGAATTAATATTGTCAAAATGGCCATCCTCCCTAAAGCAATCTATAGATTCAATGCAATTCCTATCAAAATACCAACAGCATTCTTCAACCAACTAGAGAAAATCATCCTAAAATTCATATGGAACTGCAAAAGACCTCGAATAGCCAAAGCAATCCTGAGAAGGAAGAATAAAGCACGGGGAATTACGCCTCCCAACTTCAAGTTCTACTACAAAGCCACAGTAATCAAGACAATTTGGTACTGGCACAAGAACAGAGCCACAGACCAATGGAACAGACTAGAGAGCCGTGATATAAACCCAACCATGTATGTTCAATTAGTATATGATAAAGAAGCCATGGACATACAATGGGGAAATGACAGCCTCTTCAACAGCTGGTATTGGCAAAACTGGACAGGTACATGCAAGACAATGAAACTGGATTATTGTTTAACCCCATACACAAAAGTAAACTCGAAATGGATTAAAGACTTGAATGTAAGTCATGAAACCATAAAACTCTTAGAAGACAACATAGGCAAACATCTTTTGAATATAAGCATGAGCAACTTCTTCCTGAACCCATCTCCTCATGAAAGAGAAGCAAAAGCAAAAATGAACTCCTGGGACTACATCAAACTAAAAAGTTTTTGTACAGTAAAGGACATCATCAACAAAACAAAAAGGCACCCTACAGTATGAGCGAATATATTTGTAAATGACATATCCGACGATGGGCTAACATCCAATATATATAAAGAACTTATACATCTCAACATCCAAAATGCAAATAACCTGATTAACAAATGGGCAGAGGATATGAAGAGACACTTCTCCTAAGAAGAAATTCAGATGGCCAACAGACACATGAAAAGATGCTCCACATCACTAATCATCAGAAAAATGCAAATTAAAACCACAATGAGATATCACCTCATACCAGTAAGGATGGCCAGCATCGAAAAGACTAAGAACAATAAGAACAACAAATGTTGGTGAGGATGTGGAGAAAGGGGAACCATACTACACTGCTGGTGGAAATGTAAACTAGTTCAACCATTGTGGAAAGCAATATGGAGGTTCCTCAAAAAACTAAAAATAGAAATACCATTTGACCCCAGAATCCCACTTATTGGAATATACCCAAAGAATACAACTTGTCAGATTCAAAAAGACATATGCACTTCTATGTTCACCGCAGCACTTTGTACAATAGCCAAGATATGGAAGCAACCTAAGTGTCTATCTGTAGATGAATGGATAAAGAAGATGTGGTACATATACACAATGGAATACTATTCAGCCATAAGAAAGAAACAAATCCTACAATTTGCAACAACATGGATGGAGCTGGAGGACTTTATGCTCACTGAAATATGCCGGGTGGAGAAACACAAAAGCCAAATGATTTCCCTCATTTGTGGAGTATAACAAGCAAAACTGAAGGATCAAAATGGCAGCAGACTCAGAGACTCCAAGAATGAACTAGTAGTTACCAAATGGGAGGGGTGTGGGAGGGCAGGTCGGGGGGAGGGAGAAGGGGACTGAGACTGAGGGGTATTATGTTTAGTACACATGGTGTGGGAGATCACAGGGAGAACAGTGTAGCACAGAGAAGGGACATAGTGGATCTGTGGCAACTTGCTGCACTGATGGACAGTGACTGCATTGGGGTGTGGGTGGGGACTTGATAATTTGGGTAAATGTAGTAACCACATTGTTTTTTCATGTGAAACCTTCATAAGGGTATATATCAATCATAATAAAAAATTTAAAAAAAAAATGAAGGAAGACTTAGGCATATGTTTTCACATTCTGAGCAGGAAGATGCAAGAGCTCATGTCACTACCATCAGAAGTCCTTGTCACAGAATTTTAAATAGTGATTTAAATGATGCTGCATCTGGTGCAAATCAGTGCATGTCCATGACAGGATTTAGTTATTCAAGGAACCTTACAGACCGTGACAGTGATTAGTGATTCAGGGCCTTGTGTCTTATGCTCAATTCAGGACATGGAAAGGCCTGTGCCACCATATCCAAGAGAGAGCTCTGATGATTGTAGTAGTTCTAGTTTCAATTCATATCTGAGATGGGATTTCTCTTTCCCTTCTATAATTCATACTTCAAGCTCTAGTTCTGTGTCTACAAGTGATTCCAGCCCTATGTTCAGTTCCAGCTCCAGTGATGCAATTTCAGTGATGTTTGATGACATTGATGAAAGCCGCTTATCACCAGGCCCACCAACAGGGCCCTTCGAACAGAGCAGAGAGATGACCCCAATAATATTTAAAGAAAGTAACTCCATTGATCTGGAACAGTTCATTTCATATGATCATGACGAATCTAGAGGACTAACCAAGGCACGGATTGACAGCTTGCCTGTAAGATCTTTCAGAAAGAACTTGACAGAGACATCCTGTTGTATTTGCATTACAGATTACGAAGAAGGCAGCAAAGTTCGTATCTTACCTTGTTCCCACAGTTTTCATACCTACTGCATCGATCACTGGTTAGCCGAGAACAGCACGTGTCCTGTTTGCCGTGGGGAGTAGCAGATGCTGGGGAGAGAGAAAATTCTAATTGGGATCTGAATTCTCAACTACATGAACTATTAGAGTGATGGATAAACAATAATCTGCCTTATGTCCACTTTTGAGAAGATGCTTAAATATAACACCAGATTTGCATCAAATCTAAATCTGAATCTCAATTTAACACTGGAACTAAATCATAGGCTCCTGAGGAATTATTGGACTTCCCCCAATTTCTGTTGCAGAATAAAAAGAAGTATGTAAAAGCAAGCAAGGTTCTCCTATCTAACTATAAAAATGAATTTCACGAAATAAGCCAGGCAGAGAAAGAGAGGTACAGGGTGATTCCACTCATCTGTGGGGCGTAGGAACGGAGCAAAAACGGAGGGAACAGGGCAGCGGCAGACCCACGGGGCCCGGGAATGCACTGACAGTTACTGGGGGGAAGGGCACTGGGGATGGTAAGCGGGAAGGGGGGCAGCAGGGGCAGAAGGGGAATTACGATTGATTACTGTTTGATTAATGATACCAAAAGAAAAAAATTATAATAAGTATAAGAGCATAGCGCTATCCAATAGAGTAGCCACTAGCTACTTGCTGCTATTGAGTACTTGATAATGTGGTTAATTCAATGAGACCTACTGTAAGTGTAAAACACAACCTGAATCTTAAAGACAGTACAAAAGAAAAATGATATAAAATATCTAATTATTGATTTTCTATTGATGGATGTTGAAAAATAATATGTTGGATGTACTGAGTAAAATAAAGTATAAAAATCTAAAAAAAAGAAAGAAAATAAATAATCACAAAGAGCACTATTATTTTGTAAATGAAGTCATAACAAGGATATTACAAACGTCATAGGAGGAAATTATAACAACACTAATGCCAGTATAATTCAGATGAAATGGACACACAATAGAAAAATACAACTAACAATAGAAAATGTGGAATCCTATAATTATTAGAGGAATTGAAAAACTATAATTATAAATCTTCCCACAAAGAAAACTCCAGACCCAGCTGGTTTTACCAGTTAATTCTGTCACATATTTAAGGAATAAAACCTACGAATCTGGTTTAATTCTTTCATGGACTAGAAAAAAATAGATTTAAGTACTCTGCAACCTGTTTTATATAAAGCCAGCATAACTGTGATTCCAAAACCTGACAAGAGAAAAAAGAAAATTAGTACAAAAGAAAATTACAAGCCCTACTCTCTTGGAATAAACAAAATAACAGCATATAAATTCTGGCACTACACAAAAAGGATAATTCTTTACAATGGAGTTTATTCCAAGAGTACAAGACTCATTTAAAACAAATGAGGGATTTAAAACTCAGTCATTCCAATTTACCACATAACACGATGAAAGAAAAATTATATGGTTATTTCAATAGACACAGAAAAAACATTGATAAAATCTACTGCCAATCATTATTAAATCTCTCAGCCAAAGAGGAATAGAAAAGAACTCCTTTAATCTGATGAAAAGCATTACTCAATTTCTTTTCATCTGAGAATGGGAATGAGACAAGAAATCCCTGTTCTCCCCACTGCCGTTCAGTAATGTGTTAGAAATCCTGCCAATTTAGTAAGTTAAGAGAAAGAAATACAAATTAAGTATTATGAGAGAGAAAAGTCACCTCATTTGCAGGTTATGATAGATGGTAAATCCAAAGAAATTTAGAGATATAGCATTGATTACTAAGTGAGTTCAGCCAGCTTGCTAATCTAAAATTGATAGAAAAAAAATCAACTAAAACTCTCTATGCAAACATACCACTAAAAAGTAAAATTTTATAATGTGATATAATTTATGATAACACAATTTTTAAACCTAGAGATAAATCTAATGAAGATGTGCATTACAGAAAGTATGAAATATTGTTAAAATAAATTTTAAAAGATCTAAATAACGAGACATAAGCCAATTTAGCCAATTGGAAGACTGAATGTTGTAGACATGTAAATTCTCCTCAAATTGATCTATAAAAGTCAATTTCATCCTAATAAAATACTGACAGGTTTGGTTCTTCTAGCTGGTGGCGGGGTGAGGGGGGAATTGACAAAGAATTCCTTTTTACACAGAAACAAAAAAGGACAAGATTGACATCCTTAAAGAAGGACAAGTTGAGAGATTTTATTCTGTGAAGACCAAGATTTAAACCTAGAGTGATTAAGATAGTATTGTTAAGATAAAAATTATGAAGAGATTAACAGAAGAAAAAGTTGAGAAATGGGCTCACATGTATATGGATACATTAATTTGGTACCAAAATTATGGATACTTGATTTCTAATATACTCTATACTCACATATATATTATATACTTGTGAGTACATGTATACATCTATACTCACATGTATGTGGATACTTAATTTTTGCTACCAAAATAATAAAAAAAATTATTTTCAGTAAATGCAATAAAGCAATTAGGCATCCATATAAGAGTTTTTGACCCTAAATTATGGACTGAATTGTGGTCCCCTGTCCCAAATTCATACATAGAAGTCCTAACTCCCAGTACCTTGGACTGCAACTATATTTGGAGATGGGAGTCTTCAGAGAGGTAATTAAGTTAAAATGAGAACTGCAGGGGGAGGCACAAATCCAGTCTAACTGGGGTGCTTATAAAAAAGAGGAGATCCAGACACAGACAGACTCCCCAATGACAATGAATGAAATGTAGCAACACACAACATGGATGAATATTGCAAGCACAATACTCATGAGTGAAAGGTATGGTTTCCATTCTTTAAAGTTCAAAAACAGGAAAAACTGAACTATAGTATCAGAGCTCAGGATAGGGGCCACTGTTGGGGAAAAGTAAAGGACTAATGCCTCTACGGGACACAAGAAGGGCACAAGCAATAATTTACTCAACTCTTCTTTTGTGTTTTCACATTTTATTATAAGTGTGCCACTTCATTTGTCATAACTGTAACGATTCACTTATAAAGTTACAATTGAGAGCGGAAGGGTCAGCATTTGATTAAGCATCTACAAGATACTCGGATTTTGTTAGACACTTTCCACATACTTCTTTTGTTCCTTTCAGCATTATTATTCCTATTTCGCAAATGAGAAAACTGAGTACCCAAGAGGTTAAGTAGATGATGTACTACCTATAAAAAGTAAAGGTAGAGCTAAATGAAATTTCTTTTTTTTTCTTTTTTTAAAATGCTGGCTTAAACAACAGACATTTATTTTCTCACGGTTCTGGAGGCTGGGAGCCCAAGATCAAGGTGCCCCTGGGTTGGTCTCCGGTAAGACGCCTCTCTTTGGCTTGGTGATGGCCAGCTGGCTATGGTGGCTGTGCACACACATTCCTCCATCTCCTCCTCTTCTTGTAAGAGGAGGTCAAGCTCTGCCCCTAACTGAGGGACTATTAGGAAGGATCTCTCTTATCAGAGCTACTAGGACTCTGATGGCGTTACAAGCTAGACCACACTCCACCAAATTCATACATGAATACCCTAACCACCAATGTGACTGAATCAGAAACAGCAACTTTAAGGAGATAATCAAGGTTAAATGAGGGCATAAGGATGAGAACATAACTGCAAATTTTTCCAGAGTGTTCTACTACATCTCAATAATTAATCTAACCCTATTCTTACCCTATCTAACTAAGCTTTGCTACTTTTGAGAAGACTATTTAAATATTAAATATGCATCCACATTTTGTAGGCCATGCTGATATACACATATCTATAAATGCATATTCATACATATCACATATATATATATGAAAAACAAGGTCCAATTATTTGGAAATTCACCTTATATTAAACATTTGGATGGTGATATTGAGAAGACTAATCATTATGAAAGTTCAAATTAATTTTCCCTTCAACCAGTGGTAAATTCCTGCAGTCATTGGAATATATGGGTTGTTCTTTCTCTGTCCTTGGATTATCAGATGAATTTAGGTTTCCTAAACTTTAACGTCTTCACTTCAAGAAGAGAGAGCATACAGTCCCACCCACTTCACAGCATTGTTGTGGCAAAAAAAAAATTGGAGCTTGAGCAAAATAAGACCTTATTAAAAGTGTTAAGCCCTATAGAAATGGAAATACCCACTAGAAGCCATGGTCTGGCATTTTACAAGGACCCAAATAGCTTCCAGACTCTACACAAGAGCAATCAAAGACAAATAGAAATTTGTAACAGTTTGAAAGATAAATAAGATCTCAGAAAGGAAAGGGAAATCAAACTTTCTCCATTCCCTCTTCCAAATGAGAAAATGTATTTCTGTGTCTTCATTTAAAAGCAAATAAATCAACAATTTGATTGTGGTTCTCACAGAGGAGAAATGGGATAATAATTAAACTGCTTGTTTAAGATTATTTAAATTCCTAATTGGAATTGGATTACAGAATATTGCAGCTAAAACGGAGTCAACAAGCACCTCTGAAGTGTAGACTACATGCTGAGCACCTTGCAGGCAACTTGGGGTCATAAGGTTCATTAATTCTCCCAACAATGGGAAGGAGGGCACTGCGGACTTCGTTTCAGAAAAGAGGAAAGTAGGATTTAGGGACTAAGTAACTTGTTCAAGAGCAGAGAGCAAGTGAATGAAGCACCCAGGATCTTTTGATCTTATTTTCTATTTATTTTCATAAATAACTTTCCAAAAATCATTTGCAGAAATAGATCCAGAGGAGGCAAACTACTTTTACAAGATCAGTCAGAGACAATACATTCAAATCAATCAATTCAAAAAACCTTCCTAAGTCCCACCTGTGCAAAAACTGTGTGCTGGATAATCACAGAGTACACATAAAATAATAATTAAAAATAGTAATAATAGGGTGTCCTGGAGTGTCTGTAACTCTGTCCACAACCTAGTGCTCCAGGGCTTCTCTTACTAATGACAATAACTTATGGAAACCTGAGATATGTCATTGATCTATAATCAGGAATTCTTGCTCAATTCAAAGATATGATTTAAATTCTAGGCCTTCTTAAATCATCTGATAATAGAGGATTGCAATGGGATTTGAATATATCAGTAAACTTGATTATTGACCAAAGTCTCAGAAATAGTCATTGAATCACCAAACCTCTCAGACTGAATTCCTGTCCTGTGAGTGACACTCCAGCTCATCATTGGCCCTTTGGGACATCCACAGATTTAACTTGATGAATTCACATCCTTCCTATGTCCAAGCCAACTTTCCACTTTAAAATTACTCTGTGAGATTTTACTTAGCTTCATAAAGTTTCCTAAAAATAGCTTCACACATTTATTATAGACTTCCTTCCCAAGAAAATGTTAAAAATTTATTTGAGGAGAACATATAAAATCACTTAGCATTTGCTAACACTTTTATTGATTAATTGTTTTAACAAATATAATATAACTAATTCTTTATTTAGGAAAAATAAAAGCATGATATTTCTATGTGAAGTAAATTATTTTCTGCCCTCTAGTTAATAGTTTATATGGATTTCTGCAGTGTAACTGCCTTCATTCTCTCAATTCAACATGAGCAACTAATGGTACACATTTAATTCTTCAAGTACACTGGAGGTTATAGCTCCATGCTAAGCCAAATTAGTTACAGTTCTGCATGCCATTTGTTAAGGGACATTTGCTAAACATGACTTGCAGAATGCATGGACGTCTGAGCTGGCGTGAAAGCTATTGCTGAGCTTCATGTGTGGTCTGAACAAAGTGATGGGTTTAGCTCCACTTGCAACATTCAAGAAACAATGAATATAATAGATTCCAATTAAAATATGAGATGTGCCTGGTAAGCTATGAGGCTATAATCTTAATGATCCTGTTGTTTTCTAACAATAAAATACAGCTAATTGGTATCCCAGGGGCCAGCCAAAAGCTCAATTAACAAAGTGAAATAAGTTAATGCTTGTATTAAATCTAATGTGGTCCCTAAGAAATTTGGGAAAGACTTTCCCTCCGTGGGGGGAGGGCAAATGACTTCTTTGCAGATATCTGGAAGGGAATTTCACGAGTCTTGATAGTTAACTTGGTGGGAATTAACCAGCATTTGTGTTCATGGGGGTACCTGCTGCTCCAGTTTATGTTGGAAAATTCCTCCAGCTTTCCAGAAAACATCTCTAGGGATACTGCTCTGGCCAAGTTCAGTTGCCGGCCACCTTTTCTTTCCCATTGCAGGGCACAGTTTAACTTGCTCTTCTCCTCCCTGTATATGCCCCTGAACACTCAATTCCTGGGGATGGTTGTTCTCCAAAAAGTGTAGCCCAGTTTGGATACGATCTTCCCATTCTCTTCTAAAAGCAAACACATTTTATTCAAATCATGTAAGGCTAAGCCTTAAAGTGAATCAAGGAGAGGAAAATAAAATAAGCTTTTGGAAAGTTAGAGAGTATACTGAAATCTATAGAATCCCTGCAGCCCCCACCTCCAAACTGCAGTCCTGCTGCCCTTCTTAGGTGTTCACTAGATTTCCTTTCCCTCCTTATTCCCTCTTCTCCATTTCCTTCTCCTCTAATTTCCCCTTCCTGCCACATTCCAATAATGGGTTGGAGGCTTAGTCTGAGAGCAATTCTGTTAATGTCAATATAAATCTCATATATTAATCAGGATCAACCTGATTAATCTTCAAAATCTTCAAAAATGAAAATACTTCCATCAATAACTCAGATGCAAGTCCAGCCCAGCTGCTTAAACAGAAGGAGAACCCGTGTGCTGATCTGAGAATGATTCTCCCAGAGCCTGGGCCCCACACTGTGGTGCAGCAAGTTTGGTGCTTTATTTCTTGGGTCGTTAAAAGCTTCTCTGAACTTGAAATAAAAGCTCCTCCATGAGGATTTATGCCTTCTGTGTTTGGTGGGAAGTAGGGCAAAGGGAAACCTCAAAGTACCCTCTATATTCTACTCCTTGCCCCAAAATGTTCTTTCCCAGACTCGCACTCTCTCAGGAGTGTGCTGTTCCATCAGCCCTTCTGAGCCCTTTGGCCAGAGGTGCTGGGGCCAAAGCCATCTGATCTGTCTCATAAGGTTCTGCATAAGGCCTGATGACAGCATCAGGCTCCAAGTAGCAGGGTGAGACCAACCCTAATCATGCCCCAGCCCTGAAGTCCCAGATTCAGTCAATTTCCAATAAGTCCCAGAAGCATTGTTTTTGAAATAGCCAGGATGTAGTCAGATTATTATCCTTCACAACCCACTCAAGGAAGTTTTGATTGACTTTCTGATAATTGATGTTACTGTCAATAATGACAGGAGCAATAGATGGGTCACAAATAAATGCTCATTTCCAAGGATGCAACATTCCGTGACCCACACACAGACATAGATGCCAAGGGAGCACAGATCCTTCCAGTTCAGAGTTCGTGGCCACAGTGATTTGGTTACGTAGCCTGGACAGTGTCACTGAGTGGCTGCAGCCCCAGTTACCACACGTGGCACCCCAAGGCTGCTTGGACCTCCAGGAAGCCTATGTATTTCTATCAGTCAGATTAAAGCAGGGTTGTGGGGCCCAGATGTCTGTGCATGTTCACAGCCAAGAGCTGTGGTTGACGGCATTTGACAAACAGCATCAGGACCAGCTACATCAACAGGAGTCTACTGGTGTCACGGGAAGTGAATTGGTTTACAAACCTGGCAGCCAGGTTGTCAGCTGCAGCTGCTATTTGACTCAGGAGTTGGATTTAGGAGACAAAGAGAGCATTACTAGTAACCCCCCCCCCACTTATACTTCCTGGTTCCCAGGTGTATGTGCTCCTCCGGTGTGCCCAGGGCCTTGCACTTCCAGCCCCACCCCACCATCGCCCCATCCCAGTTCCTATTGTATCTCAGCAGTCACACCCTACTTGACCAGACATTTGTCTGGAAAGATCAGAGCAGAATCCTCACATTTTTCAAAATAACTCAGTATAACTTCACACAACAGGTGAATTCTACTCACTTGTTCTGATCATTACCAAGGAGGTGACTGAGAGCAAATGATCCCTTTCTGGGGTCAGCTCCATCCAACCAGCAAAGGGCCTTCCTAAGTCACACAGCCCTGCAGGAGGCCGTGCGCCGGCGGAGGACTCGGCCTGACGCAGCTTTTGAGGCCGCCTTTCCAGTACTCCTCAGGACAGACGTGTGTGGCTGATGGGGAGCGAGAGGTATTTGGTAACCCCTCGGCCGTTGGCCCACAGCTGGGTGGCCTATGTGACAATAGGTTCACCATTGGCAGACTGGAAAAGGTCCAGAAAGCGGAAAGCGTCACACACTTAGTTCCACAGCCACCAACGGGGTGGCCAGAGTTGGCTGAATGAGAATAACACTACGAACCAGAGTTTCTCAGTGTTGCCACCACTGCCGTGTTGGGCCAGTTATTTGCTGGGGACGCGGGGGCAGGCGCAGCCCGTGCGCTGTGGGGCGTTCACCGGCACCTCGCCCCGCCGTCGCCAGCCACCTCCTCCCCGGCTGTAAGGACCACAAGTGGCTCCTAACAGTGCCAGACATTCCCAGAGGAACAAAGCTGCCCCCCGTTGAGAACCAATGCCATAATCAGAAAGCCCAGGAGCAGTGCAGGGCACCACCGAGGGCCCCGGGGAGGGTCATAAATGCAACCAAGTCAGTCCACCCGGAGCGGACGGCCCCTGGCGAGGCAGCAGCCTGAGTCCCGAGACCAGAGGGCCGACTCGGGAGCCCCAGGCTAGGCCGTGGGGGCAGCCTCTGCATCAGAAACTGCCCTTTACTTGGCACCCGCCCTGGGACAGTGGCTACCTGGGTGAAGCTGTCTTGACCAGAGGTTTGATTGGATAGATGTCATCAGACAAAGAGCCTATGCCGTCGACCCACAGGGTGCCGCCAGCGGCCATGATTCATGTGCACGGCTCAAGGTCCCCAGGGTGCCTGTGATCCTCAACCTGTCGCTTTTCAAGAGGCACACTGAACCACTAGGCTATCGACAGCAGCCCAAAGTCAGTAAAAACACAACGTGCTTCATCCAGGCAGTGCCGGCCAGAGCTACAAGGACAGCCTTGAATCCTGCCCGCGGGAAGGAGTGAGTAGGTGCAGTTTTGGATCCACAGAGCTGGTGCTGGGTCCTGACAGCTGCCACAGCCCCGTGGACACCACCAGACTGCAGCTTAGTGGATGCCTCGGTGGAACAGTCCAAGGGGACCTTGTGCCTGGAGAGCTCCAATAAGTCAGTGGCTTTGCTTCAGGTAACAGTGGGGGTCAGCTCCCCCAGAGGGGCAGCTGCTGCCCTTTCATGCAAAGTGCCATGAAGCCACAGCCAGGCTGGATGCCCTTGTGCACCATTTCCCCTTAGCCAGCTGCTGCAAATACTGTCTGCATCCATAGTCAGCCGACAAGGTGCCAGGCCTCCTGGGCGGAGGGCGGGGCTGAAGAGATTGTGGTTGTTCCTTGATTATCAGAAGAATTGAACTTTGTGAATCTGCTCACATAGTCCCCAGAAGCTTCACTTGATGAGCAGACCCTGAATTCTGTTGGGGTTTACCAGACACCCCACTGGCAGAGGTGTGATTGTACTGTGTGGTCAGAACCTGTGCAGTTTGTCATCTGACACGGAGGCAGGTCATCCTGTTGGCCAACCAGCAAGACATCACCTACAGAGGGAACACTTGCTCCTCCGTGGGCGGAGACCCTCACGCTAAATCCTGGCGCACCCACTGCAGGCAAAGGGAAGGCATTCGTCTCTGCAGGAAGCTCTGCCCTGAACGCGAGCTGTGGGGGGTGGAAATCTCACTTCACACGCGCTTCTGTGAAGTTCGTTATTTAGGAAAAATTATTGGGATACAATCACCACGTTTTCATGACCTTTACACCTAGCTCTTTTGCATGGCTTCTATTATGGTTGGAAACAGGAAAATGGTTTGTTTCCTTTTCTTACCTTCTTGGATTTGTCCAAGATCTGCTCCACCATTGTTCTCCTTAAAGTCTCCATCGTGGCTTGTGACACTGGGGCTGGTCATTTGCATCTGAGCCTTTTTTATTTAATTGGTTTTAATAAAATGCACAAGGAGTGAAGAAGCCCTGTGCCCTGAGCACACGTTGGGAACCACCCCAACGTGCAGGCAGAGAGAATAGCATGTTACAGGGACCCGACCCTTCTAGATGCTTCCGATGCTCTCGCTTATTCAGTTGTTCCCTATTTGACGAAGGAAACCTCTTTCTTTAAGGCAGAAATGTCCCTTCCCCTAACATGAATTATTAGAAGCTCACCACGGCTGCACAATTTACTCACTCTGAGATGGCCTGCAGGAACCAGGTCACAAAGATTCTTTCAAAGTCTATTATATTAAAATACCCCAGTAATGGATTTCAAAAGGAACATATATTATTAAATGACCAACATATTGTATTGGACATTAGAAAATTTAAACCACAATAGTAAAGAGACTTCCTGGCTGAGGGCCTTAGAATGGTGGGTCACATCTGTCTGCAGATGGAATATGACCCCTATCACCTCCTGGGCTCTGGGAAGATGCTCCAATGGTCATTTAAAATTTTTTTTTAGGTACTGAGAGTTTATTAATATATTTTATTTGATTTTGGAAATCCCAGTCTAAGGCACTACTGCTATAAAAGCAATAATGTAATTAAAACATGATACGAAGACTATCTATTGCACGTTCTTATTGCCTGTTGAGAAAAGCCAAGATATTCTTCAAAAAGTGGAAAATCAGACTGGGAAATATCTTGAATTACATCCAGGACTGATTCATGCCACAGCAAGCCTCATTTTTTTGTGCTCCATGACTGGGTGGGAGGAAGGAAAGGGCAAAAAAGTAGCACTGTAGTCTTGAACGTTATTTTTAATATTTCAAAAATTATAGTGGAAATTGCTAGAGGTTAACTAAGAGCAACTTTAGTTTCCTTACCCAAGTCAAGGGTCTGGCTGGTTTGACTTTCTACCAGGTGTCAGTCACGCCCGGTTCATTGTTGTAGTGACTCATTCCTTCACTGGATCCACACCGTTAGTTTGGCGGGGCACTGTGCAGCAGGTCCAGAACTAACCTCGCTTTCTCCTTCTATCCTTGAGGAAGTCATGGTCTATTTGAGGAGCAAATTACCAATGAGCTGTCTGGAATGTTCCTGGAACTTCTTGGATATGGCTAAGATCCAAACACCATTAGCAGACGGGAGGTCACAGCATCCCAGTGGGACACCCCCAGGCCTGGCTGCTTTGGGGCCAACTTAACAAACAGCAGCAAAGTCAGGGCCTGGGCAGGGCAGGCCCTGTGCTGTGGGGACTCCCCCACTTCACTTCATGCTCTGAGAACCTCAAACAGGATGGCAGTGCTTATGAATTCATAATCTTGTTTTGAGGTCTTAAGAATTATAGATCACTAATTAAAATCTGAATCGGTGTACAAATGACATCACAGAGATAACATAAATAGACAAAATCTGTTGTTTCTTAATAAAAGCAGGGAATTCAGTTGGATAAAGATTTTTCAAAACAGGTGTCTAAGAGGGAGGCATGGAAAGATATTTTTAAATGATTCCTGCTTAGCTGTGCCAACATTGCAGGCATTGCTCTTTACAGTACTTTTTCACAAATGCAAACACATAGTATGTTTGATGCTAAGTGTGGGGCTTGTTGCTGATGGTTGTAAAATTCAGTGTGATGATACATTAAAAGAGAGCAGACACATGTTCCTTAGCCGGGTTGTCTCAAGATGGAAAGCTGGACGTGGCCTCAGCATTCACTGCCCCTGCCCTGGCGCCTGGCTGGACAACCCAAAGGTTCATCCCAAAGGGTTCAGGTAGCCCTCCACATTTTGTCCGCTTATGACACGAGCTGACATTTTCTGAGCATGCTCTCTCTGTCAGGGTTGTCACTGGCACTGAGGACACAAATATAGAGGATACAGGAGGACCTGAGTCAACAAATGGATCCTTTGAGTGTGCCCTAAGAGATGGAGGGGAGAGCAGAGGGGTGAGGGGGCTGGGGTTTTACACAGGCCAGACAGGGCAGGGGCTGGAGGACCCCTTGGACCAGGTGGGGTAAGATAACTTCTGAGAGCAGAGGAAAGTCCTGTGCAAAGGCACAGAGATGGCACAAATCCTTTACAGAAGTTTCCAGAAAAGGCAGCAAGGCAAAGGGAAACATTCAGAGCCTTGGGTCTGATCCCTGGGTTTGAACTCTGCTTCTGCCAGACAAGGGCCAGCGTGCAACTTTAGAATTGTTACGCAACCCTTCTGAACTTCCCTTTCCTCTTCCGAAATGCCCCGATCACAGTGACAGCTCCTGGGGGATGTGTGAGAGCCGTTTCGTGGTGGAACCTGGGGAGCTGGTAGCTGATAGGGATCATCACTGTCTCGGTTCTGCTGGAACAAAGTGGGGTAAAAATGGGAACAGAAGACAAGGTGGGGGGGAAACAAAGACTTTTTCTGGTTTTTATTTGGTTGTGATGGCAGGACGACTGAAAGAGTTCAAGCACAGAAGAGATGTGACACCATCTGTATTTCAGCAAAATTAAGCTGACAGGTGTGGAGGATAATTTTAGGAGGCAGGGCTAAGTCAGGATTCAAGGTAGAAGAAGCCTGCCCCCATGTTGGTGAGGAGCCATCCACGTCTGAGCAGAAGCAGTGGGATGGTGGTGGAGAGGGTGTGGAGTGGTCCTTGGGAGGAAGAAATTGTCAGGATTTGGTGGAATGCTTGATATACGCTATCAGGGCAAAGGGAGGATGGAGAGAGAAGGAGCGAGCCCGTGGAGGAAAAGAGGTCAGTTAGATAAAACCCGGGAGGCATCCATCAGGTTTAGAAGAATGGGATTAGCTAGTGAACTTGGACAAAACCATACTGTTTGCCTGTGAAGTGAGCACAACTTATCTCAATATAGCTATATTTCACCTCTTCCCAATTTAAGAATGAAGAGTCAATATTCACATAAACTCAAACTCTCCGCGTGCCATGAATATGCCCTGGATACCCATACACTTCACCTGCCACTTCTACAGAATAAATTGTGAAATATAAAGTAAATGTTTAATTTTTACTTGCACATATTTAGTTGCCCATAACTAATGAAAATTGAAACGGGATTTTTGAAATTTATCAGTGAAATCAGCTAACATTCATTGAGCTGTTTGATTGCTGGCATTCTCACTAAGTTACATTCATGGTAACAGGGTACAGAATGCACTGCCTCAAAATATGGCAATTTGGCATAATGGATATTTTATGCTGAAGGAATCTGAGAAACATCATGTGCAGGGAGGACTCTCTGACCTTCCCTAACCCCCTGAGGCAGGTGATAAGATGCTCTCATGCCGGGTGCCCTGCCTATACCTGGAAGGAAGGTGTATCCTTCTCTGAGATGAAACCTGACAGTGGGCCTTCCTAAGTTCCTGGCTTACTACCTTTGGCTCATACTTCTTCTCTTATCACATTTTTCCACAACTTTCCACTTTTCATCAAACTTAGTATTAAAAATACTCAGGCTTAACCATTTCTTCAGGTCATTTCCTTATGAAGAAGGCTCCAGTGTCCTATCAAATTTACATGAAATACGTTTGTATGCTTTTCTTGTGTTAATCATCAGTTTAATTGTTAGACCCATCAGGGACCTTAAGAGGGCCAAGGAAAATTTTTTTCCTCCACTAGAATGTATAAGATCAGATTTTTTTTTAATGGGATCATTTTCTTACTCAATAACTAATCAATCTATCTAGAAAAATGTGGCAGAAAAGACAGCAAATTATTTATAGAGGTTAAAAGTTATTGAGAAATACTTGTAGTCTAGGAGTTTGTGCTCAATATTGTTGTGACAAGAAAAAAAGGAGGCATTAAAAGATGTTTGCTGTGATCGTGTATTAAATACGGAATTAAATCAGTAGTGTGACAGAAACAAAATTCCGCAGTACTCCCTTTGTCAGTTATTTGGAGGTAATCCATTAATTAAATGATTTCTTATATCTAAAGCAATGAAATTATTGTATTTTGAACAAAATTTAAAGAATTTCTACAAATTCCTTTTTTGGATTTGATATTTACACAAAATTTTTTCAGTCAGCATATTCAAAAATAATTTATTCCTATTAGTTTATTGTTGGAATCTCATTAAAATATGCATGCTAGCAGTTTATATGTTTACTATGGAATGTAATTTTTTTTACCATGGTTAATGGGTAAAAAGATTACTACTAGAATAATAAAAGGAATAAATGGCAAATATTAAGGTAATGCCTGGGAAGAAAGTAACATCTTTCTAAGTCTAATAGAAATTAACATGTGCTCATAACGGTTATTTGCTAATTATATGGTGTTAGCAATCAGTATTTTCTAATCTGCAAATGCGAATCAGTGGGATATATTTATTTTATGTTATTTAATGTCTCAATGTATTTATAGAGAGAAATGAAGAACTATAAAATGAATACTTGACTCAATATTTTGAAAGGAAAGTAGTGTAACCTGAGTTAAAAGTATGTAATAGGGTCCATCTATTTGGAGTAACTGCCTTTCAATGTCTGTCCTCTCTTGCCATGGGCCTTTGTGTATGCTGTTCCTGTTGTTTAGAACACTGTTCCCACCTTCCTGGCCTCACACCAATTCCAATACTACTCCCTTTTCTGAATATGTGTACATACCTGAGAAATGCAAGGAGATGCATGCATCATGCATGTCTATCCCATTGCCCAGGGGTGTTTGGTGGGCTCTCCATGATTACGATCCTCTCCCTCCTTCCACAGGTCTCTATTACCTTGATATTGTGACACACAGTTCTCTGGGCTTTCATTTCTAATTTTACCAACTATATATGCATCCCTATGCACATCCTCCAGTTCTGCTTGTTTGGGGAAATTTATGTGAGTTGCAAGGATGGGAGTGCTATTCTGCACCTTGCTTCCCTCCCTGAATACTTGTTATTCAGTAAAAATCCATCCTTGTTATTAGCTTGGCTGTGTTTTACTCGTTTCTGGTTATGTGTTATATTCCATTACAGGGATATACCACCGTTCATTTATTTTTGCTTGTGGAAGATATTTGAGACTCTTGCCTTGATTCTGGTTTGGTGTTATTTCAAGCACACTGTTCTGAAGGCCCTTGCTCCTGTTTGCTGGTGCACATATGTAGACGTTTCTTTGAGACACCCCCTAACCAAAGAGTTACTAGGCATTGGTGGTGCACGTCCTCAGCTTACAGAAGCCGCCAAGCCACCTCCCAGAGCAGTAGTGGGGCTTTGCACTCTCTCAAAGCCCTGTTAAGAGCTCAAACTGCTCCACTTTCTCATCAACATTTGATATTTTCGGACTTTTAAGTATCTGCCAATGGACTTATATATGTAATTGTACCTAAATGATTTTAATTTGCCTTTCTTTTCTTACTAAAAAGATCAGAGCCCCTTTTCTTATGTTTATTGGTTCCAGATTTCCTCATTTGCGGATTGTCTTTACAAACCTTATGTTCACCTTTCCTCACCTGGCCCTTTTCATATTGATATTGATAGGAGTTTGGCAGACATTTTTGATTCTAGTCCTGCATTGCGAGTATCTTCTCCTCTGCAGCTCCTAACTATTTCACTCTTCTGATGGTGCTTTATTTTTTAAAACAAAAGTTACTAATTTTAATGTAGTCAAATGTGTTGGTGTTTTATGTCTAATGTTCATTTTATATTCTATTAAGATGTGTTTCTGAATAATGAAGGGGAAAAAAGAGATTCTCCTATATCATCTTCCAAAGCTTTTAGAGTTTTGTTTTTCACATATAGTTCAATATTCTTTCTTGAATTGATTTTCTTATGTAGTGTGAGATGAGAGATCATATTTTTTCCATATGGATTCTAAATGCCCCCGACACCACCGACTTGATGGTACCACCTCTGTCTTATATCAAGTATCAGCATATGCCTGGGCCAGTTTCTGGCTCTTGATCCTACGCCCCTGGCCTGTCTGTCTGTCCCTAGCCCTAGGCCAAGCTGCCACATTTATTACAGCTCTATCACCATTGCTGACAGCAGAGCAAGTCCTCTTTTTTTGTTTCTTTGTCTATTCTAGGACCTCCTCATTTTGATATGAATTTTAAAAAATTATCAAGTTCTAAGAGACACCTGCTCAAATTTTGAGATTTGTATCCACAGCTTTACCATATTGTGTCTTCCTTCAATATGCCTGGTGCACATCTCCATATATTTAGATCATCTCTAATGTATCAAAACAAAGTTGTTACTTTTTTTTCCTCTGTACATGTTGTGCATATATCTTTTGTTGGGTTCATTATTAGGTATTTGGTAGTTTTTGCTATTTAAGGGGGGCAGAATGTGCCAGCCCAAAATATATTACTTTGGCATAGGATTATTTGAGATAAAGGCACTTGAAAAACATGAGCAAGAAGGAACCTCCCTTTTCTTCCTTAAAGTAGGAGATAAAACTCCCATGTGAAAGCTATCATCTCTTGTGCCAGGAGGAGAGAAACAGTCTTAGCACCGTGATGAGGAGTAGCAGCCCAGAGAATGCTGCACAAACAGACCTTGTTAAAATAACCCTTGTCCTCCTTTAGTCTCCCAAATAGTTCACTTTTCCATAACTGTCTTTGTTCAACCTGATACATATGCACTTAGATTTTGCCACTTCTTCAGGTCTTCATTTCCTTATGAGGCGTCCCCTGCCATGTGTAACTTACATGAAATAAATCTGTATACTTTCTCTTATAAATCTGTCATTTACTGCAGAGCTCCAGCTGGAAACCTAAGAAGGGTGGAGGAAAATATTTTTCTTCCCCTACACTATGTTAAACAACAGAAATTTTAGTTTTGCTTTCTAATAGTGTTTTGATGACAGCTGAGGTTACAATTTTTTTTCTATTGACTTTATATTTAACAGCCTTGCCAAACTCTCACTTATTTCAGTTTGTCATCTGTGGATCATGGTGCTTGATCCCATCCCACACACCTTGTATTTGTGATTTAGTATAGCTATGACCAAGCAGAGGAAAAAAATCACATTTGAAGCTGTGACTAAGGTACACAGCATGCAGGGCTATAACCAGCATACTCCTGTTCTCTTACTGCCCATCTACTTGCTGGCAGCACCCACTTGGGGGTAACCCACTGAGAGCAGAGGATGGATCCCAGGGGGCAGGGTGGAGAGTCACAGGACTTTAACGAAACCTGGGTGAGAAAGAGCCTGTGCAATGAAGTTGGATTTCTTGACATCTTGCCCATTTAGAACCATGATCTCCTATTCTTTGAATTATCTTTCCCCTTTCTATCTTATTTTTTTCTTACGAAATCACATTTTGACTATATGTCTCACTCACATTAAATCTTGGAGGGTTTTATTGGTGGGGTGGGGAGTGGAGAGAGAAAGGGTTAGAATTTTTTATTTCCATTTAGGTTACATGAACTCTGTAACTATTGAAGACTTACAGATAGATAGGTCTCTCTCTCTCTCTCTCTCTCACACACACACACATGCACACACAAGTAGGAACATTGTTCTAAAATGTAATCTGAAGCACAGAATACACCAAGTATGTATGCATTGAAAAAATTATACACAGACATTTTATGATTAACTTAGGATATAGTGTACATATGAAAATAAAAGGGTTGTTGAAGACCAAAATTATTACAACTTCACACTTGAAGAAAAAGAAATGTATATTCTTGGTAAAAGCTCTGAAAAATTGTTTCAAACCACCCGGTTGCATTGTCTCATTTTTAATAAGATTGGATATAAGTAAAAGAGAGATATCAAAGAGAAAGGCTGTGATTTCACTATAATCTTACTTCACCAAATATCTTTCATCTTCTAAATGATTTCTTCATATATAAAGTGATCTTCAAATCTCTCCCAGCTTTAAGGTTCTAAAAATTTAAGAGAAAACTATGTTAATATTTGAGTAAAAAAAAAAAAAGGAAGAAAGGAATAAGGGGAAAAGGGGGAGCACACTGAACCCAGTGTTAATTTTCTAAATGATATTGAAACTAAAAAACGAAGATCCCAAGTTATCTTACCTGCATGTCACACCACTGACCTTCTACCTGGCATACGTATGCAAAGCTGCAGGGCAAAATGTCCTCCACCATAAGACTTGACCTAGAATGAAGATTTGGTTTTATTGTTTGGAGATTTTGGATCTAAATAAAAAGTTGTAAGTCTCACAATTAGATTCACTTGAACAGTGCAAACTGAATTATGCTGAAGGCAATTAAAAATAACACTGTGACTGTGTAAGTTCACTCTCATTGGAAGGGCTTCAGTGTACAAAGTCGACTTGACATTTATTGGATATTGTAGTTTGCAAAAGATCTAGTTCTAATTTTAGAGCCATGCAATGTACTCTCCATTTGGAGTTATATAAAGAACGTGACCTTGGTGTTATATATAATATTTTCTATAATCATCTTCTAAAAGGATTAATAAAGCCCTTTCATCAAATTGACTATTCAATGAAAACAAATAGTGCCATGATCTCAAAAACTCATTGTCATGCACGTAGAACCCAGTAACTATTTGGTTTCCAATCTGATTCAAATGCTTTTGTCCACCTCTTCACTTTGTAGAGCAATGCAGAGGGCTTCAGAAGCCCTTAGCAAAGGAATGGCCCACAGCTTTCTGATGATGGTCAGAATAGGACATGTGCAGGAGACAAAAAGGGCTGCCAGAGAAAAGCAGATTGGCCACAGAAACGCTACTCCCCAATACTGGCCTAAGGTTTCTCATCCACATAAGAAAGAGCCTTTCCCAAAGGAAGTTTTCAGACCACGGATTTCCCCAGATGTTAATGGTATTTTTGTAATTGCCAAATACATCTGGAGAATATTGGGGTGAGCAAAGGTGTTCTTAGTGCAGTTACTTAGGTGCTGGTGTACATACTATCATGACTGGGAAACGTGCACCCCACATGCCATGTTCCTCTCTAGAACATTCCTCCCTGAAACAAGATGTGCAATGTTTTCCCAAACTTTCTCCCTAAGATAGCTTTGAAAGCCACTCCTGAGGCTGATGTTGCACAGATCAATCATTCGGAACCTCCTAGGATGTAGAGAACCCAAACGCCAGCCCTGCACTAGGCAGGTCTGCACCTTAGTTAGCACTCACTCGGACTCTGTGGGGTTCTTTCACACCTTTGTTTCACAGACAAGGAAGCTCCAGGATTCGTCTTCTAGTCTAAGTGACTTTTAAATCAGTTCCCTGTATCCAACAAAAAGCCCAACCCAAAGAGGAGGGTCACTCCCATGAGTACTGAGCCCAGGGTAAACCAACCTTGATTGGTAAGGGCTTTGATGAATTGTTCAGACTCCCTGTGCTGCAGGAAATCCTCATGGTGGTTGGCATTCTTGAGGCATGACCTGAGCTTTGTTTCTCTTCCCTCCTCCAGACGGCCATCTGTTCGCTGCCGCCGGGAGAGCTGGCATTGCCTGATGGTGTGAGTGCCGGGAGAGTGATATCAGAACAATGGTTTCTAATTTGAAAATTAAGAACTCCCAAAAAAGTCACACATATGAACATATTGTATACAAATATAAGACAATATAGCAATGAGTGCACATATCAACATAAATAGAAAAATTCTTGACTGCATGGACTCTTGGTCATGTAAGGTAATGTCTAGTACACTATGATCCATTTTTCTATTCATTTATTATGGAGTCCAGTCTTGTGACTTCTCCTAAACTTCCTTCTTTGTTTTCCACCAATATACTGGTTCTTAGCCTCGATTATACTTTAGAAACTCTGGGGAGCTTTTAAAATTGACCCTGAAGATTCTGACTTAATTGGCTGGGGGTAAAGGTATGAACCAGGGATCAGTCTTCTCTAAAAAGCTTCACTTACTCCCAGGATGAGTCTAATGTGCGGCTGGAGTTGAGACTCATGGCCTAAGAGCAATGTGTCTCTGAGGAAAACGTCCCATAAAGATGATTGAGAGAAGTCATTTTTTCCCAGAAAAAAAAGTCACCATTGGTTCATTAATCCTTTAAAAGGGCTATTGTGTTAGTCAAGGTTCTCCAGAGAAGCACAATTAGACTATATGTGTCTCGAATGTATCTGAGGTTGCAAAGACACACATTTGCTCATCTTGTGGTGCACCTGCTGTCTGCAAGCGGAGACCCAGCTGGAAAGCTGGCGGTGTTATTTAGTCCAAGTACAAAAGGCTAAGGAACCAGGTGACCCAATGGTGCAACTCCCAGTCTGAGGGCAAGAGGAGATGATATGGGCTGTCCCAGCTCAACAGTGAGGCAGCAAAAAAGGGGAGAATTCCTCCTTCCTCTGCCTTTTGTTCAATTTTGTTCCTACTTTATTGTTCACTGACTGAAATGATAATCTCATCCAGCAACATCCTTACAGACACACCCAGAATTAAAGTTTAATCTGGGTAGCCTCTGGTTCAGTCAAATTGACAAATAAAATTAACCATCACTTAAACATTCTGCTTTGAAACAAAACCTACATAGAGAAAAATAAAACTAATCTGTCTCATAACTAGCAGCGCTTTTATTGATTTGTTTATGTTGGCTTAAACATTACACATTAATATGTGTTTTAAACTGGATTTCTACTCCTATTCACACGATTCCCAGCAAGTTTTCTTTAAAGGTTTTAGATGGATTTTGTATCTCTGATGAAAGAACCCTGGATTTAGACTCAGACGCACAGCATCACTTTTTCCCCTGCTAGATAATTTTGAAAAAATCACAGTACTTCAAAAAGCCCCAACTTCCCTTTCTTTTAAAGGTCACTAATAAATGCTCCAATTAATGTGTGAGGGTGGTATGAGAATTGAAATGAGGTTTTTGTAAGTACTTTTTACACTGAAATTGCTATATGAAAGAAAAATCAATACAAGTTATCATTTTTGCATGGAACTAGAACATTTAAATGAGAATTACTTTCTGCAGTTTTGTCTATACATATGCAAACATTATTTCTATTTTTGCATCATTATGTTGGGGTTCCCAGCATCCTACAGATGGGAATTTGGCTTCTGACCTTCAGTATGTTCCCCTCCAAGAGCCACAATACTGATGGTTTTCCCCTAGTCTTGGAATAACATGTCTCCAATACATTTGAGGTTGCAAAGACACACATTTACTTGTCTCATGGTTCATGACAACCCCATGGATATAATTGCTTTTTCACACACTCCCCTCAGGTGCCTGAGTGTCTTCAGGCCAGAGGTTCCCAAGCTTTGGCAGGCATCACCATCACCCAAAAGCCTCATTAAAACAGCTGGGCCCCATCCCAAGTTTCTGATCCAGTTGATCTAGAATGAGACCCAGCAATTTACATTTCTAATAATATCCCAGGCAATGCTGATGGCACTAGTCTGGACACCACATTTTAAGAAACACTGCTTTAAGCAAATAAACATTAAAAGCAAATTTATTGCAACAGAACTCTGGATATCTACATACATCCAGCTGTTTGCATCATGTGCATACCTATGTCTCCCACTCTCAACCGCAGACCCCTGAACTTTTTGAACCTGAGGTCTACTATAACACCGATTATTACTTTTGTTTGTTCTAGGGGGAAATAGTTTCATCTTCAAAACAAAGTGAAAAAAAAAGTCAGGGTGAAACACTGGCTCCTGGGCTGAAAATAAGTAATTAAGCTCTTTATAATTTGTATTGTTTCTTAAATCTTAAAGACATGACTAGCACTAGATTTGTATCACAGTTTCTGATTTATTACAGAATCAGTCAGAGTGTCTTAAAGTACATACATGGGTTGTGCAAAATAAACTCCAGTGATGAATTTAATGTATCTCCTGCTGCCATACTTGAATGTTAGTTTTAAAGGAAAAAGAAAAAATCGCCATACCTTCTTTAGAACAATGTGAATAAAATAGCATGGTCTATTCCATATAATACAATTTGCTGGTCTCAGGATGAGCTCACAACTTTGAACTTGTTCAGAGAAAATGTAGAAGGTCCCCTCCCCATTCTGAGGGAGGAAATCCTTGGCTTTGAACAGCTTGGTGAGGGCTGTGCCTTGCTGTGGCTGTCTTACTGACAGGACGTTTGCAGGCAAGCCCAGCGGTCTGCGCTCCTCTCCTTCACGGCCGGGCTTCTCTCTCAGCGCTGGGCATGATGTCATTATGAGACATATTTTTTAAAAAATGAGTTCCAACTGGACCTTTTGAAACTCTTTATTTCAGTTCTCCTGATTATCACTGCAACTTAACACTTATGAGGTCAGACCCCTTAATGTTTATTGAGCAGCATTAGGGTCTAACTGAAGGACCCATGTAACCATCCAAGCATTGCCGGAGAGGGAAGTGACCCCCTTGAGGAAAATGTGGGGCCCTTTGTGGCAAGATAAGAATCTGCCTTCCAGGTCTCTGGTGGGTTTTACCCATGTGCTTATCAAGGTGTTGCTATTCACCACTAGGTGATCAGGAAGATCACGCTGTTTGGGCAAACTGCCCACGACTTGATGTAAATTCCCATCCCGAACTGCCTGCCACGCCCAGTGAGGCTCTACTCACAGGCTCGTTATCTGCTGCCCAGCCTGACTTGTGTTTAAAACCATTAACGGTCTCTTTGAAATCTCACCTTTCATCTTTGAAGATGCTAGTTTTAAAAACTGTTTTTATAAGTGTGCTTATTTTATTTATCACGGCACAAACTAGGAATGGATTTAAATCTTAGGTTGGAAGAATTTCCCACCTTTCGCTGGGCCCAGAATACATGTGGCCAGGTTTCCCAGTCTCTGTCTATGTGTTTGTCTTTCCCTTTTCTGTTGTAATGTCTCTTTCCACATAAACAACTATCTCAAAACTTAGTGGCTTACATTGATGGCCATTTTACCATACTACATAGTTTTGTGGTTCAGGAACTTGGGCAGGGACTGGCCAGGTGAGTCTTCTGCTCCAGGTGGCTGTCCATGGGGTTCATCTGGTGATGTCCATCAGTAGCATGGCTGCTTTGGATGGTCTATGATTTCAGTTGCATGCCTGGAGTCCGGGCTGGGACGGCTGAAACAGCTGAGGACTGACTGCCATTGACCTCTCTCCACATGGCCTCTCCAGGCAGCTTGCTTGGGCTTCCACACAGCAAGATGGCCTTAGGATAGCTGGATATCTTAGATAGCAGCTCAGGGCTCCAGAAACAAGTGTTCCAAAAGGCAGAAGTCATGGGCCTTGCAAAATCTAGTCTCAGAAATCACATCACATCATTTCCACTGTAATTGATTGGTCAAAGAAGTTACTAAATTCATCCCAGATTCCTAAGAAAGGATATTAGACGCCACCTCTCAGTAGAAGAAGTAGCAAAGAATATTCTGCCAGTTTGAATCACCCATACACACCTTCCCAGATACTGATTACATTTTTATGTTATTCCTCTATCTCTTTATTGATTAGAATTTTCCGATTTATGGTGCTTTCTTGCATCTCATAACCCTTTTTTTGGTTAGGCAAGGCCAGATGACTAGTTCTGGACAACATGAGTTTTCCACTTTGTGGAAATGTCCAACATGAGTTGGATTGTATTTTAGAAGCTCAAACATTTATCATGATTATTATTGTTGATACAAATATTTTTTTCTTTAGATTTACTAGAGATTTAATTTTTGCTTAAAAATAATTTTTGCTCACCTTCCTTCTTGCTTTACACTCATTCAGTTTAGGTTTCATTTCCTCCACTGAAGTAAATCATTTAATAGTTATTTCAAAAAGAAAGGAAAGTAAATTTTCTAAATTTTTCCATTTCTGAAACATCTTAGTTCACCTTCACCCTTGAAAAATAATTTAATTAGGTATAGAATTTTAGTTTGTCAGCTATTTTCTCTCAGTACTTAAATGTATTTCCTTGTCTCCCATCCTCTGTAGCAAGGTCAGCCGACTTTTTCTTAAACGGTCAGATAGTAAATATTTTAGGCTCTGCAGGCCATATGATTTCTATCACAACTACTCAACTGTGCTGCTGTGGCATGGAAACAGCCATGAAATATATAAAAGATTGGTGTGACTGTGTTTCAATAAAACTTTATTGCATAAACAAGTGTCTGGACATGGGCTGTTTGCTGATCCTGGCTCCATAGTCAGATTGAGAAGTACACTCCGTGTCTAGTTGTTTCCTCTCTTTTGAAGTAATCTCCATTAGGTTCTCCTCTTTGTATTCTGGTGATCAGTACCTAATTATTTTATAAGATGGGTCCTCCGAAAGACTAATGTATCCTGAATCTAAGGAGCAATGTCTTTAATGATTTCTGGGAGAATTGCAACTATTACCTCTTCACACATTATCTCTCCTTATGCTTTCTTCTACTTTTCCCTTCTGGAAGTCATGTTAAGTTAAAAATGCTCTCCTCAGCAACATGTCATTCATATTCTGTTTTATACTTTCCATCTTATTTTTTCTGTGCTGTATATTCTTTAGATCTTTCTTTCATTGAGTACTTCTCTCTTAAACTATGCATGCTGTTTCAGCATGGAATATCCATTTTTTATATCTAGAATTTATCTTAGTTCTTTTAAAAATCTTTCTTTGTCATGGTATTTCATTCTTTTAAGAGTTTTTTAAATTTCATCCAATATGCCTTTAATCATTCTAAGAAAGTTTAAATAGTGTTTATTTGATAGTTTTTCTCCTGACATTTTTGAGGATCTAATCTTGTAGTCTATTGCTTCTACTGACTTCTGTCTTGGCGAGTTATTTCCTCTTGTGCTTTAAGACTGTAGATTACGAATTCATCATTATTTATGGGACTCATGTGAGAATTTGTCCGTCCAAATATGGTTTGCATTTTCTTTGCCAGAAATCCCACGAAAATGTGCCCTACAACCATTTTATATGATAATTTCTCAGCTTGAGAGTTACCATACTACTCCAGAAAAAAAAAGAAAATTTGTGTAAGACAGAGTATTGTGAATTCTAAGACAGGTATTTTTTTTCATTCAGACTTAGACTAAGACAGACAGGTTTTCATTGAGGATGTAGACAGCCCTTTATATTTCTATCTTGATGTGTAAATCTCAGTTTTGAATGTGCATCTGTCTAGGCCCCAAAGACACACCTCATTTCCCTACCTGGCATCAGCATTAAAGGAAGGCCTTGAGTTACAAAGAGCAGTAGTAATGGCTGAGCAGCTGCTGCCATAGCTCACATTCTTTGCTTGCCATTTCCTTCTTTTTAATTTCCTATAAATTTACTTCACATTTTTGCTTTTTTGGGATTTTTTTTTTTGTTTTCCTGAAAGATGGTTCTCAGGCTTTACTTAGCACTTTTTGTGCTGGGAGAAGCTGGGGGGAGGTCTCTTCAAGTTGTGCTTCTTTAATATTTATTGGTTCAGACTTACTTTGGAATCAGTTTAAAGGTATAGTGTAAATGTGTTATTTTTAGAGATAACAGACCTAGATTTAAATCCAATCTTTGACATTCATTCATTGTTTATTCTTAACCTTACTGAGCTACAATTACCTCCTTTATGAATCAAGTAATAAATCCTGTCTTTATCAGTCAGTTCAATTGCAGGAAAAAGTATCTTTACTATCTAAAGAAGTAAGGAATTCCATACAGAGAATTGGATGCTTATAAAAGTGTTCACAGAGTGCTGGCTCTCGACTTGGCCTCTGGGATTGATGCCCAGAACTGGGGAACTGGGCCCTCTGTGCAGCTGTTGCTTTTGGGAAGCACAGTGCTCTCTGTGGTGCAGGATCAGGAAGCCACTGCATCACGACGCAGCTGTGCTGTGCCTGCAAGTCCACATACACAAAACACAACCCCAGTGGGCGCCCTCGACCCTGCCTCCTGACACCCACTAGTGACCGGGCACTGGAATGTTGCTGGTGACAAAGCCAGCGGGTCGGGCAGAAGGGCAGTACCCACACCATCTCTCCCCTCCAAATCTGTGGAAAGGCTTCTGATTGGAATATCTCATTCAGAGCTGTATCTGCCGTGTAGTGTGACAAAGGCAGGATCTAGCTTTCCAGCCTTTGCAGGAAAGGATGCTGAGAGAGCCCACCCGTGGTACCTACCACGAGGCTGATCGAAGAATAAATGAAAAGATGTACATGAAGTATTCAGCACTGAGCCAGGCATAGAGAAAAGACCCTTGTAGTTCCCAGGGCCCTGAGTTTTTCAAGGCCATTCCCAGAGAGGCCGAACTTGTGCCATCTCAGAAGTTCCTTGGGCACAAACACATTGGGCTCTCTCACTCCTGCAGGTGTTAATTTCACCAAAACCTGATTGCTTTTATGAAAATAGACTTTAGATGGGGATTTAGAAATTAAGCCCATGGTTCTTCTCCATGGGGTCTCATGTTTTGGACAGTCAGACAGGGATTAAAGCAGCCAGTGTCTCAGGGCTGCCCCTGGATGTAAAATATGGAAGGCATCGCTGCTCCAGATGGTGGCCCCCACAGAGTAATGCAAAGAGCTGCAGCACAATGCCTGCAGTACTGTGGCACAAACGCCCAGCAGCCACTGTGGTTGCCTGCATACAGGGCCAGCCAGGACAAGTTCAGGCTCCTCAGCTAGAGCCACCTCTCCCTCTTCCTGTTGGTATGAAATGCTGCCCGAAATAGCTCACTCTGTTAATGATGTATTCTGCATCGTGTGCAGTGTGGAATTCTGCATGGGGAGGGGAGGGGTGCACACAAACACTCTAATTGAAGCTGTTTGGTATAAGAGAAAGAAATGAAAATAATAAAATAAAATTTAGGCTATAAGAAACTAAATTGTCCCAAATACCCTTCACCTGACAGCCTGAAGTATATATTAGCAAATTATTATTAACTAGGCCAGTTAGACAATTATCCATATGCATAATTATGCAATTTACTCTGAAGTGTTTCAGTGTAGGAAAATTTTAAGTGGACATGAGGGACAAACAGCAGAAGAGGCTTCTATACTGCATGACTCATTTGTGACCCACATCATTGGCTGTGCAAATCAGAGCTGCCACTGAGACCCCTGGTTCAATACTTCCACATTCATCTCATTTAATTCCCTTAGTGATTCCAGAGGCAGTCACAGGCTACTCACCCGGCAATTTCATTTGTTCCAGGAAAGAGCTGCAAGTCTGGACATTTAAGGTTCACCTTTTCTCATATGGGTGTAATAGCATATTAGACATCCAGTCCTAGAGATCAATTTCATCCCTATAAAAATACCAGAATTGATTGCACAATAATGAATGAAAAAAATAAGACACAGACATATGCATTGCAAAAATGTGTAAAGGCGTTATGGCCAAATATTCAGTATGTGTCACATCACCTCTTTTGAAGGGACCAGGGTCCTACCTGCACTACACTGGCTGGAGCTTCTTATCATGAACATAGTGAAATGAACTCATGATGACATCTCCTCTTCCTGGCAATCCTCCTGTTTGGCCTCCATTCAAAATCAGGACAACTGTTGCAAAGCTTCCCTTTGCCAGCTGGATATTCACCCATTTCCCCAAATCAGGGAACAAATGTTCAATGCTGGGCCACAGATATTTCCATCCAGCTCCTAAAGTATTTGACTCTGAACAAATCTGCATCTTTGCTAGGCATCCTTCTAGTGTGTACAGAGACTCTGGCTTTAGCACCATAGGCCAACTTGTTACCATTACAAAGGTTCTAATGGTGGCCCACACGAGCAAAGCTCTCCCAAACCAGGGCCACCTGCTCCAAAATCCCCATTGAACAGGTGGTGTGCTAAACCTGTAAGAATTCTAAAACTTGCCTGAAGTCCTGAGAGCAAGTGTACTGATTTCTGTACTTGATTTCAATTCTATCTTAAAATTCATCTTATATTTTCCTTACTGAAGAAACTTTCTAATGATAATAATATATATTTGTTGAACATAAAAAGTATCAGAATGTAAGGGTGGAAAAAAAGAAAGGGGGCATTACGATTAGCATGTATAATGTGGGGGCGCACGGGGAGGGCTGTGCAACACAGAGACGACAAGCAGTGATTCTATAGCATCTTACTACGCTGATAGACAGTGACTGTAATGGGGTATGTGGGGGGGACTTGGTGATGGAGGGAGTCTAGTAAACATAATGTTCTTCATGTAATTGTAAATTAATGATACCAAAATAAATAAATAAATAAATAAATAAATAAATAAATAAATAAATATCAGAATGAATAGACATTTTTCTAAAGAAGACATATAAATGGCCAAAAAGCACATGAAAAGATGCTCAGAATTACTAATCAAAATTAAAATTTGGTATCACCTCACACCCATTAAGATGACTATTAGTTGTTAAAATTTAACTATTGTTAAAAAACAACAAGAGAGAATAAGTGTTAGTGAGGATGGGGAGAAACTGGGACCTTTATGTGCTTCTGGAATGTAAAGTTATGCAGTTACTGTGGAAAACAGTATGGCAGTTCCTCAAAAAATTAAACATAGATTTACCACATGATCTGGCAATTCTACTTTTAAGTTTATACCCAAAAGAATGAACAAATATTTGTACAGCCATTTCATAGCAGCAATATTCACAATAACCAAAAGGTGGAAATAATCCAAAGATGAATGGATAAACAGAATGTGGCATATCCATACAGTGGAATATTATTCAGTCTAAAAAAGAGAAGGTTATTTTGACATATGCTGCAGCATGAACCTTGAAAACAGTTCAGTCACAGGGAAAAGCCAGCTAGAGACGCTGTGTGCTCCTGGGGAAGCAGGCCTCAGGCACCTGTGTCTCCAGCCCAGAGACCTGAATGGCTCTCCCAGCCCACTCAGAAAGAGAAACAGTGAAACCATTCCTTATTTAGAAATGACACAATAAACATGCTCATTTCAGAACCCCTTGTTCTGCCACAAAATGTTTATGCAAGAAGGGAATGACTCTGCAAGAGAAATGCTTACAGAAGAAATCTATCTTTTTAGGTATACAGTTTTTACTCAATTAAAATGATATCCAATAGAGATGTCTTTCCCCTCTTTGGAATTTTCCTTAAAGTCCTAACACACTCATTAAGTGGTGAATTTAACAATAGAATGTTGAGTGTAAACGGTTACATACCAAGCTTTATTCTCATAGCAGTAGGTCGAGTGCTAGAATCACATCCACATTCAGCAAGTCAGCAATCCACAATCCACGTCCACGTCCACGCAGAGCACTGGGCAGAGGCCTTTATATCACAACACAGACAATAGTAGTGCATTGCTGATCCGTGTGCAAGTAGACCAATTATTACATCATTGCACATGCACAGTGGGCAAGTCGATTAGGGTATGGTGAGCAACTTGGCCATAAACACTCCCATTTTCCCTACAATTCCCAACAACTGTGAGGCTGGCAAGCAAACAGGAGCTGGCACCTATAAAGCCCATTGAGCTCACTGGTTTCTTGCTGACAGTGGAGTTCAAGGGCAAGTCTCTCCTGGAGTTCAAGCTTGCACTCTTTGGGTTTTGAGCTTTCTGTCTTTACTTAGGATCTGTTGCTGTTTTATAAAGGAGTGGCCCTTCTTGGTGAATACTCTTTTGTTTCTGTTTGTTGAAGCTTCCTGGTAAGACACCCAGATGTTTACATTGATTTTCAGTGTTTTAGAACAGCTGTTGGGAAACAGAGCCCCTCATAGTTAACATGTTTTAAGAAATACAAAGGCAAGATATGTTCTACATTGTCCTTGGACCACGCTCTTGTGCCCTTCTGGGAAAACTAATGAACTTTTGAATAATTTGGAATTGTGATGGACATTCTGGGGAAACATTGTCTTGCCATCTTAAGGGGCACCCTTAACAAGAAGAGGGTTTCCAAACTCTCAAGATAAAGAAATTTATTCTTTGATATACAGAAGTTTCTAAAAGATAAAATGACTTGACAAACAGTTCTAAAGGAAACCTTACAGAATGCAAATAAAAAATCTTTAGTCAAAGACTTTGGCTATTTGAGTAGGTAACCTTAACTTAGTCCATCTGCAAGACACAGAATATTTTCTATTCAGTTTTGTGGTCTGAGAACTTAGCAATTGTCAGGTTGGGGACATTTCTGTTGTTGGGAAATTCACTCTGAGAGGATGTCCTTTCACACTAGGTAAGGCCTCAACCCAGGAAAGGATTCTCAACTTAGATAAAGAAAGAATTCACAAGTAGGTCAAGCAGATGATAATGGAGAGTAGTTTAATAATGCAAAGGTACACACTCAAGGAGGGAGGGTGGGCAGGCTCCAGAAGTGAGCAGCACAGTGGGGTTCAGGTTGGGTGGTCTTATAGCTAGAGGTTAAGCAGGGAGTGGAATATTGATTGGGATAGGTGGGGTTTTCTTGAAATAAGGAGGGGATTGCTGAGAAATAGAGTGACGCTTCTTTTTGTCCTTAAGTGGTCTGCCTCAGAAGTGTCATGGCACCAAGGAGCATGATTATTAGTACCTTAATGTTCTTTAAGGTGAAATCACTGTTAACTTCTCCTCCACATTGGAACCAGTCAGTTTTTGCAAGTCTGTTATCTATACCTTCACTCCCCACATCCCGTGAGAACAGTTTACATGGAATACTTAGAATGTAAACAAGCATCTACCTGAGCGTAAATACCAGCCAAAGTCCCCAGTCCTCTCCCTGCTCATGTCTGCCTATCTACCTACTGTAACCCTTTGATAGGTCAGAAATGTGAGTTACATTTCATTTGCAGCCAGATATAGCTGGACAGTATGTAGGATAAACTCCATTTGTGGCTAGGAATCTACCAAAGTACTGGCAGCCTTCAGGGGAATTACAACCTAGTTTAACTATGACCCTTATGAAGAATGTTCATTTAGATAAAATCATTTAAGAAGTGCACTTAAAAGGAAAGTCTTCAAAAATTCCAGAATAACTTCATTAAAGTTTCATTACAAAAAGCGGATGAGAAATTAAAGAGATACCCATAAGGAAAAGACTGCTAAATCAATGACCTTACAGATATCTCCATATCTATCTTCAAAAAAAAGTCCCAACAGGCCCTCTCCCAGAGATTTCAGCTACAGTACTCTGGAAGATTTCCTGATAAATTGCTGTTCTTTTAGACAAGGGGGAGCTAAAACATAAAAACTAATGGCATTATTGAATGTGACCAGTAATATTTGTTTGTCTCAGCTGAAACTTGACAAAATATTTGGAAACATTTAATAACTCTATGATCAAAACTTTGGCCAAACTGAAAGCTGACATTCAGAGGCTTGTCTCTATGACTTCTAGACAAAGAGTTAACTCCTGTCTAGATAAATCTTTAAAGTACCATCTTTAAGTATGTAATTCTTATGAAAAGTTATTTCTTTCTGGTAACTTGAAACTTCAGACTTTTACTAAATTAAATAACAGAAATGTATTAAATATCTAGATCACTTCCAAATAATAAAATAATAAAACATTAATACCTGACAATCAGTTTATCTACTTTTGCCTTCCTTATGACAAAGAAACTAGCAATAAAATTTGTTTTTTAGAAATCATTTAAGTGTCATTTTGCCAATTCAAAGAACACTAATGGAAAGGACAGTCCGTAATTGTGTATATCTTAACTAAGGTTTCTAGAAGTTAAGAACTCTAACAAATGTAATTAAAGCTACTAAAAGTAATAAGGGAAACATGCCCATATACCAAAAAATGCAGGATATATATTTCTGTAAATGCAGACATGAGGAATGGAAATACATTTTTCTTGGGGGAAAAAAGGTAATTTTGTCCTAAATGAGAATGGTATTTAAGAGGGAAAACATAGGACAAAATCTAAATATAAGAAGAAACTTGTAGAAAGTTTATGGAAAGGGAATCTTTAAAAGGATTTTTAATATGTGGTCACGCTGGGTAAGATTTAAGTGAATTTATTTAAAAATGATTTTTAGTATCAAAAATAAGCTGGTGCAAAATTAAAGTTTGTTTTCTCTCTCTTTTAAAAAGATGTAGTTTTCTTAGATTATTGGCCTATTCTTAGTAAGAAATAGTAAACAAATGTTTTTAGTTTACTTTTAATCTTCCCATAAAAGAAGATTCTATGTTTTGTCTTATCAGGTCTTTTGATTACTTAAAACTCAGCCTTTTCTACTAAAAGACTGAGGGTTTCTAGTCAGTTCCACTGCAGTGAAGCCTCACTAAATCTTTAACAATGGACAATAAATCTATAAAGACGGTACCACATGTGAATAAAATCCATTCTACTTCTACAAAAAAAATAGGCCCCTTGAATGAAGGGCCCCCACCAGTAAGATGGCGAACTTCCGGCTTCTCTTCCGGGTCCTCAGTTCCCGACGGCTCCACCTGAAGCCCAATCACCTCTCTCCCCCCTAATCCCAGCACCTGGCCAATAGCCACCAGCCCCGTAGAAGTGACACCACAATCACCCCATGCCCCTTCCTATATAACCCAGCACCTTTCCCCAATAAAGCGGAATTCTCCGGTGAATTGCTGCTGTGTGTCGCTCCTTTCCTTTCACCCCTCACTACCATACTTTTGCCATTCTGATGCTCTTATAATATGGCAGTAATCAAACTCCAAAATCTGGCAAGTGGGTGTGTACAGATTAAATGAACAGTCAGGGGTATGGGACACCCAAGATGTCAGCTGGATTCGCCCTAGGACCCTGGCAAATTTGGTTTTGGCATCCTTCACTCTCAGTGTATTAAATTTTTTTTTGCCCCCATAGGTCTCAGATCTCCTCCCTCTGGACCTTTTTGAATACCTGGACTTCATAGTGCTGCCACTTACTATGGGTTATCAAAATGTTCTTGTTATTTTAAAGTGTGCTTCTGATTTGGAGTCTATCTTCTACAGTCTACAGGGATCAAGGCACTCACTTCACTGGACAAATTATATGAGCCTTAATGAGAACCAAACACACTTCTTAAAATTGTCACTACCATCAGGCAAGGTCAACAAAACTAATGGAAAATGTCTCAAGTATAACAAGTATTAGTTACATAGGACTAAATGAAGTAATGAGTGTGATGATAATTTTTTGTGATTTTTTTTGTCTGAAGTATTAGTGGTTTTTAATCTTTTATTTTTCTAGACTTAAGAAAATCTTTTCTCATGAACTGTTAATTTGGTAAATATACCTTTATAAGCAAAGATGAAATATTTATCCTTCTCCTTACTTGATCCCTGTAGAAGTAGAACAATATTGTTAGTTATTTACATAAGTTCAATAAGAATCTGATCTCCTTATCACAGGACACAATTTAAAAAATAATAATAATTAGCTACCTTGCCAAAACTTTGATTGAAATGTCATGTTTGAGAGAAATATACTTAGATTCAGATTTGACCAGACAACTTTAAGGAAATGATTGAGAAAACTGGCCTCATACCTTCCTTGCTTATAAGATTCTAACAAAACAATCTTGAAAAGAGTTTATATAAGAGATTGGCTTAAAGATGGCAGCAGGAGAGGTGAGACAGAAACCTCCTCCCAAAACCACATATAATATGAAAATATAGCAAATACATCTAATCCTGAAAAAGCAATAGGAAAGAAGGCTGTAGCAGACTGCCTACACCTGGGGAACAGAGCAAACCTCATGTAAAAGGGTAAAGTACCAAAGCCACAATCCAGCAGGACCCAAGCCCTCCCCCCACCTTAGCTCACCAGTGGGAGGAAGAGGAATGGAACAGGGAGAGGGTGGAAGCCTAGGACTGCTGAACACCCAGCCCTGGAGATCTGCTCTGGGAGCACAAACCTACATTACATGGTACTCTGGGGATTAGTGGGGTTGGAAAGCTAAAACAGACAGAATACTTGGAGAGACTGAGATTCCAGCTGCTGTGGAGAATAGGTACCCACAACCAGCCACTCTGGAACAAAAGAAAGGCAGGCACTCTGAGAGACTTCCTAACAGCGATAGGGCTGCTAAAGGGGAAAAGATTTTACAGAGCTTGCTGCTCAGGAGAAAGGACACGTGGACAAAATCATCCTGGTGCACTCATCCCAGCAGGTCGGTAACTTTCAGGAGCTTCAGGCACTCCACTCCCCTGGTTGGCAACGCAACTATGAGACGCCCACTGTGATATGCACTCTGCTGCTCCTTCCACCCCAGCTGGCATTGGCTCACAAACTGGCTGCCCCTGCCATTGCAAAAGGCCAACCAGAGAGCACCCTGCCTATGGCAGCTACAAGTGCACAGTATAGAAGCTCCTCCCTACGTGCTGGGCCTACTGGCTCTGGCAGCGGAGGCAGGAACTGCAGCTGGAAGCAGGAAAGAGCTCTTTCCTCCCAGAAGTCACCAGTGCCACTTGGCTATGACCCGTGCCATTGCTCCAGGGGCTGAGCTGCTCCAGAGAGTAAAGATTCTGGGCACTAGAGGGCGCCACCTATGAATATGAATCATCAAGGGAAACTGGTTTGAACTAAAATGTCACAAACACTAGAAAGAGGGTCAAGTGAAATGGAAATCATGAATCTTCCTGAAAGAGATTTCAGAATAAAAATCATAAACATGCTCACAGAGATACAGAAAAATATTCAAGACCTCAGGGAGGAATTCAAGAATGAGATAGAAACTTTGAAACAGTATCCAAAAAGAAAAATACAATGGAGGGATTTAAAAGCAGATTAGATGAAGAACTGAAGATGGTAAATGAAATAGAAATTAGAGAACAGGAATATAAAGAAGCTGAGGCAAAAACAGAAAAAAGATCTCTAGGAATGAAAGAATATAGAGAAAATTGTGTGATCAATCCAAACAGAACAATATTTGCATTATAGGTGTACCAGAAGAAGGAGAGAGAGAAAGGCATAGAATGTGTATTTGAGGACAAAATTGTTGAAAACTTCCCCAATCTAGGGAAGGAGATAGCCTCTCAGGCATGAAGGTACACAGATCTGCCAAACACAAGGGACTCCAGGAAGACAACCAAGACATATTAAAATGGCAAAGTTCAAGGATAAGGACAGAATATTAAAAGCAACCAGAGAGAGAAAAAAGATCACATACAAAGGAAAACCCATCAGGCTATCATCAGATTTCTCAACAGAAACCTTAGAGGTCAGAAGGGAGTGGCATGATATGTTTAATGCAATGAAAGAGAAAGGCCTCGAACCAAAAATACTCTACCCGGCAAGATTACCATTTAAATCTGAAGGACAGATTAAACAATTTCCAGAGGAACTGCTATAGATGGAAGTGTTCCTAAAGCTACATAGCTGTCACCAGAGAAAATAACGCCACAGTAAAGAAAGTAGATCATTTAATTACTAAGCAAATGCAAAATTAAATCAACTACCCCAAGGGATAGAAAAAGAGTACAGAATGTGACACCAAATATATAAAAAGTGGAGGAGGAAGAAAAAGGAGGGGAAAAAAGAACATTTAGATTTTCTAATAGCATACCAAGTAAGTTAAGTTAGACTGTTAGATAGTAAAGAAGTTACCCTTGAACCTCTGGTAACCATGAATCTAAAGCCTGCCATGGCAATAAATATGTACGTATTGATAATCACCCTAAATGTAAATGGCCTGAATGCACCAATAAAAAGACATAGAGTCACTGAATGGATAAATAAACCCTACCTGTCTATATGCTGCCTATAAGAGACTCACTTTAAACCCAAAGACATACACAGACTAAAAGTGCAGAGATGGAAAAAGATAGTTCAAGCAAATAATAGGGAGAAAAAGCAGGAGTTGCAGTACTTGTATCAGACAAAATGGACTTCAAAACAAAGAAAGTAACAATTGACAAAGAAGGACATTACATAATGATAAGGGAGTCAGTCCAACAAGAGGATATAACCATTATAAATATCTATGCACTCAACACAAGAGCACCTACATATGTGAAACAAATACTAACAGAATTAAAGTGGGAAATAGAATGTGATGCATTCATTTTAGGAGACTTCAACACACCACTCACTCCAAAGGACAGATCAACCAAAAAGAAAATAAGTAAGTAGACAGAGGCACTGAACAACACATTGGAAAAGATGGACCTAACAGATAGCTACAGAACACTCCACCCAAAAGCAGCAGTGTACATATTCTTCTCAAGTACAAATGGAACATTTTCAAGAGTAGATCATATACTAGGCCACTTAAAGAGCCTCAGTAAATTCAGGATGGAAATTGTACCAACCAGCTTCTCAGACCAGAAGGTGTGAAACTAGAAATAAATTATGCAAAGAAAACAGAAAAGCCCACAAACACATGGAGGCTTAACAACATACTCCTACATAATTAATGGATCAGTGACCAAATAAAAACAGAGATCAAGCAATATATGGAGACAAATGACAATAACTCAACAACACAAAATCTGTGGGCTGTGCTAAGAGGGCAGTATATTGCAATATGGGCTTACCTCGAAAAGAAGAACAACCGCATATGAATATTCTAAACTCACAATTAATGAAACTAGAAAAAGAAGAAAAAATGAGGCCAAAAGTCAGTAGAAGGAGGGACATAATAAAGATCAGAGCAGAAATAATGAAAATGGAGAAGCATTAAATAGTACAAAGAATCAATGAAAGCAGGAGCTGGTTCTCTGAGAAAGTTAAAGAAATAGATAAACCCTTAGGCAGACATATCAAGAAAAAAAGATAATCTACACACATAAACAGAGCCAGAAATGAGAAAGGAAAAATCACTATGGACACCACAGAAACACAAAGAATTAATGGAGAATCCTATGAAAATTTATATGCTAACAAATTGGATAACCTAGAAGAAAGGGACAACTTTCTAGAAAAATAAGACCTTCTAACACTGACCCAGGAAGAAACAGAAAATCTGAACAGATGAATTACCAGCAACGAAATTGAACTGGTAATAAAAAAAATACCTAAGGAAAAAAACCCTGGAACAGTTGGCTTCACTGTTGAATTTTATCAAACATCCAGTGAAGACCTAATATCCATCCTCCTTAAAGTTTTCCAAAAAAGTAGAAGAGGAGGGAATACTTCCAAACTCATTCTATGAGGCCAGCATCACTCGAATACCAAAACCAGGCAAAGACACCACAAAAAAAGAAAATGACAGGGCAATATCCATGATGAACACATATGCAAAAATACTCAACAAAATATTGGCCTTTTGAATATCTAATTCAAAAATACATCAAAAAGATCATCCATCATGATCAAGTAGGATTTATTCCAGAGAAGGAAGGATGATACAATATTAGAAAATCCATCAATATCATACACTGCATCAACAAAAAGAAGAACAAAATCCACACAATCATCTCCATAGTTGCTGAAAAAGCATTAGACAAAATTCAACATCCATTCATGATAAAAACTCTCAACAAAATGGATATAGAGGGCAAGTACCTCAACATAATAAAAGTCATATGTGACAATACCACAGCTAACATCACACTTAACAGCGAGAAGATGAAAGCTTTTCCTTTAAGATCGGGATCAAGAAAATGATGTCCACTCTCCCCACTTTTATTCAACATAATACTGGAGGTCCTAGTCATGGCAATCAGAAAACGCAAAGAAATAAAAGGCATCTAGATTGGCAAGGAAGAAGTCAAACTGTCCCTGTTTGCAGATGACATGATATTGTACATAAAAAACCCTAAAGAATCTACTCCAAAACTACTAGATCTAATATCCGAATTCAGCAAAGTTGCAGGATACAAAATCTGTGGCATTCCTATACACTAACAATGAACTAGCAGAGAGAGAAATCAGAAAAATAATTCCATTCACAGTTGCATCAAAAAGAATAAAATACCTAAGAATAAACCTAACCAAGGAAATGAAAGACCTATACTCAGAAAACTACAAGATACTCATGAGAGAAATTAAAGAAGATACCAATAAATGGAAACACATCCAGTGCTCATGGATAGGAAGAATTAATATTGTCAGAATGGCCATCCTGCCTAAAGCAATCTATAGATTCAATGCAGTTCCTATCAAAATACCAACAGCATTCTTCAACCAACTAGAGAAAATCATCCTAAAATTCATATGGAACCAGAAAAGATCTCGAATAGCCAAAGCAATCCTGAGAAGGAAGAATAAATCAGGGGGAATTACGCCCCCCAACTTCAAGCTCTACTACAAAGCCACAGTAATCAAGACAATTTGGTACTGACACAAGAACAGAGCCATAGATCAGTGGAACAGACTAGAGAGCCCTGATATAAACCCAACCATATATGGTCAATTAATATATGATAAAGGAGCCATGGACATACAATGGGGAAATGACAGCCTCTTCAACAGCTGGTGTTGGCAAAACTGGAGAGCTACATGCAAGAGAATGAAACTGGATTATTGTTTAACCCCATACACAAAAGTAAACTCAAAATGGATCAAAGACCTGAATGTAAGTCATGAAACCATAATTCTCTTAGAAGAAAACATAGGCAAAAATCTCTTGAATATAAACATGAGCAACTTTTTCTGAATACATCTGCTCAGGCAAGGGAAACAAAAGCAAAAATGAAAAAATGGGACTAAATCAAACTGAAAACCTTCTGTATAGCAAGGGACACCATCAGTAGAACAAAAAGGCACCCTACAGTGTGGGAGAATATATTTGTAAATGGCATATCTGTCAAGGGGTTAACATCCAAAATATATAAAGAACTCGCATGCCTTAACACCCAAAAAGCAAATAATCCAGTTAAAAATTGGCAGAGAATAAGAACAGACAATTCTCCAAAGATGAAATTCAGATAGCCAACAAGTACAAGAAAAGATGATCCAAATCATTAATTATCAGGGAAATGCAAATTAAAACCACAATGATGTATTACCTCACACCAGTTAGGATGGCCAACATCAAACAGAAAAGGAACAAGGTTGTGAAGAATGGGAAACCCTCTTACACTGCTGTTGAGAATGTAAATTAGCTCAACCATTGTGGAAAGCAATATGGAGGTTCCTCAAAAAACTAAATAGAGAAATATCATTTTACCTGGGAATTCCACTCAGGAATTTACCCAAAGAAAACAAGATCCCCAATTACAAAAGACATATGCACACCTATGTTTATCGCAGCACTATTTACAAAATCAAAGATATGGAAGCAACCTAAGTGTCCATCAGTAAATGAATGGATAAAGAAGATGTGGTGCATATACACAATGGAATATTATTCAGCCAAAAGAAGAAAACAAATACTACCATTTTCAGCAACATGCATACAGCTAAAAGGTATTATGCTCAGTGAAATAAGCCAGGGGGAGAAAGATAAGTAACAAATGATTTCCCTCATTTTTGTAGTATAACAAAGCAAAACTGAAGAAAACAGCAGCAGACTCACAGACTCCAAGAAGGGACTAGTGATTACCAAAGGGGAGGGGTGTGGAAGGGCGGGTGGGGAGGGAGGGAGAAGGGGATTAGCCGTATTATGATTGATACACATGGTGTGTGGTGATGTCACAGGGAAAACAGTATAGCACAAAAAAGACAATAGTGACTCTATGGCACCTTACTACACTGATGGATGGTGACTTCAGTGGAGTATGGGGGGGACTTGATAATATGGGTGAATGTACTAACCACATTGTTTTTCATGTGAAACCTTTGTAAGAGTGTATATCAGTGACACCTTAATTTAAAAAAAGAGTTTATATGGTCAAACACTATTGTTGCTGTTTTTGTGTAAATAATGAGGCCGAGCTTAAAATAAATAAGTTTTATTGTTATTATCTGTGATAAATAATTGTAGGGAGAGAAGTTATGTTTACACCTTTTTCTCTATTAGATTCCAGTCCTGTTAACTGTCTTTGAGGTCTTGTTACATACCTGTAAGTTGGGCTGGATCCTGACTCTTCTAGTGTCCTCAAGTATCTGGCTATGATTCTCCAAACTACTGCTTCCAATTTTCCCTCACTCTTCTGATTTGAAAACACAGACTGCCCTTAAATCTCACTGGAAGAGATTATACCAGGTCCTCCTCACTCCCCATATGGCAGCCAGACTTCAGGGACTGGAGTCTTGGGTCCATATCTCACACTGAAAAGCTCCATCTGACATCTGCCCGGTACAAACACTGGAGACCTTGAATCAAACTGACTAAGAAAATGACGCAGATGTCGGCTGATGTGGACATCTAAACCCAGGACTCAAGAACATTATTTTGACTCTGATCTTAATCCTTTCCACATTAGACCTACTTTACAATACTGGTGAATTCCTTAGATTTTTGCTAACTAGCATTTTCGTTGGCTCCAGGGTATTGATATTTTTTAAAGGCTGCTACTCATTATTTCCTTTCTGATGTTGATTGCCCTCCCGAAACAGGTCCACTTCACTGATTCATGGTTTTGAAAAATACCCCAAGTCCACCTTTACAGAACATATTGTCCTACAGGCCTAGATTGAGTATAATAGTTTAAATTCTTCCTGGAAGGACAATTCCATTGTCCACATATCCCAATCCCTTATGTGCAGAGCAAACAACAAACTGTTGGGCTCATCATGAGCGGCCTCACTCAGCACACGAATCCAGAGATCCTTCAGGAGGTGCACTGAGACCTTCACAGAGAGGGGGATCCACCTGGAGTCCTCCCAGGGCTCCAAACCAAATATATACAAATGAAAATTTGAGACTACCTGGTTTCTGCCAGTTTAATCACACTCTATGTACTCAGTTGCTCATACCCTTCAAACCCTGATTTAATCAAGTTTGTCATGAGGACTCCATAATTTGGGCTCCCTTGGGTTATATTTTCACTCGTATTTGTCAGAGGACCTATGGAGAACACACTGTTTAGATCTCTATCAAACGGAAGGTCACTGTGCAGTTGGGTACTTGGTCATGCCTGTTCTACTACGTGATCAATAAGAAACGCAGCACTAGGCACCACTTTTAAATTTATGTCACAGACTAAACTGTTGACATGGGCTTCACTCCTAGCTGGGTGCTCAATGCCTGGCTGTACCAACCCCAATAAATCTGCCAGGTTTGGGAGATCATTGTGCTTTGTGTAGACAGTGCCATCAATGAATACATTATCAGGAATCTACCTAAACCCTGAGAGATAGTGTTGATTCTGTCAATACAGCAAGAGCCACCCAAGAAAAATCTTTGGATTCCCTCACAATGAGTTGTGTTGGATAATAGAGTTGGTCTTGATTAAACACCTCTAGTGAAGTAGAAACAGAACTAGGTAAAATCCAGACACACTGACACCCCATGGTTCTTCGATCCTGTTAGCTGACTACCCTTAGGAAACGCTTCCTGGTTCAGATCAGTCCTCCAACTTGGACTTAACATTTCATTTATTATGACTGGAATTTTTATCATTGTAAAACTGTCTGCATAGCTTGATGTTATCAGAAGCCATCCAGAGAACAGAAACTCATCATTTTCAAAAGATTTCTTAGGCGTATGAGATATCACATGAGGAAGCCTCTCCAGATACTGCAGAAGACATTTAACCTTAGAGGGAACTTGATGGTAGGCCATTCTCTGCTTTGGAGCTCTGTTGCTTAGAGGCGGCCTCCTAAGGAATCACTTTCCCTCTTACATGACATTCCAGGAATGAGCCTTCCTGGCAACAGCGTATCAGTAATGCTTGATGGCTGATTGGCACTGTTTTCTAACAGTTGATCAGCAGTGCTTTCCAGTTGTCAATCAACAATGGTTTCCAATAGTTGATCAGCAATTCTTTCAGAGAAAGATCTAGATCAAAAGGTGAAAAACTGACATGACTGGGAGGATTTTAAAATAGAGCCAGAGTAGCCATTGGTGAGAAACTGCCTTTTCTGTCTTTGTAACTAGACAAAATAGCAATAGTTTTTAAGCAATTGCTTGAAAAGCAAACAGAACAAGGGGCATTCTGATCACAAAAAATGTTGATTGTGGACTTTCTCAAGTAAGAACAGTTAGGTAATACATACCAGGAATGGTTATCTTTGTTAACAACAAATAGTCAATCACTGTGTGACCAAAATTAGCTCAATGTGTTAGTACCAACTGACTTTTTTTTTCTCTTTTACCCAACTAATGTAATTGCTCCCTTTCCTCTTTCTCATCAAAACCTCTTTCTTTCACCCTACACGCAGGACACTTTGCTAGTTACTGTCAGAAACTGTGCTTGACAAATTTCAGTGCTTTAATCCCAAAAAAACACTTAGTTGCCTCTCACTGTGGCTCTTTATTTTCAGGTTGACACCAGAAGAAAGAAATATATGCAAAGTTGGCCTCTAAAGGACAAATGAGAAAACTAGGTCTGCATAGCCAACAGTCCAACTACTCAATGCTTACAGTTTAAAACATGAAATTATTCTTCTGTTTACAATTATTTCTAGCTGCTGTAGAGGTTCTTAATGAAGTTTCCTTTTTGAAATCAATAATAGCAATAGCAGTAATACACCTGAAAGTTCTCAGCCATGGAGGTGTAGTTAATGTCAACACATCAAAACAATTTCTTTAGTGGTTCTGTCAAAACTAATGAACTTAGGTACTGATGCTGCAAGAACCCATGGTTTCAAAAGTATTGGAGTGATGGCCACACTTACAATGTGGGGATCTTGTTGTGTCTAGAAAGCCTTGCCTTCTGCAAGCAGGGTACAATGTGAAACAGATGAAGAAGTAGGCAATTTGCAACCTTTTGGAACTCCTTAATTGCAGGCCAGATTCTGAGTAATGATAGCCTGTTGTCCTACCATTCCTTGGATATTTTTACCCATGAATTTATTTTTACCACTTTTGTTTTAGCCATTTCAATGGGAGGACGTCATCTTTTGCATCCTCTTGTGATTTTTCTGTGATATGTTTTGGAGAAAATAGCTCAAATGTATCGCACACCTATAATTTTATTGCTTGGGAAGGACTCCAGGCCTTGGCAGGCATGGTGGCAAGATCCTTAATGATGAGCTCATGGTCTTCCAGAAGCTTAATTCTACAGGCCTGATGAAGTGGGAATTTTGCTGCACACTCAATACTCCCTCAAAGAGATGCTTGAATCTTTACCTACTCTACGGTCATGGAAACTTCCCAGCATGCACCTGTAGATCTCCATCCCTCATCCAAGAATCATACCGTCTATTCTGACATCCATTCCATGACCCCCATTCTTATTTATCAGAAGCGCATTAGCCTCATCTGTCCTAAATGCCATTGCTTTCAACTCAAGTTACTACCTCTATTACCTCTGTCACCTTCCAACTGTAGACCTATTTATACATTTCCAAGCTCACTCACCTGTGGTATAATAGAAGATATACTTGGTCTTTGTCCGTAGATCTGGCTCAGAGCGCCCAAAGCTCTTGGATTTCCTGAGTGATAGGAGTGTTCTGTCATTCATAAGGAGTCCTTTCAAGTCCACCTGAGTTTATGCTAATGAGGTGAATTAGGGTAGAGCCCTAGATTACATCTGGCTGGGGCTGGTCACCAAAAGACCATGTGATTAGAAGGTTGGTTCTTTCAGCCCCACCCAGTGACCTCTGGAAAGGGCTTGGGGGGCAGGTTGGAGCCTTCAGATCAAGCTCCATAAAAAATCTTGAACAAGTAAATCTGATGAGCTTGCAGGCTTGTGAACACATCCACGTGCTGGGAGGGTGGTGCTCCCCAGATCAAAGGGGACAGAAGCTCCTGTGATTGGGACCCTTCCAGAACTCACCCTATGTACCTCTTCATCTTGATTTACATCTGTATTCTTTATGATACCTTGTATAATAAACTGGAACTTATAAGGAAATGTTTCTCTGAGGTCTATGAGCTGCTCTAACAAATTAATGGAACCCAAGGAGGGGCAGGAACCTGCAGTCAGTCAGCACAGGTGACAAACTGGACTTGTATCTGAAATGTCGGCAGTCTTGTGTGACTGAATCCCTGTGGGATCTGATGCTACCCCCAGACAGATAATGTCAAGACTGAATTAAATTTGTGGGACACCTGTTCAGTGTCTGTTGAGAACTGGATAGTTGCTTAGTGATGGTGGGAAACATGCACACATTGGAATTCCACATCTCACTGATCTTTAGGTGGGAGTCAGCTATTAGTCTCCTTTTGTTAATAAGTGTTTATTATGAATACATCTATCCTCGATATGATTTACAATTTCAAACTAGGTAGAGCTATTGGACACTTATCAGTTTCTCTCATTATGAGGAGCACAGAGATTCAAAGATGAAAGATACTCCTGGACTCCTGCATTGGAGGGGTTCATATTCTACCGTTTAATTCAGGTCTATGTCACTTGGAGAAAAACTGTGGTTCTGCAGATGAGGAACTGAAGGATCTCCCTCCTCCTGTGCAGAATGGCATTGCAAGTCATCTGCACTGAGGCGGGCAGGGGTGCAAAAGTGGGGTGCCTTCTGAGATCCTTGCAGGCGCCATGACCTCAGGCCATCATTTCCTTCACATCCAGGAAACCCTTCCTTCCCTGTCACCCTGGACATCCCACTTCTGAGAGCCATTAGCATCTCAGATGACTGCAGCGTCCCTTCTCCGTGATCTGGGCCTCCCTGCCGCCCCACTGGGACTCTGCTTTCTAGTCCCTGCCCATTCCTTACCTTCCCCCTCGTGGGTCTTCAGTTCCGTGGTTCCCCATTCCCACAACACAGCTGCCTCTACCTTAACTCTTGAGCTTTTGTTCTTCCTGCCTTACCAGTGAACAAACTCCTACTCTGAGCAAAATGTGTGTCTTCTTTCTCAGAACTTTTGTGGTATAGCAATTCTGCAGAAAGCCACATAACAGGGCAAGTTGTTTTCACTATTATGACCAATGGACCCTCACTCAGTGCTGCTCACAAACCTTGCTCATTTTCTGTCCATGCTGCTCATGACATGGGTGTTTCAAACCTGTGTTCCTCGCTGCCCCACCCACCTGATTTCCCCCAGTTGCCACCACATCTCCCACTTGGTACAGAAAACAGAAACCGCCACAGGGGAAGTGCCTCCATTTACCCTTACCAAATAGTCACACTTATTGTTGCGAGCACCATGTTCCCCAGTCTCCCACCACGGTGGGACAGCCTCCCCTGCCCCACGGCAAAGCCTGATACGCCACAGGGGTCAGCTAGCCCTCCTTCCACCCGCTCAGTAAGATCACAGCAAGGATTACCCCTTCTCTTTGGGAGGCTCCACTTTTCCTTCTGAATAGCCTAATGCCACCTACAGTGCAAGCATGTGTGAGCCCAGGTACCCCACACGCCTGTCACCGACCTGCAGTGACCCTCCCCTTGTGGCCAGTCTGAAGCAAATCCCAAATATCAGATCAATGCATCCATAATATACTTCAGTACATATCTCTAAAAGACAAGGATTTCTGAAAAATTTAGCCAAAGTACTTTATCACACATAAAGGCTTTAACAAAAATCCCTTAATACCATCAAATTTCCAATCCGTGTTCAAATTTCCCAATTGTCTCATAATCCACCCCCTCCATAGCTGAATTGTTTGAATCAGACTCCAGAATTTGATTAACATGCCTGTGGAAGGCTGATTAATAGCCCCCAACTTGTCCTCTTCCTAATTAATCCCTGGAACCTGTGAATGTTACCTTATGCGGCAAAAGGAACTTTGCAGATGCAAATAAGTTCCGACTCTTGGGATAGACAGCATTAGCTCAGTCATCCAGGAGCACTCGACGCAGGCGCAAGGGCCCCAGTAAGGGGCAGGCAGTAGTGTCAGTCAGAGGAGATCTGACACCGGAAGCAGAGGTTGGGGGGATGTGGGGCCAAGAGGTGCGGATGAGGGGGGATCTCAGGAAGCTGGGAAGGTAAGGAAACAGTCCCCCTGGGACCTGCAGGAGGAAGAAGGCCTGCTGATTCATGCACGACTTCCAGCCCCTGGAACTGTGGAAGAGAGTAAGTTTGTGCTGCCTTCGGCCAATAAGTTTATGGTGATTCGTTACAGCAGCCGCGAGAAATTAATGCCCTGACTTTTCAGTCCATTTTAATCTATGGCATTGCCCTGGTTCTCTTTGTTTGGTTTTTGTATTTTATTTGTTGAAGAAACAGCGACATTTGTCCTGAAAAATGTCCCATATTCTGGATTTGGCTGACTACATCCCTGTGGTTGAGTTTAACTTGTTCTATTTTTCATTTCCTGTGAACTGTTTGCTTGATCTAGAGGCCAGATCAGGTACAGGTTTAACTTTTTGGAAAGGAGGCTTCATAGAAGAGGCTGTGACATTTTTGCTTCAACTCCAGAGACGCATCATGTCAGATTGTCTCTCTCTTTGTGGATAAAGATTCAGACTTGACTTAGGTCTCCAAAGCCGTCTGACGTTTCCATCAGCCTTCAACCAATGGTTTTAGTGAATTGTCATTAAGGAAGGAAAAATGGTCATATTCCCATCACATTATTTCTCCTGTGTTATTTATTATTTCTTTCCATTTCTATTTATTTCATACAAATAACCTTTCCCAGTCAAATAAATGTTCATGTACTTTGAGGCACAATTTGAACAAAAAAGTTATAAAGTAAATATTAGGGTTTTGCAAAATAAATTAATATTCTGCATCCATCAAAGATGACCAATGAGCTGGGTTTTTCTGAAGTCTTATCATAATCGCATGAACTCTAACATATTTGATGTATTTCCATCCATTTCAATTATTCTTTTTGCTTGTAACTGCCTCCTCTGGCCAGTGTGTGACCTGCGCATAGATGTTAGATGTTAACAAGTGTAATTGACTCTCCTGAACATCCTTTGACAGCCCAGCTCTTCTCTGGGCTCCAGTGCACCAGCCTCACTGGTAATTTTCTTTTCTAGGGCAAGTCCCTGACTGTCATTTTCATGTAGAGGCTCATGCTGAGATCCCACTCCCTGAGGGGGTAATGTGAGTACATGGATGCGAGGAGCCCAGGTTGAAGTCCCTGGGGTGTGTCTTTATCTGGTCTAAAGTCAGTGACAAGCAGGAGCCAGCTTGCAGCTCACAGGAGGTGATTATGTTCTTCCAAACTCTGTGTTCAGTGATGTCATACTTGTACATTGACATCAACCATGGTAGGAACTTGGAGTTTCCAATTATACCTTGGAAATTTGCAAACACGACAGGTCACAGCAGTTTTTCCCTGGACATCCTTTATTAAACATTTACCATACATCCATGTTAACCACCACAGGCCACCCAACCTCAGCCTGGGTTCATCATCCATTTCTGATTTTTTTATTTTGGCTCCTGGATATTTCCATTTACTTGTTACATTTTCATTTAATACTAGATTTTGAGGATTAATTGAGCATTGGGTAGGAAGGATGGAGAAAACTCAGGCAGCTGAGAGCCTGGGCACTTTCCCACCACACAGGTCCCAGGATGCCAGGCTCTAGAACCAGTGGCCCGTGTTCAGATATTTTTAAGGTTTCATGCAGTGATAGTACTTACAACAGCAAAAGGGGAAAATGCAGATTCAGACTTCAGGATACAGGAGAAACATCATAAAGGTAGCCTTCAAAATCAGTAAGGAAAAGATAGGTTAAGCCTCAAATCACAATTAAGAATATTAAAATAATTTAAAAAACAGAACCCTTAATTCATTCCTTGTAACACAGGTCCACAAAAAAACACATTTTGATTTTTCAAAGAAGATTTTAAAAGTAAAATGATACAAGAAAATCCAAGTGACTGTTTTATTATTGTTTTCATGACGAACCAGTTTAAAAACTGACATGTTAACAAAGACAGAAGCTAGGAAGGAAAATATTGATAGGGTTTCTCCATATAATGTAAAACACGTATGAGTGTTTTTCATAAACAAGTGACTAAGCTTAAAATATCTGTAGTATTTATGAATTTTTTGAACTTGATGAAATGATTCTAAAGTTTACTAGATTGTAATTGGAAATAAAAATTTGAAAGAGAAATATGACACAGAACCAAGGTCAGTGGACATAAAAGTTTATCATAAAGCTACAACAGCTAAAAGTTTATTATTACAGAGTGGAAACAGCCTGGGATGGATTAGCCAATTCCACTGTGTATGGGAATTCATAAGTAATCGTTTTAATTAGTGAAGAAAGGCAAAGTTGTTCAGTAGAAAATCCTGAATCAATTAGTTAGTTTTAAAGGAAAAAATAAAGTTATATTTCAAAAATAAAACTAAATATATTCCAGGTAGCTTCTAGGATAGTGCTTTAGTAATTAATTCTTGGTTATTTTAAAAGTATAACAAAAGTCAACTATAAACAGCTATAGTTAATGAAGGACTTTTATGGAAAATCTCTGGTACAAATATGATAACGTAAGAGCTGACAAGAATATTGAAACAGAAATTTGCACATCTGACTGTGTTGTGACTGTGTGATGTCCTGGGGACACTGGTGCATTCACACTAAGACTGTGTAGCCTGCAGGCTAACTGCTCCACTCTTAAGGCATCTCACTTGAGAAACAGGAGCACGTGCATAGCGGGAGACATGCACAGATGTTCACAGCAGCACTGCACCAAATAACAAAAAGTGAAACCAACCCAAGCATTTCTCAACAAGGGACAGCATATAGTTTAGTTGCACAATAAATTGATGTATAAGGTTTACATCTACCAATTATAAGACATCTTCCCAAATAATTAATTGAGTAAAATGAGATTATGTAAGAATCTTAATTCCTTTTTCCAGTTGACATACAAACTGTGTAAGTTTAAGGTGTACAGCATAATGGCTTAACTTACATACACTGGGAAATAATTACCGTGTTAAGTTTAGTTAATATCCATTATCTCATACAGATACAAAAAAAAAGGTGGAAAATTTTTCCTTGTTACGAGAACTCTTAGGATATATTTTAACAACTTCCAAGTGCACCACACAGCAGCGTTTACTACAGTCCCCATGCTGTACACTACATCCTAGTAGTTAATTATCCTGTAATGGAAGTTTGTACTTTTCAACCACCCTTCTCCAATTCCCCCACCCTCAATCTCTTATAACCATCTGATCTCCTGTAGTTTTGTCTTTATTTTTGTTTATGTTTTAGATTCGACATCTAAGGGAGATCATACAGTGTTTGTCTTTTTCTGACTAATTTCACTTAGCAGAATGCTCTTGAGATCCATCCATGTTGTTACAAATGGCAAGATTTCCTTCATTTATGGCTTAATAATAATTATAATTTTATGTAAATATCTAAACATACAAGTGAGTAGTGTTTGTGTGTGTACATATAATATATAATATATAATATATAACATATAACATATAACAATATATAATATAATGTAATATAATACAATATAATATAATTAATATGATATGATATGATATGATATGATATGATATGATATAATATAATATAATATAATATAATATAATATAAATGCAAACTAAGTTAAAGTAAAATAAAAAGCAAGCGTGCTAAAGAAGACCCACCAAATTGAAGGTTTGCTCTGAGTACAAAGCTGGGGAGAGTGATGGGGCTTTAACTGCATTTTCAGTGTTCATTTTTTTAAAAATGATCTAAAACAAACAGCATAAGCCAATAAGTCCATTGACTGCATTTAGGGTATATATGAACATTTGGCACATTTTTTTCCTTAACTTTTCTGAATTATTTTATAATTAACAATTTAGAAATTATTAAAGAGAACAAAATGTAGATTAAAGTATAGGCGCTCTCAGATGAGAAATATATTTCCAGATCAAACAGAACAAAATATAAAATAAAAATTAGAATGCCCCAGAAAACACCATCAAACATTTTAAAATGGACTTAGAAGTGGAAAAAAGTATTAAAAATTTTATCAAGAGGCATAGAAATCAATAATAAGAATAAATGCCACTTTAGAACAATGGGCAAAGATAATAACCAAGAACAAATACAAAAAAAAAGAAGAAATTTTAGACACTTATCATTTTAGGCAAGGGTTATGTTTCTGGAAAAACAAAAGCAACTTACAAGTACATATTCCAAAAGCAAATAACTCCAAAGGAATATTGGTAAATCAGGGAGTTGGAGACTTAGCTTCAAGCAGAAGACAATCTGTCTTGTTCTAAGCTTTAGCCTTATTTAGATGTGGAGCAGAAAAGACAGATTTGGCGGTGAGGAGGGATGGAGCAGGGATGGAGGAAGAGCAGGGAGGGCTGCAAAGGGTGACAGCCCCTCTGCATTCTTTGTTAGCTGTTGGAGTTGCCTGTTCCTTAATTTTAAACAATGGGACAAAGTCCATTCTTGAGTTGCCCCATTCCACGCAGAAATACTGTGGTAAGAACTTCTAAGTCACAACTGAAGCTGTCTTCCCATGGCAGCAAATATACAAATAATGAGGGCCTACTGCACACCAGGCTTAGTTCTAGGTGCCAAAGGCCCAGCAGTGGACAAAATGGCTGAGTATGGGTAAAATTGTAATATTTCCAGAATATCCCACCTGGATTTAGTGCATCTTCATATCAGCAGGCGTTCCTAAGGAATGGAGAGCCGTAGTTCATCTCCATATCAGTGGTAATTACCTGGGCGACTGAGGGCTTATCTGAACCTGAGAAGTTAGGGGGAGGTCTTGCTTGCTTCTGCCAGAGCAGGAAAGAGAAATAGCCCTGGACCACAGTTTGTAAGCCATAAATGGGCTTTAAAACTTTATTTTTCCCTTGGACTGATTTCAGTTTTAAAGGTATTTTGCCCTGGAAATTCCTCTCTCCAGACTTACATCTGGCATAGTCCGCAGGATCTCTGAACCCAAAATCTGTTAAAATGGGAGTGACCTATTGGAGGGCTTCCCCTAGAGATGATGGGGAGATGCCTGGGACCCCCTGTGGATGGTGAGGAGGCCCCAGTGGATGCAGCCGCAAAGGGTGCCACTTCACCTGTTATTATTCCCCAAGGTGTGGGGCTTCCAATTTGGGATCCCCTAGTGGGGTTGGTCTAGGGTAAAGTACCTCCTACAGGGGTGGGGCCCTCCCCAGAACTGAGGAAGGGTGGAAACGCAGTAAGCTGGAGAATTAGCCCTCCGTGAGTTGGAAGACTGCTTAGGGGCCCTAAGAGGCTGTGCAGCGGCTGGCATTGTAGGGTCTCTTTTCATCAAGATAGTGGAAAATGTTATTGAGGATAAAGAAGATTATCGAAAGGGTTAGTGAGGACAGAGACACACTTCAACATCGTTTGGAGGAGCTGGGTGATGACCAATGGGATGCCATTAAGGAAAACAGACAGTTACTGAAAAGACACGTCAGGCTCCTGGAAGATTTCTCAGCAGTGGCTGGGGAGGTGGGGAGAAGAAAGGCTTCCAGAAGTCAGGCGGGGGCTGGGCCAGGCCACAAGCAGCGGCAATGGGACCATAGAGGTGGCACCCGCTGCTCTGCATCACTGGCTGCTCCTCTTCATGCTGGCTGCTGTGGTGACGCTGGTCCTGGGGACAATGGCATTATAGTATTCCTGCCACCTTTGTACAAAAGACAGTGTGGGCTGTAGCCCGTTGACAGGGCTAGCCACTGACCTTTGAAGAAGTCAGCTCAGCCCAGAAAGAGTATCTTATGTGCTCTAAGAGGGACTTACACCAAGTCCCACAGCAACATGGGACAATAGTGAGGGAACCGATACCCATTGTCAGGTGGCAGATAGACTATATTGGGCCTCTGCCCATACCAGAAGGATATCAGTATGCCACGACTTGTGTGGACACAGCTACTGCACGATTGGTTGCTTTTCCTGCATGCCACGCAGATCAGAAAATGACCAAGAGGGCCTAGAGAGTCTCTTTGCAGCCTGTAGCCGGCCGCAGGTGATTGAGAGTGATCAAGGCACTCACTTTACTTTACTAGACATGCATTACAAGGATGGGTACAGCAATTAAGAATAAAGTGGGGAGTGGGGCGGAAGATGGCGGCGTGAGTAGAGCAGCGGAAATCTCCTCCCAAAACAACATATATCTATGAAAATATAACAAAGACAACCCTTCCTAGAATAAAGACCAGAGGACACAGGACAATATCCAGACCACATCCACACCTGAGAGAACCCAGCGCCTCACGAAGGGGGTAAGATACAAGCCCCGGCCCCGCGGGAGCCGAGCGCCCCTCCCCCCAGCTCCCGGCGGGAGAAGAGCAGGCAGAGCGGGAGGGAGACGGAGCCCAGGGCTGCCGAACACCCAGCCCCAGCCATCCGGGCCAGAGTGCAGGGCCCTCGATACTGGGAAAACAGGGCAGCAAGAACAGTGAGCAGGCACTGGAGGCTGGGCGACAGAGGACATAAGAAAAGCGCGCGACCATTTTTTTTTTTGCTTTTTTGCTGCTTTGTTTTGGCGAGCGCTGTTTGGAAGTCTTAAAGGGACAGGGACCCCAATATTAGGGAAACAGGGCAGAAAGACCGGTGAGCAGAGGCGTGAGGCTGGCACCGGAGAATAAAGAAAAACGAACGACCACCTTTTTTTTTTTTAATTAAAAATTTTTTTTTTTTTTTTTTTTTTAATTAAAAAAATTTTTTTTCTTGTTTTTTTTTGTGGTCGTTGTTTTCTTTTGGCGGGTGCTTTTTGGAAGTCTTAAAGGGGCAGGGCGGGCCACTTAATCCAGAGGTAGGGAATCCGGGACCTCTGGGCACCCTAACCCCTGGGCTGCAGGGAGCAGGGAGGCCCCTTACGGAGATAAATAGCCTCCCAGCCGCTCCTGCTCCAACGCGACTCCACCATTTTGGAGTAGCTGCCCGAGCCAGGCCACGCCCACAGCAACAGCGGAGATTAACTCCACAGCAGCCGGGCAGGAAGCAGAAACCCTGTCTGCGCGCAGCTGCGCAGCACAAGCCACTAGAGGCCGCTGTTCTCCCAGGAGAGGAGGGCCACAAACCAACAAGAAAGGAAGTCCTTCCAGCCGTCACTCGTCCCAGTTCTGCAGACTATTCCTATCACCATGAAAAGGCAAAGCTACAGGCAGACAAAGATCACAGAGACAACACCAGAGAAGGAGACAGACCTAACCAGTCTTCCTGACAAAGAATTCAAAATAAGAATCATAAACATGCTGACAGAGATGCAGAGAAATACGCAAGAAAAATGGGATGAAGTCCGGAAAGAGATCACAGATGCCAGAAAGGAGATCGCAGAAATGAAACAAACTCTGGAAGGGTTTATAAGCAGAATGGATAGAATGCAAGAGGCCATTGATGGAATTGAAATCAGAGAACAGGAACGCATGGAAGCTGACATAGAGAGAGACAAAAGGATCTCCAGGAATGAAACAATATTAAGAGAACTGTGTGACCAATCTAAAAGGAGCAATATCCGTATTATAGGGGTCCCAGAAGAAGAAGAGAGAGGCAAAGAGATGGAAAGTATCTTAGAAGAAATAATTGCTGAAAACTTCCCCACACTGGGGGAGGAAGTAATCAAACAGACCACGGAAATACACAGAACCCCCAACAGAAAGGATCCAAGAAGGGCAACACCAAGACACATAATAATTAAAATGGCAAAGATCAAGGACAAGGAAAGAGTGTTAAAGGCAGCTAGAGAGAAAAAGGTAAACCCTTTTTTACCTTTCTGATAAAGGGAAACCCATCAGGCTAACGTCAGATTTCTCAACAGAAACCCTACAGGCCAGAAGAGAATGGCATGATATATTTAATACAATGAAACAGAAGGGCCTTGAACCAAGGATACTGTATCCAGCACGACTATCATTCAAATATGACGGTGGGATTAAACAATTCCCAGACAAACAAAAGCTGAGGGAATTTGCTTTCCACAAACCACCTCTACAGAACATCTTACAGGGACTGCTCTAGATGGGAGCACTCCTAGAAAGAGCACAGCACAAAACACCCAACATATGAAGAATCGAGGAGGAGGAACAAGAAGGGAGAGAAGAAAAGAATCTCCAGACAGTGTATATAACAGCTCAATAAGCGAGCTAAGTTAGGCAGTAAGATACAAAAGAGGCTAACCTTGAACCTTTGGTAACCACGAATTTAAAACCTGCAATGGCAATAAGTACATATCTTTCAATAGTCACCCTAAATGTTAATGGGTTGAATGCACCAATCAAAAGACACAGAGTAACAGAATGGATAAAAAAGCAAGACCCATCTATATGCTGCTTACAAGAAACTCACCTCAAACCCAAAGACATGTACAGACTAAAAGTCAAGGGATGGAAAAACATATTTCAAGCAAACAACAGTGAGAAGAAAGCAGGGGTTGCAGTACTAATATCAGACAAAATAGACTTCAAAACAAAGAAAGTAACAAGAGATAAAGAAGGACACTACATAATGATAAAGGGCTCAGTCAAACAAGAGGATATAACCATTCTAAATATATATGCACCCAACACAGGAGCACCAGCATATGTGAAACAAATACTAGCAGAACTAAAGGGGGATATAGACTGCAATGCATTCATTCTAGGAGACTTCAACACACCACTCACCCCAAAGGATAGATCCACTGGGCAGAAAATAAGTAAGGACACGGAAGCACTGAACAACACAGTAGAGCAGATGGACCTAATAGACATCTATAGAACTCTACATCCAAAAGCAGCGGGATATACATTCTTCTCAAGTGCACATGGAACATTCTCCAGAATAGACCACATACTAGGCCACAAAAAGAGCCTCAGAAAATTCCAAAAGATTGAAATCCTACCAACCAACTTTTCAGACCACAAAGGCATAAAACTAGAAATAAACTGTACAAAGAAAGCAAAGAGGCTCACGAACACATGGAGACTTAACAACACGCTCCTAAATAATCAATGGATCAATGACCAAATCAAAATGGAGATCCAGCAATATATGGAAACAAATGACAACAACAAAACTAAGCCCCAACTTCTGTGGGACACAGCAAAAGCAGTCTTAAGAGGAAAGTATATAGCAATCCAAGCATATTTAAAAAAGGAAGAGCAATCCCAAATGAATGGTCTAATGTCACAATTATCGAAATTGGAAAAAGAAGAACAGATGAGGCCTAAGGTCAGCAGAAGGAGGGACATAATAAAGATCAGAGAAGAAATAAATAAAATTGAGAAGAATAAAACAATAGCAAAAATCAATGAAACCAAGAGCTGGTTCTTCGAGAAAATAAACAAAATAGATAAGCCTCTAGCCAGACTTATTAAGAAGAAAAGAGAGTCAACACAAATCAACAGTATCAGAAACGAGAAAGGAAAAATCACGACGGACCCCACGGAAATGCAAAGAATTATTGGAGAATACTATGAAAACCTATATGCTAACAAGCTGGGAAACCTAGGAGAAATGGACAACTTCCTAGAAAAATATAACCTTCCAAGATTGACCCAGGAAGAAACAGAAAATCTAAACAGACCAATTACCAGCAACGAAATTGAAGAGGTAATCAAAAAACTACCAAAGAACAAAACCCCCGGGCCAGATGGATTTACCTCGGAATTTTATCAGACATACAGGGAAGACATAATACCCATTCTCCTTAAAGTCTTCCAAAAAATAGAGGAGGAGGGGATACTCCCAAACTCATTCTATGAAGCTAACATCACCCTAATACCAAAACCAGGCAAAGACCCCACCAAAAAAGAAAACTACAGACCAATATCCCTGATGAACGTAGATGCAAAAATACTCAACAAAATATTAGCAAACCGAATTCAAAAATACATCAAAAGGATCATACACCATGACCAAGTGGGATTCATTCCAGGGATGCAAGGATGGTACAACATTCGAAAGTCCATCAACATCATCCACCACATCAACAAAAAGAAAGACAAAAACCACATGATCATCTCCATAGATGCTGAAAAAGCATTTGACAAAGTTCAACATCCATTCATGTTAAAAACTCTCAGCAAAATGGGAATAGAGGGCAAGTACCTCAACATAATAAAGGCCATCTATGATAAACCCACAGCCAACATTATATTGAACAGCGAGAAGCTGAAAGCATTTCCTCTGAGATCGGGAACTAGACAGGGATGCCCACTCTCTCCACTGTTATTTAACATAGTACTGGAGGTCCTAGCCACGGCAATCAGACAAAATAAAGAAATACAAGGAATCCAGATTGGTAAAGAAGAAGTTAAACTGTCACTATTTGCAGATGACATGATACTGTACATAAAAAACCCTAAAGACTCCACCCCAAAACTACTAGAACTGATATTGGAATACAGCAAAGTTGCAGGATACAAAATCAACACACAGAAATCTGTGGCTTTCCTATATACTAACAATGAACCAAGAGAAAGAGAAATCAGGAAAACAACTCCATTCACAATTGCATCAAAAAAAATAAAATACCTAGGAATAAACCTAACCAAAGAAGTGAAAGACTTATACTCTGAAAACTACAAGTCACTCTTAAGAGAAATTAAAGGGGACACTAACAGATGGAAACTCATCCCATGCTCATGGCTAGGAAGAATTAATATTGTTAAAATGGCCATCCTGCCCAAAGCAATATACAGATTTGATGCAATCCCTATGAAACTACCAGCAACATTCTTCAATGAACTGGAACAAATAATTCAAAAATTCATATGGAAACACCAAAGACCCCGAATAGCCAAAGCAATCCTGAGAAAGAAGAATAAAGTAGGGGGGATCTCACTCCCCAACTTCAAGCTCTACTATAAAGCCATAGTAATCAAGACAATTTGGTACTGGCACAAGAGCAGAGCCACAGACCAATGGAACAGACTAGAGAATCCAGACATTAACCCAGACATATATGGTCAATTAATATTTGATAAAGGAGCCATGGACATACAATGGCGAAATGACAGTCTCTTCAACAGATGGTGCTGGCAAAACTGGACAGCTACATGTAGGAGAATGAAACTGGACCATTGTCTAACCCCATATACAAAAGTAAACTCAAAATGGATCAAAGACCTGAATGTAAGCCATGAAACCATTAAACTCCTGGAAGAAAACATAGGCGAAAACCTCTTAGACATAAACATGAGTGACCTCTTCTTGAACATATCTCCCCGGGCAAGGAAAACAACAGCAAAAATGAGTAAGTGGGACTATATTAAGCTGAAAAGCTTCTGTACAGCAAAAGACACCATCAATAGAACAAGAAGGATCCCTACAGTATGGGAGAATATATTTGAAAATGACACATCCGATAAAGGCTTGACGTCCAGAATATATAAGGAGCTCTCACGCCTCAACAAACAAAAAACAAATAACCCAATTAAAAAATGGGCAGAGGAATTGAACAGACAGTTCTCCAAAAAAGAAATACAGATGGCCAACAGACACATGAAAAGATGCTCCACATCGCTAATTATCAGAGAAATGCAAATTAAAACTACAATGAGGTATCACCTCACACCAGTAAGGATGGCTGCCATCCAAAAGACAAACAACAACAAATGTTGGCGAGGCTGTGGAGAAAGGGGAACCCTCCTACACTGCTGGTGGGAATGTAAGTTAGTTCAACCATTGTGGAAAGCAGTATGGAGGTACATCAAAATGCTCAAAACAGACTTACCATTTGACCCAGGAATTCCACTCCTAGGAATTTACCCTAAGAATGCAGCAATCAAGTTTGAGAAAGACAGATGCACCCCTATGTTTATTGCAGCACTATTTACAATAGCCAAGAATTGGAAGCAACCTAAATGTCCATCAATAGATGAATGGATAAAGAAGATGTGGTACATATACACAATGGAATACTACTCAGCTATAAGAAAAGGGCAAATCCAATCATTTGCAGCAACATGGATGGAGCTGGAGGGTATTATGCTCAGTGAAACAAGCCAAGCGGAGAAAGAGAAATACCAAATGATTTCACTTATCTGTGGAATATAAGAACAAAGGAAAAACTGAAGGAACAAAACAGCAGCAGAATCACAGAACTGAAGAATGGACTAACAGGTACCAAAGGGAAAGGGACTGGGGAGGATGGGTGGGTAGGGAGGGATAAGGGGGGGAGAAGTAGGGGGGTATTAAGATTAACATGCATGGGGGGGTAGGAGAAAAGGGAGGGCTGTACAACACAGAGAAGGCAAGTAGTGATTCTACAACATTTTGCTATGCTGATGGACAGTGACTGTAAAGGGGTTTATAGGGGAGACCTGGTATAGGGGAGAGCCTAGTAAACATAATATTCGTCATGTAAGTGTAGATTAGTGATAGCAAAAAAAAAAAAAAAAAAAAAAAAAAAGGGCAGTTCCTGTGTGGTAACCTCCAACGAGTTCTACACAAGGGTATAAAGGGCATATAAAAGTGTAGGCAAAGGGTCTGTTTGTGTTTATACAGAGGATCAAAGCCTAATTGGGCTACCCCGAAAATGAACTAAGATACGATATGAAAAAGAACTTCCAACATCTGCACCCTCTGGAAGACTCATGCCAGAAGATGATCATCAAAAAACCCCAACAAAGATCCACGCACTGCTACAGCTGTAGATGCACTCATCCCACCAGTTCCTGGACCTGCCATGGGAATGAGGAAGGAGATATCTAAGCTGGCCTGTGCATACAGTAAAACAACAAAATTGGACTGGATCTATACTGTTGGAACTCAACCAAGAATTTGGAGAAGTGCAAATTGTAGCGCTCCAAAGTCTTACAACTACAAACTATTTATTGTTAAAAGAACATATGGCATGTGAACAGTCCCCAGGAATGGGTTGTTTTAATTTGTCTGATTTCTCTCAGACTGTTCAAGTTCATTTGGACAATATCCACCATATCATAGATAAGTTTTCACAAATGCCTAAGGTGCCTAACTGGTTTTCTTGGTTTCACTGCAGATGGCTGGTAATTACAGATATGCTTTGGTTATGTAACTATACTCCTATTATGTTAAGGTGTGTGTGCAATTTAAGTAGTAGCTTAAAACCTGTACATGCTGAAGTTACTCTACAAGAAGATATATCAAAGAAATAATCAATCTTCCCATGTTTTCTTCCGCCTGCTACTTCTATAGCTTTTCTTCTTCCTTCCTAATTACAACCCTTAAATAGAATTCGTGCCTCATATCAAATTTACCGAGTATCATAATTCTTCCAAGTGGTAAAGATACCTCAAGACAAATGCTGGGCATAGAAGCCACAGGGCATAAATATGCAAAGAAGTAAAAAGCTAACTTTTTCAAACAATAAGGCTTCTCTCTCACTTACCAACTTCACATTTCCCTGTATGGCCCCGGAAGATGACTGGTTAGCCAGAGACGGGTAAGATTCCTCAAGGGAGGAACAACCTAAGACAGGCACAGTCGCAGGGGGGCCATCAGGTGAGAAATTGGGGATCAACAGAGGTGAGGCTTAGAACCTCACCCCCCCGTTCTGAGAGAAATCTTCTGCATACGTGGATGTTTTATTGCCCTGGTCTAGCTTGGATTAACACATAGTCTACAGGCACACACCTGATCATCTACATTTGCTCTCTTACAACACTAAACTATATTTTCTACCTTTATCTTGTATCTACCTACCACTTCAGCATTTTATTAAAAATAATAATAATAAAGAGAGAAATGTGGTATCCACATATAAATTAAGTATAAAAATCAAATGAGTATTCATATTTGAACTGACTGTTTAGAGTTCATAATGCATGAGCAAAACCGAAAGTTTCTGTGATGACTGCCCTTGTACTGTTCACTATGTAACTTATTCACTATGTACGAATTTGTTCTCCATGTAAGAACTTGTTTGTTATGCCTCAGAAGATTGGAGACTGACGAAAATTAGGCTTGGGATGGATTAATGATTGTGCATTGAGCATTGACTCCCCTATACAGAATTTTATTGTTGTTAACAACCATTTGATCAATAAATATGAGAGATGCCCTCACAAAAAAAAAAAAAAAAAAAAAAAAGAAGGACAGACTTCCAATGGTAAAATAAATTAGTAACCGGGAGGTAATGTATAGCATAAGGAATATAGTCAAGATATTGTAACAGCCTGGTAGGGTGATAGCTGGAACCTAGAATTATGTATATAAATGTTCTACCATTGTGTTGTACACTTGAAACTCATGTAATGTAATACTGTGTGTCAACTACCCTTCAATAAAAAATAATTATTAAAAAAAAAAAAAAAAAAAAAAAGAATAAAGTGGAAGTTTCATGTACCATATAACCCTACAGGGGCAGGCATGATAGAGAGATACAATGGTTTGTTGAAATCTGGCCTGAAGTCAGACACCAATAGTCTATGGGGATGGTCAGTTCATTTACGGACAGTGCTGTGGCATTTGAATGAGAAGCCCTGTAAGGGAGCTTTGAGCCCTGTGGATATGCTCACACACCTTGCTGCCTCTCCTGTACAACTGTCTGTGCAAACCAAAGAAGTTATTGAAGCCCGGATATGGCCAGCAGAGCAACACCCTGCTGCCAGCCCTACTGCATTAAGCCCTGGAGACACTGTTGGGTGGACCTGGCCCTGGACATTTCGACACATGGACCAGCGATGGCTGGCCCTTCTGGCACCTTGGGAGAAAGGCCTGGAAGCTGGCCTCCTGTGTATGCCTGGAGTAATAGCAGAGTGGCCCCCAAAGATCATGGTAGTGTACCCAAAACATCCAGGAGGTAGCATCTTATGGGGAAGTTTTGTTTTATCTTTATGGCCAGTGCATGTACCTCCCATAGCCCTATATACTGACCCATCTGTAACTCCCACGGGGAGGGGGTGAAAGTCTGGTACACTAGACCAGGACGGGATCCCATTCCTGCCACTGTTTTAGCACAAGACCACTCTCTTGCATGTATCCTACCTGATGGACAAGATTCACCTATGCTGGAGTCATTAAAACATGTGTCTTATCACCCTTAAGGTTATTTTCTTCTACAGTCCCTGAGGCCTGGGCTGTCCCCCTGGCTGAAGCTGCCATGTGATGATTGCTCTAAACTCTAGCTTTTCAGCTATTGCCTCCTGTAATGGACTAGCTTTGAACTTAACCTGTATAGGACTTTGAACCTAGCTGAATCCTCCAGTTTGGGGATTATCATGATTTTATTGCTGTTGCTGTTGTATGTCATTAGTCTGGTCACAATGTTCCAGTTTTCTTGCCCAGGGACCATTGCAGAAGAGGGGGAATGAGTAGATTGCAAGGCAAGATTTCTGGAGGGGTGGCCTATGGTAATATTGCAATATTTCCAGAATATCTCACCTGGCTTTAATGCATCTGCATATCAACAGGCATTCCTAAGGGGTGGAGAGCAGTAGTTCATCTCCATATCAATGGGTTATTACCTGGGTGACCAAGGGCTTCTCTGAACCTGAGGAGTTAGGTGGAGTTCTTGCTTGCTTCTGCCAGAGCAGGAGAGAGAAATGGCCCTGGACATCAGTTCGTAAACATTAAACAAGTTTTAAACTTTATTTCTCCCTTTGACTGATTTCAGTTTTAGAGGTATTTTGTCCTGGGATTTCCTCTCCCCAGAGTTACACTGAGTCACTCTCCTCTAATGGAAATAAATAAATTCAGATTGGGAAGAGGTCAGCTGGGGGTACCCACTGCTGGAAGCTGAGGGGAGGGGGATGTGGGTATGGACAGGTCATGCTGTCTCCCGCTGCAGGAGCCCCAGGGCCTTCCTGGGAAGGTGACCTTGGAGTGGGGAGTCAGGCAGGCATCTGGGTCAAAGACATCAGGGAGAAAGTAAACAAGTGTGACAGCCTGAGGCAGGACAAGCCCATGTGCTCAGAGTTGTAAGAGCAAAGAAATGGTTTCCTAGGGGTGATGGCACACACTGAAGTTAATTTTACAGTTAGAAAGTATGGTTATAAAATGATGTTGAGTATAAAAATAAAGCCAAGTAGGTGAAGGGCATAAAGAGATACTAAAAAGAAATAATAAGTCCAAAATTATTAGAAGGTTGTAGTTCTAAACTGTTTTGTTTAAAAATTCTGTATGTGCAGAGAAAAAAAATACATGGAAAGGTATATGTCAAAAGTTTTAAGTAAGTTTTTGTTTATAAGTTCGTATATGTAAAGGAGGGAGAAGCAGCATAAATGGATATATACTGACACGATACCAGGGATTCCTATTTGGTGCTGTGTTACTTGAGTTCTTCTTGCTACTTTTGTTTTCTAAAATTCTTGAATACATTTATTTAATTTTTTAATTAATCAAATATCAAGAATTTATTGACTTTCTTTTATGACCATATCGTGAACTAAATACTCTGACAACCCTCTAGCAGAAAACAATTAAAAATGGTAGAAAAGGTAAAAAAATTTTTTTACATCTTTTTTTGGTCTCTTTTTTACTGAAGTATAGTTGATATACAATATTGGTTTCAGGTGGACAACTCAACACCAAACAATCAGATTAAAATACTTCTGAAGTGAATGGGCAAGATAATAAGGAGGGCTCAGAGGTCAGGAAACAGAGGCCAGATTAACAAGTGGTTCTGTGGCCTGATGTCCCTCCAGGACACACCTCGTCCGGGAGCGAGGGTAGGGGAGAAGGAAGGAGGTGCGGACCCGAGGGTTGCAGCAACTTTGGGGTATAACCCTGGAGACCCTGGGCCCACAGAGGCTTCATGAGAGGGACAGCAAGGAAATGAGGCCACCTCCAAATCTGTGACAGCAACAACCACAGATTGGCCCCCACATGCTCTGTGCACCCGATTCATACTTGTCATGGTGTCTCCAAAATCCCAAATTGAGAATTTATCCTGAAGAGGTACCAGGTTGACAGCGCATCCCAACCTGATCAATAGCAGTCAATCTCAGCAATATAATGATAAGTAAAGTAAGCAAGTCACACAAGAATAAATATCAGAGGAAGGGGGTCAAAAGGTACAAACTTCCTGTTATAAGATAAAACAAAAGGGTGGTGACTATAGTTAGCACTAGTTTGTGATATATAGGAAAGCTACTCAGTGAGTAAATTCTAAAAATTCTCATCATAAGGAAAAAAACACTTTCTTCTGTGATTGTGTGTGTGTGTGTGTGTGTGTAGCTATATGAGATGTGGGACTGAACATATTACGGTCATCATTTCCCAACAGACGTAAGTCATATTATCATGCTGTACACCTTAAACTTATATAGTGCTGTATTTCAATTTTACCTCAAAAAAATTGAAAGAAAATAGAAGAAGAAATACCATGTGCTTACATTTCAGTGATTTCTAATACAGTATAGAAAAGTTCAATCACGCATTATCTAAGAATGTGTATGATAAAATGGAAATGCACTATAGCTTCAAAATATAGAACTCCATCTTTTACATAGTGTTAGACTTAACGTTGCCTCTTTCAGAAAAGGTCGGATCAAATAAATGGAATAGTTAAGGAGAAAGAGGCTTTGAACTCATATCAGCAAGCTTATTTTCATTCATAAAAGAAATGCCTTCTTTTTAAACATAAGTAATTTTCAAAATAAATTCAGTACATCCTGAACCACAAAGGCAATCACCTTAAATTTTAAAAATGTAACATAATTCAAAAGTCTATTTTCACGAAACAATAAAACAAGAAAACAATTTTTGAGAAGCTGAACATTTCTATTACTTTAAATTAAATATCAAATAAAAGCAGAAACTGCCAAGTGAGTAACAAATGAGATCCCCAGATTTCTGATCCCGCGGAATGAGGAAGGCTAAGGGACATTTAGAAAAACAGATATTCTTAAATGCATTGATTAGAGTCAAAGATAGATTAAAAATAAATTAGAGTAAGCTTTCCACTCAGGAATCTAGATAAAAGAACAACACAATAAAACCCAAAGAAATAAGAAGGAAAATAATTAATACAGCGACAATTTAATTCAATAAAATAAACCCACACACAGTACTTTCAGATGATCAACAGCACCAAAAGAATATTCTATGAAATTACCAATGAAACAGACTTTTGGCAAATAAACAATAAGGCAGGAAGACACAAATAAGTAATATAGGATATAAAAGGCACAAAGGAGTATATAACATGGGTACATATATGCAGAAGTATATATTATGAAAGATTTATGAAAGATTTAGTTCAACAAAAATAAAGGTTGATTTGAGAACCGTGGCATATACTGGCAACTCTGTTTCATCCTATTTTCTTCCTGCGAGAGGGTTTCCTAGTAGATAACCATAAAATGTGATCTCCTGTCTCATTCCTGATAACCCACACTGAAAAGCAGACATTTTAAACAAAGAGTAGTATTGAAAATTAGAGATCTCAGAAGGAAGCAAAGGCCAGCATGTAAGCAGCATGCCTGTACATGGGAGACAAATTAGCATGGGACATATTTTTACCTGACTTACATGCAGTTAAATAAATGGGAGGTCCATTTATGCCAAGAAGAACATGAAGTGTGATTGTGGAAAGTGGCCCCATCTCCTCCCTCCACTGCGTATCATTCATGCACAAGAGGGAGGCCCTCACCATAAACCCCCCCTTCCCTGTCAGCACTCTGAGTTATCACCATACAGCAGGCATCAGCCAGGAAGAAACACAGCACCTCTTGAGAGATTCTGGCTACAGTTTTTCAATCCAAGGGAAAAATAAAAGCCCATAAAATGATTACTTCCATCTGACTGTGTGAAGAGGAAGATGACTGCATCTGGTTCCAGAAGTCAGGCATTTCCATATCTTGGCAACGTGAGCTGTCTTCTGCACCGTCTCCCTGGAGCACTGGTGCTAGGAAGGCCATCAGAGGCTCTGAGGCTGGCAGCGGTGCAGCAGACCTTCCTGCCCCACTCAGCCTCAGGCGTGTCCACCTCCCTGACACGCGTTGTGCGGTGCCCCCTCACATCCTCACCAAGACCCTTGCCCTCCTTCTCCTGCACCCAGTGGGACTCTGCACTTAGTTTCTCTGAAGAGGGAAAATGAAAAGTACAGCATAGGGTATAATACAGTGAGTAATGTAGTAATTTTTTTTATGTTGACAGTTGGTAACAATGCTTACTGTGGTGAGCATTTTTTAATGTACACAATTGTCAAATCAATATGTTATATACCTGAAATGAATATAATATAGTATATCAGCTGTTCTTCAAAAAAAGAAAGGAAAGAAAATGCACCGCCAAAGTAGCTGTCAAAAAGACGCCTTAACAAGAGTCTGTTTAGGAACAACCGCCTCCTGTGGCACAGGTTGGGCTGAGCTTCCTGGGGTTTCAATACAAATGAAATCCCAGCAGAAAGACTTATAAGCTGTCTCCACTGCTCCTTCACAGGCATTTAACAAGAAGAGTAATCTCTGATCTGTAGGCCAGGACTCCCTGTTCAGGCCGGGTGACCTCGGTGAAGCCGGCCAGGAACGCCCACTGCAGCCTGCGCTGTGCACTCCCAGGCCGAGGGCATGCCTGCCTTGTGTGAATGGGCAACAGGAATGAGTGTACATCCCTGGAGACCTGGGTGGAGAGAAGACTGGGTTTTCTGCACAAAAATCCTAGAGTATATTTTTGAGTTTTGTTGCCAGGAAGAGATTTTTATTGAAAATAATATTAATTTGGGGGACTTTCACCTGCTGTGTTCCCCCTCCAAGAGCAGCTGCATGAGGAGCTGAGGGATTCTGCACTTTCTACCTGTCCCGTCTGTCCATCTACCACCTTGTTATTCTGCCATCACAGCTTCGCGCATGCCCACTCCCAGGACAGATGCAAGACCAGCACCGGTGGTGGGGTGCAGGACATGCTACCCCCAAATATTGAGTATCTAAAACTAAAGCAATTTGGGAAAATGACAGAAGCAAGAAGATCACTCTGAGCTCCCCTCCTACCTTCTTCCCTGAAAGAGGTCATAACTCTCCCGTGAGAAAGGAACCCTCCCCATACCTGTCTTATTACCAACCACAAGGAATTCAGGCCCAAGAAATCTGTACACACAAGCCTTGTTAAGCTAACCCCTATCTCTGAGTTACTCCTTCACCATTTATTCCCCTGCTCCAAACCCCTTTGCCTCATCAATTCTTCACAAATCTATTGTTTCTGTGTCTAAAAGGTGTAAAAGCTTCTTGCTATCATTACCTTGAGTCTTCATTTTTTGTGGACATGTAAACATTCAATAATGTTTGTAGGCTTTTCTCCTGTTCATCTCTTTCTGTCAGTTTAATTTTCAGACTCAGCCTGCGACCCTGCGAGCATCCTCCCCTGCACCTGGGCGGACCTCCCATCTCCCGCAGGCTCTCAGAGCTCTGGGGCTCAGGGCGAGGGTCTCACGGGGCCCTGTAGTCCTGCAGTGCAGCCAGAGTTAATCTTGGTGTGTACAGTCAGAAAGCCACCTCTGTGTTGCTGCTTCGCAAATAATCTCAGGAGCAACATTTTACTGATAAACAATGTCAATCTTCTCACTGTCATTTTAAAATTCAGTAGGGGAGTTTATTCTAAGCTACAAGGGTATGTCTTTATAAATCTTAGGCCTCAAATACATTTATTTAAAAATATAATCTTGCATAAAATGTCTTTGCCCCAAATCCCCATATAAAATATGTGTGATATCCTGTGAGCCGTTATGGACATTTCCCTTCTCCTTCTTACCTCTGGCCTGTTCACCAGATAACCACTTGCAACCTGGTGAGTGACATTCTAAAACTATGTTCATTATACCTTATGAAAATATAAATACATGTGTACATGTAAACAAATACCATCATTATTCACATTTATAAATGGATACTTGTGTTCTTTTTTTAATTATCTAATTTATTTATTTCAAACAAGTGATAAATACACATAGTGAAAAGCTCAGATAATCCAAAAAGGCACACACAGGTGTCCAGATTTGAACAGCATCTCTCAAACATTCATGTCCACCCAGAACCTCAAAATATGATCTTATTCGGAAATAGGATCTTTGCAGATCTAATTAGTTCCGAATTTCTAGATGAAGTGGTCCTGGATTTAGGGTCAGTCCCCAATCCAAGGACAAGTGTCCTTATAAGAGGAGAGGACGCTGGGAGTCACAGAGGGAGGAAGGCCAGGTGAAGACGGAGGCAGAGACTGGATTCTGCTGCCCCAGGCCAAGGATCGCCTGGGGCCACCAGGACCTGCAGGAGGCAGGAAGGAATCCTACGGCAGAGCCTTCAGAGGGACTCTGGCCCTGCCCACACCTTGACTTCAGCTTGCAGGGTTCAGGGTCTCGCCCTTGGAACTATGAAAGAATAAATTTCTGTTGTTTTATGTCATGAAGTTTATGGCAACTTGTTACGGTACCACAGGAAACTAATACAAAAGGGAAGGACGTACCCACCCATCCCTTTGACCTGCTCCTAATGTCCTTTCCTGTGCACTTGCTGTCACCAGTTTCTTACCAGGCACTTTCACCTCTGCTGCTCTTTCAGGGAATGGCAGCCTGTGGCAGCTCTGTCCTGCGCCTAACTTCTCCCTCCTAAGAAGAGATCTTGGACTTGACTTTGGATTACTTTGTATACTCCTGTCTCATTCTTTAGAGCAACTGCATGTTCTTCATTTAATTATTTTTCCTTAATCTTTAGCTGCTACAATCAATGCTGCAATGAATTCTTCCAACCGTTTGCATTCACACCTGTGTGAGTCTATCAATGGGCTACATTTCTATATATTTCAGCAGTTATGGTCAAAGTGGGCTCCACCAGCATTGTATCCAAGTGCCTACCTCCCTGCAGCCTGCATCCTCCTGATGGTGATGGGTGGTTGCTACTGATTTTTAATTACCTGTCATTTATTTTTTCAAGCTTTTTACCTTACATTGATGTATATTTTTTATTGTAGTAAAATATACACGACATGAAACTCATTATTTTGACTGTTTTTAAGGGCGCAATTCACTGGCATTAAGCACATTCACGTTGTTGTGCAGCCCTCACCGCCATCCAGTCCCAGAACTTCTTCATCTTCCCGAACTGGAGCCGCACCTGTCGGCACACCACCTCCCCTTCCCCTCCCCCAGTCCCTGGCACCCACTGTTCTCGCGCCACTGTATTTTTGAATCATACTAAAAAATGCACTCCCTACTCCTTATCAGCATCCTCCCACATTTTATCTAGGTTGGTTTTTAGACTAAAAAATTTGATGCATCTATAATTTATTTTGGTGAAGATGTGAAAGGAACATATGGATTTACTTGGATATGAAGTTTCCCCAGTTCATTTATGAATCTATCTTCTACCAATTTTTATTCCGACTTGGTCATAATGAATTTAGGTCTGTTTTGGTACTTTCTGTTCTTTCCATTTACCTTTCTTTTCAAGAGCAGGCATCATACTCTTTTATATGAAATATTAAAATATGCTTAAATATGGGTAAAGCCTGCTCCTTCCCTGTCACTCTTACTAATAGTTTTCCTAGAAATGGTTTATTATTAAAAACAAACATTATGATCAGCTTGTCTAGTGCCCACAGATATATTTTGTTGGTATCTTTCTGGTGATGTCAGAGTTCTTGCTCATGGAGTCAAAGAATGAACTCTGCAAACACTCAAGGTAGGAGAGCAAGGGAGAGGCTTTTATTTAGCAAGAAAGCAAGAGGACAGAGCTCCTGACTCAGGCCAGGAGGGGACAAGAGAGCCCTGGGTGGTTCGTTGTCTAGAGGTTTTATAGGTGGTGGAGAGACAAAGTGTTAGGGATGCACACCTGCCAAATGGTCCCAAAATGTTTATTTTTGAAGAGACATTAACTTTCTTATCAGTCCTCTGGGTTATTTACAAGAAATTACTGCTCTGATTTCGTCCCAGGATAGCAGCTTCCTGATCTGGGAGCATATCACTCAAGACTGCCTGCATTGCCCCCAAGGTGGGCTGACCCAAGAAAAGGGTCCATCTTTCCATTTGTTCATGCCTTCTTTTGCCATCACTCAGCACTTCATATAGATGTTGCATACTTAAGCATATTTCTAAGTTTTATTTACTTTCTTGGCTAAAAAATAATAGACTTTCTGCCATTAAATTGTTTAAGTACTGTAGCTTGTACATATGAAGTCAATTAACTTGTGGATTAATTTTGCACTTAATCAGCTGGCTGCATTCTCTATTTGCTTGTAATACTTGCTTCCTCCAATTTTCTTGCATATTACAAAAATGTAAATATATTACCTGAAAATAATGACCATTTATGTCCTCTCTTACCTGTTTTGACTTTTGGCATCAGCTAGTAATTCTGGAACAATTTAAGTACTAGAGGTAATGTTTCATGTCCTTGCCTTTTCCCTAATTTTAATGGAAGGGATTTTTGTGTTTTCTCATTAAATATTACACTGGGCTTAAACTGGAAATTACATACTCAACACACACATGCACACATGAGATTTAATTATGTTAAAGAACTATATACTCTTATGTTTTTAATAGTTTGATCAAAAATAAATGTCAAATTTTTAAGAAATATCTTTCCAGAATCTACAGAGATGATCACATTTTTATATATTAATTATCAATTATATTAATAATTGCATTGTATTCAGAAAACTATATTGAGATTTCTCAGTATTGAACAATATTTGCATTAAAAAAATAAACCAGCAATTGGTCAATTGTTTTACTATTGTCTGATGGAATGTTTTATTAATGTGTAACTTACAACATTGCATCAATATTGGTCAGTTCAGTTTGGTTATTTTCTTATTTTTTTTCTTTTTATTATTTTTGTTCTATGTTTTATTAACTTTATTTAAACAATGTGAAAGATTTTCTACTTTTTCTCTGCTCTTCAGCAATTTAGATAGATGTGTAATTACTATTCTTTACATTTTGGTAGCATTTCTGCCAATGAATTCTGTTATTGTAATTTATTTTGGGTTGTATCTTTCATTTATGGTGTTTGGTTTGGTTTGTTATTTTGTATCTTTTAAAAACCTAGAGGATTTTATTTTTTAGGTAACATAATGTCCTCAAGGTTCAGCCATGTTGTCACATATTGCAAAGTTTCCTTCATTTTCAAGATTAAGTAACACTTCGTTGTATGTATATATCACATTTTCTTTATTCATGTGTCATGGAGATTTGTTTCAATATCTTAGCTATTGTGAATAATGCTTTAGTGAACATGGGAGTACAAATAGCTCTTCAAAATCCTGATTTCAACTATTTTGGATAAATAGTCAAAAAGTAGATTGTTGGGTCATATGGTAGTTCTATTTTTAATTTTTGAGGAACCTTCATATTGTTTTCCATAGTGGCTGCACCATTTTGCATTCCCACCGACAGCGTGCATGGGTTCCACATCTTCACCAACATTTGCCTTTTGTATTTTTGATAATAGCCATCCTGATAGGTGTGAGGTGCTGTCTCATGGTTTTGATTTGCACTTCCCTGATGATTAGTGTGGGGAAGCACCTTCTCATGTACCAGTTGACTATTTGCATGTTTTTGGAGAAATGTCTGTCTGGTCCTTTGCCCATTTTTAAGTTAATTTATTAATGGTTTTTCTATTGATTTTCAGGAGCTTCCTGGGTATTTTGGATATTAATACCTGATCAAATATATGGCTTGCAAGTATTTTCTCCCATTCTATAGGCTGCTGTTTCATTCTATTCATTGTTTCCTTTTCTGTGCAGAAACTTTAAATTGGATGTGGCCCCAGTTGTTTATTTTTGTTTTTGTTACTTATGAAATCATTTACAAGATCAGTATCATGAAGCTTTACCCCTGTTTTCTTCTGGGAGTTTTATAGTTTTTAGTCTTATGTTTAAGTCTTTAATCCATTTTAAGTTGATTTTTGTGTATGGTATAAGATAAGGGTTCAGTTTCATTTTTTTGCATGTGCATATGCAGTTTTTGACTCAAGACTTTATCACAGAAAAATTTTCCTTTATTATTTAATTACTATCTTTTGTTGAGCTATTTATCTTTACCTCATTGGACTAAATGATTTGCTTGCTATATTTCCTAAAACTACTTTAGTTTCTAACATCTTCTCCTCTATTATTTTCATTCCTTTGGTACTTTTGTTGTAAAATGTGAAATATTTTCCCAATTGGTCTATAAAATTTAAATTTGAGAAAGTCATTCTTGTGCTCTAATGGAATCTCCTTTTAAGTCTCATGACTTTTTGTTAAAGTTATGAACTGGTTTTCCTGCCGATTCTGCTTCATTCACATTGACTTTGTAGCTAATAATTCCCCTCAAGTGTGTTATTCTCCTTGGGTGTTCATGACTCTGCATGTGCCCTGAGCTGCTGGCTCAGTCTGTTGGGAAGAGACAAACCAATGTGGGTAGATCCACTTCCTTTTGTGCTGACTGGCAGTAAACAAGCTACAAATTATTAGGCCTCTTCAGAGGCAGAAGGATGAAGCATTTTATATATATAGTCTGTAAATTGCTATTCCTCAAAATTGTATTTCAACAAAGAATATATCTACCCAGATATATTCTACCGTCTGAGCCCTGTATCAAGATTTCCTTACACACCCTTTACTGAGGATACCCCATCTCCTACATGCAACATGCCTTCTATTAATAGTAAAGTCATGGTTCATGGTGATGGATAGATTTACACAACAGCTAAACCCTCAAGCAATCCTGGACAAATAGCCTGAAAAGAGGAAGACCTGTCACATATATTATCTCGTGCAATCCTTACAAAAGCCCTGTGAAGCATAAGTGATGCCTCCTGTTAAAATGAGGAAACAGAGACCCAGAGAGTTAGCCACTATCTCACGTGGAAACTGTAGTACATGGAGAAGCTGCAGTGTTGACCTGTCTATGCCTGAGGGTAACTGGACTCCTTGCCCCACAACCTCCTCTCGTCTTGTTTCCTGATTAAGGATACCGTTTTCCAAGATAGCTAGAGAAGCAGGCTGTGACTCAGACTCAAGTGAATTGTCACTGAGACCACAAATGAGTACTTGACAAAAACGATTATTTCAAGTATAATAGAGAATGTTCAAACTTGCTAGTAAATTAAATACATCTAATTAACACAAGATACCATGTTAGGCTGCCAGCTTGGCAAAGATGAAAATCACTGACCTTACTCAGTGCAGGTGGGAGTATAATGATAAGCATTCGCAGTCCCTACAGTGGAAATAAAGTGTTGGCAATTTTGTGGGAAAAAAGAGAAAAAAAAAAACTTGGTTGTTTGTAGCAGAGAACCTTTAAAGTGCTGTTATATTTCTGCATGGTGATTCTAATTCTCAGCTGAAAAGATTTATGAAGCATGTAGTTTGTTTCAGCATGCTTTAAGATTAGAAAAAGTCAAAAATAAATGTCCAACATAAAGAAACAATATGTAAAGAAAAAATAATAACACAGGAGAAAAAAGGCTGGAAAGAGTTGTGACAAATTGATCGAGTTGGCTGTCCCTGGATGGAGGTGTGGGAAGGTATATATTTTCATAATTACATGTTTTCAAAATGTTCTAATGTGTCATTTGTTTGTCAGACAGGTCTGGCCTGCTGAAGGCTGTGACAAAGTAAGAAGTGGCAGAAAGAATCACATGTGTGCAGTAAGGCAAGAAGAACTGGAGCAGGAAGATCGTTGAGTGCTCGAGACACAAAAGATCAGAAGAGAACCCAAGAAACTACACAGACTGCAAATAAGCAACAAAAAGGAGCTCAGCATCCTTTCACACTAGGGGAGCGCCAATTAGAACAATGAGATACCACTGTGCATCTCTTAAAATGACTGAAATCCAAAAAGCTGACAGATCAATTGCTGGCAAAGATAAGGAGCAAAAGGGACTCTCATTCAGTGCTCTGGGCATGCACAAAGGTACAGCCACTTCGGAAGACAGTTGGGCAGTTTCTTACAAAGCCACACATACTCTTACCATGTGATGTAGCAAATGCACCCCTGGTATATACCCAATCTATTTCAATTTTGCCCACACAAAAACTTACCACTTTATTTAAAATTGCCAATAATCTGGAAGCAACCAAGATGCCCTTCAATTGGTGAATGGACAAACAAACTTTGGATGGAATACAATGTAATAACATTCAGTGATAAACAGAAATGAGCTTTCAAGACACAAAAACAGGTGAATCTTCAGAGCACATTGCTAAGTGAAATAAACCAGTCTGAAAAGACCACATACAGCATGATTCAATTTATATGACATTCTGGAAAAGACAAAACTATAAAGACAATAAACAGTGGTTGCCAGGGATTTAGAGAGGGAAGTTGGTTGAATCATAGGGGATCTTTTAGAGTAGTGAAACTATTATGTGTGATACCAAAATGGTGAATACTTGACACTATACATTTGTACAACACCAAAAGGAACCCTATGTATGAAATGTTTAAAAAATTGTTTGGGAAGTCAGGGGCTCCCAAACTGGAACGCAGACTGTGAGAAAAGAATTTTTTTCCTGCCATTTGTACTACAGATGTATGATACAACCTCAGTGAAGAGAGTGAGAAGAAGTGCAGACCTAAGTAATTTTTGAAATGAGTATATATTATAAGACTAAGGCAAAAGGATATGTGCGTAAGTACTGTACCCTAGATGGAAATGCTGTTTTCCCTCACCATATCAGTCAACACCTCTGAAACTACTGAACAATGTGGATAAAATTGAAATATCTCCAGAATATCTCACCTGGCTTCAGTACATCAGCATATCAACAGGTATTCCTCAGGGATGGAGGAAGATTCATCTCCATATCAGTGGGTAATTACCTGGGCAACCGAGGGCTTATCTGAACCTGAGAGGTTGGGGGGAGGTCTTGGTTGATTCTGCCAGAGCAGGAAAGAGTTGGCCCTGGACCACAATTTGTAAGCAATAAATGGGTTTTAAACTTTATTTCTCCCTTTGGCTGATTTTGGTTTTAGAGGTATTTTGCCCCCGGGATTTCCTCTTGCCAGAGTTACATCTGGTGGTAGTTGGCAGGACCTCTGAACCTGAAATCTATCTGCATGGCTGTGCCTTTACGGAGGGGTGCCCCTAGAGATGGTGAGGAGATACCTGGAAGCCGCTCTGTGGGTGGTGGGGAGGCCCCCAGCGGATGCAGCAGCAGAGGGTGCCGCTTCACCTGTTATTATCCCCCCACCTGAGGGGCTTCCAATTTCGGAGCCCCCAGTGGGAAACTGGTCTAGAGTAAAGTACCTCCTACAGGGGTGGGGCCTTCCCCAGAACTGGGGAAGGGTGGAGACATCAGCAGCTGAAGAATTAGTTCTCCATGATGTGCAAGGCTGCTTAGAATCCCTGAGTGGCCGTGTAACAGCTGGCATTGTAGGTTATCTTTTCATCGAGATAGTGGGAAACATTATACAGGAGAAAGAGGATTATCAAAAGGGTTAGCAAGGAGAGAGAGGGACTTAGGCAGGAGAGAGACACACTTTAGCATTGCTTGGAGGAGCTGGGTGATTACTTAAGGAAGAGAGACGGTTATTGAAGAGACAGCTCACGCTCCTGGAAGATTTCTTAGCAGCAACCAGAGGGAGGTGGCACGAAAAGCCGCGTTGCAGGAGGCCATGGGGGTGGGGTAGGAAAGAGTGGTGCCTTCAGCCCCAGAGATGTAGGAGGAGCCAGAGGGAGACAAAAGGAGGCGGGGCCATGGGCTGATCTGCCAAGGACACCGCCTGAGGTACCAGCCTCTCCTGCATTAAAGGCCCCCCGTCTTGCTGTAATTAAGAAAATTAAAAGAAACAACTGCAGGCTTCTCAAGGGGAGGAGCAGCCCCCTCCCCAGGTTGGGGAGCACTCCATGCTCTGCCCCTATACCCAGGATGAGCTGGTGGACATGAGCATCCAATATAGGCAGAGGCCATCAGAATCTCTGCCTACGTGGCTTTTACATCTCTGGGGTATGGGGGTGGAGAACATTGTTATGTTAGGTACTGAGATGAGTAGAATGGCTTCCCTGACGACTCACCCTTCCCTCAGGCAGCGCTTGCAAAATGCAAGGAATTCCTCAGGGAATCAGACACTCCTGGAATGGCTGACAGCTGCCATCAGGGTAGTTTGGCCTAATCAGGGTGATTTACCATATTTTCCCAGTACTTGGAAAATGTATGCAGAGCTCCAACAGGTACTGCAGGAATTGGGTATGGAAAATATCATCTATAATATGGACATCCAGGGCCCTGATGAGGAGGTGTTCACTGTAGGAATGAGAAATCTGGTGCTGCAAACAGCTCCCACCTCTCTCTTGGGGTTCCTAGTGAATACTCTTGTTCCCCCCCTTTCCCACACCTAGGGCACCCCATAAGAGAGGCTACTTGTACTTTAGCAGATCTGGGGAGGTTGAAACAATAAGGGCATAGAGGGAAGTACGGGCCACGACTGAAGTGACAGATGCAAAACGCCCCGTGAAGGTTTCAACAACCCACATGTGGGTTGATTTGATAAAGGCCGGGGTAGTGAAAGAAAAACTCAATGGGCAGCCCAATAGAATATTGTTATAAGTGGGCACCAACTAAAGCCAGAGAAGCAGTTCCAGCCACTGAGGTCCAGGACACGGAAACCAGAGTCAGGGTCTCATGCCCGGCCTGTGTCCCTGCAAAACTTCATGGGAGATAATAGTTAGGATTCAACTGAGCCCTCACCCCCACAGAAGGATGATGGGGCATCATGGTTTGACTGATGGGGGTGGTCAAAGTCCCAACCTTGGGGGACATGGTGGGGACCAGAGGCCACATGTAGAATTAGCAATTCATTGGTCCCCTGTGAATGTACAATGTGTCCTGGTGCTGGTGGACACAGGAGCTGAGTGTTCTCTGATCCATGGCAACCCTGAGCATTTTCCTGGGACCCCTGCTGAGATAGATGGCTATGGGGGTGAGGCAATTAGAGTGAGGAAAGCCCAAATCCCATTGGGGACAGAGTGTTTATACCCCAAAGGAATATACGTGCACATTTCTCCCATCCCTGAATATATTTTGGGGGTAGATATCCTGCAGGGCCTGTGGTTACAGACCATGGCAGGTGAGTTCAGACTGCGATTATGTGTGGTAAAGGCAGTTCTGAGGGGACATGCTAAGCACCCACCTGTAGCTCTGCCTGCACTTCAGCAGGTGACAAATACTAAGCAGTATAAGTTGCCTGGGGGGGCACAAGGAAATTGGAGGAACTCTACAGGAGTTGGAGAAGGTGGGCATCATAAAGCCCACTCATAGTCCTTTTAATTCCCCAGTGTGGCCAGTGAGAAACACAGATGGCTCCTGGCATATGACTGTGGACTACAGGGAATTGAATAAAGTCCCACCCCCTTTGCACACTGCTGTTCCCTCTATAGCAGCCATTCTGGACACCCTCAGCCATGAGCTGGGAATGTATCATTCTGTAGTAGACCTCGCTAATGCTTTCTTCTCTATTGACATAGCACAGGAAAGCCAGGAGCAGTTCGCCTTCACATGGGAAGGCCAGCAGTGGACATTCACTGTCCTTCCACAGGGATACCTCCACAGTCCCACAGCCTGTATGGACTTGTAGCCCAGGACTTGGCCACATGGAACAAACTGCAAACAGTGTGGTTGCATCACTACATTGATGACATTATGCTCTCATCTGATTCTCTTTCAGATTTAGAAGAGGCAGTTCCTAGACTGTTGTAACATCTACAGAAAAAAAGATGGGCTGTGAACAGCACCAACGTTCAGGGACCTGGTTTGTCTGTAAAATTCTTGGGGATTGTCTGGTCAGGTAAAACTAAAGTTATTCCTGAAGTAGTTATAGACAAAGTCCAGGCTTTCCCCACGCCTACCACTGTGGCAGTATTACAAGAGATTTGGGGTCTTTTGGGCTACTGGAGAGTGTTTATCCCGCACTTGGCACAAATTCTGAAGCTGTTATACCAGTTGGTACTAAAGGGCATCAGGTGGGACTGGGATGAGACATGCAGCTGACTTTACTGCTGCCAGGCAGGCAGTCAAGGCCATGTAGGGCTTGACTGTAATGGACTCGTTAACATCCTGTGAGCTAGATGTTCATGTAACTGAAGATGGTTATGGACGGGGTCTTTGGCAGTGGCTTGAACAGACATGCCAACCTATTGGATTCTGGTCACAACTATGGAAAGGAGCAGAGGTCTGGCACACCTTAATAGAGAAGCAACTGACTGCTGTGTACCATGCCTTGTTGGCTACGGAACCCATTGCTGGAACAGCTCCCACCAAGGTAATAACCACCTATCCCATTGCGGTGTGGGTGTGAGGCTGGACCCAAAGGCCATGGAGTGGCAGCACAGACACCTATACTGGCCAAAAGGGGAGCGCATTTATAGCAGTGCAGCACCCTCTCTACTAGCCCTTTAAGGGAAGAATTCCAATGCTTATTGGGGCCAGTGACCTATACCAGTGGAAAGCAGGAAGAACTTACTTTTCAGTCATTGATAGCAGAGACTCCTTGTCAGGAGGGACAAACCCCTATATGTGAAGATGCTTGGTACACAGACAGCTGAAGTCATGGGCAGCCCCTGAAGTGGAGGGCTGTGACTTTATATCCTAAGACTGAGACAATATGGATGGAGGATGGAGAGGGGAAGAGCAGTCAATGGGCTGAGTTGTGGGCAGTATGGCCTGTGATCACCCAGAAGCCTTCCTTCATAGCTGTCTGCACTGACAGCTGGGCTGTCTAACGGGGTTTGACCTTGTGGCTACCGACATGGTACCATGCCAACTGGATGGTTGGTCACCAGCCCCTTTGATGGCAAGATTTGTGGCAAGACCTGTGGGCCTCTGGTCAGATTAAGACTCTTACCGTATATCATGTGACTGGCCATCTGCCTTTGGCATCCCCAGGGAATGATGAAGCAGACACACTGGCCCAGGTGCGCTGGCTAGAAGGAAAGCCTGACTCTGATGTGGCCCAATGGCTACACCAGTGTTTGTTTCACGTAGGGCAAAAGACACTGTGGGCTGTAGCCCATCAGTGGGGCTTGCTGATGACCATTGAAGAAGTCAGCAGAGCCCAGAAGGAGTGACTTATGTGCTCTCAGAGGGACTAAAACTGAGTCCTGCAGCAACATGGGACAATAGTAAGGGGGCTAATACCCCTTGTCAGGTGGCAGATAGACTATATTGGGCCTCTGACCATATCAGAAGGATATCAGTATGCCACGACTTGTGTGGACATGGCTACTGGACTACTGGTTGCTTTTCCTGCAAGTTGTGCAGATCAGCAAACCACCAAGAGGGGCCTGGAACATCTCTTTGCAGCCTATGGCTGGCCACAGGTGATTGAGAGAAATCAAGGCACCCACTTTACTGGACATGTGTTACAAGTATGGGTGCATCAATTAGGAATAAAGTGGAAGTTTCATGTACCATATAACCCTACTGGATAGAAAGGTACAACACTTGGTTAAAATCTGGTCTGAAGTTGGACACCAATAATCTATGGGGCTGGTCAGTTCTCTTACGGACAGTGCTACAGTGTTAGAACGAGAAGCCCTATAAAGGAGCTTTGAGCCCTGTGGACATGCTAACACACCTTGCTGCCTCTCCTATACAACTGTATATCCAAACCAAAGAAGTTATTGAAGCCAGGATATGGCCAGCAGAGCAACATCCAACTGCATTAAACCCTGGAGACACTGTTGAATGGATGTGACCCTGGACATTTTGACACCTCGACCAGTGATGGCTGGCCCTTCTGGCACCTTAGGGAAAGGCCTGGAAGCTGGCCTCCTGTGTATGCTTGGAGTAACAGCAGAGTGTCCCTCAAAGATCATGGTAGTGTACCCAAAACATCCAGGAGGTAAGAGCATCTTATGGGGAAGTTTTGTTTTATCTTTATGGCCAGTGCATGTACTTCCCATTGCCCTATATATTGACCCATCTGTAATTCCCATAGGGAGGGGGTGAAAGTGTGGTATCCTAGACCAGGACAAGATCCCATTCCTGCCACTGTCCTATCATAGGACCACTCTCTTGCATGTATCCTACCTGATGGGCAAGATTTGCCTATGCTGGTGTCATTAAAACGTGTATCTTATCGCCGTTAAGATTATTTTCTCCAATAGTCCTTTGGTCTGAATGCACCCCCTGGCTGAAGCTGCCATGTAATTATTGTCTTAAACCCTCTACCTCTCCAGCTGCTGCCTGCTGGAATGGATGGGGTTTGAACTTAACCTGCATAGGACTTTGAACCTAGCTGAATCCTTCGGCTTAAGGATTATCACTATTTTATTGCTGTTGCTATTGTTTTGTCATTAGTCTGGTCACAATGCTCCAGTTTTCTTGCCCAGGGACCACTGCCGAAGAGGGGGAACAAGTAGATTGTAAGGCAAAATTTCTGGAAGGGTGGCTTTTGGATAAAATTGTAATATTTCCAGAATATCTTGCCTGGCTTTAGTGCATCTGCATATCAACAGGCGTTCCTAAGGGGTGGAGAAAAGTTCAACTCCATATAAATGGGTAATTACCTGGGCAATCAAGGGCTTATCTGATCCTGAGAGGCTGTGGGGAGGTCTTACTTGCTTCAGCCTGATCAGGAAGGGGAGACAGCCCTGGACTTGAGTTTGTAAGCATTAAAACAGGTTTTAAACTTTATTTCTCCCTTTGACTGATTTCAGTTTTAGAGATATTTTGCCCTGGGATTTCCTCTCCCCGGAGTTATAAACTCTACTACGGAATTGGAAAGGGAGTAGATGACGGATGGCGGTGCTGGATTTCTCACTGTTTAAAGCAATATGTGACATGAAAGCAAGGGTAGAAGGCTAAAATGACCCATAGGTAATGGATTAGTGTTCATCAGTATGAACACATGTTTAGCTTCCTATAGATGGGTACTGTGAAGATGAATAAAAGGAAGCCTCACTGACATGGCATCAGGAGGCCTGTAGGAGAACCTGCAAAGCCCAGCCAAGGAGATGCTGTCACAACTCAGCCAATGAAACGGCACCATGTGTGGAACTCCCAGTTTCTTCCAGTGCACCTTTTTGCTTAGAACAGCCCTTGCAACACAGCCCTTTACTCTGTAAAGTCAGTCCTCTCTTTTGTCCTCTGGACATGCCTGTGGTTTTGCTGTAACTTACATGTCTCAGATTACAATTATCTGCTATTCCTGAATAAACCTGGTTTTGTTGGTAAAATAACTGACACATATTTTTAAACCTAACAGTACATATAGAAGTATGCATAGAGCTATTAGCATCTATAGACACATACACAGTGTGTGTACACACATAAATTTCCTTGTTCTTTCAGCCAAGAAGGCCTAGGAGAAATGACACCCCAATAACTATGAGCACACATAGTACCCAGATCTTGATTTTAAAATACTCTCCAATAAAAGGAACAAAGACTCCTTCAACAAATGGCTTATTTTGGGGGAAAGAAATATACAAAATGAGCCTGGAGTACCTTACTGTGTCAAAAAATAAGGAAGTGCTAAAAGATACACACACACATGCACACCAAATGACTGAATAAATAAATAACTGTGGAATAACATACTAACTTCCTTTGCAGAAGAATTTTAAGCAATTTATGAAGATACCATAAGTGAGGGCTATGAATAGCCACTTCCTTTTGAAAGTATTGTCAGGGAGGAAAAAAAATGTTCCTTCTATCTTTCTAGGTTCTTAGGCTGGTCTAATAATCAGATTTACAAATGACACATAACAGCAGAAAAACTAATTTGATTATGCACATACGGGGACTGCATGAGAATAAGAGACCCAAGGACAAACTGGGTGACTGAGGTTTATATGCTATCTTAAGCTAAAAAATGATACAAGGGCCTGGGGCTTCAAAGGGCAGGGGGGTGATTCACACGACAACAAGGAGAGCAGATGTCTGGTAATTAAATGTTTGCCCTGCTGTACAGACAGGTCATTCAGATATTTTTTAAAAAATGGTTATCTCTTGGTTATAGCTCTCTTTCTGGGCCAGACCCTCTGTCTACTGGCGGGATTTCAGGGAGAGGTAAAAACTTCTCTTGAGTCTTCTAGGTCTTCATCGCCTTCAGCTCAAAACAGTCCACATGCCAAAGTGTCGTATTTTGAGGAGACTTGCTATGAATCCCTTCAGTGCAATATGCCAAGATGGGGAAAGAATAACTTACAGTACAGAAACCTGGCAAAACTGTTAGGAAGGAAAGAGCTTGGCTCGGTGTCGCAGGGAAGTCAGATACAATGAGACAAGAGACCAAAGTCAGGAAGGCAAAGTGAGTTTTACTGCCCTCTGCAGAGAGTCACAGAGGGGGCCAGCCTGAGGTGAGACAGGCCCTATGCTCCTTCTGAGGCTTCTTTTATGTGGTTTTGGCAGGGCAGGAGGGCCTTGATTGACAGCTGTCAGCTCTCTAGGCTGGTTCTGATTGGTGAAGTGGAGACAGGCTGTGCTGTGCCTGTGCCTCTGCTGTTTCTTATCCGGGGGGACCCTGGACATTTCCTGAGTCACTCGTGGACCCTGTGGCTTCATCTGATTAACTCTCTGAGTCATTTCTGTCTTTCTGCCTTACAAAACTACCTCTGCCAGGTAGGTGATCAAGGTTGAGATCCACAGGGGTAAGTCACACGGACAATAAGTACTCTTGGTGTGATGCGATGAGAAAGCCCTGCCTCTCTGTGATCTTCTCCTAAAAACCTGTACATTCAGTCCAATCATGAGAAAAACATCAGTCAAATCCCATCTGACAGACATTCTGCAAAATATCTCATGAGTACTCCTTAAAAATGTCAAGGTTATCAAAAACAAGGAAAAATACAAGCAATTCTCACAACCCAGAGTGAAAGGAAAGGAGCGACACACAGCAGCAATTCACCGGAGAATTCCGCTTTATTAGGGAAGGGTGCTGGGTTATATAGGAAGGGGCATGGGGTGATTGTGGTGTCACTTCTACGGGGCTGGTGGCCATTGGCTAGGTGCTGGGATTAGGAGGGGGGAGAGAGGTGATTGGGCTTCAGGTGGCGCCGGCAGGAACCGAGGACCCAGAATTGGTTCGCCATCTTATGGGTGGGGGCCCTTCACAGAGAACCTAGGGAGATATGATATATTATAATGTAGTATCCTGGTTGGGATCTTGGAACAGAAAATGGACAATAAGTAAAAACTAAGGCAATCTGAAGAAAGTTTCAACATTAGTTGATAATAATGTACCAATATTGGCTTATTAATTACAACAAACATACCACACGAATGTGAGAACTTTTCTGTACATCTAATGTTATTCTAAGATAAAAAATTATTAATACAGAAGACATCCACATCATCACTATTATTTAATTAAGTACAAGTTTGTATATAAAATTTTTATCCTAAAAAATTATGGAAATAGCTGAAACTCCACTGTAGAAAGATTGAATCACAAGAAATTTAACTTTGGTCTTGAGCAATCCAAAATACACTAATGTTTTTTATGGTGAGCTAGTTGTTAGGGACTGAATCATGTCAAGGTTTTCTTCTATTTTGAAACTAAGGCCTTTTTTTTACTGTCTTGTAACACAAAGGCTAGTATGTAAATACACTTTTCAGGGTACACAAAGCGAAACGAAGTTTCTTTTTAGACACTTTTGACTGATTATCTGAACTAAGAATTCCTAGAGTATACACATAGCTACTGCATGATTTTCTTTATCAGTTAATCTGTAAAATTTCTCAAGAAAGGGAAAAAGAGTGGGACAAAGAGATACAAAGAAGAATCTTCAGACAAATAGCTAATTATCTTCTATAAAAAGAAGGGAAGAGGGGGGCGGAAGATGGCGGCGTGAGTAGAGCAGCGGAAATCTCCTCCCAAAACAACATATATCTATGAAAATATAACAAAGACAACCCTTCCTAGAATAAAGACCAGAGGACACAGGACAATATCCAGACCACATCCACACCTGAGAGAACCCAGCGCCTCGCGAAGGGGGTAAGATACAAGCCCCGGCCCCGCGGGAGCCGAGCGCCCCTCCCCCCAGCTCCCGGCGGGAGAAGAGCAGGCAGAGCGGGAGGGAGACGGAGCCCAGGACTGCCGAACACCCAGCCCCAGCCATCCGGGCCAGAGTGCAGGGCCCTCGATACTGGGAAAACAGGGCAGCAAGAACAGTGAGCAGGCACTGGAGGCTGGGCGACAGAGGACATAAGAAAAGCGCGTGACCATTTTTTTTTTTTTTTGCTTTTTTGCTGCTTTGTTTTGGCGAGCGCTTTTTGGAAGTCTTAAAGGGACAGGGACCCCAGTATTAGGGAAACAGGGCAGAAAGACCGGTGAGCAGAGGCCTGAGGCTGGCACCGGAGAATAAAGAAAAACGAACGACCACCTTTTTTTTTTTTTTAATTAAAATTTTTTTTTTTTTTAATTAAAAAAATTTTTTTTCTTGTTTTTTTTTGTGGTCGTTGTTTTGTTTTGGCGGGTGCTTTTTGGAAGTCTTAAAGGGGCAGGGCGGGCCACTTAATCCAGAGGTAGGGAATCCGGGATCTCTGGGCACCCTAACCCCTGGGCTGCAGGGAGGCCCCTTACGGAGATAAATAGCCTCCCAGCAGCTCCTGCTCCAACGCGACTCCACCATTTTGGAGTAGCTGCCCGAGCCAGGCCACGCCCACAGCAACAGCGGAGATTAACTCCATAGCAGCCGGGCAGGAAGCAGAAACCCTGTCTGTGCGCAGCTGCGCAGCACAAGCCACTAGAGGCCGCTGTTCTCCCAGGAGAGGAGGGCCACAAACCAACAAGAAAGGAAGTCCTTCCAGCCGTCACTCGTCCCAGTTCTGCAGACTATTCCTATCACCATGAAAAGGCAAAGCTACAGGCAGACAAAGATCACAGAGACAACACCAGAGAAGGAGACAGACCTAACCAGTCTTCCTGACAAAGAATTCAAAATAAGAATCATAAACATGCTGACAGAGATGCAGAGAAACACGCAAGAAAAATGGGATGAAGTCCGGAAGGAGTTCACAGATGCCAGAAAGGAGATCGCAGAAATGAAACAAACTCTGGAAGGGTTTATAAGCAGAATGGATAGAATGCCAGAGGCCATTGATGGAATTGAAATCAGAGAACAGGAACGCATAGAAGCTGACATAGAGAGAGACAAAAGGATCTCCAGGAATGAAACAATATTAAGAGAACTGTGTGACCAATCTAAAAGGAGCAATATCCGTATTATAGGGGTCCCAGAAGAAGAAGAGAGAGGCAAAGAGATGGAAAGTATCTTAGAAGAAATAATTGCTGAAAACTTCCCCACACTGGGGGAGGAAGTAATCAAACAGACCATGGAAATACACAGAACCCCCAACAGAAAGGATCCAAGAAGGGCAACACCAAGACACATAATAATTAAAATGGCAAAGATCAAGGACAAGGAAAGAGTGTTAAAGGCAGCTAGAGAGAAAAAGGTCACCTATAAAGGGAAACCCATCAGGCTAACGTCAGATTTCTCAACAGAAACCCTACAGGCCAGAAGAGAATGGCATGATATATTTAATACAATGAAACAGAAGGGCCTTGAACCAAGGATACTGTATCCAGCACGACTATCATTCAAATATGACGGTGGGATTAAACAATTCCCAGACAAACAAAAGCTGAGGGAATTTGCTTTCCACAAACCACCTCTACAGAACATCTTACAGGGACTGCTCTAGATGGGAGCACTCCTAGAAAGAGCACAGCACAAAACACCCAACATATGAAGAATCGAGGAGGAGGAACAAGAAGGGAGAGAAGAAAAGAATCTCCAGACAGTGTATATAACAGCTCAATAAGCTAGCTAAGTTAGGCAGTAAGATACTAAAGAGGCTAACCTTGAACCTTTGGTAACCACGAATTTAAAGCCTGCAATGGCAATAAGTACATATCTTTCAATAGTCACCCTAAATGTTAATGGGTTGAATGCACCAATCAAAAGACACAGAGTAACAGAATGGATAAAAAAGCAAGACCCATCTATATGCTGCTTACAAGAAACTCACCTCAAACCCAAAGACATGTACAGACTAAAAGTCAAGGGATGGAAAATCATATTTCAAGCAAACAACAGTGAGAAGAAAGCAGGGGTTGCAGTACAAATATCAGACAAAATAGACTTCAAAACAAAGAAAGTAACAAGAGATAAAGAAGGACACTACATAATGATAAAGGGCTCAGTCAAACAAGAGGATATAACCATTCTAAATATATATGCACCCAACACAGGAGCACCAGCATATGTGAAACATATACTAACAGAACTAAAGGGGGATATAGACTGCAATGCATTCATTCTAGGAGACTTCAACACACCACTCACCCCAAAGGATAGATCCACTGGGCAGAAAATAAGTAAGGACACGGAAGCACTGAACAACACAGTAGAGCAGATGGACCTAATAGACATCTATAGAACTCTACATCCAAAAGCAGCGGGATATACATTCTTCTCAAGTGCACATGGAACATTCTCCAGAATAGACCACATACTAGGCCACAAAAAGAGCCTCAGAAAATTCCAAAAGATTGAAATCCTACCAACCAACTTTTCAGACCACAAAGGCATAAAACTAGAAATAAACTGTACAAAGAAAGCAAAGAGGCTCACGAACACATGGAGGCTTAACAACACGCTCCTAAATAATCAATGGATCAATGACCAAATCAAAATGGAGATCCAGCAATATATGGAAACAAATGACAACAACAACACTAAGCCCCAACTTCTGTGGGACACAGCAAAAGCAGTCTTAAGAGGAAAATATATAGCAATCCAAGCATATTTAAAAAAGGAAGAGCAATCCCAAATGAATGGTCTAATGTCACAATTATCGAAATTGGAAAAAGAAGAACAGATGAGGCCTAAGGTCAGCAGAAGGAGGGACATAATAAAGATCAGAGAAGAAATAAATAATATTGAGAAGAATAAAACAATAGCAAAAATCAATGAAACCAAGAGCTGGTTCTTCGAGAAAATAAACAAAATAGATAAGCCTCTAGCCAGACTTATTAAGAAGAAAAGAGAGTCAACACAAATCAACAGTATCAGAAACGAGAAAGGAAAAATCACGACGGACCCCACGGAAATGCAAAGAATTATTGGAGAATACTATGAAAACCTATATGCTAACAAGCTGGGAAACCTAGGAGAAATGGACAACTTCCTAGAAAAATATAACCTTCCAAGATTGACCCAGGAAGAAACAGAAAATCTAAACAGACCAATTACCAGCAACGAAATTGAAGCGGTAATCAAAAAACTACCAAAGAACAAAACCCCCGGGCCAGATGGATTTACCTCGGAATTTTATCAGACATACAGGGAAGACATAATACCCATTCTCCTTAAAGTTTTCCAAAAAATAGAGGAGGAGGGGATACTCCCAAACTCATTCTATGAAGCTAACATCACCCTAATACCAAAACCAGGCAAAGACCCCACCAAAAAAGAAAACTACAGACCAATATCCCTGATGAACGTAGATGCAAAAATACTCAACAAAATATTAGCAAACCGAATTCAAAAATACATCAAAAGGATCATACACCATGACCAAGTGGGATTCATTCCAGGGAAGCAAGGATGGTACAACATTCGAAAGTCCATCAACATCATCCACCACATCAACAAAAAGAAAGACAAAAACCACATGATCATCTCCATAGATGCTGAAAAAGCATTTGACAAAGTTCAACATCCATTCATGTTAAAAACTCTCAGCAAAATGGGAATAGAGGGCAAGTACCTCAACATAATAAAGGCCATCTATGATAAACCCACAGCCAACATTATATTGAACAGCGAGAAGCTGAAAGCATTTCCTCTGAGATCGGGAACTAGACAGGGATGCCCACTCTCTCCACTGTTATTTAACATAGTACTGGAGGTCCTAGCCACGGCAATCAGACAAAATAAAGAAATACAAGGAATCCAGATTGGTAAAGAAGAAGTTAAACTGTCACTATTTGCAGATGACATGATACTGTACATAAAAAACCCTAAAGACTCCACCCCAAAACTACTAGAACTGATATCGGAATACAGCAAAGTTGCAGGATACAAAATCAACACACAGAAATCTGTGGCTTTCCTATATACTAACAATGAACCAACAGAGAGAGAAATCAGGAAAACAACTCCATTCACAATTGCATCAAAAAAAATAAAATACCTAGGAATAAACCTAACCAAAGAAGTGAAAGACTTATACTCTGAAAACTACAAGTCACTCTTAAGAGAAATTAAAGGGGACACTAACAGATGGAAACTCATCCCATGCTCGTGGCTAGGAAGAATTAATATCGTTAAAATGGCCATCCTGCCCAAAGCAATATACAGATTTGATGCAATCCCTATGAAACTACCAGCAACATTCTTCAATGAACTGGAACAAATAATTCAAAAATACATATGTAAACACCAAAGACCCCGAATAGCCAAAGCAATCCTGAGAAAGAAGAATAAAGTAGGGGGGATCTCACTCCCCAACTTCAAGCTCTACTATAAAGCCATAGTAATCAAGACAATTTGGTACTGGCACAAGAGCAGAGCCACAGACCAATGGAACAGACTAGAGAATCCAGACATTAACCCAGACATATATGGTCAATTAATATTTGATAAAGGAGCCATGGACATACAATGGCGAAATGACAGTCTCTTCAACAGGTGGTGCTGGCAAAACTGGACAGCTACATGTAGGAGAATGAAACTGGACCATTGTCTAACCCCATATACAAAAGTAAACTCAAAATGGATCAAAGACCTGAATGTAAGCCATGAAACCATTAAACTCTTGGAAGAAAACATAGGCGAAAACCTCTTAGACATAAACATGAGTGACCTCTTCTTGAACATATCTCCCCGGGCAAGGAAAACAACAGCAAAAATGAGTAAGTGGGACTATATTAAGCTGAAAAGCTTCTGTACAGCAAAAGACACCATCAATAGAACAAGAAGGATCCCTACAGTATGGGAGAATATATTTGAAAATGACACAACCGATAAAGGCTTGACGTCCAGAATATATAAGGAGCTCTCACGCCTCAACAAACAAAAAACAAATAACCCAATTAAAAAATGGGCAGAGGAACTGAACAGACAGTTCTCCAAAAAAGAAATACAGATGGCCAACAGACACATGAAAAGATGCTCCACATCGCTAATTATCAGAGAAATGCAAATTAAAACTACAATGAGGTATCACCTCACACCAGTAAGGATGGCTGCCATCCAAAAGACAAACAACAACAAATGTTGGCGAGGCTGTGGAGAAAGGGGAACCCTCCTACACTGCTGGTGGGAATGTAAGTTAGTTCAACCATTGTGGAAAGCAGTATGGAGGTACATCAAAATGCTCAAAACAGACTTACCATTTGACCCAGGAATTCCACTCCTAGGAATTTATCCTAAGAATGCAGCAATCAAGTTTGAGAAAGACAGATGCACCCCTATGTTTATTGCAGCACTATTTACAATAGCCAAGAATTGGAAGCAACCTAAATGTCCATCAATAGATGAATGGATAAAGAAGATGTGGTACATATACACAATGGAATACTACTCAGCTATAAGAAAAGGACAAATCCAATCATTTGCAGCAACATGGATGGAGCTGGAGGGTATTATGCTCAGTGAAACAAGCCAAGCGGAGAAAGAGAAATACCAAATGATTTCACTTATCTGTGGAATATAAGAACAAAGGAAAAACTGAAGGAACAAAACAGCAGCAGAATCACAGAACTGAAGAATGGACTAACAGGTACCAAAGGGAAAGGGACTGGGGAGGATGGGTGGGTAGGGAGGGATAAGGGGGGGAGAAGTAGGGGGGTATTAAGATTAACATGCATGGGGGGGTAGGAGAAAAGGGAGGGCTGTACAACACAGAGAAGGCAAGTAGTGATTCTACAACATTTTGCTATGCTGATGGACAGTGACTGTAAAGGGGTTTATAGGGGAGACCTGGTATAGGGGAGAGCCTAGTAAACATAATATTCGTCATGTAAGTGTAGATTAGTGATAGCAAAAAAAAAAAAAAAAAAAAGGGCAGTTCCTGTGTGGTAACCTCCAACGAGTTCTACACAAGGGTATAAAGGGCATATAAAAGTGTAGGCAAAGGGTCTGTTTGTGTTTTTACAGAGGATCAAAGCCTAATTGGGCTACCCCGAAAATGAACTAAGATACGATATGAAAAAGAACTTCCAACATCTGCACTCTCTGGAAGACTCATGCCAGAAGATGATCATCAAAAAACCCCAACAAAGATCCACGCACTGCTACAGCTGTAGATGCACTCATCCCACCAGTTCCTGGACTTGCCATGGGAATGAGGAAGGAGATATCTAAGCTGGCCTGTGCATACAGTAAAACAACAAATTTGAGTGGATCTATACTGTTGGAACTCAACCAAGAATTAGGAGAAGTGCAAGTTGTAGCGCTCCAAAATCTTACAACCACAGACTATTTATTGTTAAAAGAACATATGGCATGTGAACAGTCCCCAGGAATGGGTTGTTTTAATTTGTCTGATTTCTCTCAGACTGTTCAAGTTCATTTGGACAATATCCACCATATCATAGATAAGTTTTCACAAATGCCTAAGGTGCCTAACTGGTTTTCTTGGTTTCACTGCAGATGGCTGGTAATTACAGATATGCTTTGGTTATGTAACTATACTCCTATTATGTTAATGTGTGTGTGCAATTTAAGTAGTAGCTTAAAACCTATACATGCTGAAGTTACTCTACAAGAAGATATATCAAAGAAATAATCAATCTTCCCATGTTTTCTTCCGCCTGCTACTTCTATAGCTTTTCTTCTTCCTTCCTAATTACAACCCTTAAATAGAATTCGTGCCTCATATCAAATTTACCGAGTATCATAATTCTTCCAAGTGGTAAAGGTACCTCAAGACAAATGCTGGACATAGAAGCCACAGGGCATAAATATGCAAAGAAGTAAAAAGCTAACTTTTTCAAACAATAAGGCTTCTCTCTCACTTACCAACTTCACATTTCCCTGTATGGCCCCGGAAGATGACTGGTTAGCCAGAGACGGGTAAGATTCCTCAAGGGAGGAACAACCTAAGACAGGCACAGTCGCAGGGGGGCCATCAGGTGAGAAATTGGGGATCAACAGAGGTGAGGCTTAGAACCTCACCCCCCCGTTCTGAGAGAAATCTTCTGCATACGTGGATGTTTTATTGCCCTGGTCTAGCTTGGATTAACACATAGTCTACAGGCACACACCTGATCATCTACATGTGCTCTCTTACAACACTAAACTATGTTTTCTACCTTTATCTTGTATCTACCTACCACTTCAGCATTTTATTAAAAATAATAATAATAAAGAGAGAAATGTGGTATCCACATATAAATCAAGTATAAAAACCAAATGAGTATTCATATTTGAACTGACTGTTTATAGTTCATAATGCATGAGCAAAACCGAAAGTTTCTGTGATGACTGCCCTTGTACTGTTCACTATGTAACTTATTCATTATGTAAGAATTTGTTCTACATGTAAAAACTTGTTTGTTATGCCTCAGAAGATTGGAGACTGACAAAAATTAGGCTTGGGGTGGAATAATGATTGTGCATTGAGCATTGACTCCCCTATACAGAATTTTATTGTCGTTAACAACCATTTGATCAATAAATATGAGAGATGCCCTCACAAAAAAAAAAAAAAAAAAAAAAAAAGGACAGACTTCCAATGGTAAAATAAATTAGTAACCGGGATGTATGGTATAGCATAAGGAATATAGTCAAGATATTGTAACAGCCTGGTAGGGTGATAGCTGGAACCTGGAATTATGTATATAAATGTTCTACCACTGTGTTGTACACTTGAAACTCATGTAATGTAATACTGTGTGTCAACTACCCTTCAATAAAAAATAATTATTAAAAAAAAAAAAAAAAAAGAAGGGAAGAAAGTTGAGATGCATTTTTAAAATGATTCTGACATATACACACACCAAGAGAGTGGCATGCACTGTGTTTGACATGATGTGGGTCCATGAGAATTCTATCAAGTCTCATCAAAAAGCCCACGCTTAGCAATCCCCAAAGATGTAAATGAGGAGGAGATCTCCCCACTTAGACAGAATGATCTCTTTTCTAGACAAATAAGGCTATTCCCTCCTGAGGGTTTAAAAAATGTTTGTTTTCTAAAGTCTCCAGAAAATCTTTGACAGTCAATAAGCTATCTTCAATTTTTGGCTTAAAAACATCATGAAAAAGTGGGGAGATCTTTGAAAACATCAGCAGTAGCTACTCCTGAACACTGTTGTAAAGATGCTGCGTGGAGGGATAATTTCTCAAATTTTTCATTAGCTTTAGCTAAAGAATATTTTAATGAGACAAATTTTGGGTTTGCATTGCATTTAGAAGCCTCCTTGTACCATTAAAAAAAGAAGACCATTGAAGTTGGAATTTTGTGTCCTTTGTGTTCTAAAGTGCTGCTCAAATGAACAGTTTTGTCCATATTAAAAATTCTGTAAAGTGGTTTCCGTGGTTTCAAACTGTCTTGGTGAAATTGTGCCCGTTGAAAAGATATGCACAAGATTAGAGCTACAGTGATAAGACAAAAGGGAAACAGGTCAGCCTGAAGACAATGAACTTTTCGTTGAGACACCCCATGAAAACTGCAAAAGGTCTGCAAGGACGGCTCGTGTGTATTCTGTGACTCTGGAGCACGGCAAAGAGCAGTCATTGCCTACCAGGGCCAGACAAAATCTGTTGGTTTCAAGCAGACAAAATGAAATAAAAGCGGCTCTCAGGGACACAAAAACAAGACTGAGGACGAAGTTCTTATCTGCTTTTGAAATCATGACCTGGGGCCACGGTTGCCCAAGGAACCCGACCTCTCAGCCCCTGACAGATTTCCCTGATGATTTCTCGGTCGAGACCCATTCTCTTCCCATGGACTTCTCCTCACAGACAAACAACTTCTAAGGCACAAGACAAGTGGGCAGGCAGGGCCCTAGACAACAGGTGTTAGGTGCTAGAGAACAATTTTGCTAAAGAATAATACAAATCTGGTCTAAAAATCCCAAAGGATCTAATTTCTAAGAAAACAAATGAGCTCAGAATTTTCAACAAAATACCAAATTTTAATTCAGCATGAAGTTATCCCCTGCCAGGGCAGATGGCCCCTGTGCAGTTAGAGTACAGGTTCTCAAAATGGTGCACCGCAGCTGAGCTGAGCATGCCAGGCCGAGGCAGGAAGCCCCCAGGGCGCCTGAATGCAGCCTCTATTCCTGTCAACACCCTTCAGCCAAAGACCAGCGGGCACACACCTGCAGTCGAAAAGTTGGTTTTCTTACTCTTTGCAGTGGGAGAGAACATGCGCCATAGGGAACCACAGCATCTCCACGAGAGGATATTAGAAAGAGCAGCTGAGCGGCTGCATCTGGGAGGTCTTGTCCTGTGCACCAGATGAAACCTCAACCTGGGCCAGGGAGGGCTCTTGACTCCGAATGAGAGAGAATTCTTGAGCAGGTGTAGAGCGCAGGTAAGAAGGAATTCATTAGAAGGAGAGTAGTAATGGGCGGCAGCGGCCTGGAGGCCTATGAGAGCAGAGAGGTGCCGAGGGAGGAGCGGGAGCTCGCCCAACCTCTTGCCTAAGGAAGTCGGCCCTGCCAGCTCCTGCAGCCAGGGTGGCCTGGTGCGCCGTGGTGCGAGGGCTAGCCTCTACCAGCCCAGGATTTGGGGGGCCCACCGGGCACGGAATGGAATGAGATTATGTTCTGAGAACTTCCTCAAGACGGGAGATTTTCTGGCGGCTCCTGCAGCTGCAGCTCCCTCTGGGTCACCTATGTTAGGAAAGAGTATAAAACCTAAATGTGATTTATTCCCACTAAGATATTTAAACATTTTAACAGTAAGGTATTAACAAAGGGCCACGTGATGGAAGCTGCTCGGGCTGAGAGTGGGGGTGGGGGAATTGATAAGGACCTGGCAATACCTGTTTCAGTTTTTTAAACCTACCAATAAAATTAAGACAAACGTAAAGGCAAGATATAACTGGCTTAGGCGTCTGGGGAAGACTGTGAACCCTGTGGTACTCAGCCAATGAGCAACCAGGGGAGGGACTCGCGCACTAGGAGATAAATCACTGGCGCCAAACTCCCCAGGTGTGCCTGCCCACCAGACACCCGATCTTGCAAGACCGTCATTAAAGCCTCGCTCCGCTGTTCTCTTTGTCTCCGTGTCCACTTATTGAATTTGGGCCAGTGAGTGTGTTTCTCACACCTACGTGATGGGGACTCCCAGGCCCAAATTTGAGGTCTCAGCAGTGCCCCCTCTCCTTATCAGAAATAAAGTGGAGACATGGAAATAGAATGAAAGAGCGGAGACATGGAGACGCATCCCACTGGAAAGGGGCAGAGACAAAACACAGTTAAGCTGAGCAGTGAGAAAGCTTTATTTAAAGTTACACACTTAGAGAAAAAGTGCGGGTGTCCTCACAGAGGAGGCAGGCTGAAAGGGTGAGGGTTCCCTCCTTTAAGCATTTTTTTCAGGAATGTGACAAAAGGCCAGGGGTCTAGTTGTCAAGTGGCCTCAGATGCTTATCTCCAGTGAGAGACACCATGCCTCCTCTCCTCTCTGATCAGTTCTCCAGCTAATTTTCCCAAGTGAACTTAACATGAGAATTTTATTGATCCAGTTCCTCCCCAGGATAGCAGCTTCCCTCTGGGAACATATCAATCAAGACCGCCTGCCCTGTCCCCAAGGTGGGCTGAGTTGTTGCCTGTTTGTCAAAGAATATGTCAGGAATCTTATTTCCTAACTTCCTGGCTTTTGAAATGGAATCTTAGCCTTAAAATCAATCCCACCTGTTACACTATTTGTATCTCAGCTTGTTTGGAAAATTCATCATGATGCTTGTCTCAGGTCCCTGCTCTATGTGATTTGGATTCTGGTTGGCTGAGGTAAGGAAGGGTCGGAGGAAGCAGGAGTTTGTTCTATTTGGGATGCAGCCAGAAAGCACAGGCAATTCTGTAACTGGGCTTCCAATTCATGTTATCCAGGGGGAGGCAGAGCAAACTGGTGCAGGATGAGGGGTGAACTGATCAAGAAATTGCAGCCACTCATTTTACCCAAGAGAGGTGTGTACCAGTATTCAGCGTGGAGACACTGGTTTTTTTGTTTGTGCTTAGACAACACCAAGATGTGGCCTCACCTTGTCTCACTTTGTCACAGCCTCCAAGGTACCTTGTCTGGGGTTGTGCTCTGTACGTGTGCTCAGGTCCAGCAGGAGAACAACATGATCTAGGTATGTGTACCAGGGCAGCTTCCTGGATATCTAGAATGTTTATTTTCCCTTTCTCAAAAGTAAAGTTTTGGGGAATAGATACAAGCAAATAATTATAATTAACTAATCATAATATAGTATAGAAAGTGAGTTGCAAGGATGTGTGCATGGTAAGCTTGATGGAGGGAATCATCCATCCAGGACCCAGGTAGCAGCCTCCATGGGACACAGTTGGTTGCAGGTAAATGTCTATAATGTCGCGCGCCCCGTCCTCGCCGGCAAGAACAGCACGCAACAACAGCAGGATTCTTCTGCAGAAAGCTTTAATCTTCAGCTCTTTGTGAAACAAATGTGTCGGGCAGGACCCAGACTGAACGAAGGGGCCAGCTTATATAGCTCTCATGCTCTGTGCTGATTGGTGTGCTATACGTGCTTCATTAGCATGGCAGTTTTTAGTAGATCTGATAGGTTCTTATGCTAAGGAGTGATTAGCATGTGGTTTTGTGATGTAGGGTATTTTGCAACTGGGAAGTATGGGACTTTCAAGTTGCCCCACGTTGAGCGCCACCCTCTGGGTGCGGCTGCCAACATCTCCCCCTTTTTTGTTTAATAGAAACTCAGGACGGAACTTGTCAGCTGAGGCGGAGATAGAGGCCTGACCTCCAGCAAACATTTCTTGATGCCCCCTTTTTGGAGAGGGGTCTCTGGGCATCTACCCCTATGCAGTCAGGCGTGTCTCTCAGAGGGGTCCAAAACCTCTTGCAGTGCTTTGCCTCGCATCCTCTAGCAGACGTTGGGACCGCCTGGTACAAAGGGTCTTGGACCTTTTCTTTGACCCTCTTGCACCGCGAGTTTCTTAGGGAAAGCTGCAGGTAAGCGATAAGGTACCCGGGCCTGGTGCAATGCCACAAGGGCTCAGGGTGCAAGGGCTACCTCAAGCTAAAGCTGAGCTTCTTTATTGAGCATGTTGAGCCATACTTGGGGAGAGGCGCCAATATCTACCGCCATTAAGGCTTGAGCAAGGATTACTTTATCTTGCCTATGTCGGGCACGGAGCCTGCATAACAACCAGAGTAGGAGCATGAGACCTCCAAGCATGAATACACTCATCCCAGCCATGCCCGCCCACTCTTTAACGTGGGAGAGAGCTCTGTGGAACCAGGAAGAGAGTCCTTCTGCTACGGAGATATCTAGCCGGGTGGAGTTGATGTGGGTTATTTCTCACCGTAGCTCTTCCAATGCTCCATCAAAGTCTTGGGACCAGTTTCCTGAAAGATACTGGGACAGGCTTCGTGACAGATTAGCTGCTCGCGTAAAGTTTTCATATTGTATACTAGTAATGCAGAGAGCGCGAAATTTTCACTCACACCCCAGTTGGGCTAACTGCCAGAGCACGTCTAGTTGCTCTTCTACCAGATCTACTCGCTGATTGAGGACCATTATTCCTCCTTTCAGCTCGCCATCAAGCGTGGACTGGCGGTCAAGGGCAGAGGATACCGATTCTGCAAGGTTATTGAGTTCAGTAGCTGTTTTGATAGAGGTGTCTAAAGCTATGCCAGCTGCGGTGGCTGCAACTGCAGTCATGGAGATTAGAAGCACTATGGCGGCTGTAGCACCGAAGTCGCGTTTCTCTCGAAACAGGGTCATGGTGTTAGGTGCGTCTACTGGGACGGGGACCCAACGAGGAATACGGGCTATTAAGGCATTGGTAAAGTTAAGCGCATCCCAGCACTGAGACAAGAAACAGGTGTCATTGGAGCAAGAGTCAAAACTGTTATTGGATAAGATAAATAGAAATGGGGGATACACGCATACTGGAGTAGGTGGATATTGGCCAGAGGCTGGTGCAACTCTTTGACATGAAATATTATAAGTAGTCTTATTCACCTGGTATACAGTTTTGCCATCTAAGGTTGGGCTTGTAGATTCATAGGTACAGGAACTATTAGACATCCCAATCCCTCCCCCTTGTAGGACAATAAAGGGAGAAAGGTCTGAACACGAGCCATTAACTCCACACAGCAGCCATTTATGGAAGGGGTTCCTGCCTACATCTTGTTGGAACTCTCCTCCTTCTGCCACCCTTCTATAAACACTGCCGGAAATTTCCTCCATATCTGGGGACAAGGAAAATTTGTGTCCCTCATCTGCCCAGGTTGTTGCATGTGACTGGCAATCAGTCCAGGGCCATTGCTCTCCCTCATAATCTCCCACACAATGGGGAGCATATTTGGGTTGACGGGGACGGTAAGGGAGGAATATGTTGCTATAATTAATCTGCTTAATAGGAGATTTCACAAATGTACCATTGATCCAAAGGACCATTAGGCTTACTGCTGCATTAGTGTAGGTCTTATTCTCACGAAAGGACTGACTAAATTCACCCGATTTTCTATCACGGCTAAACCACCCGTACATATGCTGTTTAAGGGACAGGCAATTTGAGTGGTTACGAGTGGTGAAGCACAAAGATCCATCGGTTTCAAAGGTTCGGTTTTCTTCTAAAGAAGCTGCTAGAGAATCTAATGGTAAGTAAGGCAGGTTCATGCTAGAGTTAGTAGTAAAAAAGCGTGGAAAAACTCCTGCATTATGGCGAACAGGCATGGGCTTAGGGAAGACTGACAATATTCCCCATCTCAGTACTCCCTGAATCGGGGTTCCCAGCGACGAGAGCAGGATCAGTAGGCACAGAGAGGTCATCTCCTTTGTCCAGGACCTTCCTTGTCAGGCGCTCTGGGATCCAGAAGGGGTTTTCTTCACCCTGGGGGAAAACACATACAGCTCCCCTGGATCTTATTATAATTGGATCCGGGCCTTTCCATTGGTTAGATAATACATCCTTCCATTTCACTAGTTCCTGTGGGTCTTTTGGCCACTGATTGTGGCGGTCTGCTGCTGTATGGCCTTGAGCATCCAGGTTCAAAAAATTGAGAGTGAAGAGTGCTAGGGCTATAGCTGTTTTGGGTGTGGGGTGTATGTCCTCAATTCCCCCTTTTTGTTTAATTAGATAGGATTTGAGAGTGCGGTTCGCGCGCTCCACAATCCCTTGACCCTGTGGGTTGTAAGGGAAGACCAGTGATATGTTTAATTCCCATGTGATGACAAAATTGAGCAAATTTGGCAGAAGTATAGGCGGGACCATTGTCTGTTTTGAGGATTTGGGGTAACCCCCATGCGCTCCAAGCCTCAAGACAGTGGTGAATTACATGGGAAACTTTCTCTCCAGACAATGGGGAGGCAAAGATGACTCCCGAACAAGTATCCACAGATACATGTACATATTTCAGCTTCCCAAAGGAAGAAATATGTGTTACATCCATTTGCCAAACCTGTAAAGGCTTAATACCTCTAGGATTGATCCCAACATGAGGTGTGGGAAGAAAACTGCAACAGTGTTGGCAGCTAAGAACAATGTTCCTAGCTTCGGCTCTGGTTATGCTAAACCGCTTGCGCAGTGTTTCAGCAGTGACATGAAATTGTGAGTGGAATTTTGAAGCTGTGGCGACAGGGTCTAGCAGAGGGAAAGCTATACTCCTAGTCGCGAGGTCTGCTAGCTGGTTGCCGCGGGCCATAGGCCCAGGAAGGCCCGAATGTGCTCTGATGTGGGTTATATATAAGGGTGATCGTCTATTAAGTAATTCTGATTGCAGCTGCTTGAACAGAGTGGCTACTGTGCTGGATGCTTTGATTAGTCCGGTCACTTCCAGAGATTTGACTGCATTAACTACATAACAAGAATATGACACAACATTCAAGGGTCCAGGGAAGGTTTGTAGAACCTCTAAAACTATGTGGCATTCTACTATTTGTGGAGTATTGGGCGTATAATTTTTTGTTACAATTTTGCCGTTATGGACATAGGCACCCGTACCAGTCTTGGATCCGTCTGTGTAGACTGTTTCTCCATGTGGCAACGGGGTTAAGCTAGTGACCCGAGGGAACACTAGGGGATGATTTCTAGCAAAATTGATGAGGGGATGTTTTGGGAAATGATTATCAAAGGTTCCTGAGAAGCTATAAGCAAGTATGGCCCAATCATCATTCATAGCACATAATGTTTGTATCTGCTCCATATTGTAAGGGGTTATGATTGTTGCTGGAGCTTTCCCAAAATGTGTTAATGAGTTTTTTACTCCTCTCAGAGCGAGTTTGGCTATGGCGGCCGGGTAGTATTCTATCGTTCTAGCCTGAGAGGCTTGGGGATGGATCCAGATCAGTGGCCCTCGTTGCCACAAGACTGCAGTTGGCAGTCCCGGAGTAGGAAGGATGCATAACTCAAAGGGTTCATTTAATTGTATCCTATTCAATTGTGCTGTCATTAAGGCCTGTTCTACCTTGTGGATGGCCTGCACTGCCTCAGGTGTAAGGGAGCGCGGAGATGTTAGTTGTGAGTCTCCTTCTAGGATTTTAAATAGCGGTTTTAATTCGGTGGTAGGTATCTTTAAAAATGGCCGCAACCAATTAATGTCCCCTAGGAGTTTCTGAAAGTCATTCAAATTTCGCAGCTGATCATGTCTTATCTCAAGCTTTTGGGGGTAAATAATATCTGTGGAAATAGTGGTTCCTAGGAATTTGCTAATACTAGATTTTTGGACCTTTTCACTTGCTATATTCAGTCCCCAAGTCTCTAGGGATTTAGTGAGATTTATATAGGCCTCTTCTACTTCTGCTGGTTGTGGGGAGCAGAGAAGGATGTCATCCATATAGTGAATGATTTTTAGTTTGGGGTAGTTCTCGCTGATTGGTGCTAGTGCTTGCTGAACATACAGTTGACATATGGTGGGGCTATTTGCCATCCCTTGAGGGAGGACTTTCCACTGAAATCTGGCATCGGGTTGTTCATGGTTAATAGCTGGCAGGGTAAAAGCAAACCTTTCTCTATCTTTGGTGTTTAGAAGTATGGAGAAAAAACAATCTTTGATGTCTATTATGATTACTTTCCATTCTTTGGGCAGAGCAGAGAGAAGTGGCAGTCCTCGCTGGACAGGTCCAAGTAGCCTCATTTGGGCATTTACTGCTCTCAAGTCATGAAGCATTCTCCATGATCCTGACTTTTTTCTGATTACGAATATGGGCGTATTCCATGGAGACACAGAAGGTTCTAAATGTCCTAATTGGAGCTGTTCTTGTACTAAATGGTGAGCTGCTTCTAATTTCTCAGAGGATAGGGGCCACTGAGGAATCCATATGGCCTCCTCTGTAAGCCAAGGTATGGGCATGGCGTCTTCAATGGCCCCTACGAAAAACCCAAGCCGCGACGGTCATTTTTTACTTTGGGTAGGATAGGCTCCGTGCGTCCCTGTTGATGTTTCCCTAGCCCTCTGCCAGGGATGTATCCCATATCCATCATCATGCCTTGGGCAGGGGTGGAGTACTCATTAATGAGTTTAAGGCCTAGGCCTTGCATGACATCTCTCCCCCACAAATTGACTGGCAGTGGGAGCACATAAGGGGTAACTGTACCTTCTTGCCCTTCAGGCACTTGCCATTTCAATGGTTTGGCACTAATGGTAGGACTAGACTCATATCCTAAACCTTGTAAAGAGTGTGAGGACTGTGTTACAGGCCATTTGGAGGGCCACCAGGTTGCAGAGATAATACTTTTATCTGCTCCAGTGTCTAGGATTCCTTCAAAACTTTTTCCTTCTATCTTGAGGGTTAATTTTGGTCTGTCTGCTAAATCTAATACTATGAAAGCTGAATTGTAGTTAGAGGAGCCGAAACTCCCCTCTCCTCTCTTAGTGGTGGCGGCTGGGTAATTGGTATGGAGACTGGGCAATACTAGGAGTTGGGCTATGCGGTCTCCCGGGGATATAGGGTAGATTCCTCTGGGGGCTGAACACATAATTTTCACTTGTCCCTCATAGTCTTGGTCAATAACTCCGGGGTGGACTACAAGGCCTTTTAAGGCGGCAGAAGAGCGCCCCAAGAGTAATCCAACTGTGTTTGGTGGTAAGGGGCCTTTAAAGTCTGAGGGGATAGGTTGGACTCCCATTTGTGGAGTTAACACTATTCTGGTGGTGGCACGGATGTCCAATCCCGCGGAACCTGGAGTGGCTCTCCTTGGGGGGCTTTGTTGCTCCCGAATGACACTTGTGTGCTGGTTGCCCCATATATTTGCGGGCCCTGATGGCGGGGGCCCCTCTGGGCGTTTTTTGGCAGCTCTAAGGGTTTCCCTTCTATGTCTTTAACAGATCGGCATTCATTGGCCCAATGTCTGCCTTTTTTGCACTTAGGGCATAATCCAGGGGTCTTTTGGGTTGTGTGCTCTAAAGTTGCGCTTCTACATTCTCTCTTTATATGTCCTAATTTCCCACATTGAAAACATTTAATATTTTTATTGGTAATTCTGGCTTGTTTGTGGCATTGTAATATAGCCGCGGCTAGGCCCGCATTGGTGAGTGGTCCCCCTATTTCTCTGCAGGCTTTTAGCCAAGCATGCATCCCCTTCTGTTACCAGGGTGTTATCGCTTGCCTGCATTCTTTGGTACACTGCTCGAATACTAATTGCTCCACCAGGGGCATAGCTTGCTCTTGGTCCCCAAATACTCTACCCGCGGCCTCCATCATGCGAGCGACGAAATCTGAAAATGGCTCGCTCGGCCCTTGGATAATCTTTGTCAAATTGCCTGACACTTCCCCTTTGTTAGTGAGGGCTTTCCATGCCTTAGCAGCGCACGCGTTTATTTGTGCGTACACCTGTGCGGGGAAGGCGGTCTGGTTGGCCACCCACTGTCCCTGGCCTGTCAACATATCATACGACCATGCGGGTTGCCCTTCGGCAGCGTTTGCACGTGCCTGGGTCATGCTGATATCATGCCACAACGCTTTCCACTCTATATATTGTCCCATGCTAGTAAGGCATGCTTTAGTCACATACTGCCAATCTGTAGGTGTCATAGCTGTCTCTGTCAACCTTTCAATCTGTGCTAAGGTGTAGTTAGCACTGACTCCGTAAGCCCAAACGGATTCTGCTAAATCTTTAACTTGTTTATGGCTCAGGGGCTGGTGGGAGCGTACCCCATTGTCCTCAAACACAGGGAACATTTGCTTAATTGCTTGTATGGTATCTGGGTGACAGAAAGTATGTGTACCGCTCACATAAGGTGGCGGAGCAGTGGGCGACGGAGAGCGCCCTGCTTTCATTCTCTCTTTGGCCCGCTTTTCAGCCTTGCTGGTTCCCTTACTTCCGCACTTCGCGGTTCTAGTCTCCTCCTCCTCTTCCGAGGACATTAGTTCATCCTCTGATTCCCTATTGGAAAGTTGGAGTTCCCTCAACTCTTTTCAGGGGTATTTGCTATTTTCTCCGAGGCGGTCGTCACCTGCTTCTCGGGGCTCTTTCGCTTTTGCCCTGGACGGGCTCTCTCCCTCACTCTGGGGCTTTTTAACTTTCGTTCTAGCGGTCCTTTTTCGGCCGCGAGCTAGCTCTGTCTCCCGTTCCGTTTCTGACATACTTTCTTGGATGTCTGACAAGGCTCTCTGACCTGCCTTTATCACCTTTTCACACTTTTCATCCTGCAGGCAAGCTCTAATCAGTTTCCATAGTGGTCTAGTGCCTCCTCTCAAGTGTCCCTCTTCTTCTTCTCTATCAAGATCTTTCCCTAACTTGTCCCAACTCAGGATGGAGAGGGACCCTGAACAGATAAACCAGGGGGCAACACGGTCTACTTCTTTTACAAATGATCCTAAAACTTTGGCGGAGACCTTCAAATTTCGCTCTTTGAGAACTGCCTGTAATGCTGAGACTAACGATGGTGCGTTTCCCATGGTGCCTCTTTATTTACAGAGAACCATCAGCCACCACCCTTAAAAGCGCGTCTCTCGGAACATTCCTCTCCGGGCTTTCTTCTGTCCTGCAGTTCTGAATCCTCTCCAGATGTCTGAAGGGTCCTCCCTGTGCCAGTGATGTTCTGGTTCCCGGGTTTCGGCACCACTTGTCGCGCGCCCCGTCCTCGCCGGCAAGAACAGCACGCAACAACAGCAGGATTCTTCTGCAGAAAGCTTTAATCTTCAGCTCTTTGTGAAACAAATGTGTCGGGCAGGACCCAGACTGAACGAAGGGGCCAGCTTATATAGCTCTCATGCTCTGTGCTGATTGGTGCTGCTATACGTGCTTTATTAGCATGGCAGTTTTTAGTAGATCTGATAGGTTCTTATGCTAAGGAGTGATTAGCATGTGGTTTTGTGATGTAGGGTATTTTGCAACTGGGAAGTATGGGACTTTCAAGTTGCCCCACGTTGAGCGCCACCCTCTGGGTGCGGCTGCCAACACTATAACAAGGTGAGACGCAGGCTGAGTCTGGACAGAGAAGAAGACATTTTTAGGTAAGGTGGCTGGAGGGCATGCCCAACGTGGAGGAAGTGGACATTTTAGCAAAAATAACCGGAATATACATACTAAGGAAATATGTTTTCAAGTAGTATGGCAATGTTAGGAGGAACTACAAAGGATCCAAAGCATAGAATAACGAGGCTGCATATGAGATGTGAGTCGGATGTTAATGACCTTTATGAATTGTTAAGGAATTTGATCTTGTATGATTAATAAATATTAGAAGGTTTAGATAGGAGAAAGACCCAAGGTATAGAGAGACCAGCTAGGAAACATTTCCGGTAATTCAACAGTGAACCTTGAAAGCCTGAACTGGGGCGCTATTGATGGGACCAAAGGGAGGAAATTGACAGAGACTTCAGTTCCACTCGGTCCCGGCAGAGGTGAGTTTCCCACAGAGGGAATGAGGTGTACGTAAGCCTCAAGGAGGCCCCCTTGCACTGGCCCTTTCCATGTTCCTGGGAGGGACCCATGGAATCTTACATAGTCATATGTTTGTAAAGTTCACAAAACAAGCTATTTTAAGTGCCATCAGTTAAATGCCTCTTTCCTTCCAGAATTCTCTTCCTTCACAGATCCTCTGAGGTCAGGTGGAAGTGGTGGCTGTGAGAATTCAGGGTCTGGCTCAGGGAAGTGCAGGCAGGGTCACACTGGCTTTAGGGGCCATACCACAGTGGTTCACACTCGTGGTCATGTGCAGGTGTGACCATCCATCCAGGTTAAGAACTGCTTTCAGGAATACTGCTCCCCTTGCTGGTCATGCAGCAGGTGACAGACAGCTGGAGGGGCTGCCTTGATTAGAACATTCCCATGACTCTGGCGCTGGAATGTGTGTGCAGTGGAAGGAAAACAGCTTTCACACATATAGAGCCAGAAAGCTCATCTGTGGAATATTCTTGCAATTACCAGACATGTAAAATTTTAAGTAGAGGATGTCATTATGATAGGTCTTCTCTTAGGAATATATTTGGTAACACAGCAGTCAAACACCCCCAGACACTTTTCTGTTTAGGAATCATAGGGGATAGAATATTTAAGAATCCCTGTGGTTGTAAGGCACAAACTCACAGCCATCCTACAAGCTGTGAGTGCACATCTGTGTGTGAAGCTGGATGTTTTGTGCATTCCTACACAGCGGGTAACATCGTGGAACACTTGATAACTTGGACACAGCACAGGAAATTTGGCACATAAATCACACCAAAGCAATCGTTCATTAAAAAGAAGATAGAAATGTCAAAAAGAAGTGACAAAACTCTTAGATTGTTTGATAATCCAGTTGATGAAAAGGACTAAGCACATTCATTGAAAAAATATTAAAATTTCTCACTGATTTGTCACAAAATACTAATTTTAACAAAGATTTCAACAATCATAACAATCATAAAACCTGCTACAATGAGACGTCTACAATAAGCTGATGAGTAAGGGTTATCTGACCAGGGGGTAGTTGAAATACCCTCACATTTTACTACTCATATGTGAAAGGATCTTAACAAAGTTTTCCTTAATTTGACAGCAATGTAAAAATGAATATGACATTACCAATAATGAGTTCAGAAACTAAAAGAGATTTTTCTAAGCTATCAATAACAAAAGGGCAAATTTCAAAACCATGCTGCTTTATCTTTTTATTCCCACCATAGAAAACATTATGTATGTTATATGAGAAAGAGATCAGAGAGTATGAGGCCAAAAACTATAGGGAAAAAAATGTAACACTAGATGGCTAATAAATAAAAATGCTGTGTTCTGTATTTTGTTAATATTTGTGGTATTTTCCAAAGATGCTCTTTGGAAACAATGCCAGTCGTGTTGGTTGTTTTAGTTTGTGTGTTTGTTAAAGCAAAAGTGAGGGTGGCCACCATGTCCTTCCCAACTGGCCACATGTTTTTAAACATGAATTGAGAGACCTGGACTTGCCAACAAATTACTTCCATCATCTTATAAACTAATAAAAAATGATTGCCCATCTATTGCGTGTGAGGCTGCGTGCTTGGTATGGACAGGGCAAAGAAACAGTTCAGACACAGGCCTTCCCCAAGGTGCTAACATTCTACCTGAGGTCATTTTTAAAACATACACATACAGAAAGATGATGAAAACCACAAGGCCTTAAACAATTGTCATATAATGAAGAAAAGAAACATTGCCAGATTCCAGCAAAATAATGAAAGCAGAAGAGAAAGGGCACACATCCAAATGCAGAGAGGACGCAGGAAATCTTTCCAAGCAGCATGGCCAAATATTGGCTGCAGACACATAAGCATATCATCACTTTACCTTTCTTCACAGAGGTCTGTGGGCAAGGGAAGCCTGAATGAATAATGGTGAAATGCAGGTAACTTCCTCAGTCAGAACCAAACATCTGCTGGAAAAGTGGTCATCCACAAAATCCATCAATGGAGGAGGCATGGATCCATCCGGCCACTGTTCAGTAGCTGAGTGAAGGGGACCTGACCCAAGCTGCCTTCCACCAGAGCCTCTGGGGGTGACAGTGGCCATTGGTGATGAGCACTGAGCAAGTACCACCTTCATTCGGCCTTATTTATGCTCATTTCAGGCAGGATGCTAAGAATCTGTCCTCATAGTGACTCTCTGAACTATGTATTGTCATGAGGTAGGTGTAAGGGGCACTAATATTCAAAGATTCAGTAGTTTTTCCAAACATTAACAGCTAGTCAGCTTTCAGATTTAGGATTTGTGCCAGGGATATCTGAGCAGGAGACATTTATAAGCACAAATATACACATACACACACATGGTATTCATACTATTCTACTTTAACCTTCAGAAGACCCAAGTTAATAAAAAAAATTATTAATAGTAATATTATGCCTCCCAAATTATAAGTCATAGAAAGACACTGAAATTTAATACTTTTTATTCAGAATGTATATTGTCTTTGGAATTTTCCTTTGTGGAGAAACTGCCTTCTGGTGTACATTCATTACATTCATTTCAGCATATTCCAGTATTATCCTTATCATGATGTCAATACAAGGTGATCTCCTACAAAGATTTCACTAAATCCATTAGTTGGATGGTATGGGGCAAGTCATCTTAACCTCCTGGATGTTTTTGAGGTTCCAGCCTTGAAAATCCCCAGTTATCTTAAAGATCTAAAAGTTTCTTAATCGCAAATTCTGAATTATTAAAATACATAAACTTTGCAATAAAAGAAAGAACAGTGATATATTAACTTCTAATTTTTAAAAAATTACTCAAGTTTATACTACCAAAAGAAAGATAAGGAGCCTGATGTCCTCCCTGCTCTGTAAAATAAAGCAGAATACTCAAGCTTTCCCACTGTACTCCATTTTCTACCAAAAACAAAAACACAACCATTGCCTAAGAGTCTTAATCACCTACTTGAAAATTCTTTTCCATGTCTCTCACCCTTAGCATTTTAGGAATGTGTGGCATTGCTTAGGATAGTACTCACAAGCCCCCTGCAAGGCCTAGAAGGCTTTGCCGTCAGGTGGAGATGAGCAGAGTGGGAAGCGCAGGCCTGGGCCACACACTTACGCTTTCCTGGCTTCCTGGAGCGGGAAGGGGCTGGGAAAGATAGTCTGCTGAACATGGCAGGGAGTGACAGCATCCCTGTTCACGTGTCAGGTTGGTAATAAATGGCCTTGGAGTTTGTGCTGTGCCCCTTTTTCTCCTGGTGTGGGAGTGCAGAGACAGCCCTCCCTCAGATGCTGCTGTCTCAGGATGCTGGGCCATCAGCAACATGAAACTGAAGATGCTGGATTCAGTGCACACCTTCCACATTTCCATGGATAATTGCTAAGGTGCCCCTCCTCCTGCCCCAGAAAGGGACTGTGCCCATTTGCATTGTCTGAGCCTCCCTCCTCACTTTCTCCCTGACGCTGGATATCATAACATTGTTTTCAAATTGTGTTGCCATGGTTACCAATGAGACTGAGTTTTTCTTGGTAGCTTAGGGACCTGTTGGTCTCTCAAGGCCTTGTTCTTGTCCTGGGCCCCTAGCCTAACCCTGTGGGTGTGTTCACCCCTGTGCTTAGGGTCGGCTGTACAGTAAAGACAGTCACTGTTTCCTCTCAAACACTGTCTTCCCGTCTGTGACTTGTCTGTCGACATTATTTATGGGTCATCCCACAAATGTTTTCCATTCTTAAAAGTTTATACATTTTTAATCACAGACATTTGAAATTCTTAGAGATCAAGAATCTCTTAATTCCTCCACCGTTCTTGGTTTTCACTTAGAGGGATCCTGGCCCTTACTGTCCTAATCTTCACCTGCTTCATAGCGTATCTGTTACTTTCAGTGCCGTGTTTCTTCCAGCTCAGCACGTGAAAAGCAGTTCCAGAACAGAACCAGTTTTTAAAGAAATTAAAAACAGAACCGCTTGGTCATAAGCACTTCAGGAAATCCTGACAACGTGCCTCCCTAATCGAGTTTTATGAGTTGATAAGAGCTTCCTTTTCCCGTACATCGTTGCTAGCACTTGACACGTTCACACTTGTTTATTGGCAGAATGAATGCTATCTGGGAGCCAGAGAAGGGTTTTTTATTGTTGTTTTCCCAAATGCCCTTAGGCCTTGGGGCTCCACTGCAAATAATGGCCTGTAAACAAGTCCTCACTTTTACGTTGCAGTGTTGTCTATTATAAATCATGGGTAGTTTCTTATCCATATAAAATCTTTTATATGAATTGTACATGTTTACCTCCAGGGTTTTTTTTTTTAACTTTTATACCCCAATGTATGAGCTGCTAACGTAAGGCAGTGTGTGGGTTTTTTGCCCTCACGGTTTCGGGTGTCTTGTTGTGTTTTCAGTAATGTAAGGGCCATCCCTAAACAAGATCGGTGTTTCCGCGGAGCCTTCCGGCACCGGTTGCTGGACACGGGCCCGGCTGCAGCCTTGCTGGGCGGGGAGCCGGGGTCGGAGTCAACCACCTGTCGCTGGCGGGGCCCCAGATTCGCCGGGGAAGCTCGGCGCCCACGCATCTTGCCGATGAGAGGCCGCGCAGGCGCAGAAGGTAGCGCGATGAGAGGCAGGACTGAACGCGAAAGGCGGAAGCAGACAGAGATGATTCAATTTACTCACACGTAAGCTCGTTTATGTCGTCTCCCACATGGTCTAGCGGTTAGGATTCCTGGTTTTCACCCAGGCGGCCCGGGTTCGACTCCCGGTGTGGGAACGCGTGGCTGCTTTTTAGAATCCAGGTAAAAACTTCATTGCTACACGAATGTAAGTCTTTCTTAGGAAGAACGCTGCAATTGTAGAAAGCACTCTAGTCAGGGAGAACGTTCAGGCTGACGACAGACAGACAGACGCTGTGGTTCACGGACCAGAAAGTCATGGTTGTACAGTCGGTGTTAATTTTGACCGTCATGTAATTCATTTGAAATGTCACAATATATAATCGTAATTAATAGTGGTGAAACTATGAGACAAAGGAATTCTCTTTTTTTCCCCCCAGTTTTATTAAGGTATAATCGACGTAAACATTGTGTAAGTTTAAGGTATACAACAGTGTCCTAATCTTCACCATATGTATATATATGTATGTATATATAAATTATGGGAGGTGATAGAGATGTTCACTTTTAGTGAACATCTCTATCACCTCCCCTAATTACCATTTATTTTAGAATTCTGAGGTTCTGGCCAATTGCCTGCTTTCTATACCCCCACTAAGTGTTTCTGACCAGAGGATAAAGAGGTAGTAACCAAGAAAGAGTTGAGAAGGCTCCTGGAAGAGCTGTCTATACCCAGGAGCCCCTGATGTTTGAGGACTGATGGGCTGGGAAATGTGCTTTCTGAAGCAGGAGTCACTAAGCTGGGATATAAAGAAATGGGAGGTCTCCAAATAGAAGTCCCGCCTTAACAGAGGGACAGAGACAGGGAGGGAGGAAACCAAATCCAATCACCCAGCCAACTTCCTCAGAACATGACATGGGGAAATTGAGGCATGGAATCAGCTTCTGGATGGAAAAACACATGTGATTCAGTTGAAGTCAGCATACCTAGTAAAGCCAATCTTCCAGAAGTGGGAAGGGCCTTGAAATCTTCCCAGCTTCTAAGCTGTTTCTAGGATAGAACATTACATCCTCGCACAGCAGTGCAATACAGATGGAAGGCTGGGAATGGATGCCAAAGATCCAAAAAGCTGGACTCTTCTCGGCATTTTCTTACTTGCTCTTGTCTTCCTTCACGTGTTTTACAGTCTTCTCTTTTCTGAGAGGGCTAGATCACTGCAAATTTCATTTCCAAGATTCCCTTTCCAGGAGATTTCTGGTTAGCTTCAGCCCGAGGTACTGGTTGGAAGACTGGAATGTATCAAGAAAACAGAGTGAGTTCTATGTTTCTGATGGTGTCTTTGGTAGCAGTGGGTATCGCTGATGGCTGCCAGCCACTGCGGACTCTAATGGCCTTGGGGATTCCAGTGGGGGCTGCTGTCAGCTGTGAGCCACCAGCGGTGGAGCAGCGGCAGCCATGAACTCAGCCAACCCTGGAAGTTTCCACGGAGCATAAGTGGGTTTGAAAGTTAGGGTGTATTTCCAGGGGCAATGTCAGCTCCCAGTAAAGACACATAGAGTGAGTTCCTGAAGGCAGGAGATGCCCAGCCTCTTCCTTTTTGTTCTTTCTGCCCTAAGTGAATAGTGGTATCTGCAATTACTGTTATCTGAATAATCTAATTGTTAGCCCCTTCAGCTCCTCCAGAACTTCCCAAAGGTCTGAAACCAATTCCCTCTATCAAATTTCCTGTTTGAAATACTTGTTTTCTTGACTGCAGACCAACTGATACAAGTGCTGTTAACTCTGTAATTGCCACCTGCCATTATCTTCTCAGCCTTACTGACTTTTCTGGGAGTGCATAACTTATTCCATGTATCAGAATGTTCTTGGGGACATATTTCAGCTAAGACCTGAAGGATGAGTTAGCAAGGATGTGTAAGTGTGCATGAGTCAAGCTATTCTCAAGATCAGTCTGCTTTTGCACAGGTCAAGTGGATGAGTTAGCAATTAGATATATAACAGGCCAACTTTTGCATCTTTCAGGTCTGTGTTGGTGTCACTAACTCCAAATTCTCCCTAATACGCAGCGTCACTTTTAGTTTACTATTCTAGTAAGAAGGGGAATTCCTAGTGGCTACCCTTTGACTTTTTTTGGTTATAGTAAACTTCACTCCAAGACTGAAGGAGCAATGTGATAATGTCAGTTGCCCAGTAGTGTGTTTGAACCGTACATGACAAAATCAGGTACATCCACAGACTCACTGGAACTACCCTGAGATAGACTTGGGCAAAATCTCTCTTATCTCTGAAGCTCCGAAGAACCACACAGAAGTATTGGAGAAGCAGGAAGAACAAGTAACAAGAATATTAATACTAGTAATTCTGAGCTGCCTAACTGGAGGAAGGGATTAATGTCCAACCAAATCAGAACACATGGCCAGAGTCCCTGGGGAAGAGCTGGGGCATGTGCGGCCTATTCTTCTGGCAGTGGTTCCGAGTTCTTCCTTAAGTGGGCCAGCCTGCCCTCCCTTCAGCGGGACTCGGGATGGGGAACGCACTTGGCTCTTGGAACCGGACCACAGGCAATACCTCTCCACGGTAGTGACTCAAGTCAGGTTTCCAGTCACCAAACCTAGAGTTTTTAAATTGTATACGTCAAATAATACCTTAGTAGATTGTATTTTGCTCCCAGGGTACACTGCTGCAGCACTGCTTCAGTAGCCAAGTCTGCCTTTTTCCTGGCAGCTGCACCACTTGGACTCTGTGACTACGCTGAGAATCAGAAACACTTGTGCTTTTCTCAAGCCAGCCCTGGCTTGTGGAAGGTTGCTACCAAAGGGTTTTTAAGCAACTGGTACTCCCTTCAACAAAGCATTTCTCAATACTGTAATGAGGAAAATATTTTTTGGGCCTCTCTGGGGCACGCAGTGGGTGGGCAGGTATTTGTGTCACATATGATAAATCCCACTCCCATATGACTAATTATTTGCCTGAGGCTTTAAAAATATCAGTGTGCCTTACACCACAGAAGTATGGCTCTACAGCCTCAGGGGAGGTGGGCTACTGTTGGTCTGGGTTTCAGTCAACTGACCGAGCAAACTTGGACTTAGAGCCACTCCCAGATTCTCAGGCCAGCACATGGAAGCCATATCAACAAGTTTGGTCTCATCCAATGTTACCTTCTGCCTCCTCAGCCTGGCAGTCTTAGGGTCCATTCCCGTGCACATTCCTTAACTTTCTTCTAATATAAATTGTCATAATCTTATAATTATTTCAATGTCTAGACTACCTTATGCTGGGTCAGACTTTATACCTGACCTCTGGAGTAAGGATGGGATTGAGTTCCAGTGTGGGGTCTGGAAACTTCGAAGGGTGATGAGGGCAGGCCTGGTGCAGAACTGGCATCCCCTTGAAAGATCACTGCCATAGGTAAAGTCCACACTGAGTCCCAGGGTGTGCAAAGTATCTTCTGTGAAACAGCAACAGCAGCAATTTCTAGGAGCTTTCTAGAAATGCAGAAGGCTACACTCAAGACCTACTGAGTCACACTGCATTTAAACAAGATACTCAAGTGATTCTTATATGCATTAAGACCTAAAAGTACTTACTGAGTCTTCCAGCAAGTAGCTTCCTGAGACAGAGGGAGGGGGTCTGCCTCCACAGCAAGGAGAACCTCAAGGAAATGTGGGGCTTCATTATTCTCAGATTCATCTGAGCCAATCCAAATATCCCAGTCTATGTCTTGGGGTTGCATTCTTTCTCAGCTTTCATTTAAGTAATAAGGAGAGGCTATGAGTCTAATTTACATCATAATTCTGTAACTAGGAAAGTCAATTTACAAATTTGATTCTCAGCTGTATCTATTATTTCTTATTTCTGTAGGGGATAATGGATTGTCTGAGGGCCAGCATGGCTCTCGGCCTTCGACCGCACCTCAAGGTGAGAGTTGAAAGCCTTGAGGAATTCATTTCCTTTATGTAACTGTCTTGCCAATGGGTTTCAGCCCCAGAAGGGTCACTATGGATGCAGTGTGACCAAAGAAATGACAGTAGAATGTTTCTTTGGGGTGAAAGGGTTTATTACCCTGGCTTGTTCCCCGGTAGTAGGTCGAGCACTAGCGTCTCTGCCTCGGCCCATGGGCTGAGCTCTCTATAAGGGCAATAATGGCTTATTGCCTAAAGGTGTGGAGGCAGTAGCCTAGCAACAGGCCAGTTACATCACCTGTAAGTTCAGTGAGGATCCTGGCCATAGGAACTCCAACTTACCCACAGTAACTCTCCAGCACAGTCAGAAATAGCCAGCCCACCATCACACTAGCTGATTGTATTTGCCTCTTGGTCTCCCAATACCTTACCCTCAGTAGAACTTTTATTCCAGGTAATGTCAGAAATAATTTAAGTAAATAGTATGTCATTACATACATGAACTACCAGTATCTCATTTTCTGCTCATCATGAAGTCATTACTGTGTTTATGTCCAAGGAAAGACAATCAATCTCAAATTTTTATCTTTGAATGTTTCCTGAAGGCACGTAGGTTGCAAAAACTGCATGAATGGATGCCTAGCTAGACAGTCAGGAAACGCTTTAGATGGTTCTAATAAATAAAGGGAGAGAGGAGCAAAGACGAAGGACGTGGCATTAGCAGAATGTCCGAGCAGCTTGTTGCTGCCATCGTTGGAACCTGCACACGGCACAGCTGGAACCAACTCGGCTGCTACTTCTGCAGTCACTCAGCCACTGTGGTGGCCGCTGCTGAAGCACGCCACCTATTTACACACACTGCCTCAGCTGCTGCAACTACTGAGGCTCACAGACGGTTCCTGTTACCCTTATTGGAAATGCCAAGATACTGGAGCATGGAGTCAGTCATTATTCTCAAAAACAGAAGAAGAAAATACTACCCCTTCCCTCTGCCTTCCAACCTCCTGTCAGTGTCTCGAGTTGACCGAGCCTGATCAGAAGTCAGCTGGCCAGTTGAACTGGAGATGCTCATAAGATTGCAACCCTCTGAAACACAGAGCAGCAGAAAAAACCCCAGCATTTATCATACTTAGCTTTACCCCTTGTTTGTATCTGAAGGTCTTCTCTGAAACCAGAAGTTTTGGTTTTGAACTTATATAACATACTACCTCAAAATGTATTGCTTAGAAACAACCATATTATTTTGTTCATGATTCAGGAGAGGCTCAGCAATACAGTTTTCCTGTTTCACGTGACACCTGCCAGACTCTCACTTGGATGCTGGGCTGAGGCGGGTACAGCACTTCCTTGTGCAGAACCTCTTTCTCCAGGGCTTTTCCACGTGCTGTGAGCTTCTCGTGCATGGTGATCTTAAGGTAGCTGCACTTTTTACATGGTGCCTGGTTTCCAAAAGTTAAGATTAGGAACTGTCATGCTTCTTACAAACTAGGGGAAGAACCGGCCTACTATCACTTTTGCTATATTCTGTTGGTCAGTGCAGTGTCAGACCAGCACAGAATCAAGGTAGTAGACACCTCACCTTTCCATGGAGAAGAGGCACATGCTGCTGCACTGAGAGGGGAGTTTGGTGGCCATCTTGAGACAGCGACTAGATCATGAATAAATTAAGGTGTTTTTCTTGTTTTTAAATCTCTTTCACGTCTAACCCACAGTATTGTCTCCTGCTGTCCTCTGTCTAGGCTCCAATCTCCCTTTCCCAACTTATCTCTGACTGTCTTGAGCAGATATGAGCAATATTTGCAGCCTTAGTAAATAGATGCTTCATTTTTGTTGATAAAGCAAAATGCTTATTTAAAACAAGCAATCGACCTTTTACTGAAGACTGCTCTATTAAAAGGCATGAGTTCTTCTTAAGGCTCCCTGAAGGAGGAGGAAAACAATTGACATTATCCCATGGCATATAACCTAAAAATCCATAGAATTGACTGTGACCCATTTTCCTAATATTTGCATAAACTGCAAAAGCCCTAGTTTCTCACCAAATGGCTTACTCTCACTGCTTGACTATCATGTTTTCCCTTATAGAAGGCTCTGCTTGTTTCACTCTGGTTAGTTGATTTGTTTGTTAATAAAAATAAACCATTCATAGTAATGTATTAATAAATCCTATAAATTATTTATAAGGGGTATTAAAAACAAGACAACTCACTCAAATGAAGTCATCTATTACGCATCCCACATTACTAAACTGAGACGTAGCTGCAGTGTTTTTATTATTTATTTATTTGTTTGTTTGTTTTTCATTTTGGTATCATTAATCTACAATTACATGAGGAACATTATGTTTACAAGACGCCCCCTTCACCAAGTCCCCCCCACATACCCCATTAGTCACTGTCCATCAGCGTAGCAATATGCTGTAATATCACAGAGCTGCAGTTTTGGCTCTCCCGGAAATGGAATCTTAAACCAATCAATCAGGAATTGCCTGGTCAGCACTAATTAGGTAATCTGCGTGATAGACCCCTGCCATCTTTTAAAGGAACGTGACCTTGCAAAATGAACCTGCTTTTTTTTTATTTTTAACAAATGTACATCAGTCCCCCTTGCCGTCTCCTTCACCCAATCCCACTACCCTCCCCCTTAGTAACCACTAATCAGTTTTCAGTGTTGATGAGTCTAATGCTGTTTTGTTCTTTCTGTTTTGCTTTGTTTTTATATTCCACAAATAAGTCAAATAATATGGTATTGTCTTTCTCCACCTGGCTTATTTCACTGAGCATAATACCCTCTAGCTCCATTCATGTTGTTGCAAATGGCAGGATTTCTTATCTTTTTATGGCTGAATAATATTTCACTATGAATATATACCACCTCTTCTGTATCCATTCATCTGTTGATGGTCACTTAGGTTGCTTCCATGTCCTGGCTATTGCAAACAGTGTGGCAATAAACATAGTGGTACATGTATCTTTTTGAATCAGGGATTTTGTTTTCTTTGGATAAATTCCTCAGAGTGGAACTACTGGGTCAAATGGTATTTCTATTTTTAGTTTTTTGAAGAACCTCCATACTGCTTTCCATAGCAGTTGCACCAATTTGCTGTCCCATCAGCAGTGTAAGAGGGTTCCCATTTCTCCACACCCTCACCAACATTTATTATTTCTTGTCTTTTGAATAGTGGCCATCCTAACTGGTGTGAGGTGTTATTTCATTGTGGATTTAATTTGCATTTTGCTGACGATTAACAATGGGGACCATCTTTTCATGTGCCTGTTGGCCATTTGCATTTCTTTGGAGAAGTGTCTGTTCAGGTCCTCTGCCCATTTTTTGATCAAGTTATTTATTTTTTGGGTGTTGAGGCATATGAGTTCTTTATATATTTTGGATGTTAACCCCTTATCAGATGAGTTGTTTACGAATATATTCTCCCATATTGTAGGATGCCTTTTTGTTCTACTAATGGTGTCCTTTGCTGTACAGAAGCTTTGTAGTTTGATGTAGTTCCACTTGTTCATTTTTGCTTTTGTTTCCCTTGCCCGAGGAGATGTGTTCACGAAAATGTTGCTCATGTTTATGTCCAAGAGATTTTTGTCTGTGTTTTTTTCTAAGAGTTTTATGGTTTCATGACTTACATTCAGGTCTTTGATCCATTTTGAGTTTACTTTGTGTATAGAGTTATACAATAATCCAGTTTCATTCTCTTACATGTAGCTGTCCAGTTTTGCCAGCACCATCTGTTGAAGAGACTGTCATTTCCTCATTGTATATTCATGGCTCCTTTATCATATATTAATTGACATGGATGTGTGGGTTTATGTCTGAACTGTCTGTTCTGTTCCACTGGTCTATGGGTCTGTTCTTGTGCCAGTACCAAATTGTTTTGATTATAATAGCTTTGTAATAGAGCTTGAAGTCAGAGCTCCCAGCTTTGTTCTTTCTCAGGATTGCTTTGACTATTTGGGGTCTTTAGGGGTTCCATATGAAATTTAGAACTATTTATTCTAGTTTGTTGAAGAATGCTGTTGGTATTTTGATAGGGATTGCATTTAATCTGAAAATTGCTTTAGGCAGGATGACCATTTTGACAATATTAATTTTTCCTATTCATGAGCGCAGGATGTATTTCCATTTATTGGTGTCTTTTTTAATTTCTCTCATGAGTGTCTTGTAGTTTTCAGGGTATAGGTCTTTCACCTCCTTGGTTAGATTTATTCCTAGGTATTTTATTCTTTTTGATGCAACTGTAAATGGAGTTGTTTTCCTGGTTTCTCTTTCTGCTAGTTCATTGTTAATATATAGGAATGCAACAGATCTCTGTGTATTAATTTTGTATCCTACAACTTTGCTGAATTCAGTAGTTATTAGTTCTAGTAGGTTTTTGGTGGAATATTTAGTGTTTTCTATGTATAATATCATGTCATCTGCAAATAAAATGAGAGTTTAACTTCTTCCTTAGCATTTTAGATCCTTTTATCTCTTTGTGTTGTCTGATTGTTGTGGCTAGGACCTCCAGCACTATGTTGAATAAAAGTGAGGAGAGTGGGCATCCTTGTCTTGTTCCCAATCTTAGAGGAAAAGCTTTCAGCTTTTTGCTATCAAGCATGATGTTGGCTGTGGGTTTGTCATATATGGCCTTTGTTGTGTTAAGGTTCATACCTTCTATACCCAATTTGTTGAGAGTTTTTATCATGATGAATGTTGAATTTTCTCAAGTGTTTTTTCAACATCTATTGAAATGATCATGTGGTTTTTATCCTTCTTTTTGTTAGTGTGGCACATAATATTGATAGATTTATGAATAATACCATCCTTGCATCCTTGGAATAAATCCCACTTGTCATGATGGATGATATTTTTTACATAGTTTGCTAATATTTTGTTGAGGATTTTTGCATCTATGTTCATCAGGAATATTTGTCTGTAATTTTCTTTTTCTGTGGTGTCTTTGTCTGGTTTTGGTATTAGGGTGATGCTGGCCTTGTAGAATGAGTTTGGAAGTATTCCCTCCTCTTCTACTTTTTGTAATTCTTAAAGAAAGATAGGTACTAGCTCTTCTTTGAATGTTTTGTGGAATTCAGCTGTGAAGCCATCTGTACCTGGAGTTTTGCTTTTGGGGAGTTTCTTGATTACCAATTCAATTTCACTGCTGATAATTCATCTGTTCAGATTTTCTGTTTCTTCTTGGGTCAGTCTTGGAAGGGTGTATTTTTCTAGGAAGTTGTCCCTTTCTTCTAAGTTGTCCAATTTATTGGCATATGATTTTTCATAATATTCTCTAATAATTCTCTGTATTTCTGCATTATCCATTGTGATTTTTCATTCTTCATTTCTGATTCTCCTTATGCATGTACACTCTTTTTTTTCTACATATGTCTGGTTAGGAGTTTATCTATTTTGTTTATTTTCTCAAAGAACCAGCTCCTGGTTTCATTGATTTTTCTATTATTTTATTCTTCTCTTTTTTATTTATTTCTTCTCTTATCTTTATTATGTCTTTCCTTCTACTGACTTTGGGTTTCATTTGTTCTTTTTTTTTCTAGTTTCTTTGATTATGATTTTATACTGTTAATTTGGCATTGTTCTTGTCTCTTGAGGTAAGCCTGTACTGCTATGTACTTTCCTCTTAGGACTGCCTTTGCAGTGTCCCATAGATTTGGGGCTGTTTTGTTTTTGTTTTCATTTGTCTCCATGTATTGCTTGATTTCTATTTTGTTCATTGATCCATTGATTATTTTAAAGCATGTTGTTTAGCCTACATGTGTTTGTAAGTCTTTTTTTTTCTTTGTGTAATTTATTTCTAGTTTCATACCATTGTGGTCTGAGAAGCTGCTTGATACAATTTCAATCTTCTTAAATTTACTGAGGCTCTTCTTGTGGCCTAGTATGTGATTTATTCTGGAGAATGTTCCATGTACACTTGAGAAAAATGTGTATCCTGCTGCTTCGGGTGGAGCATTCTGTAGATACCTCTTAAGTCTGTTTGATCTAATGCATTGTTCAGTGCATCTATTTCCTTATTTATTTTCTGTCTGGTTGATCTGTCTATTGACAGATCACAGTGGTGTGTCAAAGTCTCCTAAAATGAATGTGTTGCAATCTATTTCCTCCTTTGATTCTACTAGTATTTGTTTTACATATTTAGATGCTCCTGTGTTTGGTGCATAGGTATTTATAATGGCTATATCCTCTTGTTGGACTGATCCCATTATCATTATGTAATGTACTTCTTTATTTCTTTTACTTTCTTTGTTTTGAAATCAATTTTGTCTGTATAAATACTGCTACCTCTGCTTTTTTTCTTCCTATTATTTGCATGTAATATCTTTTTCCATCCCTTCACTTTTAGTCTGTGGATGTCTTTGTGTCTGAAATGAGTCTTTTGTAGACAGCATTTAGATGGGTCTTGTTTCCTTATCCATTCAGCCACTTTATATCTTTTGATTGGTATATTCAGTCCATTTACAATTAAGGTGATTATTGATAGATATGTACTTGTTGCCATTTTATTAATTGTTTTCTGCCACTTTTTAGTATCTTCTCTCTATTCCTTTTTCCCCCGCTTATATTCTTCTCTTTTTATTGATCGTTTTCTTTACTGTTGTAATTGGGTTTCTCTATTTTTAAGATTTATTTAATTTTGTGCATGTGTATTTATTATAGGCTTTAGTTTTGTAGTTACCAAAGGTTCGCGGATACCTTCTTTACTATGTATTAGTCTATCTTATCTTGCTGATTACCCTATTTCAAGCACAATCTAAAGGTGATTTTTTTTTGCTTCTTATTCCTTCTCCATGTTTTTCATATTAGATGTCATAGTCTGAACTTTTTGTGTATACTGACTGATTTTGTCTATACTTGATTTTTCTTTTTTTGTTTTTATATCTTGCTTTCTTGGTAATTAGTTGGTTACTGTGTTTACTGTGGGTTTATTATCACTGGTGCAACCTTGTTAGCCTTAGGGTAATTTCCATCTACAGAAATCTCTTTAACATTATCATATAAGACTGACTTAGTGGTGATGAATTCCTTCAACTTTATTTATCTGGATATTGATTAATCCCTGCTTCAAATGTAAATGATAATCTTGACAGGGTAGAGGATGCTTGGTTGGAGGTCCTTCTGTTTCAGTACATTAAATATATCATGTTACTCCTTTCTGGCCTGAAGCATTTATGTTGAGAAGTCTGCTCATAGCCTGATAAGATTTCCTTTATAAGTAATCTTTTTTCTCTCTCTGACTGCTTACAACACTCTCTCCTTATCCTTGATCTTCGCCATTTTAGTTATGTATCTTGGTGTTGTCTTGCTGGGGTTCCTTTTGTTAAGGGATCTCTGTGCTTCCATGACCTGATTGTCTATTTGTTTCCTGAAACTGGAAAAGTTTTTAACAATTATTTCCTTAAAGAGCCTTTCTATTCATTTGTCCTTCTCTTCTCCTTTTGGACCCCTATTATGTGAACATTGTTTTATTTGGATTGATCACATAGCTCTCTTATCATTCTTTCATTCCTACAGACACTCTTTTCTCTCTGTTCCTCAGCTTCTTTGATTGCCTGTTCCCTAATTTCTGTTTCATTTACCATCTCCTCTACATGATCTAATCTACTTTTAAATCCCTCCATTGTATGTTTCATTTCAGATACTGGATTCTTCAGCTCTGAGTGGCTCTTTTTCAGGTTTTCTATCTCTTTGTTGATGTCCTCCCTGAGAACTTGAATGCTTTTCTGTAAATTTGTGAGCATGTTTGTGGCTTTTATTTTGAAATATTTATCAAGAAAATTAGTCATCTCTGTTTCATCTAGCCCTCTTTCTGGAGTTCTGTCTTGTAGTTTTGATTGGATCAAATTTTTCTGCCTGCTCATTTTGTCAGGGTTTCTGTGTTTCTTCCTTTGTATTAGATGTCTCTGCTATGCTTTCTGGTCTTTTCCTGTGTGGCCTTCTCTTCTTCCTCAGGTGTAGAGGGTTGTTTTCAGGTATAGTTGCATTTACTGTATTCTCTCCTTTATGTGTCTCCTTCTTTATGTGTTTTTACCTTCCTATTCTACCATCTGTAATCTGATCTCACAAACCTGCTTTTTTTTTTTTTACCAACTAATACTTCCTGTCCCACCCCCTTCTTCCCAAAAGTTTTTCATTTTGTACAGCTCCTCGGAGCTCTTTTATACCTGCTAGATGGGATGCTGTCTGATTCATGAATTATGAATAAAGCCAATAAGATCTTTAAAATGTACTCACTTGAATTTTCTTTTAACACAGGGTTAATATTATACCCACATTAAGATGTTGGTAAGTATATTGAAAATACACTAACCAAAAGAGGATGCAAAAGGATAAATGTGTCCCAAGGGTTCAATTCTCTTACAAATTTCATGCTTTGAACTTTGGCTACACAGGAGCAAAGCCTTGGAAAGATACATTTTCTTTCAGAGAATTTGGAAGATAGTGGAAATCCTGGTAAACACATTCCAAGCTCTTTGATATGTCCTGAAGACAGTTGTCAAGCTCATGGATTAACACCACAACAATACTTCTTGTAGTATAAGACCAGAAGCTCACCCAAGAAGCATTAATGACTCTATTCTAAATGGTCAGCACAACCAGTTGCTGTGGAGATCCCAAAAAAGATGAGCCAAATCTTACTCTCTAGGCTGTTTTTGTAAGTAGTTGTTACAGGAAAAAAAGTAAGAATATTGATAAAGTGCTCATTTATTCCTGATTCACCCATGCAGGGAAATCTGTCTTTGTTTTTTCTTTTCACTTATAATCTACATCTAATCAATCATGATATTCCCTTGGGCTGATCTTCTGAAGAGTTCCCCAGTGACCCCCTTTCTCACTACCATGTCTTCAGTTCTCAGCCCCAAACAACCCCCTGAAAAGATCATAGCATCCCATTGGCTTTCTTAAACATTCAGTAGGGAGTCTTTTGGATTAGAATGGTAGGAAGTGGCAGCCCCTGGCACACCCTTTGTGATTTTTCCAGTACTCTATCTCTGATGACTCCTTAAATGGGTACATCATGGCCAGAAACTGTGATTCTATAGACTCGGCTTGCACTTCATCTCCTATAACCGCAGAGGCCAAGCATGGTGCAAGCATGGCCAGCAGACCCCTGAATTGTGCCAGCAGGTATGAAGTTGACCCTTCTCCTGCTGGTAATGTCATGTCAACACAATAATTGGACCTGTGCTGACCTTGTCTTCACCCTGGCACCTCATCCCCCTCGCCTCAGCAACTGCTTCCACCCAAGTTCAAGATACCTGACTTGATGATACAGCAGTCATCTGTCAGTGGTAGTGATTCCCAGAAGGGAACCTGCATGGTGAGAGGGAGACTTTGCCCCTGCAGACGGCATGATCAAAGAGACTGAGGGCATTTTCAGGTACATTTTCCTGGATATTTCAACATGCTCCCTTATCCCCTCATCATGAGCTGCCATCATCAACAGGAGTGTGTTGATTACCTGCCTATGATCTGTTAGGGGGGAAAAATGGACAATGCTTAGCATTATGGGGGAGAACATTTTGAATGAAATATATAACTTGTCCATCCCACTCCATCCCCCTTTCACTTTCCCTTTCCAGACTGCAGATCCAGAAAAGAAGCTAGCTCAGCTGAGCTCCTGGCAAACCGATGCAGTCAGCAGGGAGGTGGGTGAAGCACAGCACCATTCTGGAACTGCCAAAAGCCTGGGGGGTGTTCCAGAGAAATACTAGTGACTCTTTGCAAGAATCTGAGAATTGCACAGAGCATGTTGCCAATGGGCCTTGGGAAGTGTTCATGGAGTCTGTGGGAAGTTCTTGGGGGCTGCTAGCAGCTTGTTCATATAAGCTTTTCAATTTCAAGAGGGACCATTAATCCTTTTCTTTAGCCACTGACTCCTGGCTGAGGTCCACCAGTGTTTAACTAGAGATTCAACAGGGGATGTACAGAACCCATTCTCGAGCCACCTCTTATAACACTCAGTCCATGAGACCAGAGATGGTGAGGGAAGGGTTCTGTGAGCCTACTGACTTTAAGCAGGCCCCTGGTGCCAATAAACTCCTTTGTTGAAACTGTTAAAAAAATAATCATAGAGCCCTTTGTGTTTGCTTTGCTCAGTAGACCTAAAATACCTTGGAGAATTTATACCCCTTCAGAGGTTACTTGCTAAAGCTAGTAAGGGAAGGTGACATGGTGTGGGGCCCATTCTTCAAAGGGCCCTGATAGCAGCTCTATTAGGACAAACGCATGCATCTCTAGAGCACCACACCCTCCCCTGCATGGACTGGCTCAGATCAAACCTGTGCTGGCATGGGCCTGGCCATCCCTTCACCCAGGAACTAGCCATCCACCTGGTCCACTGCACTGCCAGGCTCTCCCTCTTTTCCCCTCCTCAGGTAGCTTTTGGCCAAGTCCTGAGGGCTGCCCCAGTGAGTGACATGGGAGCTCTGTCCTTTGGGTTGTGCCTCTTGTGTGTGCGCCTTCCTGGCAGGACACTGCCCAGCCCTGAATGGCATTCGGGTTTTCAGAAGAGCTTCAATTTGCCGGCCAGAGCTAAGCAGAGCCTGAATAGGTGCTGCAGGAAAAAGAGAGACTTAGGGCCTCTCTAAAGTAGACTCTGATGAGCTCCCAGACATCTTATTCTGGCTGGGTTGCTTTTAGGACTCACATTCAGTCCTTCTGGCAGACCTGGTCACCTGGCATGGAATGACCTTGGTCTTGGCCTTGGTCAGCTGTTGCCTTAGACTAATGAACTGATTCTTATCCCAGCTCTTCAAAATCTAACCTATTTGGATGGATGACAGGGTAGCCTATGTTTTTCAACTGGTTCCTGAAAAAAATTAAGGAATGGAGTTAAAGACTCTGCCTCCAGTCCCAAAACTTAAGTGTGATTTTTCAGGCCTGATGATAGGCAATTACAAGGCTCTGCCTGTCAGGCATCACAGGGAAACTGCCCTGCCCACACCAGGCTTGGAGACTGCCAGGACATGGCAGTCTCTAGGGACCGCATTCAAGTGCACAGGCAGCTCCCAGACATGCTCTTGTGCCTATCTGCTTTCCTAGCTCTGGAGCCCTCATTCAGAGGTCTCTTCCTGGGACACCATGCTTGGCCTCCTTGGTTTTAGGAAATAAAAATGCACAAAGATTCTGCAGAGTCACAGTTTATGGCCATGATATACCCATTTAAGGACTCTTCATGCAGTAGTGGAAAATCAGAAGGTATGTCAAGGCCTGCCACCTTACACCATTCCAATCCAAAAGGCTCCCCATTAAATGTTTAAGAAAGCTGATGAGAGGCTGATAGTATTTTAGGAGGGATGTCTGGGCTGAAAACTAAGGCAATGGCAGTGAGGAAGAGGAGAATCTCCAGGGAGATCTTTAGATCAACTCAAGGGAACATCAGGATTGATTAGGTGTATTTTATGAGTGAAAGATGCTCCTGTTGCTCTTACAGGAAATTGCAAGGGTTTTAGGACCTGTGTGCTGAGACATGGCATGGTGCCGCTGCTGAGACCTCTTTTTGGGATAGGGTAAAGAGGAGCCTTGGAATACTTTTCTCCAATTTGGGACTTTTCCACTCTTGGCCCTTCTTTCCTTCTCTCCCCCAAGCACCCTCCTGGCTCCGTAAACTGCAGTAGCTGTCTGTCTTCTGGGGGCTCCCCCAGCAGTGAGAGGATCTCACCTACTGTGCCACATCAGTGCTGATCCACCCGAAGCGCAGCCAGCATGCCAGTCCATGAGGGAAAGTGGAAGATGGGGCAGCTGGCTCTTTCTCTGCTTCGCCTCTTGCTTATGCAATCACATTAGACGACTAAAGCTTGAACTTTCCTTTCCTTGTGACTTGTTTTAACCAGCTACTCTGATACCTGGCATCTCTCCCACTCACCTAGACCCTGGACAAGGACAAGGTACCAGCACAGGCTAGACAGGCTACACACAGAAAGCCTACTACCCCTGAAACGGAGCCAGGAGCTCCACATGCCAGGCCGTGGTCCAGCTGGAGATCTGAGACGGGGAACTCTGTGTCTATGAGTCGGCATGTCTTTCGTTACTGAGGATGAGTGAGAACCAAACCATCAACATGAGGCTGAACAGAGCACAGGGAAAAGGGACGACAACATCATCTACAGGCCTAGAGGAATGGTGGCCCCCCTACCTTAATTTTAGAAACCACAAACTCACCTAGACCACCATTTGCTGCCCTAAAGTGTTTGAGAAACTATATGGTGTTTATGAAACAAGAGCAATAATCCATGAGATGAAAAGTACCAAATGCAGAATGAAAAACCTTATTAGAGTGAGTAAAATGCAGAATCAACATAGCAGAAAACTGAACCCATCAGACAGAGGGCTAATTAAAGGGATCTTCCACAGGCAGGACAGTGTGTGGACAGGAAAATACTGAAGGAAAACAGTCTTAGTTACACTAGTAATTCTCAGCATCGAGCTCTCTTTGGCCTCATGACTAAGACAGCAGGCCTTAAATGGAGTCACCTGTGCTAAGCTCCACATCAGCAAACCAATACCTAACCTGATTCCCATTTCAACAGCCTCCCAGAAATGTGACTTTTAACCAGCCAACCTAGAGTTTCCTGGTCAGCACAAGGAGGCCTTCTGCTAACAGTGTTCTGACCACCTTAGGAGGGTGACCTTGCTTTTAAACAATTTATTCTTTGCTATTAATTTTCTTTTTTCTGCACCATTTCTGCCTTTAAAAGGCTTCCGTTATATACAGCTCCCTGGAATTCCTTTTTATTTGCTGGATGGGATGCTGCCTGATGCATGAATTGTTGAATGAAGCCAATTAGAGCTTCATATGTACTCAGTTGATTTTTTGTTGTTTAACACAAGTTTTTTTTTATTGTTTCATTTTTTATGAGCCTTTATTTCCTTTATAAGCAGAAAAACACTGTAAGTGTTCATTTTGAAAAACCTAAATAGACAATAGCCAAGGGTATCCTTGGGATTGGGTGGGAGTCTTTTTTATTTTTTATTTTTTATTAAAGTATGATTGATATACACTCTTATGAAGGTTCCACATGAAAAAACAATGTGGTTACTACATTTACCCATATTATCAAGTCCCCACCCATATGCCAATGCAGTCACTGTCCATCAGTGCAGCAAGATGCCACAGATCCACTATGTGCCTTCTCTGTGCTACACTGTTCTCCCCGTGATCCCCCCACACCATGTGTAGTAAACATAATGCCCCTCAGTCCCCTTCTCCCTCCCTCCCCACCCTCCCTCCCACACCCCTCCCCTTTGGTAACCACTAGTTCATTCTTGGAGTCTCTGAGTTTGCTGCTATTTTGTTCCTTCAGTTTTGCTTCATTGTTATACTCCACAAATGAGGGAAATCATTTTGCACTTGTCTTTCTCTGCCTGGCTTATTTCAGTGAGCATAATGTCCTCCAGCTCCATCCATGTTGTTGCAAATGGTAGGATTTGTTTCTTTCTTATGGCCAAATAGTATTCCATTGTTAACACAAGTTTTTTATGAAGCAAGAACTATAGAAAGTGGAAGAGAAGCAAAAATCACAGAAATAGTCAAAGACATGGAACATAGAGATAGGCAGGGCTCACTGAATTCCAGGCAGAGCTGACAAAAAGATACTCCCATGTTTTATGGCTTAAAAAGTATTTGTTAAAATGATTAAAGACAATTTCGATGATACAAACTTTACTGAATCTTTCATAAAGTGGGTAGTCTCTGTTCTTAAGAGTCCAAAACTGCCAGGGGTGCAGAAGGCAGGAAGTTTATGTAGGATAGAGAATCAGGAAAAAGGAAGAGAAAAATAAAAATATCTGATTAGCTGGTCACAGAGCCAACCCTGCATAGGGTTAGAAGGAACAAGGAAATAATTACTGAACCACAGATGTGGCTTGGCATTGAGGGCTTGGTTGAGTGTATATACTGCATTTCTGGTCAAGTGGAACATCCGTAGAAATGCAACTTACCTGATGTTTTGTTCACTGACACAGCACCCCAGGCAGAGGTGGCTGCATCTTGGACCTAGAAATTTATTTCAACAACTTCTACATAGAAAACATACATTATCCAATGTAGCAATCTAGTTTTGGTTCAGAAAACAGAGCCACGACAAAAATTCAAGAAAATAAGAAAGTTTAATAAAGGAATTTGGGTTTGTGTAAATGATGTGAAGCTGAGGATCCAAGGAACTGTCACCAGGAAATGGGCAAAATTGGTTGGCAACAGGCCTCAGAGAGCCAAGAAGCTGGACCTCACGTGACCAAACAAGAATAATAATAATAATCTCTCCTCTGCCTTCTGGATCTCACCATTCCTCACACAGGGAAACTGTAGCCCAGAACCGTTCAGGGAAATGGAGTCTGCAAGTGAATTCTTAGTGTCAAATAACCAAAGAAATAGTTTAATAATGAACTGGATGTCCTTTGTTCACATGAAACAACCCATGGGAGAGGGGAGCAGAGTGCCTCACAAGCTGTGGACCACCTGTTCAAGGAGTTTGGGGCCAGCACAAGCTTTATAGAGCATCAGGAGAATCATGGTGGACCCCACTTGCGATCGGAAAAGAGGTTGGGAATGTAAAAATAAAGGGAGGCCTCACTGACGCGGCATCCGGAGGCCTGCATGGGGAGCTTGCACACCCACCACGCTTAGTAAATCTTAGACCCCACTGGAATAGATGCATGTCATACTGTTTTAGCTTTTACTAACCAGAAGGAAGGAGGTTTCCGCTTTCCACATCCCTACAATAGCCCAGCCCGTAAGAGACTGTCACAACTCAGCCCATGAGAAGCCACGAAATGTGGGACTCCTGTTTACTCCAATGGACATGTTGCTCAGAATAGCCAACTTGGCATTCTCTTCTGTAAAACAGTGTTCCTCTTTTTTGTTCTCTGGACATGCCTATGGTTCAGCTGTATTTTGCATGTCTTGGGCTGCAATTCTCTGCTTTTCCTGAATAAACCTGTTTTTGCTAGTAAATTTATTTTATTTTTATGGTTACAGGGATTTCTTAATAAGACTAGACCTTCTTGCTTTCTAGGAGAAGATGAGCTAGCTAAATGAGTTGGAGGATTGTGACTACTGTGAGATTTCCTTTATAGTGAGGCATTTCCTATAAATGCAGGCTGATTAAGGTTTAGATTTGTGACCTGGGCCAGGCCATGGAGCAGCCTCCAATTTGTGGGTCCCAGGTACAAATTACCTTTATTGTTGGGGAAGAATTTACTTCTGAGATGCAAGGAAGTCAGAATGTAAGGTGAGGAAGGAATTCATTAAAGCAAGAGTAGTAGGGAATGGCAGCTGCCTTGCAGGCAGCTGAGAGTGAGGAAGAACAGAGAGATAAGGGAAGTTCACTGAAGTGCTGCTCGGCATGGGGCACATCCCCTGCCAACTCCCTAAGCCAGTGTCACCTGGTGTCCAGGGTCGGCTTGGATCTGCACAGCATGGGAACTGAGTCCCTACCTTCCAGGATTTGGGGGACCTGCAGAGCATTGGATGGAGTGAGAATAGGTTCTGAGGACTTCCCAGAGGCAAAGAAAGGAGACAGTCAGACGAGCTACTAAGGAGCATGATCATACAGCTGCAGCTCTGTCTGGGTCACCCAGGTGACAGGAACCTCCAGGTCCAGATCAGAGCTCTCAGCAACCCTTCCCTACTTGTCTGAAATAGAGACAGAGTGAAGACTTGATCTTAAGTCTGAAAGACAGAGTGAAATAGTGAAGTAACAAAGACACTACTGGAAGAATGCAGAGATAAAATGTTGTAAGTTGAACAGTGAGGAGTTTGTTTAAGGCAAAAAGGTCCACACTCAAAGAAAGGGAAGTGTGGACAACCTCAGAGAAGAAGTGCCCCTAAGAGTTTAGGGTCTGGGGTTTTATCAGGCTTTTTGGGTAGGAGTCAGCATAAGGCATGATATAGACAGGTGATTTATAATTCCTTTGGAGTTTTGTCTTAAGAATAGGGTTATGTAGGCTACTATGTTGGTCCAGAGCCTGGCATCCTTTTCCACATAGGTTTATTTATACTTGCAAGGTCTGTCTCCTGCCCTGTTTACAAAGTTACTTGATTAAAGTGTAGGAAGAAGAGGGAAAAAAACAGCATATATATTAAATCAAAGAAAAAGTTGGGCCTTTTAGCAGGCTAAAGTAAATCTTACAATGGCATGATCTAATTGATACAATGAAGACATGGGCTACACTCAGACATTTTTCTTTATCTGGGGAATATCCAGACAATTTAAGTTGTTCCTAGCCTTTGGAGTTTCAACTGATTAACTCATCAACTGTGTAAGTCTTTTCTGGCTCTCTAGTTTTATCTGGTTTACTCTTTGGGCTACTTTTAGTGGGCTTTACTGGCCTTATTCTCCCTCCACCTTCTCGTATCTATTTTTTCTGCCTGACATTATCACTGTCTTCTCCCTCATGATCCTCTTCTCTATGCCCAATATAGAGGAGAATTTATAAATGCAATGTTATCAGAATAGGACAAAACACCCCAAACAGTTCACCTTCAAAAATACAATGGAGCAAAATCAGGCAGTCCTCTGAATTCTCTGCTATTAGAAGACAGCTGGTGGGGGTAAAACTGTAGTATTTCCAGACTCTCTCACGTGGCCTTAGTGCATCTCCAGATCAATAGGTGTTTCCAAGGGGTGGAGAGAAGTAGTCCATCTCCATATCAACAGGTGATTACAAAGGGGGTGGGGAGTGAGGGCACACTTGGATCTGAGAGGTTTGGTGGAGTTCTTCTGCAGCCACGTTGTGAGAGACAAGGGCGGGCAAACGGTAGACAACTGCTTGTAAGCAATAGATGGGTTTCTTCCACTTTGCCTCTCCCTTTGACTGATTTCAGCTTCAAAGGTTATTTGTCCTAGGTGGGAACATATTTTCCCCTGGAGTTACAGCTTGGCGAGGTTTACGAAGCTGGAGTTTACAAACACCCCAGCCATGTGTTCCTTTAAAGCATTCTCAAGCCAAAGGTCAATCATAATTAAGAACCTAAGATAATTTGGATCTTAAACTTAATCAAATAGTCAAATATCAGTGAGTTCTACAAAAGTGATGTTCCAATTTATAATCAGAAATAAATATTTGGTTTTCATCCATGTTCCTGGTACATAGTTCCTAAGACCCTTGTAATTTCCTGTATAAGAACCATAGGGGCATCTTTTGTTATAACATTTAGCTTTCTTTCCCCTTCCTAAAATAGCTTCAGAACGATAAATGTGTAATGGTGTGGATAAAATGAGAGTCCCTGTGGCCAGGATTCTCACCTGGCCCTGGCTGACTAGCTCACTGCACACCTGTGGGCAAGACATGGCTGCTGACTCTATAAAAAGAGCTCCGCCCAGTGCTCTGGGTGTTACACAGTGGCAGAGCTGCAAGGCTGCAGGAGAGCAGAGCAGAGGACAGAGGCACAGAGGACAGCAGTGCAGGATGACTGTGCAGAGAGGCCCAGAGGACAGCTGTGCAGACAGAGGGGCACAGAGGCAGAGACTGACTTGCTGCATGCAGACTTGCTCTGAGTGAATGGGATTCTAGTGACTGACCTGCCACCTGGAAATAAAGTTGGGTATAACCCTTTCATGCCAAAGAGGGTTCTGCTGTCAATTTTCTTTGGTCACATTGAATCCGTTGCGAACTTGCCCGGGACTGAAACCCATTGGCAGGACAAATGGGTGTCTTTGTTATTCATAAGGAACCTTTTTCAACCACACTTCAGTTTATGTTAATGAGATAAATTTTGGAAAGCCACTAGATAAGCACAGTGGGGCCAGTGATTTCATCATCCCTGCCTATGTAATGGAGCTCAATGAAAATTTCAAAACATCAGGGTTCGGAGAGCTTGGTGGACAAGAATGCATTTGCCTGCTGGGAGGCTGGTGCACCCCAGACTCCACAGGGACAGAAGCTCCTGTATTCAGAACACTTCAGGTCCTCATCCTATATATTTCTTCATCTGTATCTTTAATACCCTGCCCATTTAGTGAGTAAAGTGGTTTCCTGAGTCCTTTCTAGCAAATTAATTGAACTCAAGGAAGGGGGAACTCCAGTTTACAGCCCTTGGTCAGAAGCACAGGTGACAGCCTTGACTTTGCCTTGGTGTTTGTGTAGGCTGGGGGGCCGTCCTATGGGACTGAGCCCTAATCTGTGGGATCCAATGCAGTCTCCAGGTGGGTAGTGTTAGAATTGAGTTAAAAAGTATGACTCACATACGTTGCTCAGTGTGGTATCCCAGCATTGCTCAGTGTGGGGAAAAACCTCACACATTTAATGCCAGAAGTGAAACAGTCTTGAAAGTAGAGAAATCTTTTTCCTGTACAGCAACCTTAAGGTAAATCTTGGCCTTGAATTGCTTCATTCTATGTATTGCTTCCATGTCTTACCTTTATTCTGTTACAGAAAATATGCTTCTCAAGTCTTATTCTTTCTCTACAGTTCAGATATGATTTTTACCCTGTTTCTTAATGAATTAAAATTATTAATGTTTGTCTTGCCTGAGGGTTTCAGCCCCAGACAAGTCACTGTGGATTTGGTGAGACTGAATAACAACAACTGAACATCATGGGTAAAAAGGGGCTCATATGTAGCTTTATTCTCACGGTGGTGGGTCAAGGGCTAGAATCCTGCCCGCCTCCATCTCTGCTAGCTCTGCTCTCTCTCCTGTTCTCTTGCTCTCTTTTCTAGATCTGCTCTCCTATTTCCCTCTGCCATTAGCACCAGGAGGAACTCTTCTTATAGCAATACCCACAATGATGACTTATTGCCAATGGGTATGCAAGCATGCACCTGTGCAGTGGGTTAAGTGTTACCTAATTGCAGGTACACAATGGGTATCAGGTGAGGATCCTGGCCATGGAACTTCCATTTTCCCTACAATATTGTTCTGTTTCAGCACTTGCTCTCATTATATCAACTAGTATCCTGAAGAAGTTTGAATCTTTCTCTTGGCTTTGTTTTTTGAATTACACAGTTTATGCTATCAACTATTTTTAAATGTTCTTAGGAAAAAGACAAAGTGAAAAAACAAAAATGTTAATGGAAATCTTGGAACAGTAGAATTGTGGGTGACTTTTCATTTCTTCTCTATAGCTTTTTGCATGCTCCAAATGCTGTTCAATTAACAAGTATTAATCTTTATTGCAGAAAAGGATGTGCTAAATATCATTATAGAGCTCTTTCTCCTCTTCTTCCTTTCCCTTCTGCCTGTGGGGTCTAAGATCATGAGTTGGGTGAGAATGTCACCCGCCCAGAATGTTGTTCCATCACAGAATTCAGCCCACTGGTGGGGTGGCCCAGCATGAGATGTCAGAGGGCAAGCATGGTGAGGGGGGCAGCTATGGCTGGAAGGGACAGAATGGTGGGAGGGATGGGAGGTTGATTAACACATAAGTAAATGTATCAGGGATAATGACAGAGAGGTTTTTACTAATGGAGCAGAGAACTACAAATGTGGGAAAGGGAGAAAATGTTAATGAACTCTGTAGTGTTAGATCAGTATTGCAGATATTAGTGTGAACTCATGATTTTAAATATAGATAGGTGGTAGATTAGAGGGTTGGATAGATAGATGATAGATAGACAAACATATAGGTGGACAGATATTACACAGAGAAATTTAAAAAGATGTAAGTTAATATGTGTGTAAATACATCTGTTTGCTAGCTCGGCCCCTGGAAGAGCCCGGGAAGATTAGCAGCCCAGTACCAAAGAGCATATCTAGTGTCCATAGGTAGGGAAGAATTTGACCTTGTCCAAAGAAAAGGTCCTTCAGCTTCTGAGAGGTAACCTCTTGATCCCTGGACTATTATGCCTGATAGGATTGTCTTCATTTGCCTCAAGGTCTTAGGTCATACTGGACCATCTGACAATGTGAGCTTAGGCAAGGGCTGACCACATCCATATAGTCTTAGGGCAGAGTCTAGCCATGCCAGAGAGACCAGCAATGTGACATAGGGTGAAGGTTTCAGGTGAAGGTTTGGGCATATCTGGAGATGAAAACTACTCACATGGGCAATCAATTGAGCAGGCCTATGTAATAAAGCCCCAGTAAAAACTCTGAACAGCACAAGTCACAATGGTGGGCTTCCCCTGTGGGCAATATTCGCATGCAGTGTCATACATAGAATGCCAGGGTAACACACCCTAACTCCACAGAAAGAGGACAATGGACACACCACATCTGATTCCTCTCCTAAACTCTCCTTCCCTAGGCTGATTTTGATCTGTATTCTTTCCCTGTAATAATCTGTAACCATGAATATTATAGCTTTCAGTGAGTTTGGTGAGCCTTTCTAGTGAATTATCAAACCTGAGGGTGATTTAGGGTGCCTCCTGAACTTGTGGTTGGTATCAAAGTTGAGGACAGTTTTTTGGGGACCCTGCCTTCTAACTTTGTAGTTGGCCAAGTCTAACAGCCCACATGACAGCTTCTAAATATCACGTTCCACTAAATGGAGTCAGAGCTCTTAGATAAATAGCTGAATCAAAGGCAGGGGCTGGAAAAGTAAAAGATAAACTAAGATATCTTTTGTGTACCAAAAACCAAGTAGGTGCTCAAAGGAATATGTCAAAAAGATACAGAAATCAACTTGAAGGGGCTCCCATTGGCCAAAACAGGGGATTTGATTGTGCAACAAAAGAAATAACAGTAGAGAATTATAGCCTTTTATAAATATAGGAAGCTATGCAGGTATAAATAAATAATAAATTTAAAAGTTTAATGAAGAAAGGATACTTACATAGTTTCAAAGTTCCCAAGAGCTCTGAGGTCCTACCCTTGCAGTATAACAAGTTAGTTCCTGATGTTTCATGGAGGCTGGAAGAAGACAAAGGGCTATATTACTTATTGCACAGCAGGCAGCACGAGCTTCATGCGTCTCTTGGTTCGCCTTGTCTCCCAAGTCCTATTGGGACAACATGAAGTGGCCATACTGGATGCTGCACACACAGTGGGCTCACATCACAGCTGAGGAGCCCTGAGTTTAGAAAACCTTAAACTTTTATAACAGCTGTCAAGCAATTCGCCCAGTGTTTGCCTCTTATTGAAACATCTTAATTATAGCAAACAGAGCTACCCCGGCTCCAGAGGGAGGCATTATTAACTCTGTCTAAAAAGGCCATTTGCTATAAAAACATCCTTGAAAAGACAGGCCAGAACAAAGGCAGTCAATGCCTCTGGGAGGGACAGAAACGCAAGAGGATTCCCACAGGAAATACTCACCAATGACAGAGGAGTAAAGGAATAGCTTTTCCGTGGAGAATCCCAGCTGAGACCCTAATCAAATAATTAATACGAACATCATCAGGAATGGAAAAATCAAAATTATGTATCCATGGAATGGGAAGAACACACCTCTCTTCTGCATTATATCTGCTAAACATTAATAATCAGATTCTGATCATGAGGAAACTGCAGACAAACCTGGATGGATACACATTCTATCCCCAAACTGCCCTAAGACTTTCAGAATGTCAAAGTCGCCAAAGTCCTGGGAAGACTGAAGAACTGCTCCAGACAAACTAGACATGACAGCCAAATGCAACATGTGCCACTGAACCTGATCCTTTTTGTTAAAAGGATATTTGGGTACAAAATGGGAAAAAAATGAAGTTGGAGGATCTGAGAATTATACTACTGTTAATTTCATGATTTTCTCTATTGAATTGTGTTAAATTGACATCAGGTAGGCATTGTTCTTGTTGATGGGATTGGGATAGGAGTGGGGAGGTAAATTCTTTGTACTGTACTTCCAACTTCTTCTTAAGCTTGTGACTGTTTTGAAAGTTTCTAAATATTTAAGTGTTAGGGTTTGATATTTTCATCTGTAAAAAGAGTATATATTATCTACATGGCTGTGAGAAACATATTAAAGTGTGTTACCCCTGGGAACTGCTGATGGTGAGACCATTGGTACCTTCCCTTCTGCTTCTACCTGTCATATTTTTCCAAATTGTCCTAATTAGCTGGTGTTAATGTCACACGTGATGAAATATACATGGAAAAGTCCCAGAGGTTCTTCATTCGATTTGAGGTTGGGCCCCGCATCTCAGTATGATGAGCTGGACCTTCCATTCTGTCCCACTCCTCCACACACACCTGTATTCCGGCCATACTTCATTTCTAGCTGGTGTAACAAGCATCCTGTGCTGGTTGGTGCCTCTCTGATCTAGAACAATCTTCTCTTTTCTGTTGTCTAGGTAACTCTTTCTCCTTAAGCTTCTTTTCATGTTTTCTTTCCTGTCAGAAGATTCTCCTAAACCCCCGATTCTGAGAATCCTCTATCCCACCAAACTCAACTGTGCATGTGCTTTTATTGTAGTGTTTACTCTGCTGCCTTAATTATTGCTTTGCTTGTTCATACTGCCCTGTAGGTGTGGTCATTGTCTTAACCACACCTGCCCAGCTACTGAAATGAGATCTGTCCCTAAAAGTGTTTGATGGGTGAATAAACTGACATAACTATAATTATGAAACTCTGCTGAAGTCACCTAGACATGCAGGTTTTATTTATTCATTCTTTCTTTTAAAAAAACAGTTGAGCTCCTATTATCTGCCAAGAAATGAGCTGGGGGGAAAAGATTTACTTTGCCTGAAGGAGCTCACAGTCTAACAGGTAAGATCACCAGACAATTACCAGAGAATGTGGCAAGTGTGTAGACATACAGCAACAAGGGACTGTCCTGGAGGTGGGAGATCAAACCAAACAAAGTAAGTGATACTATTTGAAAAACCCTACCAGCTCAACACACCATAGAGGGAAGAATATATAAGAAGGGAGTCTGCTACCCATGTCATTTGTTTTTTTTTTCTGTTTTCCATTGAGCACATTTTCCTTTGTGTTAATGTCCTTATTGAGTTGCTTTGAAGTGTAATAAATGAATAAATACACCGGTAATCCCCTTGACTCAGGTCAAGGAGCCCAACAGCAGCCGGGCCTAGAGCAGACGGCATGGCTGTGCGGTGTTAGGGGTGTGAAGACCTGGGTTTTCATCTCAGCTTCACCTCCTGGGGGCACGTCATCTCACCTGTAGGGAGTGTGTATGTCTTCGTTTCCACATGCATCGTAAAACTGGTTGTCTTCCCTATTCATTGCCTGGATATTTTAACATCTGTACGTTCCTGAGCAGGGGGTGCACTATTAGCTAAGAATTCACAATGTTGGGGGGGGTCTCTTCTTTTGCTGAAAGGAATAGGTTACCAAAGAAGAAGAATCTGTATATTTATACACACACACACACACACACATATATATATATGTTTTCAGTTTCCATAGTAGACATGAAAACACCAAAAAGCACCAATATAAACTATGTATTACATTTCTTTCTAAGCTAGTGATTTTTGATATTACACAACTGCTCTCCTTTGCGGCAACTGTTTTATTTTTATCCTCACTTTGATTACTGCTGCTGGAGCCAGCGGTTTCCACTCTCCACCAGAGCGTATGGTGCACGCGTTCTCATGTTATTTTGGATAACTGCCGTCCGGCATTTCCCCTCACAGTGGACTCTCTCTCCAGTTCTCTGCATCCTCTTATCAGTTATCCCAGTGCTAGAAAAACAAATCTTCAAGCCAGGTTCCTGATTTCCATGTTAATCTATTATTCAATAAGAATGTTCCCTACAGAGCTGCATTAATTAAGAGCAAGCAGCACAAGAAACCTGTCACTTCAAGTGTCATTTGTCACAACAAGCTGATGTTCTTTTCTTTTTGTCATTTTTAGGACTTTGGTTACCATGGCAACCCAGAGCCCCTTTTATATATAGCATCACTTATATTCAGTTGGTTTATTTTCTTTCTTTTTTTTTTTTTATACCATCAAGAAGACAAGCTGTTTTTTCTTCTTTTAACAAAGCTCATAATGTGGTGGAATAATCAGGCAAAATGAAAGGTTGATCCACAAAGGAGTATCACATGTTAAATGAAAAATTATTATCTTACATCTGTATATTAAAGGGCTTTGTTTAAAAAATAAGGTCTCTAAGAAGAAGTGAGTCCAGGTTTAATCTCCCAGGTGCTGGCTCATTTGAAGTCTGTAGTCCTAGATGTAATTAGTATCCCATAAAATAGCAGACAAACAAAACCACTGTGAGTTCAAGGGAAATTCAGGTGTGTGTAACAACAATGTTCCGCCTTGAGTTGGCCCATCTGCTCGGTGTCTGTGGAGCTCACTGACACAGCCCAGTCCATTCTGAGGTTCTCAGTGCTTCCCGCCCACTTCCCTAGAACAAGCTCCACTGTGCAGTGAAAACAAAGCTTTTCTGGGACGGACAGTTGGGAAAAAGCAGTCTTCTTCAGAACACAGATGACTTTCATGCAGATTCCAAACTACCTCCCAATTAGACCCAGGAGGAAGCCCACAGGGGGGAGCCGTTTGTGGGTACAATATCAAACCAGCCAACATCCAGGGCCAGCCCACCCGACATCCGCAGGCAGCTCTCAGTCCTCCCCAAGTCCCTTTACATTTTTATCCATCCAGTCTCATGATTTCTAGGATAATCCAGGTCTCCTCTTTTCACTTAACTTTCTAACTATAAGCCTTTGGCCTGAACTGATCTTTTTTTCTTTCTCCCATCCAAGTCGTACTGGGCTAAAACAATCTAAGTTCTGTCTCCTTGTGATCCTTCCTAACACCTTAGATCTTGGCAACCTCTTAAGTTATTTTTCGATGTCTATTGCTTGTATGGCCTCCCCACTACTCAAAAATTAAATATATGGCCTCTTTTCATTAGTTCAACATGTACTTATTGGGCATTTACTATGTGCCAAACCTTCTAATAGGCACTGTGGAGAAAAAAAGATGAACAAATTCAGGTTTCAGACTTAAGGGCTTTCAGCCTAGTAGAGAGAAAAACAATACAAAAGCCGAAAATTTCAGTATAATTCAGTTAAAAAAATAACAAAAGCTGTGAACAGCTCAGGCAGAAATACAGACTACTTAAGAATATCTGGGAGTTCCTGGAGAAAATCATGCTGAAATGAATCTTTAAAGATGAGGAATATTTAACCAAGCAAAGAAAGAGGATAAGGACCCTCTAGGCAAGGGGACAGCATTGGACAAAGATCTGGAGTCATGGACCATTGAAGTTATGTAAGAAGACACAATAGGCATTGCTCAAAAATAAAAAGAAGGAGAGATGGGGAGTTGGAAATGTGAATAACAACCATACATTAAAGATCCTTGCTTGTCTGAAAAAGGAACATGGGCCTTATTTGGAAAAGAGGAAGGAGCCATTAAAGGGTTTTGGCTTGGAAATGACTTGTTTGAATTTGTTTTCCAGTTAGAATGTTTTGTATTCCTGGGTCCATCAGTGTTTCATGGTATATTGGTATATTTTTATTTCTTCTATTAGGTGGTATTTGAAAACAGAATTTGCTTTATAACTTCTTTTACATATACCAACATTTAGAATATATAAAGAGAAGAGCCCTAGAAATGTATGAATCTTCTAAAAGCCACTCTTCCTGATTTTCTGTGACGTATTGAGATAGCCCACGAGTAGTGTTCACAGCAGCTCTAGACATGAGGACCTGATGAGCAAACAGCCTACCCTCTGTGGGAGAGGATAATTTTTCCTCTACTCTTCAAGGTTCTTTTGGCTCATCAAAGAATTAAATTGACACAAGACAGACTGACAGGAGAACATCTAATTTAATTTCTAAGTATGAGTTCTTATAGATATGGGACTTAAGAAATGACCAGGGCAGGGAGCTTTTATACTTTTTAGACAAAAAAAAAAAAAAAGCATACATCTGTGAGGAACTGACAAGACAAAGAATACTGAGGTTTGGGAGCTTTAATTAATAAGGAATCCTAAACAGAATTTGGGCTGGGGTAGTAAATTAGTTAAAGAAACAAGGTTTGTTTATACAGCCTTCTTGGCCCTGAGTTCCTGATGTCTGGTAAAAAGGACGTCTCTCTACCTCCTCATATGGGGAGGGCCCTTGTCACATGAGAGATTTATTTCCTGCTTTCAAAGGGATAAAGGTGGGCCAGGATGTGCTTCTTGCATTGGCTGTTTCTTAAATAACTTTAATTCAAAATAATCAACATGACAAGTGACATATTTGGGGGTTACTTGTCCTAAGCTCCAACATATGAAAAACATCTAATAAGGATTGACTAAAACTTTTCATGTATTTTATGTGTATATATATTTTATATTTATATTATGTACTATTACATAAATACATATCATATAATTATATATTATTACATATATTTATAGTTGTAAGTGCTTACATTAAAAAAGAAGAAAGATCTCAAGTCAATGGCCTAACTTTACATCTTAAGGAAATAGAAAAAGGAGAACAAACTAAACCCAAAACCAACAGAAGAAGGAAATAATGAGGATTAGAGCAGAGATCACTGAAATTGAAAATAGAAAAACAATAGATAAAATCACCAAAACCTACAACTGGTTCTTTGAAATAAAGCAAAAAAATTGGAAAACTTTTTGCTTATTGACTAAGAAAAAGAAAGAAGACTCAAATTACTAAAATATAGAATTAAAGTGGACATTATCACTAACCTTATGGAAATAAAAAGAATGATAAGAGAATACTACATCCTGTTGTACACCAGCAATTTAGATAACTCAGATGAAATGGATGAATTCCACAAAAACACATAAACTACCAAAACTGACTTAAGGAAAATCTGAACAGACCTATAGCAAGCAGAGACTGAATCAGTAATCAAAAACCTCCCAACAAAGAAAACACCAGTATCAGATAACTTCACTGGTGATTTCTACCAAACATTTAAAGAATTAACATCAGTATTTCCCAAAGTCTTTCCAAAAATAGAACAGGAGATTATTATCTAACTAATTTGGTGAGGCCAGCATTAATCCTGAAAACAAAGCCAGACAAAAACATCACAAGAAAACTACAGACCAAAATATTTTCTGAATATTGATGTAAAAAATCAACAAAATACTAGCAAACTGAATTCAACACCATTTAAAGCATTTGCACCATGACCAAGTGTGGTCTGTCCCAGAAATGCCATGAGTGATTCAACATATGAAAATCAAAGTAATACATCATATCAATAGAATGAAGGAAAAGAACCATATGATCATCTCAATAGACACAGAATAAGCATTTGACAAAATCCAACACTCTTTCATGATACAGTCATTTACCAATTCAAGTAGATGGGAACTTCCTCAATGTGATAAAGGGCATTTATGAAAAACTCACAACTAACATCATAGTTACCTGTTAAAAGTCTGAAAACTCTTCCCCTAAGGTCAGGAACAAGATACGGTGTCCACCTTTGCCACTTGATTTCAACATTGTACTAGAAATTTTAGCCAGAGATTAAAATATCCAAATTAAAAATGTGGAAGTAAAACTGTCCCTATGCATAGGTGAGATAATCACATATAAGAAAAATCCTGATGATCTAATCCTAAAGTTATTAGAGCTAAGAAGAAAATTCAGCAATGGTGCAGAATACAAGACCTATATAATAGTAATGAAAAATCCGTGAAAGAAATTAAAAAATAAACTCCATTCACAATAAAATCAAGAAGAATATAATATTTAGAAATAGATTTAACCAAGCAACACTGTAGTTATACTGAAAACTACAAAATATTACTAGAAGAGATTGAAGAAGACCTAAATAAATGGAAACATATATGGTAGAGACAGCCCGTGAAGAAAGAAAAATGAAGTAGTTTTACAAAGAGGAGCAGAGGGGATGAAAGTGAAAAATTACTGACTGTAGATTATTCCTTGAAGCAATTCTTTCCTGAGACCTGATTGATCCCCAGAACTTGGGTTCCATGAGAGACCCTGTAACTCATTCATTCTACTTTTTTCATATAAGTTACTTGAGTGGATTTCTCTGTCTTGCAACCTATACCCTTCTCTCATGCAGATGAGAAACCAAGGATCATATACCATTTAACTATAACAATTAGTTATTCAATCAGAATTTGTTAAGCATTCATGAGAAACATTAATTCTAAGAGGCTTAATCAGGGAGATTGATACCAAGAAATGATTATGTTGGTGCTACTGTATTTTCCTGATTACTATTGTCAAAAAAATAAAGTGTGCTTAAAAACAGCAACAATTCTTTGTCCCTGCACACAAGGCCCTAATAATAATAGGTAGAAGGCAAAAGACGGCTGTAAAAGATTTCATGGTCTAGTCATGGGAAGAAAATGATAAAATCTTGACAAAATGGAGAATAATGAAAAGGATTATGTGAAGAAAACTTCAGATTGTAAAACCCGGGTTTTCATTTATCCAGTTTATTAAATATACCTTCATCTGCACTTAGAGAAACTCAAATATTCAGACATTTTTATCCAACTTTGACAATAATTTTTCATTTCATTTTGTCAGTTAACTATAGATTTCACACGCAATGTAATCCTTTACAGATGCTAAAAGTGCAGTTACATAGTGCTAAAATGTCATGTATTCCACAAAAAAGAAATCTTTGGCATTTGATTTATCCTTGTAATATAAAAAAAATAAGGACAAATTTGTTTTTTGGAGTATGGATCCTTCTGCAATAACAAAGAAGGCTCCTTCATTCATTTTCTCTAAATCTTTGACAAATGCATAAAGTCAGAGGAAAGCTGTTTTGGAACAGAACTTCCCTGTAAATTATACATACAAAATCTTCACTTCTATTTTTTTAGATTTACAAGAGGAAAAAACTAAGTTTACTTTAATCCATTTGTCAATAGACTGATACCATAGGCATGGAAAGAAAGCACCAAGTATAAAACCAGAGAGTGAATTAATGGAACTACCTGACAGTTGATTTTGTTGTTTATTCCTAAGTCCATTTTTTCATTAAAAATTAGGTAAAATGGGAGGATACAGTTGAGATTAAATTTGTACAGAGGTGTCTCTTAGCCATAGTTGTGATTCTACGGCATGTATGTGCAGGTCTGCTTCAGGACGAAGGTGCATATTTGTAATGGATAAGTGTTCCCTCCCTGACCGTTACATTCTAAGACAACACAATGAAATTTGTAATAGTACTCCAGGCTTTCTCTCCACCCTTTGTCCAGTTTTAATGAGGAATATAGAGGCAAAAGTAAACACAGAATTCGTTTGAGTCATATAATTAATTTCTGTTTATGTGAATGTGTGTGTTTATGGAAATATGCATAAACATGGAAGAATTGAAGGTGGACAGAAATAAAGGAACCCAGAAAATCACAGATCTGTAAGAGATTGAATTTAGAAAACACAACATAGTTTTCTTTGATGGTCTAGAACACAAATGCTACCTATTCAGGTGCCCGGTGTAGTAAGGAACTTGTTTTACTTCATTCACATGTTCTTTTAGTAACGTGTCCAGTGTCTAGAGACACAAAGAAGAAATCTGAGTCCTGTACAAATTCACTTATAAACACACAAATCTAGTATGATGCAAGCTAATCTAGATGTAGCTCAGGACTATGTGAGGTGCAAAGCTGAAAGAGGAGAGGTCCATTTCCCCAGCTCTGCAACCCCTGTAGTAATTAACTTTGTCCTCACCTACCAAGGCCTGTTGAACTGTGACAAACTGAACCAGTCACCAGAGTTAAGTACCTTCAAGAATTAAACTCATTGGTCATAAAATACATAAAGTCAATCCTTTGCTTTGTAAGCCCAAGAATATCATCCTCTCTGATTTCATTCTTGCAAATGGACTTCTGGGAAAAGAGTAACACATTTATCATCCAGACAGAGGTATCCCCAGAAACAACACAAAGTGAGAACATAAAGTTCACTCTTTTCCGCTACAGTTCAGAGATGTATTAATTATGTAGCTTCTTGGGGTAGTTAGGATGGATAAATACAATCAGTTGGGGAAGGGTGATTTAGAGTAACTTTGGTCTGTTTCTGCCACATCCATGAAATGTCTGCTTTTTCAATGCCTTGTTCACCCCTCTGTAAAGCAGGGGTGGTATTCATAAAACCAGGCCAAGGGAGTTGACATGCTTCAAAAGAAAACGGAGGTGTTTTTCTACAAACAAAATAAACAGAAAGGTTCCATAAATATTTCTTCTCCTGGCAAGCTCATAGTCAATTTTACATTTTTCTAAAAGAAAAATATTCCTGTTATAATAGCCTGAAAACCTAAGCCCTCACTAGCTGGAAAGATGTATGCAATATATGAACATTCCCTATAGCAAAGCCCCCTTCCAAAGGAGTTCACTTTTCATTTCATACTCAGGACAGGAGGCAATTTTCAATATAGTTCCTATTACCCCAGAGCTTTCATGGCAAGTGTGAAAGTTGGTTCTGTTTAAAGAAACTTCCAAGACTTCATTTAGAAGTCAGTCTAGTTTCTTTTTGATGTCATTCAAGGCCAGATCATAATCTGTAGTTCAACATTTCTTTCACATGCTATTTTAGGTCCTCCTGTTTGAACAAGGATTTATTTTGTTTTGTTTTAATGCCTTTCTAGCTCATGCTGTTCAGGACCTTCTGAAGTTAAGTTATTTGCATTGCCATAACCCAGTGTAACGTTGGGGAAATAAGCTTGCTGTTACAAATGGAAAATTATGGAGATGAGTCTTTCTTTGCGGATAGATTTAGAAGGAACAGGAGTAAGGGAAGCCTTAAACAAGAAAATGGACAGCAAATATTGACACAAACATTAATAATAAATTAATAATAAATAAGATATAAAGGGGACAAATAGAGGCAATCCATGAAGGGAGAGATATTTCAAAACAATCCTTGAAAGGGTTTAAGCAGAATCTGCAAATTATTAAAGTATATGTCAGATATGAAGGCAAGTGCAGGTTTTGAGAAAATGCCAGCACTCTGGTGGCATTCTCTAAGGGCTTCTGCGTGGCACTCTGATTGCCATGAATAGCTGGACAAACCAGAGGCATCTGATGAGCTGGTTGCCAAGACTATGGAGCCCCCACTGCCTGCACAGCAGATGCGTCTACTGGGGTCATCAGCATTTGGTTGATTCACTTTTGAAAGTCACATAAAGAGGAAGTTACCAAAAGTATTGAAACATACTTGGGAAAAAAAGTTAGATTTAAACATAAACATGCATTTATCCACAAATCTTGTGTTGTAGAACAAGATCTTTTAAGTATAGTTGTAGCTCTTTGTTTTTCTTGCATCAACCACACTTATATCAACTCTGATTATCCATCAGTGAAATAAACAATTTAAAGACAGTTGCAAAGCAATCTGAGTATAGAATCTTTACAAATTTTTTTATTTTCCCTGCCTTTGATACTTGCCTATTCAATAGCGGCCTTATGAAGTCTTTTGAAAGCATTCAACTAAATTTCCATAGAAACAACTCTCTTGAGATTGTTTCTTCAGAGGTTGTGTACAATTTCATTATACTGTGCAATTAGAATAACATGTATAACTACCATTATTGTAATTGCACAATATAATTAAACAGTACACAATCCCTGGGAAAACAATTACATGACATGTATGGTATTATACATGCTATTATAATTGTACAATATAATGAAATAGTACATACCAGGCTCAGGGGTTTGATGCAGCCAGTGGCCTTGAACATTCCATGACTGTGTGGTCCACTGGCTTTAGCAGGTAACAAGGAGGATCTGTTGCTTGCAGACTCCAGTACATGGAGGTTGGGTTATGGTACAACCACTGAACCATGAAAGTAGAGCTGGGGCACCTACCCTTGTTACCCATGTGCTCTGGTGCAGAAACAAGAAGCACCCAAGACAGCACGGCATGAAAGGGAGAGGGAGAAAAATCCAATAGATAGCAGGACAACACAGAACACACAGAGACATGAGAAAAACATCATAAAGCATACAAAAATATCCAGGAATTCTAGCAATAGTATTTTTTAAAGTTTTGCTTGATACAGTTTCAGAAATTACTTAGATTGGGAACAATGAGAACTACATCTTTGTACTTTGAATTAATGCAATGTTCAATAGATTAAAAGAACAGTTACCCTTAAATTAACTCATTTTTCATGCTTGTTTTTCCTTGAAGAACACCGTTGTTGAGACAACAACATTTGTGATGTACTCGTTCAGTAACATAACCAAGCTGAAAGTGACAGAGAACACAGGTAACAGCCCAGGTGCCCTCCTCATCAGCTCTGAGAACATACCTCTCACTCAGGGTGTTAAGAGGATCACATGAGTTGATGTGTGTGACAGCATTCTGTTCTTCTCCCATACCGCATGCCATGTTTGTGTTAGAGTGAGTGTTTGTACAAAGATCTATAGCTAATACATTTGACCACATGCTTTTTGAAGAAGGAGGCTGTTTTACTCATTTGGGGTATCACCAGGTATACCTATATATGCCTTTTCCATTGTGGAGATGCAACAAATGCTTGTTAAATCGAGTTTACCAATTTTCTGATGCTAAGACAATGCCTCATATATCCTGGCAATAGGCCCTACAAATTTTTGTGTTTCTAATGCTTTTCAGTTGTTGTACAACGGTGTTAGGTTTGACATAAAGGAATTGTAAGGAATCAAAGACAGTTTAATAAACTTACATTTTACATCATTTTCTCAAAAAAGACCTAAAGAGCCTAGAAGCATTACATTAGGGAAGAGGGAGGGTTCTTCTATGTCACAAAAGTCCCTACAGGTAAATTACCCTTCTCCTGTATACAATATACATAGATTTAAATAATACAGTTTTAAAAAATTTTATTGGGGGCAACAAATAAATATTGAGGATTTTAGTCTCATTTGAAGTAAGTGTATATAAAGCATTCCACTTTCAGATTAGCTTAAACAACCTGTAAAAAACCATGCAAGCAACTGAAACAGTGTATGTTACAGACCAAGATTTTTGTGTTAGCACTCATTAGTCCTTTAATCTGCCCTGGGAATGTGGGCAAGTCAAGCAATATGATACATTTTCTCTATTTTATTTTACCTTAGCATTTAGCATTTATTTTTTTAAATGATAAATAAAGTAAAGCTATTAACTTAATTAAAATTTCTTATATATGAGAGAGTTTGTTGAGCTCTGGAGAAGGTAAAGAAGTTATAATTAAAAGGATAATGAAATTCATTGTAATGATAGCTTCTGGATGTATAATCACCAGAGTACCTTATAAATAACAGTTTCTTCCTGTACATAATAACTTCCTGGTACTTCCAATAAGTCTCTTGTCTCTTCTCTCCTTCAATAATAGATAATGGATGATGGATAATGGTTCTTACACCAAATTCTGGATTCAGAAGGCTTATTGACCGGCTGGAGCAGTGAAGTTCTAATCTGTCCACAGCCTATCATCCAACACTTCCACTTGGCACTCCACTGTTTGTTGGTACTGATTGTTTAGTTCATAAATTGTTAATGAAGTTTATCCTCCTTCCTCAGTGCATTCATTTAATCATTAGCATCCTATGCAAAAGAAACAGGGAACAAACTAAAATAACGCTCAAGTCCACCCATTTTCTTCTTTCTCAATAGATAAATAGATAAACTTTGTTAAGCCAAATCATCTCAAAATTAGGTCCAACTCACCATCCTCAAAGCTCCAACTTTTTCCCCTTCTTTAGTGACTCCACGTCCACGCACTCATTCTTCACGTTCCCCCGGCCTTCTGGACACAGTATTGTGTTGTCCTGTAGACAATTCAAGCTCACTGCTTCAAAAGCCTGCTCATATTTCTCCCCACACATCTCTATTTCTTTTTGGTCCTTGTCTTGGTTAATGGCATCCCTGCTGACCCAGTGGCCTGGGCTGAGAACTTTAGAGGAGCCTTTGGGGACAGCTGACGGGCAGGGGAGCAGTGGGAGAAACTTGGTGGAAATGAAGGGGGGACCGAGCCCTGTCCACCCACGCGCTACCTTCTGCTCCAGCTCCCCACGGACCCTCTGAGGACCCAGGCTCTGCCCACCTTCCTCTGGTTCCTTGTGGCAGCTTCGCGCTCTTTCCTCGGCCTGAGATTTCTCCCCTAGAACTCACTTTCTGTTCTGTGGCCAGATTTAGGACCCCAAACACAGATGCGATGGAGTGGCCCCCCTTCCTCAGAGCCTCGTGATGACCCCCAGATGAAGGGTGGAGTCTGACCTCCTCTCTCCTGTCACCTGCCTGTACCACCCCTCCGTGTGCCCCGCCTCTAGCCACTTGGAGCCATCCGTTCTTCTCTCCAAGTGGTGCTCATCTTGGGCCTTTGTTCCTTTCTGTCACACTCCTCTCTCCCAGGACTGCCGCCCTTCTCTTCCCTCTGCTCAACCTTCTCTGTCCAGCTCCAGTGCCACCCACAGCACCTCTTCTTTGAAGAACTTACGGACTCTCCAAGGAACATATTAACTGCATTCTACCCTGGGCTTCCCTATCGTTCTGTCCTCGCTGGCAGCAGAGCCTTCATCACATGGACTGGGGAGGCTCTCTCCTCTCCTCCGAGGGGACTCGTCTCCACACTCACAGGGAGCATGGCGGTGGCCTGCAAATGCTTGTTAAGTGAAGGGGTGGAGGTGATGGAAGAGACAATGAGTGGTTACACAATGTTATCTGTAGGTACCAAGAAAATTGGGAGAGCCAATTTGGGGACTGATCACAAATGCGATTAACTTCCCAGCCTCTCTCCCTCACACTGCCTATGTTCCCAGTGGCATGGCATCACTGCAGCGGATGAACCATGGACCTACCCTGAAACAGCTTACATACCTTAGCTAGGTAATAAATGGCATGAAGAGTTAAACATAGGTGAGATTCTGGGTAATTATTAAAGATATCTTCACATGCGGCACACCAGAATCCTGCGGGTAAGTTCATAAGAAATAAAATGCCAGCCCCCGCAGCAGACCCACAAGCACTGTATTTTTAACAAGGTCTCATGAATACTTATATACCACTTCAGCCCCATCCACAGGCTAATATTTGGGAACCAGTGGGCTACCTGCTCAGAAATATTTCAGAGATGACTGATGGTTGGAGCAATGAGAAAAGTATTCATGGGAGAAAGAAGACTTAAAATGGTTTTGAAGAACAGGTGGGATTTGGTTAATAGACTACGAAGGGTAGGGAGGGAAAGCACTTCAGATAAGATCAACTTTCCTGTGACGATATGGCGGCAGGAATAAGCACTGTGTATGTAGGAACCAGAGAGAGTTCACCAATTTGGCTGAGACAGAGGTAGCGGGTGAACACATGGTTGGAATTGTGAGTAGGGGAAAGTGTTTCCTAGGGCCTCCAATGACAAGCAAGGTAATGAGTGGTGTCTAAGCAAGGGAAGTATGCATGATGAAGTGTTATTTTAGGGAGTTTTAAAGTGTGAATCACATGGATAACAAGGTGTATCAAAAGGGCTAAGAGCAGAGATATCAACAAAAAGTTTATTGCAAGGTAGACTTGAAGTAATGATGGCCGGATCAGTGTGGTGACAGCAAAGGGAAAGGAAGAAGCAGAAGCTCAGAGGAGAGAGCAAGGGAAGACAAGAAACCAGTGGGGTGCTAATCAGGGGGCAAGGAGCTGGACACATAGACATGACCCCATAGCAAGAGGATGACACAATGGCCGGAAACAGAATCTGGGGAGGAAGCCAGGCTGCGGGTGAAGGGGAAGTGGGTTTGGAGTTATTTTGAATCCAGTGGAGAAACACGACAGACAGGAAGGGCAGAGTGGTGCTTTAAAGAGAAGACATACCAGAAATAGTAATTTGGAATCATGTTTGTAGGGATGAATAGCTTAAGATAAAAGACTGTTTCCAAGGGAGGGCACGCAGACTGTGAAAGGGAGTCATCAGGAATGCCCATGGCCAGGAAGTTTGGGAAAAAGGGGCAAGCTAGAACCTCAAAATGCTAGCTGGTCCACCAGAGTAACATAATTTCAAGCCAGGAATGGAAAACATTTCAAAGATCAGATTGAATACTGAATACAAACAAGAAAACAGAATAAGGTGTAAAAGCTCACAGTATTTGCTAATGTGTGTCATGGATGGTCTGAAACAACAGTTTCTATAGGTGTGGGAGTCGATCAGAGGATGGCCGTGTGGTTAGTCCATCATGTCAGCGGTCTGCCGTGAGTTAGAGTGCCATAGCAGCACAGTGTCCGCATTGGCTAAGGCGTAAAACAGCACGAACTTGACAGGATTTTTGTGGGATTAAGTCAGTCACTGTACATGAAGTCTTCAGAACAGGGAGGCACTTCAGAGGCACGGTGTAAGCACCTTCAGCAGTTAAGGGCACTGGCAGCGAGGAACTTTCTGTTAGTGCTGCAAATCTCTGCAAAGGAGGTACATCCGGCATTTGTTAGGAAAACTCCAAGTGTTTGGTCCTGTGTCTAACCCACCTGAGCCTGACTCCGTGAGGAACAGGAACCATAATGATTTCATAAACTGCTGCATTCCCAGAACCCAATTCCTGCAACGTCACAGGCAATAAAAAGATATTTGTGGGTGGGTGGGTGGGTGCCTGAGTGGATGAATAGTTGAATGGATGGAGGCAGGAAGGGACAGAGGGAAGGACAGAGAAAAGGAGATCAAGAGACAGTCATACAAGCAAACGGACGTAAGGAGGAACAGCCAGAGGAAGAGAAAGAAGGCGGCGGGGACAGGGACATAAGTGTTATGAGGCTATTTCTTAGGACACGTGGCCGACGCCACTGGAGTTGATTACCTTTTATTGTAAATGTGTTCGGCAGAAGGAAGTGTTTTATAATTGGATTTGCCCTGTACTCTCTCCTGATTTTCACGTGAAATATGCCTGTTCTTTGCTCAACAGCCAGGACATTCTCTCCCCTTCGACCATTTTAGATTCATATACAATGAAACCTGAGCCTGCAGGCATCTCTCCTCCCCATTTTCCTTCAGACAGGAGACCTTCATCTTGCTCACATTTCCTTAATGATGATCCCTTTTGCTTGGCTGACTTTGCATTTCAACTTGATTTCTCATTGGCAGCTGGCAGTTTCCAGGGAGCACTCACAGCACGGGATTAGGGGACCGCTCTCTTTCATCTTCCTGTAAATTCTTGCTTAATGGTTTCCAATAATGTTTGACCTCATGTTTATTCTCTTACTTTTTCCTGAATGCAGTTTGCCACAACTGAATTAAACTATTCTGCTTCTCCAGTTGACATATTATAGCATATAAATGCATCCAATTACAGCATAAATAATTAAGGTTCTAGAAGGATTTGCCCAACTGCCCTCTTGTAGTTGATTTGGAATTATTTTGACACAGGTTGTGTTATTGCCGTAACAGAACCACTTTACCTGCATGTTTGGAAAGGCAGGTTTACCTGCCTCTAGTGGCTTTCTCTCCCACCATTTGCAACAGTCAAGGCCAGCCTTGAAGCTCTTAGGGTTCTACAAACAAAAATTGCAGGAGTAGCTGAGCAGAGTGGGGGACCCAGTCAAAACAGAATTGCCAGACCTGGACTTTGGCAAGTTCTCCGACATCTCTGAGTCTGAGCTTCTGCACGTGCAGTGGGCTCAGTAAACCCTGCAGCGCCAGAGACGCTGTGACAACTGAACAGAACAGCACGGCTGGTGAAAGCGCCGTGAAGCAGGGAGAGTTGAATGTACTTACAAACCCCTCTGCCTGGTCCTGTTCACTCTGGAATTGTCCACAGAAAGTCCCACTTCACTAAGATAACCGTCACAAAAAGAAAGTGTAAGGCAGGCCATTAATTACTAATTTATTAACCACTGCCTTTTCCTATAATAACTATTTGTATTTATTTAAATCTTAAAAAAATGTATTGAAATGTAAATTGATATGCAATATCATATTGGTTTCGAGTATACAACATAGTGATTCAACAGTTATTAAAACCTCACCCCAAACTAGTGTAGTTACTGTCAACAAAGAAACGTGTTACAGAACCATTGACTATATTCTCCATGCCGTACTTTCATTCCCATGAATAATTTACATTATGATTGCGATTTTGTGCCTCTTTAGCCCCTTCACCTATTTCACCACCCCATCTTAACCCCTCCCCCATGGTACCCACAGTCACTTCAAAGTGTCTATGAGTCTACTACTGTTTTGTTAATTTTGTTTTGTTTTGTTTTGAGTTTGGATTTCACATATAAGTGAAATCATATGGTATTTGTCTTTCTCTGGCTTATTTCACTTAGCATCTCTTTTGGTCCATCCACGTAGTTGCATATTGCAGGATTTCATTCTTTTTTGTGGCTGAATAATACTCCAATGTAGATATGTACATCTTTTTTATCCATTCATCTATTGATGGACATTTTGGTTGCTACCATATCTTGGTTACTGTAAAAAATGCAGCAATAAACACAGTGGTGCATATATCTTTTCAAATCATAGATTTTGTTTTCTTTGGGCAAATTCCTAGAAATGGAGTTACTGGGTCATATGGTATTTCTATTTTTAGTTTTTTGAGGAACCTCCATACTGCTTTCTGTAGTGGCTGCACCAATTTACATTCCCACCAACAGTGTAGGAAGGTTCCCTTTTCTCCACATCCTCTCCAACACTTGTTTTTTCTTGTCTTTTGGATAGTGTCCATTCTAATTGGTGTGAGGTGGTATCTCATTGTGATTTTGATTTGCATTTCCCTGAGGATTAGTGATGTGGGCATCTTTTCATGTGCCTGTTCGCCATCACTCCTGCCCATATTTTAATAGGGCTATCTGGGGTTTTTTTGGAGTTCTTTATATATTTTGGATGTTAAACCCTTAATGGATATATCACTTATGAATATGTTCTCCCATACTGTAGGATGCCTTTTTGTTTTGTTGATGGTGTCCTTTGCTGTACAGAAGCTTTTTAGTTTAATGCAGTCCCTCTTGCTTATATTTGCTTTTGTTTTTCCTTGCCCAGGGAAATGTGTCCAGAAAAAACTTGCTCATGCTTATGTTCAAGAGATTTTTCCCTGTTTTCATCTAAGATTTTACAGTTTCATACCTTGCATTTAGGTCTTTAGTTAACTTTTGTGTATGGAGTTAGATAACAATCCAGTTTCATTTTCATTTCTTTCCTGTCCAGGTTTCCCAACACCATTTATTAAAGAGGTTGTCTTTTCCCCATTGTATATTCGTGGCTCCTTTGTCATATATTAATTAACTAAATATGCATAGGTTTATTTCTGGGCTCTCTATTCTAGTATATTCATCTATGGGTCTTTTCTTGTGACAGTATCATGCTGTTTTGACTACTGTAGCTTTGCAATATAGCTTAAAATCTGGGAGCATAATACTCCCACCTTTGTTCTTCTTTCTTAGAATTGCTTTGGCTATTTGGGGTCTTTTGTGATTCTGCATAAATTTTAGGATTATTTGCTCTAGTTCATTGGAAAATGCCATTGGTGTTTTGATAGGAATTTCATTGCATTTGTACATTGCTTTGGGCAGGATGAACATTTTCAACAATATTAATTCCCCCTGTCCGTGAGCATAGGGTAGATTTCCATTGATTTATATCTTCTTAAATTTATTTCACCAATGTATTATATTTTTCAGAGTAAAGGTCTTTCACCTCCTTGGTTAGGCTTAGTCCTAGGTATTTTATTCTTCTTGATGTAATTGCAAATAGAATTTTTTCCTGCTTTCTCTTTTTCTGCTTGTTCATTGTTAGCATATAAGAATGAAACAGATTTCTATATATTGATTTTGTATCCTATGACTTTGCTGAATCCAGTTATTAGTTCTCATAGTTTTTGGTGGAGTCTTTAGGGTTTTCTATATATAGATCATGTCAGCTGCAAATAATGACATGATACCAAATTGGATGCCTTTATCTTACCAATTGTTATCAATTTGGATCCATATATCTCTTTTTCTTTTCTGATTTCTTTGGCTAGGACCTCCAGTACTATGTTGAATAAAAGTGGTGAGAGGGGGCATCTTTGTCTTGTTACTGATCATAGAGGAAAAGCTTTCAGCTTTTCACAGTGAGTATTAACTGTGGGTTTGTCATATATGGCTTTTATTATTTTGAAGTATGTTCCCTCTATACCCATGTTGTTCAGAGTTTTTACCATGAATGGATTTGAATTTTGTCAAATGCTTTTTCAGCATCTATTGAGATGATCGTATGGTTTTTATCCTTCTTTTTGTTAATGTGGTGTATCACATTGATTGATTTATGTTTTCTGTACCATCCTTGCATCCCTGGAATAAATCCTACTTGGTCATGGTGGATAATCCTTTTGATGTATTTTTGAATTTGGCTTGCCAATATTTTGTTGAAGATTTTTGTATCTGCATTCATCAGGGATGCTGGTCTATAATTTTCTTTTTGTGTAGTGTCTTTGTCTGGTTTTGATATTTGAATGATGCTGGTCTCATAGAATGAGTTTGGAAGTAGTCCCTCCTTGTCTATTTTTTTAAATAACTTAAGAAAGAAAAATATTAAATCTTCTTTAAATGTTTGGTAGAATTCAGCTGTGAAACTGTCTGGTCCTGGAATTCTGTTTATTGAGAGGCTTTTGATTATCAGTTCAATTTTGTCACTGATAATTGGTCTGCTCAGATTTTTGTTTCTTTCTGGGTCAACCTTGGACAGTTCTACATTTCTAGTGATTTGTCCATTTCTTCTAGGTTGTCTAATTTATTGGCATATAATTTTTCATAGAATTTTCTAATTATTCTTTTTATTTATGTAGATTATGACATGTTAAACATAAATTGTGGAGGAAAGAGAATAAAATGTAGCACTTTAAGATTGTGTTTGAAATAGAGTGACCATCAACTTAATATAGACTGTTATATAGTTAGAAAACTATCTATGAACTCTATACTAACCACAAGCCTAAAGCCTATAATAGATACACACAAAAAAATTTTTTAAATGAAATCCAAGCATAACACTAAAGGAAACAATCAAATAGGAAGAGAAGAGTATAAGAAAGGAAAAGAAGAACTACAAAAGCAACCAGAAAACAATTAATAAAATGGCAATTGGTACATACCAACAATAATTACCTTAAACATAAAGGGACTAAGTGCACCAACCAAAAGACATAGGGTGGCAGAATAGATAAAGAAACAAGACTTATCTGTAGGCTGCCTACAAGAGACTCATTTCAGACCTAAAGATATACATAGACTGAAAGTGAAGGGATGGAATAAGATATTTCATGCAAATGAAAGGGAGAAAACAACAGGAGTAGCAGTACTTATATTCAGACAAAATAGACTTTGAAACAAAGAAAATCACAATAGATAAGTAAGGACATTACATAATGATAAAAATATCAGTCCAATAAGAGGACATTACAGTTGTGAATATATATTAAACATAGGAGCACCTAAAGATGTAAAATAAATACTAACAGTCTAAAGGGGGACATAGACAGCAACACAATCAAATTATGGGATTTTTAACACACCACTTGCATCAATGGACAGATCATCCAGACAGTAAATAAGAAAACAGAGGCATTGAATGACACATTAGACCAGATGGACTTAACAGATACATACAGAACATTCCACCCAAAAGCAGCAGGATGCACATTCTTTTCAAGTGCACATGGAACATTCTCCAGAATAGATCACAAATGAAGACACCAAAAGAGCCTCAATAATTCAAATAGATTGAAATTGGATCAAACATCTTTTCAGATCACAATGGTATGAAACTAGAAATTAATTACATGAAGGAAAAAAACCCACAATCACATGGAGGCTAAATAACATGTTTCTAAATAATCAATGGATCAATGAAAAAATCAAAGAGGAAATCAAACAATACATGGAAGCAAATGAAAACAGAAACACAACAGTTCAAAATGTGTGGGGCACCACAAAAGTGGTTCTTAGAGGGAAGTATATAACAATACTGGTGTACCTCAAAAAACAAGAAAAAACTAAATAAACAGTCTAAACTCACAACTAAAGAAATTAGAAGAACAAATGAAACCCAAAGTTAGTAGAGGGAGTGACATAATAAAGATCAGAGCAGAAATAAATAAAATAGAGAATAATGAAACAATGGAAGAAAAATCAATGAAACCAAGAGCTGGTTCTTGGCAAAGATAGACAAAACAGATAAAGCCCCAGCCAGACTAACCAAGAAAAAAAGAGGACACAAACAAAAATCTGAAGCAACAAAAAAGTTACAACTGACACCACAGAGATACAGTGACTATTTTAAAACATAAAAAGGGTCAGCAGATCTAGTACTTGCCTCAGAGAACTGAGAGCAGGAAGGTGTTAGAACGTGAACCTGGAGCTCCCTGTGAAGTCCAAGTGTAATGCTGTGAGTGCCGTGAGCCGGCGCAGCCGAGCAGTCACTCGGTCAATCAAGTATCTGCTTAGTGCAGTTGCTGTGCACACCCCATAGGAATTACTAACTTAAAAAATTTTAAATCCAGTAAAAGCACTTAGTATAACCACATTGTCACAATGGTTTTATTCAGAAAGCATTTCAGCATCCTGCTGGGCCTCATTTGCTCATTCATCACTGAGCCGCAGGCCTGTCACTATGAATATCAGTCACGTCTGTAGTAAAAACACTGTCATCGTGACCATCAATAACCATACATTAGGTATCAAGGTTCCTAATAACAGCTGCTACATGTTAATGGGAAAAAGGCATTTAAAAATTTCCTGATAATTAATGCCAAATAACATACCATTTACTGCAAATGACTTTGGAACAGCTTATGATGTCATATGTGATTCCTTAAATATTTTTATCCTGTGATCGTCACACTGGCACAATTGACTTAGACAAATTACTTAGGAGCAACCAAGATATGCCAAGGACCCTAGGCCTGGAGTGGGTAGGGCGGTGGCTGTTCAGGGTCATAATGTGCAGTTTCCCCATTCTTCCATCTAGCACGTTGGACATTCATCGTGCTGAGCACAAATGATTCAGCTGTGAGCACCGACAGATACCCTTGCCCTCAAAGAGGTTTCAAGGCTGGTGAAAGAGCAGCAGCCAGTTCATGCAGTGTGATGGCCGTGGCCGGTTGGACACCAGCCAAACAGCAAATGGAGCTTGGGAGAACACATAATGCAGGGAGCCCGCCTGGCCTGCTGAGGCACGGCTGGTTCAGACTTGACTACTGGAAGGGAAGCTTTGGTCCAGAGGGGGCAGCAGGGCGGGAACAAGCGCAGTGCATCAGGACAGCAAAGGAGGGCAGTGTGGATGGAGGTCGGACGAGGGAAGGAGCTATAAAGCGAGGCCAGGCAGGTGGCCCAAGGTGCAGGGTGGGGAAGACGGTAGGATCTGCTTCTTAAAGGGCTTTTGGCAGTCCTTGTAGGGCAGTGACTGGGGAGAGTTAAAGTGGGGTTAAAGCACTGCCATGGACTCCATCAAGGCAAGACAGAACTGTCAGCTGAGGTCCTAGGTCCAGGCAGAAGCTAGCTGACTGGAGAATGCAAAAGCTCTCATAAAGCCAACTGAACAAAAGAACGTATGGCAAAAAGAAGCAATGGTGAGATGATACCATAAAACTCAATTTAAGAGGTGAGTCATGCATGCCTATGACTAGGCCACAGTGGCTTCTCCCCAAGCAGTAGGGAGAGGTGCTGTGTGTCCGGACCTCCACACAGTACAACCTGGTGTGGGTCCACAGAGCACAGCCCCGAGCAGTGCCCCTCCCTCATGGCAACAATGCAAACCCAAGGGTGATTAAGGAGAACTGCAAGTCAGCATTTGATTTCCCAACCCATTCTCAAGAGGCAATAGACACCAACAGTTGCATCTTTTCAAAGAGGTACCTGGTTTTCTGTAGAATCTGTAGGACATCAAATAACCAAGAGAACTTGTAATCCATTCCTGCAGAACAAAACCAAACTCCTACAGGATGAAGCCTGTGTAACAAGGCACCAGTTTTGCAGAAGTGCAGAGAGCTTAGTAAACCACTCCAAGATAGTATCATGCTCCAAGTGGAAGGAATGCCCCTATTTTGCTCCCAGGGTCCTAACTAGGTTCCTCTGCAACCTCACTTTGAAAAACAGCCATGCTTTCCAAATTGAGATTGGCACAAATCTACAGGTACCCAAGTGGTTCCCAGAGGAATCACTGGGTTTCAATTCATCCAAATGGCAGCCCACGTACCTAAATACAGGTTAAAGTGTCACTAGGACATTGCACAGAAAGTAACATCATTTCTGAAGATAGTTGAGGGGTCAAACCAGCAACATTTCTGTAAATCAAAAATTATTTTAGTTTGTTTAGTCTGACAACTAACTACGTCACTTGGGCTATCAAAGGGGCACCAGAGGTCATCCACAGAGCCTCTGTGCTTCTAAAGCAGAAGCTCTGTGAGCATCACAAAACCAGAGCAGCAAGGAGACTGTACGTGGGCTCCCATGTGCAGAGCAGCCTCAGCCTGATGCACGTGCAGTCACTGCCAGGAGGTGTGCTTTTTCAGAGAGATGCAGAATGCTCAGAGAACCAAGCTTTCCTTAGAGTGATTTCTGGGAGCAAACCTTTTCAGGTGACTCTCCAGCTCATGTGAAACACTGGGTGAATCATCTTTTATTTCAAATCTGAGTTTATTTCAATTAAGGCAGAAACATTCCAACAGCCTCTTTTCTTTACCCAAGTTACATAAGCCAACTCTCTGTAGATCTTACAGTGACTTTCTGGAACTGGTCTTCAAATTTAATCAGTACAAATTAGTATAAAGTGGTTTGCAGAAAACCTTACAGGAGAAATGCATTATTATATGCTGCAGTCGCCTAGCTTTGAAATCTTAGAATGCCATGTAAATTTCAGTACCTACACAGCACTCACTTTGTAAAAATTGAATGCATCATCTGATTTCATACCCCCAAATCATAGTCTGAAATGAGTTACTGAAATGCCCTGCCCCACTGCTTCACTGCATTGGCTGGCAGTAACCTGATGCCCCTCCTGATAGGCCAGCTGACACACAGCTGCCATGATCCTAGGAGGCTGAGCCAGCTCTGGACATAAAGATGTCAAATTCTTGGCTTCTGAATTTTAGAAATAATGAGTAACTCCAGAAGCATATAAAGACAGAAAGGTCTTAGGAAAAAAATGCCAAAGACCCTGTTAGCTAGAAAGAGACAGAGAAGATTAGTGAGGAAGCAAATGCGCTGGATATTGACGGAGCACAGAGGAGAGGTCCCTCTGCACCAACACCCTCCCCAGTTCTCTTTCCAGCACACTGAGGACTACGGAGTTCCTCAGCTCTCTGTAAGGGTGTGGGAACATGCCAAACACAGTCCTGCGATGCTTGTAGGAACGCCAGTGTGCGGCTAAAGGCCACGGTCCTGCAAGGTCTCCCTAGTGAAGACCAGGAGCCACCTCCTGGGCAATAGCCTTGGCCATGCCTGCAGAGGACACATTCCAGGGATGCCTAGATTGGAGAGGAGGGGTGCTCATGCAGAAGCCCCATGCAATGACACCAAAAACAGACACCGTGTCGAAGAGAGCCCCACCCGGCCCCTCAAGCCAGAGGAAGCCCCCACCAATTAAACCCATTCTCCAAAGATGGGGGTAAATCTTGAATTAACCAGAAAACCCAGACCCAGAAATAAAAGATTACTTTTGTTTTGGGGGGACTGGGTTAGTGGTGGTTTTCATAAACTATAATGGGGACTTGAAGTAGAGATGAAACTGAGTTGTGAAGCAAACCAGCCTTCTTTTTTGCACCCAAGTTTGCAACATGAAACGCTGTGCCCACCACAAATCTATGGCAAGTAAGCTGGCTCGGGATGAAAAAGGCTTGCCGTGCAGCATTGCTAGCTGGGGGGTTTCCATGTCAACATAACTGAAGATGAAAGAGATGACAGGGAAGAGGGGCTGGAGGGTAGGACACATGTCTTGACACACTCAAGCTATATTTCGGATTTTATTGCCGGTCAGAAAAAAGAGTATACCATTGTTTATTGTGGTAAAACCAGATAGAAATTATTGTATTCTACTTTTCCTAAACAAGTAACACGTAAGTCTCAAATTAATCATGGTTTTTGTTATTTGATTTTTAAGCAGTTATCAGAGCATGGTAAAGGTTCACAGGAATTCAAGCCAGTCGGCCACAGTTTGGGGCCCACAGCTCTGTCGAGTTAGCTGGGAGGACCTGAAGGGCCTTGCAAATTCCTGAACTAAGGGCAGGGTGGTTGCAGGATAAAAGAACTTCATGTCTTCTAGTTCCTGACACCTGTGATCCATGAATTCTGAGGCCAGAATGACCTGCCCTTGTTACTACTGACCCTAGAGGCCCCTGAGTGAATGCACGGCCACTTTTGCAGCCTATGCCTGGATTAAATAGCTATGTTTCAGATACACAATAAAAATGACAAAATTTTATTATGCACTATTCACATTCTATATGGGTCTCCATCTATGCTGTCTAATATGATAGTCATTTGCCACAGTGTGGCTCTTAAATGTGACTACTTGAAATTGTGATGTGCTCTATGTATAAAATGCACACCACATTTCAAAGAGTTAGTACCATAAAAAGCTTTAGAATGGCACAGTGACAGTGTTGCATATTGATTCCAAGCTGAAATAATATTTTGGATATATTGGGTTAAATGAAAAATTTAATTAATTTTACCTGTTTCTTACTGCTTTTTCTAATGTGGCACCAGAAAATCTTAAACTATGTGCCTTGCATTGTATTTCTATGTGATAGTGGTGGTTTGTATGATTTAGCTCCTTACGAAATGTATAAAAGTAATGTATTTCCCACATAGATTATGACTATCTCTGAATTCTATGCTATTAGGAGAAGAAATGAGGATATTACTAAATTTAAAATGGTTGGCAATTGCTCATGAAGGACATCAACGTTTTCTAGTGTCTACAGTGTGCCAAATACTGTTGGGTGTTTCATATAAATTATCTCAAGCTTCCCATATTAGTCAAGGGTCAGCATTCAGTCAGAGAAGTGAAACCATTAGGAAATATATATGTATATATAAAATAAAAGGATCTTACGCAATTGTGAGAGTTGGATTCACAGTCTCCAAAGGCTGTTGTTTTCGCATCTAAATCTGTGACTTGAAGTTTGCGTAGGGGACAGTCAGGAAGGGAAAATGATCGGAAAGGTGGAAGGATGAGGGCAAGCTGCAACCCACAAACACGTGCTGTAACTGATAAAAACGGACTAGCTCTGGGCCAGCGTGGCTTGCAGGAGCCCTCTCATTCCAGCTCAAGTCTACTGCACGTATCTCTTCCCAACTTCACATTCAGCAACACCACAGTGGTACCTCGAATTTATGAAGGGAGTATTTACACCATGTGAACTGGCAAACATTGAAAATCTGGGCTTTCTGTTTCTTTCTCAGCAGAGTTGATTTTAAAACATTCCTCAATATACCTCTGTGCCTCAGTGCCTCCAGTTGTGAGGATGGAGGTGACTTGCAGGAGAAGCTTTCACCCTTCACTGTGGACCTACTTGGAGGGGCTGGTGGAGAATCAGCAGCAGGGCCAGCGGCTACTGCACAGAGTAAGCAGCCGGCAAGTGATGCTGTGTGTGCCGAAGCCCGACCTTACAGATACACACAGTCGCTGCTTCACTTTCGCCCTCCAAATCTGTGCAAAATCGCCCATCCCGACTGGAAACATGGGAAAGAGAATTCTAGGGGATGTAGTTCAGCCAAGCCCAGCAGACACATTACAAAATCACCAACGCTTACAACCATCTGAGAAAAGATTATTACACCCATTTTAAAGGTGAGGATGTCAAGACCCAGAAAGGTGAAATTACATTTCTTGAGTCACACAGCCGGTGAGGCGAGATGTGGACAGGTCCGTGTGATTCTAATTCCTTCTTTTGTCCTCCACCACACAGGGGGCTCCGGAAAAAGCCTTCCTTTGGCACAGGCATATCCCATCCATGAGGGTCTCCTGTTGAAAGAGTGAGGAAATGAAGAACTCTTCACTGAAGAACTGCCCCTTCAGGTCTGTGCCTATGCCAAGTATTTCGGAGTCAATATTAACTCGCTGAATTCTCATAAACACAGTGAGATGAGAAGGTGTTGCTTACGATGAAGGAAGTGAGATGCTGGGAAGTTATCAAACTCTTCAGAAATCTTCTAAGGAAATGGTAGAATTAACAAGGGGCAGAATCCAGACAGGTCAGGACACTTCCTGCCCTTAGCCAAGTGGCCAAAGGGAAAAGTAATTGAATGGTGATATGCTATTGGAAACACTTTAAATTTGCTACAAAAATGGAGGGGCATATAAAGATACATTGCTCCAGTACAGTACAAAAACAGTACATTTCCCCTAAAGATAGGAAATTAAAACCTATTAATACCTATATCCAAGGAATCAGGGTCCCTCCTGACCATGCCTCATGGAAGGCGTAGATTTTAAGCACTATTTGCCTGAAAACTGAGGAACGTGGGGAAAGGATTGCCCATACCTGCTGGGTCTGCTCCCCACAAGCCCTGCTCCCCAGGTCTGCTCACTGATACCCGCAAAGACTTCCCACTTCTTCTCATTTGAGACCAGGCACAGCCCCCACTCGGAGGTGAAAGGAGGGGAGGACACCTGGTTGGAGGGGCTACAAAGGCAGGAAACTGGCCTAGCAGAGCCTGGGTGGGGCTTTTGATTCCAACGATAAAGGAGCAATTGGTTCTTCCTTGAACTTCATCACTGACCCTTCTAAATGCCTGGGTCTGGGGGGAAAGAGGCACAGAAGTGTGAAGCAGAAACATGGTGCACACCCAGGTTCATCGTATGCTTATGGCCACGTGTTTCAGGAGGGTCCTTAGCTTTGCCTCGGATCAACCTTCCTATATTATTTTTTCTAGCTCACACTGATAGTCTGTATAGTGAAGCTTCATTGGTCCAGAAGGATAAAACATTAAAAAGAATGCTAGCTCGGAGGAAAGACATTTCTCAAAAATGGGTAGTCTTGCTTCCCAGAAATAAATTCACATTTTCTCTCAGTCTTCCAACTTGCATTTACTATGAAAATCTTACTTATTTCTGAAGCATATTTGGTTATTTCTTTTATAAATATTTTATGAGAAATAATTAACCTATGTTTATTTAAATACATTCAGATATATATCCAAGATGTTTCTTATCATTAAACATACAATGGGTCTGTAACACCTTGGTACTTTTGAGTAATATAGAGAACATAGGCCTTCCTCCCTGAAAAGAGCTTCTGCTTCTATAAAAATTGTGTTGCACTCAATTATTTCCATAAATATTAGTAATAACATTGGTCAACTCTTGTGGCATGAATACTTAAAAGAAATTTCAGTCTGAGCAATATTTGCTTGCAAAGCAGCCACATCTGTTAATGGTAACTCAAAAAAAGGACATGAGCCCTTTCAAAGAGAGGAGCTGTTCAGTCTCTGCTTAGGCACAGTGACATTTAAGAAGTTCTTTTTATTCCGTGGTCAATATTGAGCAGGATTACAAAATTGTAACAATAAAGGACTTGTTTTCTGAAGAAATGTGCAATATCCTAGAAACTGGAATTCTACACCCCCCTGCTGGATTTTCTGGTTTATAAGATTATTTTTTAACCATGATATAGAAAAACTGAGACGTTACATAGTTTGAAAATGTTGTCAGGTGTTCGAACAGAGTCATCTGCTCTCCAGCTCAAGCAGCTATAAATGAACATAGGGATTCATTATTGGAACTAGCATTTTGAAGGTAGTATAACTAAATATGCAACTTCTGAAGGCATTTTTTTTGCCCTGAGAACATGTACTTTCATGGTATTTAGAAAGTGAATGTTTTAAAGTGAGGAGGAAGCTGGTGAAATAAATAACCAAGAAATGTCTATTTGTGACTCCTATTTCAAAACTTGATATACTTCATATGTTAACCTGACTTGTTTCCCCTGAGTTGTTCTGAAAATAGATACTCTGGTAAAAGCCCAACTGTCTTGATTGTAATTCAGTTCTAGGGCTAACTACCCAGAGTTAGTATAGACTTCACAAGTTAAAGGGCATGGTGCCCAACAAATGTGCCCTTAGTTCAGATGCCAGCTACACTTCAGGTGTCCCCAGGCCACCTGTGTTTCTGGCTAACTGGCTATAAATGTGGGAGTTACTATGGTTCCCTTCGGGTTTTACAATTTGCTACAACTTACAAAATTCAGGAAAATCCTATACTTACGATTACAGTATTTTAAAAATGATGCAAGTCAGTAAGACAAGTCAAATAAGAAGATGAATGGGGAAAGATTACAGAGGGACTTTCATAGCTTCTCTTCATTTCAAGGCACACCATGTCCCATTACATCAGTGTGTTCACCAACCAGGAAGCTCTTCTGAGCCTTCACAGTCAGAGTTTATTGGAGTTTCATCACAGAGGCGTGACTGATTAAGTCATTGGCCACTTGACTGAACTCAATCCCCTGCCCCATTCTCCTCCCTAAAGGTCCAGTTGGCTGAAATTTCCAGCCCTCTAATCACGTGATTAGTCTTCCTGGTGACCCGGCTCCATCCTGAAGTTACCTGGGGGCCAAACCTTGACTTACCTCTTTATCATAATGATAATGACAGTGTAGTAATCCAACAGATTCATGATTAACAAAGACTCATATCCCTTGGAAAATCCCAAGGGTTTTAGAAGTCCTGTGCCAGGAACTGGGACATTAATTCTTACTTTGTTTGTTTGTTTTAATTTTCTGTTACACAACAAAAGAAAACAAATTCAGTGCCATTTTTCCTTTTCTTTCTTTCTTTTCATCTTTTCCCTTCATAAAAAGAGCTGTAAATAATTCTGAAGTTGCTTATGCCATCTCATTAAATGGAAAAGATAATACAAAAATTATATATGGAATGATACACATCTCAACTGTGTGTGTGTGTGAAACGTGTGTTCCAGGTTTTGTTTTATTTAATTTTATTGAGATATAATTGACATATAACATTATATCAATCTCAGGTGTACAATACAATGATTTGATATTTGTATATATTGTGAAATGATCACCACAAAAGTTTAGTTAACATCCAGCACCTCACAGCTAAAAATATTTTCTTGTTATGAGCACTTTTAAAATCTGCACCCTTAGCAACTTATAAAAATACAATGTGGTATTATTAACTATGGTCACCATGTTGTCCATTACATCTGATGGACTTGCTTATTTTATAACTGGAAGTTTATACCTTTTGAGCCCCTTCACCCATTTCACTAACTCTCGTCCCTCAACTGTTTTTAAATACCAAAGGAAAAAGGAAGAAGGAAAGAGAAGGAAATACACCAAAATTTTAAATGGTGGGATTAAGAGAAATTTTGTTTCCTATTTCTAAACTTTTCTGTTCTTTCCAAATTTGCTAAGATGAGCATGTATGGCTTTTATAATCAGAATTTTAAAAAAGAAAGAAAAATACAGAAAATGTAAGTGTGGGCACTCATGTGCATGTCGTTTTCAATTCTACATGCTTTGCACACCCAGTGAGCTGAGCACCTCTGGAGAAGCAGGACCACACACGTCATCTTCACCAGGGCCCACTGACCAACCCGTTGCCCAGGAGCTTTAAAACCATCAGGAAATCCTGCTTCCCAGTCATTTCTGATTGAATGTCCCATAAAACCTACCTTATCCTCTGGTTTCACATGTGTCTTCCTGTACACCCTACATCAGACAATGCCATCATTGTCCATCAATTTTCCAGGTTCAAAATTTCTGATTCTTCCTTTTAATTTCTTCTTATACCTCATCCAAGGCATTGAACAATGGACAATACTCAGAGACCAGCAATTCCGAAGCACCTCTTTTCTGTGCATCTCTTCCTTTCATGTCCTCCCTCGAGCAGACCTTCTTTCCCTTCCCTGAGACAATCACGACAGCTGACAGCTGTTGACTGGACTTCACTGTCCAATCTCTACCCCTACAATCCCTGCTGCCCATCGCAGGCAGACTAGCCAGCGCCAGTCAGAACTCTGAGACAACCCTTTCTGAAAGACTTAAACAGTTCTTCTTTCCTAAAGAATGAAGCCAGCTGCGGTCCGAAGGCACCTTCACTCCTTCATTAATACCTATTACCTCCATTCCTAGGTGATGCATCCCGCACTGGAGATTTGTCTCTTCTCACCCAGCACAGCTCTGTTTCCCAGGTCCACTGTTACTATCATTCATTATCTTTGCTACCTAATTACTTTACTCCCAACTCATGTTGTTACATTTTAATTTTAATTTTAAATGTACATTATTTTATTTGAAGAAATGTAGAAAATATGGGAAAATATAAACACAACTAAAAATGCCCATAACCTCATTATCTCATTATTTAGAGATAATCACTATTAATATTTTGGTGTGTTTTCTTCATATTATTATGGAAAATACGATTTCCAAGATCTATATAGTGTTCCCCTTATGAATGTGCTATAATTTATATATATCCTCCTCCGGTGGTGGATACACAATTGCTTCCAATTTTAGTTTTTATAAATAACTTTACAAGAATCTGATTTTTCATAATCATTGCCTACACTTGTGAATACTTCTTTGAAATGGATTCCTAAAAGTGAGAATCTTGTGTCAAGGGGTATGGAGTCTTTCAAGACTTGTAAAACATCATGCAGTGTTGCTTTTCAGAGAGTTCATACTAAAAATTATCATTTTTTTCCTGATCATTGTCAAGTTAAGCCAAAAATGCTGCCATTTTATTTTAGATTTAGTTACCAATGAAGTTGAACATTTTTGCATTGTCTTGCCATTTGTTTCTTACGCTCAAACACTTAGCCAATTTCTTATTATAATGTGTATCAAATTTTAGTAGCTCATAGTATATCAGGAATCAGCAAACCAAGGCCCATGTGCCAAATCCAGCCACCTGCCATTTTTGCATAGATTACAGGCTTAGGAATGTTTTTTACACTTTTAAATAGTTGAAGTTTTAAAAAAGATTTTTTGTGACATGTGAAGTCTTAATGAAATTCAAATTTTAGTGTCCATAAGAAGTATTTTATTGGAACACAGCCACCATCATTTGTTTATGCATTGTCTACAGTTGCTTCTGTGTTAAAAATGGTAGAACTGAGTAACTGAGATGGAGATCCTCTGTCCTGCAAAGCCTAAATTATGTGATTGTAGAACAGGTGGCAGAATTCTGGGATATATGAAAGAGAAAAAGCATATAAACAATTCCCCACTGTGTTCTCACACTTGGCATTCCCCCTTTTTTCCCCTAACTTAAGAAAGTTAACTTTTTTTGTATTGTAAAATAGGTCCTTTTTCTTTCTTTAGAATTTTGTTCAATGTTTCCAGGTCTAAAAGACACTTATCTCTTTATGAATTAATTATCTGTTTGGCAATATTGTTTATTAAATATTGTAATAGGGTTTGCTTTTTAAAAATACTTCACCTTAGTTAATCTACATCTTTATATATAGTAAAATAATCTTTGAGGAAAGAAATATACTGTTTATTATTCTTTTGAAATATCACATGCACTTTTAAAAATGAAAGCTATTTGAAAATTTCAATAGCATCTTATCAGTTTGATAGCAACAAAGGTAACTACCAAAGACAACTACTTTGAGAAGCATTTGCAGAAATGCATTGCACAAAGTTCCTATCTTGCATCTTTAAAAATAAGTTAATATTCAAAATATTTCCACAACTCCCAAATTTAGTTTTTATAGGGAATTTTTATCTATATATTTATCCTATAATATGTGAAATATCTGTATGCACTTTACCCAACTCAACTGCATAGACATTTGTTCTAGTTCTAAGAAGAGTGGGAAAATGCTACTTTATGTAGTTTTTGCATATTTGAGGACTGTTTACAATACATTAAAAAACTCTTTAGAAAAACACCAGTTAGTACCATCATTTATCTTTTTTTGAAAATACAACACTTATAGTACACCAAAAACTGTCTTAACCCAATAAAATTTTCATTTTCATTTTTGGTCAAATAGCCAACTGGTCCAACCTTATTTGTTGATTTAAAAAATTCTTTCCATATTGGTTTCTGAAACTTTCAGACAGAACTTAGTGCACAATTCAGGACTACATATTCTGTCTCATCTATTTTTCCTTTGATTTCTTAGCCATTAAGGTACTTCTTTTTATAGACCTAAATTTTGGAGTAAATGTATGATTTGGTTAATTAAATTTGTTTTGTATGCAGTTTCAGATCTTTTCTTCAAGGAGCCTCTCTAGCTCTTCTTGTCATCGTTCCAGCTTACCATTTTCACTTAAGTACTTACTGAATGATTAATATAGCTGTGGAGCTGGAGTTAGAGTTGTCAAGAGGAACAGTTCATGCACCAAAGGAACATACAGTTCAGTGAGGAATACTGACATGTGCACAACTTAGAAGGCACCTAACCCAGAATATGAAAGTCTAAGCAGTTATTTAGGGTCAATAGCAGCCAGCTGGGCCAGGGGAGGGATGTGAGATGCAGGGATGATGCAAGCAGGGAACCTGCAGGTGTTGGTGTGGGGGCAGATCAGGGAGCTGCAAGAAGTTCATGCCTTTTATCTTAGTCTCTTCTTTCCTTATCACTCTCTGTTCTTGTTTCATAAGGAAAAGAATTTCTTAAATACAACTGAAGATGCCAAATACTTTATTTAGGTCTATATAATCCAGTTGATACATCCTTTTATTTTTGAAACAATAAGATAAATTTCATAGCTTGTTTGACTTTTGCTTTGTTTTATTTTTCTTAATATGAATTCATATAAGAACACTGCTATTTAATTAGATAGTGAAGATTCCTCTTAGTGACACTTAATGTGTTTTGGATTCTGGTCCAACATAACAGATGGAAGAAATTGCTTCCAGGCTGATTCCCAATGTCTAGTAAGCCTGAGTCTTGTGTTACACTCCAGAAGGAGATGAATAAGAGCATATTCCTTGGACTATGTGAGAAAATATAATCCTCAGAATACAATCCCCACACTGCCACCAAGCTCCATTTGGTTCCCTCCACTACCACCTAGAACATTCCGTCTACTTGTGAGAATCACTTCTCTCAAATATAATTTACTCCACAGAGTCCACTTTCAGTCAGGAGGAGGAGAGGTGCAGACATTTTCTCCATGCTATAAAAGACAAAAAAAAAATCCAGTTATGCTATAATATCATGGTTCTGGTTGTTTTAAGCCCAGCAGAGATCTGAGAACACAAATAAATCTAAATAAATTAAATTCTAAAAAGGAATGAGGTCTCTCCAGGGGAGAAAAGTCTCCCCATGACTGCTTTTATCCCTGAGGACAAGGTGGGAAGGGGAGAGAACTTGCAGTGGACGGGGATAAGGATAAATAAGCCAAAATCTTAGCAAATGTTTCACAGCCATGTATAATTTACCATGACATATTAGAAAACCAAGTGGTATTAGTATAACAGCACACTTATATATCAGTGGAACAAAATAGAGAACCCATAAGTAGGCCTTCGTTTGCAGCGAAGACAGCAAGGCAATTCAATTGTAAAAGGAGATTCTTTAGTAAATGGTGCTAGAACATTTGGGTATCCACATATAAGTGATTTAAGGTGAAGCAAAGACTTAAATAAAAGATAAAACTATAAAGTCTTAAGGAAAACAAAATATCTGCATAACTTTGGGAAGATCTCTTAGATAAGACAAAAAATGCATTAACCATTTAAATAAATGATACCTTGAACATCACCACAATTAAAGTTTTCTGTTTGCCCAAAGACACCATTTAAAAATTTTAAAGACAATAACATATACTGAGACCAAATATTTGTAATACATATACCTGACAGAGAACTGAGATGTATGCCTTTATATCAATAATGAAAAGATATACCCAATTTTAAAATATGAGCAAGAAACTTGGATAAAAACTGCACAAAAGGATATACAATTGGCCAGTAACATATGATAGGAGCTCTATAGCTTTAGTTATCAAGGAAAATGGAAGTTAAAACCATATGAGATATTACTTCTCACCCCCTAGAATGAGTGGAATGAATAACAGTGACAATACCACATTTTGATGGGAATGTGAAACAAGTGGAACTTTCAAACATGGTTGATGATACAGTGAGTTTGGAAAATTAACAGTTTTTTATACAGTTAAACATATTCCTACCCTATGACCTAGCAACTCCATTCTTAGGTATTTACCCAAAAGAAATGGATAAATATGTTCACAAAAGTTTTAAACAAAATTATTTATAGCATATTGATGACAATGTATCAAAAGGACTCAGGAATCAACCCAAAGGGACTTTTATTCACGAAAGATTGGATAACTTTAAAGTCAAAGGAATAAACACTGCAATTAAAATTCAACAAATATACAAAACTCCTGGAGTCCAAAAATGATACTAAATAGAAAAAGAAAAAGTCCACTCTACACTATTGTATTATTATGTGTATAACTCAATATTTAGAAAACCATTACATAAAGGAAAAGAGTCAAGCATTTATTTTACCTTTCTTGTTATATTATTTCAGGGCAACAAAATTGTTGATCAGGCAAATCCTTTTTGGAAGAATTCTAGTTAACAAAGGAAGAAGAAATGATAGAATTATAAAAATTGCATTTTGTAACCCAGTGAGATCATGGGGCCAGACTAGGCTTATCATTTGATAAAATATCTATTATGTGAAGGTGGATACAGAGTTTCATATATCTAAACATAGTAACAACACTAAAAGTGGGACAACCAGATATATATTCATCCTGTTCTATTGGAATAGGCAGGACACAGTACCAGCTATCATATACTCTAATTAAACTTAATTAAACACAATAAAACTAAAACAATAGATAGGAAATATGGGGAGAGAAGAAAAAAATGAGTCTATACCTCAAGAAATCAATCAGTCAAATAAAAACTGTGGGCAATTCCTTAGGACAAATGACACATGTAGCATGGCGAGGGGGGGAAATATGGAGGGAGTAATAATATAAAGTAAAAGAAAATTGTGTAAGTTCAACTCCTCCAAGAAGAGATTTATTTAGGTGAAATGCTTACAAAGGAAAAAGAGGAGGGGAAAGAAAGAAATAGAGACAGTCTTAAGATCACAATGCATGTATTCCTTCTGAAGAAGAGAAGTAAGGAAGGAGGTTTCAAAAGGAATACTCAACTGCACCACATTTCTAAGAAGCTTCAGCCAGCTGATGGGTGACCTTGAGCCAAAGCTGACCATAAGTCCTCTGCCTTATAATTACGGTACATTCATAACCTAGCCATGCTCCATAATTGACTAGGGAAACCCATGTATATCATGATCTCAGCTCAAAGAGAAACAGCTGGATCGGAAAGTCAGTTATGTTCCCCACAGTAGATCTCAGTGGCATATTTTCATAAGCACCACAAAAACTGAGAGATGTATCTGGACATATCAAGCAAATTATGTGTACCTTATTTTTATCCTGATTAAATAAACCATCATTGTTTTTAAAATGTATTTTTGAGACAATTGGACATGCTTATATATATTAGATATTGTATATTAGGATATTACTTTTAATTGTGAGAGTTGAAAATGACATTATATAAAGAGAAATCCTTCACTTTTAGAGAAGAGATAGTTAAGACCAAATGATTTGAGGTCTGAGATTTCCTTTAAAATACACCAGGAAATAAAAAAAGAGGGAGGTTTATCAAATAAGACTATCAAAGTGTTAATAATATTTGAAGGTGGGTGAAAGATTCATGTGGATTCATTATACTATTCTCCCTTTTGATATGTTCTAAATTTCTCATTACATAGTCTCAAATTTTAATATGATTATTATGCGAGTGGTTCAAACAAATTTTGGGAGTCAAAGTAAAAATATTTCGGAAAAAAACCATGAGGATTTCTGCTTTCAGGAATAATAACAGGATTAAATCTGAACCGCTAATAAAGTTATAATGACATAAGAGGATTGTGTTGTTTGCAGGCCTCTGTATATTTGTGCTTTTCATATTAGACAAACCTACAAACCATCAGTTGTCGAATACAATTAAGTGCTGTGATTTATTGATCACATAAAGAATATGTGTTTGTTATTAACAGCAGTGGCTGCATGGATATGAGCTAGCAGAAGAATCAGGAACTTCTGAGCATTAGAAAGATGCAATTCAAAGAAAAGAGAGAAATAGAACGAAGAAAATGAACTGATCCTCAAATAAATATGGGACACCATTAAGTAGAGCAACATAAATGTAATGGAGTAATAGAAGGAGAAGAGAGAGGGAAAGGAGCAGGGAAAAACATTTGAAGAAATACTGATGAAAAATGTCCCCAGTAAAATTTAAAATCAATTAAATATATTTATCTACACATCCAAGAAGCTCAACAAATTATAATTAGGATAACCTCAAAGATATCCGCACATGAGTATATATAGTAAAAATGCTAAAGGCAAAGACAAAGAGAAAATATTGAAAAGAGCAAGAAAATAATAATAACTCATCACATGCAAAAAAAAAAAAACAGAAAAACAATAATTGATTTCAGATTTCTCAGTAGAAACAATGGCAGAAACATGAAGCAGTAGGATGACACATTCAAAGTGCTGAAAGAAAAGAGCTGTCAATCAAGAATCTTATATCCAGCAAAACTCTATTAAGATTCAGAAAAATAATTTCCAGATAAATTAAAACATAAAATTTGTTGCTACTAGACCCACCCTATAAGAAATACTAAAGGAAATTATTCCAGCTTAAAGAAAGTGACCTCAAACTTCGATTTATCATATGACCCAGCTATCTATCATCTATCTATAGAGAGAAGGTGGTGGTAGATACAGATAGATAGATGATAGACAGAAATAGATCTATAGATATGTCAAAAGGGAGATAGATTTATTTAGATTATACATACATTATACAATATGTTATTATAATATATGTTATTAAACATGTATCATAATTTGTATATGTATATATTAGTTTCCTAGGGCTTCGGTGACAAAGGATTGCAAATTGGGTGGCTTTCAGAAACAGAAATGTATTATTTAACAGATCTGGAAACTGGAAGTCCAAAATCAAGGTACTGACAGGGTTGGTTCCTTCTGGGGGCTGTGGAGAGGAGCCTGTTCCATGCCTCTCTCCTAGCTTCTCGCAGCTGCCAGCAATCCTCCGCGTTCCTTGGTCTGCATCTGCAGCGTTGCTCCATTCTCTGCTGCATCTCCACATGGCATTCTCCTCTCCTCTGCGTCTCCGTGTCTCCATGTCTTCACATGGCCTTCTTAAGGGACACCAGTCATTGGATTTAGGATCTACCCTAATCCAGTATGACCTTATCTTAACTAATTACATTTGCAAAACCATACTTTCAAATAGGATCACATTTTTAGGTTCTGGATGAATATGAGTTTGGGGGGAAGGTATTCAACACAGTATAGTTTATAACACCCCCAAATGAAAACATACATCTATACAATATTTTGTATATGAATATTTATAGTGTTATTATTCATAATAGCCAAAAAGGTGAACACAACTCAAATGTCCATCAAGTGACGAATGGTTTAAAGAATGTGGAGCATACGTGCAATGGGATATACTTCAGCAGTGAGAAGGAATCAAGTATAGATGTGTTACCGTACAGAGGAACTTCAAATACATTATGATAAATGAAAGAAGCCAAATACAGAAGACCACATATTGTATGATTCCATTTATAGGAAATGTGCAAAATAGGGAGATATTTAAAACTAGAATGTAAATTAGTGGCCAGGGCTGGCAGTGAGGAGCTTCTAGGACTGACTGCTGCTGAATATGGTGTTTTTTTCTGATGTGAGAATATGTTCTAACTTTGATTATGATGAAGGTTGCACAATTCTGAATATACTGAAAGCTACTGAATTGTAGATTTTAAGTAGGTGAGTTACGTGGTAGTGAATTTATCTCAATTAACATGCTATAAAAAATACACATGTGTGACACAGATTGCAGTCTGTGTGTCAAAATCCATCTATACCTCCACTTGTAACAGGGTTGTAGCTGAGTATTTGTTCATCCAGCTAGGGGCACATCCCCCAGCCATATCCCTGCAGCCAGGGGTAGCCAAGAGTTAAGTTCTTGCTAATGGATGCAAGTGGTAGTAATCATGTGAGCTTCAGTAACTAGATCCTTAAAACTCTGTAGCATTTTCTTCCATGCTTTGTCCCAAGAGCTGAAGCAAAGGAATATCTCAAATCCCCTTTAAACCAAACCAAAAAGGATAAAGTTCCAAATGCAATGAAAACAAGAGAGAAGGAAGCTTACTCTTTGAATGACCCCATGGAGCCAAGGGCTTATGCAAATTTCCTGTCTTTTAGATAGGAAAAAAATTAATGTCTTTGTATGTAAGGCACTAAATTGGTTTTGTTCTCTTTTGCATCCACTTTGCCTTATCTGAGACTAGTACAGGACCATCCCCAGCTGTGTGGTGCCTGCACATGTCATAATCTTCTGCAGAGATGAGGACTAGGCAAGTAGACAACCATGAAGCTCTCAACACATCATCATATTTTTTTTTTTTTTTTAATTATTATTTTTTATTGAAGGGTAGTTGACACACAGTATTACATTACATGAGTTTCAAGTGTACAACACAGTGGTAGAACATTTATATACATAATTCTAGGTTCCAGCTATCACCCTACCAGGCTGTTACAATATCTTGACTATATTCCTTATGCTATCTATACCTTTCATCCCGGTTACTAATTTATTTTACCATTGGAAGTCTGTCCTTTTTTTTTTTTTTTTGTGAGGGCATCTCTCATATTTATTGATCAAATGGTTGTTAACGACAATAAAATTCTGTATAGGGGAGTCAATGCTCAATGCACAATCATTATTCCACCCCAAGCCTAATTTTTGTCAGTCTCCAATCTTCTGAGGCATAACAAACAAGTTTTTACATGTAGAACAAATTCTTACATAATGAATAAGTTACATAGTGAACAGTACAAGGGCAGTCATCACAGAAACTTTCGGTTTTGCTCATGCATTATGAACTATAAACAGTCAGTTCAAATATGAATACTCATTTGGTTTTTATACTTGATTTATATGTGGATACCACATTTCTCTCTTTATTATTATTATTTTTAATAAATTGCTGAAGTGGTAGGTAGATACAAGATAAAGGTAGAAAACATAGTTTAGTGTTGTAAGAGAGCACATGTAGATGATCAGGTGTGTGCCTGTAGACTATGTGTTAATCCAAGCTAGGCCAGGGCAATAAAACATCCACGTATGCAGAAGATTTCTCTCAGAACGGGGGGGTGAGGTTCTAAGCCTCACCTCTGTTGATCCCCAATTTCTCACCTGATGGCCCCCCTGCGACTGTGCCTGTCTTAGGTTGTTCCTCCCTTGAGGAATCTTACCCGTCTCTGGCTAACCAGTCATCTTCCGGGGCCATACAGGGAAATGTGAAGTTGGTAAGTGAGAGAGAAGCCTTATTGTTTGAAAAAGTTAGCTTTTTACTTCTTTGCATATTTATGCCCTGTGGCTTCTATGCCCAGCATTTGTCTTGAGGTATCTTTACCACTTGGAAGAATTATGATACTCGGTAAATTTGATATGAGGCACGAATTCTATTTAAGGGTTGTAATTAGGAAGGAAGAAGAAAAGCTATAGAAGTAGCAGGCGGAAGAAAACATGGGAAGATTGATTATTTCTTTGATATATCTTCTTGTAGAGTAACTTCAGCATGTATAGGTTTTAAGCTACTACTTAAATTGCACACACACATTAACATAATAGGAGTATAGTTACATAACCAAAGCATATCTGTAATTACCAGCCATCTGCAGTGAAACCAAGAAAACCAGTTAGGCACCTTAGGCATTTGTGAAAACTTATCTATGATATGGTGGATATTGTCCAAATGAACTTGAACAGTCTGAGAGAAATCAGACAAATTAAAACAACCCATTCCTGGGGACTGTTCACATGCCATATGTTCTTTTAACAATAAATAGTTTGTAGTTGTAAGACTTTGGAGCGCTACAATTTGCACTTCTCCAAATTCTTGGTTGAGTTCCAACAGTATAGATCCAGTCCAATTTTGTTGTTTTACTGTATGCACAGGCCAGCTTAGATATCTCCTTCCTCATTCCCATGGCAGGTCCAGGAACTGGTGGGATGAGTGCATCTACAGCTGTAGCAGTGCGTGGATCTTTGTTGGGGTTTTTTGATGATCATCTTCTGGCATGAGTCTTCCAGAGGGTGCAGATGTTGGAAGTTCTTTTTCATATCGTATCTTAGTTCATTTTCGGGGTAGCCCAATTAGGCTTTGATCCTCTGTATAAACACAAACAGACCCTTTGCCTACACTTTTATATGCCCTTTATACCCTTGTGTAGAACTCGTTGGAGGTTACCACACAGGAACTGCCCTTTTTTTTTTTTTTGCTATCACTAATCTACACTTACATGACGAATATTATGTTTACTAGGCTCTCCCCTATACCAGGTCTCCCCTATAAACCCCTTTACAGTCACTGTCCATCAGCATAGCAAAATGTTGTAGAATCACTACTTGCCTTCTCTGTGTTGTACAGCCCTCCCTTTTCTCCTACCCCCCCATGCATGTTAATCTTAATACCCCCCTACTTCTCCCCCCCTTATCCCTCCCTACCCACCCATCCTCCCCAGTCCCTTTCCCTTTGGTACCTGTTAGTCCATTCTTGAGTTCTGTGATTCTGCTGCTGTTTTGTTCCTTCAGTTTTTCCTTTGTTCTTATATTCCACAGATAAGTGAAATCATTTGGTATTTCTCTTTCTCCGCTTGGCTTGTTTCACTGAGCATAATACCCTCCAGCTCCATCCATGTTGCTGCAAATGATTGGATTTGCCCTTTTCTTATAGCTGAGTAGTATTCCATTGTGTATATGTACCACATCTTCTTTATCCATTCATCTATTGATGGACATTTAGGTTGCTTCCAATTCTTGGCTATTGTAAATAGTGCTGCAATAAACATAGGGGTGCATCTGTCTTTCTCAAACTTGATTGCTGCATTCTTAGGGTAAATTCCTAGGAGTGGAATTCCTGGGTCAAATGGTAAGTCTGTTTTGAGCATTTTGATGTACCTCCATACTGCTTTCCACAATGGTTGAACTAACTTACATTCCCACCAACAGTGTAGGAGGGTTCCCCTTTCTCCACAGCCTCGCCAACATTTGTTGTTGTTTGTCTTTTGGATGGCAGCCATCCTTACTGGTGTGAGGTGATACCTCATTGTAGTTTTAATTTGCATTTCTCTGATAATTAGCGATGTGGAGCATCTTTTCATGTGTCTGTTGGCCATCTGTATTTCTTTTTTGGAGAACTGTCTGTTCAGTTCCTCTGCCCATTTTTTAATTGGGTTATTTGTTTTTTGTTTGTTGAGGCGTGAGATCTCCTTATATATTCTGGACGTCAAGCCTTTATCGGATGTGTCATTTTCAAATATATTCTCCCATACTGTAGGGATCCTTCTTGTTCTATTGATGGTGTCTTTTGCTGTACAGAAGCTTTTCAGCTTAATATAGTCCCACTTACTCATTTTTGCTGTTGTTTTCCTTGCCCGGGGAGATATGTTCAAGAAGAGGTCACTCATGTTTATGTCTAAGAGGTTTTCGCCTATGTTTTCTTCCAGGAGTTTAATGGTTTCATGGCTTACATTCAGGTCTTTGATCCATTTTGAGTTTACTTTTGTATATGGGGTTAGACAATGGTCCAGTTTCATTCTCCTACATGTAGCTGTCCAGTTTTGCCAGCACCACCTGTTGAAGAGACTGTCATTTCGCCATTGTATGTCCATGGCTCCTTTATCAAATATTAATTGACCATATATGTCTGGGTTAATGTCTGGATTCTCTAGTCTGTTCCATTGGTCTGTGGCTCTGTTCTTGTGCCAGTACCAAATTGTCTTGATTACTATGGCTTTATAGTAGAGCTTGAAATTGGGGAGTGAGATCCCCCCTACTTTATTCTTCTTTCTCAGGATTGCTTTGGCTATTCGGGGTCTTTGGTGTTTCCATATGAATTTTTGAATTATTTGTTCCAGTTCATTGAAGAATGTTGCTGGTAGTTTCATAGGGATTGCATCAAATCTGTATATTGCTTTGGGCAGGATGGCCATTTTAACAATATTAATTCTTCCTAGCCACGAGCATGGGATGAGTTTCCATCTGTTAGTGTCCCCTTTAATTTCTCTTAAGAGTGACTTGTAGTTTTCAGAGTATAAGTCTTTCACTTCTTTGGTTAGGTTTATTCCTAGGTATTTTATTTTTTTTGATGCAATTGTGAATGGAGTTGTTTTCCTGATTTCTCTTTCTGTTGGTTCATTGTTAGTATATAGGAAAGCCACAGATTTCTGTGTGTTGATTTTGTATCCTGCAACTTTGCTGTATTCCGATATCAGTTCTAGTAGTTTTGGGGTGGAGTCTTTAGGGTTTTTTATGTACAGTATCATGTCATCTGCAAATAGTGACAGTTTAACTTCTTCTTTACCAATCTGGATTCCTTGTATTTCTTTATTTTGTCTGATTGCCGTGGCTAGGACCTCCAGTACTATGTTAAATAACAGTGGAGAGAGTGGGCATCCCTGTCTAGTTCCCGATCTCAGAGGAAATGCTTTCAGCTTCTCGCTGTTCAATATAATGTTGGCTGTGGGTTTATCATAGATAGCCTTTATTATGTTGAGGTACTTGCCCTCTATTCCCATTTTGCTGAGAGTTTTTAACATGAATGGATGTTGAACTTTGTCAAATGCTTTTTCAGCATCTATGGAGATGATCATGTGGTTTTTGTCTTTCTTTTTGTTGATGTGGTGGATGATGTTGATGGACTTTCGAATGTTGTACCATCCTTGCATCCCTGGAATGAATCCCACTTGGTCATGGTGTACGATCCTTTTGATGTATTTTTGAATTCGGTTTGCTAATATTTTGTTGAGTATTTTTGCATCTACGTTCATCAGGGATATTGGTCTGTAGTTTTCTTTTTTGGTGGGGTCTTTGCCTGGTTTTGGTATTAGGGTGATGTTAGCTTCATAGAATGAGTTTGGGAGTATCCCCTCCTCCTCTATTTTTTGGAAAACTTTAAGGAGAATGGGTATTATGTCTTCCCTGTATGTCTGATAAAATTCCGAGGTAAATCCATCTGGCCCGGGGGTTTTGTTCTTTGGTAGTTTTTTGATTACCTCTTCAATTTCGTTGCTGGTAATTGGTCTGTTTAGATTTTCTGTTTCTTCCTGGGTCAATCTTGGAAGGTTATATTTTTCTAGGAAGTTGTCCATTTCTCCTAGGTTTCCCAGCTTGTTAGCATATAGGTTTTCATAGTATTCTCCAATAATTCTTTGCATTTCTGTGGGGTCCGTCGTGATTTTTCCTTTCTCGTTTCTGATACTGTTGATTTGTGTTGACTCTCTTTTCTTCTTAATAAGTCTGGCTAGAGGCTTATCTATTTTGTTTATTTTCTCGAAGAACCAGCTCTTGGTTTCATTGATTTTTGCTATTGTTTTATTCTTCTCAATTTTATTTATTTCTTCTCTGATCTTTATTATGTCCCTCCTTCTGCTGACCTTAGGCCTCATCTGTTCTTCTTTTTCCAATTTCGATAATTGTGACATTAGACCATTCATTTGGGATTGCTCTTCCTTATTTAAATATGCTTGGATTGCTATATACTTTCCTCTTAAGACTGCTTTTGCTGTGTCCCACAGAAGTTGGGGCTTAGTGTTGTTGTTGTCATTTGTTTCCATATATTGCTGGATCTCCATTTTGATTTGGTCATTGATCCATTGATTATTTAGGAGTGTGTTGTTAAGCCTCCATGTGTTCGTGAGCCTCTTTCCTTTCTTTGTACAGTTTATTTCTAGTTTTATGCCTTTGTGGTCTGAAAAGTTGGTTGGTAGGATTTCAATCTTTTGGAATTTTCTGAGGCTCTTTTTGTGGCCTAGTATGTGGTCTATTCTGGAGAATGTTCCATGTGCACTTGAGAAGAATGTATATCCCGCTGCTTTTGGATGTAGAGTTCTATAGATGTCTATTAGGTCCATCTGCTCTACTGTGTTGTTCAGTGCTTCCGTGTCCTTACTTATTTTCTGCCCGGTGGATCTATCCTTTGGGGTGAGTGGTGTGTTTAAGTCTCCTAGAATGAATGCATTGCAGTCTATATCCCCCTTTAGTTCTGTTAGTATTTGTTTCACATATGCTGGTGCTCCTGTGTTGGGTGCATATATATTTAGAATGGTTATATCCTCTTGTTTGACTGAGCCCTTTATCATTATGTAGTGTCCTTCTTTATCTCTTGTTACTTTCTTTGTTTTGAAGTCTATTTTGTCTGATATTAGTACTGCAACCCCTGCTTTCTTCTCAGTGTTGTTTGCTTGAAATATGTTTTTCCATCCCTTGACTTTTAGTCTGTACATGTCTTTGGGTTTGAGGTGAGTTTCTTGTAAGCAGCATATAGATGGGTCTTGCTTTTTTATCCATTCTGTTACTCTGTGTCTTTTGATTGGTGCATTCAACCCATTAACATTTAGGGTGACTATTGAAAGATATGTACTTATTGCCATTGCAGGCTTTAAATTCGTGGTTACCAAAGGTTCAAGGTTAGCCTCTTTAGTATCTTACTGCCTAACTTAGCTCGCTTATTGAGCTGTTATATACACTGTCTGGAGATTCTTTTCTTCTCTCCCTTCTTGTTCCTCCTCCTCGATTCTTCATATGTTGGGTGTTTTGTGCTGTGCTCTTTCTAGGAGTGCTCCCATCTAGAGCAGTCCCTCTAAGATGTTCTGTAGAGGTGGTTTGTGGAAAGCAAATTCCCTCAGCTTTTGTTTGTCTGGGAATTGTTTAATCCCACCGTCATATTTGAATGATAGTCGTGCTGGATACAGTATCCTTGGTTCAAGGCCCTTCTGTTTCATTGTATTAAATATATCATGCCATTCTCTTCTGGCCTGTAGGGTTTCTGTTGAGAAATCTGACGTTAGCCTGATGGGTTTCCCTTTATAGGTGACCTTTTTCTCTCTAGCTGCCTTTAACACTCTTTCCTTGTCCTTGATCTTTGCCATTTTAATTATTATGTGTCTTGGTGTTGCCCTTCTTGGATCCTTTCTGTTGGGGGTTCTGTGTATTTCCGTGGTTTGTTTGATTACTTCCTCCCCCAGTGTGGGGAAGTTTTCAGCAATTATTTCTTCTAAGATACTTTCCATCTCTTTGCCTCTCTCTTCTTCTTCTGGGACCCCTATAATACGGATATTGCTCCTTTTAGATTGGTCACACAGTTCTCTTAATATTGTTTCATTCCTGGAGATCCTTTTGTCTCTCTCTATGTCAGCTTCTATGCGTTCCTGTTCTCTGATTTCAATTCCATCAATGGCCTCTTGCATTCTATCCATTCTGCTTATAAACCCTTCCAGAGTTTGTTTCATTTCTGCGATCTCCTTTCTGGCATCTGTGATCTCTTTCCGGACTTCATCCCATTTTTCTTGTGTGTTTCTCTGCATCTCTGTCAGCATGTTTATGATTCTTATTTTGAATTCTTTGTCAGGAAGACTGGTTAGGTCTGTCTCCTTCTCTGGTGTTGTCTCTGTGATCTTTGTCTGCCTGTAGCTTTGCCTTTTCATGGTGATAGGAATAGTCTGCAGAACTGGGACGAGTGACGGCTGGAAGGACTTCCTTTCTTGTTGGTTTGTGGCCCTCCTCTCCTGGGAGAACAGCGGCCTCTAGTGGCTTGTGCTGCGCAGCTGCGCGCAGACAGGGTTTCTGCTTCCTGCCCGGCTGCTATGGAGTTAATCTCCGCTGTTGCTGTGGGCGTGGCCTGGCTCGGGCAGCTACTCCAAAATGGTGGAGTCGCGTTGGAGCAGGAGCTGCTGGGAGGCTATTTATCTCCGTAAGGGGCCTCCCTGCTCCCTGCAGCCCAGGGGTTAGGGTGCCCAGAGATCCCGGATTCCCTACCTCTGGATTAAGTGACCCGCCCTGCCCCTTTAAGACTTCCAAAAAGCACCCGCCAAAACAAAACAACGACCACAAAAAAAAACAAGAAAAAAAAATTTTTTTAATTAAAAAAAAAAAAAAAATTTTTTTAAAAAAAAAAAAGGTGGTCGTTCGTTTTTCTTTATTCTCCGGTGCCAGCCTCAGGCCTCTGCTCACCGGTCTTTCTGCCCTGTTTCCCTAATATTGGGGTCCCTGTCCCTTTAAGACTTCCAAAAAGCGCTCGCCAAAACAAAGCAGCAAAAAAGCAAAAAAAAAAAAAAATGGTCGCGCGCTTTTCTTATGTCCTCTGTCGCCCAGCCTCCAGTGCCTGCTCACTGTTCTTGCTGCCCTGTTTTCCCAGTATCGAGGGCCCTGCACTCTGTCCCGGATGGCGGGGGCTGGGTGTTCGGCAGTCCTGGGCTCCGTCTCCCTCCCGCTCTGCCTGCTCTTCTCCCGCCGGGAGCTGGGGGGAGGGGCGCTCGGCTCCCGCGGGGCCGGGGCTTGTATATTACCCCCTTCGCGAGGCGCTGGGTTCTCTCAGGTCCGGATGTGGTCTGGATATTGTCCTGTGTCCTCTGGTCTTTATTCTAGGAAGGGTTGTCTTTGTTATATTTTCATAGATATATGTTGTTTTGGGAGGAGATTTCCGCTGCTCTACTCACGCCGCCATCTTCCCCGCCACATCATCATATTAATCCCCCAAAGGGTGCTTAGTTAGCAGTCTTACCTGGTGACACCTGGGAGCAACTTGGCTTGCTTTGAAAATAGAAAGTACAGGGTTGAGAGAAACAGAAAGCTATGATCAAGTAAAGTGAGTAAGGATAACAAAGACAATATTACAGGAAGAGTTCAAAGGAGTTCAAGATAAAAGATGGGGAGTCTGAAAAACAAAAAGATAGACAGACCAAGGATATTGTAGTACATTTTCATCAATTCCAAAATGTGACAGGATTTGTTTGGTGTAGAGTGGGAACCTTAACCTGAGAAGGGTAGAATTGGGGCACTTAGTGTAGTTCCATAAGAAAGATGTGCTCCAAATGTATGGTTCCCTCCTACTCTAAGTAGAATTTTAAGATGGTTCCCAGGACCTTTGCTCCCTGGTGATAGTCCTGAGATTACACTATGCTATATTGCAAAAGGCAGATTATCTGGGGTTGGCGCTGGAGGTCTAACCTAATCACTAAAGCCCTTTAAAAGCAGAATTTTCTTCAGCTAGTGATAGAGGAAGTCAGAATTTTGAACTGTGGGGCGGACTCAGTGTGCTGCTGCAGGTTTAAAGACGGAGGAGGCTGTAGGAGAAGGAATTAGGGCAGTTTTGAAAATCTGAGCAAGGTCTCAGCGGAAAGTCAGCAAGGAAGAGGGACCTCAGTCCTACAATCACAAGGAACAGAAGTCTCTCAACAACTTGAATGAGCTGGGAGCAGGATTCTTCCCCAGTGCCTCCAGATAAGAGCCCAATTCAAGCAACATCTTTACATGGCCTTGTGAGACCCCAAGCAGAGAACTCAGCAAGCTTACCCAGACTTCCAACCTACACAGTTATGGGATTTAAAAAAAAAAAAAAGTGTTTATTTAAGCTGCTTAGTTTGTGGTGCAGCAATAGAAAATTAGTACCTCCCCCCAAGTCACAGAGGTGGGTGCAGATGCAGAAAGATGCGGTGGCCCAAGGAGAGCGGGCCGGGCTGAGCTCAGCGAGAAGAAGTTGGAATGCAGATTAGATGAAGTGGTGAGGCTGCGAGTCTGGTAATGAGGAAACTGTGAAGTTGGTCTCCACTGGGCAGATGACCTGATGATGTCTAAGACCTAAAAGGTTATAGTAATCTCAGGAATTGATTTCCATAGAAGTCCTAACTGTACATGGGAGACCACACCGAGCAGCCCGTCAGCGGGTGTTAACTCCTGATTGATCACAGCCAATCAATAGCCAGGAAATGAGAAGGGGGGGAAATGAATCAAGGGAGTTAACCAAAAATAAGTGTCAGGACCCCAGCAAAACAATCTGAGGGAAAGAAGTGGAATTTATGTGCTGGGATGATGCTCGTAGCTAATGCAATGGTGGCAATCATTTTGTGATATCTAAATGTGTCAAATCAACACATCGTACACCTTAAACCTACACAAGGTTATATGTCAATTATATATTACTAAAGCTGGGGGAAAAAAAGAGTATCTGAGGACATTTTGGGTCATCCTGTATATTCAGAAGGCTAGTATTTTTTGGAGGGTGTTTTATATCCAGTGACTCTGATGAAAAATGTTAAGGGTACTCAAAATTGACAACTGACACCTTTATAATTTTAATGAGTTAGATAATCTTATAATTTGAACATTATTTTGCACTTTTCCATTTCATTTTCTTAAGTTAGTACATGATTATGACAGGATGATTGTAAATTCTAAGAGAACAATCATATAATTGTCTCCTTTCACTGGTTCATTTACTAAATACATATTTATTTAACACTTACTATGTGTCAACTATATTGAAACACAAGACAGACATGGCTCCTAAATTCATGAAACACATTCTGTTGGGAAGTCCAAATATAAAAGTACATAGAAATAAATATAAAATAATAGTATCAAAATTTGAAAACATCTCTGGGGATAGGACAGAGTTCTTTCAATAGTAATAAGTTAGACAACCAGAAAAATATCCTGGGCACCAAGACTGCGTCACAATAATGGGGCGGGAAGGATGGGAGTAATCAGGTTGGAAAGAGGGACTAAGGGAGGCCGGAGCTCTGCGTCTTACAGCAACACCAGGTCAGCCGTGCAGGACTAACCCCAAATCCCACTAACTCAGGAACAATTTACATTCAAGAGCAATTTAAAACTGGAGATAGAATGTCCAGAACCACTAACTTCAGTTTTAAGGAGCTGTGAAAGGATGACAAGAGCATCTATGAAGCACTCATAAATAACTTCCATTCAATACTATCAGTTCAGGCTCTTGGAAAATGGGCTGGGTGTCAGGGGTGGGGCGGGTATCAGTTACCATGGGCAACTTCTTTTGATGTTATCAAAATCAATTTTATACATTAAAAACTACTGTACTAATTGCTACCTTGCCCTGACAGTAATATGTATGTGAAAGTTTTCTAAGCCATCAAGAGAAACAGGTGTATAATCCAAACCGTTAACCATCATCAGCACCATCACCACCATCATCACTGCCCTCACCACCATCACCACCATCACCACCAACACCAACACCATCACCACCACCACCACCACCATCACCATCACCACCACAACCACCACCATCATCACCACCACCAACACCAACACCAACACAACCACCAGCACCACCACCAGCACCGCCACTACTAGCAGCACCACAAGCACCACCATCACCAATACCACAACCATTACCATAATCATCGCTATCACAAAAAGTTGGTCTAATAAGTGAACCATCTGATTTGACACTTCAAATAAACCCAATAAGATCATAGCAGGTGGGTGAAGGCACTCAACCTTCCTATTTGAGATTATTTCGGTGCCAGCCAACATGAGAAATTTCCATTTTTATTGAATAAAATTATCTATTTTATTGGATCCCCTAGTCTAATATTATTAGACATCTGCAACCAACTAGTGTCAACAGCAAAGATATAGCAAAGATCACACACTTGCTTAGTGGCTGATGTCAACATAAGAAACAGGCAAAAATAGCACTCTTATTTTTCTCACTCTCCACCTGAGTAGCTGACTTCCAGCTACCAAACGCAGTAGTCACCAGAGCGTTTTCAGCCACCTGCCAGTGTGGTGTTTAAGGTATTATGCATGACTAATTACCAAATAATTCAGGAGGTCCTATTTGTAAGGACAACATTTAAAGCCTTCCTGGTGGCAGGTTGTGCTGCTAACAAGAAAAAGAGATGCTTTATTTAACATTACTCAGTTTCTAAATACACTTTTTTAAAGAAAACTTGTGCTGGCATGTAAATATGTGCTCTGTCACTCTGTGCATTCCAGAGGTGATGCCTCCGTTCCATCTTGCCAAGGAAGAAAGTGCCTTAAGGGGCACATGAAATGGCACAACTGCTCATCAGCGTGAGGCCTACTGGCCTTCTTTCCATCTCTTGTATGCAGAGCTTGTCTACATCATATGTTAAAAATCTACCTCAACCAATATATTCAAATTCTTTCAGAATTAATACATTTACAGATTTTGCTTTAGAAAGAGCCATCAGCTCGATACTATTTTAGAGGGAAATGTTTTGTATGGGGAATGTTACAGTTAAACCCTGCATAGGAATAAAGAACTCTGTAGCATTGATAGGGTCTCAGTGGGGGGCTTTGTGAAGCCCAGTCATTGGCTGGAGTGATCCTATAGATACTTTCCAAGTCATTGCGTACACACACTGAATGAATTTGCAATCCTCCTAGAAAACTGAAGAAAACCTTCCTCCCCACACAGATGATTACTATAAAGGGTATGTTATAAAATACAAGTGACCATGATTGCAATTCCTTTCAATGGAATGTACTGCAACTATTAATATTAGGGTTATGAAAATAGCCTGAAAAATGTAACAGAATGTTAAGTAATAAAATCAAAATATAAACTGTATGAACAGTATATTCTATCTTGTTTAAAACTTTTTTTTATTAAAAAAAATCCCTGAAATAATTAAACCAGATGACTCTTTTTAACTTTTTCTCTATTTACCAATAACTAGCATGCTATTACTTTCATGGTGATGAGACAGGGACCATGGGCTTAGAGTAGGGTGAGGGCTTCTGGATAAAACAAAGCAAAGTAATCCATTGTGGGATTTGCTTTGGCTGCTGGGGGGCCCAGCTTGTTTTTCTGACTTTACCCAGGGGCTGCCTTTCTTCCTCCAGCCCTAAACAAATGATTTGCAACCTGGGCAGTGTAGCAAGCAAAGCCCAAAACAACATAGTAAAAACAGGAAGGATTCCATCTTGAAAATAAAATTGCATTTTAAAACCCAATTCATTAAAAAATAAGTTTCTTAACGTACTCTTTAACAGACAATAACTCAGCCCATCTTGGGAGCAAAACATCTCGAGTGATATGCTCCCAGACCAGGAAGCTGCTATCCTGGGAGGAAATCATAGCAATAAGTTTCTTGTAAATAAACAGGAAAACTAGTAAGAAACTTAATAATGTCTCTTCAAAGATAAACATTTTGGGACCACTTAGCAGGTGTACATCCCTAGCCCTTTGTCCCTCAACTGCCTATAAAAACCCCTAGACAGCACACCACCCCGGGACTCTCTTGTCCCCTCCTGGCCTGAGCCAGGAGCTCTGTCCTCTTGTTTTATGTCTAAATAAAAATCTCTGCCTTGCTCTCCTACCTTGAGTGTTTGCAAAGTTTATTCTTTGACTCTGTGAACAAGAACCCCGGCATCAGTGATAAAGGAATAGACAGAATAAGAATGAGCAGAAGAGTCCGCAGTGAGCCCGGCAAGCTAGAGTGTGGGTGAGTGTGCGTCTGGTGTGCTGGGAACCTGGGCTCAGCTCCCCTCTCAGCCTCCCGTTTGAAAGCAAACAATGGAATGAATGGGCACAAAGGATATTTCTAGACATTTATCCATATTGCAACCCCTAGGTAAAGGCGCTTGAGGGCAGACACTAAGTTGGGGCTGTGAATGAAAGCAAATTGATTCACATAATGGTGTAGCAGACTTTCACCATTCTCAAAATGCTCACTGAGGCCTAAGAGGTCTGACACAGCTGACATGGCACTGGGCTTCCCAATTGCAGAGGCCAACCTTTCATGCCAGGGAGCATCCCATGCCCAGCTTTTGGGACTTGCAGTCCTACAACTTGGCTGGAGGATAATGGGATGTTAGGTGAGGGTGACCCACAGAATCTAAGTGAAGGGGGACTGAGCACCCTGGCTGCCACTCATCAAAATGCCACATCTAGCCACCACCTGCAGTCCTGGCCCGCCACCCCAGCTAGCCCTCCCTCCCACCCCTTCTCTGTCTACACTCTACTCAGCCCACCTCTCATCTCAGCACTCACTGCTAGTTGATGCACCGAGGCCAGTGCCTCCTCAGAAAACTTTCCAACCCTCTGAAATACCTTCCTAGATCCTGAGTGGGCACCTTTCACATACTTGTGACTAACAACCAATTATTTGTCATCACTTCTTCAGTGCCATCCTTCCTGTAATTTTGTTGACTACATAGAGAGTAGTAACACCTGGTCTGCACAACGTGACATGCACAACCCTTGGCTCAATGCCTGACATACAGTTGGTGCTCCACAAATGCTGCTCTGATTCGTGGACTGACTCCACCCAATGCCCTTGCCCTTGCACACATTCTGCCGAGGTGTGCTGCCAGCCCCAGATTAGTGAGTGTGAAAGTGCAAGTATATGTATGTGCATTTGAGTGTGGGGTGACAGTGTGAGTGTGTAAGTGTGAGCCTCATTGTGTGAGTGTGTGAATCTGGGTATATATGAGTATGTGACACTGAGTATAAGACTGTGTGTTGTGTGTGTGTGTGTGTTGTGTGTGTGTGTGTGTGTGTGTGTGTGTGTGTGTGTGTGTGTGTGTGTGTTTGAGCATAACAGCGAGACTTTCAAAGCCAGCAAAGGCCTGCCATGTTTTGTCCAGATTCTTTCAAGTTCACATCTTCCAATATTAAAGATATACCCCAACTCTGTTCCTCGTGTTTTCCAAAATGTGCATTTATTCAAATCTCAGTAAAGAATTATACTTGGCTTTGAAAATGGCAGGAAGCGACAAGTCTAGCCCCTGCAAATCTCTGTTCTGTTCTGATTGCCACGGGGCCAAGTCTCTGGTGAATCTACCATTTCTCACCATCTTTTTCTACATTGTTTACTGGGCCTGAAAACCTTCCAGGATGAATGCTCACTGAGCTGCTGAATCGCGTGGTCTGATTCATTTTCTTGCAGAAGATGAGAAGTCAGTTTCCTTCTGTTCTTCACTCCATGCTCTAATCCAGTTCAAGCTGCATTTAACCAGCCTCTGCTCCCACCCCCGAGCGAAGTCCTGCAGGGGGTGTGCGGGGAGCTCAGCCGCGAATGGAGCAGGGACCAGGCCTCCCAGGGCCCGCAGCCCAGCCCAGGCCAAGGAACCGCTGCAATCACAGGTGCCAAGCCAGGTTTTATTATTATTCAGTAGAGGAGATTTTGTGGCCTGAGGAGTCCAGCAGTGCAGTCAAACCCACTGATGCTTCAGCAGGGGGACATGCGAGCCTTCTGCGATGGGCGTCCCCTCTCCCACACCCCCGGACAACACTTTCCCCAGGTGTGTGCTTCAGCAGGGCCCCCCTAAGCCCCCCAGTGCATCTTCCTTCAGACACTGAGGGGCTTCACCCAGCCCCCTGGAGACAACTCAGTTCTGAACAACTCTCAGTAGGCCCCCGTGTTCCATTAAATTCCTCTCTCCTACACGTCCATTATTTGATTTGGGCCCATCATACTAAGCAGCAAGACTCTTGAAATTGGCTTATTGAGAGAAGCAACTATATTTTTCTGGGAACTTTCACCAGTTTTCAAGCTGCTTTCCCTCGCGTGTTTGATTGGAGTTTCTCTCCTTCCCTACCAGCAACAACTCATATGTGACCTCAAAAACCCTGTTGCAGGTGGGCCTGAGGATGATCAGGCACCCGAGTCTTTTCACCCCAGCCAGCAAGCTTTGGAAACTGTCCCATTAGCCCGGATGCATAGAGGCACTTGCTGTAAGGAGAGGTTGGTAAGTCCATTGTGTGCAGAGGAAGGAAAGAATCTAGGCAGTCCTGTCTCAGAACATTAAGTTCTGCAGGGTTACTTGGCCATGTGCCCTCGGGCTAAGCTGTCTATGCAGAGGGGACAGAGAGGACCAGAGGAGCCACGTGGCCATGTGAGCTGACAGTCCTGAGCTAAGGCGGAGGGCCTGGGTTAGTACCAGAAAGGAGCGCTGGGTCTCCACTATTCAGGAGAGAGACCCAGTAAACCAGCGCACATTTGGAAAATCAGGAGCAGTAAAGGCCATGAGACAAGGCCACAGGGCCTCCAGGGGAGGTGACAGAGTGCGGGGAGGAGAGTGGGGAGCACCAGAAAGCCAGAAGCCCAGGGCAGTGGAAGGAGGACCGTGGCCTAGACGCCAGAGGACGGCAGGCTGTTCTCAGGGATGGCAATTCTCAAGTCAGCTTACGGATTTTCCCCTTAGACATGACTGACTCTCAAGTAGCCCCCAGGTGGGAAGCGAGAAAGCAGGGCTGGGTAGGTGCATCTGTTACTTCTAAAGAGCTTGTGGCAATAAACCGTCATAAATGTGATTAAGTTTACATGCTTATTAATTTTATTGTATTGTATTTGGCATATTTAGTTTATTTGTATGTGGTCAAACGGAACAAGAATAATAAAATAGGGAGAGCTCCTTTTGACAAAGAAATTCGTTATTTGGAGTCGTGAGCTGAATTTCAATCAGTTCAACTTTTCTTTGTATAACTCCAGCAACTGATGTTCTTCCACAATGTCACTTTTTAAAAAGTCAAACATTTACTCCAAGTTTAATTATCAAAAGTATGTTTAGATATAAGATGCAAACTTCCAACTAATTACAAACGTGACCCTCTAAAGGGCATCTAATAAGAAAAACTTATAAACTCCGAGTTGCTGAGAATCATCCACTGGTCAAATTTTTCCAGGAAACGACATAGTATCTCTGTTTCTCCACATATTAAATATGAATCAGGATGTCTAAGAGGTTATGTTCTTAAACAATCAATACCAAGCCTGGGTTTTGTTTGCCAATGGTAGTTACTATTGTTCAGACCATCAAATGGAAATTTTAGGCACATAGACATGAGCAGCCAGGGAAGGGGAAGATGAGGTTCAAGGAGAAACCGCTCAGCTAGGGGTGCCGCATGAAGACAACAAAGGCTTCGCAGGGAGATGACTTGCTTGCCTATCGGGACCAGGCCAAACGGGTCCCAACCAGATCCCAAAGCAGGTGCAGTCAATCAAAACTGAGAACTGCCCAAACCACACCCCAGCATAATCTCATTAAAATAAAATTGTGGTTTTGTTTCCCCCCACCCCACCCCACCCCACATGGGCTTTCTGTGTTCATTTTGGGAAAAGACATGTGCACCAAGAGGAATAGGTGTATAACTAGAACTGTCAATCAAATGACCTCAGCCTGTCAATCAAAGAGGCACCTTCCCGCTAGGACATGAGAAGTAGACCCTTCCCTGAAAGTTCGGGACCTTTGTCTACCTTGACTCTGGCCCACTTCTCCCTTGGTGTGCACTCAAATAAATTTTTTTCTCTGCTTTGTTATTGTATCTCTGCCTTTCAATTCTTTGTTTTGACAGGGACAAGAACCAAGGAGAATAAACTCGACCCGTAACAGAAAGGCTGACAGTAGGAAACACTGTGTTATTATCTATTAAAATTTGACATATGCTTTTATTTCTTTCCATGAAAAATGAATACATATTCACTACTTTTCCTATAATCTTCCTAAATTTTACATTTATGTGGTAGGACAGCCCAGATACTGTGACAGGTCCTCGTACTGGACTGAAACTGCAGATGAAGTATGGGAAGAGATATTTTTATACACAGCAATAAATGAAGGCAGAATATTCAGCAGCCAAAACCTAAGTGGAAACTGGAACCTTGGGAGGGAAGAGGTTTTGCTTTGAGGGCACCTGACAGACCCAGTGAAGTTCATCTTTGGCTTCCCGGTGAAGCAGGGATAAGAAGCCCAGAACCTTCCCAAACTGGGAGCCCACTAGGGAGCTTCCCCTGCCCCAAGCAGCCACTGTAAGACAGACTAGAAATAAATGCATCATCCCTCCAGTCTGCAAAGAAAATTTTCTGGCTGTGTCAAACCTTAGGGCTGAATAGAATGGAAATATATTCTCATATCATGGTGATAATACATGATCACCAGCTGGCCATCAGGTGAATTTTCAGCTCAAATTTGGATTTCTCAGGTTGTCAGATAAATCTCAAATTGAGAATTCAGTTTAAACTAATCTCTAGCCGATAGTGCCCTGGTGCCCAGTGGAAGAAGAAAGTTTGAAGACCCCTTGCAGCAGGCCTTAAAGATATTCCACAGAAAAGACTCAAGGTAAAATGACCACAGAAGGAGACAGCAGGAAGGAAGGAAGACCAGTAAAATAGTCACTCATGGAGAAAATGAGACATGCAATTAAAAATAGATGAACTTATTACTTCTAAAGAACCTAAAGGAAAGATTGAAAATGTGCATAAAGAACAAGAAACTTTAAACAAGCAACTTTGAAAAGGAATCAAATGGAACTTCTAGAAATGAAAAACATGTAAACTAAAAATAAACAGTTTAACATTAGGCTAGAGAATTAGACACCTAAAGTTTGATTTGAAGAAATTCTTCAGAATGTTGGACAAAAATACAAACAAATGGGAAATGTAAAAGAGAGGTCGGGGTATAGAGTGGAAACTATGAGATGTTTTACCACACATATTGTCAGAGTGCAAGAAGGGGAAGAGAGAAAAAATGGGGCAGAGGCAATATTTGATAAGAAAACATCTGAGCATTTTCCAGGATTGATTTTAAAGATCACAAACCACAGAATTAGAAAGCCCAGTGAATCTCACATAGGATAAATAAAAAGAAATCTATTATTAGGCAGTGAAATAATTATATACACTATGAAAATAGATCTTTTTAAAGAATGGGCAAATAAAGATATTTGCAGTTAAATAAGAACTGAGGAATTTTGCCACCTACAGACCATAACTGAAGGAATTCTCATAGAGGGTCTGAGATACACATAGTAGATTGAAAACAACAGAAGTTTTAAGAATGTCTTTAAATATAAGTAAATATCAATTTCTAAAACAGTAATAACGTCATGGGATTTAAAAACTATAAGGTAGAAGGTAATGTTAGAATAGGTGACAAAACAGTCATAGTATGTAAACCAGAGAGTAGCTACACTCTGTCCCTAGCAGCAAGGCCTGCTCTCGGGAGAAACGAGCCAGCCGGAGCCTCGCCTGCCGGGCTGCATCGGAGCCTGCTGACCTGGGTGAGGGGAGTGTCCAGCTCCCGCCCACTTAGCCATCCTGCCGCACCTCCCAAGGTGGGAGGGAAACTGAGAAGCATGTATTAAGTCCACAGGCATAGGCTTTCTAGAAGACTGAGACTTAATTATAGAAATATAAAGCATTTCCCCACCTTACCACATCACTGAAGTCCTATTTACAGTAGTTCCTTTGCCTAGTACACCATGCCCAGCTACCCAGAAAAAAAGCTCTGATGCATGATAAAAGGCAAAAAACACAGTTTGCAGAAACAGAAGAAGTATCATAACCAGCTCCAGATATGGAAGAGCTGTTGGAATTATCAGACCAAAGAATTTTAAACAATTATGATTAAGTTGCTAAGGTCTATAATAGATAAACTGCATGCAGGAACAGATGGGCAGTGTAAGCAGACAGAAAGAAATTCTAAGAAAGAACCAAAAAGAAATGCTAGAAGTCAGAAACACTGTAGCAGAAATGAAGAATACCTGTGATGGACTTATAGTAATCTGGACACGGCTGAGGAGAGACTCTCTGGGTTTGAGGGTATCTCAACTGAAACCTCCAAAACTGAAAAGCAAAGAGAAAAAACACTGGGGGGATAAAGAACAGAATATCCAAGAACTGTGGAACTACTACAGAAACTGTAACTTATATGTGGGAGCTCCAGAGGGAGAAGAAAGAGAAAGAAATAGAAAAATATGGGAGAGAATTTACCCAAATTAATATTGGACACCAAACCATAGGATCAGGAATCTCAGAGAACAGCAAGCCAGATAAATGCCAGACAAAACAAAGCAAAACTATACCTAGGCATCTCATTTTCAAACAACAGAAAATAAAAGATATAGAAAAAATCCTGAAAGAAGCCAGAGGAAAAACATCTTACCCATAGCGGAGCAAAAGTAAGAATTATATCTGACTTCTCAGAAAGCATGGGAGCAAGAAGATAAAGGAATGACATATTTGAAGGGTTGAAAGAAAATAAAACACTAGCCTAGAATTCTGTGCCCTGTGAAATTTGAAGTATCTTTCAAAAGTGAAGAAGTAATAAAGACTTCTTCAGACAAACAAAAATTGAGGGAATTTGTTGCCAGTAGACCTGCCTTGCAAGAAATGCTAAAAGAAGTTCTTTAGAAAGAAGGAAAATTATATACATCAGAAACTCAGATCTACATGAAGAAAGGAGGAACACTGGAGAAGGAATAAGTGGAGGTAAATCAAAGTGTTTTATATTCTTATTATTAATTGATCTAGTATATAACAGTGTTCAAAAAATAGTAGCAATGATGTTTTTATTTTACATATTTGCATATATATGTGTGTGTGCGGGGGTGTCTGCCTATGTATATGTATGTGAAATGAATGATACAAGGTATGAGAGGGAGGATTTGGAATTATTATAAGGTACTTGCACTACCTATTGTGCAGCAGAGTTATTTGAGAGTGGACTTGGATTACTTGCAATGTATATTGCAAATTCTAGGGCGACTACTAGGAAAAGTAAAACTGAAGTACCACTGGTATGTTAAGTAAAGAGAGAAAATGGAATCATGTAAAATGCTCAGTTAAAACCACAAAAGGCAGAAAAAGAGGGGAAGACAAAAATAAGAACAAAGAAAAATGGCAATAGAAAATGGCAACATATATGGTAAATATTAATCCAACTATATCAATAATCATTTTGATTGGCAATGGTCTTAATGTACCAATTAAAAGCCAGAACTTGAAAGAATGGATCAAGAAATAAGACCTATGGATTCATGGGTTCATGTCCCACCTGGGGTACCAAAAAGAAAAAAAGAAGAAAGAAATAAGACCCAACTATAAGTTGCCTATAAGAAACTGGCTTTAAATATAAAGACCCATGGATATATAGGGTCTTTATATAAATATAAAGTAAATGGATAGATAGGGATGCACCATGCTAATGCTAACCAAAAGAAAGTGGGAGTAGCTCTATTAATTTTGGACTGAGCAGATTTCAGAGTACAGAAAATTATTAGGGATATAAAGAGGCATTACATAATGATAAACAGGTCCAAGAAAACATAACAATCCTTAACATGTATGTGCTTCACAACAAAGCATCAAAAAAAGGCAAAAACTGGTAAAACTGTAAAGAGAAATAGATGAATCCATTATTATGGCTGGAGACTTTAACACCACTCTATCAGAAATGGACAGACCCAGAAGGCAGAGATTCAGTTAGGGCATAATTGAACTCAACAATACCATCAATCAACTGGATATAAAGGATCACATGAGAAAATCCTAATGTAATAGGATGTTCAAATGAAAATGTCTATACAGACACCAGGCTGTGATACATGTTATATTCCAAAATCAAATCACCACATGTATAATTTACAAAGAAAATATCCCCAGATTCCTTCAAGATATCTTAAACTCCCCACCAACTTTAAGATTATAAAGAATCAAAAGAGGAGAGAGGGATTAGGAAAAAATAAAATAGGAAAAATCAATCCAAACATATTAGTAATACTAATAAATGAAAATGGAATAAATACCAATTAAATGATAAAGAGTAATAAAGAACGTCAGCCTGGATAAAAAGCAAATCCAACTATATGCTATTTAAGGGACATATCCAAAACACAAGGACATAAATATAATAGGAGGGAAAAAAAGGGAAACAAAATAATAGGTAATAATAGTGAGTACTCATCAAATTTCAGGTAGTGCTGTAAACATTTAATATGTATTAACTCATTTAATTCTAACAATAACCCATACTGAAATCTACAACGACAGGAATTTTTGTTTGTAGTTATTTTCTCTAAGCATAGAACAAACCCTGACACATCGTAGGTTTTTAATAAATATGTGTTGAATGAATGAGGAAATGAATGAATTAACAAATCTGTAAGGTTTGGCTTATTGTTCTACCCATTCTGAAGATAAGGAAATTCAGTTATAGAGATGTGAATGAGCTAGCACATGGTCCCACTACTAGAAAGTAACAGGGCCCATTCATACTCGCTGATATTGCTATATTATCAGACTGAATATATATTTTAATGACAAAAAGCATTATAATAGATAAAGAAGATCATTAAATAATGGAAATAATACATCCAATAAGACCAGGGAAATATAACAGCTCTAAACTTGTCCATAACTAATAACATAGTCTCAAAATACATTAAGCCAAATGAACAAATTATAGGGAGAAATAGATAAATCTAATACCATACTAATAGAAGTTAACATACCTCTTTATATGATTCTAGATTAGAGAGCCAAAACTAAGTAGGTAATTGAATATTTGAATACCAAAATGTAAAATCTTGACTTAAAGGATATATATGGAACATCTAACTACCATAAAGGTCACATACTTTTCAAACATAAAATAATAATTATTGACCCGATGATGGATGGTACGCAAGATGCTTTCTCCAAGAAAAGTTGTGAAGCACAAAATCTCCTAAGATACTGGTCTCATGTAAACTATGTTCTCTTCCACAAAATGTACCATCATCAAGTGCAATTTATTCCTTGGGTGCAAAGATGGTTCAACATATGCAAATCAATAAATGTACACCACATTAATAGAATGAAGATAAGAATCACAATCATTGAAATAGATGTAGAAAAACCACTTGACAAAATATGACATGTTTTCATGATAAATATTCTCAAAAATTGGGTGGAGAAGGAATGAACCTCATCATAACAAAGTTTATATATGATAAGTACACAGCTAATATCATACTCATCAGTGAAAAGTTGAAAGCCTTTCCTCTAAGATCAGGAACAAGACAAGGCTACCCACTCTAACCACTCCTATTCAACATAATACTAGAAGTCCTAGTCAAATCAACTGAGACAAGAAAAAGCAAAAAAAAATCCAGGCACCTAACTCAGAAAAGAAGAAATGAAATTGTCTTCATTTGCAGAAGATATGATCTTGTGTATAGAAAATACAAGAGACTCCACCAAAAAACTTACAACTAATCAACAGATTCAGTAAAGCTGCAGAATACAAAAATCAACTTACAGAAATCAGTTATATTTCTATACATTAACACTGAAATGTAAATAAAGAAAATAGTTCCATTCTTTAGTAAATAGTAAAACCCATAAATTACATGAAAATAAACTTAACTAAGAAGGTGAACTATCTGTACACTGAAGACTTTCAAAAAAGAAATTGAAGAAGACATAAATAAATGGAAAGATATCTTATATTCATGGATCAGAATAATTAATATTCTTAAAATGTCCATACTACCCGAGGCCAGCTATAGATTCTATACAATCCCTATCAAAATTCCAATGGTATTTTTCACAGAAAAAGAACAATGCTTAAAATTCATACAGAATCACAAAAGACTCTGAATAACTAACCTTATTGTGTGAATCATTTTGCGGTATCTATGTGTATTAAATTGTCACGTTTTATACCTTAAACTTACATAATGTAACATGTTAGTTATATCTCAGTAGCTGGAAAAAATACAAGGACAGCTATATAATGGACTGTTGGGGAACACAAATATATGTATTGATATTATGAAGAAAAGTAAGAATTCTACCCAATAGCCCTGGAGGGTAGGCATGGCAATGAGCTGGGAGTGAGGAGAACATCTTAGGGGATTTACATTTAAGTGTCACTTTCATTTTTCTTAAACGAAGTTGTCTGTACACAATTTTTTATTATATATAATCATTTTATCTTACATAGATTTTATAATGCTATTTTGATTCTATCTTATATTCATTCTAAAGACAACAAATACTTTTTATAGAGTAGTTAGGGTTTCCCAGAAATACTCTAAGACCTTTAATTCTTGATAACTAGACATATATGACCCTGTTTCAAAAATATCTCCTGTTTAAACCAAATAGATGCAGAGCAAAATGAACCAAAGGACGTTGGCTTTAAATTTTTAGTTTTTCATAGGAAACAGCAAGAAATCAATTTATCGCTGATGCTGTAGATTGAGTAATATTCACTTAAATATTGTATAGCTGAAAATAATACTCCACCTAAGATTATTTCCAGAAAATATTAAATTGGCACAAAGCAACTGTCATACACAGAGAACTCCAAATCTAACATGAAGAAACAAGTCTCTTCTAAGTCTCTGAAGGAACTCCTGAGGCCTTGTTTGTAGAGTGAAGTGGAATATGAACTTTGTGAAAATACTGTATCCCTGAGCAATTTTATCACTTTTCTAGTTGATGAATTGATCTGACAATAACGTATTTTGAGAGATGGTTATGGAGCTGGCTTGGTTAAACATACATTAGTTTGTTTTCCACTTGGCAAGTAAGCAATGGTTGTTGTTTTCACTGTCTACACCACAACAGACAGCCTCAGAGAGATGACAGTAATCACAGTGACGTATTTCACAGAAAAGCCAGCAGAACAGGGCCACCACAGTCCAGCTGAAATTCATCCTCTCAATGGCACTCATACTTGGGTATAGACAGATTCATAAACCCCATGTCTAGAATTTCCAGGTCCTCTTGGTGTGAAATGCCATGTTCCCTTGTCCCAGATGCTTTCATCTGTGAAAGAGTGGTTAGTAGTCATGAGATGATGAGTACTTGGTTCAGACCCAGGCAGTCCTCATATTGAATGGTACCCACGTGTATGTATGAAATCTAGTGACATGGCATACTACCTGTGAATAATTGCACAGAATGGAGACTCTGCATTGAGTTTGCATTTTGTACAAATAAGTCCATATAATAGCTATGAAACATGACCAAGTCCGGGACACTAAGCAACTGTTATCAGTTCACACTCAGACAGCAAAGCATGTAACTATGCTGCCTTCTTATTTGCCAGTGAGGAACCCACCTGACATTTTACCTGAGTCATTGAAAGAGGGAATTGGCCCATAGAGATGAAAGCACAAAAAAATAAAATAAAATAAAAATTGGTAACAATGGAAAGGAGATCTTATCGAGAAGTGAATAGAATTACAGAAGAAATAGCTGCCCAGCCAATGATGATGCTGCCCCCATTTAGGAGACTCTAGACACGCAGCCAGACCATCGCAGACAGACAAGCCAGATGTACAGCCGGGCCAATAAGGATAACTTATTGGCATAAATTATGAACATGGTTGTGACAAAAAGGATGAAAGTTCCCACGAGAAGTGAGGCTGGCAAAGAGTGTATATGATAGGGAACCTCAGAGACATCATTTCACAACCCTGAGGACACAAAGAATAAAATGTAGGGAGTGATCCAAACAGAAAGAACCATGGCGGCCGCCCCAGGCACGGAAGAGACTCGATCACTCTGAACTGTAAGCCGTGCACCAGGAGGAGACCCAGCACCGCTCAAACTCACCCCGGAAAGATTAACAACGATATACAACACTGTAGCTCTTAAGGTATCTACCTCCTATTTTACATTACACTGTACACCTTAAAGTTATGCAATGTTATATGTCAACGTATCTCAATAAAGCTGGACAATTGAAATGAAATGAAATTAGAGGGGAAAAAAAGCAAGACAAAACCTGCAGAACTGCTCCTGATCAGAAGAAACTACTGAGATGTGATCCTTGAAAGCAACGCACGATCTTGAACTGGAGCCCAGTCTGGGGAAAATATCTATGGAGGATACGATTGGGAAAATTGAGATTTGAATAGAGACTGTAGATTAGATAATAGCATCAATGTTCCAGTTCCTCTTCTGATCACTGTACAAGGGTCCTTGTTCTGAGGAAATGCGCTCGGAGTCGTTCCCGGGGAAGGAGCACTGTGTCCCCCGGCTCCCTCCCTCTCGACTTTTTCAAAAAGAAGCCTGGGCATGAGGAGAGGAAGCAGTCACAATACAGCAAGTGGGGCAAAATGGAAACCATGGGGTAAAGTTCCTCACACCATTCTTATTTTTTCTGCAAATTTTAAATTATAAAAATATAGTATAACAATGTACTAGAGTTTAATCAATTTACTTAGTATTTATTTAATTTCCCTATACATTTAATGTTTCAACAAATGTTAAAGTTTAATAAAAATTTTAATGTTAATAATTGATTCATATTAAAAATTTTTAATTACATTAAAACTTTTAATTACCTTAAGATTTTAATTAAGATATTAAAAATGTGAGTTTACCCTAAAATTTTAAATTCAGATTACATTTAAACTGTTACTGTTTTAATGTTTTAATATTTAATGTACGTTTTAATGTTTAATGTTTCGAAAACTATGTTTAAAGGTCTCAGAACAATCCCTCTGATTATTGTGCTCTGCATGCAGAGTGAGGACTGCCTGTATCGTATTCACTATGAAGTCGCTTTTACATCTACACTTCCTTCCTGCCTGTGAGAGGAAGGCTATGAAGATGAGGCTCTGAGAAAACTTACGTGCGATTTCTTCCCATAGAAGCTTCTGGAACCATAAGAAGCAGGGACAACCTCAACAGTCTGGGTAGACCAAACTCAACCCAACACAGGGCATATATATTTTAGCACCCAGTGAGGTCATCTAAGCTACCCTGGAAGGCAGGACAGCTTCCCTTTGACAATGCAGACCCTTGTACGGATATATGACTGTTGTGTTATTTTGGCCAATTGGGGAACAAATAAAAGTGTTCCAAGTGTACTTCACAGTAAAGATATATGTGGAAATAAGGGAGGCACAATCTCATAGGAACTCAACAACAGTGTGTAGATGGGCCTTATAAGGAAACTAAGCACTGTAACTGTGCCAGAAATCTTAGTCACTAGCCACTGAGGGCCCAAGACTGCAGTAGGATGTGGCTGTCTTCCATGTGCCCACTCAGCCTCCCCATCTGTTGGTAACACCCCTACTTGCCCCCAAATGCACAGCTCACCTGGTTCCCTTAAACAGCTCTTCCTTCCTGGGTGGTTACTGCTGACTGACAGTCCCAGCTGCCTCGTGGTCCCCCGTGGTCACTCTAGCTGCCGCACGTTGGCATCTTTCCCAAAAACTGACAGAACACGCTCTCCATATTTCCATGTAAGCCTTGGTAGTTTTTTTGACTAGCCTTGCTAGTTTCACCTCTTTCTTTTTTTGCTCCTGGACAGGCTGTGACAGAGATATTGGTGAGGACAGGACAGAGGCAGGAATCTGGGACAGAGGAGAAGCATGTGCACAGGGCTGTGGCCAGTGACCAGTTGAATCTATGTCATGTCATACAACAGAGTTGGGCCAAGTGTGCCGGTCACTGTACACCCTCCAGAAAGAAAAACTGTTCCCTGCGTCAGATGGGTGAACCCTTGCCTTGCACATATTAAATGAAAAAGAATTAAAAATATGTTTTGACACATCTATAGAAATAACTTAAATCCAGTGGCTGCTATTGTAGTCGTTAGTAATTATCTTACTAATAAAAGAGTACCTTTCTGTCTGTCCCTTCTCATAGTTCTTTCATTTATCGTGCCAACTAAATGGGGGAGAAACTCCCAAGTGCCTTCTCTTGCCCACACATGACAGCTCCAGCAATTACACTTGAATTTTCTTTTACTTGAACAAAGAGTCATAATTTAGAGCAGAGACAAATCTTGTTTGTCCATAGTAACATAGATTAGCACTGAGAAATAAAATCATAAATATTTTGAAAATACTATCTTACCCACTATCTTTTATAAAATTGTAAAAGGGATTTATTTGCAGCTGAATAAACTGTTTCTGAGTTTGATCTCCTTGCTCATCCTCCTGCTAAACTCTGTAAAGAAGAATAAAACCTAAAAGCACCTTATGTAAAGAAGTAGCCCAGAAGTGAAGCGATTGTAGAAATTAAAAAAAAAAAAAAGTTGTAGCAGGAAGTCAAATATTGTAGCCTACAGAGAATTTTTTACCCATTTTCCCAGGATTATCACACTTTATACAAAAAAAGAGAGAATCATGGTTCTTCCTATGTTCTAAGAGGAAAGCATGTGATGTGATAATAGTCATAATAGTAACACTAATGATAATTTTTTCCAGGTATTACAGTAAACATGTTACTTGCATTTTATGTCTTAAATCATAACAACACCCCTGTGTCACAGATGTTATTTTGATCTACATTTTACAGATGAACAAACTGAAGATTACATACATATGTAACTCACCCAAGGCTACAGGAAGCAAATACCTGAGGCAGAGGCTGCCTTCAAGCCTGAGCTCTGACCAGATGCTCTCCAGGAAAAGGGCCAGGCAGCCCGGCACCCAGTGGGACTCACGCCAGCCCATCAACAGCTTGCAGGAAGCAGAGTTAAGTTCCAAGCCCAGGTTTCTCTTCTACAAAATGCAGTGACCTTCACTGTGAAATGGAACAAAGAATTCTGCTTCTCTCAATCTAGCCACTTCACAATATAAGAAGCAATTAATGCCAGGATGTCATTTCCCGACTTTCATGGTTCTAATTGATTTGCTTAGCAGGACTTTAATGTATAGCTGAGAATTTAATTTGTTAATAATGGAAAAGTCTATTGTAAGTTAAGTAAAAGTATTATTATGTCTTAAAATAGTCAGCAGATTGTAATGGGCTGCTGATCACAGAGAATATAGTTCTTTATAATGATGTTTTTGCTCTGTTCTTTAATTGTGGCGTATTGGTATAATCAACTAGCATTATTGCCAACTTAATGACGAAAGAAAATAAGAAGAGTAATATTGCAAATACTAAAATTACAGCCTACAGATTAAAACAAGAATAAGATAATGACTCCTTGGATATTTTAAATAATCATAATAAATAACTGAACCTATGACATCTCTATGGAGTAAAGAAAAATATCCCAATTCACTGAAAGATAAATTGTAACTGAAAAGGAACTTGATGTTATTTTTTCCAAGGAAGAGAAGGTGATGACTTTCATGATGGAGGGTTAAAGTTTTTCGTTCTAAAGATAAGGGCACGTGAGTTAATTTCTGTGCTTTTATTTTATGTTACAGCAACAACAATTAAAATTAAAAGGACAAATTTCAAGAGATTAAACTTTCTCTTAATCTTTTCTGAGGGAGATGAAAGATCTAAATACATGGAGAGGTGTGTATTATTTCTGGGTTAGAAGAATTCAAATTGTTAAGATGGTTATTCTCCCCAAATTGATCTAGAAATCTATGTACATCCAATCACAATCCCAGCCATTTTTTTTCATAGAAACTGATGAGCTGATTCTAAATGCACTTGGAAATGCAGGACCTGGAACTTCCTAAACTACTTTGAAAGAGAACCAAGTCCTAGAATAAAGACTACCTAATTTCAAGACTTATAAAATTACAGTAATCAAGACAGTGTTGTACTAGCACAAAGATAAACAATTAAATCAAGAGAACAGAATAAGAGTCAAGATGTAGAGCCACATTTATATGGACAACTGATTTTTGATGGTGGTACAAAGGCAATCAGCAGAGAAAGTCTTTTTACAAATAGCACAAGAACAAATGTATATCCTACACCAAAAAATAACTTAAACTGGGTCATAAACTTAAATGTAATGCCCAATGTAAGCTTCTGGAAGCATACATAAAAGAAAATCTTGGTGATCTGGGTTAGGCAAAGCTTTCATATTTATGACACCAAAAGGACAATCCATTTTTAAAAATGGATAAATTGAGCTTCATCCAAATTAACAATTCTGCTCATCTAGTCACAGGCTGAGGGAAAATATCTGCAGATCACATATCTGACAAATGACTTGTATCTAGAATATATATTATCAAACTAAACAATAAGAAAATAAACAACCCAATTTTTAAAAAATGGGCCAAAGATCTGAACAGGCATTTCACTAAAGGACATTTATGGAAGGCCGATAAGCACATGATGGCATTTGGTAGCATTAGTCATTAGGGAAATGTAAATTAAAACCACAATGAGATTCTATTTCACAATTAGAATGAGGAAACTTAAGAAGATGGACTGCATTGCTAACGACATAAGTAAGGATTAGGGGGAACTGCAAATCTCCTACACTACTGATGGATATGAAATCATTTTGGAAAACAGTTCAGTAGCTTCTTAAAAAGTTAAAAGTTCATGTACCATATGACCCAGCCTTTCCACTCCTAGGCATTTACCTAAGAGGACTGGAAACTTGTGTCCTCACACACACGTGCATGTGAGTGTTCACAGTGGCTTTATTTGCAATAACCAAACACTGCAAACAATTCAAATGTCCATCACCAAGAAAAGGAATCAGCTATTAATTCATGCGACAGCATAAATGAATGTCAAAATAGTTACGCTCAATGAAGGAAGCCAAACAAACAAAAATATATATTGATTTCATTTATGGAAAGCTCTAGAAAATGCAACTACATCTACAGCAGCAGAGCGGATAAATGGATGGAGGCAAATGAGAAAGATTACAGGGGTGTGAGGAAGCCTGTGGACACATGGCTGACTATCAGGCTGACTATCCTGATTCTGAGGATGGTTTCACAGGCGTAGCCAGATGTCAAGACTTATTAAACTGCATTCTTTGAATATGTGTAGTTCATTGGATGTTAATTATAACTCAATAAAGCTCTTTTAAAAATTAAAAATACAAATCTTACGAGATTAGAGCAGAAGTTCTCAGCTCTCACTATTAAAATGTGGTCTGTGGACCAGAAGCATCAGCCTTTCTTAGAGGTCTGCCATAAATGCAGAGCCTCAGGCCCAAGCCCAGACCCACTATGACAGAATTTGCACGTTCACAGGACCCCCGCCCCACGCCGTCCCAGGAGAGACCCTGCTCCTGGTGCTGCGTGTCTCGGTGGCCGTCCAGGGCGGCATGGGGTCTGCTGGTGTGCTTCTCGCCCCGCCGCTGGAGAAGCAGGGGGAGACTCTGCCCCGCCCACCCCGCAGTGCAGGGAGCTGGCCTGGGAACTTCAAGCCCACTTCTTTCCAAGCCCTCGGCAGCCAACAGCCTCAGAGAGGGGGTAGTTGAGGAAGTGGGTTGGAGAATAACTGTAGAAATTCAGATAGTTCCACCTGGAGCGTGTGTGTTGCATGTGAGACTGAACCAAAACAGGAGACCCAGTAGGCCTGCCTTTGCTGCCCTCTACCTGCAAGTCTCTCTCACACACACACACACACCTGCCTTCAGGGGTAAACCCCTTCTCAGGCCCTGCTGCCCACACTCTTCACACCCACTGGCGAGCTTGAAGGAAAACTAGTTAGACTGTAGTACTATCTACACAGTACCGCCCTTCTGTATCCTTCCTCCTACTTCCTTGTGTGGAATCCCAAAGGATTCCTACGCCCTCCCCACACAGGTCACACCGTTGCCTCAGTGGCATGTGATGGCGGCAGCAGCTCTCCAAGGCACCCCCAGAACGATGCCTGCTACCAGCAGGGTGGCTCCGCTGGGCTCTGCAGGCTCCCAAGTCTTCCCCCCTTCACTGAGGGAGAAAGGCGCCCTCACGGGGCTGGCCTCTGTCCCAGGCACTTCTACATCTCGAGCCAGCAGCACTGATTCCTTGGTCAGGATTTTCCAAGCAGCTCTATCACTTGGAAATTCAGTTGAAAGGTGTTCAGAAAAGGACACCAGGGTAACAAGTGAATCCAGTGACCTAAGAAGAAGTTCTGAAAAAAATTCCTTTTGTTTTCCCTCCCAAAATTTGTTTACCATTGGGGGGGACAGGTATGCCAGGGTCCAGGAGCTGTGCCCAGAGGCTGTGTGCGCCTCCAGCACTGGAAGACACCCGGGGCAGGCAGTGCTCTGCTGGGTGAAATCTGTGGAGGAATGAGGGGCGGGGGAGAGAAGGAAAGGGGGAAAGGGAGGCAGGGAGGAAGGAGAAAAGGGGAGAGAGAGAGGAAAATGTCTGCACAGATGGAAAACAGGACAAGTCTGTCCCTGTGCTGTAATAAAGAGGCTGGGAGCACAGAAGCATTGTTGACAGAAAAATGTGTAGACTAAAAATAGAAAAGAGAAAAAATTGAAAGGAAGTTGTTATTAAAACTCTCTTAAATAGACTGTATGGGACACTAAAAAATCCTGTTAAGTCTCCTCGTAAATATGATTTACTAAGGCTGTGATTATGCAGTACAGTGATTAGACACAGCCACCTCAAATGAGAGTTTGATGGTAGTTAGTGTGGTACCACAGTAGGCTATTTATAATATTTGAGGAGCATTCTTTGAATGGATTCAGGGTCAGGTTCCTCATGTAACAAACAACACTCCCTTTTTAGATTCTGTTTCTGTCAAGATTCCTGATTCCAGGGGAGCAGATGCCGTGAGAAGAAGCTAAATCTCATTAATAATCTTACATGCAGAAAAAAAAAGAGTTCCCTGGAAAGGCTAAATTGCCATAAAAATGGCTGTAGAAGGGAAAAAATGACTTCATCTGTACTTTTTAGTTATTCTTTCTCTTGGTAGAATTACTGGTATTGGTTTTTATTTGTAAGCATAAAGCTGGTTCCATTTTTTTTCCTTGACTGAATAACGGTGTCAGCTAAATTTTTTCTGCTAGAAAGTCACAGCCCCTGGATGTGATACCTGGCTTTACCAAATTATCTGTGACTCCAAACAAGTTACTTAATCTCTCTGAGTGTCTTCATGTGAAAAAGAGAAGCAGTCATGTTTTGAGAATTAAATTGGTGAATGTGAAAGTGCATTAATGAATATAAAGTATTACAAAAAGAAATTTATTTTCATCTGTTCTTGCTGTTTTAATTCATATTCCTTTCATGCATCCCATGAATAAGCTGAGAGAAGGAATCTGAACATCTTTTTGACCCACCCACTGCATTTGTATAAAAACAGACCCTGAGAGGTCTCTGTGGCAGAATGCCCAAGATGGAAAGTACAGCCTTCAGACTGATGCAGTGCCTACCTTCAAAGGTTCCTTAAAGCTGCGTTTCTCTGCAGGCAAGTATATTGAGATGGATATTCTAGGTGAGCGAGGGGCTTTCAGGAGAGTAACTTAATGAGGACCATTCTCAGTGGTTTTCTGCACCTCTTAAATAAGCTTCTGTTCCTGACCACCACCTCAAGGGTATTCGTATAGGAAACAACTTTGGAAGATAGAGGTAGTGTTTCCCTTTGGGGCAGAGAGTAGATTATTTCCTGACGAGGATAATAAAGATAATGTCTCCTTCTGTGGTGTTGGCTGCGGTTCCCTAACCTGAGGGTTCCTTAGCTATGAGGAACTCATTGTCCACACTGTCCGCCTAGGTCCCTCCTGCATGTGCCCCCATGGGATGCGGATGGCCAGGGGAACCGACAATGAACCTAAAGCTGGTTCTCCCTACTGTACTATCATAAAGTCTTTTATATCTGCCCCGGAAGTCTCACATCTTCTGACAGCATCTAGGAAATGGTGGCGGGCTAACTCTTCAGCTTAAAAGTAGTATAAAATCTCTGACCTTTCACAGTTCCACACGGTCCGCAGCAGGGACGGACAGAGCCTGGAGGGTGTGCCCCGTGGGTGGGCGGCACTGAGTTACTTGCCCTGGGCCTCAGTGATCTGTCTGCGAACTTAAGCCTTGAGGCGAGATTTCTAAGGAAGATTTCCTCCAGCTCCCGCGTGTGAGATTCTAAATCATGTTCTCCAGATGGAATCTATGTTATGGAATAAATTGTGTTCCCCCAAGATTCTTATGTGGAAGCCCTAGTCCCTCAGAATGTTGACTATGTGTGGGGATTGAACCTTTAAAGAGGTCATTAGATTAAAATGAGGCCCTAGTGTGACCCTAATCCAGGCTGACTGGTGTCCTAACAAGATGAAATTTGCACTTAACATGCTCATGCACAGAGGAAGACCATGTGCGCACGCCCAGGATAGAGGCCTCCTGAAATGCCAACCCTGCCCCCACACTGCTCTCAGAGATCCAGCCTCCAGAACCGGAGTAAACGAACTTCTGCTGTGAGTCGGCCAGCCTGCGGTGCTTTGCTAGAGCGGCCCTGGCAACAGAGCACACACTCGTACGCGTTCTCAGGAGCCCTGTCCTCGGCCTCCCGGTGAACGCCTGCACAGTACTTCATGACCATATCCCTTGGGATCTTCTGCCTTAAGGCTTATGTATACTTCCCCTACTGGGATGAAGTTGCCTTTTCTTGTCTCACTTTAGGAATAATGAGATGGCCTCCATTCTCCTTACAAAAGCCTCTCACAAAGGTAAGCCTTTGTTCTAAATAAAAAAGTCATCCTTTTTCAGGCTGAATGAATTAAACTCCTAGAATTCCCACCAGGAATGAAGGCAGCAAAGCCTACCCGGGTCTAAAAGCACCCACACTAAAGGACTGGGGCAGGGGCCCTGAGAAGATTTGCATAACGCAGTGATTTATGGCGCAGAGGCGAGGCCGGCGGGGAGCGGGGGGCGGGGAGCGGGGTGGGGGCCGGGACCCCCGGGCGGCCGCGCTGCCGACCCGCGCCTGTTCCCGCAAGGGCTCCGGGCTCTGAGGAGCCGCTGTGCGGGCCTGCGGGCCCAGGACGGTGAAGTCTGCGTGGCGAGACAGATGGTCCTTTTTCTCATCGACATTCTATTTGCAAAATCTCGCGCACCTAGTGTCCAGCGCTCCGTGTTTGCCCCTAACGGCACCTCGCCTGCCGGCTCCCAGCCCTGGGCTCCCCCACCCCAGCCTGGCTTCACCATGGAACGACCTGGGAGGCTTTTAAACCTCGCAGCCCGCCCCCCTGGGACCGATGGGTGGGCCGCGCGCAGCGCGGGGCGGCCAGGGCACCCGGCCCGGGCTGCAAAGGGCCTTCTCCCCGCCGTGCTCTGCAGCCTCCTGATGCCCGCGGCCGCTGCCTCGCTGCGGCTTAGGCCCGCTCCGCCTTTGGGAGCCCCCCACAGACCTCACTAGGGGCTTCCAGGAGGTCTCGGGTTCCAGCTCCAGAGTTACCACCTTGGTCTCCCTGCGCCTTGACCCTCCCACTAGGGAGGTGGAAATCATACCCTTATCGGAAGGTTCTTTCAAGGACGTCAGGGTGCCAAATGGATGCTCACAAATCCATCTGATCATCGCTCTCCTCTCTCCACGTGCGGCTGGCCCCAGCCCTGCCCCCTCTTGCCTCAACACCCCTCAAACGCAGCCCCTCTCCCTGCACTGGCCCTGCCTCTCCTGGTGAATCAGGGGCAGCGGGACCTGGGGTCCTGATAGCACTGCACCTTCCCCCAAAGGACAACTGGCAGGAACTTGCCATGACTTGAAGAGCATTAAGACCCATCTCCTCATCTGTGCACATCTGTCTCCACAAGCCCAGGACTCCCAGCAACCACGCCAGCCCCCACTGCTCACCACAGATGTTCGGGGCACCCTCAGATACTGGGCCAGCAATTCTTTGTCTCCCCACACCCCATCTCTGGCAGGTAAGCTCCTCAAAGACAGTACACTCTGGCTGTTTTGTTCCTGATACCCCAGAGCCTGGAATTTTACTAAACCCTCAAACTGTATGTCAGTTGAATGACCAAATAACTGAGGAGCAAAGAAATGAACTATGTTTATGGACGAACATCCTCCCAGTGCAGATGGCCTCCTTTACTCCCTTCTACTTATAATCTTTTCCCCAACCAGCAAGCAGGAGGACCTGTTTGGAATTCAACCCAGATCATGTCCTCTACCAGAGAAAATTGTTTAAATAATAGCTGCCCACCCCACACCATGTGTCCTGTGTAACAGTCCAAGTTGATATTCCACAGGAGGCTTTTCCTGACTTATTCCCGCCTTCCAAGCCAGGCTCGTTTCATACAGTTTTCTGTGTATATGGACACTCCCCAGCATTTCAGGCCTTTGCTAGGAACATGCTCTCCCACCTGTCGTGCATGCTTATGTCTTTCAAGACTCAGCTCAGGAGAAATTTTCCCAGCTTTGGACACCTCTCTCTGGCCAGACAGCATAACTGGCTCTCTTCTGCCCTTGCATTTGTCACACTGCCCAGCGTGTGCTTCCCCAAGTAGCATGTAAACTCCTTGAGAATGGACATTGAGCACTGCATCTGTGCTCCCTCCGCACCAGAGAAGCACCTGGCATAGAATAAACAGTCAGTTTATTTTGACTCTACCGTTAATTAATTTAATTGATTAACATATGCCAATTCTCTTCATTGACTAGCAAAAGAATCAGTCAAGGGATTCTTTTAATAAAAAGTCCTACTGTGCCAATAAACATTATTCTCACAGTCCATCCTCATTATTCACAGATTCCATATTTGCAAATTCACCTTCTTGCTAAAACTGCTTTTGTCATCCATAATCTGCACAGCACTTTTCCAGTTGTTCACAGACGTGCAAAGCAGGAAAATATTTGAGTCTCCTGATGCACATCTTCCCAGCTGAGGTTAAACAAGGCAATGCTGCCTGCCTTCTTGTCACAGCTTTCATACTGTAAATAAATGTCCCTTTTGTGGTACACCTAGGACCACTTTTTTTCACATTTTGCACTTTTGTTGGTGAGTTCATTGTTTGGGATGGCCCCCAAGCATAGCACTGAAGTGCTGTCTAATGATTCTACGTGCAAGAAAGCTGCGATGTGCCTTACAAAGAAAACAGGTGTGTCAGATAAGCTTGGTTCAGGCATGAGCTTTAATGCTGTTGGCATTTGTTCAATGTTAATGAATTAACAATGTATTTTAAGTCAGTTGATGAAAATGTTGAGGCCAAACTTGCAGGAACCTAGCCCTGTATTTTGTGCAAATTTCCACTCTCTGGCAGCAAGTGTAGTTAGAGATCTGAAGCAAGCCATGCCTGGCTCAGCCACAGCAGGACAGGTGGGAGGAGAGTGTTCTCTGTGGCTGACCTTTCAGTCTGGTCAGGAAGACAAAATCAGTGCAAATGAGACAAATGATAGGAGTTCAGTGGTTAAGTGGGTGATCCTGTGCTTCTGAGACAGAGACTCTGGAAGCAGAATTCCCTTGGGGCTGCCTACTGTTGGCTTCCTTCTGCATTAAGTGGCTCTGCAGTCCCTGTTTACCTTCCAGGTGACCCAGATGTTCCTAGGCCATAGGACTCAAAGGTACAGTGGGGAAGGACAGCTGAAATGATTGATGGCTCCTTGAGGCTGTGCTTCCAAAGTGTCCCTGCATCTCTAACTTTCCATCAACCTCTAAAAGTCTTAGAAGCTGGAAGAAGGCGCTTAGACCTGGGGACCAGCAAACTTCTTCAGTAGCTATGCACTGTGAATGAGCAACCCCTTCTTATTACTGCAAGGTGGTCCTTCCAGTCCTTCCAACAACCTGGGCACTGAGGTCCAAGAAAGACTTTGGACCTCACCACAAGGCACACTGCCAGGGAGGCATCCACCCTACCTGGACATTACAAAAGCCACTTTGTGGTGAGTGGAAGAGGGCCCTTTGGGACTTAGAACTCTTGAACATATTTTCCATGGTGCATTTTCTCCTGACATGTCCAAGAAGATGTTTCAGAGTATACCAATATGAGGGAGGTGGTGCTCGGATGAGAGCATCATCAACTCAGGGAAAGGGCCAAAGTCTTTCTGAGTGACTGCTACCAGGTTCCCTAAACTTACTGCTTCACCTATTCATCAGGAGTAATCTTACCTTCATCTTGTACAGTCACGGTGTTTTTGTAAGGATTAAGTGAGGCACAGTGTGAATCACGCACCCAGAGTGCCTGATGGTCACCATTACTGCTTAAGCAGAAAATGTATATTGTTGTTCACACATGTATATCACTTAAAAATTCAGTTCTAATTTAAGCACATCCATGTGATATTAAAACAGGGCTTAATCTTTCTCTCAGGATGCAAAAGCAGAATGCAGCGCTCCTGCATGGCCAGTGTCAGCAGTGAATGCTGCGTGCGCTCCCCGGGCTGAGCCCACACGGAATGAACTGGCCCAGCCACCCTTGCTGAGAACCTTCCTGAAGCCATGCACAGACCTGAATTTGCTTCCTAAGCAGCCATTGTTTCTCTTAGAAACTCATCACAAAATTGTAAGGACTAGAATTACAGAGGCAGAATGTCAAGTTTAAAAATACATGCAGTAGTGTATGATTTGAAATTCAAGGGATGTTTCCACTTGAACTTATCCCCATTCCCCCTCTGACTAAATTGAGCCCTGAGAGAAAAGAAGGAAAAAGAAGGAAGGAATTTTTGTTTTTTCTCCAATAATCCCCTTGCAGCTTTCGTTCTTCAGCTCCTCCCTGGGAACAACCGTGTGTTTAGACGGCAGAGCTTCAGTCACCATGGAAACGTGTCATAAAAGGTCCAGATATGAAAGAGCAGGTCCTCTGGTTGCCACAGGCAGTGTTTCCCGAATGGTTTTTCAAGGCTAGGGATCTATTTGTGGTCTGTGTGACTATTTGTGTTGAAGATTACAGTGTGCCTGTGTGATCTTCAGCATTTGTTTTCAGTTAGATTTTCCTCACTTTTGTCTGATTTCCACTTTGTGAAAACAAATTAATCTTCTAAAACATTATAAACACTACAAACCATCTTCAGTGAGGAATGTTGTTTATTTTATAAAACTGAAGGGCAGAAAAATAATGTAATGCATCTTCATGTTCTATAGGTACAGGGAGAACATCCTTTTAACCTGTTCCCCATACTGTGGAATATTTAAATCCATGTCCATATTCACATCATGTCGCTGAGAGCTAAAATCACCTGAGGCGGTAAATGGAAGGAAATCCTTGGGGCTTACTTGCCTCCTGAATGCGAGTTACATGTTTGGAGCAGGCAGGAGATGCCCTTGCCTTCTCTCTAACCTTCGTCTCCATGGTGATGGGCAGGTGCAGACACTTATTTGTTCATTCAGTTATTCACTAATTCATTCATTCAAAAAGCACTTATTGAGCATCCAACATGTATCAAACCTGGATTGACCCTTACATGGACATAAGGATTAACTCAACATCCTGTCATTTGCCATGATGATCCTGCAGAAAGAGTGGTTCATGTCCAGGGACAGAGGTTTGGTTAGATAACTTATTTTTAAATGATTTGTAAAGCAGTAGATTTTCCTGCAGATGACTGAGAAGCAAATACATTAACTCAGGAAGATGAAAGGCCCTATTTATGGCCATAGTGCAGGTCTCCCTAACTTAGTGGCTTCTGAAGAGTAGAGGATTCTTTCATATGACCGTGCAATATTCAGGGCTGTCTAAACATTACTGCATCTTTTAGTCACATTTCAATAGGATGTTGTATTAAGTCTTGGAGGGGGGTGGTTTTGATTGATTTCTTTCTTGTTTTGCCATCATCACATATCTTGTGTTGTGTTAAGCTCCACAGGGGTTTGAAATGGCTAGAATTCAAAGACCTTGTCATCCAATCATCAGTTAGATACTGAACGAGACTCCCCAGGATCCAAAAGGACTCTGAGATCTGTTTCTGCACGGCATCTCTCCAGAGGAGCTGAAGGGTTATTTTCCTGAAATCAGGTTGGCCGATCCCAGGGGTACCTTTGAAAGACATGTTTGGTTCCCACCATCATCACCTTCCCAGAACAAGACAGGTAAGAACCACCTTTAAAAATGTCACAAATGCATTCATGATGAATCAGGTTAACTAGCCCTAAAGGTCAACACAGAGCACGATGGGTGAGGGATTCTGCATGGGGAGATCTGAGCCAAACAATGCACCGGAAGGCTGTTTGTCCCCAATAGTCTGATGAGAAGCTCCCAGCCTGGTACCTGCCATGCATATGTGACTGTGTTCTTCAAAGTGTGGCTGGCATGGCCCACCCATGCCGCACTGTGGAGCAGGGACGGTCCGTTGGGCTGGTGCACTGGGTAGGGGTGAGAGACAGATGGTGGGCATGTACAGAGGCACCCACAGTTGGGGGTGATGTCCCACAGCAAACAGGTAGTGACCGGCGACGTCCGAGTTAAAGAGTACCACCATGGGATCCACCCCAGCACTCTGTGACTCGGCACCAGCTTATGACCAGGACTTGAGGATAATTTCATAATTTGGTTTCTAGGGAGGGGGTCTCACAGACCACTTTTCAACAACTTACTCTAAAATATTTTCACAAAATATGTTAAATGATAAAAGCAAGTTGTAGAACAGTGAATGCTCTATGCAGCCATTTTGTTTACATTAGAAAGGGAGAGAGAAAAGGAATACATGGCTGATAAATGCAAAAACAAAAATGAACAAGGAGAATAAAATAAATGTCTCTGGAAAGATAACAATTAGTGGTGGGGACCTGGGCAGATGGGGTCCAGCAAGAGGAGACCGTCAGACCACATGTTCATATTTTTGATACATGAACCATGTAAATGTATTCCACTTTAAGTATTAAGAATTTTAAAACTTATAATTGACATTGTATAAGGATTTACAGATGAGGAAGCTAAAGATCCAGGAAATTAAGTCACTCTTTGAGGCCATACGGCTCATTGACAATCACGGTGAGACAGCTTCAGCCAGCTGCTCCGACAACGTCCTACAGACCCGCTCACACGCCTCACACCTTCCACGACTTGGTTCCCCTGAAGCAAATGCTCACAGTCATCACCCAGAAAATCGCTGATATTGTTAGGGAGGCACTGTGTATTTTTCTCGGTTCCTGTCCCTGCCACAAGGGCAGAGGCAGTAGTGAAGCAGAGTAAAAGTTTTATTTAAAGTTACTTAAAGAGAGAAAAAGTGCAGGCTACCTCAGCAGGGAGAGGCACCCTGAATGGTTGAGAAAAGGTTTAAGGCTACACACTTACAAAGTGCGGGCGACCCCAGACAGAGGTGTGCCCTGAAAAGTTGGGGGTTCCCCCTTTTAAGAATTTTTCAGTAATGTGACAAAGGGCTGGGGGTGTAGACTTGTTAAGTGGTCCTCAAATATTTAAAATTAACATAACACGAGAAATTTACTGCTCTGATTTCTCCCTGAGATATTGGCTTCTTGGTCTGGGAACATACTAAACAAGACCACCTTTCCCGGGTCCCCAGGGTGGGCTGAGTTATTGTCTGTTTGCTAAAGAGTAAGTTAAGAATCTTACTTCTTAACTTCCTGGATTTTTTAAATTAAGGTATTATTAATATACAATCACATGAGCAACATTGTGGCTACTAGATTCCCCCCATTATCAAGTTCCCCCTACATGCCCCATTACAGTCACTGTCCATCAGCGTAGTAAGAAGCTATAGAATCATTACTTGTCTTCCCTGTGTTATACTGCCTTCCCCATGCCCCCCCACATTATGTATGCTAATCGTAATGCCCCTTAATCCCCTTATCTGTCCCTCCCACTCCCACCCTCCCCAGTCCCTTTCCCTTTGGTAACTGTTAGTCCATTCTTGGGTTCCGTGGTTGTGCTGCTGTTTTGTTCCTTCAGTTTTTCTTTGTTCTTATACTCCACAGATGAGTGAAATCATTTGGTACTTGTTTTTCTCCACCTGGCTTATTTCACTGAGCATAATACCCTCGAACTCCATCCACGTTGCAAATGGTAGGATTTGTTTTCTTCTTATGGATGAATAATATTCCATTGTGTATATGTACCACTTCTTTGTCTATTCATCTGCTGATGGACATTAGGTTGCTTCCAGTTCTTGGCTTTTGTAAATAGTGCTGCGATAAACACAGGGGTGCATGTCTTTTGGAATTTGGGATCCTGTATTCGTAGGGTAAATTTTTAGGAGTGGAATTCCTGGATCAAATGGTATTTCTATTTTTAGAACTTCCTGGATTTTAAAATGCAGTCTTTTCTTTAAGATGGAATCCTTTCTGCCTTTTACTGTGTTGTTTACGGCTGGGCCTCCTTACTAAATTAGTTGCCCAAGTTGAAAATTACTTGATTAGGGCTGAAAGAAGAAAAACAGCATATATGTAAAGTTAAAAAATAAGCTGGGCCTGCATGATTAACACAATAAAGACATGGGCTATGCTGGAGAATATTCAAACATTTCCTGGCCAACTTGCTCCTGGCTTTTTGAGCTTTAACTGATTAATTTATTAACTCTGAGTCTTTTCTGGGTTTCTAGTTTTAACAGGTTAACCTTATGAGTCCCATCTAGTGGGCCTCATGGCCTTATTCTCTTTCCACCCCGCTCGTATCTATTTTCCTGCCTAACAATACTCTTACTCCCAATGCACCTTATTTAAGTTGACGTCATGTAGTACATGGCATTGTAGTTTCCTGATTATATAATATCTGTTTTCTTATTAAATATTCCCTTAGAAAGAACCTAGTATTTATTATTGAATTTAATTTCCACCAAATTTAATGAGTTAGTTCTTATTTTTCCCATTACAAAGCTGAAGGTAAGAATGATTGATATAGACTGAATGTTTATGTCCATGAAAAAGTCATACGTTGAAGCTTGAACCCCCAGTATGATAGTACTTGGAGGCAGAGCCTTCGGAAGGCAATTTGGGCATAGGGGTGGAGTCCCCGCGATGGGATTCATGTCCTTATAAGAAGAGGAAAAGGCCAGAGCCCGTTCTCTCTCTACAGCATGAGGTTACATCAAGAAGGCAGCCATCTGCAAGACCAGTTCCACCAGCACCAAACTGTCTATCATCTAGATCTTGGACTTCTACAGCCTCCAGAGTTGTGAGAAACAAATGTCTATTGTTCAGGTCACTTAGTCTATATAGCAGCCCAGGCTGGCTAAGACCTAGTCAACACAAAGTCACAGAGCTCTTGAGCCACAGATTTGGAATTTGAGCTCAGATAACTCAGATTCCAAATCCCAAATTTCCCTCTACACCATGTCCTTCCCTTATAGAACTGGAAACATGTTAAGCATCTTTGTTTTACCAACACTCTCTAGAGCCTGGCAAAAGATGCTGGCTGCACTGTTATCATATACCCTGAGGGCATCCTTAAACTGGGCTCCAGCATATCCATGGAAGATTGTCTTGGCAGCGTTTGACAACCCTCTGTGATCTCCCCAGCAAAAATCTGTGATGGTCTCAGCAACAGCTGGCAAAGTTAGCTCCTTCCCTGCAGTCCTATCTTGGGATCCTGAAATAGAACAACAGATCTGTGATCTTGACTAAATTTGCCAACTCTTAGCACACTTTTGAAACAAAACCACTCTCTCCCTCAAGCCCTCCAGGAGATAGAGCCGAAGAAACATTTAATGGGACTATCTTGCACAATCAGTTCTGGAGCAACTGCTCTTAAGGTGCTACCATCTACAGTAAAACAATGTGCTTTCCAACGTGCCTTTACACTTCCAGTGAGTGTGTTTCAAATGATAAGCCCGTTGGAATGGACCATAATGAGGGCTTTTTCTTCTCTTTTTCTTTTTCTCTTTTCTTTCCATTAAGGGAACTCAGGTGCGCCAAGTCACTGGGAACTTTCCCACTTTCCCACTTTTGTTTTACTCCCAGTCTGACACTTAGCACGACGTCTTGTACATTTCGTACATCACGTTAATAAATGTTAGAAAACACACACCTCTGAAAGACATCAAGACTTTTAGATTCTAATCTAAAAAAAATACCAGTTCTCATCCCGATCTCTCTCTCCCTCTCTCTGCCTAATCATACTTGGAAAATCATAGTGCACATCCTTATGGCTGGCCGAAGTCCTCGAGCACAGCCCATTTCACAGCACTTAGCTCCTAATTGAAATTTCACAGTACAGTACTTAAGACACAACTCCAAACTGCATAACCATTTAAGCAAATGTGTTTTCCTAGCCATTTCACTGTGATTTCCTCTTGACTAAATGCCTGTTATGATTTGCTATTTATGCCATTGCAATTAAGACTTTCAGTATTTATTTGAGGATATTCTAGAATGTTCTGTTTCTCTGTGAATTGAATCTAACCCAGTGGTGTAGTTAATAGCCTTACCCAATTGTGTGCCTTTGGAAGGAAAGAGAAATTACCTTTCTCAGAGGACACACTAGTTCTTGGCTCTTCCTGTCCCAGACCTTTCCAAATTGTCCATCCTCAACTGGGTCTCTTATTCTCTCAGGGCTGATTCTGATATGAGATTATGTAGGAACTCAGTTCCACAGATAAGAAACCCTTAAAGTAACATTTAGTATTTGAAAACATAGAAGTCTGTTTATAGGACAGATCAGCAACCATTCTTTCTCTGTCTAGCTGGGTTTTTAAAATATTTATTATAGGCATTTCAAATAAACAAAAGGATAGAATAGTATAATGAATCTCCTATGTACCCCATGTTCCTGCTTCAACAATTATCAGTATTTTGCATATCTTGTTTCATCTACCACATTCATCCTCATTTTTATTTGTTTGATCTTGTGCTAGATTGCTTGCTAAAGAATCTTAAAGATATGTCATGGCATGCCATAAATTCTTCATTCAATACGTGTCTCTATCTGATAATGATATTCTTACTATTACTACCATGACATAATTATCCTAATAGAATTAACAGTAAACCCTTAACCTCATCTAATACCCAGTCAATATTTAAATTTTCCCAGTTGTCTCAAAGATGTTTCACAGTTGGTTTATTTTGAATCAGGACCTAAGTAGGTCTACACAGTGCTTTTTAAAACACTTTTATGAAATATATTTGACAAACTATATTATATTGATTTCAGATGTACAATATCATCATTTGACAATTATATATACATTATTAAGTGCTTGCCATAATAAGTGTAGTTACTATCCGACACCATACAACAGTATTACAATATTATTGACTATATTTACTGTGCTGCACTTCCATTTATGTATTTATTTTTATTTATTTTATGATTTGAAGTTTGTACTCTTTATCCCCTTCACTTATTTCACCCGTCCTCCCACCACCCCTCCCCATGGCGATCAGCAGTCTATTTTCTGTGTTTTTGAATTTATTTCTGTATCGTTTGTTCATTTGTTTGGCTTTTTTTAGACTCCACATGTAAGTGAAAAAATATGCTATTTGTCTTTCCCCGCCTGCATCATTTCAGTTAGATGATAATACCCTAGGTCATCCATGTTGTTGCAAATGGTAAAATTTCATCCTTTTTTTTTAAAGCTGAATAGTATTCCATTGTGTATATGTATCACATCTTCTTTATACAATCATCAATTCTTCCTTAGCTGGGCTACTATAAACATAGGGGTGCCTATATCTGTTCAAATTAGTGAGTTTGTTTACTTCGGATAAACTCCCAGAATTAGAATTGCTGGGTCATATGGTATTTCTACTTTTGGTTTTCTGAGGACCCTCCACACTGCTTTCCTTAGTGGCCCTGCCAGTTTGCATTCCCACCAACACTCTTACCCTGTGAGTACCCCAGCCCCTTTCCTCCAGGCCATGGGTCTGTGGGTGCACCTGGTCTCTGGAATTCCCTCCCCCCAACCCATTCTGGACTGGGGAGAAAGCTTCCTCGTAGGGTCATTTAGCTGTTGACCCATGTCTAGCCCCTGTGTTCCCTGCAAACTGGTTGTAGGTCTGCTGACCTTCTCCTTGCAGGAAGCTTGCTAACAGAAATAGATATCCAGACTCATGGAACCCCAGGACTTAGAGGCCCCCCACTTTACCTGCCATCTGATACCTGAATCTCCCTACCAAACTTTCCAGGCGCTTGCCCAGAACGGAGAATTGTTTAAATCACCCCTTACATGGGTAGGGAAACTTGGTCTCCTGAAACATAGTTGAGAAACAGGACTGAGAAAGAAAGAGAGACTTAACAGGGCCCTGTCTAAATCCCAAAGCAAATATAACTCACCTCCGAAACACCATACTGATGAGTCTGAGCCCAAAAGGGAGTGAGGCAATGGACTGGACACCAGGCCCTCACACAGATGAAGTTTGTTTAAAATGGAGGTGGAGAACCTCAAGGGGTTAGGTGGGACCACCGGCATCTCTCCCAGTTTGCCAGCTGAGGTACTGAGGCAGTTTGGAAGTACTGATAGGACACAAGGCGTCTGCTCCCCTTCCAATTAAATTTCTCCTCTAAAAGAAGGAACCCGATGTGGAACATTTGCACCTGCCTCTGGAGAGTTCTGTGGGCGTGACTGGATGACTCTGGCCCCTGACAGCACAGACTTTCTCCACAGTTTGCTCTGATGAGACGGGCTGAGGCTAGGCCTTTTGTGGGGGGTTTTCACTAATGAAGCAGCTTTTGGGGTCTTTTGCCCTCCAGCAGTGGACTTGAAAAACACTCCACTGCCGCTTGTTTAATCCCTGCCACTCCCCCTCCTCCCTCTGTTGTTACCTTTGGCCCACTTGTGGTCACCCCTGTCCCAGCCTAGTCAGCTCAAGATCTGATCTGCCCAAAAGAACCTTTTTCTTTTCTTTCCTTTTTTTTCATATTCTTTCATACCATCCACAAACTGGAGTCATTGAATTTAGGTATTTCCAAGTCATTCATAAAAATGTCAGGTAGGACAGTGCCAAGGACTGAGAACAAAAGACCTCCAATGGGACCCACAAAAGGCAGATTCAAATCCAGAAACCAGGAGCTGGGGTACTGTCGGCAGTCAGCACATGTCCTTTGGTCTGGCTTCCAGTTGCCCTTAATCTGTCCCTCATCTGCAAGGATACCTGGAAATACCTTACAAAAGGCTCAGTTATGAAGTCCATGCCCTCTGGTCCAGTGAACTTTCTTGTTTTTTTTTAAAAAAAACAACAGTTCACTATGGAGCTCAGCACCTGGTACTCCTGTTTCTTGAGAAGCCTCTCTATTTCATCCTTGTTGAATCAGAAGTAAAGCATGGATGACTTCTCCCTCTGGGCAGCTTTCTGCCGTGGGACTGTGTCCGTCTTTTCTCTGAACCTTTTGAAATATGTCTTCCTAGAAACGCAGGCATATGAATGACTTGCTCGCCCCTGTCCTTACTAAGGCTCTGACCGTTTACCCTTCACAAAAACCCTTCTGAAGACACTGACAAGAGAATAAGAAGACAAGCCACAGATCAGGAAAAAATATTTGCAAAAAACACATCTAATAAAGGACTGTTAGGCAAAATGTTCTAAGAAAAGTTAAAATTCAACAGTAAGAAAATGAACAACTTCATTTAAAAAATGGGCAAAAAGGTCTGAACAGACACCTCAACAAAGATACACAGATGGGAGATAAGTATGTGAAAGAGATACTCAGTGTCATATATCATTAGGGAACTGCAGACTAAAACAAAATACCACTGCACACCCATTAAAATGAATAAAATCCAAAACACTGACAACACCAAATACTGGCAAAGATACGGAGCACAGAAATTCTCATTCACTGCTGGTGAAAATGCAGAATGGTACAGCCACTTTGGAAGACTGTTTGGCAGTTTCTTACAAAACTAAACATACTCTTTCCATATAATCTAGCAATCATAGTCCTTGGTATTTACCCAAATGAGTCGAAACTTATGTTCACACAAAAACCTGCACATGCATGTTTATAACAACTTTATTTGTAATTGTCAAAACTTTGAAGCAACATATCCCTTAGTAAGAAAAGAGATAAATAAACTGTGGTACATCCAAATCTGGGAATATTATCCAGTGCTAAAAAGAAATTAACTATGAAACCACCAAAAGACATGGAGGAAGCTTAAATGCACATCACTACAGGAAACAGGCCAATCTGGAAAGGCTACATAGTATGTGATTTCAACCAGATGACCTGAAAAAGAAGACATGTATGAAGACAGTAAAAAGATCATTAGTTGCCAGGGTTTGGGAAGAGGGAAGGATGAATAAACAGAGAACAGGATTTTTGGGGCAGTGAAATTATTCTCTATATTGTAATAGAAGGTACATATCATTATATGTTTGTCAAAACCCATATGCATACACCACCTTCCCTAATGTAAGCTATGCACCTCCGGTGGTAATGACATGTCAATGTAGGCGCACTGATCATAGCAAACGTAGCACTCTGAGGGGAATGTTGATGGCTGGGGAGGCTGTGCATGTGCAGAGGAAGGGATACATGAGAATCCTCTGTATTTTCCACTCAATTTGGTGGGGAGTATGTAAATGCTTTACAAATAAATTCTATGTGTTGAAAAAAATCTAGTAGATTAGATGGGGTGAGGGGTAATTTTTAAAATGAAGAAAGCATTCTCGGCCATCAAATGTTTGCTTCCCCCACATACTTCAAAAAAATTGGTCAACCACAGCCTCCTCTCTAAAAGAAGCAAAATTCAAAATATACACCAAGAGGTGAAAAATGTAATTCCTACTGCATATTCATTATACAATAATTTATGTAACAAATTCTGTGGTTTCTTAAGTTTGCTATAGATAATAAATCAGTGCTGCATATGGCCCTGAAATATTACAGAAAACTTACACAGATCATGCAGCAAGCTCTCAGATGCCCTCTGTCATGGACACAGTTTCCCATATTAACATTTTTCATTAGTGTGACACATTTGTAACAATTAATGAACAACTAATGATACACTACTATAAATACTTTATGTTAAGATTCACTCTTTATGCTGTAAAGTTTTATGAGTTTTAGCAAATGCATAATGTCATGTATCCACCATTACAGTATCAAGCAGAATAGTTTCACCACACCAACAACCCTCTATAATTCAACTATTCATCCCATCCCATCCACCCTCTGGGGATGACTGATCAAGGTAAAATTGGTTTTACTTTTTCTTGAATGGCACATAGTTGGCACCATCTAGGTGGTTTATGTTTAGATTGGTTTTTGACTTAATGTGTATTTAAGTTTCCTCTATGTGTTTCTCTAGCTTGATAGCTAGTTTCTTCTTTGTGTTGAATAAGATCCCATGCATGGATGTACCGCTGTTTATCCATTCAACTACTGAAAGACATTTATATACAATGATATTATTCAGCCATGAGAAATAGGATATTTTGCCTATTCACAACATGGATATTCATAATAGGATATTCACAACATGGATGAAGCTTGAAGGTACTATGCAAGTGAAATAAGTCAAAGAAAGATAAATCCTGCACAGTGCTACTTATTTGTGGGATCTGAAAGAGCCGAACTTACAGCAACAGAGTACAATGGTGGTTATCAGGAACTGAGGGGCCATTTGGGGGCAGGGGTGTGGGGAGATGGTGGTCAAAGGGTACAAGCTTCCACTCACGTGATGAAAAAGTTCTGAGGATCTGATGTACAGCATGGTGATTATAGTTAATAATTATTGTATTATTTTAAAAGTTGCTATGGTGGCAATTATTTTGCAATATACAAACATTATATCAACACACTGTATACCTTAAACTTGCATAATGTTATATTTCAATATAGGCTGGAAAAATAGCTCAGTAAGGCTGAAAAAAAATAAAATGAATAAATTTTTAAGAGAAAGATATTTTAGTGGCTTCCAGTTTTTGGCAAGTATGAATAAAACTCTAGCTCTGAGAGTTCCTGTTTCTCTGCATCCTTCCTTGCCAACATCAGGTATGGTCAATGCTTTGGATTTTAGCATTCTAGTGGGTGTACAGTGGTGTCTTTTAATTTTCACCTCTTATGTCTGATTTCATTTTTTAATATTTTAATTGACAGTTCCCTAGTAATATATAATGTTGAGCACTTTTTCATATGTTTATTTGCCATGTGTATATCATACTACTTTGCTAGCACTGCCATAACAAAATACCATAGGCTGGGTGGTTTAAACAGTAAAAGTTTATTTTCTTACAATTCTGGAGGCTGGAAGTCCAAGATCAAGGTGTTGGCAGGTTTGATATCTGCTGAGGCTTCTTCCCTTGGCTTGCACATGGCCACCCTCTCTCCGTGTCCTTACATGGTCTCTTTGCCTGAACTTGTGTCCAAATTTCCTCTTCTGAAAAGGACACAGGTCAGCTTAGACTAGGGCCACCCTAAAAACTTCATTTTAATTTAATTACCTCTTTAAAGACCTTATCTCCAAGTTAGGTTACGTTCTGAGGTACTGGGGGTTAGAATTTCAGCATATAAATTTTGGACAACATAATTTAGCTCGTAACATATATCTTCTTTGGTGAGGTATCTGTTTAGATCTCTTGCCCATTTTTAATACAATCATTTACTTTAAATTGTTGAGTTTTAAGTATTCTTGTATATTCTGGGTACAGATCCTTTATCAGATTTGTGTCTTGTAAATATTTCCTCTAAACCTGTGGTTTGTCTGGTTATTCTCTCAGCAGATCCTTTCACAGAGCAGAACATTTAAATTTTAGTAACAGTTTAATTTTTCTGTTTTTTTCTTCCACACATTGTGCTTGTGGTGTTGTATCTAAAAACCCCTCACCAAACTCAAGGTCATCTACCTTTTCTGTTATCTCCTAGAACTTTTACAATTTTAGATTTTTATAGTTAGTTTTATGATCCATTTAAGTTAGTTTTCATGGAGATATAAGGTCTTTGTCTTGATTAACTTTTTTATATCTGGATGTCTAGTTGTTGCAAGTAGTAGTTGAGAAGACAATCTGTTCTCTGCTGAACTACCTCTGCTCCTTTGTCAAAGACCAGTTGGACTAGAGTCATTTGGGTCTATGCACCTGGATCAGTATTGATAATTTCTCCTTTATTTCTGGTGTGAATAATTGTGTCCTGTATTTTCTTCTCAGTTACTGTGGCTAGAGAGTTATCAATGTTATTCATCTCTTTAAAGAATCTTCTTTTTGGAAGTCTGGAAGAGATGATTTCCAAGCTTTTTACATGCTAGTTGACTTTTCCTATCATTCTCCTGTTATCAATTTCATTGATTGCTTCTCCAGTTTTTCATGATTTATATTTTGCTATATTTAGGTTTATATTGCTCTTATTTCTTTAGTTTCCAAAGCTGGAATCTTAGATTATTGATTTCAGATTTTTCTTCTTTCCTAGTATGTACATTCAATGCCATGAATTTCCCTCTACACAGCCTTTGTTGCATCCCCCAAATTTTGGTAAGTCCTAATTTTATTTTTACTTGGCTACAAATATTGTTTAAAGTTCTATTCAGACTTCTTCTCTGACCCATGTATTATTTAGGCATGTGTGGTTTAATTTTCAAGTATTTTTAAAAATTTCCAACTATCCTTTTGTTATTCATTTCTAGTTTAATTCCATGGGGGTCTGAGGGCAGACTTTGTATGCTTTCTATTCTTTGGAATTTGTTAAGATGTGTTTTATGACCCAAAATGTGGTCTATCTTGGTGAATACTCTAGGTGCATTTGAGGAGAGTGTATTCTTCTGTTGTTTGATGTATTACCTAAGTACCAATTAAACCTAGTTGAAGGAGAGTGCTATTCATTTTGACTGTATGCTTGCTGATTTTCTGCCTCCTGGTTCTGTCAATTACTGATTGGAGGGGTGCTGAGGTCTCCAACTACAATAATGGATTTATTTATTTCTCCTTGCAGTTCTAATAGTTTTTATTTCAAATATTTTGATGCTTTGTTTTTTTGTGGATACACATTGAAGATGATTATTGAGCTTCTTGAATCTGTGGTTTACTGTCTGTTATTAATTTTGGAAAATTCTTGGGCATTGTCACCTAAAATACTTCTTCTGCTCCTTTCTTTTCTTATTCTCTTCCTGATAGTCTCAGCACATGTATGTTATATCTTTTCTAATCATCCCACAGTTATTGAAAAAACATATATACATATGGTTTTAAATTTCTCATGTATTTGTTTTTCATTTTGGTTTGAGAAGTTTCTATTGGCATATCTTCAATATCACTAATTTTTTTGCCAGCTGTGTCTAGTCTACTGATAAGTACATCAGTGGTATTAATTCATTTCTTCACACAATTTTTTATTTCTAATATTTCCTTCTTGTGCTTTTCTTAGAGTTTCCATCTCTCTGCTTATATTATCTATCTGTTCTTACACATTGTTTACTTTTTCCATTAATGGCCTCAATATGTTGATCCTATTTATTTTACATTTCTGTCGATATTCCCAAAATTGCTTCCATAAATGACCTGGCTCTAATGCACACTTTGTATCTTCAGGCTGTGTTTTCTCTAGCCTTTTAGCATACCTTGTGATTTTTCTGTTGAAAGCTGCAACAGGATGTGTCTGGTAGTAGGGTCTGAGGTACTCAACTACCACTGTGAACTTTTATGTTGAGCTGGTTAGGAACTTGTTTGTTTTGTGTTTGCTGCTGCAGTAGATACCTGGGGTTTCCTTTTCCTCTAGTTTCCTCAGTGTTTCTTCCTTTCTCTCTTAACTTTGGTTTCCCTAAGGACTCTTCTTAAACTCTTTTTTCCTGCAGCTCTCTCTGCTGCAATCTACTGCTCCTTTCTTGGAGGCCTGATGATGTGGTGGTGAGGTGCTGGTGAGGGAAACGCTCTGCAATCCTATCACTGCAGTTCACGTTCTTATTGATGCCAAGTCCCTGGGCTCTGACCCTCACAAACATTCCTTGACCTTTTATTTATTCCCTTAGGGGAGGCAGGAAGTCTGTAAACTTCTGAAACTATCTAATCCTCTCCCCCAGGTCACACAAAGCTCTAGTCAAGCAGTTCCCCGGAGAGCAATCCTTTGCTATGAAGAATTCTGTTGAGCTTATTTCAAATGGCTACTTTTCCCCTCACCCTCCACAGGAAGGTTTTCCTCTGGTTTTCACTGAGAGAACCTGATGAGACCCCTGTAGGAAAACAGATGAAATTGTGGGGACCCCCAGAGAAGACTGCTTTAATTCTCAAGCTCGTCCTCATTTATCTTCTGGCAGTTTGCCAGTTCCTACCAGTTATTGGTTCAGCGGCTTCTGATCTGCCTTAACTAAGTTCAGCTGAAATATTATGTGTCTACCCATCTTTTCCGATTTCGGGGTGGCAGTTAGTCCTGTGACCCCAGTTCTCTGAAGGGTTTAAGAAAAGACATTGGTTTGGTTGGTTCAGCTTTCTTCTTTTTGGAAGTCTGGAAGAGATCATTTCTAAGCTTTTTTACATGCTAGAGCTAACACCAGATGTCCATAAATAATTTTAAACATAATCAATCAAATATAAACCTGGATGGCAGGAAAACACAGTGAAATAAATCTTTTGGTAGATGTGGAGTCTTAGGCCCCTGCCACCACCATCCCAGGACACATGGAGGTTTTGCCACCTGCTCCATTTTCTGATGTTTTAGGACAATTTCTAGAATCTAGAATATGGCCTGTGGATAACCTACAAAGTAGGTCACCCTTGCCAGCCCATTCTCCCTGGAGCCTCCAGGGCACACAGCAGATACCCTCTTGAGCAGAGCCTGCTGGGCTCAGCTCCTTTCCTGTTTCAGTTTAGTTTTTCCATCACTTAGGTATGGTAAGGCCAACAGATCAGGAGACAACTGCCATTGAGAAAACAGCTATTGCACTCAAATCTCAAGAGCACCAGGTTTGGTTACGAGGCAGAAAGAGCAGGGGAAAACATAGGCAAGGGGATTGACTGGGGTATCAGTGGGAAGGCATGGCCAAGGCAGAGAAACCAGGTTTAGGATTGGCTGGTTTGAATAATTTCAGTGCCTTGGGGCATAAGGGCTGTTCCTAGTTGTCTGGTGTGTGGTCCTGGGGTGATTAGAGCAGGTGGATGGCGGCCCCGAGTATGAGAATCCCTTAGAGGAAACGGTTGGGGTGTGGGGGTCTCGATTGGTTGGTTGGCATATCGAAGGTGAATCCCCCCAAAGGCGAGGGCGAGAGGTGGCAAGGGAGGCAGGAGACCAAGGCAGGGGGACTCAGGCACGCTGTCCATCGTGCAGAGCAGGCATGTCTGGCATATGAATGCAGGGCAGATGTTAAAGCATCAAGTTCACAGAAGCTGGAAAACTGGTTAATATGGTGAACTAGTATCTCCACTCACCAAATGTGCCGGATGGTGGTGCAGCCCCCCGGGAAAGCGGTGTTCCCGGCCCGTGGCGAATAAACCGGTGTGACCGACCGCAGTGGAAGGGAAGGATAGACTGGGAGAAACCCTTTTTTTGCTCACGGTGGGGTCCGGCTCTGCTGGCCCCTCTCGCACCGCTCCCGCTTCCCGTCTCCAGTCACCCCCCTCTTCCAGGAGGAGCTCCAGGTCCCTGGTGCTCACAGGCGCCGCCCCAGTGGCGCAGCAGAGGGGAGGCAAGAACACCCTCCTGCCTCCACGCCGAGGCTCGAGGAGCTGCAGCAGGGTGCGTGAATGGGCAGGCCGGGCGAGTGGCTCCGGAAACGCTGCGGTGCATCCACAGGCGGCAAAAGAGTGAAGGAGTCATTTCCTATTTGCCTTGCCTGTCGTTACCGAATTTCAAAAACAAAAATCCATCCCATCCTGCTTAGCCTTTGAACCCACTTATCTAAAAATTCTCTGGCTCTCCGCACAGTTCATCTCTGCTCTTGCCCTTGGGACACAATGTGTACTAGAATTTAGCAGAAAACGCTCCTCTCCCGCTGACTTCCGCATGGGGAAGGGCCCCGTCACAGACACTTACAATTTGAGGGCAATCAGCTTCTTCCTCAAGGAGAGAATCCAAGTAACTAAAAACATGATTATTAATGGAAGGATAATGGAACTGTGATAGTATTTCCTGACAGCATTAAAATGTCTTTAACCACAAAAGAATTACAGGAGGAAAGTGAATTGATAACCTAAGATAAAAACTAATTTGGAATACGATTAATTTTGGTGCTCTTAAAAAGTAATGCATTTTACTTTATGGCAAATGGTCGCAACTAATTACTGAGTAGTACTTGTAAATCAGTTCCTTGTTCTTTATTTAATATAGTTTTTGTGATTGTTTGAACTCTTATGTGTGGGAAAGTCTAGCTTTCAATTTAAAATAATTTTTTATTAGGAAAAGAAGAGAAGGACACGACTTCGTCAGGAAGCGGTGGGCATGTCCACCCGCTCTGGGTAGCCCTGCTGGCTGGCAGAGCTGATCTTCACCGCCTCCTCCTGCCTTCCTCTGCCCCTCCGATCAGGACATGCTTCTGCCCAGTTACACCCACGGTGCAGGCAGGCTACAGGCTCCCTTCTTACCCTCCTCCACCCCAAACCAACAAGAGAACAACAGACAATGACTTAATGGAAACCTTGTTTACTATGTCCCAACCCTAAGTCAAATGCTTTCCTAGTATTATTGTCCTAATTCCCAGCTAATCTGATAGGGTGAAAGCTACATTTACTCGAAAGATAAGGAAACTGAGGCACAGAGAGGTTCAGGAGTTTGGCCAAGGTACGCTGGCCAGTAAGTATGTGAGCCAGAGGCCAAAGCAGGTGATCTGACTCCAGGAGCGACTTTAACAGCCCCATCACCCTGGCCCCCATGGCTGTAGCGGCCATGCTGCCCAGAGCACGTTCCCTCTCACACAGGCTGTTTTGGGGGACCCCTTTGCTTCTCCTCAGGGTTGCCTTGATGAGGCTTATTTAGAGGGCCTAAGGCGCCCAGGCCACTTTCAGGCATTGAATCCACTAACAGTGACACCAAAAAGAAAATATATGAAAACAAACTACAGCGGAAGAGAAAGTAAAGAGAAGTATTTTGAGAAAAGAAAATTACTGAGGTTCAGGTTTTTATTCTGATTATGACAAATCAATTTTATCAAGATGTGACAATCTTTTGGGAGTATTGGATGCCAGTCCTGCCACATAATTTAATCTACTTAAGTTTCCAAACTTAGTTTCAGTTTATGTTGGGGAGTTACTCTTAGATCTTTGATACAAAGTTAGTTTTGTCTGTGATTTCTTCTATGTATAGATCTGAGAGGTGTTTTTTTCCTCCTTTGAATTTGAGTAAGCTGGTCTACCAGCTAGGGCTCCAGAGGTCAGGAAGTAATTAGACAGATTTCTACTTTCTTTTGTGTACTTAGTAAGTATTCCCTTTTCCTTTGTTTGAAATAGGGATTCACATTTTTTGCATGTCATAAACCAATGCTTTCAGTGATAAGCTTACTTATTTTGGATCTTTCTGCTGGAGACACTTCAAAAACAAAAACAGGACTAAAACTCCCTGCAGGACACCCTTGCACAGGGAAAGTCATCAACTGACTTATGTTTATGGGCTGAAAGCAGAAAAATCTGAGCAAACACCACCAAACGTTAACTCACGAATTGGGATAGATATACCTGAACTTTACCTCCAAGACTCTCCCCTTTGGGGGACCTTCCCAGGTCAAGGGCGTCTGCGGAGCACAACCACCGACAACACCCCAGGAGGCCGAGGCTGCTGCTTGTGCTGGTATCAGGCATCCGAAGGGTGTTTCAGCAGATGTGACGATAAACTCTTCATCTCACTCATGAATATAAGTCAGGCTAGACATGTCCTAATAAAATATTTTTATGTGGTTTCAAATAGACGGTTTGGGGGATGTTTGGATTTCAGTGCTTCTACTTTTAGGGTCCAACAGGAATTCAGGGATGCAGGAGAGTGAAAAGCAATTAAAAGTAAATATGTTGCTCAAGGTGTTTGCAAATCTCTAGGAAAATGTGTGATTTAGATGAACTGAACCCTTATATTACTGCCCTAACCAGCACTGCCGCCAGTCACAGCCCTGCCGGTGACCCCGGTGCATCTGTGTGCACCCCACCCCCAGAGCTGAATGAGGATGGGAGAGCTTGATGTCACTGGGGAAGTCTTCCTCATCCTTGAGCTTAGCGTGGAGGCTGGTGCATGGATCAGGGGCAAAAGAAAAACAACAACAAAATAATAATACAAAAGGAGTGGAAGGCAAGCAGTGACATTCTCCCTCTAAACCAACAGTTTCTCCCGGGTACTGTTCACTTTTCTTTTCTTTTCTTCCTTTGTATTAATCTTCATGCACTTCGGTATGGGGGACAATCAGAAAATACTGACTGACTGAACTCATGGACGCTTTAGGTCCTGCTGAGGGGTTTGTAAGTCTTCTCACCTATTCCAGCAAACTGTTTACCTACAATGAGTAGCAGATGCTCGGGAAGTGACTGTTGCCAAAGTAAACTGGAAGAGGGGAGGACAAGACTGTTCATCACCCAACAGGCTGTGTTCTCACGCTCAGCACCCCTCCAGGAAGATGACATTTCACTTCAATATTTGGACATTTACAATCCTGAAATCCTGGTCCTTGTGCTCAGCTTCTTTCTCAAATGTTTCCTAATTAGTTATCTGTGGGAACTAATCTCAAGGAGGTGGAGGGAGGGTGATGACAAAAAAAAGGAAGCAGGGGATAGGGGTGGTGAGAATAAGAAAAAAATGAAATAATTTTTAAAAAGAAAACTAATTTTTTTTTAATTTAAAATTTTTTTTTAATTTTTAAAAAATTTTAAAAAGTCACTGGTAGATTTTCTGCCTTTTAACTTTTCTCACATACATGCTAATCTCTTTGTTCTAAGACGCTCGGGATCTGTCTAGGCTGTTCCAGTCCCTGTGGGGAGCCTCACCTCCAGTTACCGGCCTGTGGGGCCAAGGACTGAGGCCCAGGGCACTGCCTGGCTGTGCTGAGGACGGAGCGTCTCGGAGGAAGGCTTCCCTACATAGACACCGAAATGTGACCTCCTTTGGTATTTTAAGGTGATCTTCTTGCCTCCAAGGCCTCTTCCCACACCCACATACCAGGGGACATCTCACCATCTGAGTGTGTCCCTCACACATGAAATGCCTTCTCTCCAAGTTGTCACACATCCCGCCCATCTTGGAGTCGAGGGAAAAGCAAAGGAACAAGTAGAGAACGTGTTTTCTAAGCACCTCAGTCTTCCCACGTACGGGATCTTAATGGGCTTAGCGCCTAACAGGCTGCCAAGAACTAGTCAGAGGACAATAGACATCAAACTGTGATTCTATCCGCAGATCTCAGAGATCCTCTGAAGGACCCCTCCTGCCCGAGCGGCACCACCCGGCCCCCGGCCGCCTGCTCGGCTCTGCTCTCCCACTCAGCCACTTACTGTGGCTCTCCAGACTGCTGGCTTTCATGGATTATATAGAAGTGACCCCTCCACTTGCAGCAAATGGAGTTCAGCAAAGCTCTGCTCGCTGTGAAGGCCCAACCTTCCCAGCACAGGCACCTTTTGCACGCCCTGTTTTTCTTCCATTCTGGTCTATCAAGAGTTTCTGTTCATGTTCTATCCTCCTTGGCCTTCCCAATTATTGAGCATGCAATGTTCTACTCTTGTCATATTTAATTTGGCAGGATGTATATACAAAATTCTAGGCCATAAGCTACAAAAGAAAAATAAAAAATACTGTTTGTGATAAATTAAAAATAAAAATTGCTGAATGTGGTTCCTACATTTTGAAACCGATAAATCTCAAACATTGCCTTCTGAATCCTCACCATAAGCTTCAGTCCTGCTCAGGGAATCTGCTGTAATTCACTTCCTATAATTACACAGCCCAAGCAAATAGGGAAATGTGCCTTTGTTATAAACTCTCTGTATTAACAAAAAGCTTCCTGCAAAAGTCCAGCTCCCATTTTTCTTTCAGATTACCTCGACCGTGTGTCCTAATATTAAGTGGCTTATTTCCGCCATGACAGAGTAAATAGTTGGGCTGGCAAGATTCATACATTCTTTCCGTTTCATCTGTTGGCTTTTACAAATAAGTGATGTTTGCTCAAAAATATATATCTTTGTAGAAATAAGAAACTTGAGATACAAAGCACCCAAGTTTTTGTCTCAGAAAGGAATTCTGGCTTTGAAATCAGCTTTAACCTGCAAGAAGAAAGGTGCTTTGCTGAACGTGACACGGTGCTTTCTGTCTCTCCTCTAGTTGAAGGAAATGCCTGTACCATCTTATAAGACTTGGCCCCATTCATTCTACAATTACGTATTCCTCTAAAAGTTAATATGCCTAAGATGAGTTACAAGTCAACTGATACTAAAACATTCATAATTAAGCTTTTGTCAAAAAGGTAGAGACAGGAAAAACAAAAAGTGTCATAGGACACCTAAACGTAGGGAGGTGAACTGAAATATGAGCACTGGGAAAGGGTTTCTGGGATATTAGAGACAGTCATCATGTATGTGCCTCTAACCTGGCTCTTCTAAGATATCTAGTCAGAACTACACATTCCAGATCAAGCTTGCTGAAAGATTGCTGCCTGTGATGGTCTTGTGTGTATGTTGGCCAGTCTGCCTGAGCTTCATCAGCAAAGTTTCTCTGAAAGATCTGATCAAAGTAAAATAATCAGTCTATGTTTGTGTATAATGCACACACACACACTCACACACACACACATATATATTTAGTGCACACATATTTATATATGTCATACACATACATATGCTTTCTAAGACATTTAAGTGGACATTATGTGATTTTCTCTTGGGAATTTGTAGAAACACCTACTAGCTCGAATTGTCTAAAGGTCCTGTTTATTTCAAAAGAGTATCATGTCCCTTTTATGGCTATTACATGTGGGTGAGCAAGCACCCTCATTCACCAGGACCTTTTCCCTGCTAATCTCAGGATCTGGTTATAAGCTGTTATCCAAGCCAACTGGGAGAAAAAAGTAAAGGAGAAAAGAATGTCTGAGAGTCTGTGCCTTCTGAATACTCCAAGTGAGCAGTGAATGATGGTCGTGCTATCAACAGCTACACACAAATCTCAATGCTTTTTAGTCCATTGCTTGCCCTGAATGAAAGAGGTGAGTAAAAGCCACAGAGAGCTTTATGCACACTCTACAATTAGCAGTAAATGGCTTCCCCAGGAAAATCCCCCTGTGTTACTGACCTTCATCCATAAAATGCATCCTGTATTTTTTTCTCTGCAATTTACAGAGAAATTAAATTTAACACTGCAAATTAAAGAGAAGCACCAACCAACTTGATCTTTCCCCTGGCCAGTCAGCCCTTATGGTCCCCACATCAAAGGAAAGCCACTGCTTTATCAAATAGCCATCGGCTCAATGATCTTGCCTAATCAGATGTTTTGAGATTAAAATATTGGCTTCTTAAATAACCATGTATCCAATGGGTTGTGTGGAGCACACATTACCACTGCCCAAATGATTTGTTGTTTTTAATTAAATCTAGTCAAAGTTATCACCACTTTTGCACTAATCTTGAATACTGCAGTGTTCTTGGAGATCATGATCTAGCTTCAATAAAACAATGTGCAAAGTTCCTTTTTTATTAAATTTAAATTAGTTGGAGAATTTAAATAAATCATTACTTGCTGAAAAAAAGAGAGAGAAAATATTATCAGTTCAATAAATCTACCCTTGTACCCTGAAAAAGACAAGCTTCTATGAACTGTCAGGCTGCATATTAGCATCACAGGGTTTCATCTACTGGAAGTGCTTGGGCAAATAACTCATAAGTGAAACACCAAGACACAAAGAGAACTTTTTTTTTAATCTTCAAGGGTTCTGTGTCAATTGCACTGTTTCTTCTTCTTGATTTAACCTCACTTATAACTCTTCTAAACAATATTGTCAAATTGATCTACAATTTATGTAGCAAAGGTAACCCAGAGTAAGACAAAAAAAGAAAAGAAATAAGGAAGATGACTTACTTTGCAAAAAATGGTTTTAAGTGTATTTTTAAACCTAATACACCACTACACAGTTCATTTCCATATGCACTAAAAATTGAAAAATACATTCCTTTCCTGAAAACAGAAAGGAAAAATACAGAAATCCATGGTTTTAACAAATAAACACTTTAGTAAATTGTGTAAGTTTAAATGGGGAGATATCACAGTCTCTCTTGGTCATGACGATTTACTATCTTAATAGTTTCATTAATACTAACATGTTGTCAGCTGTCTTACACACATCCCACACTACCCTTAAAAATTCCATAATGCTGTTTACACTCCTTTCTTATTCTACCAAAACACACACACACACACACACACACAATTCTCCCATAATCATAGCTGCTTACATATTCAGGCACATAGATAAAATAAAATACTGGTTCTAATCAATGTTTTACCTTCATCAGGGAAGTAAACATACACCGTGTTCCAATATTCTGTGGGCTCTTAGAACTGGGAGAAACTGGTAGAAATGATATAACCCAGTTCCTTATTTTAGATGTGAGGAAACTGAGATTCAGAGCAGCATACCAATCACTGTCGTGTTATGGAGCCACTTGCGATTGCACTAGGAGTAGAAGGCATACCACATATCCTCCAAGCCAAAGTTCTTCCCATTATAGCAAATTATCTGTTACAGGAAGTTTATGGAATCAATCTTAAAATTAACAAGGAGACACCAGACTCCTCCCTAACTTCCTATATCCAGAGTGCATTTGTGATTAGGGACAGGAAGAGCTTCAGAGCATGGGAAGCTGAGAATAGGAACAGATGGGAAAGAAACCTGGCCTCAAGGTTCAACTCTGAGCCTACTATCTGTATGGCCCTGGATAAGCCTTTTGCCCTTAATGCATCTCAATTTCTTCATTTAAAGAAGTTTGGATTATCAGATGATCTGTTTTCTTACAATTATAAACATTTGATAAATAATTGGATAGAGCTCTTAATTTTATGACATACAAATAACAATTATAGTGCCATGTATTCCAGTTCCCGAGTTAGTCAAACAAAATCTAAAATAAAGACATTTAAATGTTAGAATTGTTAATTGAAAGTACTCTTAGCATACACAATGCTGGATTTTTTTCAGTTACGAGCTGTTTCTCTTTTGTCTTACTGGCACTTTTTCTCTTCATAAATGATAGTAACTTGGCCCATTTAAATAATTAATAATCAATTGAAAAATACAGTATCAAAGTGAAGAGGCAGTTAAGTAACTTCCTATGATAGGATAATGATTATCAGACTTATCTGCCATTGTGAACAATTATAGAAATTGACAAAATATATCAAGCTACTGTTTTCAGGCACCAAAAAGCATACAGCACAACTCTGTGATCCTTAAGAGAAGGGAAATCCACATGGTGAGCTCTGTACTTGTTTCAGTGTTCTGCCCAGAGCGTGTTGCAAGCTTCAGGAAGAGGGACAGAGCCCCAAGAGAAAGATGAGTTCGAAGCTCATAAAATGGGTGGGATTTGAAGAGCAAGATAGAGGGGGGAGAGGGAGCTTCACAGAGAGAAAGCTCTACATGTCTGCATGAAGACCCCCTTGAATGTTTGGCCAAATGTTAAAGCTATTTCTGCATACAATGAGACACCTGGAGCCCCCTCAGAAGACAACTACTGGGGATATGAACTGAATGGAGATTTCAAAGTTCCAAATATCCAGAGCAGTGAGACCCTGATGCATATCCCGAGTATTCCACTGATACTCCAAAAAGGTTACTGTAGTTTGGTAGCTAATGTGGCATAGTGTTGTTCCAAACTGGTGGTTCTCAGTTGGGAGCAATTCTCAAATGTCCCCTGTTATTCCCCCAGGGGGACATTTCTGAATGTTTAGAGTTATTTTTGGTTGTTGCAACTGTGAGGGTGCTGCGCCTGTAGTATGTAGAGATTAGAGATGCTGTTAAATATCCTACAATACACAGGGCAGCATCCCCAACAAAGAATGATCTAGTCCAAATTCAGTAGTGTCATGTTGAGAAACCCTGATCTAACCCTGCTCTTCTAGACCTGCTAAATGATGCTCTTGACCTACCCTAATAAAGCTTAAAACCAAGCATCAATGGCTGCTTCTAAATTAACTGCCTGTCAGAACAAAACTCAACACTCTTTAAAGGAAATCAGATTAATGCAGACTTACAACAGAGTTTTTATAATATCCAGCATAAAAGTAAATAATTAGTAGATATAACAAAGGAAAAGGAAAAAACAGAGGTAGGGAGAGTGGTCAATATAAATAGCCTCAGAAATGATGGATATTTAGCAAATAAAGATCTTTGAACAACTTTTAAAATATGCTCAAGGTTTTAGAGGAAAGGATGGACAGAATGAGTGAATAGATGTGAAATCTCATCAGAGAAGTAGAACTGAAGTTGGAAACTCTAGTATTGAAAAATTCAATGTCTGAAATTAACCATATGGGCTTAAAAGAAGATTGAACAGTGCATAAGAAAATATTCATGAACTTGAAGACAAGTCAATAAAAGCTATCCTAACAAAAGCAGACAGGAAAAAAATACTGGAAATAAAATGATCAGACCCTTGGTGAGCTATAGGACAATTCAAAGAGTCTAATATATGTGCAATTGGAATGTCAGAAGGAGAGGAGGGATGCGACATGAAAAATATTTGAAGGCATCATGCTCAAATTTTTTCCACATTTGATAAAAATTGTCAGTGACCAGATTCAAAAACCTCAAAAAAACCCTAATCAGAAGAAATGCAAATAAAAGCCATATCATAACCAGATTTCTGAAAATCAAGACCATAGGAAAAAAATCTTAAAAGTCATTAGAGACTAAGGCATCACTCTAATACCAAAACTGGACAAAGACACTACAAAAAAAGAAAATTACAGACCAATATGCCTGATTAACATAGACGCAGAAATCCTCAAAAAAGTATTAGCAAACTGAATTCAAATTTACATCAAAAAGATCATCCATCACGACCAAGTTTGATTTATTCCAGGGGTGCAAGGATGGTACAATATTCAGAAATCCATCAACATCATCTACTACATGAACAAAAAGAAAGATTAAAAACCACATGATCATCTCAATAGATGCTGAAAAAGCATTTGACAAAATTCAACATCCATTCATGATAACAAATATCAACAAAATGGGTATAGAGGGTACAAACCTCCACATAATAAAGGCCATATAGAACAAACCCACAGCCAACACCATACTTATTCACAAAAAACTAAAAGCTCTTCCTATAAGATCAGAAACAAGACAAGGATGCCCATTCTCACCACTTTCATTCAGCATAGTACTGGAGGTCTTAGTCACAGCAATCAGACAACACAAAAACATAAAAGACATCCAAATTGGTAAGGAAGAAGTTAAACTCTCATTATTTGCAGATGATATGATATTATACATAGAAAACCCTAAAGAATGCACCAAAAACCTGCTAGAACTAATAACTGAATTCAGCAAAGTTGCAGGGTACAAAATTAATACACAGAAATCTGTTGCATTTCTATATACTAACAATGAACAACCCAAAGGGAAATCAGGAAAACAATTCCATTCACAATTGTATCAAAAAAAGTAAAATAACTATGAATAAACCTAACCAAGGAGGTGAAACATGTATATCCTGGAAACAACAAGACACTCATGAAAAAAATTAAAGAAGACACCAATAAATGGAAATACATCCTGTGCTCATGGATAGGAAGAATTAATATTGACAAAATGGCCATGCTGCCCAAAGCAATTTACAGATTTAATGCAATACCTATAGAAATACCGACAATGTTCTCCAAAGGACTAGAACAAATAGTTCTAAATTTCATATGGAACCACAAAAGACCCCCAATAGTCAAAGCAATCCTCGGAAGGAAGAACAAAGCTGGGGGGATATCGCTCCTCAACTTCAAGCTCTACTACAAAGCTATGGCAATCAAAACAATTTGTTACTGGCACAAGAACAGACCCATAGATCAATGGAACAGAATAGAGAGCCCAAATATAAACCCACACATCTATGGTCAATTAATATATGATAAAGGGGCCAAGAATACAAAATGAGGAAAAGACAGCCTCTTGAACAATTGGTGTTGGCAAAACTGAACAGCTATGTATAAGAGAATGAAACTGGATTATTGTCCAGCTCCACACACAAAAGTAAACTCAAAATGGATTAGAGACCTGAATGTAAGTCATGAAACCATAAAACTCCTAGAAGAAAACACAGGCAAAAATCTGAGCAAAAATCTCTTGAATATGAACATGAGCAACTTTTTCCTGAACACATCTCCTCAGGCAAGTAAAACAAAATAAAAAATAAACAATTGGAACTACAAACTAAAAATCTTCTGTACAGAAAAGGACACCATCAGTAGAACAAAAAGGCATCCTACAGCATGGGAGAATATATCCATAAATAACTCATCTGATAAGGGGTTAACATCCAAAATATATAAAGAACTCATATACCTCAACACCCAAAAAACAAATAACCAATCAAAAAATGGGTGGAGAACCTAAACAGACACTTCTCCAAAGAAGAAATACAAATAGCCAACAGGTACGTGAAAAGATGCACCACACTGGTAATGATCAGGGAAATGTAAATTAAAACCACAGTGAGATATCACCTCACACCAGTTAGAATGGCCACTATCCAAAAGACAAGAAATAACAAATGCTGGCAAGGGTGTGGAGAAACAGGAGCCCTCCTGCACTGTTGGTGATACTGCAAATTGATGCAACCACTGTGGAAAGCAGTATGGAGGTTCCTCAAAAACAAAAAATAGAAATACCATTTGATCCAGTAATTTCACTCCTAGGAATTTACCAGAAGAAAACAACATCCCTGATTCAAAAAGATATATGCATCCCTATGTTTATCACTGCACTGTTTGCAATAGCCAAGATATGGAAGCAACCTAAGTGTCCATCAATAGATGACTGGATAAAGAAGATGTGGTACATATACACAATGATATGGGATAAGACAAATACCAAATGATTTCACTTATTTGTGGAATATAAAAACAAAGCAAAACAGAAGGAACAAATAGCATTAGACTCACAAACACTGAGAAGTCACTAGTGGTTACCAAGGAGGAAGGGAATAGAAGGGGGTGGGGATGAAGGGGAGAGGGACTGTTGAACCACTTTGATGTGATTTGATAAAATAAAATAATTTTAGAAAAGAAAATGAAAGAGAATAATTAGAATTTTTGGAAACAACTAGAAATTAAGAATAAACTAGTGAAAATGCTAAAATAAAAAAATACAACATCTGAAAGAAAAAGTCATTAGTGATTAAAGAAACAACACCAACAGAAAAAAAACAATGAGAATTTCCACTGACAGCTCATCAGAGAGAATGTGATCTAGCAGACAATGTAATGATATCTTTAAGGTACTTCAGGAGAAAATAGTCAATCCACAATTTTATATTGAGAGAAAATATTCTTCAAAAATGAGGCAAAATAAAAGAAGGGGGACATTTTTAAAAAAAACAAAAATGGAACAAAATTGTTACTAACCTCTACTTCAAGAATTGTTAAAGGAAGCTATTTGAGCTGAAGAGAAATGACACCAGGCAGAAACCCAATTCTGTAGGGAAAAAGGAAGAGTGGGGGAGAGATGAAGCGTCCCCGCCACCTCTTGTCTGAAAGCGGCTCTCCAGCGGGTCTCCTGTGCCTGTTCACTGACTCCACTCTGGGCGGTGTGTTGGATCGTCACCACAGAGGAAGGAGAAACCATACCAGCCGGCTGTCTGCTCCCACGTTGCACGTGACCAAGATGAGCAGATGGCTGGGAGGGTAGAGTAACCCCCCCTAAAGCTGTATTCTCAAAAGCAAACTGAGCAAACCGAGCCCATAAGTCAGTCTTCATCCGCCATGCCCATGAAGCCTGCACAGCCTGGACCCCGCCTCCTGCTCCAGCCTCGCCTCGTCCCATGTCCCTCTCATCCTTTGCCCTGGCAGTGCCAACTTTCTCCCAACTCTGAACAATTTTCTCTCCTACAGCATGGCTTTGGCCTACACTGTGAAACAGTCTGTGATGCTCTCCCACCCACCTCTCCTGCCTTGGCCAAGCTAAATCACCTTCCTTCGCCTCCCAGCTAATGAAGCGTTTCTCCATGAAGCTGTCTCTGAGCCCCCTAGGAAGGTTCTCATGGGCCTCTAAGAGGGGTTCACCTCCCACACAAAAATAAGTTGGTGCGATTGTTGGATCTGTGTCTTATCTCTGCATGACTGGAAGTTCTAAGAGGGCAGGACCCAAGTCTTTGTTTCATCCTTTCACTGTTATAACCCAGAACTGAGCAAAATGTCCGGTCTTGAACAAAAATTGGTAGAATTAAGGATTATTGAATACTGAAAAAAAAAGGAGGGGGGGGTTGGAGGCAGCCAAGCATCCTTTACTTTTTGAGTGTGTTGCCATTTGAGGCATGGTGTCTAACTTAAAAAAGAGGTCCCTGAATGCCAGCAAGAAGCTGCACTCATGAAAGACCAACTGAAAATTTCAGGGAAATCGGTCACTGAGGCCAGAGTATAGGGAGAATTGAGGAATTGCCTCTGCAGAATTCAAAGCAGAAATAGTCTTTGAATTAGAAGAAAGGTCTTCACTTATTTTAAATCTAGCTTAACCAAGAGTGGGGTAAAAGGAGATCATAAGGGCATGTATCCCTCAGATTGCATTGAAATTACAGAAATAGCTGGCGAGTCCGCGGCAACCAGTCAGTGATTTTTATCACTCTTTTCTATTCTTTGGGGTAAACAATTTACATGGATAAGAATTTGAAGAAGGTAATAATGAAAAAGTTTTTCCATTCAGCTATACCAACTTCTTAATCTTGCAACTAAGCCAAGGAAAGCGAAATACTGAGACCACCCTGCTGCTCTCAAGAGCAAGTGGCATAATATACAGATGTCTGCCATGAAATTGGATAAGGCTACAAATTGCCCTTTTTGCCACTTAAGGTGAAACTATACATTTCTTTCTCCATATAAAGGAATAACCTTCTATCAAATTTGCTAGTACCTACACTATAACATGCAAAAAATTTCTTTGTAAGCAGTTATTTGTGAGGTGAGAGCTTCCTTCATTGTTCATTTTAGGTTTATGTGCCTCAAAAAAAAGTCACGTGCTTCTACAATGATTGACCTCTCGGTTTGGTAAATCATATGCTAATGAGCAAGAAACACAATACTCCTTTCTTTAAAAGTATCATTTGGCATATTTTTTCATTCTCCCTTTCATTTTTTGAAGATATCTTGCTTGAGAGTTTGAAATAAATAGGTCTTTGTTAAGATCATCTTCTATTCTCTGAGACTGTTACAAAGTGTCCTATTCTGCCAGGCCCTATGACTCACCAGCAATTTCAGTTCTCACATGACAGGAGACAAGGCAAGGCTGACACGGGGCCTACTCCATGTCTGCAAGCGCACACCTTTTTGTTCTACGGAGGGACTGGACTCAGGTGCTCTTGCTTTCTGCCAGCCACATGAACATGTGCATACACACGTGCATAAACATGCATAACCATGTATGCACATACAGATATGTGTACACACGTGCATAAACATGCACACTGCATGTGCACACACCCAGATTAAAGACACCAGAAGAGTGCACTTAGGATAGATGCTAGAACTTCCTTGAAGTAAAGGAGTTATTTAAAAGAGGTAGGATCTAATCTTGCTTAGAGCGATTCAAAAGTTGGACTATAGCGGTCCCATTTAACTCTATGATTATATGCTACATCTGATATTGAAATATCAGCCAATTAATACTTCCATTTAAAATAAAGGATATCCAGTTAAATTTGAAATATTTGGGTCATACTTATACTAAAATATTTTTTGTCATTTATCTGAAATTCAAATGTAATGGGGCATCTTATATTTTTATTACTAAATCTGTCAGGCAGTCCTATAGTCAATGTACTGCAAAACCAGGAAGTCCCTAACATGAGCCCTAATTTATCCATGTTAGCTTTGATCCTCATCATCCAGGTCTTTGCCTGAACAGGCTGTACTGGGCTCAGCCACAGCTTTCCCCAAGGCAGAGCCATGGACAGAATCCCAGGATAGTGAGCAAGGACCACGTGGCTCAAGGACCACACGGCCACCATGGCTATGGCTGTCCCTTCAGCTAAAGGCTGAACTCACATCACTCAGGAAGCTAACCCCCTAGGGATGTGCAGTGCCATCGTCCTCACAGGTCTGACTGCTCACCTGCTCGGTGCCCTCTGCCTTTCCACAGGTACACTGGCTACAGGAGACCTCAAGTGCTGAATGCCACAAAGCAGGACTCCTCAACCTCTTTTCCTCACTAATTTTCTTCTCAGTGACAATTCATCACGGCCAAACCTCTGGGCCAAACTCGGGGCTCTTGTATACTTCCTCTTGGATACTCTTAATTAAAGTCACCCACATTGCTGGTTGTTGTGTGAGAGAGAGCTATTATCCAGCATTTACAAGCAAAGAAACCTAGGCTGTACCATAAATATATTCCATGCTTTCTAGGCCTCTAAGTGGAAAACACAGAAGACTGACCCCTGTCCACTGGAAATGTGTTATTTAACAGGACATTTATATGCTACATGCATTCGTAGGTACACACAAAAGACCTGATAAAATTGCATAATGCAATTTGACCCATGAGTCCTTTTGACAAACAGAAATCGTCCATGTCCTCCTTTGTTTTATCTGGGACATCTAAATGAATACCATGACTGAAAACAAGAAAGCAGTGGTAAGTTGGAGTTTAATTTTTCAAGCAACATATTCTGCTCTCCATCTGTCCCATCCATTCTGCGGAGAATCATGGAGGGTAACACTTTTCCTCTTTTGAAATGTGGGCACAACTACAAAGCTAGTATTTGGCATTCGCCCTGGTAAACCCCTGCTTTAAAACAGCAAGGATCCTAAAATTTTTATTCTTGTTTTGGTTTCCCAGTACGTTCTCACAAACAACATCTTGAAACTTGTAGGTATTATTGGATATATGGCCTAGGACAGGGCCAGTGCAGGTGGAAAGCCCCTTGAATGAACCCTGGCAGAGGAATGGAGAAAAGCCTGGAAGAATATGAGAGGTCTTGCCTTATTCAGAACATGAAGATTACAGGTTCTGATTATTTCTTTTCTTTAAATAATGGCTTTACTGAGATATAATTCACATATCATAAAGTTTACCCTTTTAAAATATACAACTCAGTGGTTTGGATTACAGTGACAGAGTCGTGTCACTGTCACCACTATCTAATTCCAGAATACTTTCATTACTGCCTGAAGGAACACCACACACACTTGCAATCATGCTCCATGCCCACCTCTCCTCAGCCCCTTGCAACCACTAACCTACTTTCTGTTGCCATGGACTTACCTATTCTGAACATTTAACATAAATAGAATCATATCATATATGGTCTAGCATGTTTGATTATTTCAGTTAGTGTTCAATGTTTCTGATTAATGTTTAGAAGTTCAGGATATTGTAGTATATACCAGCATTTAATTCCATTTTAGGGCAGAATAATAATCCTTATATGATATACAACATCCTGTTTATTCTTCCCATCACTTGATAGACATTTAGTTTATTTTCACTTTCTGGCTATCATGAATAATGCTGCCCTGAATATTAGCAAACAAGTTTTGTGTCAAAGATGTATTCAAATCTTAGTCAAATACCCAGGAGTGGAATTGTTGGGTCGTGTGGTAACTCTGTTTATCATTTTGAGAAATTGCCAAAATGTTTTCTAAAGCAGCTAACCATTCCCTCCAGCAATGTATGAGAGCTCTCATTACTTCTTAGTGTTGATAGAAAAATATGTTTAAACATGTTTGCTAAAAGGTTAATGGCAGGGCTAGATAAACTAGAAATAGGATGTGTTCCAAATCATAATTTGAAGTGAACAAAGAATAATGTAACAATTCAAAGATCTTTTAAAAAAAGAAAAAAATAAACTACTAAATAGAATCAGAATAAGTTAAACATTTGAATAAATTTGTAACCATAGAAACTATCGGAAAGGGAGCTGAAAAGATGCCTCACCCAAAGCCACCAGGTCCAAACAGTTCAGAAACAAATTCTTGCACCTCCAACAACAGTGAACTATGCCATGGTAGCCAAGAGGTCAGTGCTTCAAATATTCCACATTCCAGAGGAGGACAATTTCCCTGCCAGCTTGAGGTGAGGTATGGCCATGCAGTATGCTTTGACCACCAAAGTATGAACAAAAGCGATGGATGTCACTGCTGGGCAGGTTTAAGGACTGAGGTAGGATTCACAACAGGCCCTTGTCTTTTGCCACAGAATCCATCCAAACTCCAGATGGCATGTCCTGTCAGCCTGGAAACCAAGATGCCAACGGCATGAGGTACAAACCTAACTAACAATAGATGTGGAGTAAGAAATAATCCCTACTGTGTAAGCCATGGAATTTTGGACTAGCACAGCAAGACCTAACCTATCATGCCAATACAAAAAATGAATGTCAGGACTGGGACATCATGAAGAACTCATAATATGTGGCATTAACTTAGGTGCCAGGCAGCACACTGGTGAGGAAATTGTTACTGGAGGCCAAAAAAGGATCACAATCTGTGTGATGCAGTGGCAAAATATTTGGTGACACCATTGCCTGCAATAATTTACAAGTCAGATCACATGCCTAATGAATGCATAACTAGTGAAGAGATTGGAAAATGGAACATTAGTAGTCTACACTGGTTGTTATGAGAAAAAAATATGAGCTCAAAAAAGAATCATCTGGCTTGCAAGTTAGAATTTTAAAAATGAAATCTAAAAACTCATGGGTTTGCAGCTTTGGAAAAGGCAACTTCTCAGTCCTAAGTGGTGAAAGATAAAACTAAGGTGGCCTCGGAGTGTCTGGCTCCAGCACTTGGTTCAGGAAGACTTCATAAAGGCATGACTTCCAAGCTCCATTTTGAAGTGTAATCATTGGCCTACCAAATTGTAAACATGGTGAAAATCGTTCCAGACAGAAAGGACCCATGTACAAGAGCAGATATTTGTAAAACAACCTTGGGCATTTGGGGGAAATATGAGTAGTCAGTATTGAATCACATTGGTTGCCAATGTTCTCAAGCCAAGGACACCTTTCTTCAGGCTCAGGAAAAACAGATAAAAGGAGACCTGCTCCAGGTTCCGTAGGTTCCGTGTTGAAAACCACCTGGGTGAGTAGCCAGCAATGAGGGCCGTGTCACCACTCAATGCCAAGCCAAGGGCAAACATGATCAGATCTGTTTTCTAGAAGGATTATTCTAGCAAAGGAGGGACAGAAGGACTGGAATGGGGTCTGTGGGGTAAATGGAAGTTTTCACCCAGAATTTCCAGAATTTTCCACCTGGCCTTAGTCCGGGGAAAGTTGTGGAGAGAAAACAGCCATTCTCTCCCCATCTCCATTCCTGGTACCTAATTGGTCTGATGGCTGCCAGTCACCAGGGACACGCCCCGTGGAGTTCCTGTCGGCAGGGGCAGGTGGAGGCAGTAGAGGGCAAGCCCAGCTACAGTGGACAGGTGGAGCTGGTTTTGCTAACAGCGCTGGAGAGGAAGGACTTGGGAGCACGCCACGTGAGAGACTGAGCTGTGAGCAATAAAAACACTTTCTCCCAGCCTGTTACTCCCCTTGTCCTCCTTTAGTTTCTGAGTATTCATAGCGAATTTGCCCCTGGCAGGGAACCCCCTTACTCCCAGAGCTACAGGGTCATTAGACGTAAATGTACGGAATAAGAGGCTCTTTCAAAGGTCAGTTAGAAGGGGGCCACTAGAGGTAAATGGATAGAATAAGACGCTCTTTAATAGGTCAGAGCATGAGAGGGTGAGGTCTTGAAATTTACAATGGCTCTGAGGATAGTGCAGAGGGATGGATTTCAGAGATATTCAGGGGACAGAGTCATAGGGCTGGACAATAGATCAGAGGCTGGCAGAAGGATAGGGAGAGGACGGGGTCCAGAATAATTCCCAGATTCTTCACTAGGGGGACAAGGTGAGTACAAGTACTCACAATCAGGAGCAAAGGGACTGCGTTTATTGGGGAATACATTGAATTTGAAATTATCTGTGAGATCACCAGTTTTAAGTGCACAGTAGAAACTTAACACATGAAGAAAAAGTTGGAAGTTCTAGGCAGATGCTTAATATTGAACATTGCCTCAACACCTAAACAAATATTTTACCACCACCCCACCGCCCACCTTGGGAAAGGTGGCATACCCCAGCCATTCTCCCTGCCCACATAAGGGAACAGTGTGTTCTTACCCACAATAGACAGCTGTTTACTTCAGGCAGCAGAGAGCTATCTGTTATCATATGGGAACGAGAGAGGAGAAGATTCCACTACTCCTCCCTCTGTTCCTGCCCCACATCTCCTTTTATAGATTGGGCAAAACAGTAGTAGATCTATTTCAAAAAGCAAAGGATGTGTTTGCAACGCCTGTTAGTCCAGGGTCTGTCTCGAGGACAGTTAGATGCTGACCGTGAGGAGTCCAGCAGGCAGGGCGGGGACTTGGAGTTTAAGGTCATCACCGAAATCAACTTCACAGGGACTCCCCTGAGTCAGTAACATGATGATCAAATATATTCAAGCAATTCCATTTACAATTACCAGTTGCTGAGAAAATTAACCTATATATGCCATTTTAATATGTCTGTGTGACAGTCAATATGTTTATATGATGAAACAACCTTGGGTATTTTAGGGAAATACGAGTAGTCAGTAATACATCACAGTAGTTGCCAATGTTCTCAAGCCAAGGACACCTTTCTTCAGGCTCAGGAAAAACAGATAAAAGGAGACCTGCTCCAGGTTCCGTAGGTTCCGTGTTGAAAACCACCCTGGGTGAGTAGCCAGCAATGAGGGCCGTGTCACCAGTCAATGCCAAGCCAAGGGCAAACATGATCAGATCTGTTTTCTAGAAGGATTATTCTAGCAAAGGAGGGGCAGAAGGACTGGAAGGGGGTCTGCGGGAAGTGACCTACTTGCAGGAGCCATGCCCCGGATCAACCAGAGGCTCTGCGGTGGTAAACATCCATAGGTATGTAAATGACTAAGGCCAGGTGGGAAATCCTGGAAATTCTGTGTGAAAACTTCCATTTATCCCTGTTCATTAAAAGCTCACAGAAAACCTGATACCTAATTTATCTCATACTTTTAAATCACACCTGTAACTCACTATCTATGATCCTGGTTTCCCTGCAAGTTTTCAGAACCCTATGGACCATGGCAAAAGCCAAGGGGTCTGCCCCCAAACAGTGCTGTGTGCAGAGCGACCCACTGCACACGTGCTCACTGGTGTAAGTTCACCTAGACAGGACTGGGGTCTAGAATGATAGTGGGGAAGAAGAGGTGAGCAAGAAGGAATGATGCTTGTTTCATATAATAAGCCAGAATTGAACAGGGACACCATAAAGGAACACTTTTATTTTTCATCAGGGCAAAATTTACATATGTGCACATACATACACACACACACACATGCATATGCACACACACTCCTCTCATGCTATTTCATGCCTCTTACAAGCTCATCCCTAATTCTTCCACCCCAAGGTGTCTACTCAATATTCAGGAGCATATTCCTCTTTTAAGATGTGTGATATGTGGGAGGAAGGGAAGGAGATGTTTTCACTGAACTTGAAATGACACTCCTTCCAAAGAAGTTTCAGCAGCTCTGCTATGCTCAGCGGGCTGAGGTAACATCCTCCATTCAAGTCCCTGACTTTTCAGATTTCCAGTTGAGCAATAAGAACTCTTCCTAGGGCAGGTTTATTTTCACATGCAGAATCACATGCAGCAGATTATCCTGATTCTCCTACACACACACACACACACACACATATGCACATGTAGACTTTAGTGGGCATGAGCATGTAATACATAGACTTCGTTTTCATGGCTTAAAACATATAAAAAGATTTCTTGTACTGAAGCTAAGATCATTACTTTTCATTCTCTATGTTGAAATTGCTCTGAAAAAAAAATTGTAAAACCTTTAAAAATAGTATATCCATTCTCTGAGGCAAAACACCCACTTAAAAAATGTATCTTCAGCTATCAATTTCAGCTAGTGATTCTAGAAACTTGAATCTGGACACCACTGGCCGGAAGGCTGGTTCCCCGTGAGGAAAGACCCCACAGTACCGTGGCGAGGCAGGGGTGTGTGGTGGTGACATACCCAGCCCTTCCCCAAAGGGACCCACGGCCGTGTACGCAGAGAAACCACCCACTGGGAAATGGACATGTCCAGTCACTCCTACTCCCAGTGACTGGCCCCTAGGGGGCTATAAAGTCCCAGCCGTCTTGCCTCAGAGGCAGACTCGGCTGCGCTTGTCCCTCTGCCCCAGCCTCTCACTGCATGGCTCCCGTGAGCAGGTCACTCCCCATGAACTAACTCTGGCAGCCCTACCACATACAATCGGCAGAAACCCTGGCCTTCCACACTTTTAACTTATACATCTGCCTTTCAATATTATCTGTTGTGGGCATGCATATTGCCTTTCTTCCTTGCAGGGAAGTATGAAGATCATGGAAAATCGTGAAGATAAAGGTGCATGGGCAGTTCTGGCTTACATCACGGAAAAGTTGGAAACCAAATTGCCTTCTCATCTTGAGAAACACTCAGAATTTGTTCTGTTAAGCACTCTTGGTGGACTGCTCCCCCTCTATAGTCACCACTGAGCAACAGGCAATGCCACGTCTTTTGTGATCAACTCCTATCAGTTGCCACATCGTAAAAAGAATCAGCTCAAATGTTAACACCTCAACGTTTACATAATTCACAGTTTTCACTGCATGATCCCAAAACAAAAGAGGTTAGAGTAACTACTGCTGGTTTCCACCCGTCAGGTCAGCTAGTTGCCTCTGACATCTGGGCCAGATTCAGGCCAGATTCAGTCCAGCTTGGCGAGACCTCCCTCGGCACTGGCCCCCAGCTGGTTGTTGAGGGACTGGCTGTGGGAGGGGGCATCACGTGCCTGGAGGGCATAGGCTGTCTGCACAGTGGAGGTGATGGAAACCTGTGTCTGCCATGAGCCATTAGACCAGCCAAGGCATGGCAGGGGTCCAAGAGAGAGGCATGTATTTTTCTTGAGCCTGGAGTCAAATTGCCTTACCTTTACTCCCCCACATTCCATCAGCCAGCTCATGCTAAAAGGCCAAACCACATTCTCAAGAAAGCAGAAAAAGGACTCAATTTCTTACACAAAGCAAGGATACTGGAATTGGGTCCACTTGTCTCATTAGTCTCCCCATCTCTAACACACAGCTTAAGTCTGATGAAATTTTTAAAGGGCGAGAAAAACTTTCTCAGTGAAAAGAGCTGTGAACTGTTTTACACCCTGGCACAAGCATCTTCCTCTGGTACCTGCACCACCATACCAATTGGACATTTTCCAAAAGTGGTGATGTTTACATCACTTGTGCTTTCATCACGAGTCGATGAGAAGCATGCCACCAGCTGCACTGGCCACCTCAGTGACCTCCCACACTGTTCACCAGCTCTAGAAAATTTTGAACATGTGTGTCAGTGGAAAGTGGCACTTCAGTATATTCTTGGTCTCATTTCCATGAGACCCAGCATTTCCATGAAACCGTAGCGATGCGATTTTTCATGTGTGTCACTTTTTAGTCCTATCTCCTGAAGTTCAGCTTTGTCGAAGCCAGCAAAGCACTTATGTTTAGCTTTTGTCATATTAAACACCTGATTCTATTGTCTTTAAATTCCTTGTTTTCCTCTAGCTTTTTGTTCTTTTAACCTGGTTCTTTGTTTGCTCTGTGAATGCAGTTTAATCTGCAATGTCACTTTGACTCACCAGCTAGCGCACCTGTGCAAAGCACACACTGCGGTTTTGTCCTCCCACCTTCAATCATGGCCATAGAACCAAATTCAGGTTGCACAACATTATGAAGGTATAAATGCCACTGCAGTGTACTCTTTCAAATGATTACTTTTACATTATGTGAATTTGACCTCAGTTTTTAAAAAGTGAAAATTCAGTGCATGAGAAGTAATATTTCTGAGTAATGCAAAGAAAGACAAAATGCATTTGGTCTTCATTTCCTCAGAATCATGTCCACCTTCACCACTTAGGTTTGCAAGGTGTGTCTTTTCTTGATTAAAAAAAAAATCCCTGTAAAACTTGTTTCACTACCTGCAAATTCACACTAAAAATAAATAATACAAACTTCACTAGTTACCTTAGATAATAACATTAACACTGGCTTGATTTTAAATTATAATGATTGTAAAAACAAGGTGTCATAGACTAATGCTCCCATTTTTTCAGATGCTTAAGTGTGTTTATAGTTGAAAATCCGACCATAAAGGTTGCATGCTGTAATGTGGTCCCTGCGTTACATGACTCACCTGCAGTTCATGCCATAAGCATGTCACCCCGAGACTGATGGCACCTGAACTGGTCCATCCCCCCCCCCCCATTGAGACAAGTCGCTGGACAACACATGGGGATGCTGGGGCAGAGTCTAGTTTCTATAAATATTTCTAAGCATACATCCTCTGTTTCTATGCTTAGGTCATCACACAGAGGCAACAAAGAGTTGGCAGGTTTTCAGCGGAACTTGACGTATGAGTTGTTGAAATTCCGATTTAAATAAGCTACTTTGTAAATGCTCACGCAGGTCCCTTTGCTGCTGAAATTCTCCGGGTCTTTAACATACTAACAAATACCGGGAATCTAGAAGAGGAAAATAGAGCGTGACGCATCCCCCACATCTATTCAATGCCAGAGTCTTATTTTTCACTGAGCATCTCACACTCAGCATTTCCCATGCAACAGAAACCAGGAGGCAGTTCACAGACAGGACCTGGACTCTGGAAGCCTGCAGACCCCACTGCTGGCTGCAGCTCTGTCCGGGCAAGCAACTCTGTTCCAAAGGATAAAATGGAAATAAGTCACAACCACTGAAGTCCTTGAAATTTATGAGAAGTTTGCCTGAAGTCCTTGGCTTGTGTGTTCAATCCAACCTGTCATGCACACAGACACCGGTGGTTCCTCCATTTTTGATCATATGGATTTTGCTCCTGGCTGCTCGAATTAGGCACATTCCCTCCTTTTGACCCCACCAAAGTAACCCAACCTAATGTACTGTCGGTGGTACGCCATTTGCACCCACTGAGCCATGCCTCTGACACGTGATTAAATTGAACATCCTTACTCTCTCTATCTACACCCAATAGAAATGGGTAAATACGTTTCATAGATGTATTTACATAAAGTGATGTCCTTAATAAGAACAACTGGGTTTAATAAAATAAAAAGCAGGAGGAGCCCTAGATATTGTGAAGACCTCATTTTGTGAATGAGACGGAAGAGCAGAAGGACGGAGGGCTTTGTACACGACCACACAACTAATGGTTGGCAGACTGAACCTGCATCCTGGAACTCACGCATCTCTACACATCATAGAAGCTCAGGGAGCTGTAATGATTTATAATGATATGTAATAATCATCTGACATTTCCAAGTTGGTCACATTTCATTTCATATGTACTTGCTTCCTCCCAATAGTATCTATGTGCCACCAAAGTATGATGATAGTCAACTCAATGTCCTACAGCTGGACAGGCATCATACTTTTTCATAATAAATAAAGGACTCATTTTCAATGTAAGTGGCTGCTGTTTACTTATTTAATATAAGTTGCCCACTGTTGGGGTGTCTGTACCATAAAGTAGACTATGTTCCTGATATGCACACTGCAATATGGAGTTGCATTCAGTTCAGCCATTCATTCATTTACTTACTCATTGGTGATTGAACAGAAATCAATGATTCCAGTCTATGTTTAGAATGCCCATTGTATGCCTGGCATAAGGGATACAGCTAGATTTACAGAGGGCATATCCCATCAAAAAGAATCTCACAGTTGAGTTGGAGGACAAATACCGAAATAGAGAAACCTGTATTTGTGCAGGGCACTAGGAGAGCACAGAGCGGGCACCCGAGCCTGGCATGGGTGCTGGGGTGACCAGAGCATCGGGGAACAGTTCATGCAGAGTGTGGCCTGAAATGAACCTCAAAGAATGTGGGAAGCATTCTTCAGGCAAAAGGCACAGAGCCAGGCACGAAGGAGGGGAAAGAAAGGGTAACACAGGCAAAAAAGACGGCGGGACAAAGGCAGGAGGGAAGGCCCTGCAGGCACCCACTGGAGGGAACTACAAGCAAATCCGCATTGCTGGGCATAGCAGACAATGCCGAAGGGCAGGAGAACGGTGTGGGCCATTCAGCGTGGGAAGGCTTCTGGTGCCGTGGGTCGGAGCTGCGCATCCTCAGTGCTGCTGGCGCCTGGGGCTGGGTGGCTGTGGTGGGGAGCCGGCCTGGGGTATTATAAGATGTTTAGCAGCATTCCTGGACTCTACCCACAAGATGCCAGCAGCAAGTCTCTCCAAAAACATGTCTGCAGACACTGCCAAGTATTCCCATGGGAGAAAGCACCCCTATTGAAGATTCCTATCGTAGGCAGAAGAGAGCCATTCCAGGGTTTCCTGTAAAGGATGACAAGGTCAGATTTGCCTGAGACTGGGGCAGAGGCCTGGGCTGCCACCTTGAGAGTTCTGGGTCGTGTTAGGGCATGGGTGGGGAGGGGGTCACCCGGGGAAATGTGTGGGGCCCACTGGGAGTGAGAAGAGGAGAGAGTCACACTGAGGCAACAAGGGTTTAGTGGGAGGGGCCGGTAGGGTCCTTCGGGAGCACGTTGCATCTGAGATGTGAGTGCGGTAGTTAGCTGACTGTGGGACTCCTGGGCATGAACCAGGAGGGAAGGAGGAAGGTGAAGGCTCCTATTTGGCACTTGTGCTTGCAGGTTGTCTCTGAAGCCCTGAAAGTGAGTAGACTTTCCTCAGGAAAGGGTTAGAGATGAGCATCAGGGTAGAGAAAGCCCACATGCAGCGAAAGTAAGAGAGAGAGAGCGAAACACTCAGAGAAGGCACAGTGAGAGATGGTCAGGGGGAGCCAGAACCTGCTGCCTGGAAGCCCCCTGAACAGAGCGAGTCTGGGCAGAGCCACGGCCAGCAATCCGGATGACGCAGGAGGAAGCCTGGGAGAGCCCTGATCAGCACGGCCGGAGGGGGAACGCAGCGAGCTTGGCTTCTCCCCCCAGCCTGCCCAACCCAGCAGGACAGCCAGGGTCGAGACCCTTAGCCGCCCGAGAGTTCTAGAACAAATGCTGAGATGCGTTAGCTGCCATTGCCAATACCATCATTTTTATCTGCCTTCTTACCTGGTGCCCAAATCTGTTCTTTCCGTCGACCTCCCTGTCCGTCATCGGGCACTGTTCTTTCCTTCCCGAACTTCTCTTTCATCTCCCTCCTTCCCTGGCACAGCCGAATGAGAGTCCAGTCCGGCCGGCGATTCTGGCCCAGAGGGTCTGTTCGGCTCCTCCCGTGCCCTGCCAAGGTCACTGCCCCCAATCCAGCGCTCACAGCCCGGCCCTGAGTCTCCCTCCACCCTCCTAGAACCCAGCGCCAGTCATTTCCCTCCTCCTCCCAAAAGCCGTCTGTGAGTCCCCTGTGGGCACAAGACAAAACCTGACCACCCTACCTCCGAAGACCCTCCTCCATGTGCCCACCAGCCCTGGTCCCCACCAATCCCTACACCTAGCCTGTGCTCACGGGCTGCACGGCCCGGGGAAAGACACGTCCTGAGGACGAGGACTCAGAAGGTAGGTCCTGCCAAAACAGGAATGAGTAAACTTCCCTTTCTCCATATGTGGTCAAGGCCTCAAAGGGTATCCGGTGGCTGAGGGAAGCTCCCAGGAGGTAGGTGTGTTACCGTGGTTCCTAATAAGAGATGCGTATTTGGTCTTTGTCCTCATTTTCGGCACAGAGCTCCCAAAACCCTGGAATATGCTATGTTATGAGCACCATAAAGGTGTATTTTGCTATGTTGCTGAGTCAGGTTTAAGAAGCCCCTCGGTCACCTAAGGATGGGGCCTGGTCCCCAGAGGAACCCCCCGTGTGTTCAGGTGCTTAGCACCTTCAGTCCCACCGCCTGGCCACAGGGAGGGGAAGTGAATGCAGGTTAAATTAATCAACAATGGCCAATGATTTAAGCAGTCATGCTTATGAAAGGAAGCCTCCACCTCCACAAAAACCCAAAAGGGTGGAGTGGGGAGCTTCCAGGTTGGTGAGTGTGGGGAGGTGCCGGGCGTGCGGTGTCTGGAGAAGGCCTGGAAGCGCCTGGTCCGTCCCCAGACCTTGCCCTATGCATCTTTTCTATGTGGCTATTCCTGAGTTACATCCTTTATAATAAACTAGTAATCTAGTCAGTAAAATACTTCTCCGAGTTTTGTGAGCTGCTCTAGCTGCTCTAGCCAAGGAAGGGGTCGTTGGAAACTGATCCACAGCAGATCAAGAGAATCACAGGCGACAGCTTGGACTTGAAGTGGTGTCTGAGGCGGGGGGCGTCTTGTGGGGTGAGCCCTTAGCCTGCGGATGCTCTCTCCAGGTAGGTTATGTCAGGCCTGAGCTGAACTGTAGGACACCCGCTGGTGTCGGAGAACTGCCTGGCGGTGTGGGGAACTACCCCACGTCAGAACTGGGGATTCCGCCTGCACTTCAGGCAGATCTAGGGTACCCGGCACATGCCAGATTGGTCTCTCACGGCAGTGTCAGAGAAGATCCATCTTAAACGCCAGGCTCAGCCTGGGTACCTGAATCTCTGGCTGGTTGGTGATAACGGCCATGCTGGGGTGTGTGGGGGGTCTTGTTGAGTCACCATACCCTCTTTTGGTCACTAGACTGACTGACCCGCTGCTCACGGGTGTGCGTTAGACCTGAAATGTACAGCAAGCGGCATTCCTGGCTTTGCGGATAAGGAAAGCTCTGTCTCAGAGAGGCCTGGTGATTGTCTGTGTTGGAAAGGCCCCTACTTGGTCAGCCCAGGCCTTGTCCCAGCCCTCTCTATGCCCACCGGCCCAACCCAGAGGGAAAGACATTTAAGTCATTGTTACATGATATGTGTCATTTTTTGCCTTTATTCAATTTTTCCATCACTCTGCTCCAAAATATCCTACATGTAGCAGGTTCCTTTTTAAGATGCCAGTCTTAAGCTTTCAATGACTTTTAATGACAGAAAGCCATAAATGAGGTGAATTTTTACACCTCTTCATTCAAAAGGCAGAACTACAGGTGAGCTCAGGCAGTATGGGATTTCTCGTACAAAAAAGAGGGAATAGAAAGTCTCAGAAGCTGCAAGGCCCGGCCTCCTGGAAAACTGAATCACCCTCATTAGAAAGCTAAACCCATGACTCCACACAAATATAGAACAGTGTCAATGCTTTATCTACCCAACAGTGCGGGGCCCAGAGGCACAGCAGAGCCGGTTCAAAGAGAATTCATGGGACAAGGTCTAGAGCATCACTCAGGAAGGAAGGAGGGAAAAAGGGCCACTGAATAAGTTTGCCAAGTTGGAGACAAATCCAGCTAATGTCCTAATGGAGCAAAAGGAACAAAAGGAAAAAGAAAACACTGAAACCTTTCATATGATTTCCACTGGACGCCAGTGGTTTGCATCTCTGCTGAGCGAATGTACGTTCACTGGTCACCCTGCAGGGTCTGGCCTCTACTGGGCAGCATCTAAAACTCCCACTCTAATCCCCAAAGACAGTGAACGTGATGGAAGAGCACACGGTGATGTTACCTTACATGGCAAAAGGGACGTGCCGATGTAATGAAGACTACTAAGTAGTTGGCACTGAGTTCATCAAAAGGGAGACTGCCCAGGCGGGCCTCATCTAATCCCAAAGCCGAGAGTTTTCCCTAGCTAGTGTCAAAAGGAAAAGTCAGAAAGGGGGATTTATGAGGAGAGGCTCTGGGTTGCTAAGATGCAGGGAACCATGGGGCAAGGACCGGAGAGGCCCTTGTAGGAGTTAAAGAGTATCCCAGGCCAATGACTAGCAAGGAAATGGGACCCCAGTCCTACAACCTCAGGTTGCTGCCTACAATCTGGATGTTACTGAAAATCAAAGGTGAACAAACAGTTGTGTGAAAGAGTACAAGAGGTACAAAAAGAGTCCATCTCATTATTCACTCACACCCTTCCTTCTGATCCTGCAATCTCTGCCCCACTGCAAGGAGAACGGGTGTCAGGCAAGGCGGCCTGCCAGTGAGTCCTCAGCCCTGTGTTGTCGAACATTTGTGACCTCAACCCACACATTAGGAAATGTACTTTAACAATGCAGTACACAAACACACACATACGAAAGGCAAAGTTTCATGACATGAAAATGCATGACATGACATCTTATGGGCTGAATTGTGGTCTCCCAAAATTCATGCATTGAAATCCTAATCCCCAGTACCTCAAAGTGCGACTGTACTTGAAGATAAGGTCATTAAGAGCTGATTGAGCTAAAAAATTAGACTAGGCCCTACTTCAATGTCCTTAAAAGGAGGAGATCAGGACACAGACACACACACAGGGAAGACCATGTGAAGGCACAGCAAGAAAATGGCCATCGCCAGCCCAGGAGAGAGGCCTCCGCAGAAAGCAATCCTGCCAGGGCCTTGATGTCAGACATCCAGCCTCCAGAACTGTGATATCACTAATTTCTGCTGGTGACCCACCCTCTCTGTGGCACTTTGTCGTGGCAGGTCAAGCAAATGAGTGTATGATGTACTCTGATATGTTCTAGTCTGTTCCATTTCTTTCTTTTTTAATGCTCTTTGGAACAAGATTGATTTCACAGTAACAAATGGAACACACCCACACCTTGAAGAATGGAGAATTCAACGATCCTTCCATTTTCTTCACCAGTAGTAAGACTGATGTGTTACCAATAGTGTTAGAAATGTAAAACTCCATATATCCAAGACAGGGAATTGCCCTGAGTAAGAATACAAGTACCACCTTTAATGGGGGAAATGAACGTCTCCAATCATCCCTGAGACCAATATAAATAATGATATACCTCCCATAGCTCTTTGAAGAAGCGATACAGGAACTTGACTATAGGGAGAGGAAAGCAATTTTTTAGCTCTTTCTGAAGCTGTGTTCCCACTCCCCAAATGGGTTTTTGTTAAGTTGTCTCCATGTCATACGGCGAACAGGAACACAAGACATGGGCCTTCAGTGTTGATGCTGGCTGTCTTTGAGACTTTGGGAAACAGTAGCACATCCAGGGCTTGGATGAATCACTTCTCTACCAAACAGACAAGAAATGATACCAAAACAGTCAGAGCTTATGGCATTTTTAAGAGTAGAGTACTGTGAAAAATCACGAAGTCCTGCCTCTTCAAATAGCTGGAAAACTGAAAGATTGGAGCAAGTATTAGCATCCCCACCATCAGCAGCACATACTGGTAGGAACTGTAATAGTAATAAGAACATGTAGGTGTTGGTGTGAGAAGCCAGTCGTGCAAAGGCCCTGTGCTCTGGAGTCAGATCAAGGGGGAGCAAGGTCACCTGGTGTCGCCTACGGATCCCTGCCTCTCAGGACTCCGGGGTGGGGCCTAAGGCCCTACTTCTTCACCGGCTCCCAGGGGACATGGATGGAGCTAGCTTCTGGCTCCATTTTGTGTAGAAGGATCTAGAATATGCAAAAGAAATGGCTCTCAGAGACTAGAAGAGGTTTAATTTGGTTGACCATTTTTAAATCTCTCTCTCCCTTTCTCTCACTCTATGTATATACACACACACTCACACACATAATTATGCAAAATATATACAGTACTATTAAATAATTCTTGCCCACTTCTCTCTCTCTGTCTCTGTCTCTGTCTCTGTCTCTCTTTCATATTTATAAACCCATGCCAGGGTGCCACTGTCAGTTAGTAAGAGGAAATACATAGCGAGGAGCAGGTCATACTCACCGGACAGACAGCTTGAACAGAAATGCAAAGTGAAGCATCTGGAGTGTAACGCAGCTACTCAGAACTGGAACTGAGGGGCGTCGCCGAATCTGCAAACACTGGGGCGAGGAGCCCACGCAGTGGCCCACTCACAGCTTCTGCCCAGCTGGTGAAGCTCAGGGAGCCTGTGAAAGTTAATAAAACGTGTTCTGCACACTCCACTGAGTTAGTTTGGCATCTCGAACGCCAGGTGAGGGAGGGGCTAGAGCACAGCAGGCCTTGCGTTAGGAGTCCCGGTGGGCTCTGCTTAGGAAAGCCAAGGGTCCTGCACCTGACTCCCTGCCCACGTCCTTTACAAAAACCAACTGGAGTTTCAGAAAGAATCACAAATACCCACCCCCACCCCCACGCACACACACATCCCCGTTTCATCATCCCCACTAACCCGTGTCCTTCCCTGGGCTTGCACCGCCCCAGAACTCCACAGTCCATGCTTCAGGGAGCGTAACACTCCAGCTGTAGAGCGGCGTCATCTTCCCACATCACAACACTGATGCTCTCATTCTGGAAGGTGGAAAGGGATGTCACAGCAAGACGGGGGGCCCTGTCCTCGATCTGATGCCTTAGGCCTCCTGCTCCTCTCAGTTTTCTTCTCTCTAAACTGAGCAAAGAAACAATTCTTGCCCATCTGAACTCTGATCGGCCTTCCCATCACAGCACTGGGATGGCTCCCGGAGCCCCCGCCCGACCTTGACCCCTCATATGCAGTGGATCCTTCCGTCCTGTCCTCCAAGCCCCACTGCACCCCACCCAGCTGTAAGGGGTGACCCTCGAGGTGAGGGGCCTGTCCAAGGAGGCCTCAGCCCGGCTGGCTCCTGGGGAAAATGAGGACAAGAGAAGGCTGCTGGGTTCACCAGCTGAGAGCTGGTAATTAGAACCCCAGGAGAATCTGTAAGTGTTTTTTAACAGAGAAGCATGTGGTCAGAGCGATTTCTAAGTAAGTGCACCTCTGTGAGATGTAAAATTATAACGGAGTTTATAACTCCACATGAAAATGTTTCAGAATAAATACTGAAAAAGCAGTTTTACACCAATGAAAATAGCAATGCTTCAATATTTTAAAGTAGCACAGCATATTAGGATACCAGCTTTGCTCCACCCCAAACAATACTGGCTCTACAGAAATACCTTGATACCCGAATGAAAGTGGGAAGAAAGTGGGTCAGAGTACCTGGGGAAGCTGCTTCTCCTGAGGAAGGTGCTGGGGAGGGCCAGGTAGGACGGAGAGGAAAGGGCCCTGAGCCTCCCGCAGCCCCTCCTGCCCAGATGGGCCACCCACCAAGGGGCAGGCTGCTCTCAGGCTCCAGAAGAGAGCCCCCTTTATGGCTTCTCTTTCTTTCTTTAATACATTGGTTGTAGCTTTGATTAAAGTTTCTTCCTACAAAGACTTCTCTATCACCCTTCAGGTGCTTTATGGAGAACTCACCTGCATTTCTCTGGGCTCTCCAGAGAAACAGACCCAATAGGATGTATATAGATACATAGAAAGAGATTCATTATGAGGGACTGGCTCATGTGATTGTGGAGGCCGAGTCGTCCGGTGGGCTGCTGTCTAAGCTGGAGGCCCAGGAGGCTGGTGGTGAGGTTCCAAGCCAAGTCTGAGGACTGAGAACCAGGAGCACCGACGTCTGAGGGCAGGAGAGGGTGGACGTCCCAGCTCAAGCAGAGAGTGCAAATCCCCTTCCCCATTTTTTTGTTCTAGTCAGGCCCTCAGTGGACTGGCTGGTGCCCACCCTCCCTGGGAAGGAAGATCTGCTTTTCTCAGTCTGCTGAATGAAATGCTGATCTCTCCTGGGGACACTCACAGACACACCCAGAAATAATGCTTATCAGCCATCCAGGCATCCCTCAGCCCAGGCAGGTTGGCATTCAAAACTAACCATCACTCCAACCAAGTCATATCTCAGGGACAACCACCCCATCTGAGAAGCTTCTCCTGTTAAAACCTGTCAGGTTTTCTGCTATAGCCACTACTGTCATTTGGGGCTTATAATATTCTAAAATTCCAAAACCAAATAGGTGGTTCTCCCCATGTCAAGGTGGAAAGCACTGGAGTTCCACCTGGCTCTGAATCCTGTCAGGTGAAGACAATACCCCATAAAGGTGCAGGGTTGCCCCCAGATCCCCTTGTAATCAGCTCTGAGCCCTCAGATTGCCTCCTCAGAGAACTGAGGTGCTGACGGCTGAGGGAAAGCCTCATATGATCTCTAAGCATATGTGAAACAGCACACCTGGGTTCTAAAGGTGCTTCAGGATATAGCCTCCAATATGATCTGCCAGTCGTGCAGGCATGCCACGATGCCCACTGAGTTGTAACTTCTCCATGACCAGGAGCTAAATGCCAATATCATAATTCACTTGTCACAAAATCACTAGCAAAAATGGCACATGACTTCAATGTGCAGGAAAACAACGGTAAAAATTATTTAAGAAATCATGTTATAGATAGGGTTGTGTTTAAAAGAAGCCAGAGAATTTCCAGCCAAATGTTTTTATATTAGAGCAAGTATCATGTACTGTTAGTGGTTTTAGCTGGAAAGATTGCACATAAAAAGAAAAAAACCATAACTCAATAATACTTTTGAATTATTTTATATTTTGTTCATCTAGATAAGATCTGTAGGCACTTACAAAATAGTGCTTGTAAATGGAAGACATTTAGTCTAAAGGTTCTGTGCGGAGGAGGCCAAGGGACCTCAGCCTAGGACTGGGAAAGGCGACCCCAGGGTGGATGCTGGGGGTGGGGAGGGGTGTCTGGCAGGGGCATCAGGACGGGTCTGTCTGACCTTCCTGAATCTAAGCCATCTCAAACAAACAGGATTTTATTGTCTCAAATAAAAATGAAAGATAAGATGCTGAGACACTTTAGGGAATTAAAACTCTTTAAAAGACAAACCCTGGACATTTATATTGTTGAATTGCTGAACTGTATTAATCTCCAGGCCAATGTGACATAATATTCTCATTCTCTAAAAATCTCTTTTCATTTTTCATGAAAATACATTTCCCAATAAATTCATTGGACTAAGTACATATATCTTGGTACCGTGATGCCATAATATATCAAATACAAACAAAACGGGGGAAAATTAAGAGATGCCTTTCTTCTGCATGAATCAAAGTTCCACCTTGCATAGAACTGCATTTCATTTGTAAATGTCCAAATGATAGCTCTTCCTTGTCAGAAGCTCTATTAGAGCACAAACTTCTTAATAGCGGCTCCTCATACTGGCGTGGAATATCGTGTTGCTCTTACTTGGAGGATGTCAAGTTATATCTATTTTTATGAAGTGAATATCATGGGAAAGTCACAAGTTTTCAGGGAAATGGGATCACGAAGCACACAAGTTACACGTTCAGTACGCCGGTGACTTTCCTTAGGATCTTTGACAAACAGTTATGTCATGAAGACATCAAACCTTCCAGCTGATTTCCTGGACTCTTACAGCATTTCCAGAGCCAGGACAGAGCCCATGCTCGCCTTCTAAACCCTCCCACTATAAACCAGGCTGTGGCTAAGAATAATTCTTTGGCTTAGAGAATAATGTTATTACAAATAAATATAATTAGAACATGTTTGTCTCTGATCTACCAAATACACAATATGAAGTTTAACTGCTTTTCCACGTAAGTTAGAATTCTCTTCACATTTTAAGTGGCTGAAAAATAAGGGGTTGAGAATAAGCTCCTGTTGAGCTGGGTGCACATTTTGCTCCTGAATGAAATTCCAAGAAGTGGGCCCCGGTTTTAAAATTCAAGGCTTTGTTGACTGTCTCACCTGCTGACAGCCCCTTCTTTCCCTCTCTGTGTGACACCTGCACTGTCTGGAGTGTCTTATCTTCAGGCCTTTCCTTGGCTTTCCACGCCTGAAGTGGCCCTCCATGCCAGGGGCCCACCAGCTTCCATGCCAGATAATCAGCCAATGCCTCAGTCTTGCTTTTCCTAAATGCCTCAAGTGTTTGATGATTGACTATTAGGTTAAGACACAGGGCATGCTCATTTCTTAGACCACCTGTTTATCAACAAATTTGGAAGAAGAGCCTTTTTTTATGAGATTGTCTCATACACATGGAAAACTGAGTTTGGCGAAGGCTACCATTTAGGCAGTAAGTGATTGGGGGGTGATTTCATTTTAGAAACATTAGCTGCTTTCTTCTTTTAGTAAATAAGGGTAAAATTGTCAGAGAAAATATATAAAATGGGCCTAGATATATGATAAAAATTACATCTTAATTTAAAATCCAGGAAAGGAATCCAAATGAAAGCAAATTCGTGTTTTGGGAGTAAGCCATTTTTATGGTTCACCCCAGAAGAGCTCCACAACCAGCTGAAGTCGAGGCATGACTGCATCCTCCTATGTGAGGTTTCCAACAAATCCTTGAGTCCTGCAGTTGGCAGTGCAGGCTGCATGCATACCACTAGATGGCACTGATGCCCGCGGCGCCTTCTCTCTCTCTGCACCTTTTGCCTTTCTGAGGACAAAGAAAAATCCCAATTTTCCCCCACACCCTGTCCTGTGCTCAGCATTAAAGAAATCAACAATGCATCTTCACCCGGAACTGTATTCCACCTGCCAGAGACCCCTAATGGAGCTCTGTGCCCTCTGCAGCCTTCCCCGGGACCTGGAAAATGGGTGGAGACCAGATACCAGCTTAAGCTATTAAGCTGTGCATAACGTGTAAAGGCATCTCATGTGCCAGCTGGATCAACAGGATTCCAAGGAGAGGACCAAATACTAGAGAGAACAGTGGCCTTTGTTCCAGAGAGAAGCAGGGCACATGGCACTGCAAAGTTTGGGAGAGGTAGAGAGCACGTGCGTAATGCGTTTAGCTGAAGGAGAGAAGGTCTCAGGGGAAGACAGCCTCAAGGTCTGGGGCCTGAGACAGAGTGACTGCAGGCAGCTGTGTCCACAGATGCTAGCAGACCGCTGGGTAGCGAGAGTGTGGGACACGTGTTACCATCGCAGATATTGATAGTAGCTTTTAACAGCATCTCAGAAGCTGCTCAAACCTATGAACCACTGTCCTGGCTCCTCAATTAGGTGGGATTTAGTGGTTCCGGAGAGGTATGCTGCATGACAGACCCCACTCCAGGTCAGTTCTGGGGTTCATTAGCCTGCAGCCAGAGAGATGCCTGGAGCCTCTGGGGTGCATTGCCCTGCAGCCCACACTGACTTTCATAGCACTGTGCTTTGCTACAGTTTGGGAACAGGACAGCTAGTATATCACGTATGTATATCACAGTGCACCAGGACAATCCCCCTTTCAGACGGGGAAATGAGCGTTCTGTGAAGGGCCCCTAACACATTCCCCTGGAGTGGAGGGAAGCACGCTCCAGTTTTGGCAATCAGTAACCAAAAAGCCCAACCACAGCCTTGAGTGGAGTTTAGAGATGGACCAGCCATTTCAGGCTCTCACTCTCCACCCTTTAACCTCCACAGCATGCAGGCTCCCCGGAGACCAAATGGGCAATTATAGTGCTATTTGAAGATTTAAAATTTCCCAGAACCCCAAACATGCTGAGAACTTTCAAAGAAAGCTGTTTTTGTCCTTTAAAGGTTAGGCCAGTATTCAACTTTCTCCCTGAACCGTCCAATTTCTTGCCTAGGTAAGTAGTTCCCAGGCTCCCAAGAGAAAGCAATATTCACGGTGCAGACATTTTTGATTGGCAGGGACGTGGGCTGACAGTGATGATGGGGTGGGGTCTGGATCACACATTTCCACAGAAGCTCTGAAGAGGGGCAAGTGTGGGATAAGACCACCTTTCATAGGGCTTTTCCCTCTACTCCCAGATTCTGAATTCACTGAGAAGGTCCACTCTTGGTGTGGAAACGGCATCTTCATACCTCTGTAGATCACAGCCAACTTTATACAGGAAAAAGACAACAGAGAATGTGTACTTTCTTTCTAGAATAGGTTAATTACATACTTTTTCTATTGCCTAGTTCAAATTCACTTAAATGTAGGAATTTTAAACTTTCTGAAATTACTCATAAATGCATTCCAACAACCCCTTTTCTCCCTACTTAGCCTTAGAATTTGAAAAGTGGGGGTGTTGGTTCCCTGCCAGGGGATGAACACCATGTTCCTGCCCCCCTCTACACCCTCACATGCGAGGCCCTGCTGTGCCCTCAGGATCCTGTTGTGGGGAGGGTTGGTGTCCGGACGAGGTTCTCATGCCTCTGTGAAGCACCTTTAAATGTAAGCAACTGGGTACAACATTGTTCCAACCCTTGTTCCAACCAGCCCCAAACTAGCTGGCATTTATTGAGAGCTCACTGTTGACTCAGAGACCTTAAGCACCTTACATCTATTAATTTTTTTACTCCTCATGCCCTATGGCAGGGTTTCTCAGTCTTAATAGGATCTACCTTTTAGGCTGGATAAGTCTTTGTTGTCAGCAGTTTAGTCCTATTCATTACATGTCAGCACAGTCCCCTCCACAAATCATGACAACCGGAACTGCCTCCATGCATGGCCAATGTCCTCCAAGGGTAACCGCTGTGCCACGAGGCAGGACGTGGCTGGCAGAAAGGTTGGCTGGGGCTAAGCCTTGAACTGGGCTGGGAGACCCTCCAGGGGACACCCTTAGGATGGGAAGGGTGGGAGCACTAGAGGCAGAAGGTCAATTGAAGTGTTTATCGGTGATGACAGGCTCAGCTGCGTCTGTGAGCTAAGTGTGTCCCTCAGCGCCAACGGTGTGCAGCAGACTGCACGGTGCCACTGCACGACAGGATCTTGGCGACCACGGCAGCTGCAGGGATGAAACAGGGGCCACTCTCCCTTTCAAGCTGCATGTAAGGTGTTCTTTGGTCATCACATGTTGAAGGGCACTAACAAATCAGAACCCAGGGATGAGACAGTGTCCGAGATCTCGTAAGAGCACCACCCTGTGTCATAGGAGTAATAACAGAGAAAAACTGACACACACAGTCTGAAAAAAAGGAACTGTCACTGAATACTGTGAAAGAACCTGTGGCATGTTACTGTGCTGAGTGCATTATGAATATTGGTCAATTTTAGGAAAAAATAAAAGCCGGAGACAGGATAGCTACCTTCCCAAACTGGAGGCTCTCGTTAACAGCAAATGAGGGCTAACAGATAAATAGCACTGGGGATTCAAATGTCAGGGGAGCTGTTACTCCAAATGATTCTGAGATTTCTGAGTCTATCCAGTCTCTCCATGTCCCCCCGGGGATAGCAGTATCTCAAGAGTTGGGGTCAGCTCTGAGGGCCGTATTTCAAAAGGAATTCTGACAAACTGGGACAGACTCAGAAAAGGCATCATCTTATTGTGAGCAACATTATTATATTCGGTGACATTTACTAAAATTAATAGGGTGAGTTTTCTTCCCCGTAAACATGATGTTTCCTATTTTCCCAGTTACAAAGGTATTCACACTCTCTTGAAGGCATTTAGAAAGTACAGATGAGAATAGTCCCACCATCCAGAAATCACTATTTTTAATATTTTAATGTTCTTCTATATTGCCTTCTAAGATATTTTTCTATGCATATGGATTCCTACTTTCAAACACAATACAAAGAGCATCACAAATTCTGAAACAAATCGAGCCTTCCAGACACAATTTTCAAAGTTTATTTCCAGCATTATAAACATCATCATTAATTTTGAATCTTTCCTCATCAATTAGGCATAAAGCCCAAGTCCAAGCAGGTATAATTGTGGCTAAAGTTCACCTCAGATTTCCAACTCCACAGTGATTTCCTTACATTTTGTGAGGGCATCTCTTGCCACACCACTTTAATGGCTCAAGTCTCCTCTCTATTTAATAAAATAATAAGAAATGGAATAAAATATATTCAAATAACAGCTCAAACAACACAGTGATGAACTTGACAGAATTAAGTGTTTGACCTGCAAGTGATGTCCCCATGAAATAGTTCAAAATGCTAGTCATTTGATGTGTAAAGGGCTGGAGGAAAGTGCAAATTGAACAAAAGAAAGTAAAGGTTTTATTCTTCTCTCAATGAAATCTATGTTACGTGTGAGGTGTTAGATCCTGCTGTTTACACATAGCATATTGTTGGCATGTCTGTCACATCATTCAGTTTTCTTTGAATGTAGATTGGAAATTGATGCATAATATCCATCTGATGAATTTCTTAGAAAATTTAAGTATGCCTCTTTAATTCATAGTTATAATATGGGCAATTTTATCATAAGTAAATGATCCTAAAATTAATATCCCTGTAGAGAAAACTTATATATGCATTACATTTGTAGGTGAAGTGCTCAGATATAAAATATGACTTTAAAGGGTAAGCATTTGTATGATTCTGGATCCATTTTGCTAAATTGTTCTCCGGAAATACAGTCTTTTAGTGATGTGTAGTCACATGAGTAGGATATAAAGCTACTGTTTCATCTTTTCTCCAATAGTTGCCAGTACTGGCTATTATCTCATTTTTTTTCCTTCACTATTTGACAGTAGGATAAATGCTCTTTTTCTCCTTTGCACTGTTATATTTGAGAGGTAGAAATTTCTCTATACTTATTAGGAGATTGTGTTTCTTCCTTTGTGTGTTTTGTTCAGTATCTGTTCATCAGTTCTAGGATTATTTGGCATTTTCCTTATCTTTGTCAGAATTTCTTGGATGAAATTCCCTCCCCCACCTCAAATTCTCTAGCAATTGAGGAATTTGCTGAGCAGCCAGGAAGGACCTATCCGTCACGGAGCTGGATTCAGGCGGCGTGGGTGGCGCTGAGGGATGGGCGTGTCGCTGCGCGTGTCTCGCGGGGCGGCCACACAGGGCAGAGGCACCTGCCGAACCGACCGGCACCAGCCCTTGGCACCCGATGCGCAGAGCCCTTTGCCTTAACCTTGCAGGTAGGCGATGTTTTCCCAAGGAAAACGTGGGTACAGGCAGTTATAAGGTAGCAATTCCTCAAGTCTCAGTGCCCCTGCCCCCTTCTCACAGGTTCTCCTTCCCCAGAGCCTTTCCCACGGGACAAAGGAAGGCCCCTGCCTCTCCCCGTCATGGGTCATGTAAGAGTGTAAAACACAACCAGTGGCCCTTCTCAGTATCATCCCTGAGCTGATGAAGCACTTCAAGGAGTCCTAAGGCACTTCGTCCCTGCTGTCACCCACAGAGCGGTTACTGCTGACAGTGTCTCCAGAAGCTGACACTCTCTCTGGTCTTTGTTAAGACATTCTGAATTCAGGGTTTCTAAGCACAGCCTGAAGAGTCACCTCACCTCTTACAAGCCTCCTCGCCAATTGTCAAAGGATGCATAGCTTCTGAGGGAGGGTCCCGGGAGAGCAAAACAAAGTGTTGGTTTCTAAAAATATCTCTTGCTCTTTTACACAGAGGGCATTAGTAGAGAGACCATTAGCAGGAAATGGAGTCTCCCCAAACAGCAGGAGCAGTGCGTGTTAATGATGCCGATTCATTTTGTTGTTAATGGAATGTTTTCTCAAGACTATCAGATCTTTCACAAAATGCAAGACCTGCAAATAAATAGTTCATGAGCTTTTCTTTCACATTCGATGTTGCACTCAATAAGTGAATCAGACCCTCTGCAGTTATACAAGATCGTGAAATATTTATCCCAATCATAAATCCTCACTTTTATTTGATCAGATAGAATGTTCAATATATTCTGACTTTTATTATGAAAAACCAAAAATTATTCCCTAGGGGTGAGACCATATTGTCTAAAAAAATAATGGATTTATTTTCTGGTGTTTTAAGAAATAATTCTGTATAATTATTCTTGTCTGATTTTTTAAAAAGTCTTTTTAAATTATTCTTTAAGCTAAACACAGGAGTTCAATTCATGCTTGCCTATCAAATTTATCAAAAAGTACCATGGCTCCCCATCCATGAATGTAAGCCTAAAAACAGATAACATTTCATTATTACAAATTAAGTGATGCCAAATAGCATTGTTATCTTTTCTTTATAACTTAATAGGATGGATATTTGAGTTACATTTAATCAGCATTGTTCTAATCTTGACTGCAATTGGCCATCTACCTTCAAAAACAATGATTTATTTCTCAATCTGCAATATTACTCAAAATGCATGTTAACTCACTTATTTGTATATAAAGGTGAAGCCTTCTTTTTTCTAACAGAAATTGACTGTGATATGATGGGTGGGCCATTAAGTTTAATGTAGCAGACATTCTCCATAGACTGAGTAATCTAAATCTATAGCTTCAGAGTTTTGACAAAAATATAGATACCTATGTGATAAAAGTGTTCTATCGAAAATATTGTATAAAGTTGCTTGTGAAATAAATGCTTTCATTTTCTCAAGACTTTATTAGGAACTTAAAAGTGCAAAAGAAATAGGAGTAGCCATCATGGGAGACAGTGTGTGCTCCAGTGCAGTGCTCTGCACCAGGTAGACCCCAGAGCACACCCTGCCAGTGTACCTAATTCTTGCCTTTCTTTGTCAACCAGCTATTTTACACCCCAGTAGATTGTAGACAACTGATTGCAATACAAAATGCTTCCCTCCTGTGGCCTGTAAACTCACCCTCCTGCAGTCCAGCTGACTTCCTTCCCAGAATGGAAGAGGCCGGCCCGTCTGCCTCAGTCTGTCTGCATGTTCCTTTCAATATTCCTGATCTGCAAACGTGTCTGTTCTTGGAGTCCTCTTTGAACTGCTTGGAATATCTTACCAGTTCCTCACTGACAATGATTTAATTAAGATCTTTAATATGCATTCATTTTATGTGTATGAAGTTCATGATTTCACCTTTTAAAAACAAATTACCTTTCCATATTGTTAATCCTGATAAAGCCTTTTTCTTGTGTATCTCCCAGAAACTGAGAAAGTAAATGACTTTACTAATTGGGAACAAACTCCATGACAAGTATGTTTCCAATGTTTCCTCCTAACAAAATTAAGTCAACAGTCAGCAGACAGACTTTTGAAAATAATTTGTAATGGTGGATTATTATGTGATTTGGGGCATATAACTCCAAAGACAACCAAAGAACTGAACATTGTTGCTGTAAAGAAAATTGGCCCATTTATATCAGAACTTTTCAGTGCTATAGCAATACAAAGCTAAAATAGGAATAGAGTCAGTGCTGGACTCCAGCACATTCTAGCATTAAGCATCCAGCATAGGGTTGTGGGTGTTCATCCATACGTGCATGAACTAACTGGAAAAGAATCCTCATCCATTTCATTAAGTGATACATTTCCAATACAATTTTCATAATCATTTAACAACACTGTCAGTGCATTTGTTTTGATCAATTTGCATGTGTGTTTTCTGATAGAGTATGACAGAATAAACAAGAGACATTAAAGCAAAAAATAAGTTGTTAAGATAAAATTGTGTGGAGGGAAAAGAAATAAACAGAAGCTTACAATTTCCAGCTGTCAATGGTTTCGCATGTTTATTTTTTTAAGGATAATAGTGCATTTTATATTACTTAGGAAGTAGATTTCATTGCATCCATTTAAAAGAGTGACACAACATATAGAGAGACTTATACGTCAATATTTTCAAAGTGCCAGAAATTTACATATTTGAAATATGTAAATTTAGAATGAAACTTGTCAAAAGCCACTTTCATAATGTGTAAAGGGTATGTAGTTTTTCAGTGCACTTTTAGGAATTTATGAGGGAAAGTTTGAAAACCATTATTATAACCACTGATGGTTAATTTTAGTTGGGTGTTTTCTGACACACAGAAGTTTAATTCTGCCATAGGCTCAAATCCTGTGAATATCCTCCATGCAATTGCTTCCAGTGTCATCATGCTTAGCTAGTCCTTCCTCATCCAGTTATATTTTCCAGGGCTTTTAACAGCTCCGTAGGAGTGGATTTAGCAAAGCACTCCCCCAGTATCTGGGAAACTACTATTTCTAGGAATATAAGCCTTTGCCTATTCTTGACCTCAGGGAATGTTCCTTCTACATCCTAGCTCTCCGTGGGGTCTGCAACCTTTGCACTGTCACTCCCTAAAAGAATGTGGAGTTACCAAGTTCCCCCACGCATATTTTGAAGTTGACATCTAACATTTTTATCATGCATTGAAATAGTTTCAAAAGACTTCACTTCCAGCACATAGCATATGTTGACATTACAAAAAGTGCATACTCTTTCAAATGTGTCCAGTGGAATCTAAATATCCTAAAAATGTGAGACCTACCATCATCCATTTTAAAAATATGTAAACAAGCTCTTCCTTAACAGTTTAATTTTATATTATTCATTTTTCTCCTTCAACTCAGATTTTCATTCCCCTTCTCCCTTGGGATTTTAAATAATAGTTTTTATAATTTTCAAATAATAACTTTTATCTAAATTATCTTGTAGATCACATGATTGAGTTTTCTGCACCAAAAAATATGTATAGAAACTTAACACTTAAATTTTCTATAAACATAAGTCTCTAAATGTTAAGTGAATATTTTCCAGACTTAAGTCATTATTATAATTATTATTAGCACTCAATTCATTAAAGTAAAGTGACTGTATAAATACTTTGATAATTACTAAAAATTACTGAAAATATACGCTTATCAGAAACACATTGTGTAGTGAGATGAAGTGTACTGAACATTTTCCAAATTATTTCATGTCTCCATGGATGGATGCTACTTTTTGGTAGCATGAGATAGGGTTTGGTATCAATTATATTTCTATTCTTTTTCATACATGTAAACGTGGAGAGAAACTTCACACATGAATGGAAGGAGTTTTGCTATAAAGGTTCCACTCCCTCCAAGTTATATGCTGGAAATTATCTGTTGATTGATCATGAACAATTATTGTTAATGATCCAATCTATTGCTTTATAAATTGGCTGGATCCTCCTTCAGTTCTTGGAAAGCAAAGGACTAGAACTCTGATTTGCAAAAGGACTTGTTACGCAACCATTAGTCATTCACTTTCCCAATGCTTCCCCGGAGTGATGAACATCCTCTCTGCTGCCCTAACAACCTCACCCTCCCTGAGGCCCAGAACGACTGCCTCACCCTTGCCTGGAGAAGGGGGTGTCTGTGGAGGGAGCAGAGTTCCTGTTGCCACCAGGGCCTGCTCAGGCAGCTGGCTTCCATAAGGAGGGTCCAGAACATGGTTCCCCTAAATCGGCCTGTGTGCTTGGACGGCTGTGCCCGCTGTGGTTAGCCAATCTATTGTATACATACGCTGTATACATATAAGGTGTGTATATATTAGAGTACTGCACAAATCTCAGGTGAGGACAGAATTTCACTACTCAAACTTTCTTTTCTTTCTTTTTTTTTTCACTGAAGTCTTATTATTTATCTATCCACAATCAGCAAACTGCTACTGGGACCCTATACCACATAGCCAGTCCTTCTGTTAGGGCCCCGCCTCATGTCTGGCCTGGAAGGGGGTGGTATAGTGTAGGGGAATGGAGAGACAGAGCAAGCTGTCCTGGGAGGACCCAGGGACGAGGGACACCCCGAGATGCTGGGGAGGGCCAGTCCACTGTCCTCAGAGCCCAGAGCACACCATGCTGCTTTTCCAAACACAGCACGCAAGAAGAGTGGCCATCTGGAAGGCCGGGCTCCAGACAGGCAAACGCCACATCTTTGTTCTGTCACAGATCCAGTTCTCTCGACAATTAAAAACAGGTGATAGACTCTATTTTAGCAAAACTGTTTTCAGCACATGTCTGATTTTAAACACAATGTGCTCTTAGTAGTCATGCCTGCACTATTGCAAGATGTTAAAAAATTGCATATATATATATACATGCATATATGGTATGTATATATAAGGTGTGTATACATCTATATATACACACACACATACATACATATAGCCTTTTTCTTAAGAAGAGGTGATTTTGAAATTTTGGGGCACTAGAGATCAATTGTTTTGTCTGCCAGGAGCATCTCAATGTCATAGTTGAAGTTAATGAATGACTAGAATACACTTGGGTAAAGTCACTTTACCTCCCCACCAGAGAGCCAGCCTGCTTGTCCCTGCGGGGAACTGTGGCCTGTGACCCCAAGAACGTGCTGCTGGGGCGAGCACAGCGAGGCCCGGAGGGAATGCCCCCAGTGGGACAGCACCATGTTGAAGAACCCTCAGTGGGGCAGCATTCTTAGTGGTTATAAAGAAGACAGCAGAGGCAGCAGCCCAAAGAGCCTGAAGAAGGGTGTGGCCGGCATGCTGGATCCGCCCCAGCTGAAGGAGTCCACTCTGGAACCTCATTTGATGTGCTGGGGCATCTCACCCCGAATTTGCTTCCTATGGTGGTAGAACAAACTCCCACACATTTAGTTACCGAAAACAACACTTCTTTATTATCTCAGTTCCCTTGGGTCAGGATTCTGGTCACAGGTTAGCTGGGTCCTTGGCTCAGCATCTTACCAGGCTGAGATGAAGGTGTCAGCTGGGACTGAGACAGCATCTGGGGCTGGGGGGCCTCTTCCCAGCTCACCAGTCTTGGCAGAATTCAAGCCCTCGTGGTTTTAGCAGCAGATCTGCAAGTTCTTGCTGGTTGCTGATCAGGGTCACTCTCAGGTCCGGGCCGTGTAGCCTGATGGCCAACCTGCTTCCTCACGGCCGGCAGGAGGATGTCTACTGCTTCCTGTCTCTCTTATGGACTCACCTGATGGATCACTCCCACACACGGTAATCTCACTCCTGATCAACCCACATAACCAGATCAGGCACCTTGATGATACTGGAAGAGACCCTTTTTATGATGTTATGTGACCTGCCCTATTCACAGGCACAGAGTGAAATCCCATCACCACACTCCAGGTATGGCCCCCTCTCAAAGGAAGGGGGTTATGCAGAGTACGGACCCCAGGGACGCGGGTCTCGAGAACTGTCTTAGAACTCTGCCTGCCGCAGGCCCCACCCCTGGATCCTGCCGGCCTCTTGCCAGGGCCCACGCTGACTCTGGGATCCTTCACTCCTGCTCAGGCCACTGAGAGCAGAGAACTCACTCCCTCCTGAAAACTAGCCAAATGGGTGTTTGGGTGTTGCAGGAGCTCAGGAAGCTGTGTGGCCACCCACACCAACTGGTGACACAGGAATGAGCAGGTCTATAAGTCAAAGGGGTGCACTCCACTGAGGCCACAGGAACAGAGGCCCTCCGTGCCCTGCCTCCCTTCCTACCATCATTGCATCACAGACTGAGTCTGCTGCCAGCCTGACCTTTGCCCCATTCAGAGATTCATGCAGCTTGGGCATGAACCGCTTGCCCGTGAGGGCTGAAGTTGGTCCAGACAGATGAGGGCTTTGCTCAGCACCTCGGCACCAACCATGCCACATGCACTGCCTTCATCAAAGGTGAGATGGAGTTCAAATGCCCACCAAGCCACACACCAACCAGGGCAAAGGAAAGGCAGACCTGACATAGAAGAGAGACCAGGTTCCTCTGGCCCCGGAGGCCAGAGGGAGCTCTTAAATGAGATTTGACTCCTACCTCCTATTGTTCAACAAAAATCCAGGAGTCCTGCACCAAGTTTGATTCCATATTCCTATTCAGAGCCTCCCAGCTGCCACCTGGACAGCATGCAAGCTTAATCCACCATTTCTACCAAGTAATGTCAGCACCTGGTAAGGGAGGAAATTTATGTGGTTCAAAGGGGTCCACAGTGAAAAGCCAAAGTCCGTCTCTTCCTCCCACCACACTCTGCTGGTATGGGTGCTGGTGGTGCTTCCGGGCTTGAGTCTTCTGGGAATTTCCCTTTTACGTCTTTTTGCTCCAAGTCCTGGGAGCTTCCCCAGCTTTAGCCTCCAGGTCTGCAGCTTGATATTCAGCCCATCCCAACTCACTAGCCTTCCTGTCGTTTTACTTACATTTCTCTCAACTCTAAAAACACATTCATGTTCGCCAAGGCTCCTTCTCCGTAGCAGTCCATCATTTTAATCTTCCTACAGAATGTGTACACACACTCCACATGTATGTGTATGAAATATGTAGGAGTATATAATATATGTATATAAAATAATGTACAAGTTGTTTATTAATTTCATATGTTAATACATATTAACACTTTGTATATTAATATATTTACCTATGTATTAATATATAATAGCACGTATATGAAAGACATTATTTACACATGCATGTTACAGAAACATAATATGATGTATGCACACAATATTTATATAATTAGGTACGCATATATACTCAATTAATATTTACATCCAGTTACGCTTTCTCCTGCCCTCTGGTTTTCTCCTCTGAGGCCGGTTTGCCCTGGCTGTCCTTTGAAGAGAGTGCTGCGGGGATTAGCACAGACGGTGGGGAGAGGGCCGAGCTCACAGGCAGTCAGGCCACCCAAAAGCACTGGCACACGCAGGCTGCTGAAGCCTTATCTAAAGGGGGTGAGCTCTGCCCTCGCGACAGCCCTCTCCTGGAGCGCTGAGGTTTCCGCTGAGGGTCTTGTGCAGCCCAAAGGGCAGAAAGTAAGGGACCAGTGCCCCCATAGCCCAGTGAGGCAACCCACCAGATCTCTCCACCACTCCTGCCTTTGTACAGAGAAACGAGCTTGTTTCCCATGACTTCCAGGGGAGAGCCCCTGGTCCCCTTCAAATATTCAGATTACAGTCTCTTCCTGCCCAGATGCCCCCCACAACAGTATATCTCTCAAGATTTCCTCAAAATGAATGGCCCATTGATGGCCCCTTTCCTGTGTTCCAACATCCATGTATTTCCTTACTTTTCTGACTTTTCAGTATCTTTTCTGTCATTCCAGTGGGACTCCTGAGGGAGGGAACAGAGCCACCTGGCCATGTCTGCCATCATCAGCTCACTGCATCTCGCCATGGCCATAATCATCTCCTCCAGCCATCACCGTGTTCACCCTGTCTCCTGAGGTTCAGCCGCTGCCCAGGGGCTGCACACCCCATTGCACTCAGGCATGGGAATGCCATGCTGTCCCCCAGGAAGCGGAACCCCAGGCTCCACATTCAGATGCTCTGATCCGGAGGGTCAAGGTAGAGCTCAGGACTTTAACAGGCACCTGGTGATTCCATTACAAGAGTGTGACCACTCTCTGGGTGATCGCCTTTCTGGAGCCGGGAGGGCCGGGTGTGACCCTCCTCCAGCACTTACTGGCTGGGTGGCCCTGGTCTCCAAGCTGTGGCAAGGAGAGTACTGTGGTCCCTCCCTCGTGGGTGCAACTGGATGACTGAATGGCAAAAGGCAGCAGAGGACAGAGTGCAGACCGCAGAAGCACTGAGGTTCCGGCGGGGTGCTCGGGCCCCTGCACTGCACGCGCACAGTGGCTTCCGCTGGCTGCCCTGAGCTGCAGCCTCTCAAGCCATGGGGTTCCAGTTGTGTCATTTGTGTGATGTCTTCAGGAGCCAGGGGACTGTGGAAGGCAGTGAATTTCTTCATAAAGAGACTCTGGCTGCACATCACTTGAGTCCTTCTGAAAGCTTTTTCAGGGCATTCTGACCCCTCTTTGAGTGGTAGGCTTTGGGCCATTAATTCTTTCAGCAGGCAGGATACAGATCTCTAACTCCCCCAGATAACTTGTAGTTGCTAATCTACTATTCTGAAGAAAACCAAACAACTATGTTAGAATTATGCCCAATTTAGCAGAAAGAGTAGAGGCTATCCAGTCTTTTATCTCATTGGCTGATCGTTTGGGCGGAGTGGATGCTGCATGTGATGTGTCCAGCCTCCCTCACATCCGTGTGTGCATTTCCTCTTCTAAATGCCTCGGCAGGACGGTGTGCTCTACAGGGCACCTCACTTCTATTCAGTACCAAATATTTTGTGTTAAATGCCTATTCTCCGTAATAAGCACTTTAATTTTCCATGAAGTAAACACGAAAAGCTGTACTGTTACTAACACTTATATACAACTAGTGACATATTATATATTGTATCTCCATGAGGAGGCCAAGTTGGATAATAGTTCCAAAGGTTTTTAAGTAACCCCTGAATGCTGGATGTAAAATTGCATCTATATATAGAATGGAAATCAGAGACCAGAATCTTGCTGCTGCAGAAATGAGCGATAGGATCTTACTCTACTTTGAAAAGATGAGACATCAACTGGTGATAAATCAAGGGATACAGAAGAAATGGAAGAAGTCTTGCTTTCTGATCTAACATGAATGTCAGTGGTTGGAAAAGAAAGCTGATTCTGTGTATCAGAGTAGGTGGGTCAGAGTTCATCTTGATAAATTTCAAAGGAAAAGAATGACCTTGATTTAAATTGTTGGCTCATAACTCTTCTAAAGAGAAAGGAGATTTTTTTCAAAATATATCCTTTTTCTTTGATCCTGTCTTGGAGCTGAAAGATGAAAGCACAGCATGACAAAATGGATGTCAGTGTGGAGAAGGTCTGCTCTGCAGAAAGTGATCTTATCGGAGGAAGAGAAGAAGGAGGGAGCGCGGGAGGAAAAGGAAGCGCATGTTAAGCACGGTAATTCTGAAAATCAAAGAAATTTTTCCTTCTGGCACAAATGTAAAAATGTGGGATTGTGAAAAAATTAGAAAAGTATGGAAATATTTATGTCCAATTCCTATTTTCTGCTTCTGCATTTCACATTTTAATGAAATTTCAGGGAAATTCGAGTTTTTCTTTTCTCTTCTTCAAATCCTGTGACCTCCCCTGCTGCTGCCGTGAGTCAGCTGTACGGTCAACGGGACAGCTTCTCCACCAGGAACACAAGGGGGCTCCTGAGACCCCGGAGCCCAAGCTGCCAGCACAGCTGACTCCCTATGCCTTTTATTTTCTTTTCTTGCATTATTGCATTAGCTAGGACTTCGGGTATGATGTTGAACAGTGTAGTTTGAAGGGACAACCTTGCCCAGTTCCTGATCTTAGTGAGTGAGCTTCCAGTTTCTCACCATTAAATATGATGTTAGCTGTAGGCATCTTGCAGATGTTCTTTATCCAACTGGGGAAGTTTTCCTCTATTGCTAGTTTACTGAGAGTTTTTATTATGCATGGGTATTGGATTTTGTCAAATGCTTTTTCTGCATCTACTGATATTATCATGTGATTTTTCTTCTTTCATCGGTTGAAATGATGGATTACACAACTGATTTTCAAGCTTTAAACCAGCCTTAAATAGATTGGATAAATTACATTTGCCAGGATATTTAAATCTTTTTATGTCTTGTTGGACTTGAAGGAGTATTATTATTGTTGTTGTTACTGTCATTATATATTATAAAACATGGTACTGATAGCTCAGGTGAACATTGTAACGGATAGGAGAACCGTGGCTCCTAAAGGCTGAGCCCAGTGTGTTGTGGAAAATAGAAAATGATGTAACAGCATGAGGAAGCTCTGCTCTAAATCAACAACCAAAAGTTTGCATATAAGAATGATAGAGAGAAGTACTAGAAGGTATTTTTTATTGGAAAACAGTTTTTGAAAGTCTTTATAGTTTCTGAACTCGACTTACCTCAAGACTGTCCTGCGGGGGCAGCCTCCTCTCCCCTCACCCCTGACCTCAGGGCTGATGGGCTGGAGGGCTCAGTGCTCAGGGTGAGAAGCTGCCCAGGGCTCCCACCACCGGCAGAGCCAGAGCCACAGGTTGGACGTTTGCATGAGGAAAAGTAGTGGATCAAGAACAACACTCAAAAGTTTAGTTAATGACTTGGGGACAAAGCCAGGCAGAATATGCCACTCCAAAATATGAAAAAAAAGGCATGCAGATCGGTAAAGATGAGATAAAACTGTCTTTGTTTGCATGTGTCATGATTGTCTATGTAAACATTCTGACAAAAAAACATTCCTGAAACTAGTAAGTGATTATAGCAAGGTTGCAGGATATAAGGTTAATATACAAAAGTCAATTGCTTTCTAAATACTAGCAATGACTGAGTGAAATTTGAACTAATAGTCCTTTGTGATCATTTTGACTTGCATCCCTAGTGCTTAATTAAAATATGACTTTCTTCATTATCCAATTGTGGAATTTTGTCTTTCTCTTCTCTTTTCTTCAGCTGTTCTCTGTGCAGTGAATGAGCAGGTCTCTCCTCCTTACCCCATCCCACTCTCATGGAGTCCACAGAAACTACACACCATGGTTATCTGGTCCCAGCTATCCTGGGAAAGAGTTGTAATTCACTTGCAGTTCTTAATGAAATGTATGCTTTTACGATCAATAAATAGAAAGTTCGAAGTTCAAAAGTAATAAATGCTTATAGTTTGGCACACCGTATTTTCTCATAGGAGAGCAAGAGATTAAAAAGGACATTTTTCCCTCCAACTGTATAGGATAAATAAATGGATTCCTTTGAGAAAAAAGACCTTGAGAGTTTGAAAGTATAAAAGGTGACATTTCTATAAAAGAAGGCCACCTTTTATCATGTTATAACAGACAATTATTCTTTGCCCCAAATCAGCTCACAAATTCTGATAGGATTAGGGCCCAGTTCTCTAGAACTGCTAAATTATTGTAAAGACCCCAACTCAGATATAAATTTACTCATTTCACTTTTCTTAAAAGAAATCCAGAGTAAGCTTTCCTACTTTGAGTTTGTGTCACGTTAATTTATTGGATACAAGGCTCAGAGGACCCTGTGTTATTGATGATATTTTTAACATTATTTTTAACTGAAACAATAAAGAGTCACTTACCTACCATACCTGAAATCAACCATGTCCAAACCCTAACTCTCACCATGCACTTTAACCATGTTACTGATATCTCCTCCCTGCCCCAAGATGTCAAAGGTTCATAATGACAACAGATATGAACTTTTCCGAACATATGCTTCCCCATCTTTAGGGTCCAGCTCTTATTTCCAATCCCATTTCCTGCTATATCCATGGTACCCCTGCTCTTCCATATTCTCCTGTCCATCCCCAGTGTCATTAGCTCTGGCACCAAGGATTCATGCCCATTTCTTAAACACACCGTAAGTCCCCCCCCTTCTGGTCTTTACATACTTTCTTCCCCTGCCTGGGTCTCTCTTCATCCACATAGCCATTTACTAGGTCAAGTGTCTACAACCCCAGGGATGCCTAGAGCAGCCGGGAGGGAATACAATGATTCTTCAAAGCCAATAATAAATGCAACCATCTTGTCAAAAGTTTCCAATTCTGAACGAATACCTTCTTCTTCTGTCTACCCTTGGAACTTGGGATTTTAGTCCAATCTTCATCACCTCCATTCAGTCAATCTAATTATGAGCTTGATTAGGGCTTGGTAATTCATCAGGCTGCCTACATGTTTAGGCAATGTTCTATTAATGTCCCTGCCCTCTAATAACTTAGGGTTTCTTCTTTGTGTCGTAGTAATTTGTATTCATTCTTCTTCGTTAGATTATAAGCTCACTGAGGGCAAAGACTCTTCTACTCAGCTGTGCGGCGGGTGACTGGCCAATGTTAAAGGAAGCCAATGCAACCACAAATTAGCTCACTCCCGGGGGGCTGCTCTTGGCCCCTGTGGGGTTGCAGACACCCTGCCTTCAGAAAATGATCTAGCAGTAAAAGAAGACCTGAATGTACAAGTTGACTATAAAGTTCATATGGAAAGATAAATAAGAATAGTAAGAAAAATCTTGGTAACAAAAATCATGGAAGAAAATAATAGGGGAAGACTTATCCTTACAAGATATTAGAATATATTATAAACTTTCACTAATTAAAATAGGGTGGTGTTGAAAAGTCAAAGGACAGCAGACCAATGAAAAGGACAGAAAGTCCTGAGGTAGAACAAGTACGTGTGGTGCTGGCATTTGCGATAAAGATGGCTCCTTAAATCAGCCCATAAAAGACAGAACGCACAAATAAGGGCTGTTAGGACAACCGGATAGCATCTGGAAAAAGTAAAATTAGATCCATACCTGGCTCTCTATGCCAGAATATATTACAAATGTATCAGAAATTTAAATGTAGAATTCTGAAACTAAGTTCTAGAAGAAAAGAAGAGTAAACCTCTTTGTCACCTAGTAGTAAGAAAATCTCTCCAACTATGGTTCAAAATTCAGCCTTTCCAATTATGTCTCAAAACTCAAAATTTAGAAGCAATGAAAGAAAAGACCAATAGCCTGATAGAAAACTGGACAAGATTTATAGAGAGGTCACAGAGGGGAAAAAAAGTGTAAACAGCCCTTAACCATATGAAAAAGTGATTGACCTCACTCAAAATAGGATGATGCAGGGGATGGTGGAGTAGTGAAATGGGCAGTAGTGGTCAGTAGGCACAAATTTCCAGGTACAAAATAACCAAGTCCTGGGGATGCAAAGTGCAGCATAGTGAATACAGTTAACAATACTGTATTGCATATTTCAAAGTTGTTATGAGAGTAGATCTTTAAAGTTCTCACCACAAGGAAAAATATTTGGTGACTATGTATGATGATGGATGTTAACTAGACTTATTGTGGTGATCATTTCAAATTATGTATATAGTATCAAATCATCAGGTGCAATGATATAGGTCAATTATATCTCAATTTTTAGAAAAGAATTTGGGAAATACTTTTGCAAATTATGTATTTGGAGATATATGTTATTAATAAGATTTGAACTCTAGGTAGTTGAGTTCAGATAATGAGTGTAAATACTTAGATAAAAATAGATGTTGACATTCAAGTTCAATTGTCCATTTATATAATCAGTTCGCATTCCCCTCCAAGAGATATCGTTTTCCACATGAAAAGTGTTTGAGTTTAATGAATTAGGACAGTCGAAAAGTACAATACTAAAATCATACTAAATATACGATATAATTTTTCTTCAAACCAAGAAACTTACTTTCACATGGAGGGAAAAAACATTTCTATAGGCTTTTCTGACTGTTCTGATTCTGACTGAAGCAGGAGTTTCTAACAGGAGTGGCTAAGTTGTGCGTATATATTGCAGGTATCATTACCCTGCCCAAAGAAGAAGACACTCTTTAATCATAGAACATTCAGTCCTTTTTAATCTGGATTCAGCCACAGAATCTTTTTCAACCTAGCACTCAAAGACAGTCCCAACAATTCATCCATTAGCATCTATTGCCATTCCCAGCCTTTGCAAAACAGTCTTTAAATAGGAGTAGAAGAAGACATAAATGGTCACTCTAAGAGTGTTTAAGTCCTCAAAATTCTGAACAACAGGAAAAAAAAGGGAAAAATACGAATTAAAACTTAACTGAAATGCCTTTTCTCACCTACCAGGTGCTAAATACAGAAGACCGACAACAAACTGAGGAGACCGCGGGGGAGCAGGCCCTCTCACGTCCTGGAGGTGGTAATGTCTTGGAGGGATTATTTGGTAATATGAGCAAAACTACATATGAATTTCCCCTTTGGCCCTACAATCACACTTCTAGGAATCTAGTTAAAAATAGCTTGCAAAAATGTGCAAAGATATAGGTCAAAGGGTACTCACTGCAGCAAAAGACCAGAAATGGCCCACATGTCAAAACCGCAGGAGGCTGAATGCACCTCCATGATAAGGTAAAAGGGAAGGACGAATCTGGGCAGTGGTTGTGTGAGGGTTGTTGTGTGATTCTCTTGACTTTTCTATTTGCTTAAAAGTTTTTTTTATCATAAAATGCTAAATACTGCCCATTAGCTGTAAAGAGGTCAATAGAGATCTTGCTATTTATTATTCACTGCAAGAATCCCTTTCATTAAGGCAAACGTGTGAGGTTAGCCTGTGCTTCTCAGGAGCTTGCAGCAGCCTTCTATTCTGGGTGTCCGGAGTGCTTCTAAAGTTTGAAGGCCCTTGCTCTGCCAGACTTATGCCTGGCTAAGTTACAAAATATTACAGAGAAATATTTTGTTGCCATCGCAATTCTTTTCCACTCTTCATATTTATTTGCCTGGCCGCCTTTCAGGCTTCCATTGGCTGCATCCACTTCAGTTGGTATGGAACCTGGCTGCCTGCAGTGCAGTGAAAGGTTGCTACAACTTGAGATATCTCTTGCCTTTTCAAGAGTTCACAGCCCCAAGTCTGTGTCTGGGTCCAGGGCAGTGCTGTTCATGGGGTGAGGGCGTTACAAGGTTCAGTAGGACTGTTAGATGCCCTTCCACAGCCCAAACCTGCACCCTGCCCCACTCCCCCAGCCTCCCTCCCACCCCGCCCTGCACTAGAGAGCAACCTTGCAAATAAATAAATAAACTTTAATGAGATCGTGTTGGTAAGCAAAACGTGCTAGGGAAATTGTTAAGTGCTAATCAGATGGGAGGTGTGTTACGTAAAAATGCCAACCGCATAGTTTCACCATCCCAAGATTTTTTACTCCTATAATGGCTGGCTTGGCTCATAGCTTCATTTACCCAGCTTGTAACCAGTATGAACAAACATTTCCATTCTAGCCTAAACATCTTCCCCTTAATCTTCCTAATCTTTTATTTCCTTCTCCAGTTTAAGAGAAGTAAATTGAAAATAATACTTTTAGCATCTTATAGGAATTTCCCATCTAACTCACTTTTTAAAAAATTCTTGGCACCTTATGAATCTGCACATTTCTCTGCATTGAAGATAGAAGATTTAAGAGACATTAAAATCTTCTTTCTTCACGGACCCCCACAAAAGATCAAAGCTCTTTACACTCAGTGCCCGGACTGTGGGGCAGCAGATAACCTTGGTGGTCAGAATCTGGTCCAACCTCCTGGTTGACTGGGACCTCCTGGAGACTGGCTACTGGAGAACAAACCAGACCTCAGGTCTTCCTGTGCATGCAGTCCACTTCTGCAGCAGCATGTCAGGACACAAATCTGCCTTACGTGTGGAAGGGTAATCATGAGCATGGAGACAGAAGGCCCAGGCAAGGAGGGAGCTTTGGGGCATAAAGGCAAATGCCTTTCTCATCCTTCCTTCTGCAAGTTTCTCACACCTGCCGCATTCTGCCAGGCCCATAGCTACCCTAAGTCTGGCCCTGCTTTCCTCTTACCTAGATAATATTTTCTGTTCTCGCCCTCCCTCTCTGATGTGCATTCCATCCTTGACACCTTCCCTTTAATCTGCTTTCAATATTATCACCAGGAAAGCTGTTTAAATGACAGCTTTAAAATTGAAATCCCTCAGCATTCCAAATTGTTTAGGAGCCATGAAATATCAGTTTCTGCCAACAGATGAGTAAAAGTAGACAGACAGTATCTCATGGGTTTGGATGTGGGGAAATCAGCTCCCTCCGCACAGGGGTGCAGCATTTTGGAAAGGCTGTGTCTCTCTCAATCCGAATGCACGTTTCCTTTGACTGAGAAACCAGTCCTAGGAATCTAACCTATATCAGTTCTTCACACTGTGCATAAAGAAGCATGTGTATTGTATGTTTATGGTCACATGATTTTCAATAGGAAATCATTAAAGATGATCTAAAAGCAGTATGTAAATGTCAAACATGTTGGGAAAACTTTGGGAGAGAATACAACAGAGCTATCAAAAAGGGTAGGCTAGATCTGTATGTCCCCTGGGGAAAGATACCCCATATCACACTCCCAGTGTCATATGATAAGCCAAGACATGCGTCAGTCACATGACCACCACTTACATAATACGACTACATTCTTACGGCTGGCCAGACCCTATTAAGTACTTTTGTTGGCACCGAACCCCAAACCATTAAAATGCCTCTTTCTCTTACATAATCATAATTTTCCAAAACTATAAAACAAGTGTAAGACCAGCAAAGATTTTCTTCTCGCCCCAAAGTCATACTTTGTTGAGGATGCACTGACCACAAACTTGGCTTTCCCATTGTTAATTCACTGCCCAGGAAAGGGTAGTGTTTCTGTAGACAATGGGTTAAGAAGGCTTGTAGTTTTATTCAGTGGCCTTCTGTATTGTTGGAAGGTTTACAATGTGCTCATGATCATATGCTTCTTTGTGATGTAGCTATATATGTACCTCCGACAGTCCTCTGCCAGGTGTCACTCATCCTGACACTCCCCCAGTTCTGCCTGGTGTCGTCGCATCAGGATTCCCACCAGCCTCAGAAACTGTCCTCAGAAGAGTGGCTGGGCTCCATCTCCTACTGTTGTCCCCACCTGCCAACCCTGCCTGCAGATTCCTACCCTGACTCCCACCCGTTTCTCATTCCAAAAGACCAAGAAGCACCATGATTCCAGCTCATAAAATAAAAGTTACACACCGAGGCAGGAAAAAAAAAGGAACAGATATATGTTTTTTAAGAACAAAAATATAGTGGACTAAGATTCAAAGCTATCAGGTACTGTAATTACCAAAGGGACACCATGGTTATAACGGTGGGGTAATCAAAGGGCTGACCAGAAAAGATTTCAGGTTTCTAAAACTAGAAATACAAACATTAGGAAATGTCAAGTACAAACTAGAAATTATATATTTAAGAGAATCTGGGTAATGCTTTAAAAAACGTAAAAAACCCAATTAAAGAGCGTCAAAAGAGAAATTCATTGAGCACTCAAGAGCGGGTCAGGCATGAGAAGCAGTCAGTACTTCCAAGAACAACAACCATTTGGGAAAATGGCTGCAACTGATTTAAAAAAAATGCATATTAAGGCAACAAAGCAGCACTTCCCCAAGCAAGGCGTTAGCTTCAGACCTGCTGGCACGGAAGAGGCAGCTTGGAGAGGACTTGGGGTGAGAAGGAAACAGAGACAAGAGCCTGGGCAGGGATGTGGTGAAACGGACTGAAGGGGTTGAACTTCCCATCATTGATCTGTTTCTTTAACACCAACCCCACCGCCCCATGTCTCTCCATCCTGCCCCATGTTCTCTGCCTTTCCTGAGGGCTGGGGAAGAGCAGTCTCCCATTTCAGCAGCAACCTGGGAAGTCTTGTCTTCCCCGCTCAGAACAGTGGCCAACAGGTGCTAATGCTTGGCTTCTCAAGGCACACTTTTGAAACTTTGTGCAGAGAAAACAAGCTGAGAGAGACCTCAGGGAATCTCATGACCGAGAGTCATGCCTTTCAACCACTCTGCGCCCAGCCTGACAAAGATGCCAGTGTCCAGAGAGGAGATGGGGCCACAGGGCTATGCCGAGGGACGTGGAGCAAAGGGACGCAGCCTTTCTCACACTGGCTTCCCCTTCTTCCCTTTTATTCATATTTTTTGTCACATTTGTGTTCTGTTATCTTTCAGTCTTACTTCCTACCCCCATGACCTCTTGCCCTTTTCTCGGTCATTTATTATTCTTATTTTATATGTGTGTTCGCACACACATACCTGCATGTGTTCACCAATTTTTCAGCTGTTTATTCCCCCTTCCCAACTGTCTCCTTAGTCATTCTTCAAATATTTATTGCCAACATAACATGTGCCAGACATTGTCCTGGGCACTGGAGTTTTAGAAGTGAGCAGAGCGAACATGATTTCTATGCACCGGTTGTCACAGACTTTATATTCAAATGGTTTGGGGGTGGAACAGGAATGGCTTACAAGAAACCAACAGGCACACACACCGTCATATCAGGTGTGAATCAGGGGAGTGAGCACAGCACAGAGGAGACGAGAAGATTCCACAGGGCAGCAGGCAGCTGGAGATGTAGGGGAAGGGACGTCTAGGCTGGGGACAGCACACACCCACATGTGGGCTGGCTGGGAGCAGGCTCAGCATGTTCAGGGATGTTGGGGTGCTCCCACAGGTATGTAAGCCAGGGGTAGAGGTTCCAAATGTGCCATGATGTGGGGAACTTGGGGTTCCTATGGCCAGGATCCTCACTGAACTTAAACCGCCTGATGATGTAACTGGCCTGTTGCTAGGCTACCGCTTCCACACCTTTAGGCGATAAGCTATTATTGTGCTATATAGAGAGCTGGCCCAGTGCTCTGGGGGGAGGCAGAGACGCTAGTGCTCGACCTACTGCCAGGAGAACAAGCCGGGTAATAAACCCTTTCATCCCAAAGAACGCTTTGCTGTCATTTTCTTTGGTCACATTGAATCCACAGTGAACTTGCCCAGGGCTGAAACCCATTGGCAAGACAATTGGTGAAGTCAGCAGGGTTTATTGTTGACCAACGAAAAAGACAGGCTGCCCTTATGGGAGGGGTGCTTCAGTAGGCTGCCCCTGTGATTGGGGAAACAGTGGGTTGTCCCCCAATGGGTATGTGGTCTGAGGTGGCTTGCCTCTTAGAGGACTGGGCCCCATCCCAGGACTGGAGGCAAGTGGAGGTGGCCCTTGGTATAGTAAGTAGGTCTTTTGAGAGACAGAGTGCCCGTGAGGCAGCAGGGACTGTGGGTTGGCTGCTTCTCACAGTATTAAAAATGTCTACAGAAGAGAAGGACATGCTCCTGAAAAAGACCCAAGAAATGGTGGCATGGGAACACGAGCTGCAAACTTCTGTGGATTCCCTGAAGAAGGAAAGGCATTGATGCAAGAGGAGGCAGCAAGAGAACGCCGGCAGCAAGGTGCCATTGAGGAGGTAAAAGATTCCCTACAGAATGAGATGGCAGTGCTGCCAGGTGCTCTGAAGGAGGAAAAGGACAGCAAGGAAAAAGACAAACTCCTGAGGGAAGCACAGGCAGAGGTGGCACGAGAACACCAGCTGTGAAACATTGAGGTGAAGGTAAGAGAGCTGCTGAAGACTGAGCTGGCATTGCTGTGAGGCACAGTAGGAAACGTAAAGGGTGTAGCAGAAGAGGCACTCCGGGAAGGGGAGAGAAAGGTGCCATCAGCCCTGGAAATGGAGGAGCTGGGGAAGGATGAAGGGGTGATGCTGGAGGCACTGGCCCCTCCCGTATTGAAAGCATGCCCATGGTTGTAAAGAAAATAAAGACCCAGCAGCTGAAAGTTTCCCAAGGAGAGGAGCAGCCCCCTCCCCAGGTCGTGGAGCACCCTATGCTCCGCCCCTATACTCAGGATGAGCTGGTGTATTTGGACTCCTGGTTTAGGCAGAAGCCCTCGGAGTCAATATCAGCTTGACTCCTGCTAAGTCTGTGGGACTTAGGGGTGGATGGAATTGTTCTGTCGGGATCAGAGGTGGGAAAGCTGGCTTCCCTGACAGTGCAGCCTGCCTTGAGGCAGCGATTACAAAATGCACATCAGACCCCAGGGAGTCACTCCCTCCTCAATTGGCTTATGGCTGCACTTCTTGCTGTGTGGCCCAATCCAGGTGATCTACCATCCTCTCCTGCTAGATGGCAGATGTATGCTGAGCTCCAACAGGTGTTACAGGAGCTAGGCATGAGAAATGCCATCTATAGTCCAGAGAATTATGGCCCAGATAAAGAGATTTTCACTACTGGAATGAGAAATATTGTGCTTCAAATGGCTCCCACATCCCTCTTTGGGTCTCTAGTGGCCATTCTTTCCTCTCACTTAGGGCATCCCATAAGCGAGGTGACACATACAGTAGCAGACTTAAGAGAGGCTGAAGCAATGAGAATATGGTAAGAAATAAGTCTGCTACTCACAAGAAGATTTTAAAGGGCCGCATGAAAGTTATAAGGACCCAGATGTGGGCAGGAGCAGATGGAAGGAAATTAGATGGAAAGTCCAATAGGATCTTACTGGCACTATGGCAACAGGTGAAGCAGAGCAGGAATTCCAGCCATTAAGACCAAAGAGGCAGAGGTCAGAGACAGAGCCATGAGTCCAGCCTGTGTGTTTGCAAGACTTCCTGCTGGAGAGCGAGCCAACCTCACTTGAGCTCACACAAGACGATGATTGGGGAACACGGTTCAACTGAGAGGAAGGTCGAGGTATCTGCCCTGAGGGACCAGGGCGGAAGTGATGCCACATATTGAAATAGCTATTCATTGGTCCCCAGTGAACATACAATGTGTCCTGGCTCTGGTGAACACAGGGGCTGAATGTTCACTGATTCATGGTAACCCTGAGCAGTTCCCGGAACCCCACTGTCATAGATGGATACGGGGGTAAGGCTATCAGAGTGAAACAAGTCCAAATCCCTTTGGGAATAGGGCATCTACCCCCAAAAGAGCATACTGTGTATATATCTCCTATCCCTGAGTATATTTTGGGGATTGATATCCTGCAGGGTCTGTGGCTGCAGATCACTGCAGGTCAGTTCAGACTGAGAGTACGTGTGGTGTAGGCAGTTCTGAGGGGACATGCTAGGCACCCACCCATATTTGCCTGTGGCTCAGTGGGTGACTAATACCAAACAATACAAACTGCCTGGAAACTCTCCAGGAGCTGGAAAAGGTGGGTATTATAAAGCCCACCCATAGTCCTTTCAATTCCCCAGTGTGGCCAGGAAAAAGGCCAGATGGCTCCTGGAGTATAACTGTGGATTACAGAGAATTGAATGAAGTCATACCCCCTATGCATGCTGCTGTCCCCTCTGTTGCAGGCCTGATGGATACCCTCAACCATGAACTAGGAACATACCATTATGTGGTAGATCCTGCTAATGCCTTCTTTCCCATTGACATTGAGCAGGAAAGTCAGGAACAGTGCCTGTGGGAAACTGGGAAGGATGGCAATGGACTTTCACCGTCCTTCCACAGGGACACCTCCACAGCCCCACCATCTGTCATGGACTTGTAGCCCAGGACTTGGCTACATGGGAGAAACTGCCAGTGGTGCGGCTGTACCATTATATTGATGATGTCATGCCCACATCCAAGTCTCTCTCAGATCTAGAAGGTGCAGCACCTAGACTGCTGCATCATCTACAGGAGAAAGGATGGGCTGTGAACAGTACCAAGGTTCAGGGACCTGGTTTGTCTGTCAAATTCTTGGGGGTCATCTGGTCAGGTAAGACCAAAGTTATACCAGAAGCAGTTATAGATAAAGTCCAGGCCTTTCCTACCCCTACAACTGTAGTATTGCTACAGGAGTTTCTGGGTCTTCTAGGCTACTGGAGAGTGTTTATCCCGCACTTGGCACAAATTCTGAAGCCTTTATACCAGTTGGTATGAAAGGGGATCAGGTGGGACCGGGATGAGACATGTGCATCTGCCTTTACTACAGCAAAACGGGCAGTCAAGACCAATGCAGGCCTTGAGTGTGATAGACCCATCAAGGCCCCGTGAGCTGGATGTTCATGTGACTGAAGATGGCTGGGGTCTCTGGCAGTGGCTTGAACGAACTTGCCAACCTATTGGATTCTGGTCACAACTCTGGAAAGGGGCAGCGGTATGATACAGTTTGATAGAAAAACAACTGGCTGCTATGTATTACACTTTGCTGGCTACAGAACCCATCACTGGCATGGCCCTGATAAATGTAATAACCACCTATCCCATCTTGCGGTGGGTATGAGACTGGACCCAAAAGCCAAGAAGTGGTGTGGCACAAATGCCCACACTGGCCAAGTGGGGTGCTTACCTACAGCAGCACAATGCCCTCTCTAGTGGCTCCTTGAGTGAAGAACTCCAATGCTTATTGGGGCCAGTGACATATACTACTGAAAAGCAGGAAGAACTTGCTTTTGAACCATTAGTAGCGGAGAGTCCGTATCAGGAGAGGAAAGCCCCATAGACATGTTAACGCATACGGCTGCCTCCCCTATACAACTTCAAGTACAAACCAAGGAAGAATCACTGAAGCCAAGGTTCAGCCACCAGAATAACATCTTGCTGCTGCCACCAACTGCACTGAACCCCAGAGACTCCACTGAATGGACATGGCCTTGGACCTTTTAACACATGGACCAACGATGGCTGGCTCTCCTGGCACCTTGGGGACAAGGCCTGGAAGCTGCCTCCTGTGTATTCCTGGAATAACAGCAGAGTGGCCCCCAAAGGTCACAGTGGTATATCCTGAACAGCCAGAAGGTAGGAGCATCTTACTGGGAGTTTTGTTTTATCATTATGGCCAGTGCATGCACCTCCAGTAGCACTATATATAGACCCTTCAGTAACCCCCATGGGGAAAGGAGTAAAAGTGTGGTATCCTAGACCTGGATGGGACCCCCTTCCTGCTACAGTGCTATCACAGGACCACTCTTTTGAAAGCATCCTACCTGATGGACAAGATTTGCCTATGTTGATGTCATTAAAACATGTGTCTTATTGACCCTAAAGTCTTTGTGGATTGGAAACTTCCTCTGGCTTGAGAATTATTATAATTTTTGTTACCTGTATCAAAATCTTGTTGTATCTTAATTTTTGTTATTATCTCTAAGTTGTTGTTATCCTCTGTTGCTGTTGTAGAATCTGCTTACAGTGCTCCAGCTTCTCGCACAGGAACCATTGCGGAAGATTGAGAGCATGTAGATTGTAAGGCGAGAATCCTGGAAGGGTGGAGTTTGGGGAAGGTGGGGTTCCTATGGCCAGGATCCTCACTGAGCTTAAACTACCTGATGATGTAACTGGCCTGTTGCTAGGCTACTGCTTCCAGACCTTTAGGCAATAAGCTATTGCACTTATAGAAAGCTCAGCCCAGTTCTCTGGGCGGAGGCAGATGCTAGTGCTCAACCTACCGCCAGGAGAACAGGCCGGGTAATAAACCCTTTCACCCTAAAGAACGTTTTGCTGTCATTTTCATTGAATCCATAGTGAACTTGCCAGGGGCTGAAACTCATTGGCAAAACACATGGACACATCTGAAGGTAAGCACTCTGGGCTTTATAGATTACGGACAGGATTTTGTACAGGCAAAAGAGGGTTTCGAGCAAGAAGTAACGTCATCTGATGTATGTATTTAAAAGATCATGTAAGAAACAGATAAGAGTGGTGGTTTCTGGGCCGGGTGGAGTAGAAGCTGGAGGCAGCAGGCCACCGTAGTGCTTTAGGGGAAAGACAGCAGCTTGGGCTGGGCGAAGGCAGCAGAGGTGGGAAACAGTGAGGAGGAGTAGATTAGAGTACATTTTGAAGATAGATCCTGGAGAATTTGCTTGTATAGTGCGGGTGGGGCACGAGAGAAAATGCTTAGTTAGCACTTCCTCTCTGTTCTTTTACTCCTGTTTCACTTTCTCCAAGTTTCTCTTTTCTCCCTTGTTTTTCTGTACTTTAGGTTTTAAAAAATAAAGATGTGAATTAAGTGCGGTGTATTTATTAATCTTTCCTGGAAAAAACTTCATGCCTTAATATTAAATGCCTCTTTTGAACACTTCTTTGGCTGCATATTTAAGGAAGTGTGTACAATAAGCATTGCAGTAGCAAATGCCCCATCACCCAGACGGCAGTTTCTAAATATCATTTCCCACACTTAGCCATTAGGACTCTTGGGAAAAATGGCTTACTCAGGGTTAAGGTAGGAAATGTACCAGATGAGTCTAGAACACCATGTTCTCCAAGAGAGCAGGGAAGCTATCAAGCCCAAGTAGAGTTGCAACAAAAAGACTCAAATCAACCTGAAGAGACCCTCCCTCTGCAATAGCAGGACAAGTGGAGCACCAAAATGCTATCTGCAATGATTGAAAGATATCAACTCTGCTGAAATCTGTGAGCTAATTATAATACAAAACAAATATGCCCAAACCGGTCACCTTTGGAGGACGCTATGGAAACCACTCATTATTCTTTAAAACAGTGAATACAGGGAAATGATGTAGCATTTTAAGACTGACTTGAATGTCAGTGTATGGAAAGGTCCTGGGAAAGTTCATTTAGCCTCGTACACTGACAGTGGCAGTAAAACAGTTTGATTGCTAAGAAGACGCATGGGACCCAATGGCAGTGCTTACAGATCTGTAGGTTATTACGGAGAAGTAGCCAATGTATTGCATACAGCAACAGCATTAAAATATGGATATGCATCTTTGCCAAAAATTGCCGCCCAGGAAGGCATCCAGAAAGCTCAGCAGCAGACCCCTCTGTGCTCCCTCTGAATGGGCCCTGGCCAGCTGCACATTCTCCCTTCGATCAGGAACCATGTGGCAGGGGAGGCAAGTGCTAGGCAGTCTGATAAGCAGAATCAAGATGCAGAGCCAAATGGTAAGTGCAAAGGACACAGAGACCAAGGACAAGGAGCAGAGGCTGGATAGGCTCCCACTATATGAATATACATTGCGGTGGTTTCCAGTTTTTGACCATTTTGAATAAAACTGCAATGAACAAGCCTTTTGCTGACATGTATTTTATTTCTCTAGAGCAAATGATTAGGGGTAGAATTGCCAATCATAGAGGTCTAATAAAATTAAAAACTACCAGCTGTATTTCCAAAGGGCTGTACGAGTCTGACACTCCCACCAGCAACGGATGAGAGTTCTGGTTGTTTCACATCCTTGTCAGCATTTGGTGCTGTCATTCCTTCTCCTGTTAGCCGTCCAGTGTGTGTGTGCTTGTACCACCTGGGGCTGGAGTTTCCTTTGTGGGAAGGATTTTGATTATGAACTTAAGATCTTTCATTGATACAGAGCTATTTGATCTCCCATTCATCTTGTATTAGTTTTAGTAAGCCATGTTTTTCAAGGAAACTATTCACTTTATCTAATTTGTTGAATGTATTGATGTAAAGTTATTTGCAATGTTTCCTCATTACTAATACCTGAAGGCTTCAGTGATAATGTAATTCTATTTAATTTTGACTGTTGTTGCCATATATTTTTAATTAAGTTATAAACCTCACAATAAATTGGCTTAACCAATCAATTGCCTTTTAAAGATAGTAAGAAATGAAGAATAATACAGGGCCTTTAATAATTTATAGTTATCATAACCAGTATTCTATAGCTTTCTGCTCATCTGAATTTCCTTCAGGCTAAAGAACTCCTTATAGCTTCTCTTCTAATTCAGGTCAGCCAGGAATGAATTCTCTCAGCTTTTGTTTACCTTAACCTGTCTTTTTTCTCCTTCATTTTTTTACAGATATTTTTGATGGTTATAGAATTCTGAATTCATAGATACTCTTCCTGCTGGGCTTTAAAGATATTATTCCTTTTTCTGCTGGTCTTCGTGGTTTCTGATGAGAAATAGCTATAAATAATGCCATTCCTCTGTAAGTAATGTGTCTGTTTTTCTCTGACCGCTTTCAAAGTTTTCTCCTTATTTTTTATTTTTAGCAATTTGTCTCTAATGATCTATTTGTGTTTTTCTTTTATTCATCTTGCCTGGAGGTTTTTGAACTCCTTGGAGGCTTGTGGAACCTTATGTTTTTACCTGGTTTGGGAAATATTTGACCATTATTTTCTCAAATGCTTTTTCTGATCTCTTTTCTTTCTTGTCTCCTTTGAAAACTAATTATACATATATCAGACCACTGAATATTGTCCTACAGATCAGTGACTGTACTTAAAGTTTTCAATATTCTTTCTCTCTGTTATTCAGTTTGGATAATTTATATTTATATTAGTGTGTACTGAGTACACTTCTGTCATCTTCAACCTACTGTTAAGCCCATTCATTACAATTTTCATTTTATGCATTGTAATTCTCAGTACTGGAATTTTCATTTGGTTTTTTTAATAATTTTTTTTTTCTGCTGATGTCCCCTATTTTTAAACTCATTATGACAATAAGTTTCTTTGCATTTGAACATATTTACAATAGCTAATGTAACATCCTAGTCTTCTGATTTTAAATTTGGGTCATAAATGTTGGCTATTTTTTCTTTGGTTTTGGTTTTGTGTTTTGCTGGTTATGTACACATTTCCTGTTTCATCTCATATTTGCCATGACATTCAGTATGTGAGGTTAAGAGCCCTTTCTTTCATTCTGTCTTCTTTCTCCCTCCCTCCCTCCCTTTCTCTCTCTCTCTCTCTCTTTCTGCGCATCTGAATTTCCTTCAAGCCAAAGAACTCCTTATAGCTTCTCTTCTAATTCAGGTCAGCCAGGAATAATTCTCTCAGCTTTTGTTTACCTTAACCTGTCTTTTTCCACCTTCATTTTTTACAGATATTTTTGATGGTTATAGAATTCTGAATTCATAGACACCCTTCCTGCTGGGCTTTAAATATATTATTCCTTTTTCTGCTGATTTCGTGGTTTCTGATGAGAAATAGCTATCAATAATGCCATTCTTCTATACATTCTCTCTCCCTCTCTCTCCCCCCACCTACCTTTCTGCCTTCCTCCTTTCCTTCCTTCCTTTCTTTGTCTTCTATTAGACCTCAGTGTTATTTTCTGGTAGGCAGTTGATTTATTGTTGTTAACTTGATCCAGCTGGGACTATTTCTAGTCTTGCTATTGTAGGTCTGGAGTGGCCCTTACTCCTTGTTTGATGCTGTCTTCACCTGAGGGAGTTTGAATATTCAGGGAGTTGAGCATTGTGTCTTTGAAGACTGAACTTTCTGGTGGGTGAGAATTCCTGTCTCCCAGCACCTCCAACACTATGCAATCTCTGGAATTTCTGTATTTGACTTCCTAGTCAGGTCTTGCAGCTAACTGATTTATATTTGCACAGCTTAAGATTTAGCCAGTGGCTTTAAGTGGACACTAAGCAGATGTCTGAAACGTCTTCCCTTTACAGTCCTTCGCTCTCTCAGATACTCTGCCGTTCAAATTGTTGCTGTCTGAACTAGGCCTCTATCTCTCAGCGAAATCACTCCAGTATGGGCTCCAACTCCTCCCACCTCCAGCTGCAGTTTGAAAAATGCCCTCAGGGAGCCAGAAAATGCCAGAAAATCTTGGCATTCACTTTATGTTTTTCCCTTCATGCCGGGGTCATAGTCCAGTATCTGAAAACAATTGCTTCGTGTGTTTTGTCCGTTTGTATAGTTGTGTCTGCTGGGAGGCTCAGTCTGGTTCCGTCATGGCTGAAGGTGGAAGCTGCCAAGAAGGTTTCTTTCTTTCTTTTAAGTTTGTACTTCAGTCATTACAGACTTCATCGCCTGTGGGTTATACTTTATGAAGTTTTGTACAAGCTTTAAGACAAGGAAAAGCTTTTGAATAAATTTTAAGTATGAAAGCAAGTTTTGAAATTCATTTTGAGGAAACCAGAGTCACTGAAAAGCTTTCTGCTGACTCTGCTTCAAGTACTACCTTCTGCCATGTCAGTACAGGAGTCTCTGGGATTTGAAGTGCATTTGGCAAACCCTGATGAGAATACATGTGGAGCTGGAGTATAATAAGAACTGCACTTGGGCTTTGTCCCCCAAGTCCTGGCACAGAGCTCCTACAACACTTGAACCTTCCCAGGTGATAGGTGTTGTCATTCATAAGCAGCCCACCTGAGCTTATGCTAATAGTGACACAGGGACTTCCAAGCCCATCCACTGATCTCTGGGAAAGGGGGTGGGAACTGCAGATTAAGTTCCATAAAAAACCCTTGAACAACAAGATTTGAGGAGCTTCCAAGCTGGTGAACACATCCATGTGCTGGGAGGGTGGCGCCCCCCAGATCTGTGGTGTCTTGCCAATGGGTTTCAGTCCCGGGCAAGTTCACTATAGATTCAGTGTGACCAAAGAAATTGACAGCAAAACGTTCCTGGGGTGAAAGGGTTATACCCAACTTTATTTCCAGATGGCAGGTCAGTCAATAAAATCCCATTCACTCAGAGCGTATCTGCAGGCAACAAGCTGGTCTCTGCCTCTGGGCCCCTCTGTCCTCGGCGCTGCCACCACTCCAGCCTCTGCTCTGCTCTCCTGCAGCCTTGCAGCCCTGCCACCACGTCGTGCCCAGAGCACTGGGCGGAGCTCTTTACATAGAGTCAACAGCTATGTATTGCCCACAGGTGTTCAGTGAGCTAGTCAACCAGGACCAGGTGAGAATCCTGGCCAAAGGAACTCTCATTTTATCCACACGTGGACAGAGAAGCTCCTGCACTTGGGACCCTTCCAGACTTTGCCCTATTCATCTGGTTGTTCATCTGCATCCCTTATAGCAGACTGGTAAGCCTAAGTAAATTTATGAGTTCTGTGAGCCTTTCTAACAAGTTAATAGAACCTCCAATTTATAGCCAGTCCATCAGGAGCACAGGTGACAACCTGGACTTGTGATTGGCATCTGAAGTGGGGGAGGTCTTAGGAACTGAGCCGTCACCTGTGGGATCTTGTGCTGCTCCCACGTAGACAGTGTCAGAACTGAGTTCACTGTTTGGCTGTGTGGAAAACACACATTGGAGTAGTGTTAATAAAATCAGGCATCCAGTGTAATATAAGAAATGGTTTTAAGATACATACATTTTCTTCATTCATACAATACATTCAATATATCTCCTATTCCCCCCCTTCCCCCCGGCCCCTTTGAGCTTATAATCAATTGCACTTCCTATAGCCACAATCCAAACACTGTCAATGAGACCTACTTAAAATATAGCTATGTTTTATTTCAAAGAAGTGAGCTTCATTGAAGCCAGAAGACAATGACTATAGACAAAAGAAAAGGAAGAAGTGCTCAGTTTTCTACACGACTACCTGAATGAGGTACATGAGGTGATGAGCATGTTGTTTTTACTCAAAGTTGCTTCTGTTGTACAGAAATCATTTCCCCTTAACTGTCATTAATGAGGCATGTTTTTGTCATGTCTGGTTTGTCCATAGCAGGATGGAGAGAGCATTCAGGACCCAACTGCAGCTAGAGAATAGATGTGAGGTTCTGTCTGGATTGCTAGAGTGCGACAGAGGCTGGTAGGATCAGGCCACTCCTGGCCACATACGAGAAGCAGGACAACCGTGCTGATGCGAATCAAAGGAGACACTCTTTCATGTGGTCCACACCCCCTGCCTTTCCTCATCTCATACCCTGAATTCCAGACATTCCTTCTTGCAGAAGGCCCCTGAACACATGGGTGTGTGACCCTTTGCTTGCACCACCACCCCTGTTGTGTCCCATTTTTCCTCTTGCTGTCAAGCTCCTATTCTTCTTTCAAGACAAGTCAGAGGTGATGTCTTGTTTGAAGGCTTTCTCAACTACCTCTCTCCAGGTAGCATTTCTCTGACAGAACCCTATAGAAGGTTCTCTCATGGTAGTGGGGTAACATAGGGGTGCTCAGGTGTTTATGAGTAGGAGGAGGTAGGATCTAAAGATGTGAATCTTGGAAATTTTCCTGTCTTTCCGTATTTGGAACTTCTTAATCATTTGGGTGTTGAACTGATACAGGAAGCATAAAATGAGGAAGAATGTATCTTCAGGTTTTTTGTTTTTTGTTTTTACTTCCAAAACATGCATTTAAGAATACAAAAGGGGCTCCTCTCTCTGAGGTCGCCCACACTTTCTAAGTGTGTAACCATTTAATCTTAAAATTTCTCTCTCCAACCTTTCAAGGCACCTGTCCTTACTGAGGTTGCCTGCTGCACTTCTTCTCTCTTTGAATAACTTTAAATAAAACTTTTACTCTGCTTCAAAAAAAAAAAGAATACAAAAGGAAGGCCTGAGGGTGGTACATTAGAGTAGGAATGGAAACACAGCTGGGGGAGAGCAAGACTGCCCCGTGGCTGGAGGGCTGGAGGAGGTTGCCTGGACAGGCAGCTGAGCATGTGACCTGGTAGGCATTGTGGAGAACCACAGGGGCACTGGGACACTGCCGGGCCTCATCCGCCACAGCTCCTGTGGGCAGCTTCTGAAAGCCAATAGGAGCAGAGTCAGTACCTGCAGACAGGCCACAGAGCCAGTAACTGAATGCTGCCCTGACTTATTCTTTGTGGGCTTGCCATATACTTGCCATCATGAATTTGCTAGCAGAGAGGTTTTCCCCAGGTCAGCTGCTATGTTGAACTTGCTCAGAACTGTCCTGGTAGACAACTTTTCCTGTTCATTGGCAGAGGGCACATCTGTGTCCTTCTAAAGAAAGGGTGGGGTCCCTGACATTAAAGGGGCAGCAGCAGGTATGGAAAGGAAAATTTCAGCTTCAGCGTTGACTGTGGCTGGGCAGAGATGGTACATTGTCATGATGCATATTTTTTCCCCCACTCAACATGGGCTTCGGAGGGCAGAGACAAAGCCCTATTCTAATGCTACTCGAACAGCCATTCCGTCACTGTGGCTTGTCTGCAACAAGATAGAAAATGTGAACCAGAATGTAATTTCCTCCACTGAGAATGTTTTGTCTAATAAGCAGTACCTGCTGGTCCATAGAACACATTTTAAGAAGCACTTAACATTATCTTGATGGCTGTTACAGTGTATAATACATAGTAGGTGCTTAATAATTGGTGATTCACTTTGTGTGGATTGATTTTTGGTGTGGAATGATTGATCTTTATGTCAATCATAGAAGGACCAAGGCCCTCTTGGGAAAGCAGTTCTTGTTAGGTAATTACTTTCCTCTCTTAAATCCCTCTTCATCAGTAAGGTGGCACATTATTACCTATGTCTGTATCTATCTATTGATCAATCTATCATCTATCATAAAGATATTATTATTTGTCCAAACATGAATTTGCTTATTCTGTAAGATAAAACTGGACGTCCCTTCTTCCCTTCTTGCCTGCACAACCTCCTTCAGCCCAGTTAGAGCAGGCATCTACTCAACAAATCATTAATTAATTAATCCTGCCTTTTAGGAATTACTATGTGTTGAATTGTGTCCCCCTCACCACCCAAATTCCTATGTTGAAGTCCAAACCCCCAGTACCTCAGAATGTGGCCATAGTTGGAAAGAGTTATCACAGATGTAATTCATTAAGTTAAGATGAGGTCATGGTGGAGAAGGGTGGGCCCTAATCCAATAAGACTGGTGTTCTTATAAAAGGGGAAAATCTGGAGATAGACAGGCACACATGGAGAGCAGCAAGTGAAGATGACAGCAGAAACCTACAAGTCAAGGAACACCAAAGATTACCAGCAAACCACCAGAGGCTGGGGGAGAGGCCAGAACAGATTTCCCCTCGCGGCCCCCAGATGGAGCCACCCCTGCTGATGCTGGAGTCTGGCCTTCCGAACTATGAAACAGTAACATACCTGTTGTTTAAGCCAATTTGTGATACTTTGCTACAGCAGCCCTCAGCTCTTGCAAAGTAATAAAGGGGTATAGTGCTTTTTAAGAATAATAATGGTTTTTAATGTTATTTTCTGAGTTCTGCATCAGCTTGAAAGTCTCATGAAGGAAAAATTCACTGCCGAGGAGTTTGTTTTCTTTTTTCATGCTACTCAAAAATCCGGTGACTCTTGACTGTATAATACATGAATACTTAAATTGCAGATATAGATCAGAGGTTCCTAAACCTGCCAGCACATTAGAATCACACATGTATAATTAGCCTGGAGCAGAACTTGGGAGTTGGTGCAGCTTCTGATGCTCACCAGGGGACCCTGATGAGGAGCTAGTAGTGAGAGCAATTAAGTAAAAATAACCAGCCTGGGGCCTGGAGTGGCACACTTATCCTGGACCCAGCGAATTACCAATCTCCTTATCTCCCCAAGTGCCCTGGAATGGCTCAGAGTCCCAGCACTGCTCCCACAGACTGTGGGTTTTCTCAGGAGATCTGTTTGGGAAATTCACTTTTCTTTTTTTAAGCGTCCTTACCTACTTAATGATATGATGCATTTTCTCATACTCACTTGACTTCATCACCAATCCACTTTCACGTGTCCTACATCAGTCTTCTGAAGAACATTCTCTTATCTTCTGAAGATACTTTCCCCAGTTTTCCAGCACAACTTATACATTTATTGTTAAAAAAAAAATACCATCTGTCTTTTTAAAAGGAATTTAGTTTGGAGAAAAGGAGGACGGTTGTGCTCAGGCAGGCATCCTAAAACAGAGATCTTTACTGAAGTCTCTGGAATTTGTCATTTCTGGGATTTGGAGCATTTAGCTTATTGAATCATTAGCCAGTTAATCTAACCTAATTTTCACAGCTCTATACTTTGATAATTTTAAGTGAATTAAATGGACAGCATCTGTGCCTAACTTTACATATTAAAATTTTCAAATTCTCTTATGCCATTTTTTAAAATTAGGGATAATCACAAAAGTAAATATTAAACACTGTGAGGTTAAAATGTCATAGAATGTGAGTCTTGTTCTATAAGTATTTATTAAGCAACCATCGTACCACTGAAGCTGCCGATTCTTGATACAGGAAAGGTGAAAGCAGTTCTCATGATCGCCTCACCCAATTCCCTACATTTTCCAGTGAGAAAGTCATGCACAGCCTCTTCTATGTTCTCCATTTACCGTCTGTCCGTAGGTGCGATCTTCTCACCACATCCCTCCGTATCACAGGTATCTCCTGATGGAGCCCAGATCTGTATCTCTCGGGCTGGCCTCTCCTGTAAACCCACTGCTTCCCTGACATCTCTTTGATGTCAAACAGGCCCCTCAAATTTAACATGCTTCTACTACCTCTCTATTTTTTTCCCCAAAACTCATTATTTCTTGTGGGGGTGGAGAAACTTTCCCTTCATCCCTCCTAAGATCTTTGGATGGTCTAATAATTAAATTGATATAAAACAGATTAATAGAAGAAAAGCAAATTTAATTTTGTACATACAGGAGCTGCATAAAAATATGGGACTCAAGGAAGTGACCAAGGCAGGAATTTTTATACCTTTTTACACAAAGAAACAATACATTTGTGAAGAATTGACAAGACAAGGGGATTTAGGCTTGGAGTTGTAAATTAGTGAGAAAGTAACAGGGTCTGTTTATGCAGTCTTTCAGTCCTGAATTCCCTGTGTCTGGTGGTAAGGATGCCTGTTCAGGGAGGGCCCCTTTTGCAGGGGAGATGTATTTCCAGCTTTCAGGGGGACAAAGGAGGGTCAGAGTGACCTTCTTGCACTGGCTGTTTCTCAAGTAACTTTAGTTCAGAATAATCAATGGAAAAATGGCATGTTTGGGGATGGCATATTCTGCCTGGCTTTGTCCCCAAGTCATTAACTAAATTTTGAGTGTTATTCTTGATCCACTGCTTTTCCTCATGCAAACGTCCAGCCTGTTAGCCGATCATGTTGAGTTTATCTGGAAGACAAACTTCCAGTTTTTTCTACTCTACCCACTGTTTGGGATCTAAGTCACCTCCCATTCATTGCCTTGTCTGTTCCCACTGGGCTCCACATCTATTTTCCATATTTTAAAAGGGAAAACCAGACCCTCTCATCTCATGCCACCTCGGGGCAGCTCACAGATTCCTACTATACATCTGCAGGCCTGTCGCTCCCAGAGGGGGTGAAATCCTGCTGGCTGCCCCCCCCCCGCCGTCTGCCTCCCCGGCACTGTCGCCCTCCTCTATCTAAACCCACTCTTTGACCCCAGCCTGACGTCTCCAGCTGGGCCTCCCTGCTGAGCTCTAACATGTGCACCCGTGCTGGACCTCCACTCTCGAGGACCGACTGCCGCCAGGCCTGCCCCTCCTGCTGTCTTCCTGCCTCAGTGACTCCAGCTTTCAGTCCACTGGCTGTCCTCCACTCCCTTCCTCCTTTCCTACCCTACTGCAGCCCAGCAGCAGATCCTCCTTGCTGTAAGTAGGCCACCCTCCACCACGGCCACCTGGCCTGAGCACCAGCCCTCCTGCACACCTAGGCTCAAGGTGATGCATCTTACCGTCTCCCTGTGCTGACCTCATCCCCTGAATTCCATTCACACAGCAGCCAGTGATCTTTGAACATGAGCGCTTCACATGAGTCCTCTGCTCAGAGTCCTCCAGAGCTCCCCTTCTCACCCAGCTCAAAGCCAAATCCTGTGACCCTCCAGGCCCTACCTGAGCCCACTCTGGGCTATGTCTCTGCCCATGTACATCGCTCTACTCGCAGAGCCCACCTAACTGGGCTGGCCCTGGACTCTTCTGAGTTTGCCGTTTCTTCCCCCGGACATCTGTGCGGCTTGTTTCCGGAGGCCTCTGCTGAGGCTGCCCTGAGAGGCCTCCTCTGACAGCCCTCCCTGCCAGGGTCCCTACGTCCCTCCATTTCCTATGCCCTCTTTGCTGGAACTCCCCCAGGAGAACAGAGAGTTCCTGAGAGCAGGGACTTAGTGCGTTTCCCAGCTGTCTTGTTTAGTTGTTGCCTGTGTGATGGGACAGCAGCTCCAATGCGTGCGTGTGCCATCTTCCCACACCGCCAAGCAGCTTTCCCAGACCAGCTGGGTGTCCTGCCTTTCAATTCAGTTCTGACACTATCCACCTGGAGGTAGTGTCAGACCCCCCCCCCAACATCAAAGGCTCAGTCCCACGTGACTGGCCCCACTTCAGGCAGCAATCCCAAGTCTGGGTTGTCCCTTGTGCTTCTGACCAGCCAGCTGTAGGTGGGAGTTTCCAATCACCCCCTCCTTGGGTTTGATTAATTTTCTGGAGCAGCTCACAGAACTCAGATGAACATTTTACTTACTATATTGCCAGTTTATTGTAAATAGATATAATTTAGGAATAGCCAGATAGAAGAGAGGCATAGGGCAAAGTAGGTGGGAAAAGGTAGAATTTTCCACGTTTTTTCTGAGCCCACAGCTCTCCCAGAATCCCCATGTGTTCCCCAACCAGAATTTCTCCTAACACCATCCTTTTTAGTTTTAATGGCAGCCTCATTACATAGGCATGGGTAAGTCACTGGCCACTGGGGATTGACTCTACCTCCAGTGCCCCCTCCTCCCCAGAAGTCAGGGGGTGGGGCTGCAAGTTCCAAAACTCTGATCACATGGTCGTTCCCCTGGCAACCAGGCTCCTCCTTAGGCAGGGTCTAAAAGTCACCTCATTAGCATAAACTCGGGTGGGTTGAAAGAAATTTTATGAATATCAAGACATCTTTATTGTTGTCATCACTTAGATAATTCAAAGGGTTTTAGGAGCTCTGTGCCAGAAATGGGGAGAAAGACCAAATATATATTTCTCATATAAATCACAATATCACACTGCCTTTTCCTACTAGAATGTTAGATCTGGGAGAATACCTCTTGCTGACAATTCTCCCTGGTGTCCCCAGTGACTAGAATATTGCTGGGAACACAAGGTGATGAGTATTTGTTAAAACAGGAAAATTGAAGAGACTTGCCCAGGGTCAGCAGCAGGGCCTCCTTAGAGCTCAGTGGTCCCAAAGGCCAACCCAGGGTCCTTCTAAGCCTGGCCCTAAGCAGGCATTCAGGAGTCTGAGAGCGTGGCTGGCAGAAGACATCCAAGCTCAAAGTCTGTATGGAGCAATCTAAGGAAGGTTCACGTACCACTGCACATGGGTCCAGCAGAGGTGACCCATGAGGTTCACTATCATGCAGAGTGGGAACCTCCCAGGAAGAGGGTAGAGTGGGGCCTTGTGGGAAATACTGAGTTTGGTTTGGTGAAGAGCAGGTAGGGAAAGATTCTGAGTTAAGGAGATGTGGATAAAATGAGAGTTCCTGTGCCCAGGATTCTCACCTGGCCGTGGTTGACTAGCTCACTGCACACCTGTGGGCAATACATGGCTGTTGACTCTATAGAAAGAGCTCCACCCAGAGCTCTGGCCGTGACATGGTGGCAGGGCTGCAAGGCTGCAGGAGAGTAGAGCAGAGGCTGGAGTGGTGGCAGAGCCGAGGACAGAGGCCCAGAGGATGGCTGTGCAGGACGACTGTGCAGAGAGGCGCGGGGGATGGCTGTGTGGGACGGCTGTGGGGACAGAGCGGCCCAGAGAATGGCTGTGAGGACAGAGGGCTGTGCCAGTTCCCCTGAGGGCCTTAAGGGACCTATGTCTGAGGAGTCAGCCTTTGACTTTGTAAGCAGCATGGGACTCTGGGAAGCTCCAGGGTAAAGAAAAGAAATGGGGCAGTCGAATAACCACTTTGGGAACAGTGTGGACTGGCTGAAGCAAGGAGACTGGGAGGCAGGGAGACCTCTGGGGCAACCCTGGAGATACCTGTGCGGTCGGAGGCGTGGAGGGACCCAGCCGGCCCTGGGGCCTCATGGGTTGGATGATCCGTGATGTCTTAGGTGACCAGGGAGATTGTGGCCCTTCGTCTGCTGCTCATACTCGGTATGGGATTCCATTGGCACACTGAGATCTGACTGCTTTCCCTGAAATGCAGGTATCAGCCAAACCTCTCTCTGATCCCAGCCTCCACACATCAACACAGTACTCCTAGGAATGGCAGGCAGAGGAGGGGCCTGGAATATACCATGGGTCATTGTTTTTGGACTGTCACTCTACCCTCCTTATGCCAGATTCTAGTAAATACAGGGGTCTGTGGCAAGGCTCCCTGTAGAGATGCGACACCCTGGCTTAGCTGGATGGGATGTAAGGCAGGTGCAGAAGGTGAAGCTAATCCTGAGAGGATCATGGGGAAGAGGGAAGTGATTTGAGCAAAGCTGGGGAATGACCCAAATGAGTTGTGGCTTGCCAATGCTCCAATTTCTAAGTGTGTTTACCAAGGACACCTGCCTCTAGGAGAGCCCAGAAATTCCATTCTGCTTTGCCTCTACCCCCTTCCCTACTCCTGACCAGCCTTCAGCTAATTCCAGATTCACTTCTTGGGTGAACTAGACTTTTCCATGACCATCACTGCCTTTCCTTCCTTTCCTAAATAGAGTTTATTTTTAATTGAAGGGAGGAATATTTCACTGCAGCAAAGTCAGGCTTTGGTTTGCATGTATTTCCATCTCTTTCCTCTCTGGTAAACCCTGCAGGCCAAAATATCCCTGAAACCGGGGTCAACAGAGGCTGCTGAGATGGTCTCTTGGGAGATGATGCGCCAATGCAGAGAGAGAAACGAGGGGCTGGCTGCAGGAGGGGAGGCCGGCAGCTTCCCGAGTCCAGACAGGCCGTAGCAAAAGTGCTCCTCTCATGGGCAGAAGACTCCTGCTTCTGCCTCTATTTCTCAAGTCACAGCTGCGGTACCTCTGGGGGAGAATCTCACTGCACACGTGTGGACTCCCCACGGCCTTCTGTCCTGCCTAGCATATTCTGCCACCACCTACCTCTCTCACTCTCCTCTCTGATTCCCCATGAATGCCGAGCAGTTTGCCCCAACAGACCCTTCTGGCACTTCTGCGACACCCTCCCTGTTCCCTCCCCTCTCCAACAACCATCTTCGATTCCCTGTCACTGTCTGGGTCATAGAGGCCACCTCAGAGCTACAGCACACCAGGTGTATTTTGGTCCTCCGGGTTTCCCGGGGAAGAAAAGAGACTTATTAAATATATGCAAACCAAAGCCTGACTTTGCTGCGGAGAGATGTTCCTCTCTTCAGTTAAAAAATAAATCCTATTTAGGAAAGGAAGGAAAGGCAGTGATGGTCATGGAAAGTCTAGTTCACCCAAGAAGTGAATCTGGAAGCAGCTGGAGGCTGGGAAGTGGTGGCGACGGGGTAGACGCAAAGCAGAATGGAATTTCTGGGCTCTCCTAGAGGCAGGTGTCCCGGGTAAATAAACTTAGAAATCGGAGCACTGGCGTGCCACCACCTATCTGGGTTTTGATTCCAGCTGGTTTCGGGAGCAGGCTGGCCCCGGACTGCCCCGGAGAGCTGCTAGGCGGCTGCCGGGCCTTTCCGTCTCCTGCTGCAGCTACACCTCTCCTACGGGAGGCAGGACGTGCTTGCAGAGTTCTGGGCCCGAACTGACGCTACTGGGAAATGAATCGACGGGGCTCTGCAGAGTTCGCAGCGCTCGCTGTCTTGGCGGCCCGCGCTCCGCGGGGTCCCAGCCCGGCGCGGGGCGCGGGGCGGGGCGGGGCGGGGACGCCGGCGGGCGCGCGTCCGGGGGCTGGGAGGCTCCGCGCCGGGCCCCGCCCGCGCCCAGCCCCGATCCGGCCGGGCGGCTGGGCGGCCGGCGGGGCGGGGCGGGCGCTGACCGCCTTCTCCGCGCGTCCCGCCGGAGGGGAGCCCGCGCCGCCGCGCCCGGGCCGCCGGCGATGATCACCTAGGAGGCCGGCGCGGGCGGGCGCGAGCGACGGAGGAGCCGGGCGCGGCGACACGCGGCCATGCAGTGGGAGCCGCCGGCGGCGGAGGAGCCCGGGCCCCCGGGGCGGCGGCGGCGGCGGCGGCGCCGCGAGGGCTGGACGCGCACCGTGCGCTCCAACCTGCTGCCGCCCCCGGGGGTCGAGGACCCTGCGGCGGGCGCGGCCACGGGCGCGCGGCGGCGGCTTCGTGCGGGCGCCCAGCACCTGGCCGACAACCGGCTCAAGACCACCAAGTACACTCTGCTGTCCTTCCTGCCCAAGAACCTGTTCGAGCAGTTCCACCGCCTGGCCAACGTGTACTTCGTCTTCATCGCGCTGCTCAACTTCGTGCCGGCGGTGAACGCCTTCCAGCCGGGGCTGGCGCTGGCCCCCGTGCTCTTCATCCTGGCCGTCACGGCCTTCAAGGACCTGTGGGAGGACTACAGCCGCCACCGCTCTGACCACGAGATCAACCACCTGGGCTGCCTCGTCTTCAGCAGGTGAGCCGGGCGGGCCCGGCGGGGGCGCGCGTCCTGGACCTTGGTGTTGGGCGCGGAGTGAGTGGCACCGGGCTGGGTGGACCATAGAGGGGCTCGCCGGGGGGCTAAGGGCCCTAGATGCTGGGGCGCGCCCGGGGACCCCGTCCTGACTGAATCGGAATGATCCAGGGGCTGGAATCCAGCGGTCGCTGGGCGTCCTCACCACTGCGCCCTCCTTGTAAGTAAAAAGGAGGGAAATCTGTTCCCAGGCACCCTGGCCTGAAGTCCCTGCCTCAGCCTTTGGCCAGACTGTGGGCCAGGATGTTTAACAACTTTAACAATCCACACAGGAATGTAAAGTTCAGTCTTAAAACATCTCTTCTTGGGACAGAAGTGAAACTGCCGCTAAGTTCTCACGTGCCCTGCACAGACCAGATAAATGAAAGGGCAGGAGGAGTAATAGCCACGTCTCTCCGTTGCTGTGAGCGGGCCACCCAGCTGGGCACCAGCCCATAGTTGACTGTTTAATTATCTTAACATTAATCCAAGTTTCCAGATGGAAAGACTGAAGCTTGGAGGGTTGTCAAGCCCTGCCTGTAGTTTGTTTCAGGGACTCTCCCCCCACTGGGTCCTCCTGCTCCTTTCTGCCTGCACCTCTCCCTACCTCTGGACCCTCAGGGTGGACCTGTCCAGGATGACTGCGGTCTTCTCTCCTTTTATAATCCCCACCCCAAGAGAGCTTCTTGCAAATCCGTCTTGGAAATTTTTTCTACTAGCTGAGGCCACATCAGGGTCACAAACCTCAGTAAGGCAAGCAGCCTTGACCTCCTTCCAGAGCCCAGCCCATCTTTCCCTTCCATTCACCTTGCTTGAGTTCTGGTTTAGGGGCTAATATGGGCCCCCAAGGTGGAGGACATTAGCCTTGTCCAGCCTCCATAGCATGTGAGGGGACTTTTGTGCTCTTAGTGGTAAATTGCTCCCCTAAAAGATGGGGGTCACAGTTATTCCTGCCTTTTAGGATAGCTTAGATGAAGACCAAAATGCCTTTGAGTATCTCTGACCCTCCCAAAAACACTGGTTGTGCTTCATACTTATTTTACAGACCAGTAAACATAGGTTCAGAGAGGTTAAGTAAGTGGTGCAAGTCCACACAGCTGCTATGTAGTAGTATTAGAACTTAACCCAGATCTTCCCAACTCCACAGTTTTTCCAATATTCTGCTGCTTGTGCTTCTTAAATTTATATAGGAATTACTTGGTTAGCTTGTTAAAATCAACAGTTCTCAGGCTCCATCCCCAGTGTTTCTGACCAAGCTCATCTGGGGTTGGGTCCAGGAATCTGAGTAATTAACGCAGAGGTAATTCTTCTATTAATGGCCACACTGTGCGTAAGCTGCCCTGCTTGCTCTCAAGGGATGCCTACTGTCCAGTTAGCAAGCATGATGTCAGGTGAAAAGGCAGTGGGATTCCCAGGTTCCTGTTCATCAGAAGCCTGAAGCCGAGGCAGAAGGATCTACCGCTTACACAGACGTCCTCAGTGGCCCTGGTGCAAGGACTCCAGCAACTGTAACACTTCTATCACTGAGCCAGGAGCCCCTGTAGCATCCTTTTAAGTAAGTCTTAGGCCTCAGGAAATAGGGTTTATTTTCAGTTAACAAAGTGCTTTCAATCCATTAAGTCATTTGACTCTTATAACAACCATCACCCCCAACATGCAGATGAAAGAACTGAGAGGGGGTACCCAGGAGTAGTTCTCTGGCCTCCATGACCGTGAGAGGCCTCCTGGGATATTGAAACCTTCGTCTGCTCCTTGGAGTGCACCCGTCAGCATTCTCATCCCCTTTGCCTTGACCCAACCTTGATTCTTAAAGCCTCAGCCCAGTCCTCCCAGGCAGGTCCTCCGGACACTGGTGCTTTCAGGAGAAGCCCCCAGCACCTGCCAGCTCCCAAGATGAATTCCCTGACCGCTTTCCTGGGGAGAGAGCGGGCCTTCTCGCTGGGAAGGGTCTGTGGGTGCAGCTGCATGGGTGTGAGAAGGCTGGTGGCTGTATGTGGAGAGGACAGTCATTCCTGCTCTGAGGCCAGGTCCAATCCTTTTCCTTTGCAGGGGTTGGTGTTTCAGGCTGGGCTGTGAGTTGTGTGGATTTCTGAGCCCTCCCCTGTCCTCCATGATCTGTGCATGCATTTCAGGCTGCATGTAGCTGCCTTGTGACTCCTGCCCATTGGCTCAGCCAGTGCCCTGAGCAGCTCCTCTGAGCTCCTGGAGATAGAAGGAGGGGGGATGGGTCTCACCCAGAGCTTACGGTGCCACAGTGGTTTCTGTCCACTGGGGCCCCTGAGTGGAGATGCAGAAGGCAGGTCAGGAGAGGCTGTCCAGAGGATAGCATGTGTCTGAGGACCAGGGAGGATGTGGCCAGACAAGGGGTGGGAAGATAGGTGCTGCAGGTGAGAAACCACAGGGTGCTGGTGGAGGGGCATGTGACAGGATCAGGGCACCCTGAGACTGCATCCAGCTGGTAACCTGTGTGAGTGTGTGGGCGTGAAACCCAGGATCCCAGGGAGCTGGCCTCGGGACTGGCAGAGAAGCCCAGAAATGACTGATTTTATGTCAAGCCAAGGTTTTGTGCCTTTGGCTACTGCAGAGACAGTGGGAAGTGCAGTGTGACCAGAGTCTGCTCTGTATTGTGTCATTGCTCTGGTTAATGTACAAAGGGATGTCCGGTCAAAGCACATGTAAACGTGGAGGGAGTGCAAACTTCAGCTGAGGAAACTTGACTTGCTGACCCTGTTTCTGGACAGTGGCTTCTCTTGGGCAGCCCTTTGTATTCTGATTGCAGCCTGCAGAGCGTCACTTATTTATGCCATTATGCTCTGAGGCCAGGTCCAGTCCTTCTCATAAAAGTCCTTGGGTCCTGTCTCTATGAGAATGCCCAACAGGCTTGTTAGAAATGCAACTTCCCAGGCACTCCCTCCCCACCCTAGGCTGCTGGTTTCTACACCATAGCTCTGTTAACATGCAGAAGGTTGAGAAGCGGCCCTCTGTCTCCATGTCCTGAGCCCATTGTGTCTTCTTAAGGATGTCAGACTGGATTTAGGAAAATTCTCCTGAGTCACACCCGGTGGGACGGGCAAGAGCACTGCTGATCCAGAGGCCTGGGTCCTGCCTGTGGCCAGGGCCAGCGGGCGGGGTCAGTCGAGCATCCCTTGGCTGTGGTCTGGTTGGTTGGGGTGGGTGAAGGAAGCTCTCCTTGGTCACAAAGACCTCCGTGGGGCTGGCATAGGCTGGCTGGAGACACTGCCTCCCACAGGTGGGAAGGGCCTGGTGCATCCTGGAGGGACACTAGGGTAACACCGCTCAGTTTTCTGTTGGTAGGAGCTTGTACTTCACTTTTGCTGATGGGCATTGGCCTCCAGCACAGAGTGTGCAGCTGGGTTGAGGCAGGTGCCACAAGGAGCCGGGGCTGCAGGGGGCAGCGAATGACCACAGGGTCCAAGGCTGGTGGGACTAGAGAAGAGGAGGGGATGGGAACACACAGTCCAGAGAGCAGTGCTTCTGGTGGTGGAAAAGCAGAGAATAGTTATCAGAGGAGGTAGGTCAGCAAATTGAAGAAGAAAGCTTTCTAGAAGGGCGAAGGGAGGAAGCAGGGGGTGTGAGTGGTGAATTGTGGAAAGCACTGTCACCACCTTTCCAACCACAGGGGCCAGTGAGTGACACGCGCTGAGGCGAGCAGACCTCGCCCCGTCCACACGCCCCTTCTGGCCCTGACCCTGTGGCCCTTGTTGGGGCCAGAGTTCCTGTCCTCTGGTTCTCTCTCCCTCTGCCTCACCGCCTGCTGATCTTAGTCATGCAATTGCCTTTTGCTTCCTTATGCTTTGTGATGACTTAAATGCAGTCTTACACCTTTCAGTGTCTTTGTCTCAGCCGACGGAAGCAGTAGCATTTGTGCCTGCAATGGCTGGGGTGACTTTGCCCTGAGTCTTTTGGGCTCTGTGTTTGGATTTGAGTGTGATGTCTTGGTGTCTTTCCATCATCTTTTGGGAAAACAGGTAGTTAGGGAGTGCTCTCATGCTTATCTTGGAATGACTGTAATTTTTGTCTCTTCCCTTTCCTCTGATTCTCACTTCATTTCCCCAGCTCACTGGGGTTATCCGTCAACCCCCTTAACCCTGGGCTTCATGATTTGTGTTTTCAGAAGAGCCTGAAATGACACCCAACCAAGTTCTCCTTTGGTTTCCTGTTCGTTATCTTCTCTCCCCTCTCCTTCCCTCCATTCCCTCCCTTTCCTGGAGAGCTGCATCTCTTCCTAGCCAGCGCCAGAAACACCTTTCCCTTTGGGAAGCATAGCATCTTTGTCTTACTCAGAGTGGAAGATTTGCAAAAGCAGAGACACAAGGACAAGACCTGGGGGTCAGGAACAAGCCAGGATAATGCAAGTCCTCTTTGAGCCGGGTCATCCCTCTGGGGCACGAGGGGAGTAAGGTAGGCACTGGAAGAATAGCATCTGGACAAGGTTTTTGGAAATCATTTTTCTTTGATGCCTGTCATGTGTCACATGGGCTTATTATGGGGTCAAGTTCTAGAAAAAGACCCTTTCTTTCCCTAAAACCTTGGCTGCCCTTGGAAGGCAGACTTGGTCATGGGGCAGTTTTCATTTTACTTGTTGACATGAGCCACATGTTCTTTATGCATAATTCCATCTTCAGCTCCCAACATCCCATTACTTTTCACATCTCCATTTCACAGATGAGGAAACTGAGGCTCCAGGACCTGATAGCTTGCCTGAGGTCTCCCTGTGGCTGTGCCATAGCTTGAGCCCCGAGCCATCCTGCTCTCACTCTGTGTTTGTAGTGATTCTTGTACCTGCCACCCCTGCCTGCCCACAAGAGGGGTAGGCTTCATTTTAAAAAAAAATGAAAATTTTATTTAGTTCGAGGTATTTTGTAATTTCCCTTGTGATTTCTTCTTTGACCTGTTGGTGGTTTAAGACTGTCTTGTCTCGTTTTCATGTATTTGTGAGTTTTCTGAATTTCTTTGTTGTTGATTTCTAATTTTGTTCTATTCACACATACAGAGACCTGCACATGTAACACACCTCTGTGCATCCATCATCCATTTCAACAGTTAGCAGCCCCTGGCCAACATTATTTTATCCATATTCCCACCCACTCCCTCTTTCCCTTTTGAAGCATGTTCCAGACATCTTGACATTTCTTCTGTAAATGTTTCAGTATTTTTTAGAAAGCAATGCCTCTTTTTAAAACTAAAACAATACTGTTATCATACTTAAAAAATTACAATATGATTCCTTAATATTCTTAAACACCCAATCTGATTTCACATTTCCGCTTGTCTCATTTTTTTTTTTCAGTTTGCATGTTTGAATCAGATCCAGATAAGGTCTCTTCATTACGTTTGCCTTTTTGCCTAATGTGTCTTCAGTCTCCTTTGATATCATGTAACATGTCCCTTTCTATTGTAATTCCTGAGCAGTGGTCGTTGGGTGGGATGCTTTCTTCATAGGTGGCAGTATGCATTTTGATCAAGAAGAACATAGCGTTTCTTTACCCCTCTGTTTGTGGTGGCAGTGACCGTGGATCATGGCCTAATTGTGTTAGTATGTTTGAGATTGCAACATGGCAGCAGTCTAACTCTTCTGTTTATTATCAGGAGTACTTTTATAAAGACGCTCCTCACCTCTTCTACCTGGTTTCCCAGTGTGCAGCTCATATAGGAAAGGAGAGAGAAGCGATTGATTTGGACCACTAGCATCTTCCATTGGGAACCAGTTTGCTTTCTAAAATTTTTTAACTTTTTATTTTAAAATAATTTTACATCTATAGAGAAGTTGCCAAACTAGTACAGAATTCCTGTACAAACCTCACCTGCCTTCCGCTAATCTTAACATTTTACTTACCTATACTACAATGACCACAACTAAGATATTAATATTAGCATAAAGCTATTAATTGAACTACATTCTTTCTTCAACACAGTTTTCCCCTTGATGCATTAATGAGTATTGTACTCCTTTTGCATATTGGTCTTGTATCATACCACCATGTTAACCCACTCGTTAGTGCTAATGTTTGCTTTGTAGATTCTCTAGGGTTTTGATATGCAATCATGTCTTGTTCCTGATCTGAGGGTGCAAACATCCCTTGTCTCACCATTAAGTATGGTGCTAGCTATGGCTTTTTATAGGTGACCTTATCAGGTTGAGAAAGTTTCCTTCTCTTGCTACTTTGTTGAGTCCTTTTTTTTCTTTTTTTAAATCAAGAAAGAGTCTTGGATTTGGTTAAATGCTTTTTCTTCATCTGTTGTCATGATTATGTGGCTTTTGTCCTTTATTAAATTAGTATATATATTACATTGACTGATTGTCATATGTTAAGCCAGTCTTGCCTTCCTAAGATAAATCCTCCTTGGTCATGGTATATATATATATATATATATAATCCTTTTTATAATTTGCTGGATTCAGTTTACTAGAATTTATGGAAGATTTTTACATCTGTATTCATATGAGATATTGGTGTGCATCTGGGTGCATGTGTGTGGGGGTGGTGGTGGTGTGTGTATATCTTTGGTTTTGCTATAAAGAAAATACTGTACTGGCCTCATATAATAAGTTGAGGAGTTTCTTCTATTCTCTTTTTTGGAAGAGTTTGTGAAGAACTGGTATTAATACCTCAGTAAATGGAAGAATTCAAGATTGAACTTCAGTCTAGGACTGGTCTTTTTTTTGTGGGGGTGTTTAAAAATTATTAGTTCAGTCTTTTTACTTGTTATAGGTTCATTCAAGTTCTCCATTTGTTTTTAAGTCAGTTGTGATAGTTTTGTATCTTATCTGGGAAATTGTCCATTTCATGTATGTTCTCTCATTTGTTGGCATACAGTTGCTCATTATATCCCCTTGTAATCCTTTGTATTTCTGTAAAGTTGGTAATGATGTATTCTCTTTTATTACTGACTGCTTTTAATAATTTAGAGCTTTCGCTATGTTTTGCTTGGTCATTTTAGCTAAAGGTTTTCCAGTTTTGTTGAACTTGTCAAAGAACCAACATTTTTGTATTGTTGATTTTTCTCTATTGTTCTATGCTCTTTCATTTTTTTCTGCTCTAATATTTATTATTTCTTTCCTTCTGTTGACCTTAGGTTTAGTTTGCTCTTCTTTTTGTACTTATTCAACATGGAAAGCTAGGTTAATTTTTTTAGATCTTTTTCCTTTGTTAATTTAGAGGTTTATAGCTATAAATTTCCCTGTAATAACAACTTCAGTTGTGTCCCATAAGTTTGGATGTATTGTGTTTTCATTTATCTTTCAAACTATTTTCTGATTTCCCTGGTGATTTCTTTTTTGACTCATTGGTCATTTAGGAATGTCTTGTTTAATTGCCACATATTCATGAGTTTTTCAAATTTCTTTCTGTTATTGATTCCTAATTTTATTTTATTGAAATACTTTGTATGACATCAATCTTTTAAATTTGTTGAGATTTGTTTCATAATCTATCCTGGAGATTGTTCTGTGTGTGCTTGAATATAAAAAGGGAATTCTCTTGTATGAGAAGTTCCATAGGTATCTGTTAGGTCTAGTTGATTTAATATGTTGCTACATCTTTATTAACACTTTAATATAATTACTGATAAGGTAGGATTTATGACTGCCAGTTTTCTACTTGTTTTCTATATGTCCTATGTGTTTCAGCTCAGTAGTTTTCCATTATTGCCTTATTTAAATAAATATTATATAGTATAATAGTATAATACTTTAATTCCTTGTTTCTTTTACTATATTATGTTTTTAATTACTTTTTCAATGATGCTTTGGGGATTACAAATAGCATCTTAATTTAAAATAGTCTAATTCAGATTGATGCCAACAATTTCCATAGTATATAGAAACTTTGCTCCAACATAGTTCTGTTCTCTCCCTCTCTTTTGTGCTACTATTCTCATATATATTACATCTTTACACATTATAAGTCCATCAACATAGATTTATAGTTGTTGCTTTATGTTACCATGTTTTAAATCCAGATTGTAGGAGAAAACAATTATTAAAAACCACACTTGTCTTGTTTGTCCTGACTGGACAGCAGCCTTAAGCAGCTGCAATGTTAAACAATTGCTGCTGATTGTTTTTGATGTATGTCCTGGGTATAGGGTTTTTCCCACAAAATAAAGTCCCAACTAGCTCCTGTATCAATACTGTTCTGGGGTTTGGGACTCTTTGAGGAAATCTGAACTCAGCCTGCTGCTTCTACTGGCATCAAGTCAGTTGGTTTTCACAGGTATTATGGAGCTAGGGAAACAGAGACAGGAGTCGGCCAAGTGCAAACACACAAATGCTACTGTTCTTACTGAGGTTCCACAGTTTTTCTTAAACAAACTCTCTTCAGATTGTGGCAAGCCTTATTTGTTAATATCCAGAGGCTGAAAAAATTGATGCGGAAATTTTTGCAGTGTTGTTTTTATGCTAAGCAGATTTGCAGAGGTCCTCGCTTCACCATTCTGGTGTTCCTACCTGCTGCCCAGTAGAATTGTCCTCAGTTTGGATTCGTCTGTCTGTTGTTTCTCACAGTTGGATTGATAATTTGGATTTTTTGGCAGTAATGCCACCAAAGTGATGCCCTCTTCAGCACCTGATATCATGGGGTATATGCTGAGATATATCAATAATAGATGATGGTAACTTTGATCACTTGGTTAGGTTGCTGTCTGCTGTGTTTCTGCATTATACATTTTTTCCCTTTTATAAAAAATAAATATCTTGAAGTAGATGCTTTGAGATTATGGTAGTTATTTTATTTCTCCTCATACTGTGCCTTCCAGTATTAGGATTCATGGATGCATCTTGCCTGCAGTAATTACCCTGGTGGTGTTTTTCTCTCATTTTTTCTATATTTATGAACTGAAATTCTTAGAAGAGACATTTTTTTTTCCTTCCTCATTGATTTATTCACCAAGTATTTATTGGTATCATTGCAGACTAATGGCTATTTATTTTATTCTATGGGTTAAAGTCTAGTACTGTTATAGTTTATCCTGTTGCTTACATTGTTCCAGCTTTGGTGACTGGGAGCTCACCCAGGCTGGATCTTGTGTCCCTGACACATCCCCAGCTTTTCTAGAGCTCTTCCTTACCTTCTGGCTCTATAAGATTTCCAAGTTTATCTTCTATTTTCTTTACCCTGGTTTTGGAATTGACCACTTTTACTAAGGGGTATTTAGTTTTTTTTAGTTATTATAATGGATTTATTTAATATGGAATTCATACATTTAAATATAATGCCTTGGTTTGGGGTTCATTGTAGTTATTATTGTAATTGATGGTTTTTGGTCAGTAGGTGTCAATCAGGTTGGTTCCTGAGTCCTTTTGATATAAGCTACAACCATTTCTTTTGGTCCACATTCCAGGCGTTTAACATTTCCTACCCCACTTCTGGAACTAAGAGAGCACTTGTTATTTTTTCCCCCAGGTTTATTGAGATGTAATTGACATGCAGCACTCTGTAAGTTTAAAGTGCACTGCATAATGACTTGGCTTACAGGTATTGTGAATTGATCATCACAGTAAGTTTAGTGAACACCTTTCATCTCATATAGGCACAATTTTTTAGTAACCTGTTTTTCCTTGTGGTAAGAACTCTTAGGATTCATTCTCTTAACTTTGAAATACACCACAGCAGTGTTAAGTGCAGTCATCATGTTGTACATTGCATTTCTGCTGCTTATTTATCTTCTCTGAAAGTTTGTACCTATTGACCACCTTCACCCAGTTCCCCAACTCCCCCATCCCCTGCCTCTGGCAACCACAAATTTGATCTGTTTTTTTCTATGAAGTTTCTTTCCCCCTTGATTCCATGCAAGTAATATCATATAGTGTTTATTTTTCTGTCTGATTTATTTCCCGAAGCATCATGCCCTCAAGGTTTATCCATGTTGTCTCAAATGGCAGGATTTCCTTCTTTCTCATGGCTGAACAATATTCATGTATGCCAGCTTCTTTACCCATTCATCTGTTAGTGGGCACTCAGACTGTTCCCATGTCTTGGCTATTGTAAATAGTGCTGCAGTGAACATGGAGGTGCAGATATCTCTTCAACATAATGTTTTCATTTCCTTTGGATATTTTCCCAGAAGTGGAATTGCTGAATCATATGGTAGTTCTATTTTTAATTTTTTCAGTAACTCCATACTGTTTTCCCTAGTGGCTGCAGCAATTTATATTCCCATCAGTAGTGTACAACAGTTCCCATTTGTCCACATCCTCACCAACACTTGTTATTGTTTGCCTTTTTGATAATAGCCATTCTAACACATGTGAGATCATATCTCATTGTGCTTTTGATTTATATTCCTCAGGTGATTAGTGATGTTGAGCACCCTTTCATGTACCTGTTGGTGATTTGCCTATCTTCTTTGAAAAACATTTATTCAGGTCCTTTGCCCAGTTTTTAACTGGATTAGATGTCATGTTATTTTTACAGCAATCATCTTGTGGCTTTCAGTGGCCCCTGGAGCCCAGTGTGTCTGTTCCTAGTGTGCCATGCTGTGGCCTAGCTGGGTCCTCATCTGGTGTTACGTATATGGTAGTCATCCACTCTGCAGGTTATGGGGGGAAGTCCTGCCTCTAGGCATGTTTGCAAAAGTTTAGTTATCAGAGTGACTGTTGGTCTCCTGGAACATGGTGCTTCTGGGCCAGGCTACTGAATGGTATGTGATGTCCTTGCCTTGCTCTGAACAATCCTACCCTGTTAAGAACTGCGCTGTCCCCAAGGCAAGTCAGACCCTCATTGAAATGAACTTTTCAAAGTCCATTTAAAGTCAAAGCTGGTCCACATTTCTGTATCTTTAATTTGGGATGACCCTGCTGTGTGACTAGTAGGGTCCTGCCTTTCCTAGTGGGGTGGTCCAGCTGCTTTTTTGAATTCCTGTAAGAAGGGAGCCCAATGTACTTACTTATATAAGACTTACCTGCCTGCATAGAGTGCATTGAAAGAACTCACAGGAAAAATGAAAAGGCTGTTTTGATTTCTGCTTTTTTAGAATACTCTTAACTTGGCTTTCCATGTTTATCTGCTTTTGCATTTTCCCAGAGAGCAGTTTGTATGCGTTGCCCCTGACATACCATCTGGTTTATTTCAACTGGGGATATTGCATTTTGAAATGCTTTGCTTACCAAATTATATTTATTAGGTAAAGACAAATTCTTTTGCCCATTTTAAGTAAGTTGTCAATCAGAGATAATTTAAACCCCCTCAGCCAGCGGTTACATGCCAGGTAGACTGTATCTCTCTTCAGCCTGCTTTTCTCACTTCAGGAGGACAGAAGCCTCTGAGGATTAAGTGAGACAGTGCACAGAGAGGAAGAGCAATGCCAGGCAGGCAGGGGAGTGTTTGCCAACGCTAACTGCAAGTCATAATAATAAGGTAATAATAATAATTACTATGATTATTACCAGTCCTGTTACCATTGTTGTTACTAAGATCTTTTGGTCAAAATGTTTCTTAGCATTGTTATTACACTGATGTACATGTACTTCAAGGGTAAACAAATAATTTAAAGTGTTCAGTCTGCGTACTTCTATCATGGGTAAATGGAAGTTTTTGAAAAGCATTTTGAAGTACTGGAAATAGCTCATGGACTCCCATTGCTAACTTCATGGACCTCCAATAATCCAGGGGTACCCCTGGTTTGCTCAAGTATCTTCTTAGGAATGCACTTCACTAGAAAAACACTCTAGGGAAGTGGTAAAATTAAGACATTATTCATTGAAAGAAGTGTAGTGTATTTTATAAATCCAGTTGGATTTGGTAATAGCCCTTTGTTTTTCTTTTAAAACATCAAATAAATTTAACTCATTGACCCATTTAATGGTGTCTTTGCTTTTCAACTATTATAAAAAAGAATTTAGGTTTTGAAAGGAAAACAAAGCTCAAGCAGCCCCGGCGCCCCTCCTTCTAGAGATGAGCCTGCAGACCCCTTAGAAGAGGGCTACGTGGGCTTGTGATCTTACAACAGTGACGCATCACAGCAGCATAGGGATCTGCCTTATTTTTCCTTTAGCATCAGCTTTGCCTCTTCCGGGACTGCGACTTTCCTAGAAAGGCCCCAGGCTGTGTGACAGATCTGAGGGGACTGGTCTTTAAAAGTCTGTCCCTCCAAAGCTCCAGAGCCTCGCCAGCCCCAGTCCCCCTCCTCTTCCCTGGCTCTTCTTGTTTCGCAACCAGCCCTTTTCTGATGGGAAACTTCTGCACCAAAGGAATCCAGTCCCAGAGGGGTTAATGACAAAGAAGGAAACGAAGCTGTCAGCAGACATTTGAACTGAGTCCTTTGTTGATTTAAACATTTTTCATTACTTTCTCATCCTGCCCTTTGTTCTGGGGTACTTCTAAGAACATTTTTTTAAAAAGGCAAGTTCAGGAGAGTTAATTTAAGCTCTGAGTTCTATCCTTTGTGAAAGGTCTGTGGGTGGTATGGGCAAAGGGTGCCGGCAGCAGGTGGGGACGCAAGCGTGGCTGCGCGGTGGCATTCCCTGTGACAGCCAGGCTCCCATTCCCGCCAGCCTGTTTGCTGTTGCCCAGACACAGGTCTCACCCTTTCCGGCTCTCGAGTTGGGTGAGTGGGTGGCAGAGGGTGCCCCGGGCTGCCTCCTAGGGTGTGACCTGACCCTTTCCTGCTCTTGGCTCTCACCCAGGCAGACACACAGGTGGGGCGTCCCCTCTGCCTTCTGCCCAGCTGGGACGCGTCTCCGGTTCCGTTACAGAATCCATCCGCCCTCTGTCTGGGCCGTCTTCGGTGCCCAGTGGTGAGCCCAACGTCTGTTGACTCAGAAAACTCAGAACAGTCTGAGGCAAAAAGACAGCACAGGAGAGCCCGTTATGGGGGAGAGGCAGGGGTTCCTCGCGGAGTACTCCGAGCTTTGGTCTCTCTGGACAAACAAGCCATGTTTTGAAGCATAAATCCAAGTGAGCTCTTTCAGAATGTCTCCTATAGACAAACAAGGACCACAGATGTTCTCTCTCCATTCAACAGCCTCAACATAGACATGGCATTCATGTTCTGAAAGAGAGAGTACATTCATGAAACGGTGTGACATTATACCAGATACGGCTTGTTCTTCATCACTAATTGGTAGAAACCTAGGCAATTCCATTTCAAATGCACTGTCATCATTGACATTCTTTTCTTTATTCATGTTTGCTATGACAGACTTTAGTCAAATCAGATGTGTGTGACTTTTCCTGTCACTTGACTGGCATTGTGACTTGCATTGTAACATTTTCCATTTATAATTTTTTTTTTAAAGAAAGTCATTATTTTTAAGTGGGGAGGAAAGTCTGATTCATTACATTGAAATCTGGTTGCTGCTTTGCCACCTCTCACAGCGGGGAGCCCCCTGTGGCCGGGTGGCTCTGTCAGTGGCGCCCGGGGCTCCCTCACGCGGACTTGAGGGTCAGCACGGAGTCCCGGGGCTGCAGCCGCCCCGGGGGCAGGGACACGGTCAGGGGCTCTGCATATACGCACTGCCGACCATGTGAACCTCCCTGCTGCTTGCCTTATTTTCTTGATTTTCCCCTTTTGGTTTCCCATCCTGTTAATTCCTCTGTGGAAGATCTGGAAAGATGTCAAGGGAATTCTTTTCATACTGTGCCTGTGGGCCTGGGAGAAAGGGGTGTGCATGGGTGGGGGGAGCATCGTGTCTGTGATTCTTGGCTCGGTTCCCAACTGGTGCATGCAGGGACATCTTAAATCAGTCCAGGGTCACCCTCATCTTTTTATTGTCTGTATTCGGATGTTTGACATCTGAGGCCTTGCTGCTATGGAGGGATGGCTTCTCCAGGACTAGTCTATTCCTGGAGACAGCAAATGACTCACCCGGGAGGGCACTTTCCCTGTGCAAACCAACCAAGGCAGAGCCCACACCCCCAGCAGCCTCCCCTCGGGCTGGGCTCTCACACTTGGAGCCCTGAGCACTCTAAGGACAGCCCCTGTGCCCCAGAGTCCCTGAAATTATTTCCAAACCTGCTGTCCTGCCTTGCCCGTTCCTTCCCTTGGAGACCATAACAAGCACTTTTGCCCAAGTTTCCCCCACTCCCCTTGCCTCCTGACCAACCCTGGCACTTCCTTGTGTGGCCCCCTGTGGTGCGGCATGACCCTCTCTTCTTGGAAAGTGAATAACAAACTACCTTCTCAGTGGCAGTCATCTGATCTGTTGTCCTCACCACACCTGAATGCCAACAAACTGCATTTTAAGACAGGTCCCCTGAGCTACTCAGCACAGCCCCTCAACGCCCTCCTTGTACATCTGACATCAGCTCCTAACTTAGGACTCTTGCTTCATCATTGCCTCACCCCTGGCTGCTCCTCCTCGTTGCCACCAGAACTGAGCTGTCTTCCTCAGTTTATAAATATGTTATGTGGTTTTCTTTGAGTCTCTGAGTCTTCTGGTGAATCTGCGTGTCATGTCATCTCCACCCTGCATGCCGAGCTATAGCCCTGGACCTCTGTGCATGGGGTCTTTGGGGCATGTCCTCTTACTGCTCTGTGCACACCTATAGTGCCCTGCACTCTGCCACCCTCACCCCATCTCCAGCCCTTTTACCAGGCCTAGTAACTGCTTCCTCCTGCTGCCATCTATGCCAGGAGCAGGAGTACCTCTGTATCCCAAATGGTAGTGCCCTTGCCTGCTCCAGCTGTTTCCACAGGCTGACTGTTCTGTCCTGTCCTCTGGGCCACTCTGGGACCAGCCAGTTTTTACTGTCCCTGTGGTTCTTGCGTAAGAACAGGGCCTCAGCATCTCTGAATGGATGAACATATGAATGCTTCTGATATCTGAGTCATGGCATGATGAGCATGGTATATAATAATGACCTCTCAGAGTTGCCCAAGTCCTAATCCTGAGAGCCTGTTGCTGTATTAGGTTAATGGCACAGGGGAATGAGGGCTGGTTGCAGATGCGATTAAGCTTGCTAATCAGCTGACCTTGAGAAAGGGAGATTATCCTGGTTTATTTGGGTGAGCCCTTAATCTAATCACAAGTCTTTAAAAGTAGAAGGCAGGAGGGCAGAAAGGCAGTGTAAGAAGAAAATCACACACATTGAGGCTGGCTTTGAAGATGGTTGCAACCCAAGGAATGTGGGTGGCCTCTAGAAGCCAGAAAAGGCATCCTACCTCCTCCTGAAGGACCCCAGTCTTGCTGAAACCTTGATTTTATCCAAGTGAGACCCATTTCAGACTCCTGACCTCTAGAACTGTAAGATAACATGTTTGTATTGTTGCCAGCCACTGACGTGTGGTGATTTGGTACAGCGGCTGTGGGAAATGATACAGCCGTGTTCATTTGAAGATCTAACAAATACTAAGTTCTTGAACAATAAATAGCTTTTTGTGTGTTACTATTGATTTATAGAGTTTCAGTTAAAAACATCTGCAACCATTTTAATTAAGCTGAGAATACATGAGAATCCCACCATTGCTTAGTGGGGTAATGAAGACATGATGTGGCGGAAAAGAGGTGTTTGTTCATTTAAGTCAAAAATATTCAATGATAAAGCATCACACATTTCTTTAACACTGTGTGCTTTTCAGAATTTTTTATGAATTTGTAAAGTTGCCAGCCAGCCTTGTGAGGTACTTGAATATCCTTCATCAATCCACTCAGAAATGGTAGCCCAGAGAGGGAGCTCTTAGCTCAGAGGGCAGAGTTGAGGAGTGGGCCAGATTGCCCTTGGGCTCTGCAGTGCCAGGTGATGTGGCCCAGGGCCACTGCGACCCTGCCTGAGCATCCTGGGCCATTTTCATCTTGGCTATGTGTGTAGATAGCACCAGCTGTTAAAATATTTCAGGCTTTTGAGAAAGTGTCTAAAACCGGAAAGTTAACCAGATATATGCCAAGACCCGGACTGGTAAATGATCAATAGTAAATGCCAAAGAGTCCACATGTCTGCTTTTTAGAAAAATATAAATCTTGTTACAGACTTTCTTTTCAGTGTAGCTGGTGGATTTGAGGAACAGAGTCCAAACTTTTTAAATCTCACACCCCACTAGTAAAAAGCATTTGTGCATGTGTATTCAATGTGTATTATTTACATATAAATCATAGGCATGCTGTGCATGAAATATGAACAAATACATAGTAAGATAAATAGCAATTACAATTGAGGGTTGTGATGTTTTCCTGCACAGTGATGGTATGTTTTTTGTGCATGAGAACCCTTCAGGGCCTATTGCCCAGGAGCAGGCCCTGGTAGCTTCATGTTGTGTTATCAGCCCACTGAAAGAATATTGGGCTTTCAGATGCACATCTGTCCAGTCCGATCTCATAATTTCTTTTTTATCCAGCGCTACTTATGAAGTTTTGAAGAAATTCAGGCACCACAGATGCGCACTGTGTGTGCAGAGGGTCAGCCCTTCCCGTATGCTGTGGGGAAGGTTCCGGTGCTCAGGGCCCATGAGGTCCTGGGCGTCGGTCAAGTCCACTTCCTGAGTCTGGGTGGGTCACCACTGGCACGACAGCATGCTAATGTCATTTCACAATGCGCAGCCCGAGCTGTGCCACTTGGCCCCACCAGCCACCTGCTTTTGAGCATGCTCCTTCCCGTACCTTACTTTAAAAAATGTTATTGTGGTAAAATATATACAACATTTACCATTTACCATAACATTTTACCTTTTTAAGTATACAATTTAGTGGCATTAATGCATTCACATTATCAGGCAGCCGCTGCCAGTGTCCATCTTTAGAACTTTTTCATCTTCCCAAGCTGAAACTGTGACTCAGTTAAGCATTAACTCCCCCTTCCTCCTTCACCAGCCTCTGCAGCCACCATCCACTTTCTGTCTCCATGAACTTGACTACTTTAGGTTCCATATATAAGTGAAATCATGCACTATTTGTCTTTTTGTGTCTGGCTTATTTTACTTACTGTCATGTCTTTAAGGTTCGCCCATATTGTAGCATGTGTCAGAATTTCCTTCCCTTCTGAGGCCAAATAACACTTAGGGCCCTGTTGTATACCCATTTTGTTTATTCATTCATCTGGTGTTGGACCCTTGGGTGGCTCCCACGTTTTTAGCCTTTGTAAGTAATGCTGTTGTGAACGTGGGTGTGTAGATGCTGCTTGAGTTTTACATTTATGGGGATGTTTTGCACAGATTTCACTTGGATGCCCTTTGCAGGGTCTGTACCCAGAATGGCGCAGTTGGGGTGGTGGCTAGGAGAGCGTGGACCATGCAGTCTTTTCCCACCATTGGCTTTTGTGTTGCTCTCCTGAACTGAGACATTGCAGCTCCGTAACTCAGGGTGGCACTGCCAGTGGACAAGTCTCCAGGGGCCTCCCATGTGTCCCACCAGACAGATACATGCAGTGAGCTTGGGAGAACTGCTGTCAGCTTAGACTGGACCAAGTGCTCCTTTGTGCTCTCGTTGCCTAGGTATTATCTTACCCTTTGTCTTGGAGTCTGAGATTCCGTTTGAGTCCAGAGGCTGCCCTCCTGGCTGGCTGCAGGGGCACAGTGGGGGGCTCCCCGCAGCGGAAAGGGCAGGCCAGCCTCATCGTCAGCAGCCTGTCACCGAGCCCCTGATGCTCACACAGGGGAGGCTGTGCTGACCGCCTGATTTTGAAGCCATGGCTTGGTCTTTGTTGCCTTTTGTCAACTCACACCTCTGTCTTCCTTTACTGTTACTCAGCTCCTGGGCTTGGTTCGCACTTTGAGTCACAGCAATGAAACAGTATGAGAAGTTGCTGCTAGTGCATCTTAGCCCCTGCAAATCACCGGCCGGGGTGTGTGGCAGCTGAGGTCTTGCTCGGTGAGTGTCTCCATGTCACACAAAGGTGCCACTCTCTCCTTGCATTTTGGGATTCTCCTGGGTGAGCCCAGCCCTTTGACTGGACTGTGGCCCTTGTTCAGGACTGTGCCTCTTTCAGTCAAATCAGAGGCATGTGGTAACTGGTAACCGCAGGAACAGGGAGGTCAGTCACACCTGCAGTCTGTCACTGGAGACAGGGAGCAGTTGAGATCATCTCACATGTCCCTGGGGATGTCACAGCGGCTCCCAGACCCTGTTGCTCCAGCTCCAGTCCACTGTCACTTCACAGGTGGGGCTCAGCAGGCCGCAGTGGGTATCCTTGGGGGCACCACACTGGCTGCTTTGTGGCTGGGACAGACCAGGTTTGCCCACCTTCAGCCCCATGGGACCATCAGACGTGGACCACAGGGAGACCCCTCTCCCCACTGCCACTCAGGATGCATGGGGTGGGGCAGAGGGTCACAGCCCTCTCTGACAGCTGCCTGTTGAGCATTCTTGAATTTAGAATTTCTTGTGTCAGCTGGAAAGAACACCCAGAGATGGCTTCTAGATTTAATGTGACCTGTGGCAATAGCTGTGGGCATGGTGGGATTTATCCAAATAGCTCAAATGTTGGGGATTTCATGTTGCCAGTCATGTATCTGTCTTTATACTATACTGGGGATCAATTCTCCTTGAATATCTCCAAAGGACCTTCCCTATTTCGGATTCCTGGGTGAACTCTGAATAGATGGGGATCTGTGAGGTTAAAGCTTAAGGAGGGACATTGAAAGAAGCTACGGGAATGTTGGGAAGAACTAGTATGCATGTATGTGTGCACCTGTGATTGCTATGATGTGGGATGCTAATGACAGTTCCTTGTACAGAGAGGAGTTAACTCTTTTCTGCACCAAATCTGGCTTTTGACTTGGGAAAATGTATCATTCTGTCTTTAAAGAAGCAACATTCAGTGAGTAGCTTAAGAGAATTAATTATGCTCTCTACCATTTAAATCACATCTCTCTCCACTTACACAGAAGACTTTCCTTCCATTTCTGTTTTGAAAGGTCAACATCTGCAGGGCTGTGCTCCCCGAAAGCCTCCGCACACAGCGGTGATGAAGAACTTGGAAGCGCGCAGGCCCTCCCGGTGGGGGGCTTGGGGGGTAAAAGATGAGCCTGCAGCTCCTGCACCGGACGGGAGGGCTTGGAGTGACCACATCGGGCATGAGCTGGCACAGATTGACTTTATTCTTCTCTTCAACCTTAAATCGTTGGCATTTCCTACAGCCATTGAGAGCACTAGGTTTGGAAATTTTAGATAATGGAGAAAGCTGATTTTAATCTTTAAATAAAACTGATTGATCGTAGAGCCAGACTTTTAACTGTAAAATAATTTATAAAATCAGAGAGGACGTTTATAACTGAGGCCTAAAAAGATTGTTGACAGGAATCACATATTTGGATTAGGTAAATTCTCATCATCACAGTACGAAATTGATGTGACTCTCCTAGAAATAGTTCAGATAATACAACTAAATATACATGAATGTTTTGGTTTTTAGTGTTTCATTGAAATATGATAGAAAAATTGAGAAACAGAAACTTTTGGCTCCAGAACAAGATGGTGTAGACTCACTTTTCCCAGCTCCTCCACCATAAATACAGCCAAATTGTGGAAATAATTGAATGACAACCAATAAAAGGACACCCAAAGCTGGAAGAAGAAGGTGCCCTGGCTGGAGAATGCAGGGCATGAGTAATGATTTCTTTGCCCATTTATGCCAGACTGTTCAGGGAGAGGCCTGTAACCAGAACTGCCAAGAAGCATAGACAAAAATAAAACAATGCAAAATAAAAAAGGCCCCATCTGGTTGAAGGGGCAGACGAGCAGAGACCCAGTGAGAGCTTGAGTCCCACCCCACACCCGCTGCCAGTGGGCAGTCTGGTCTTCCTGCAGGGGCAGTGTCAGCAGAGCTCTGTGTCACCCTGCTTCCCATCCAGGGGCATAAGGACAGGCCCAGGGGCTTCTGCCTACCCACCCACACCATAGCAGAAGGCGGCCCAGGGAGGTGCCTGCCATTCTCTTATAAATTACATCTACAAAGAAACCGACAGTTAATATCATACTTCCTGGTGAAAGACTGATGCTTAACCTCTAAGAATAAGAAAAAGACAAAGATGTGTGCTTTCATCACTTCCCTTTGATACAGTACTAGAAGTTCTCATCACTGCAGTAAGGTAAGAGAAATAAAATACAGATTGGACAGAAAACAAAACTCAGTTTGCACGTGACATGTTTGCCTATGGAGGAAAGCCTAAGGAATCTACCAGGAAAAAAGCCAAACCCCCTCCTAGAAGTAATACATTAGCTCATTAAGATTACAGGATATCTACAGATTCAATGCAATTACTATCAAAAGTCCAATGGCATTTTTCATAGAAATAGAATAAATAATCCTAAAATTTGTATGGAACCACCAAGAACCCCACATAGCCAAAGCAATCTTAAAAAGAACAAAGCTGGAGGCATCACACTTCCTGATTTCAAACTGTATTACAAAGCCATAGTAATCAAAGGAGTGCGGTATTGGCATAAAAACAGACACAGAGAACAATGGTACAGAGTAGAGAGTCCAGAAATAAGTCCATGTATACACGGTCAATTAATTTATGACAAAGGAGCCAAGAATACACAGTGGGGAAAGGATGGTCTCTTCAATAAATGGTTTTGAGAAAACTGGACAACTATATGCAAAATAATGAAATTGAACCACTATCTTACACAAGACACAAAAATTAACTCAAAATGGATGAAAGACGAATGTAAGACCTGAAACCATAAAACTTCTAGAAGAAAACATAAGTAGGAAGCTCCTTGACATCAGTCTTGGCAATGATATTTTTGGATTTCAAACAAAAAGTAAAGGCAACAAAAGCCAAAATAAACAAGTGGGACTACATCAAACTAAAAAGCTACTGCACAGCAAAGGAAACCATCAACAAAATGAAAAGGCAATCTCCTGAATTGTATAAAATATTTGCAAATCATGTATCTGATAATGGGTTAATGTCCAAAATATATGAAGAACTCATACAACTCAACAGAAAAATAAATGATCTGATTAAAAAATGGGTAGATGATCTGAATAGATGTTTTTCCAAAGGAGGCATATAGGTGGCCAACAGGCACATGAAAAGATGCTCAACATTACTAATTATCAGAGAAATGCAAATCAAAACCACAGTTGGATATTACCTCACACCTGTTAGTACAGCTATTATCAAAATGGTAAGAGATAACAAGTGCTGGCGAGAATAAGGAGAAAAGGAACCCTTGTGCATTGTTTGTGGGAAGGCAAGTTTGTATAGCTACTATAGAAAACAGTATGGGGCTTCCTCAGAAAGTTAAAAATAGAAATAGCATATACATAGCAATTCTACTTCTCGTCATTTATATGAAGAAAACAAAATCACATCTGGAAAAGGTATCTGCACCTCCATGTTCATTGCTGCATTATTTACAGTAGCCAAGACATGGAAACAACCTGTGTCCATCAGCAGATGAATGGATAAAGCAGCTGTGATATATGTGTACTGTGGAATATTATTCACCCATTAAAAAGAAGGAAATTCTGCCATTTGTGACAACATGGATGGACTTTGAGGGTATGATGCTAAGTAAAATAAGTCAGAGGAAGGCAAATACCATAGGATCTCACTTACATATGGAATCTAAAACAAAACAAACAAAACAAAAATCTGAAATCAATAGATACAGAGAACAGACTGGTGATTGCTGGAGGTGGGGCATGAGAGGTGGGTGAAGTGGACAAAGGCGGTCAGAAGCTACAAACATCTAGTTGTAAGATAAACAAGTTTTGAGGTGTAATAAACAGCATGGTGAATATAGTTAACATTACTGTATTGTGTATATGAAAGTAGATCTTAAAAGTTCTTACCACAGAAAAAAATTTGTAATGATATGTGCTGATGGATGTTAATTAAGCTTATTGTGGTAATCACTGCAATATAGACACAGATCAAATCATTGTATCATATACTTAAAAGTAATGCAAATGTTATATGTCAATTACATGTCAAGAAAATGATAGTAATTTTTTTTTAAAGATTGCAGGATACAAGGTCAACATGTACATGTCAATTGCATATCTATGTATGACAATGGGTAAGTGGAAACTGAAATCTATAAACAATACCATTTACAGTTGTTCCAAATAAAATGAAATACTTGGGTATAAATTTAACAAAGCTCATACAAGATCTGTATGATGAAAAGTACAAGATGCTGATGAAAGAAGTTAAAGATCTGAATGCATGTAGAGAAATACCATGTTCATGGATTAGAGGAATCAGCATAGTAGAGATGTCTATTGTACTAAAATTACCTGTAGGTTTAACAAGAGTCCTATCAAAATCTCCGTAAAGATTTTTGTAAACATGGGCAGGCTTATTTTAATATTTAAATGAGAAAGCACAGGTCCTAGAATAGTTAAAACAATTTTTAAAAAGAAGAATAAATTGGAATAAAGAGGAATTACCCTCCTAATATTAATGCTTGTTTTAGAGCTACGGAATTCAAGATACTGTGGCATTGGCAAAAGGGCAGACACACAGATCCATGGACCAGAATGGAGAACTCAGAAATAAACACACACAAATATACTCAATTAATTTTTGATGAAGAGACAGCAGCAATTCAATTGAGGATGTTTATAGTTCAATTGAGGATATTTAATAAATGGTGCAGGAGTAATTGGCCAAAACAAGACAGAAAAGAAAAACACATAAGCCTCACCTAAGCCTCACCTCATAACTCTGAAAGGATCATAGATTTAAATATGAAACTATAAAAATTCTAAAAGAAAATAAACATTTTTGGAACCTGGGACCAGGCAAAGAGTTCTTAGACTTGATGCCAAAAGCATGAACCATAAAGAAAAAAGTGATAAATTAGGTCTCATCAGAATAAGAACATTAGATCTTGTAAATAAGAAGAAAATGCAAATTACAGACTGAGAGAGAATATTTGAAGTTCACATATCCAACAAAGTCCTTCTATCCAGAGTGTATAAAGAACTCTAAAAATTGAACAATAAGAAAAAAAATCCAATTTGAAAATGAGCAGGACCCAGAAGACATTTCACAGGAGAAGATGTACAGATGGCAGCAGGCACATGAAAAGATATTTAACATCCTTAGATAAGAGAACTACAAATGAAGACCACAAGGAGATATCACTGACAAAAATAAAGATATTGACAACACCAAGATTGTGATACATCCACACCATTGAATACTACTCAGCAATAAAAAAGAATGAACTAGTGATACACACTACTTGGATGGGCCTAAAAGAAATTTTGCTGAATGCAAAAAACCAAGTTCAAAAGGAAATCTTGCATGATCCCACTGTGTAACATTTGTGAGATAATTATGGAGATAGGGAGTAGACAGTGGTTGCCAGGGATTAGGGAGGGGGAGGGTGGGTGTGGCTACAAAGAGGTAGCATGAGGGGGCTTTGTATTTGGGGTGGTGGTGGATACAAGAGGCTACCCTCATGTGGGAGATTGCATAGACATACACACGTGTACACACACACACACACACACGCACAAGTATGCTTAAAGCTGATGTCATCTGAATAAGCTCTGTGGATTGTACAATGTTAATTTCCTGATTTCGATATCATACTCTGGTTATGCAGGATGTTAACATAAGGGGAGGCTGGGTGAAGGGTACACAGGACTTCCCTGAACATTTTTGCAACTTCATGTGATCCATAACTATTTCAAAATAAAAAGTTAAAAAATGATCATTTTGTTATTAAGTAATTATTAAATATGATAAGGAGACACAGAAATTCAATGTGCCCAGTGCCTAAATAATAGAAACCTGAGGCTGCCAGGACCATGGCCTCAAGAGAGAGCCCTGGTCCTCGGGGTGCTGAGACATTGCAGATACAAGTGGGCAAAAAGATGTGCCAGCCAGTTTTTCTAGAAAGAGGTAGCATGAGAGGTTCACACTCTTTCTGAAAGAGGTGAAGCACTTGGGGGTAACAACATCTCTTAGGGGTGTGGACATAAGCATATAAAATGTACAATAACTGTAGTTAAGGGCAAATAGAGGAATCTTGCTATTTTTCCAGACCTGACTTTAGGGACACTTGGTTCTCTGGTTATAAGGGATATATAAAATGCTTGGGAATATTAGTTTAAATTAATGCCTAGAAATATCCACCAATATTTTATTTTAGTGTACTTTTATTGCTATTCATAACTCAGAATATTACAATTGGAAGGGATGTGCTAATGCACATACCCTGAAGTTAAGACAGCCAATGTGTTCTAGAAAGGATGGCTATTGGATAAAAGCACATTGTTACATCACAGTTGATACCTTATGCATATTCTTATATGCATTTTTAACACATTTACAAGAAATGGATACTGTGGAGAAATACTATTCCACTATGGGATGTTCCTAAAATAAATACACTTTGGCTAGAGATATTCACTCCCATGAGACAAAACATATTGAACACAGAGCAGGTGTCTTGCTCTTGTATGGAAAGGTCAGGAAGTTCTTAATAGGAAATGCTTCTGCAGACACACAGATTTCTAGACATAAAGATGCTTCTAGAACTGAAATAGCATCCTGGAGTAATGTCTGCCCTTTCCCTGTTTGCTTATGGGAAATAGGTTTTAAGGAAATGCTACTTGCAATATTATTTTCAAGAACTGTAACTCTCAACAGGATGCTTCCGTAAAAAGCAGCAAGGGACTCCATGGCAGAATTTAAAGATGCAGACAATTGAAACCTGATCTATGTTTGAGTAACAACACCCAGTTATTGGATTAATAAAATATTAGCTCTTCTAGAATGGAGATTAAAGGAGATTTGCACACTGAGCCAAGCCCTGAGGCTGTAATCAGGAGAGGGCCTCTGGGCTTTCACGCAAAGAGTGTGGCTTTGCCAAGGATGTGTGTTTGTCACATGCACTGGGCACATTTGCTCACAGACACATTTGGAATTGACAATCCCAGTGCCTTGTCTCTGGCTCCCTGAAGGAAGGGAGGGTTGTGCAAAAGCTCGACTTCCTGGGTGTCCTGTGCCTGAGCCACAAGGTACACTCCAAAGTGTTTGTCTTCTCTGATTCTTATTGCTGACTAATAAGCAATAAATTATCACAGTTTCTGTTACATCTGAATCAGGTCAAACGAGAACCTGCTAAATACTGTGCCTGGATGGGTTATTTACTTCCTAATCGAGCCTTCACATGTAACTAGCACCCAGCAATGTGGGGGTCTGGTAGACCCAGGTGCAGAACCAAGCAGTCGGCCTACTTCCCTGATGAGTACCACTCAGAAGAATCAAATGCTTCAGCCATCTGCCCTTAATAGTCTCAGCTTTCTTTTTTATACTGGTCACTCCCTCCCCACTGTAGCATCTTAGTTTTCTTTTGCATATTTCATAAACTCAATACATTTTTACTTAAAGGTAACCCATTGACAAAGTAATTCCTCTCTATAATCACCATTTGTCTAAAAGTTGACTATTCATATTTAATGAAATACATCAAAGTTAAAATCTCAGTATACTTGAGTTTTTGATAAAACAGTGACTCTTACAGTCATATGCTATATAATTAATATACTATATGTAATATACTATACACTATATAATTCAAATTAGCTTTCTCAACTGAATGAAATAGGAGTCCCATATTAGAATCACCTGGAGGAGTGTTTTTCAGTGTATTTGCTAACTTGGGTGAATATTTCCTCTTACCCATACCCCACCCCCTTTCCTGCCTGGGTTAGCAACCGCCGCCAGGATTGGTCTCCCGGAAGGATTTACAAGGGAAAACTTGCTTGCTTCCTTCTGCTGGCAGAGTGGAGTGGGGCCTGTTAAGGAAGGCAGATGACAACAGAAGCTCACGTCTCCTTCGGAAAGCAGCTGGATCTGTGCTGTTTGCGCTCAGACCTAAGCAGACAAGAGTTTTACGTTGGCTAAATTTGGGGTATAGTGACAAACAAATGACAGACTTCTGCTCACATCATGGCTAGAAACCAAAACGTTCCTGGGCTGGCATCGTTGGCATTCCCTGGAACCTTGTCAGAGGCAGGCATTCGGATGCCCTGTCCCTAACCAGCTGATCAGAGTCTGTGGTGGGTGCAGCCATCTGTGTTCGATGCTGCCCAGTGCTGAAACTGAGCTCCCTGCCCCAGCGTTGGTGCCACGCGCTCTCTCCCTCTCTGCTCCTCCACCACCACTCTGGAGCGCTGCCCCAGCTAGGGTCTTCCTTCCAAGAGCATTGTCTCCTAGCTCAGCCCTCCCTGGCCCATCTTCCTGCTACCCAGCTGCCTCGTGTCCCCTCTTCTGTTTGCCAGAAGCCTGCCATGTGTTCTCAGCTGTTTCCTAGGAGCCGTCCTGCTAAGTGGAAGAAGGCAGATAATTTCCACTGAATCTGCTGTTTGTGAATGTGCACATTTTCTGGTCCCTGATTCATTGGTGCTCATTTGTGTTAAATAAATAGTTCTTAGGGCAGAAAGAGTATCGCATTTTATACCTTCCTCCTTTGTGCTTCAGCTCAGCAATATCATCTATACCTAGAAAGCCCAGTTTCAGGTGCTGTGTGGACAGGAAAATTAAACACTGGTTTTTGTCCTTAAGGGACTTTACAGTGTAGCAAGAGGAGGACCTTGCTGGGTGTGTGGCTCTCTGTAGATGACCTCTGTCCTCATTCTCCTCCTCTGTGAGCCCAGGGTGATGGTCATACCTGCCTCCTTGGGTTGCTGTGCAGAGCGGCACACGTGAGCCAATACCTGCAGCATTCTCGGGACAGTTTCTGGCACGTGGTTGGCATTCATTAATTAAGTAGAAGTGGAGATCCAGTTGTCTGAGACAGCAGGGAGGATGGCCAGCCCTGGCTGCACTGCAGGGAAGGCTTCCGGGAAAAGGTGGGGTTTACATGGGGCCTGGGGGATTTCTTTGAATAGTAGACATGAGGTTATTTAATAAAGTGTGTCTGTACTGGATGGCCTTGCTTCAGTGTTGGCTACGACTCTGGCACACCATGTGCCATAAATACTTCTCCCTTGGATGTTGGCCCTGCCACCTCCGTGGTCAGGGAGTGTTTCCTTTGCTCTGCCTGCTATGCCAGACTTTCAGGACAGCTGGTTCAGATAACCTGCGAGGAAGTGAGGAAGGGAAGAGAACTAACAAAGAGAAAAGGGTACAGAGAGAAAGAAGTGAAGAGGTGCACCTGGAAAAGGTGGAGCAGGGCAGTATAAGGGAAGAGAAAGTGGAAATGGATTATTGGGGTGGCTTGGGGGGAATGTGCTTGCTCCCCACAACCAAGCTTCTGGGTCAGAGCCATGCAGGACAGGCTGCCTTGCCCCCTGGAGCCCAGAGAGCAGCTGTAGAGGCTGTTGCAGTTGCATGAAGGCCTGCATTTGCTGGGACCCCTTCTCTGGGATATTGACACTGTGGGAATCTGGAGGGCCGTGATCATGCATTATTATTACTTTTGATTTTCAGTTCTGAAGTGAAGTGAGGTCATTGGTCACACTTGTCTACTTGTGAAATGATTCTTTAAAAAAAAATTGAGGTCATAACAAAGGCAGTGTGGACACAGAATGGAGGCTGCACATCTCTCCGGGACATAAAGATGCCAGTCTTGAATTCCAGTAACTGGCCAGTGTCTTCAGTCGCTTGAGGTCTGTGTCTTGCAGAGCACGCTCAGCATGACCAGCCTGCATAGGAAACAGCCCCCATTTCTCCACCGCTGCTGTAGTAATTTCCCGATTACCACAAAGTGGGTAGCTTAAATCAACAGGAATTTATTCTCTCCTAGTTCTGGGGGCTGGAAGTCTGAAATCAAGCTGTCAGTAAGGCCGCACTCCCTCGGAAGGCTCTAGAGGAGAATATTTCCTTGCCTCTCTGTCTTTTGGTGGAGGCTGGCCATCCATAGGATTCCTGAGCTTTTAGATGCAGCATGCCAATTTTTGTCTTCATCTTAACATGCTGTTTTCTCTCTGTATGTCTGTTTTCTTATAAAGAGGGCAGTCACTGGATTAGGGCCCACTGTAATCCAGTATGACCTCATTTTAACTTAACTATATCTGCAAAGACCCTATTTCCAAATAAGGTCACGTTCTGAGATTCAGGGTAGACATGATATTTTGGGGGAACGCTGTTCATCGCAGTATAATTACCATAGTCACTTACTGACACTTGCAGATCTTTATATGAAGGCTTTTTTTTTTTTGTCTTAAGGATTCCATTGTGGTGGTGAAGAATGAGTTACTAAGAACAGCAGGCTGTGTGGCTCTGGAAATGGCAGTGCTGTCTTCTAAGTGGTTTTACCTGGGCTGGGCAGTGAGGTCGGTGCACAGGGACCCTGAGTTCAGGGCTCATGGTTACACAGCTCCGTGGTCTGGCATGATTGCTGGCACATTATCCACAGTTAGTTTGTGGATAAAAAAACACAGCATATCAACCCATGTGCTATTTGGAAAAAAAATCCTTGAAGATACTGTCATCGATTGCCAAGTATCTTGAGGATTGCCAGGTCAGCTTTACTTTCCCATCTCTACGAGCTGAATATGTATTTTTAGAGAACTCGCCAGTGTGGTTCCATCCCCTATTAGGAATTGCCCACCCACAGCATTCCCCTGGAAAGAGTTATCCGGGAGACTGTGTCCGTGAATAAGTCTGGCATCTTCCTGAGGGAGCACAGACACGCAGGACCCGTTACAGTTACAGTAATTGCCGCAGGGTTCCTCGTATGGGAGGAGCCGTTGGGGGCCTGGAGCCACCCAGGGCTTTGGAATGAGCGGGGCCTTCTCAGGAGGGGGAGTGTGTGGGCCGTGATTTCAGACGTCCGGACGTCTGGACAGAGCAGAGCGGTGCTGGGTCAAGCCCAGTGTCCAGCGTGTCTGCTGAGGGGAGCACAGGGCGTGGTGCAGAAGTGGGGGGGGGGGTGGCATTTGTTACAGGTTCGTCATTCACCCCAAATAGAATTTTGGCTTCGAGTAATGTGGATGGGCGGTCAGATGAAGGAAAGTCTGGCGCATTGTGAAGCTGTGAAGCCAGAGAAGTATTGATGTCTCCCTCAGAGAGCGCTGTTAGCTCAGCAAATTGGTTTTTGGTGTCTTTTGTAAGTCTTAGGAAATTAATTCCTTAGATTTGAAATAGCAATTCCCATATGCTGTTAGATATTAAAGGCCTCATCATGTAATGAGTTTCTTAAAGCTTAAAGAAAGAGATCATCTTAAAGTGGCACGCCTTCCTGGGACAGCCAGCTCAGGAGTGGTAATTAGTCACAATCTTGGAGTTCTGGACCAAACACCCCGGACCCCTGGCGTGAGCAGAAGGGGCGGGCCGGAGCAGACGGCAGTCCTTCGGCAGAGCGAGGCTGGCAGGGATGCGGGCGCAGGGCCAGGCACGGTCTGGCGGCATCCGTCCCTTTCCTGCAGTCAAGGCCCTGTGCACCTGTGCAGGGATGTGGCCTCTCTTCATGCTGCCTTCCCTTCGTAGGTGGAGCCTTAACCCCTGCTGCTCCCACTTGTCACGCCCTCCACTCCTGACTATGGCCACCCTGCTGGCCTGCCTGCCTTCGCTCTCGCTAGCTCCTGCCTCCATCCATCCCCAGCACACACCGTGCACCCTCCACCCAGCAGCCAGTGCCTCACCCAAAGCAGATCACACACAGCTCCACACAGAAGCCTCCTAGCCCTGCCTCCACTCTGCCCCTTTCCTGGGCTTACAGGGCCCCCTCCCTGGCTGGTTGTCGCCTCCCTCCCTCATATCCTCGCCAACCCCCCCCACCAACTTCAGCCTCCTGCCTTGCCTCAGGGCCTTTCTGGAAGCCCCTGGTTCTTTCTGGGACCTCCCCGCATTGCTCCCTTGCTCTGGTGTCCCACCCTGAGGAAGCCCTTCCCTGACCACCTTGGCTCTGTCCTTACATTGCTGTGTTTATCTTGACATTTAACACCATCTTATTACCTGTTGGTGCCTTTAGCTGTCTTGCAACCCTCCCCTCCCATGTGAATGTGAACTCCAAGGGAGCAAGAACCCTTGCCTGTGTGGCTGCATGCACACCTGCCTCCCAGAGTAGAGTGAGCCTGCCGCCCAAAAGGTGCTTAAGGTACATGTATAGATACTATTCAAGGAGCAGATAAATAACATCATCGATACACTTAATACTCATGGACTCACATATTTAAAAAATGTTTTTACTGGGTACCCCATTTGAACGCATCTTTAAAATGGAACTGATATTACCTCCTTAGTATAAACTTAGGTTTAATAGATGCAAAGCCTTGGGAGCCATGGCACATCAGGGGCTGCCGGAGGTTATCCTGATCATTGGTAATATGACTACCTGGCCATGAAGACATACGGACTGACCCTCCCTCTCTCCCAGACACGTGTGACCAAGCTTTATAAAGACATTCTTTTGAAATACTTGTGTTATTATAAGAAAAATGGGCAAGTAGGGAATACAACTGGCTTCCACTTATCCCTCCTTACCAAGTTAGTTCTCACAAGCATATTGGAATTATGGTGTCTACCTCCCGTCCTTTCTCCCCAAATCTCCTAGCATTATGTATGATATTGAACATAGCTTTACAAATAAGGTTGTCAGATATCACCAGCCATAGAAACACCTACCTTTTCAGGGAACATTCCATTTCTATAAATCTGTTCTGGGGAGATTAATCATTAATGGAACCAAAGATTAAAGTGCCCAAAGATAACCAATTTTTACAATAGCAAAAATAGGACACAACTTAAATACTGCCAAATTAGCATAATAGTGAAATGTATGGCACATTCTTTTGTTGAAATAGTATTTATCTATTATATTTAAAATACTTCTAATTCCATGGAAATACTATTTGAAAAACAATGCAAATAATATTAAACATAAGGGGGTAAATTTCCCTGTAGACACCTTTTTAGCTGCATCTCATAAGTTTTGATTTGTTGTGTTTCTGTTTGCATTTGAATCATTTGTTATTCAAGAGTGTATTAATGTCTACATATTTATGTATTTTCCAGGTGTGCTTCTGTTATTGATTTCTAAGTTCATTCAGTTGTGGTTGGAGAACCTGGCATAATATCAAATCGAACTTACTGACGCCTGTTTTATGCACTAGCATATGGTCTGTGCTGCAGAGCATCCCCTGTGTACTTGGAAGGAATGTGTCCTGCTGTTGTTGGGTGACGTGGTCCATAGTTGTCTGATCAATTCACTTGCATCATTGTTCGAGTCTTCTATTTTCTTGCTGATTTCCTGATAGTTGTTCTACTCATTGTTGAAAGTGAGGCACTGGAATCTCCAACTATTACTACTGAATTTCTTTCTCATCTTTTAATTCTACCAGTCTTTTGCTTCTTGTGTTTCTGTCTCTTTCCTGGTATTTTCTATTTGATGAGATGTCATTCTCATGTTTTCCTTTAGTTGTTTAGACATGGTTTCCTTTAGTTCTTTAAGCACATTTAACATATTTTAATATTTTAACAAAAATTTTTAAAGTCTTTGCATAATAAGTCCAACATCTGAGCTTCCTTGGCAACAGGTTTCCCCATGTATGGGTTGTACTTCCTTGTTTCTTTGCATGTCTCATATTTTTTTGTTGTTGAAAATGGCATTTAAATAGCAGTCAGGAAGTCTGATTTTCCCTCCTCCCCAAGGTTTGTCTCTGTTTGTTTGTTTAGTGACTTGCCTGAATCAGTTCTCTGAAGTCCATAGTCTGTTTTGTGCAGACACTGAAGACTGCATGATTGCTGAGTGGCCAGATAGCAATTGAATAGTCCCCCAGTCTTGGCTGATAGGCTCTGTGTGCATGTTGGGGCATGTCTTCAGCCTCCAGCCAGGCAGTTTACTCTGTCTTAGCCTTCACTTCCTGCTTGAATGGAGTTTCATGGTCAGTGCAAGGGAGAGCTTAAGGCCTTCCTATGCCCCTGGGCATGCCCACAGCTCTGTGGGCACATGCACATCCCTATGCATGCATGTGGCTTCCTAGATTCCCAGGAATATGTTGGGAGTTTTTCAAAGCCTTCTGCTAATATCTTATTATCCACTTTTTTTTTTTTTTGAGCTCTAGGTCATCCTGTTGTTGGCCCCAACTCTTACCATCTCAGGCAGCCCAAGTAATTGCCTCTAGTTATTTTTAACAGACACCTAAGAAAAAGGCTATTCACACTGAGCTCTAAGTCAGATCAAGTAAAGACAGCTTTGAAAAAACGGTCTTCCACGGAACTGGTCAAATAATGACAGTTCTTTGGGACGGGGGCTCTGAAGGAGCTCCAACTGCATTTCGCTTGCTCTTGTAGTGCCAGGCTATTGATTTTCACTCTGTTGCCCTTGGTTTCAGAGGCTATCATGGAGCCCAATGAGAGGAATAGGAAATCGGGAAACTTAAAATGCCAAAAGCTCACTGTTCCTACCGAGTTTCAGCCATTTTTCTTTAATAATGTTCCCAGATTGTTACTAGCCTTTGATGAATTTTCAGAGGTCTGAAAAAGTTGATTTTGACCATTTGTATCAGTATTCTTGTTGCTTATGTGGAAGGGAGAGTTTTCCTCTAATATGGAGGAGAAAATGGGGCCCTTATACTACCATTTTCATTGACAACCTCAATAGAGGATGTTAAAAATATATTTTGGGCAATGTTTTGTTAAAATTCTAAAAATACAAAAGTGTTTAAAATATAGGAAGAATGAATTGAGACATGTTTTTCAGTTAGAAGTTTTAGCAAAATTATTTTTTCTCTCAAAGTAGGTAGTGTTATCTATAAATTTGTTGTTCACACAAGTATGCTTGCCTGGCAGGAAATTATTGGTAACTGGTGAGTATAAGCAAACTGTGGCCTGTTTCTGTAAATAAAATATTTTGGAGTATAACAATGCTGTTTGATTTATTCACTGTCTGTGTCTTCTTTGTGCTATGGTGGCAGAGTTGAGTTAGTGTGAAAGAGCTTATGGCTGGCAAATCCTAACATATGTACGGTTAGGGTCCGTTACAGAAAACATTGACCAACTTGTGGAATGTAGCAAAGTAAGTAGCATTATTAAATTAGAATTTTTTTTGATATGTTAATGAATTGAGAAAGGTATTAGCTTAAAGAATGCTATTACTAGATGGTTATTTTCAAAGCTCAACTGTCAAGAATGAGATTATTAGAATGCTTTGGTTGTGAGCAATTTTATGCTATGGGAATTTTTTGCTTGCCTTAAAGAAATTAAAGATCAATAATAATCCATTTAACTCAAGGGATTTTTTTTGTGTGTGTGTGCACTTTGTAAATAACTTCCTTAGAAAATCTTGGAAATAATTTAGGCCAGCATTTGAAATAATAGTATTAAAAATTTCTGACCCTTAAGAAGAAGGATGCCTGCCTGAGGGCACTAACCCTACAGAAGGGCACCTGGAAAAAGTCCTGACCATTTGTATAAACTTGTGCAGGTGACTTTCCTTTTCTAGACTCACTTTTATCCTCTATTAAATGGGTATAATTAAACTCTTCTGAAAATGCTTCATGAAAATGTAGTTATGTGTGTGAAAATCCCTCATAAACTATTAAGAGCTGAACAATTGTGTATTACTATTGTTATTTTTAATATTGTTATTACTATATTAGTAGAGATGGAGAAGAAATTTTTTCTGATGTTAATGCATACCAGGATTTTTAAATTGTTAAGCTCTCCATTAATTTAAAAAACAAAGGCTTTTCCAAATTCTAATCACAATTTGACTTTCACTCTTGAGGTTTCTAAACTTAAAAGTCTGCTAGACTATGCAAAAGAAGAGTTGTTTCTTGAAATTGCTGCTTAACTTCTGAAAGTTTGCACATTACAGAGGCATCAGGATTTTTTATTTAGGTTACGTAGTTCATAACTTAATGAAGGTGGAATTTACAACCTTAGATGGAAAGTCTAATATAGGAAAGACATTATGTAGGAATCTAGATTTTTTTTTATTATAGGTTGGAATTAGCAATTGAGTTTGGCTTAAACTTTGGTTTACCACAGTTAAACATTTAAACATTTATTCAGCTGTGAATTGGCAATACACTATTCTGTGTCAGGTATAAAAGATGAAAGGAAATTGTTATATGTGAGGTTATTTTTCCTACTGCCATTATTTTCTAAGCTATAGGTTCTGTGTGTGTGTGTGTGTGTGTGTGTGTGTGTGTGCGTGTGTGCATGTGTGAGAGAGAAAGAGAGAGATGGGGTGGGGGTGAGGGGCAAGAGCACATGACTTGGTATGTATAGCTTTGGCATGAGACAGATTCGTGTTTTGACCGCTGCTCTGCTTAGATGCTAGCTATATTAATTTTGGCATGATACTTAAAACTGTTCCTCTGTACAACAGGAATATTACCTTCCTCATAGCCTTATTATGAGATATACTGTAGCCTGTCAAGTTCTTGTGATGTGCCTGGTAGCAGGGATAGGAGGGGAAAGCATAGGCCAGATAAATAAAGGTCACACACTGTTCCTAAAGTTACATAGCCAGGCTGAAATGTTAGTGTAATACTAAATAAACATAGATTATTATATATCATTAACTATATTTTCAGTACTACAAAACAACTTAGCACACAATATGTATTTACAAATAACACATCTTTGCTATGGTTCTAAAATGTGTGCATGTTTCCTGTAGATTGTTTGGAATGTGTAGTAATGTAAAAAGAAAAAAATACAATCATGTGCATACCTTTCCTGCCACTCAGAGATATTTTTATCATCCTGATGTAGCTATAGGTTTGTATCTCATCTTTGTCACACCATAATTATGTTTCCAATGTCATGAAATATTCTCCCAAAATAGGATTTTTAAAGACTACAAAGTTTCTGCTCTGTGGGCTGTCACAATTCACTTCATTGTTAATTTTTGAACTGGTCATACATCCTTGTACTCATGCACTCTTCTGGTTATTTCCTCGGGACCTATTCCTGTGGGTCTCCTGACTCTCCAAGTCAAAGCTCCTACCAAAGTCAAGGCCACAGTCAAAACGTTCATCCCCAGAGGGCCTCCCACCCCTGTCGATATGGCCACCAGCCTAGTTTTAGTCCTTGCATAAAGACAGGCAAAAATGGATTCTTCTTGTTTTTAATTTGTGTATCTTTGATGGCTAGTAAGACTGAACATTATTTCCTGAAAGCTGCTAGCCATGTGTTTCTCTTTCTTAAATCACCTGTTTTTCTGCCGGTTTTTAAAAATGTACATTGTTTATTTTTCATTAAATTTGTAAGCTATATAGATATATACCATCTTGTATATTTATTTTCATCTGATTTTCATCTGATATATATGTTGCAAGTGTTTTTGCCAACTTAGTTATTACTTCAGTTTTGTTTAGGATAAGCTTTTTGACACATTAAAGTTGAAAATTTTCATATAGTCAAATCCACCAATTTTTAGCTTTTATATGCTTTTAAACTTAAAAAGTTTCCCCAAACCCTGATATATCATGAAAATAGCCACCTATATCAATTTCTGTTTTCCTTATGATTTTATGTTTTTCTTTCTCTCAAACTTTTTATAGTATATTTTACGAGGGCAGAGGTCTGTTTTTTCCTCTTCATAAGATATACTTTTCCAAGAAGAATTTATTGAATTACCTCTTCCTTACCAATCTAACATACTATTTTTATTGTATTCATTTTAAAAATCTTACTCCAGACCACTGATTTTACACTGCACATTTGTAAACATTCTGACATGTGGTGGTAAAAAAATAATTTATATTGTTTTCTTGGGTATTTTCACCTATTTATTCTTCCATATAATTATTAGAAATATTTTCAAGCCACCCTGTTCCCTAAAAATGTCCCTCTGGAGTTTTAAGGAGAATCAACATCCGTATGATGTGGTATTTCCATTTAGGGTCATGGTGGGTATTTGTATTAGCCAAACTTTTCTTTTTAAGTCATTCAGAAAGCATTGCCATTTTCTCCATATAGATTCTGCACATTTGGTTTTAAGTTTTTTCCTTTATATTAGTAATTTTTATGCTATTGTGATTGTACTGCCTTCCCTGGACAAATTCCCTCCCCAGATTTTTGAGCTAGTGATTGATGATGCATATGGATGTTGTTTGGTTTTATCTAGCTATTTATTTCTTTATTATGATCATGATAGTTCTATCATATTTATATTCATCTATACATATGTACATTTATCACTGTAATATGATCTATTCTTTTACTGTTCTATTGTTTAAAAATGTTAGCTTAATAGCAGTTCACTGTCTTTTTAAAAAAATATTTTCTCATATATTTGTGCTTTAATGCACTTGTTAACATAAAAAATTTATTTTGGTTTCAGCTTGCTTTAAGTGCATCTCCTATGGAGATTAACTTTTTATTTTTGCATACTGATTAAAACTCAAGTTAAATTGTCAATTTAAAATAACCCTAACTTCCATTTTAATGGGATTTAAGATCAAATAAATAATGGTATTAGATTAATTACATTTTCTAGGTGGCTTTTTATATTTGTGAATTTATCTCCCAGTTGTTTCAAACAAATTGTATGAAAATCCAATTTAGTAGAATAGCATAACTAATTTTCAGTGAAAAACAAAAATGCAAATGTGTATTCTGTCTAAATAAATGTATGTTATAAGTAGAATTTTACTTTATCGTCATCACCATAGCATTCTACACCTACTGACATGTAATCCTTCAGATTCTTTAGTGCTCTTAATCTTCCAAAGAACCCATATGGTATTGTTTGCATTTTAGAGAGAAGGAATCTGACCCTGGGAAAGGCTGAGTAAGTGCCCCAGCCAGATGCCTGTCTGTTAGGAATTGAGCTGACGGGTGAACCTCACCATCACCTTTTACCCATGGAGGGGACCAGTGGCCTCCTGGCTATAATCTGAGCAGATGAGAGAGAGTTTGGAGAAAAGAAAGAATGAATGGTTTTATGTGCATTTGGGTGGCTGTTCTCACTAAGAAAACAATTTCATCCATCATTTTTAGGCTCTTTTGTACAATTAAATCTGTTAAGGGAATTTTACTTCCCAAAATCAGTACTATTTTTATTTTAATGGTCTTCATACTATATAAATTGGAAATTATTTACCTATTAAAAATTGGAAATTGATTTATTATTAATTGATTTTTGATCTACCTAAATAAAGGTTTTACTTTCCAGGGTTGATACAGACTGCATTGTTTGTTAAAAGAGAGGAAGAATTACATTATAACTAGTAGATTACATAAATTAGCTAAATTGTAAAATTCAAGCAGGATTACTTTACCTGTCTGTTACCAAATCTAGGATGGGGCAGAAATTCTCACACCCACCCTTATAGCAGGCTTTTCTTAATAAGCCTGTCTTCTCCCTAATGAGGAGAATATTGCTTTAAACACAGAGATCTTATGTCTTTTCTTCACTTTGGATAGGTCACACCTCAAAAATTCATAGGGATAAGCCAAAAAAAAATTAGTGTTTTTCTCATTTTTAAATTCCTGGTAGTTTCATCCTATCCACAACTATACAGCATGAGGACTGACAGAGCAGGTCAGGGAGAGACGTTGTCAAATCCTTCGTGTGGTTGATGATTACCTTTTGCAGTGATATTAAAGATATGGCAGTATTTTTTTAAATATTAAATTAATATGCTAAGAAAAAGGCCTGTAGAATTCACTATATTTCATAGATTTTCCCTATGATTATCACTTAACAGAAATCGAATTTTTACCCTACATAAAAGCAATTTTATTCTTTAGATACAGTCAGAAAGGAAAATCTTTTGAGTTCAGTTGGCTTTCCTTATTTTTCCTCCTTTGTTTTAAAAGGAGAGCCAAAAAAGCAACATCAGGTTTGACATTTTACTCATAATTTTCATTGCTCTGCATGTTCTGTTCACCAGCTTCAAAGATTTTAAGTTCCAAAATGTAAGTATTATTGATCATAAAGGAATAGAAATACTTCACTTTTAGAAATATTTTTTATTTTCCTGTTAAATTATTATAGCCATTCTAGATGCCTACCATGGAAAATTTTGATCAGAAAGGTTTAAGTAATATTCCTCCTTAAAACTCTTTCCATTCGATGTAATTGTCAGATTAATCCTCAGGTTATCAGCCTAGAATTGGAAAGATAAAATTTCCTTATATTTGCCAGGGTTGGGACTAAAATAACAAGTCAATTTAAAGCACAAAGATATGATCCTTATTTAAGCAAGAAATGTATTACCCTTAGCAGGGAAACTAGTTGCTTGATAAGGTTATGTTTCCTCTAAAATGGCTAATAAATAAAACCAGTCTTTTGTTTTAACATTTCCAACACAATATCATTTTCTAGGGAAAAGCCACTTTTCACATAAGATAATCTCATCATTAAAATAATCTTAATAAAATGTTTTTGCAGAGTTCGTCCTGAGTATTACAGGCCCATGTCCTGTAATAACCAGGATAGGTAACCTGCTATGTGAGTCAGAGCTGGAAGAGGTGGGTTCTAAGGTTCTTCACCCTTTAAGACACTGCCATCTGAAGACCATCTGCTAATAAATAGCAAAGGGGATGCGTGTGAGTTTTCCAGTGCCCTACTGCCTGGCCGTGCCAGGGAAGCGCAAGAGCCAGAAGGAAGATCTGGGGGAGGTGAGAAGAAGGGGGTGCTTACAGGGAGTTGCAGGCCCAGCTGCGGTGCATCAGGCATGTGGGACGTGGGGCACCGTGAGGCCGACGCCAGCTTGGCACCGAGGTGCCCCACATTCCCACGGAGCTCCAGTGCTGGCCGGCTTTAACAACACATGGGACTTGGAGATGTTTATGTATTTCTTGTTTTCAGTTCTGAGGGCAGAGGTTACTGTGGGCTGCTGATCTGGGGCCTCAACACTCCTGTGAAATCAGACCATCTATCGGCTCTGTAGATACTATTTTAGAAGTGTTGGAAATAGAACCTTGAAACAGAGAGCCCCAATCCTTCTTTTATGCCGTGAGAAATCTGTGCACTTATAAAATGAGAAACAGGCCTGGAGTGTGCAAGTGGGCAGTCTGCAGCCACAGCCGCAGTGTCTCCCGGTCCTGTCACCTCCCTGTGTCCCCTGCCCTAGAATGCCACGTGGATTTCTCCTGTTTTGGACCTTGGGGTTATGCTCATCATTTGGAGCATTGGTAGTCTCAACTGATCAGTAACCTCCACTAATTGCATTGAGTCGTAGGCTGTTCTACTGTGAGTTTTGTTGGGATGGAGCACAGAGCATGGGTGCTGTGGAATTTCTGAGCACCCAGTGGTTTGATGCAGACTTGGGAGAGGCTCAGGGATGAGGGGAGTTCAACTTCATCAAGTTGATTTCAACAAATAGCAGGAAACTCAATCGGAGTATCTTTTTTTCTTAAAAGGACATCCCGGCTTCTTAAGGGAAGCTTTATACATGTATCTCTTTCACAGGCCAGATGAACATTTAATGTTTAGAAGGTATATACCATACATGAAAAGTACAAATATTTGTGTATTTTCCCATTAATATTTAAACACTTGTCCCGGACACTGACAAACTTCCCAGTTCCAGGTGTTCAGGTCAGCTCTGCCTTTACCATCTTGTCTTCATGGTTAGAAATATAAAAAGATTTCCCTTTTTGTATACACAAAATGAATTCCCAAACCAGAAATAGGCCTGAGGGAAATCTAAAGTAGCCTAATTTAAATCTAAGAAGGCTTATTCATTTATCTTTGGAAGTAAACACCTCCCATCTGCCCAGCTCTAAGACCACGGAAATCTCCAGGGATCACAAGAAGCATGTATTTTCCAGAGCAACTTTAAAAAAATGCAGGAAAGTGAGGCCCCAATCAGCAGGACAGTGCTGAGGAAAAGGGCAAATAAGGATTTAGACTCCAGGCCCAGGGGGGTTGGTCTGCAGGCGTCACAAGTGACACCAGGCAGATGGGCACAGAGGCTGTTTGTGGTGCCTCTCAGGCTTTCTTAGGTGCACATTTCCATCTGACATGATTTTCCTTCTGCCTGAAGGGTTTCTCTTCACTTTCCCAGAGTACAGGTCTGCCCAGGATGAGTTCTACCCATTTCCTGAGTCCAGAAATGTCCTTTTTTCCCCTTGTTTTCAAAATACGTATTTCCCTAGGTGTAGAGTTATAGGTGGACGGTTGTTTTCTTTCAGTACTTTAAAGCTGTGCTTCTTTTTGCTTCATTGTTTCCAGTGAGGAGTGTTTCATTCTTACCTGTGCTTCTCTGTACATAATAATCTTTCTCCCCTGTTTTTATGATTCTCTCTGTCATTGATTTCAAGCAATTTGAATGTGATGAGCCTAGGTGTCATTTTCTTCTTGATTCTTGTGTTTGGGGTTTATTGAGTATTTTTAAATTGTGGCTATATCATTTTCATCAAATTTGGGGAAATTTTGTTTATTTTCGCTTCATCCATTTTCTCTGCCCCACCCCACCAGACTCTAATCTAATTACAAATATATTCGACTACTAGAAATTCTCCCACAGTTTACTGATGCTTTTCTACTTTACCCTTATCTTTTCAAAGTATCTGTTTCATAGTGAATAGTTTCTACTGCTATGTCATCAAGCTCACTAATTCTTTCCTTTTATGATTTCTTTTAGGAACCTGCCATTAATCCCACTCAGTGAGTTTTTCATCTTAGACTTTGTAGTTTTGAAGTCCAGAAGTTTTGTTTGGGTCTTTATTTTATTAATTCATTCCACATCCCTACTTAATTTAATCTTTGGTCTAGCTTTGTGAATTCATGGATTACAATGATCACAACTCTTTTAATGCCCTACCATTCTACCACCTGTATCATTTCTGGATCTTTTTTTACTGACTGATTTTTATCCTCATTATCAGTTGTATTTTCCAGCTCCTTTGCATTCCTGGTAATGTTTTATTAGAGGTCAAATGTTGTGAATTTTACCTTGTAAAGTATTGGACATTTTTGTGTTCCTGTAAATAGTCTTGAGCTTTGTTCTCAATGTAGTTAAGTTATTCAGAAACAGTTTGGTCCTATAGAGCCTTCCCTATAACCTTTGTGAGGCAGGGTCACAGCAGCCTTCAGCCTAGAGCTCATTTTTCTCCCCAGGACTGATAAAACCCAGTAGATTACTCCCCCAGGTGCCCTTTGAGTTAGGAGGTTTTCTGCTCTGGCTGGAGACAGTAAGGACTGTTCCTGGACCACTGTGAGCTCCAGAGACCTGCCCTTTGCTTTGTCCATGTGGCTCTTTCCCGGCCACACTGATCAAGACTCAGCTGTCAACTTCAAGGGCAACCCTGCGCTGACCTCCAGGGCTCACTCTGGGCACCGCCCCCATTCTGGGTGCTCTGCCCTGCACACTGCAGCTGCCTTGGCCTCCCTGGACCCTGAGCTCTGTCCCCTCCACTTAGGGGGACTGCAGGCTCTGCTTGGTTCCCTGTCCCGTCTGCAGCCCAGGGACAATCTGGACAGTAGAGTGGTGCAGGCGTAGGGTTCACCTCGTTTGTTCATCTCTCACAGTGGTCATTGTCCGTTACTTCCTGCTGCTCAGTACCTTAAAAACATTTTTTTTAATGTATTCTTGCCCAGTTTCGTGCTTGTTTCATAGAGGAAGGTAAATCTTGTACCTTTATTCCATTTTGGTCAAGTAGAACTTTGCAGTCATTTTTGAAAGTGGAAATTATAGTTTGTCTTTTCTAAAAGTCCCACTCAGAGGTTAACAATGTTTTGCTGCCCTTCCACAGCCAAGAGAGAATAATACCATAGGATTTCAAAATGGTGTATTCCCCTGTGTTCACAGAAAAATAAAGACAGCCTGATACCAAAAAAGTAGCTTGTTTTAATTTAAAGTGGAACAAAATGAGTATTTTTTCCTCTGTGTTTAAGTCAGGCTGATCATAGATAAATTAAAAGGGCTTTGATATCATCAGCAGAGAATTCTTGCCAGCCCAGGGACAAATACAAGTGTTCTTGGAAAAGTCTGTGGGTGTGCTAAGGGTGTCCTTGTTATTTTCCCTCGCTTTGAATGAAAAAAGAAACTTATTTATTTTTATAGTAATGTTTGCTCAAAGTGATTGTGTAGAGACGGTAGAACAGAACACGCCACATTACAAAGCAGAAACAAATGGAGCTTTGTACTTAGCGCAGGGCATGATATCAAACTACAAAAGTGTTCTTGAACATGGTGAGAATCTGAGCGCAGTTCCTGTTTCCTGACTTGTTATTTTCTAAGTGTGTTTGGTACCATACGCTTCACCCAAGACTAGTCAGAAACTAAATAAATTGTTAAAAAAAAAAAAAGAAAAAAAACCCTCAAACTCAAAGTCATTTTGAGTTCCTAGGCTTCGGTTTCTTAGGGTACCCAGCCGGGACCAGTGCCATCTTTGCTCTGAAAAATCCTCCCCATGTGTTGGTTCATTTCAGGGGAGCCCTGGGGGTGACAGGAAGCGTGTGCTGGGGGAGCGTCCTCATTGCCTTCAGCGTCCGTATGCTGCCACACACGGCCCGGGACCACCCACACTGCCCAACCATGTGCCTCAGTTTCCCCTGGCCTCTGGGTGGTCTTGTAGCGTGATGCTCAGCGGGATGCAGCCCGGCATGGATAGGCACACGTGGCTGGCAGGGATGAGCTGTAGTCTGGGGCGTGAGGAAGCACCTTGGGGCAGGGCCGGGGCTGAGCGTATGTCCCTGCCTGACTCCTGACCCGTTTGGTGATTCTGCATTCCACATCTTTTCCTCCCACAATTTTACAAGTGCTTTCTTGTTGCCTTTCTTGTACATTTTCAGATTGATTTTCCACTTACGTACTGGTCTTGCCACAGACACTTGAGAAAGAGTAGAGATGGCTGCAGGCACCGTCTGCATCTGTGGGGAGCTGGGGCAGACCATCATGGGGACGGGGGTCCTGGTGGACGGTTGCTGGAGGGCTCCCTCCCCCTCACCCCCACATCTCTCATTTGTCTTTCCCTTTGTCTTCCATCCTAGACTTCAGCTCCTGTTCCTTTCTTAGTTTCTTCCCTTCCTTCCTTCTGCCAACTCTGTGGATGTCCTCGAGGGATGCTTCACTCTGTGTGGCCAAGAATGGGCCAGTCAGCATCCTGCAACTCTAGCCTCCTCTTTCCTCTTGATCACCCAACTTTGGTATCTGTGAAAAGCCTGCAAGAGCCCTAGGTGTCCAGTCTGCCCAGGACATGCTGGCAGCTCCCTTCCATGGACATGCAGTGGCCTTTAGTGGGGATCCTTCCCCACACCCTATGTCTTGCCCGCACGGACCCCTCTAGAACTTTGTTGTCTGGTAGCTTAAGAGTGTTAATGGGTTGTAATTAATCCAGTGGAGAAACATTGCTGTTTAGCTGCTCTCAAGGTCATATATGGCCTCTGCTGGAAAACACGATTCCCCCACCTGTTGTCACATAGCTAGGAGACTTCTGACTCTCAGATCAAGGCATCCTTATTTTTTCTCTGCTTTTGTAAGGTTCTGGTCAAAGGGTAGGCCATAGGATGCCCTCCACTTTGTTCTTAGAAATAATTTATGGTATTTGGGTCTTTGCAGCACCTCCCCTTCCTGGCTTTGAGGATGGAGCCCTGACCCACCCGGGGCTGCCCCCTGGAATCCCAGGAGTGGGGTTTTCTGTGGAAGGCATTCACATCAGACCTGGGCAGCCTCTGCCTCCTGAGTCCTGCCCAAGACTACTTGCCCAGTGTTCAGACTGTGGTACAAACATGCCTTGTTGATCTTGTGCCTGTTGTAGGTAGGTATGAGGTAAAGCCCCATTGGATATACAACTGAGTTTAGTTTGATGACTGTTTCCTTTGGCCATCTTTCATTATGTATTTTTAACTTTTGCAAAATAGTCCATGTTCCCAGAGCCACATCAGAATTGCTGCACTTTGAAAACAAATGATTACTTAGATGTGCATTTCCTAGAATAGCCTGAGATTTAAAGGCACCAAAAATATGCAGGCAGGAAGATGGGTCTGCACCTGAACTGCCTACCAGTGGCTATGAGTGCCTGGCAGCGTGGCTTGGCGGCAATGATCATGCACTTGGTAAGTCCCCTGACGCCGCTCCCTGCCCTCCTTGCCCGCCAACCCCACCGTTGCTGTACCAGTCTCCCTGTAGGGGAACCACGACAGGGAAGGCAGGGAAACGGGCCCTCGGGCATCCTGACAGCAGAGCTTAGCAGGTTTGCTGAGGCCTCCTCCTTCCTCGTGCCCCCCACACTGCCGTGGATCGTGGGGAGTCAGCTGTGTGTGACGGGGAACCCACCAGTAAGCTTTGTTTCTGGTTGATGACTCTGACTTTTAAGACTAGGCTTTCAAGTACACATTGTCATTTTTCTCAGAAAAAAAATTCTTGTAGTTGATTTCTTATTTTTAGATCGATGTCATGCATGACCTAGATACAGCCCAAAGCTTGGGGCACTCAGGACAGGCCAGTTCCCCACCGGGTGGCCAGCCCGGATCCGACCACACAGGGGGCAGCGCGCCAGAAGTGGGACTGGGAAGAACAGCCGTGGGAAAGAGGCCTAGGAGTCTCTGCTCCCTTTCTCATTTCTGTTTCAAGTCCCAAGCTGGAATCACAACATGCAGCTATTATATATAAATACCCTCCTGCCTTCCCGGCACATCCACGGTGAGGAGCGCTGTTTTCAGGCACCTTGCACATCCCTGGAATGAGGAGTGACTTTGGGGCTTTCCCAAGAAGAAAAGGAAAATGGATACAAATGAAACGCTTGAAGCATAAATTTAATCATGTGCTTCCTGGAAGACAGACTTTACCCCAAAAAAACCCCGCATACCATTCCTGGGTATAAAGTAAATGTGCTCTTTGTTTATGTTAGCTCCCAGCAAATTTATGATGAAGTGGGTGGATTTCTTAAATTCTGGGTTGGTATGCCAGTTGATTTTTTTTTTTCTTGTCTTTGAGTTTAAAATAGAATCCATTCCTTAGAGAAAATCAGAATAAAATGTGTGTCCTCCATTACTGTGGCATGCAGTCATCATTGCTGAAGGCTTTGGGAGTGAATGCCCTTGGTTCATGTGTCACCCCACCACCACCACTCACCCCCGGGCTCTGTTTGGGATTATGGGGAATCATAGACTTTCTCCCCTATCCCGTTTCTTGGGTACTCTCCACAATGACGTCTTTCAGGACCTGCACCATCTGCATTCGTCTGGGCTGTTTCTGGTGCTGGTCTCTCCTCTTTGCCTCCTGCCCTCCTATCCATGGCCACTGGAGAACGCTCTTCCTCAGAGTGCAGTTCATCCCAGTGAAGCGTCCGCAGAGCTGAGGCCTCCGGGAACACAGTAGGGACCCTCGCATTCAGCCATCATGTCTCCCCTCCCCACAGCTGTTAGGACCTTATTGCCCCATCTCATGGCCAGTCAGCGAGCATGTTACCTCCTCTCTGCTATTTCCATCTTTCCCAAGCCCAGGAAATGTTAGCACCTGGAATTCACAATCCCAAACCCAACCCCACCTTATTCAAGAAACGTCTCCAGGTTACCCCACGGTATGGACAGCATTTGGTGTAAAAATACTGCAGATCCATACTGGTCACCCAATGGGGGAACAATATTGGAAGAAAAATATTTAAGTTGGGAATCAATATTTAGTTATATAAACTGTGTCTTGAGAAACAAGACACAAACTAGAGAATATTTTGATGAGAGTTGTTGAGCAGTTGGGTTGAAATCATCCTTTGTTGCCCATGTAACCATTAATTCATGGCCAACTGCTAAGTCTAAAACCCCACAGGACAGTAAGGCCATAGTGAAACGTCGACAAAAAGCAAATGCAATAGTGAGAACAAACCTTAGAACTGGGACATGACCTTGATAGCCAGGGGTGATTCACAGCAATGACATTTTCAAATTGCAAAATAAAGGGCCTTCTTCCTATACTACAGCTTGGGAAGTATATACAAACAGTTAAACCAGGAGCTATGTTTTATCAGCTGCTGACACTTTTGGCACATTTGAGTAGCAAAAGTGACATCCTTAATTTTGAGTATTATTTGATGATTGCATATTGCTTTTTTTCTTACTAGTAATATGGTCTTCCTCAAAGAAATCAATCACATTTTTACCTTCATCTCCTTTAAAACCAGCTTCAGGATTCATAAGGAAGTCATTTCAGAGTCCCAATTGGCACTAATAAATGCATTTTTCTCTGAGAAGTATTTGGTCAATTAGGACTTCATTTAAAACTATCATTCCACAGGGAGTGTTTGACCATCACAAGAACTTGCAAAGCGTTCATTCATTCTGCTAGCAAGCCTTCCTTAAGTGTCTCTGCGAGGCCTGCCTGGGCTTTCTGCAGGGGTGGGTGGCCTGAAGACCAGCCATGCCCTGTAGAGTGGTGAGAAGGCACATGGTCAGGCTGGCGCTGCCCGGCTGCCCACCCCTCTGCACCCTGCCTGGGGTACAGGTGCTCACAGGCTGGGCATCTGGTCACCTGGAGCCTTCAGAGGTGCTCCCTGGAGAAGAGAAGATGGCATTGGGGCTGGTTCTTGAAAAGTGTAGAGATTCCAGTAAGCAAAGAAGTACGTGAAAGGTGTTTTTCTAGTGTTACACTCACTGTGGGCATTTTTTAAAAGCCCTGAGAACTTCTCAACTTTCCCCTTTTGCTTTTTACTTGCCTGCTAAAAGCTGCACACCCAGCTGTGGCAGAGGCCTGTTTGATGGAAACATGGGTGTGTGGAGGTGTAAGCTGTGGTTGGGTTGTGCGATTTTGATGCACTAGAGAAAAGTATGTGCCTGCCTTTCAGTTACTCCCAGAGAAAGGATGAATTGTGCTTTGGGGTCAGGGAGAATTTATGGTATGGAGGAGGAAAAGAACATGTATAACAGTGGCTGTTTGATGTAGTCCCAATGAAAAAATCACTCTTTAGATGCATGGCCAACAGAATTTTTAATATTCCTTGTTAGAAAATCATCATGGTTAGCAGTTTTCATTTGCTCTGTCTTCAAGCAGTTAGGGGATATATGTAATAATTAAGGAAAGTGTCTTGGAAAACTATTTGAAATAAATAGTAAATGCCCCTTCCATCTTTGCTTCTAAATACCTTTTCCTCTTATCTCTGGGAATTGTGGGAATGACAGGGTTTTTTCTGTCTTTGTTTTAGTAAAGGTAGAAACTTGTTTTCATGAGGCAAATTATAAAATTTGGCAGTCCCTGAAGTTAGATGAATATGGGGCAGGAAAATAGCCTGGCCCTCATTTTTTTATTATGGATCTCACATTTCCCACTGTTCTACCCCAGAAGAGAGGCATGACTCTCCAGTCTGTGGGCCCAGGAAGGTAATAGGAGAGACATACAACGCACATTTCTTTGTCTACAATACTTTAATCCGGGACTTACTCGTATGTTAGTACATTCTTTCCCCATCAAAATATATAAATCAGCCAATACATTACTGCTCTGTCTCAGAAGAAGCACAAAAATAAATGTGAAGTGTGCTCCAGTGGGTGGGTACGTTTTTTTGGTAAATGGTACCATTGAAAACTTGATTGTGTTAAAGGACTCCTTTTTTTAACAACATCTCTTCCTTAATCCTGGTCCTCAGGCACAGTAGAATGAACCTGAGGTCATGCAGCTGGCGGGAGGCATCCAGTCCCTTGTGGAGCACTGGCTTTGAGGCAGGTCCATCTGCTCAGAGGGTCAGAGGGACTCAGCGAGCCCCTCAGAAACAGGTTCAAAATGTGTGATTGAGTGGGTGTCCAGCAGACTCACATGGGCCGCGTGTGGCTTTCGGGGCTGGCTTCTCTCAGAACAGCCCATGGACCACCATCAGCTCAGCACACCCACTGCATGTGCCATTCTGGCAGTGTGCCTTATGTTCCAAAAGACAGTTTTTTTCTTTCATTCCTGCCTTTCTATTTTCCAAACCAAAAGCATCCACCTATCTGGAGTTTATTACAATTGAAACAACTCCAAAAAGCCAATACTTAAAATTCCTAGTAGTTCTATAATGTTTTCTACTTCTAAGAGAAATTTCACATGTATTCATTCAACTATTCAAGAAACATTTTAATATGTATATTAAATAGTCAACAAGTGCCCAATATGTGCCGGAAAATTCTCGCTTGATTCTCAGGTTCTGAGAGGCAATTTGCCTTGTGTTGTTAGGTGTATTTTACAGACAAGATGACTAATGTTCGTGGTCATAGGAGGTGGGTGGCTTATGAGTGCAAATGTGGATGGCAGAGACAAACTTGAGTGCTCGTCATCCACGTCAGGCCTCATGTTCTTTCTGCTCTACTTTAAAGCCTCCCTTTCACTTATCCTTTGTGTGCATATTGTGTGTACCCATTTGTGTGTGTGCACCCATACACCCTATACACACAGACACAAACTCCCACACAGATGCACAGTTATGCATGTCCACATCTTGGGCCAGAGCAGTGCGAAGACAGCAGCAATAGGTGGCATTGGAGATGTGTGTGTGCTCGTGTCTGGGAGGGGAGTTGCTGGGCTCATTCTATACCTAGAGAAGCCAAGGCCCATGGAGGTTTGCAAATTGTCCAGAGTGGTCAAGACTGAGTGAACTTAATTCTCAGGTTTTCTGAATCAGACACTGCTGGCATGTCCACTGTGAGCTGTCTGGGAAGTACAGACAGGTCAGCACATGTTTTGGAGTTTTGAGAATGCACGTCCTCATGGAACAAGTGCTGGTGGCCGAGGTACCTGAAAATGGGGACTGGGTTTGGCCAACTCAAGGACAAATGGCAGCTATATTGTGGCCAAATCTTGGTTCATACAGACTCACAAAGAGCAATTTGGTCTACTTAATTTGATTCTTTGAAGAACTCTTGATAGTGGGTGAGTTGCTATAGAGATAGTCTTGTGGATAAGAAGTAGAGAGAAGACATGCAGATGCTCAGAGGGCATGGGGACGTTGGCAGCCCCACCTTGCTCCCTGTTGTATCTTAGCACCTGGGTACAGTGCTGTGCCCAGCAGAAGCAATGGATGCTTGCTAAATGAATGAAAGGAAGTGTCCCAGAGACCAGGAAGGACGAGGCTGCACAGGCTGTGACACTGTGACCCAGCCACCTTCTCACTAACAACTTGTCTCTCTGAGAGCCCCGAGATCACTGTGTCCAGGGGTTCAGATGTGTTCATCTTCCTGAGACCTGGCTTTGCCTTATATCAGGAGTGACCCCACCCCTTGGTCATGAGGGCACCAGCTGGAAACAGCAAACAGCACACCCCACTAAACATGGGCCAGCCTCTGCATATGTACAGTATAGTGGCACCTAGCTTCTGTTTGATTCATTTTAGGCAGAGTATGGCCTCTCCAAAGATGTCCATGTCCTAATCCTTAAAACCTCTGAATATTTTAGGTGACGTGGCAAAGTGGAATTAAGGTGGTCAGCCTGATGACCTTAAAATGAGACACTTTGGATTTTCTGGGTGGTCCCAGTATAATCACAGGGGTAGAGGAAAGAATCAGAAGAATCGTAAAGAAGGCAGCTCCGTGGGAAGGACTTGGCCTCCACTGTTTGCTTTGTGTGGGGAAGAAGGGACCATGAGCCAAAGAGTGCGGGCCGCCACTGGAAACCGGAAAAGGAAGGAACAGGTTCTCCCCTAACACCCCCCAAAAAGAACACAGCCCTGCTGATGCCCTGATTTAGCTCAGTGATGCCTATGTTGGGATTCTGACCTCCAGAAAGATAAGATGACATGTTTGTGTGGTTTTAAGCCACTGAATCTGTGGCTGTCTGTTAGAGCAGCCCTAGGGCGCAGGTGAGGGGTTCCATGGCCCTGAAAGGCTCGGTAGGCGGTCTGCACAGCCCAGCCTGTAGCCAGGGAGGCTCACGGGCCGAGGGACTCTGCCTTACACTCAGCGGTGTGGTCATCTGAGCTTTCAAAGAGGAAAGCCCAGCTCTGTGTTCGCAATGCTAAGACCACACAGTCTGTCCTCTGGGGACAGACCTACGCCAGTGTTTGCACAGTGGGCTTTGCCCAGTGTCTGTTCTGTCCTAACAAGAGGAGCATTCAGACAGAGATCCCAAGTATTGGCCCCAAAGCAACATTTTACTGACTTAAAACAGGCAAATAATTACTAAGTCTCTGGTGGACAAAAATGGCTTTGCATGTGATACTGAATCTAAGCAGGCCGCATGCCCTCGGTCATGTGGAGCATGTGTTCCCCGTGTTGACATAAAAATGTAGATGAGATCCTTCCCTTTGGAATACAGGGAGGTTTCAGCCCTTGGCCAGGGCCCGTGGCTGGCTGCTTGCTAACCCGGATCCGTTATCTGTGTGATGAGTCAGTAATGGAGATTTGCTGCTACGTGGCTTTTGTGTTCTTTGAGACCCACTGGGGGGTGGGGTGTCAGCGAGGAGTGTGTGGGATGCCCCAGGGTGGACCGTGATGCCCTTCCTGCCCCGCGGTGCAGAGAATAGCCAGCCAGGTCAGACTTAGGTGCTGTGGGGTCAGGGTGAGTGTGCTTTTTGGAGTGGGAAGGTGTATTTTCTCTAAAAGCTGTTCCATGCCAGATGGGACCATTTTACCGAAATGAGCAAATTGAGGCCCAGGCCTTGGCTGCCCGGGAGGTGAATATGAGTCAGCCTTTGAAGGCTGAGTGGCTGCACCTCCCCGCAGAGACTCCCACCAGAGACAGGTTCATAGACAGCCGAGTGACACCCGGCTCAGCGCTGCTCCCTAACGGGGACAGTCAAACACCGAATGAGAGAGCAAACTCCCCTCCAGTCATGGGGGTGCTTCCCCCCATTAACACGCCTACTGCTCACCCCCCCATAGTGCCGGCACAATCACAGAGTCTTCACTTTGCTCGTGGGGACACCGAAGCTCATGGCTGAGTGTGCAGCCTGTAGATGCCAGCTCCGGGTTTTGGTCCCTGGCCCTGGTCCCTGCCCAGGGCTCCTCTTCTCAGCTCACCTGCCTCACACTGGGTGCCCAGGTGCCGCTGAGGGGCACCCAGACACCCCTGTCCACTGTGTGTGGGTTCCTGCTCAGGGGTCTGGGGAGATGCTGGCTGAGTGGGCTGCTCAAATCCCAGTGTGCCCGTGGCAGCACGCGGGCTGAATCGCCTGATGCAGCCCCTTCTCGCTGGGGCCACTGCATGCCCTGGACTGCCCTCTTGGGCTGAGGGAGGCTCTCCCCTCAAAGGGCTTGCTTTCTTTCAACTTAGTTACCTGAAAGGAGACACGATTTCCCTTCACGCCCACACCCTCAGCCTGTGGCTGAAGCTCTAAGCAGGACAGCAAAGGGTGCAGTCAGCTAGTTTTTCAAACACTGGGAGTATGGTGAACGTACAGATCTTACCTCTGTAAAGCCACACAGCCTCTAGTGTTGAAATACTAGTAATAAGATAAAACTGAAAAACAAGTTAAATAAGAAATAGATGATGAAGATAGTTACCATGATACTGTGTTTGAAACAAAGTGGATTTCATTAGGATGGATGGGAAGCCTGAGGGGCTGTTCCTGAGTGGACAGACCTTCTGCTCTGAAGTAGGCTTAGTTCTCCCTACTGGGGCGCCACGTGGAGTCACTGTCCAGCTCATCCGCATACGGTGGCACTCTGCTTCTCTGAGGAGGGGCAGGGGATGGCTGGTCAGGAGGTCAGGAAGCATCTGCAGAACCGGGCTTTGCCCTGATAATCTGGAGGGAGTTTGTTCTCTTACTCAGGGTTTGAGGGTCATTCCACTGGCCGTGGAGATCTGGAAGCTGTTTACCAGACTGGAATCTGGCCCTTTGCAGGAAAGAGAAAAGCCCTTTTCCTCCTGCCGATTTGAGTCTTCTGTTTAGCGCTGCCTTCCGACATGCCCTCCGCCATTCTGTAGGGTGACCGTGGACAGGCTGCCGAGGGCGACCTGACCTCCTCCCCCACTCTGAGGGTCACTGCGCTTTCACGTGCACACACCCTGTCACCCGGCTGAGTGTGGGAGGTGTCAGCCCCCTTTTAGGTGGCAAACGGCCTGCACGGTGGTGCCTCCCAGCCTTGGTGGTGCCCTTCCATGTTCTCCGGACCTCAGGGGGACACTGGGGACTAGACGAGCACCCACATCTCTCAGCGAGGGGCACTGGCCTCAGACCTGGAGCCGCCCTAGCTTTGAATCCAGGCCCTTGAAGCACAAAGCACCTGCTGTGAGACGTTTGTTTGCAGATATTTATTTTGTTGGCTTCAGAGTCTGTTTCTCCCAAGCAAGGCAGGCCTGTCGTCGCTAGCAGAGTGTCCGGTGTCAGTGAGACAGAAGAGCATGCTGGCAGGTCATCAACCACAGGCGGGAGGGAGAGGCAGATGGGGGCAGTCGGAAGCCTCTCTCTGCCAGTTTGCCAGTAGTGGTGTCCGTACCCCAGATTGGTGGCTCTGACAAGTTCAGTGAGGTTGTTATGAAGAAGCTTAAGGCTAAGTTTGGAATAGCCACGGAAGTCCTATATTTAACCCCATTCCCAGAAAGCTTCCAGCTTTGTTGAGCAGGACCTCTGTTTCTGACACGTATTCAGCCTGATTCCATAGACGCCCCTGAGGATGTGACATGGGTGTGGAGCCCTGGCTGAGGATGAGGTTCGGTGGTGAGTCTGGTCTGTGCTGTGTTCCTGTCCCCCGCCCTGTGGACAGCAGTCCTGTTGAGGGAGGCCCAGTCTTGGGCCCAGGGGAGAGAGGATCTGGCAGCTGTGGGGCCCGTGTCCTGTCTGGCTGGCCCCCTTAGAGGGGCCTTGGCGACCTGCTCACTGTTCGGAAGGTGCCCTGTCTCCATCAAGAGAGAGTCTGCAATTTAAATGAGAAAACCTAGCACAGAACAGAGAAGTCAGAGAGAGGTTTGAATTGGCAGGAGCACCGAGCCCCTGGGTGGCATCCAGGGGCCCAGGGAGGAGGGGGCAGGGGGCCACCACAGTGCGGGGCTCAGGTCCCCTTGCTGGGGCGGGGAGATCATGCCTCATGCCGCTGAGGAAGCCCGATATGCAAGGGCTTGTGCTTTGTGAATCCTTTTCTGAAAAAATAACACTGCCAACATACTGAAATTTGCAAAGCCACTGAAGGCATGAGAGGCCTTTCTCCCCAAGGGGAGTTCAGATTATCGCTGCTGCTGTCTGTAGCCCAGGGACACGCTGTCCTGTGGCCCAGGGGGCCCGTCCCAGAGGGACACCAGGCAGGCTCCAGGCAGACAGGAACCCCCGCCCCCAGGCCACTGCGGCTCTTTCCACACACAGGGTGCCCGCCCAGCCATGGGGTCCCCCGGACGGATCTGTGATTATGGGAGCAAACCCCTGGGTGCCGAGATGCCACGGTGTGAAGAGGGCTGGCTGCTCTCCGACAACTGTCAGCTCCGAGTTTGTGCGGGAACAAAGGCATCTTCCGAACGCCCGGCCAGCATCCTGCTGCAGGCTGTGACCTCCGGGTGCCTGGGCATTGCTGTAGGTGTGCATGCTGGGTCACCCCAGAACCACGGCCGTGTGCATGGGAAAGGTGGACTGATGCTCAGCTCATGCTCATTAGCTCTGAAACAGTTTTCACAGGTCAGATTTTTCATGACACACAACTAAAAAATAAAATGTCTAAGGAGATATTTCCAGGTAATAATTTTAGCGCTAGTACCTCTCTGGCACACTTTGGGAAAATAAATACCACTTCTACCACTAATACTGATAAGGATGATAGTGCATTGCTAAAACCAAAATCAGAAATTTAATTCAATGACACTTAGGTTGTTAGAAATGTGATTAGAAATCCAAAACAATTTTCTGCTTCTATTCACAAGCCCCTTCAGTCCCACATCACTGGGAGGACTGAAGGAGTCCATCACTACATCTCAGGAGACCAAAGGGGCCCAAAGTCATCACTGGTACATGTTTAAAACTGGACCAGAGGTGACAGTTTGGTGCAGGGGACAGTCCCATCTGTGGCATCCAGACCCTGTGAGATGGGCTCAGCTTGCCTGATTCAATTCCTCAGAAAGGGTGCATTTCTTACCTTTGTATGACTGTGTGACAGCAAACATTCATGTGGATACAGTTGTAATCTGCTCAGTTTTCCAAAGAAGGAAGTATTTTATTTTTTCTAAATAAAGGCAGGCAAAAACATCTCCAATTTAGCAATTCCCATTCCTCCGTACTTTTTTCCCCTTAATAACCTGAAATTGGAAAACACAGGCTATTTCAGTGTGAGGCCCGCCTTCTATGCCTGGTTTTGAGCACTCTCCAGCTAAGAGTCTCTGGGCACTGACTTAACCCCCTCTGACCCTTAGTGTCTCCATCTTTCAAGTGGGAATGGCCCCACCTCATGGGGACACTGCAAATACGGGGTGGAAACCGTAGAGGCCTTTGTGGGGTCCGGCGTGCACGGCATGAAAGAGAAGGTGGCGGTCAGCATGGCTGGTCTCACCGTATTTTTACCCATGGGAGGGAATCAGAGTTCATTGTTTGTTCTGAATTCCAACAATAGTGATCGTTCTCCAAAAATTACTCAGTGAAACTTGTAATGGTGACTGTGTCATTACTGCTTTACTGGAGAACACACTGGAATCGGGCTTTCCAGCTGGGAATACAAAGGCATCTTGTGTCGCCACACAAACTGTATCAAAATGAAGCCATGTCACCCTATCATTGCCGGACCTGTATTTAAACATTCCTTCTGTTGCAGGGGCTGAGTCTCCCAAGAGGGGCAGTGCCTGCCTGAGGCCTCTTACCAACCGTGGTCAAAGACTTCACATAGAGAAGAGGTTGCTTGTGTGATTTCTAATTCTTCATAGTAGGGATAACCCCAGGGTGGTGGCGGGCAGGTGCTGGTCTGGAGGTGAGAGCCTTTCAGATGCCTCAGGAAGACCCCCGGTGCAGTTAGAGGCAGAATGGGCTGCACTGGCTCTGTCTGCCACCTCCCAGTGAGGGAGAAAATTGATACCCTTTCCTGGCTTTTAATGCCCTCAGAATGAAGGGACCTTGTCATCAGAGAAGCCTTTTCACCTTCAAAATTTGGATTCAGAGGAAGCAGGGACTCTGGGGAAATGGTGGCCTGCATGCAGACCCTACCCACCTCCAGCTCCACATGCTTGAATGCAGTGGCTGCTGGGTCTCTGTGCACCTTGAACTGGCCTTGGGTCCATCTGTGTCCATGGAGAGCAGCAGTGCAGGCTGCCCCCTCATGGGCCACAGGCACTTGGAGAACAGTGCTGGGGAACAGAGCATCTTGGAAAAAGCCTGGGCCTGCAGAGGTCTGTAGGCCCTCAGTACAGAAGATGGCCCTTGGTACATGCAAAGGTGCCATTGGTGTTAGCTGTCAGTGCATGCAAGGGTGACCAGAGGCACAGGGTTTTGCTTGCTTCTGAGGCTGGGAGACTGCCAGGGAGTGCTGGGTGAAGCTCTGTGCTTCAGGGACCACTTCGCCTTCCACTGGAGGGGTCCTTCCAGCACTCAAGAAAGCAGAGCAGAGCCTGAGTGTGCCAAGAAGCTCCTCCAAAGGGGCCTGGCCTCCAGGGAGAGCAAATGAAACCCATTCTCAGAGGAGTGGACTGGGCTGGAGGACTTGTGACCACACAGAGAAGAACTAGTCACAGTAATTGGGGGAGCCACAGTGGGTACCCAGAAGAGGAAGTCGGGGAAATTGGCTACTGACAATAGGAACGAAAACTTAAAACAGCCAGGAATAAATAGAATAGGAAGGGCTCAAAACCTTTACGAAGACAAGAGCAGTGCCTGTTTGAAGGATGTGAGCAAGCCTAGCGAGGAGACGCTTCCCGTGGCCCCGGGTGGGAGCGTGCATGCTGGTACAGACCCAGTTCTCCTAAGAAGAATGTGCTGTTCAGTGCTGCCTGCAAGGAATTGAGTAAAATGGCCTTACATTTATAATGACCCCATATAATAAGATATTTTTTAAAAGACGAAGAAGAGAGTGACTTTATGTACCAGTTAGTGGACCCAGGGCTTTGCAGCAGGAGCTGTATGTGACTCACAGGCGCCCTGGGGCTTCTTCCTTCCACAGGGCCTGCCCCGTAGTGGAGCTGATCTGACGCACTGTAATCCAACCAGTATCACATGAAGAAAGACGGGTGGATTGCTTGAGCATAAAAGATAAACCCCAAATAAGTAACATGTGAGAGTTTTAGAGTGGGTATTTAAGTTCAGCAGGAAAAGGATTATTTAAAATAGCATCTATGCAGTTGGCCTTGGAGGGAACAGTACTGGACCCTTTAGTCGTGCCATGTGAGAATGAATACCAGTCGGTTTTAACATTTAAATATTAAAAAGAACTCTGCACTCTGCCCACAAAAAAAAATGAAGAAGCAACAGGTATATAATCCAGGAGCATAAGAGACTTTCTTGGCCAGGCCTTGCAAAGTCAGATAACTATTTAAAAATTTTAAACTGTTATATGACAAAATCTACCACTTACAAACATCAAAAAGCAAACTAATTCTTTAGAGAGAAATATTTTCAAGGCAGAAAACAGAAAAGGGGCTAATATTTTTATTTAAAAACTCTCACAAATTAAGTTGCCAAGAAAAAAGCAAACAACAGGATAGAGAAATGAAGGGAAAATTGGCAGTTAATTCCCAGAAGAAGAACAAGTCAAAGGCCTGGGAGTTAGGGAGATGAAGCTTAGAAGGAAAAGTTTTATTTCCTGCCTATCCAACTGCCAGGGAAGTTTTTAAGAGAGAGAAAGCAGCAGTTTTTGCAGAAATGAGGGGTCAGTGCTCTTAGGTACAGATGGAGAAATGGGAGTTGTTGCACATGCTTATGAATAATTAGAAACATGAGACCTGTCTCAGCTTTAGGGCACCACCTGCAAGTAATGTGGATCCTATTACTTCTGCCCATTTTTGAGAATGTCATACCAGCAAGTGAATTAAGTCAGAAAAAATTTCCTTAAACACTCTAGAAGTGTCTGCAAAGTATTTTACATGCTTTACAAATGGATAGCGTTATTATTGAGATGATGAACCTGCTCCCTTCATCTTGATGCCTGTGAAGACGTTTTGAGAATGCCCAGTTAATTTCTGAGAAGACTTCAGTAGATGTGATTTGTCCAAAAAAAAAAAAAATAGTTTTATGTTAAAACTCGCTGAGATGTTTCTAAGTGGTCTTGTTTTTAGGTATCATTTTGTGGTAACAAGCTAGTACATTTCCTAGAGAAAATTCACTTCTGGGTACACAGTGTTATAATAAATAATTGTGGAGCCCCTGTACAGTGTGGGCTGAGAAACTCAGCACCTGACCTTCATTGTCAAGAAGCCAGAGGCCCTTGTAATCTGGGGAGAGTTCTGCCAGGACAGCGTTCAGCCCTTTGTGACGTCGCCTCAGAGGAGCCAGTATTTTCCATTCATCTTGACTCATCTGAGCTGTGTCCTCTAGGCACACTGCTTCCACACACATCTGGGACATTCCTTACAGCATGTGTAGCTTTGACACCTAGAACAGCAAATATTTTTGAAAATGCTTTTTTAGGCATAAGGTTTAAACTACAGTTGAGTCTTGAAATATGTGGGCACCCTGCACAGTTGATAATCTGCACATAACTTTTGGCTCCCCAAAAACTTAATAACTAATAGCCTGCTATTCACTGGAAGCCTTACTGATAACATAAACACAGTTGATTAACAGATTTTGTATATGTATTATATACTGTATTCTTATAAGAAAGTAGAGAAAAGAAAATGATTTTTCAAATTGGGACAAATCTCCAAAAGGCTTTTCAATACATTTATTGAAAAATATCTGTGTGTAAGACCCATGCAGTTCAAATCAGGTTGTTCACGTGCCCACTGTACTGTATGTTTGGTCATTTTACTATCACAATGTTCAGTCCAGAAAAATCACTGCAAGGATCCTTTCTCACTGCCTCTGACTTTTAGGTTTAGATTTAGAAATCCATTAGCATGTCTCATGAAAGGAGCAGATGTTTCAATTTAGGGTAGAAACACATTCTGGACATTAGTCAGCATATTTGGGTCAAGTTCCTGAGACATATTTTGCCATTTCTGTTTCAGTGCTGAGTTCTCATCTATATGGCTTTTAAAATATTGGTTCTATCAGTGTTTACTTAATAAGCCATTTTTCAGAATGTTTATCCTGGCTGTTTTAAAGCAGTGGTTCTCAACCTGTGTTTCTGTGTGTGCCCACCCCAGAGGCATCTGCCATCATCCGGAGCCAATCTTGGCTATTACAAGCTTGGGGGGAGGGGTGTGCTGCTGGCGTCTTTTGGGTGGAGGCCCGGGATGCTGCCCCACACCATGCAGTGCTGCACTGCCCTCTCCAGTGAGGAATTATCTGGCCCCAAATGCCAGTTGTGCTGACGTGGAGAAACCCTGCTTTAAAGCTGTTGCCTCTCCCTGTGGTTTATTCTCTCATATATGACGGTACTGGTATTGTGCACAGCAGTAATAGTCGTAGACAGCAGTGTAACAGTAGTGTGACTCCTTTTGGGTTCTGGGACCCGATTCCAATGTGTGTGTGTGTGTGTGTGTGTGTGTGTGTGTGAGGGGGTCTTTCACACATAACACCAAGCAATTATAGAACATCAGCAGGGTGTCTGAGAAAACTCAATTCTGATGCTGTCTGCACAGAGACAGCACCAGACTCTCCAGGTTAAGGGCTCCGTCCTTCAAGACTGCCCTCCGCCCCCAGCTCCGGAAGCCGGTTGCAAGCCCCAGGCAGTTACCTGTGCTTCTGACCTACCAGCTACAGATTAGAGGTTCCAGCAACCTCCCCCCTTAGGTTGGATTAGTTTTCTGGAGCAGCTCACAGAACTTAGGAAAACACTTACGTTTAACAGCTTAATAAAGGACACCATAAAGACACAAGTTAACAGCCAGATGAAGAGAGACATGGGGCAAGGTCCCAGAAAAAGGAGCGTCTGTCCTTGTGGAGCTTGGGGCCTGGCTCCATGGCATGTGGAGGTGTCCTGGTTCCCCAAGAGTAGAAGATCTTGAGGACAAACAAGCAGAATCCACCAATAAGCACTTCTCAGGGGTTTTATGAGGGCTCCAGTGCATAGTCATGATTGACTAGATTACTGGTCCTTGGCTGATTGCACCTCCAGCCCCTGCCTTTGGGTGGGGATCCAAAAGTCTCTCATCAACATGGCAAAACACCCATGTCACCTTTAAGGCTCTGCAGTGCCTTCAAGAAGAAGGCATGAATACCGGGTGTACATGGGAAATATATAGTTGGTCATATGAATTACCAAATTTGTATTTCTTATAACTCAGTGTATTGCCCTCCCATTCTGGGCTTTCTACTTCTCTCCCTGTTGTTTTCTGGATAATTAGAGTCTTGATGGGTCTTTATAAAGTGTTGTGAAAATTGTCCTTGTCCCTCTGTCTCCACCCCACACATACCTTCATTTGTCTATGATCTGAAAAATAAATTCCATGAAGGGTTTTCTATGCCCAAGGCATCAGGCTCTGGCTCTGCTGATTATTCCAGAAATTCTTGGATCTCTTGCAGGGAGCCTCCCATGGAGGGCTTGCCTCACTGCAGCCTGGTTTCCTGTTTGTCTTGTGCTTAAAAAGGTTTTGGGGGGCTCTTTTCATGTGCTCTGCAAGCTCTTGATCTGAATATGCTTAGGAAGCCTCAGTCCAGTTGGATTGCTTGCTATGTTGGTTCCATGACCTTCTCCTATTCTTGAAAATGTGTTCTGTAGATCTTTCTAGATATTTTAACCTTTGAACCTGCTTCCACCTTGGACCATTGGTAGAAAAGAGCATGCATTCGATTGTCTAGTCTAAGATATGAAGAAGCATCCAGGCACTTCTGGACAGCTTTATTTCTATTGGTTTAGTAAATGAAACAACTTTAGTTTGTTTATCCAAGGGATACTTTACCAACAGGGAGTGTGATAAATTGGCAGGTAGGCCAGAAGCAATCTGATGCTTGGGAAAAAGTTTTGTCTTTACAGAGATTAATTGTTCCATGTCAATGAAATAGTAGAGAATGATGCTAATTATGTAATCTAATTTTCTGTGTGACCACACATGAACTACCATGCAGGTGCACTTGTTAACCTGACTGCTACAAACAGTTACACTGTCTTCCTAAGAAAACAAAATGGCAGCTCTTGGTTTCATTCCAAACCACAAATTAAATGCAAAATGTAACTTGCTGTTCATTTTATTTGTCAATATCAAACACTCCAAAAATACTAGTAGGGATGAAATCATGCACAAAAAAATGGAAAGGGAAGTCAAAGTAGAGACGGTGGTCTTGATGGAGGGGTGCTTGGAGATGGCCTGGTGCCCACCTGAAGAGGAAGCCCCGTGGGAGCAGGGCGAAGGGCTGCTGGGGGTTAGCTGTGAACAGTTGCTGCTGGAAGAGCCTGGAGAGGCTGCTCAGACCCCACGTGCAAACTGGGAACCTGAGGTGCCGGAGTTGAGGCCCTGAGCCCTGAGCCCTGTCTTCCGCTGTGCCTCTTACCGAGAGTGACCCTGTGCACGTGCTGGGGCTGGACCCGCCATGGCAGTGCTGACCAGATGTGAGGCATCTTCATTAGTTATGGATCATTCCAGGGCCAGCTGCTTAGTACTGTTTGTAAATATTTTACAGGGGAGGGATTTTTTGAGGAAAGATAGGGTAGCTTTGCCCAGAAGTGACCTTAAGATGTCCTCTGTTGGGCAGCTATCAGGTTTGGTCCAGAGCACAACTCCGTCAGGTGTGCCCTGGCTGAATTGGGAGCACTTTTAAAAGCTACCAGGTCATCCTGAAGCCAGAAGAATGAGGTCTCCCCTGCCCCCGTGACAGCTCACCAGCCACCCTTCAGCCCTAGAAGGAGCTCCCGCATGGCAGCGAGAGGCGAGGGGATCCTGTGTTGGGGGGATTGCCCCAGATGGTCTCAGTGAATGGTGAGGTCATCCTTCAGTCTACCAAGGCCGATGTAGGATGCATTTCCCAGTTTGTAGGAAAGACACAATTTGGTAACTTCTGACCTTGGAGATGTTAGCAATGGCGTAAAACTAAATGTGATTTACTTCCAGAGGAATTAACGTTTAAACAAAAAGGTATTGACAAGAAGCTTACATGTCAGAACATGTACCAGGGAGTCACTCTGGCTGGGAGGGGCAGGGAGATGGAGAGAGAACGGGCTGTGCGTCACTTCAGAAAAATGCAGAAAATGTTTCAAACCAGCCAATAAAATTAGGACATATGTAAAGAAAGCCTAATATGGATATAACTTGCTTAGGCAACGTCAGGGAAAGCATGTGCCCTGTAGTACTCAGGCGGTGGGGAACCAGGGGTGGGCCTCGCGTGCCAAGGAATAAACTGCTGTAACCAGCCCCACTGTGCCTGCCCACCAGACACCCGGTCTTGCAAGACCACCATTAAAGCCTCGCTCCACTGTTCTCTTTGTCTCCGTGTCCACTTACTAAGTTCGGACCAGTGAGTGCATTTCTCACAGACATGGCCTCTCTTGTTGTTTACAAATAGGCAGGTGTTTTGGCAAATGGACTAAAATTAGTTATTCTGTGTCTGTATCAAACACTGCATAGGTCTGGAACTGTCTCCCTTTCCACTCTTCTTTAAACATAATGATATTTTATTTTCAGACCACATTGGTCTCTGTGCTGTATCATTTAAGAAGACAAAAAGGAAGACTTTTTGACTTAGAGTTTTACAAAGTCGTTACTAGACAACCAGATCAGGTGTGCTTTTAAAACCAGATCACCCCGAGGCTTCCTGGACCCTGGAGTCAGACAGATTTGGTCCTTACTCTGCTGTTTCCTGATGTGTGACTGTGGATAGGTCTGTCTTTCCGTGTCACTTCATGCATCTATAAATGGTAATAGTGTTAGGATTGTGTGAGGCCTGTGAAAATTCATAAAGGAAACTCACTAAAGTGGAGTCCAGGGATAGAAAGGGCAGCAGGATCACTGCACAGTCATTTACAGGAAGAAATGTCAAGCACAGAGCTGCAGGAGAATTCTCACCAGGAAGGAAATCTCAGTTACAGGCCCAACAGGGAAATAGGTACATTGCATGTCCTACAAGAAACTGACGACCCCTGCAGCTCAGCCCCTGAGAAACTGACTGTAGTCCCCTGAGCTCTTGCTTTTCTCCAATGGACTCTCATTCAAAACAACCCCTCCAAATTACTCCTTCTCTGGAATGTTCTCCTGTGTTTCTTGGACTTGCCTGTGGTTTTGCCATGACTTGTATGTTCTGAATTGCCATTCTTTGCTATTTTCAGATAAACCCATTTTTTGCTGGTAAAATAAATGACTTTTATTTTTAAGGTTAACAGGACTTCCTGAGATAAAGGAATGAAATGCTCCACATGGTGCCTGGCTTGTAGTTAGTGGTGCGGAGGGAAGGTGTACTTACCGTTCTGTTGTTATTAAGATAATGATGTCTCAGTACTGACAGCAGTTTGGTGTCTGACCTCCCCCTGGTGTTGGCTGGAAGACCTGTCCCAAGACCTGAAGCATTCATGAAGCTTGTATGGGGGGTGCACTTGTGGAAAACTTTTCTCAGTCTCTCAGAAGGCTGAACTCTCGCTTGAGCTGGGTGAAGAGCGTGTCTGTGTGGTAACAGGCCTAGAGGGAGAAGAAAGACCAGGACTGTTGGGAAAGGTGACCTTTGATCGGAATGGGCGTCCCATGCTCAGGTGTGTGCCACTGAAAGCTGAGGTTCCAAAAAAAAGGAAATAAGAACAGTGACAGCATGCACACAGTCCAAGACTGTTTTTCAAGATGTGTTCCTTTGGCAATGGAAGGGCAGAGGGAGAGGTGTTGAGGGAGAAGGTGGGGCACCCTGGACTCCTGCCCTGCTGCCCGATGCGGGCAGGCACTGTAAGCCTGGGCCCCCTGGGCCCCCACCCTCGCCCATGCCACCTGCCAGCAGCATTCGCCACTCCCCCACGCGGCCCTTCCTTGCCCTCCATCGGCCCTGACCCATCACTCATTCCTCCTGGCCACTGTCTCCCTGATAATCTCGCTGATGGCCTCGACAGTAGGGGGTCCCGTCACCTCCACACCATGATCCCTAAACGGCTATGGTTACCTGCTCCTGTCTTCAAAGCTGGATGTCCCCCACAAATCCACCCCACACGCCCCACCAGCACCTTGAACTCAAAGTTTCTCAGGTTTGGACTCTTCCTTCCCACAGGAGATTCCCTCGTGGGTGAGGCCAGAGGCACTGACATTCCAGCCCCCAGGACTGGAGACCTGGACACCCACATGCCCCTTCTCATCTGTTCATCTGTGCAGCCCAGACATGCAGATCACACACTCGGACTCCACGCTTAACCTTTCTGTCCTGCTTCTCTGTCTGAGTCTCCTGATCCTTTTGATCTGACCCGCCTTATCTCTGAGTGGGCGCTGTCCTTCCAGCCTCTTCCTAAAGTCCACGCTTTAGTATGAGTGATCCCCCGTGGCTTAGGGTGGGGTATGGATCAGGCTAAGATTCTTTTCATCCTTTAGGGCCCGAGGTCAGATGCCCTCTTTCCAGGAAGCAGCTCCCTATCGCCTCACTGGAACAAGCGTTCTTTCATGCAGCTTTAAATTGGACTTAAAAAACATTAGTGCCCGAACCTTAAAAACCTCCAAGGTTTCTTTCTCTTCATCGCTATTTGCTGCGCATCCATGTGATGTTGGCTGGTTTTGTTGGAGGAGAGACGAGTTTGAAGTGGGGCAGAAAGCAAGGGAAGCAAGTGAGTGAGATGTGCCCTTGTTACCCCCAAGCCTGCTTAACCCCTGTACCCCCAGGGCCAGAACCTCAGCAGGATCAGGGTATGGTGAACGGTGGGAACGTGGGGTGGAGGTTCCCATGAGTAGCCATGAGATAATTTGCAATTGAATTAAGGCTGACATTTTGGAACATGAGAAAGCATACAATAAAATATGGCCACATGAAGTTGTTAGATAATGTAAGAGTAAGAAAAGCAGATGTGTATGCATGTTACAGGCATTTCAAACTTCTTATTCATCTCCTAATAAATTTCAAAAATATAGCAGAGGCAAGCTTGTCCAACTGTAAGATGCCCGAGGAAGCCAGCAGGAAACAGACCCGTGTGTGTGGCCTGCAGTACTTCATGGACACCGTCAGAAGTGTGGCCACTGCAAACGTCTGCTGCTGCTTTGTGTTGAGTACAGTGTCACTAAACTTGAATAATCACGTCATATAACAAGTGAAGAGTAGCTTGCTGTGTGTGGAATCAGAAATGAGTGCCCTTCCTTTTCTTTCTCCAGCCCCAGGAGGACTTTTACAAACGGAAAGAGCTCACTCGTGAATTCAAATACGGACTAATTGGGGACTGGGGACAGTGATGGTCCAATTACTGTGGTGACTGTCCTTGTACAAGGAGTGGCAGTGGGTCACTAGGGACATAAACTGGTTGGGGGCAAATTTGGAATCTGTTTTCACCTAAAAAATGTTCCTCAACTATTATGGCAAATTGAAGCCCATAACCTAAATGCAAATCCACTTGAAAACCCAGTGTTAGATATGAAGGTATAAAACTCTCATTTCCTGCAAGTGCCTTTTTTTTTCTTTTAACTTTATTTAAGTGTATTTGGTTTTATGAAATAAATCCCACTTTCACCACATTGGAGAGATTTGTAAAATACATTGTTGAAAACCCTTAGCCATTGCATTAAACACTGGAGAGCTCAGGGACGCTGAAATGCTGAAGGTGCTGTGATGCATTTCAAAAAACAAAATGTTAACAGAACATTTCTGATCAGTAGTCCTTGAACCTTGCATTCGTGAAGAGCTACATAAAAGTAACATTGTGATCTCCAAGTCAAAGCAGGCTTTCAACTATTTAAAGTAATTCCTGTAAATTCCTTCAGGCAGTTACCTCCTGTGGTGGAACTGTTTACTTAATAACCTTAAAAACCTAACTAGGACAAATCAATAGTTTAACTCACACAAAACAAGTGACCAAAAATGATGAATTAGGGGATCTTAAAGTTTTGTTCACTGTTCAACTTTAGATAAAATTTGTCCCCAGTCACCCTAAGGTGTCCTTACCCTTTCACACTAGCACCGTGTTGTTTTGGATGAAAAAGGCTCAAATGAGAACTGCAAAGCTCAGCAAGACTAAGACTAATTACAAAATGTTAATAGATTTTTTTTCCGGAGAGGAAAACTGATCATAGAACAGACCTTCAAAATCATCTAATTAACACTGTCACTTTTAAGCTGAGCACACAGCAATACTAGAGGAGAGATGGTTGGTGCAGAAAAAAACAGTGGCAGGGCTTTTCTAGAAAGACTTGCTTTTGCCCGCAGCCTCATAACTGGTTCTTTTAAATGTAAGACATTTTTATCACTACCCCTTTTTCAGCTTGCCCCCCACCCTGCCACCCGCCTTCTCAGAAGCACTTTTTTCACTAATAACCTTTGAACTCCTGGATCAACACACTGAGTTCAGACCGCTCAGGAGCCGTGAGCAGGGACCCTACTGTAGACAATCAGAGGAGCTGGTTGTCATTCCTGGGGGATAAGCACGCACCATGTTTGTAGTATTTAGGACACAGCCTCCATTTCAAGACTGCACATTTGCAGAATTTCCCCACATTTTTAATATGTTATTCATACCCTCTGAAGGAGACGGAGAAACATGTTTGGATTTTAACCAGTCTTGCTCTGCATTCTGTTCGTGTGAAGTGTTTTCTCCTCAGATAAACACATTTTGAAACTGAGTGCCCACAGAAATTGTAGTTTGTTGTACACCGTGGAAGGCCAAGCTGCCAGGGAGGGGCATCTAGCTCTGCTTCTGTGCAGAAAAGGGAAATGGCACATACTCATTTTCTGTTGCTGTGTAACATACCACTACAAACTCCGCAGCTAAAAACAACACATTGGGACATGGGCGTGGACCTTGAGGGCATTATTCCAAGTGAAATAAGTGAAAGACAAATACCATATGATCTCACTTACATGTGGAATCTAAAAAACGAAACAAATGAACAAACAAAACAGAAACAGACTCATAGACACAGGAAACAAACTGTTGGTTACCAGAGAGGCGGTAACTGGTGGGGGCAGGGGAGATACATGAAGGGGAATTAAGAGGAACAAACTTTGAATCATAAATAAGTCAGTCTTGGGAATGCAGTGTACACAGCATGGGGAATATCGTTAATATTTAAACACCTTTTTATGGTGACATATGGTCACTAGACTTGCCATGGGAATCATTTTGTAATATATTAAAATATTGAATCACCATGATATATACCTGAAACTAATAGGATAGTGTATGTCAATATACTTCAGTTTAAAAACTTAATTTGAAGGCATGCAGATGTGTTACGTCAGTCTCCGGGGGTCGGGAGCCCAGGCACAGTTGGCTGGTTCTCTGCCCAGTGTCTCCGCAGGCTTGAGCACACCTGGGGCTGAGGTGCGGGCAGGGCCGCAGTCTGTCCGGGCTTGGGGCCTCTTCCAGGCTCGCTGAGGTTGGTGGTGTAATTCAGCTCCAGAGGTAACGAGACTGAGACCACGTGCCTTTGCTGGCTGATGGCAGGGGCCCCTCTCAGCTGCAGATATGTGTCCCCTCTGTGGCTCTCAGACACTTGCGGTGCCTGAGTCTCTGACCTTAAGCCCACGTTCATAGGGCTCCTGAGACCGTCAGGCCCACCCGCTGGTCACCTGCGGCTTGGCTCATAGTCCGTGGATCGGGCACCCTGGTTGCATCTGCAGGAGTAACTCCCAGCTCAGTCACCGCCCCGGCCTCACTCAGGGGCTGACGGACATGTGCACGAGGGCTGGGCTGAGGGTTCTCGGGGTCATCCAGTGTCCTGCTGCCACATGGGGTGGCACCCGTCCTTGGAAGGATTAGTATGTGGGCAAACTAAACAGTGCCATTTCCTAAAATTGCTATAAACAAATCCAGGGTCTTGAGGACTGGGGTGATTTTAAATCTTGCCACTTTGGAAACTACACCCCATGTGTGTCAGGAGAACCCTGTGGCTCCTGGAGGAGGTTCCTGGAGGAGGAGGGCAGGCGCCTGCCTGCTTGGGGCTGGGGGCCTGCAGGGAGGCCGTGGAGTGCTGTACGGTCCTGAGCCTTTTCCCATGGTCTTCACGCCCTGGTCCAGGCCCCGCACCCTGTCCCCCCGCAACTGCACCCCCAGTGGCCTGAGAAAATAGAAGGCAGCCCCAGATTGTTTACCTGCTGCTCATAGAAGTCTGAAGAAGAGGGCTGTTCAGAGGCCAGTGCTATGGCATGTGTCAGAAGGATTTATTTCTGTGTTCAGTACGGTGCCTTTCCTGTGCACAGATGTGGGGGAAGCGTGGGACACACGCCTGTGGACCCATTGCCTGGCCGAGGCCCCGCCGCCACCCGCCAACTCTGCTGCGTCTCCGTCTGTGCCTGCAGCCTCGGAGCTGCTCCTCCCCGCAGATGTCGTGGGAACCGGGCTTACTAGGGGTCCGGCTGCCATAGCACAGCTACGGGCTGGGCAGCTAGAGCCACAGCCCTGCATCGCGTCAGGGTCCTGGCGCTGGACGCCCGGGATCGGCATGTTGGCAGGACGGTCTCTTGAGGCCTCTCTCCTCGGCCTGCAGACGGCCTCCTCTCGCCGGGGCCTCACGTGGTGGTCTTCCTGTGCCTGCGGCGTCTCCGGTATCTCCTCCTCCTGTAAGGACACCAGCCATGTTGGATTAGGACCCACCCTATGACCTTACTTCATCTTTATTGCCTCTATAAAGACCCTATGTCCAGTTGCTGGGAAAAAATATTATACCCTTCCCATGAAAAGGAGGGCTACTTATATATAATATATGTATTACATGAAATGTATGTATTATGTACACACACCTATGTAATATAGTATATAACAATGTGTATAATGTAGCACATACAAAACATATATGCTGTATTACACACATATATATAATACAGGTAAATAAGAGAAAAGCAGGCAGGGACATTGCAGCGGTGGTGGGGTGCAGACTTGGGGCTAGGGGCTCTGGCTGGACAGTCGACGGGACCGGGGGCTCTGCTGGGGAGCCTTTGGCCTGTTGAGGTGGTGAAGGGGCTCAGCCCAACCCACCGCAGGATTTCCTGTGCCCTGCAGGCCTTTGTACAGAAGCCAGTGCTCCTCAAGGTCCCGGAAGCCCTGCTTCCTGCTGTCTTTGCTGTCTGTGGCTCACCTGGGTCTTCCACCAGGGCTGGCACCCAAGGTGCCCTTACCCGGTGCTCACCCGCCGTTTCCAGGAGCATGGGGGCTTTGTTGGGTCTGGGGTGGGGGGATCTCACTCAGGCTCAAATGCCTCCACCAAAGTTACTGTTTCAAAAACAGTCTACAATGGGGCAGACACGCTAATGTTTTAAGATTCCAGGGCAGATGGAAACTGACTTTGTGTTTGATGCATGCTGTAAATGGAATGCAGTTAGGCTGAGCTGTACACAGCCCCCCACCCCCCACACACTTTGCTGTCACCTCTGCCCTCTGCCCACCCGAGGGCCAGGCTGGGACCACTGGTCCCCTGGCAGTTCCCCTCATGCAGAGCCTCTCCAGCTCACTGCCAGCACATAGGCTGCCCACCTCTGTGACTAAATGATGACTTACTATTCAGAAACTCTCTTCTGGAAGAGAATGCCTTTTACTTTCCATGGGAACCCAACAAATGGCCATGATAAGGAAGAAAGACTAATGAGCTAATGCTTACAGCAATCTAAAGTCAAGGTTTGACCTTTAGACAAAGAAATAAGGACATGGTTTAATGTTGTTGCATCTATCAGATGTCAAGGCTCTTTGTCCACGGGGAAGAGGACAGGCTGTGGCAGAGAGTGAGCAGCGTGGCCAGTGACTGAGCACTGCTTCTGTGCTCACAGTCAGCCTGACCTTGGGCTGGGGCCAGATGGGACCTTGTCACACCTGGAGAAGCAGCCTTGATGGGCACCCTGGCCTTGTAGGAGAGTTGGGTTGGCCCAGGAAGGATACCTTTGTGTTCACATTGGGGGCTTGATTCTAAGCCCCCTGAGGGACACTCTCTAATGGTTTGCTCTTGCCTTGGATTTGTTTTTGAGGACAAAGCTGTATCTAATTCATCTTTGTTGGTCCTATAGTGACCAAACTATGCTTTGCACATAATTGGTTTGGTGGATCTGCAGTCAGAGGAATACAAGAAAATAGAGGCTAAAAATGTGAGGGGATACTTTTCTCTTCAGCGTCTGGAGCAGCTGATAGCTAGGAGCCCCTGAGGTTTGCCGTGGGTTCCTGCAGATCCACACAGTGGATCGAAGCAGATGAGCACCACTCTCAGTACTTCTCCCGCAAAGCTTGGGGTTTAGATAGATGTGGTTAACTCAGTCTACGCTGAGGTCCAGACTTATTGCCTGAGTTTGGGCTCTCTGGGGTCTCAGGCAGGGGTGGTGCTTTATAGGACAGGAACCAGTAAGGAGGTAATGACTGAAGTTAAATGTGTGTCAGTGCTCTTTTTCCTTCAACAGAATCACCCAGATTTCTTGAGGAGGTTTCCTCATATTGCATATTGTGTTGAGAAAAAGTCATGTTCCTCTACTTATAAAAATGAGCAAAGCTACCTCCAAGGAACTCTTAAAAATGTCTTTGTAGGATTAATTGACCTATTTTTCCAGAGTAAAAAAAATAAACATCTAAATGAGAAATCTACACATAATGTTTTCATCTAAATGCTATTAAGAGTAACTACCAGGTGGTGTTGGAAGCTATGTTGGCCATTGTTCTGAGTGACCGGCATGTGTTACCTGCTTTATCTTCAATGATGCAGAGAATATACATCATCTTTGTCTCCATTCTGCAGATGAGGACAGTGAGATGTGGAGAGGTTCTACTTTCTGTCTCTGTGAATATGCCTATTATAGGTACCTCATAAAAGTGGAATCCTGTAGTATTTATTCCTTTGTGACTGGCTTATTTCCCTCAGCATAATGTCCTCAAGGTTCACCATGTTGTAAGATTTGTCAGAATTTCCTTCCTTTTCATGGCTGAATAATATTCCATTGTGTGGTTATGACCACCTTTGTCCATTTATCTATTGATGGACTCTTGGGTAGCCTCCACATTTTAACTGTTGTGAGTAATGCTGCTATGAACATGGGTGTACAAGTGTCTGAGTCCCTGCCCTTAACTCTTTGGGGGTATACACCTAGGAGTGGACCTTTTAGCCACTTTAAAGGGTACATTCAGTAGCATTTAGTGCATCCTCAGTGTTGTGCGACCATCCCTACTAACTGGAAACCTGTACCCAGTGAACAGTCTCTCCCCATTTCCCCCCTGCTCTAGCCCCTACCAATAACTAATCTGCCTTTTATCTCCATGGATTTGCCTATTTGTATAGTTTGCCTATTGGATATTTCATACAAATGGACTCATACTATATATGGCCTTTATGAATGTTCTTTTTAAAACTTTTTATTAGGAAATTTTCAATATACTGGAAAGTAAAAACAGTTGTTACATGAGTTCCATGTGCCCATCACCCAGATTCAGCCACGATCAACCTCCTCCCAACCTCAATAATGACACTTCTCTTTACCAGGGAAGAGAAGCAATACGTGAACCGATTCTGGAAAGAAATCCATGTGGGAGACTTTGTGCGTCTTCGCTGCAATGAAATCATCCCTGCAGACATTCTGCTGCTGTCTTCCAGTGACCCCGATGGGCTGTGCCACATCGAGACTGCCAACTTGGATGGAGAGACCAACCTGAAGCGACGGCAGGTGGTCCGTGGCTTCTCAGAGCTTGTAAGTAACCCGGTGCCTCTGAGGCATCCTGGGCACCATGTCTGCACAGACCCTTGCTTGCATGCTGGCCCTCTGGGCACCAGGGCACCTGCATTCACCCCTCCATCAGGCCAAGGCTGCTTTCCCTAGTAGACTGCTGAGGGACTGAGGGTCTGAGAGGACCCGAGCTTATGACCAGCCTGTGGCTATGCGGAACAGGACCAAGTTTTTATGACTCTGATTTCTACCCTATGCTTCTGACTTTCTCAAAACAGTATGTAGAAGTCCCTTCAAGTTACATGAGCATTTATGACCAGCCGGCTGTCGCTCTAGGTCACTAAATGGCAACACAGCAGAAGTGTCGGCCTGTTTCCGATGCCCTCAGGTCTTCGGTAACTGAGCTCTGCCCAGCGGTATCAGCCACGGCTCAGCAGCACAGCCTGTGGGGAGGGAGAAGTAGGAATGGAAGTGGGGCCTGTCTGCTCTCACTAACAGCCTTGTGGCCAGAAAATTCAAACCCTCTGAAGGGTTTCTGACCTTCTGCCCACACCCCACACTCCAGGTCTGTGCAGAGGATGCAGGGGTGCAAACATCAGGTGAAAGTAAGTAGCATGAACCGTCAGGGATCAGAAAGTGTCTGGGAAGGAAACAGGCTCGCCTGAGCCATGTCACCCTAACCGGCTCTGTCCTAAGCTGCCTGGGAGTCTTGCCATCAGCCTGTACTGAAGGCAGCTTTAAGAAGTGCCCAAAGAAATGAGCTGCTGTGTGTCAGAAGGATGCCTCTGGGGAGTCTTCCTCTGCCATTGACGTCTGTCAGTCAGTGTCACACATTAGGGGTTTTCTTCCATGTCCATGAGCCCTCTCCATGAGCTCCTATAGGAGAACCAGGCCTTAGGATCAGGACCAGGCCGGCTGGAGCAGTTGGCGTGTTTTGTAGCTTGTGGATCTCATCACAGGCACCGTTGGCATTTGGGGCGTGGTGTTTAATTGGCAGGATTGTTTGGGGGCTGGCATTGCTGCTTCCTGCTCCTGAGTGTCCCTGCAGTTCACGCTTGGTCACCACGGCAGCTCAGGGTGCCTGGATATGCATCTAGGGGGCCAGATACAGTTCTGCTCACCAGGGCTCCCCACCTGTCCTGGCTGGTGGGCATTTCTGACACCCATCCACCTCCTGCAGTATGCTTGGACGTCATCACCACCACTTGGCTTATTCTTTAGCCCTCACTTATTTCTACCATGATTTCCTCATTTTCTTTCCTTTTCTAATTGAGATGTAATTGACATACAACATTATATTAGCTTCATGTATATAAAGAAATGATTTGTTTATATTGCAAAATGATCATCTCATAGATCTAGTTAACGTCCATCACCAATACATAGTTACAATTTTTTTTCTTATGACAACTTTAAGGTCCATTCTCTTAGCAACTTTCAAATATACAGGATGATAGTGTGAACTACAGTCACTACTCACTTTATTTTAGCTTTCTTTTGTGCCAAGTGTTTTTTTGTGAGCTGCCCCAAATCTTGGAATGAGGCAAAGCAGATATAAAAATTAAAAACAGTATTATTGTTGTTAACAACCATTTGATCAATAAATATGAGAGATGCCCTCTCAAAAAAAAAAATTAAAAACAGTAATTAATTTTTTTTAAATGGGGTACCCTCATCCCAGATCAGAGCTGGTGGAAGGGTTTGTTAGGCACCCCTCTAAGTCCAGTGCTGGAAGTGTCCAGCTTCTGTGCTGATTGTGCTCCAGGGTTTGGCAATAAATGTGGGCCCGCCTTCCAGTGCCAGCTGCTCACCCCAAGGCCCACATGCCTGTGTGTTCTCCTAGTGTAGCCCCCGTGCCAGGCCTCCCCGCCTAGCTTGCCCTAGCATTCCCAAACTCGAAGTTCCTAGCTCTTCTTCAGAGCACACGTGGGCATGCGGACTGACTGAAATCAGTAAGGGGGCTGGGTGGCCCCCCCAGCTCTGTGACCTCAGCATGCACAGGGTTAGAAGGAGGCAGTGGCTGTAGAGGCTGGGACGTTCTCCTCCTGGAGAAGCAGCCAGTGTGCACAGAGGGTGATCGTAACGAAAGAATATCTAATGGGTGAAACTTCAGACAATGTGGCACACGGGGTGGGATTTGGAAACTGAAGAGCAGCGTGTACATGTTTACGGCGGGGGGTGGGGGAAAGCCACATAGGTGTATCTCCTTGGTCAGCTCTCAAGAACAACTTCCTTGTTTTGATCTTCTGACTTTATTCAAGTCATCACGATTGAAAAGCCTCCTCTGCCCACTTTTTTCTCAAAGAGCAACTGGAACACTTCATAGATCAATGGTGCTTTATATAAACAAGCTCTTTGTAAGTTGGCTGTTTAAAGTTCAAGGATGGCTGCAGACAGACACATCCTGTATCGCCCTCCCTTGGGGCCCATGAATGCCTGAAGACATAAATGGAATTGAGCCATAATTTAGTAAAAACAGGCAAAATTAACAACCAAAATAATTCGCATTTTTTAAAAGAGTTTATCAGCTCCAAATTCTTCAGTGTGCATGCACATTCTAGGCTCCATTACTAGGATATTTGTTCACTTTCTATTTTCCTTTTTTTTTTCCCTCTTTCTCTAAATATCCAGATATTTCTGGTACCTGAATTCCCCATATGTTATTATTCTGAAATACAGGAACTGCCCCATGGAAAATAAAGATAGGAAGTCTCTGGCTTTTAAAAGATCGACGGTTAGAAAAGCAGGGTTCTGACTGCAACGCTACAGTGTCTAGAACATTTCAGTCCTCTCTGTTTCAGAGGGTTTTGTAGAATGGAGTCAGCTAATGTCTCGGGTGAAGAACTGATTTCTGTCAAATACAAAGTGATATTGTACCAGGTTGATGAAGGGTAGTTGGAAGTGATGGCCCCTAGGAAAACTTAACTTAGAAGCAATTTGCAAAATGTAAGTGAAGAGTAAGAGAAGACCTTACATTAATGCAGCGTGGGGTGTATTCATTAGGGTCTGGTGAAGAGGCAGAAATCATGCATGATTCAGTCTGGGAAGGTTTGGTGTAAAGAATTCCAGTGGGGGATTATGGCATAGCCCTAGATCTGAAGTAAGAAGTGAAGACTTGCAAGAATACAAAGTAATTGCTGATATAAGGAGCAGCCCCTGGCCCTGAGGCTGAGGTAGCCCAGAGAAGAGGCCCCAAGGCTGAGTCTTGTTCTCATGGCTGAGGTCACGGCTGTCACTCACATGATGGCAGAAAAGCTTCCAAGGGGCTGCACCAGACAGAAGTTGGCCCCCGGGGTAGGGCACCCTCCTTGGGAAGTGCTGGGCCAGGGTGCTTGCAAGATGATGGGCAGCTGCAGGCCACTGGCAGTGCTGGAGTGGGTGCCCAGGGTGCCACCTTCTGCTGTGCCTCTGGCTGCTGCAGCAGACAAAGGCCAGGTGGTGGCGGTGCTCAGGACAGCTAGCCTTTCGGGGAGCCCAGGCCTGCGCTCCCTGCACGGGGCCCAGCAGAGGGTGGTGGGAACTGCCGCCTGGGTTAAGGTTCAGACTCTTGCCACCACCGTCAGGGCCTCTGGTTACCCTGAGCCCAGAGCTGAAGATGGCATGCTGTGGGACTGGTCCTAGAGAAAACTGTGCCCTCCAGGCACCTTGTCTTGGAGAAACCTGGAGGGGCTGGGCACTGAGAATAAATCAACACCTCCCTCCCGCCAAGGCCAGCCCCTTCCTCCTGCAGTGTCCTTCCAGCGCCCTCTACTGGCAAGGCAAAAATGTATATCTTTCCACTCTCCATTTTCAAAAGTCACCTAGTAAGTGCTTCTTTGTCTAGGGAAGGAGTCTAAGAAAGAGGGATGTGGTCTTTGTGCTGCAGAGTCTGACAATTTAGGGCAGTAAGACTAATACCTGGAGGACTCAGGCCTCTTTTCCAGCTGACTCCGCCTATTGAGCAGTGAGAACCCTGTCAGGTTTTGGAAGGTAGCTGCCCTGGAGGCCAAGGAAGGCTTCCAGAAAGAGGGGCTTGAAACGTGTTCTGAATGCTACGATGGGGAGGACTTGGGTACCGGGTGCTTTAGGCAGTGATGCAGGTCAGAGTGTGTCCCAGAGGGGGAAATACGATTGTATTTGATGAAGGGTGTTGGGCAAACTGTGCGGAATTGAGGGGCTAGCAGAATGACCTGGCCAGGACCTTGAATCTGAGGACCAGGCCCCAGACACTGGGCCCTCGCTCCTGGACCTTAAACCACCCAGCCATCTGGCTTCTGGCAAAGGAAACATAGATGTTGGGAATTCAAAATAAACATTTGATTTAAAAGTTGGAGTCAGATTGTCACTACTCCATAAGTAAGAGAGGACCCCCAGTGTTGCACGTGAAGCTCTCACAGCCACACCTCAGGTTTGTTCGGGCTCCCTGGGTGCCAGGACTTACTGTGCCCCTCACACCTGTAGTAGCACACACATTTGAAAAGCTACCTCACGTATTTTTAAGTCTAAATCTTGTGAGGTAATGATTATTATACCCCTTTACAGATGAGAAGCAGACAATGCGAAGTCAGGAGATTCCCCCGAGGTGCGCCCTGCGCCCCGGCCCCTGAGTCCAGGTGGAGCTGGGAGCCAGCCCGGGTTCATCACCTCCCGAGGTGGGGGTTCGCTGGCAGCCCAGCCATCCCTTCTACACTGGGCATCTGTTGCCTCTGCACACTCCTGTTTCAGACCCGCAGCCCTGCCCATGGAGCTGCATGTGTTTAGCTCCTTACAGGCAGATGTTTCTGGTTCTTCTATAATGTCTGCACTGCCATTTCTGCAGAAGCAAGAGTTCCCTAGGCTGGTAATTTTACATAAAAATCATTTTTTCAGAGACATTTTTTTGACTTTCATTCTTTTAACAAATATTTATTAAGCACCTACTGTGCTTCAAACACAGTTCAAGGCACTGCATTGCTTAAACCAGGCACAAGGGTGTTGGAATTTCGATGGGGTGGGAAAGGACAGGTGTCCCAAGAACAGCAGGGAGTCCAGCCCTGAGTGAGCCGTGTCAGTGTCAGGGAGGAGGCTTCCAGAAGGTGGCTTCGTGTTGGTTAATTTACTAAGAAAAATGTTCCTCCAATTTGTCTCTTGAATCGACTTATGGGACGACAGCCCAGAACCCCGGCTGCACCCACGGGGCCCTCCGCTTCGTGCTGTTTGGAGCAGCAACTGTGAGGATTCCAGGAAGAGCTGGACTCACAAGTCTGCCGTCGCTAGCTCTTCCCAGGCGTGTGGGTGTGGGCCTGGCATGTGTTCCCGATGAGGAAGGTTGAAGCTAGTCTGGAAGGCTTCCTACGCTGGGAGAAGTCTGAGCAGCTCTGCAAGATGTCCCTGATGTCTAGTCTGCCTGGATACGGAGACAGTGATGTGGCTTGAGACAAAGTAGGCTCCACTTTGCACATATGTTTTTGCTAAATTCCCACCAATGTTCTTGGGTGCAAGACGCTCTAGGGCAGTGACAAAGCACAGAGTTTCCTTACGAAGGAGAGTCAGTCCTCCCTAAACAGAATTCAAGGAGCTTAGAAACATGACTTTAAAATTCCAAGTAGTATTATTTTTTGTTTCTACCTGCGCATGCTCCCAAAATAATCTCTATCGCAGGAAAACTAGGTGCAAAAAAGTATGAAAAGGCTCCTTTTTCCTTAAGCTTTTCTGGGTATTAGTCTTTTATTGTATTAACGACATCCTCTGCTGTGGCTGAAGGAGGAAACAACCTATCATCTAGGTGGGAGACAAGGACAGCGGGCTGGGTGTGTTAGCTGGATCCGTCACTACCAAGCCTTCACAAAAATATTCATGGTATTCTTTTACATATCTAAGTACAGTCATCAAATTCATCATTTATACTATGGGATATTTTCATTCTCAAATTTAACAATCACATACTTTTTGTTGAGGGATATTAAATATGTAACAGGAAAGACTGAGAAAGAAAATTACTTTGAGAACAGGTTAACTGTGTTTAGACTAAAATTTTTATTCAAATGTGGGTATTCAAAGCAAATCTGTCAGGTAGGTGATATAATTATCTGACACTCCCTTCCATGATTTATAATATCAACTGTGTTCATTTCATGGGGAATGTAAATTTGGTTGTATAAGAAGATATGTTTGTTCCTAATTCTGGTGACTTTGCCCTGGACTCTCTTTGCCTTTAAGCTATGGTCTTGCAAATCAAGAGAGTCAAGTACATGATCTTAATGAAAACAGCTCAATGCCATGAAGTTAATAATATCAGGCAAGCCTGAAATATTAATCCAAAAGACCTTATTATAATATGGAAACTTGAAAATTTTTTGTGTGCATTTAACTTCACATTTTTTTGTGTGGTTGGAAGTGGCCAATGTTTATTGTAAGAAAAAACAACCAAAGCAATAGGGGTTTTTGTTCTACTTGTGGTATAGAATGTGAAATGCTACTTTTCTCTTTGTATTTTTAAAATTAAAAAAGGAATTTAGTCAAATTCCAACTTTCCTAAATTTGTTGAATTGCATCAGCAATTGCAAAGTGTTTGAAGCTGTGTGTATTTGTGGGTGTGTGGCTGTGTGTTTCTGGAGCAGGAATTTCCCCATTAAGAGAAGCTGAGAATGTGAGGTCTGTTCAGTTGACCCTAAGTTCCTTTTCACAAGCAGGCGTGGGTATGTATGTTTATGTGTGTGTAAGCATGTGTGAGTGTGTTTGTGTGCAAAGGCATGTGTATGTTGTGTGAGTGAGTGTGTGCAAGTGTGAATGTTGTTACAAAGCAGAAAGTGAAATGGAGTAAGAGTGCTTAAGTTATCACTTCGAATACCTTTGAGGAGAGGGTAAGTGTTCTTTCCTGGATGAAGAAATCATGCTTTAGAAGCAGGTTGATCTGCAAGAGCACATTCCTGGTGAGTCTGGAATTTTCCGACTGGCGATTGAACACCTACTGTGCACCGTGCACTTTGGGCCGCAGGTGCCCCATGGTCTGGTCTGCTCAGTGGGCTGCGGTGCCCTGTCCCCTGCTGGGACCTCTGTGTCTTCTGCCTTTTCCCTTCCACATGCTTTGTGAGCAGTGCCCCCAACAAGAGGAAGTAAGGTCTCTGTTTCCAGGATGTGATGCCAGGCACCACACCCTGATTCCCCACAGCATTTGAATGCTTTGAGTTTTCCCAATTTTGTTTCTGAAATTGTTAAGTCTGTTCCCCGATTTCCCCAAGATTTCCTAGGGAAGTCATGTAATGCTTCCAGTTTGCATGTGCTCCTCCAGTGGGAGGCAGTCCTTCGGTCCTGCCGTGAGCATAGAGCTCCTTGGAGTTTCACCTCTGCATGAGGGGGGCACCGTATGCCCATATGTGTACACAGAGAGATGGCGCGCACATCTGCACCCTCTTTATGATGTGAGCACAGTCCAGACCTGATAAGGGAATCTGTCTTTAAGGGAAGCACATACTACAGTTTGGAAAACACTAGTACCTACTTGGGTGTGGATGAAACCATGCTTCCTGACATCTAAACTGGGTTTAAACCACCCTGAAATGCATTCAGGGCTTTTCCACTGTGCCTAATGAATAATCCATGTTGTGGAAGCTGCCAAGGATGTGACTTGAATGGCCATGATAGGAGTTTTAACCAAGCTGAGGTCGGGCTTAAAACAAACCTTAGTTTGCGGGTTTCCAGGGGAGCCCTTTTCCGTGGTCTGTCCGTCAGAATGCCTTGCACTCCCCCTCCCACTGTGAGGGTGGTCTCATTGCCAGAGAGCAGCTCAGGTACATCTAGGTGGGGCTCTAGAAGTTAAGAATTGGGCCAGAGCCTAAAAATTATCCTTTGTCTTTCACATGCACGCACGCACGCACACAAGACTTATAAACAAAAATGTCTCTGTGTGATTCTTGTGTCTTTGGGTAAAAAGGGGAAAAAAAATCACTCTCATTCACCTGCAACAACTGACTCCTCAGCGGCCCCACTTACCATTGAAAACAGAGCCCTTCCGTCTGAGTGGTAAGAAGGCCTCCTTCAAAGGACTACAGATTCGGGTTTGTTTTGGATGGAACTTCAAATAGTTGGTTGGCTCATCTGGCCTTTATGAAGCATTTTGGAGCCTTGACCATAATGCAGGAAATTTGGTGAGGACAGACTTTGTGAGGCTGACGTCTCTACCTGGGCCCAGTGAGACTAGGTTGGCCGTGGAAACCCGTGTCTGGTATTCTGAGTATGGGCCTTTCAGGGCCAACAGCAGGCCAGGAAAGGCTGTGCACGCGGAGCCGGGTTCTGTGGTTGAGATCAGATGCCAGAGACCTGGGGCACTTGGATGTCCACGAGGTGGGGGCCCTCCTGCCTGTTCTGAGCACTCCTGCACTCAAGCACCTTGGTGCTGGGGTCTCTGTGCCACGCTGCCTGCCCATCACATGTTGATGAGATCCCAGGGCTGGCACCACCTGAAACTTGGAATTGGCGGGGGTAAGGGTAATCTGTGTTGTTGTTCAGAAAGCCCAGAACCCTTCTTGTGAGAATAACAAGGCCCCAACTCCCACACACACCTGGGTAATCACACCAGCTCGCATGCCTTCAGTGCCAGGCCCACTTCTGAGCCTTCATGGGCCATCGCTTCCCCCAGCTCCCCAGGCAGCCTGTGAGGCAGGTGCTGCTGTCATTCCTGTGCAGCCAGGGAGCCATCCAGACACAGGGGCTCAGCCCCTTGACCCAGTGTCGGCCTGTGGGGCTCCATGCCTGTTTGTGAGACCCATTCAGGGCCGCCCCCAGGGAACTCGGTGACCATTGCTGTTGCCTGTTGGGGTTGATGTGACCCATGCTGGGCTAATCCACAGCCACGATAAAGTCTGGAAGAAATCATGAGCAACTGAGAGTACTTCTGCAAATCTAAAATCTTCACTCCTGCACTTAACAATAGTTTGGGGTGCTCCTGAAACATGGGCACTTCTGACAGTGGGGCCGCGACAGGCATAGGTCGGTTTGATGGGCTGCAAGGTTTTAGAGTTACTTGGTAACTCAGTGGTTGGTTACCACCTTGTGCCGCTGGCCTGCCTGAGTTGGGGGAATGGAATTCCTAAGTCCCTTAGGTCATAGGAGGGGATCCGTCTCTCCTCCAGTAGGGACACACAGGCCTGCTGTGGGGACACATTTGTGCACTCACTGAGAAGCACCCCCTTGCTGCTATATGCTCAGGCCCGGGTGTGCCAGCACCTGCCCTCAGACCGCAGGGCGCAGGCCCAGCACCCACCATGGCCCCTGGAGCTCCCTCCCTCCCCTGGCCTTGACAAGGAACCCTCCTGAGGAATGGGGACGACATGTAGGCTGGTGTCGGGCTGGAAGGAAGGACGAACGGCCTGACATCCGTGGGCTTTGTGGTGCTGCAGCTGTAGAGCACCAGCCCGGAGGCCTCAGGGCCCAGCAAGCACAGGGCTTCCTGCTCTCTCCAGTTTTAGCCTGCGGGAGTCAGGGAGTGCAGACACCACAGAAGGTTCAGCTTCGAGCCTGGGGGATCTTCTGGCTGCAGTCCTTAGGCAGGGATGGCTGAAGGCTTTGCCGGCGTGATTCTCACTTTCTGTGTGGATCGCGCTTAAATGGGCATTTTTCATTTGCTGGGGCTGCCACAACAACTGCCACAGGCTGGGAGGCATAAATAAGTAGATATTTATTAGCTCTGGAAGCTGGAAGTCCAAGATCAAGATAGTTGGCATTGAGCTCCTCGGAGGCCTCTCCTCGGCCCGAAGATGGCACCTTCGCCCAGTGTCCCCATGTGCTCTTCCCTCCGTGCCCGTCGGTGTCCTGCTCTCCTCTCCTTAGAGGGGCACTGGACACATGGGATTGGGGCTCACCCTCATGGTCTCCTTTAAACCTCATTACCTCTGCCAAGACCCCATCCCCAAATAAGGCCACATTCTGAGGTTCTGGAAGTTAGGTCTCTAGCTTATGAATTCAAGGAGAAGATACAGCTGAGCCCATAACCCTGCAGTTTCAGAGTAAAAGTGACCATTCCTGAGGTAGCATTACATGCCAATCATCTCAGATCAACCCACTGCTGCCTCCCAGGCCCCTCCCCTTCCACCGCCAGGAAGAGGAGAACGCTTTCTCTTGACAAACCGATCCATGGAAACTTGAGCTCTGGGACCTTAGGTTTGCTGAAGGCCAAGGCAGGGTTTCTGTGGCTGTCTGCAGCCTGTAAGAAGCTGAGCATTAATATATGTGTATATTATGTATTAAGATCTCTGTGAATGACAACAGATCAGAAAGAACAAGAATTTTGCTGTAGGGCAGATTTCAAAACTTTGATTAAGGTTCTTAAGTGTTTGTGTTTGCGTGTGTGCATGAGTGTGTAAGTCAAGGTATTGATAGTTAATGCTATATCATGACAGAAACCCTTCTTCCTAAATCATTTCCCTTAGAAAAGTGAGGGAAAAATCTTTCAACCCTTGACTAAAGTCTTCTGTTGGTCTTAGCGTTTCCCTCAGGGAAGATGTCATTTCCGTTAGACATGATAGCACATGTTTTTCCTGTTCATCTGTTTTATATTATAAAGGGAATCTCAGGACCTGTTTTACACTGGTAGTGAAAGCTCAAGACAGCGCTTCTGAGAGTCAGTTTGGAAAAACCAGGCCCGGGCCTGGTGGTCAGAGGGTGGCTCTTTTTGGGGCGGAGTGGGTGGGAGTCCAGTCCCCGGGGCCGGCACTGCCGCACCTGGCTGCGTGGGGCTTCCTACTCAGCTTGGAGCATGTGCTTCTGATTCCACACCTGGGACATGGGGAGAGTCAGAAACATTTGCTTTTATTCTAAGCAGAGGAAGCCCTTTTCTTCTCAATTGTGCATTTCACAAAAAAAGTCCACAACTTCCCCTTAGCGTCACACTAGTCTGGCTGACCTGAACCCCCCACGGGGTGTTCACAGATCCCCTAGGGAGCTTTAGATGTTCCTGGGGTCCAGCCCCACCACCAGCCCCACCACCAACCCAGCTCCTTTGGTGTGGGTGGCTAGGCACCGGGGTGTTCCAAGCTCGCTAGGACCGAGGACCACCACCCTGAGATAGGTGCAGTGCTCCCCTACTGTACGATCAGGTCCAGAGAGGTTAGGTGGCTCATCCAAAGCCAGGCGGCTAGTCAGAGAGGGGCCGCTGCACACCAGGCGTTGTCTGAGGAGCTCACTCTTGCTGCGCCACATGCCCTGCCCCTTACCTGTTCCAGCTCATCAGGGTCACCCTGCCTGCGGGGGCGCTTACGCCCATCTTTGCTTCCCACCGAAAGGCCGGGCCTGGCTCCCCCTTGCACCACCCCAAGGCTGCTGTGTTGTGCCCGTGCAGCGTCTGCCCACTGCAGTCATCCCTGGGCTCTGCGGCAGTGACTACTGGAATCGGCGACCCAAAGTGCAGCTCTCACCTTGGCGCTGTCTGGCTCAAAGGCCGGCAGTGGTGGCTGGTGTTTTGCCACTCCCTAAGCCAGAACAGGCAGAAAGCAAGTTGATTGCTGTCCAAAATTCTGACTATCGTGTACTATGCAGCTGACCTGCTCAGTCTGAAGGAACTGCTGATGCCAAGAAACCAGGCAAGGCCCAGTGCGTATATGTGTGTGTGTCCGTATGTGCCTCTATGCACACACGCATGTATAGATACATCCACATTCATGTAAATATAGGTACAGTTGATACAGTTATACCTGTATGTACACATCTGTATGGGTTCCACTTAAGATTTTGTTTCATAGGAGTTCCACTGATGTAAAGTGCTGACCAAACACTGACTGGGTTATTTCTATATGTGTTCTGACTCTGTGCCTTACCAGGCTGCAGTTCCAGCATCTGGCTTCATGCCGGGAGGCTCTGCCATCATTGGTGGGGGCTGGGCAGGGACCTCTCTTTACACCCCCAGCCTGGTAAGAGTGGGTAATGAGATGACCTGTCCAGGCCCACTGCACCTGCTCGGTACACGCTCGGATCCTGCTCTTGCCAGCTCATGACCCAGGAGAGTGCCGTGACCTCTAGGCCTCAGATTCAACATCTGCAAAGTGGATGGCCAGCACTCAGCTCGGCAGGGTGGCGGCTCAGTGCCGCTCTGCCCCTGCACTGTCCCTGAAGGGCCTCTAGAGGGAGGGTGGGAGCGGCCCCTGCGGGCCAAGTCCAGGGACAAGGGCTTGCTTGCCTCCCTGTGCAGAAGAGCCTGGTCATGAGCACATCGATCTGTCTGAAGGAGGACGCACTGCCTTGGGCTCACCGAGTGCACAAAGTCAAGCTGCAGAGTTTGGCACTGACTAGGATTTTCCAGGGTTCTGGGATGGAGGGAGCTCATCATTAACCCCTTGCCTGGGGCTGCAGGAGTCTCCGCCTGCCTCTACCCCCTGAAGAGGGCAGCTTTAATACTGCGGGGAGAGCCAGGTCCCCAGGGGCAGGGTGGTGGCCTGTGGGTCAGAATGCCGGGTCTGAGGCTGTAAGCGGAGTCCCCTGGTGCAAGGACAGGGGCAAGTATGACCAACACCTATGGGGCGCTGCTTGCCTAATCTGCAGGGCGGGGCTGCACTCCCCAGGGAAAGTCCCCAGTTCTAGAGGGCATTCCTTTGCATGTATTGTGGCTATTGGCAGGAGTTCTAGAGGAAAGGAGGGTACTGGCTCCATGTGTCAGTGGCTGTTAGATCTCCACCCAAAGCCCAGCAGCCCGGGCTGCAGTGCTGAGCTCAGCACCTGCAAAGTGCCGGCTTCATTCCGAGGGCCCGTGTAGCCGCTGGGGCTCACTGGAGATGCCCCACCTCAAACTGGGGACTTGTTGTAAAGGCCAGGCTTACAAAGGAGAGAGAAGCTAGAAGCAAGCCTTAATTTATGTACGTTCACCAGCTCATGCTACAGAGTTACTCCTGTAGCTGGCAGGCTGCAGCCATTCACTCTCAGCTCCCTCAAGTCTGAAGGCAGAGCCCCTGTGATTTCTAGTAGTATCACAGGCAGAATCGTCCTTAGTGATAACACTTGCATATCAGCAAGGGGTAGTTAGGGACGGCCGAGATGCTCAGAAAGGGAACATCCTTGGTTCTGGCAACCTATATTGTACCATGGATCTTAGGTTGGTGGGCTATTTGCATGTAATTCTTGTGTTCCAAGGGCCTTGCTGGAGCGTTGCTCTCACCTGGAGCCAGTGCACAATGCAGAGTCCCAGGCCACACCCAGGCCCTCAGAGGCAGGATTTGTATTGTGACAAGATCCCCTGGTGATTCATGTTTGCAAAGCCACTTCTATTTTTTTTTTTTTTTGTGAGGGCATCTCTCACATTTATTGATCAAATGGTTGTTAACAACAATAAAATTCTGTATAGAGGACTCAATGCACAATCATTAATCAGCCCCAAGCCTAATTCTCAACAGTCTCCAATCTTCTGAAGCATAACGAACAAGTTCTTACATGGTGAACAAATTCTTACATAGTGAATAAGTTCTTACATGGTGAACAGTACAAGGGCAGTCATATCACAGAAACTTTTGGTTTTACTCATGCATTATGAACTATAATCAGATCAAATATGAATATTCGTTTGATTTTTATACTTGATTTATATGTGAATCCCACATTTCTCCCTTATTATTATTATTATTATTTTTTTTAAATAAAATGCTGAAGTGGTAGGTAGATGCAAGATAAAGGTAGAAAACATAGTTTAGTGTTGTAAGAGAGCAAATGTAGATGATCAGGTGTGTGCCTGTAGACTATGTGTTAATCCAAGCTAGACAAGGGCAATAAAACATCCACGTATGCAGAAGATTTCTCTCAGAACAGGGGGGGTGAGGTTCTAAGCCTCACCTCTGTTGATCCCCAATTTCTCACCTGATGGCCCCCCTGAGACTGTGCCTGTCTTAGGTTGTTCCTCCCTTGAGGAATCTTACCCGTCTCTGGCTAACCAGTCATCTTCCGGGGCCATACAGGGAAATGTAGAGTTGGTAAGTGAGAGAGAAGCCTTATTGTTTGAAAAGGTTAGCTTTTTACTTCTTTGCAGATTTATGCCCTGTAAAGCCACTTCTATTTTGAGAAACCATGTAGTGTGGGATTTCCACCTGAACATAAATACTTATTTACCTGTAATTATTTTCTCTGTTTTGCAGACATGAGTGGATAATAATCTGTTATGTCTATGCATCTATGCTCTTCTTGCCCTTCTGACAAAAGTTGATATTTCCATAATTCACTAATTAAGATACTTCTCTTTTTAAAATAGTCACAGGTTGTCTTCTACAAAAGATGTGCTTCTGAAAACCTCTAGTTAAAATAAAACTGCATAATGTCATGTAGATGTAATTCCAGGGATGCTGTGTTTGCATTACTGATGGGCTGAGCCTGGTGGGAGGAGCCTGTGCTGGCTGACTTCATCTGCTCAGAAATAGTTACGACCCATGCTTGCTAGGGTGAATCCTTCCCTGGCAGCTGCTTTGTCTCAGACTTCCTTGATCTGGTAGCCTCTGTTCCGTCCAGTGTGCCCAAATGAAGCCCCGCTGCCCACCTGAAATTCTGCTGTCTGTCTGTTCTGCTTCACACTGCTGGCTCTTCGTCCGGTGTCTCTGCTTCCCCGCCTCTCCTGCCTTTATGAGATTCCTTCAGTCCAGTGCCTCTCAGAGAGTGGGCACACTTTAAGAGACCCCAGCGTTGTGGAATATCATCCATAGCATGCCCCAGACCTTTGTTCAGTGTTCGGGGTTTTCCTCCAGGTGTGAATTTGGGCAATCTCAGGGATTTTCCCTGCCCCTATCTGACCTCTTTTCAGGTACTGCCTGTTTTTTTAAAATTCCAAATACCGCACCCTGTCTTCAAGGCCTCCAGAAATATTGCAACACAAGATTGAAATATGTAACAAGTGTTCTTAGTTTTTAAAGTTCAAAATGTAAGGACAAGCCACAGACACACAGCACACCCATGTGACTGACCTGAGTGTATGCACGTGAGTGTGTGTGCACGTCGAGTAGATAGATGCATGCAGACTTTCAGGTTTCCCAGTAGGAGGCACCTGCCCCAAGAATGGTGAGTTTTGCCACCTAGGTCAGCGGAAACGGGGGTGGCTATCTTTGGCAGAGATCACCAAGGGTGGAAACGCTTACAGAAACTGTTCTTTCCAACCTCTGCTGGGTTTATACTGACTGCTCCCAGGACCATGAGGCTATTTTTGGCAAAGGCCTTAGAGTACTCAGAAAGGGTGACAACCTAAAAGGGTTGTGCATTGCATTAGAGCTCTCCACAGAAGCAAAACCAGTTGAAGGAATGGATGGATGCATGAATGAATTTATCCATATATATATTTGTATATATAGTCCCTATATATATATATATATACACACATATGTATTTCTATAGATATGAGCCAATATCTGTAATGAACCAGCAGATAGGTCCCTAGAGATATTAGAGACATATAGACATCTATATATGTGGAGATCTATACACAGAGAGATTTATTATTGAAATTGGCTTAGGTGATTGTGGAAGCCTGGAAATCCCTTTGCAAGCTGAAGACCCAGTAAAGCTAGTGGCTAAATCCCAGTCTGAGACTGAAATCCTGAGAACCAGTGGTAGAAATCCCAGTCTGAAGGCAGATGAGCTGGGCTGTCCCAGCTCAACAGTGAGGCAGGAAAAAAGGGGGCGAATTGCTCCTTCCTCCGGCCTTCATTCCGTTCAGGCCCTTGAAGGACTGGGTGATGCTCACCCGTGTTGGGGCTGGCCACCTACCTTGCTTAGTCCACTGATTCAAATGCTAATCCAGCTTGGAACCATCGCCACACACCCAGAGACGGTGTTTAACTGGGCACCCCATGGCCTGTCAAGTTGACACGAAAAGTTACACACCACATGCATTTACTTGGGACCTAGTGGGGTTTTCCTTGGAGAGAATGTGAAGAGCAATATGGGGGAAGGCAGTCCTGGAACTTCTGCTTAGACCCCGACTGCCCTGTGAGCATGGACCGTTCTGCTTCTGACCCTGACTGACGGCTTGTGAGGAACACTGTGATCCCAGGGTCTCCCCAGGGAGCAGAGAAGTGTGAGGGAATGGGTTTGGGGAACAGCTTCAGGAGGCAGTGCAGCAGGGCAGAGAGGTGACGTGGCTCTGGGCCCTTGACTGAGTCACCACCCTGCCAGATCATGGCTGTTCCCTATGGAGAAGTGAACACCATTGACCCCCAAAGTTCCGGAGGCTCTCCTGCTCCCCAGCTGTGATGGCCTTTTATGACAAAGGGCAGGGACAGCGCAGTGGTGGGGGGAGGGGGCAGTGCTAAATAGGCAGCTGTGTCCCATCATGCCAGTGTCCAGCCACAGCTCCCACCTGTGTGCAAACTGCATGCCAGGCCCCCAGGGTGGCATCTCAGGTAACCCTCAACCTGACAAGTTTGCTTTTATCACTAACCCCATTTTACAAATGCAGCAGATGAGACAAAGGGACATGAAATCCACTTCTCGGAGTGAAACGCACAGCAGGAAGTGCCCTGGCTTTCAGTGAGGCATGCTCTCATCTACCTCATTTTTTCTGCAGGAGAGGTCCAGCTCTGTCAGGAATAGAACAGAAGACAGACTTGGGCAAGAAAGGTTTAAATTAGACGAGGGGCAAGACTTTTCTGCACCGTCAGTACAATGACGTGTCCTACCCTAGTGTGGGAAGGAGCAGGGACAGGACTCCCTGCAGCAGGACCTCCTTCTGGGCAGGAAGGACACTCCCGGCTCTGTCACAGTGTTGGCAGCAAGCAGTTGTGAGAAGAGGGATGTGCTCATCTGCAGAAGGAGGGACTTGGATGGTTCTTAATGTCCAGAAGGGCCTACACTCCAGAAAATGATTGGACATCCTCAGTTTGGGCACCTTGCATGCGTCCTTGGCCTCCTCCAGGAAAAGAAGGCTTGAGAGCCTGTCTGGGGCTTTTCTGGGTGCCCTGCAGCCTCACTCACCCTGTCTCCTGCTGTGTCCTCTGGGTACTCTCCTTAGCTGGACCCTCCACAAGGGGCCTCATCTTCACTGCCACCCTTTACCGAGCTCATCACATCCTGCCTATCATCCCGCTCACCCTCACCGCAAGAGACAGGACTGTCCTCACCCCCACTGTACATGCAGGATCACAGTCCTGGGAAGATGCAGCCATTTGCTGGCAGGCACATGGCTAGTACATGGGACACCTGGGATACCCATTCGGGTTCTCCTACCTTTGCACATGCCCTTAGTCCTCCCAGTGAGGTCAGTGGTTCCCAAACTCATTCATATGCTCTCATGGGTAACGAGTGCCTGAGCACACATCGTCCCTGATATATGCCTATTTATTTATAAATTCTCTGAGTTAGTCTGCGCCATTGCTGTTTCCGTGGATCAAATTACTAATATATTAACTAATACTTTAGGTAATCATACACTATGTTATAGAGTAGAAACACTTCAGGATGAGATTAAAAACAAGTATCAACAGAAGAAGACCTGTTCCTCCTTGCTGCTGCCTAGTAGATCTTGCCGGAGGCCAGGACAGGTGGAATGGGTGTATGGGCACAAGGGGAGTGATCAGAAGCCTGGGCTTTTCCTGCCTGGAGAAAATGGACATTGTCAGGGTGCATCAGGAGCCTTAGATGCAAAGAACCAGGGTGTACCCCTTTCTGTTTCCTTTTATTCCTTGCATGTAAGAGTGAACCTGGCTGGGGTTAGAGTAAACTGCACGAGCAACTGACTCCATGCCCAGCAGTTGCTGGGAGTCACTGCCCTCTGCTCTTGGAAGACAGGACAACAGGTGCCCTGCTGCCCCCAAGGGGGTGTACAGAAGCCTGGGCAGGAAGCAGGGAGGTGGGGCTGTTTGGCCAGGAGAAGAATTACTGTCTGACTTCAGATCTTTGGTTAACAAAGGGGATTCTTTTCCCTGCTCAGGCTTTTAATCCTTACAAAGTATTAAGGATTTGTTCAGGAGAATGAGGGTTGTTAGCCAAATAGGCGTGGGATTTGGGGCATCATTCCAAGTCAGTTTAAGCAACAGAGGCCACTATTGTTGACCTGCTTGGCAAAGCAGAGCGGGCTGGTTTTGACACCAGCATTGCCAGTGCAGAGGAGCAAAGGGAGGCATGTGTGAGAACAGTGCACAGCATAGCAATAGCAGGTCTCTGTGAGTGGGAATCTCCCTTGTCCACTGCCACCAAGCTGCACACTGACCCTGGGGGCATGAAGAAGGATGAGGAAGATGTCTTGAAAAGTGGTAGACTTCCCATTTCACTGCCCCGGGCCAGTTAGTTACATGCCCTCTAGGGCCCAGTGTCTGTTTGTCTCAAGTGAGTTAGAACATTTTTTTTCCTTTGTAAAGATTAGAGACAAATTAAGACACAGTTCCTAGCCCATGGCATTTGCTTAGTAAAAGACAGTGCTGCATCGAATGGATAGGTGGGTCTGCAATGGACCTGGTGTGCTGTGGACACTTTCTGGGGCTGGGTATCAGAGAGTTGTGAAATGGGGCTACGCTGAGCATGGGGCGATGCGAAGGTTTAGACAAGTGGCAGTGGGCGCAGAGTGAAGCTGGTGAGGGAGCTCAGGAGGACTTGTGGGGAGCCGGCCCAGGGGAAGAGGTAGCCTGGGACTCAGGGTGAGTGAGTTGCTACAAGCTGGAGCCCCACCATCTGCTGTGATCTGGGACGAGTCGAGCTCACCGGTTGCTAATATTCAAGAGACAAACAAGCAGATGTTAAATTAATGAGCTAGAATTAAAAGGATGTCAAGTCCCAGTGAAAATAATTTATTTCAGGAATTCTGTGTGCAAGCAACTTAGTCTTGTAAAGTCAAGTCCTTGTTCTGGACAGGTTAATTTTGCTGGAGAATCAATTAAGCACAAGTGGAGGTGCAATTATTTCCTTAAAGAAATTAGATTTGCAGCAGGAAGGTGAGACAAGATGGTGGTGCAGGAGGACCCTGAACTTGCCTCTTCCCATGGACGCACTGAATCGATACCTACACTTACAGCAATTCCTCCTGAGGAAGAGCTGAGGGCTGAGTGAGCACCTTCTCCACAGCAAGGCATGGAGACCACACAGGGAGGGCACGGGGGATGGAGACCCAGTGCTGATGAGAGCCCCTAAAGGCAGGAAGTGCAGGAGGGAAGGATGTTGCTAAGGAACCTGTGCACAGACTGGTGTGCCCTGGGCACAGGACAAAACAGAGTTCAAAGGGCAACTGGAATATAAGGGAAGGAAGCCCATTTACTAACACAAAAGCACCTGCTAAATGGTAGGCAAACTGCCAGAATTCTCTCTGGGGTTGGAGGCACCAGTGACTGCCGTCTTGGCTGTTCCCAGGCCCCCTTGGCAGCAAAGACGGTAACAGGGTCCAGGCGCTCTAGCCGGCCTGCTAGAGCAGCTCCAGGATATTCCCTGTGCCTGACACACACCAGCACCAGCCAGTGCCCCAAGGGGCGCCCAGCACAGCATGCCCTGGGGCCCTCCCGCTGTGCCTGCCCCAGCTCCATCTGCACCACCAAGGTGGCCCTGGTGCAGCTCACCCTGGAGCTGCCCTGGCAGTTTAAGTCACCTTGAGGACACAAGTATATGGATATTTGCATTATGTGGGTCCCAGAAGGAGGAGAGAGGAGGGGGCAGAACACTTACTTGAAGAAATAATAGCTGAAAACTTCCCTAACCTGGGGAAGGAAACAAACATCAAGATCCAGGAAGCCTAGAAAGCCCCAAATCAGATGAGCCCTAAGAGACCCAAATCAAGATATATTATAATTAAAGTGGTAAAAGTTAAAGATAAGAAAATAATCTTGAAGGCAGCAAGAGAAAAACAAATGGTCACATACAAGGGAAAAGTTTCAGCAGAAACTTCATAGGCCAGAAGGGAGTGGCAGGATATATTTAAAGTGCTGAAAGGGAAAAACTTAGAGCCAAGAATACTCTTCTACACAGCAAGGTTATCATTCAGAGTTGAAGGGCAGATAGAGTTTCCCAGACAAGTAAAAACTAGAGGAATTCATGACCACTAAACTGGCCTTAAGAAATGTTTAAGGGTCTTCCTAAAACAGCAAAGAAAAGGCTATAAAGAGAAATAAGAAAATATGTGAAATAAAAAAATCTCCCTGGTAAAGGCTAACATACATAAAGGCACTGGATCAGACTTGAAAAACTAGTATGAAAGTTAAGAGCCAAAAGTAGTAAAATCAACTGTAACTAGAGTAAGTAGTTAAGGGATACACACAATAAAAAGATGTAAAATGTGACATCAAAAACAAAACATGGGAGAGTAGAATGTAGTACTTCTAGAATATGTGCAAACTTAAGTGATGGTCAGCTAAAAATAGACTGCCATATATTTGCACCCCATATGATAATCAAAAACAAAAACTTATAACAGATACACAAAAAATAATGATAAGTGAACACAAAGATAACACTAAAGTTATCAAATCACAAGAGAAGAGACCAATAGAAAAGGAACAGAGAACTACAAAAACGAGAAAACAGTTATCAAAATAGCAATAAGTACATGCCTATCAGTAATTACTCTTAATGTAAATGGTCTAATTCCATCCAAAGATGTAGGGTTACTGAATGAATAAAAAAAAGACCCATCTATCTGCCGCCTGCAGGACGCTCACTTCAGACCTAAAGACGCATATGGACTGAAAGTGAAAGGATGGGAAGAGATACTGCATGCCAATGGAAGAGATAATAAAGCTGGAGAAGCAGCATTTATATCAGAAAAATAAACTTTGAAGTAAACACGGTAACAGGAGACAAAGGGCATCCTTACTTATTGAAGGAGTCAATCCAAGAAGAGGGTATAACATTTACAGATAGTTATACACCCAACATAGGAGCACCTACGCAGGTAAAGCAAATATTAATAGACATAAAGGGAGAAATTGGCAGCAACATACTAATACCAGAGGACTTTATTTATTTATTTTTATTAAGGAATCATTGATATACACGCTTATGAAGGTTTCACATGAAAAATATTGTGGTTATTACATTCACCCATATGATCAAGTGCCCCCCCACACACCCCACTGCAGTCACTGTCCATCAGTGTAGTAAGATGCCACAGAGTCACTACTTGTCTTCTCTGAGCTACACTGTCTTCCCCGTGATCCCCCCACACCATGTGTATCAATCATAATACCTCTAATCCCCTTCTCTTTCCCCCCCTCAACACCCACCCTCCCCCACCCTCCCCTTTGGTGACCTCTAGTCCCTTCTTGGAGTCTGTGAGTCTGCGGCTGTTTTGTTCCTTCAGTTTTGCTTTGTTGTTATACTCCACAAATGAGGGAAATCATTTGGTACTTGTCTTTCTCCGTCTGGCTTATTTCACTGAGCATAATGTCCTCCAGCTCCATCCATGTTGTTGCAAATGGCAGGATTTGTTTTCTTCTTATGGCTGAATAATATTCCATTGTGTATATGTACCACTTCTTCTTTATCCATTCATCTACTGATGAATACTTAGATTGCTTCCATTTCTTGGCTATTGTAAATAGTACTGCAATTAACATAGGGGTGCATATGTTGTTTTGAATCTGAGATCTTGTTTTCTTTGGGTAAATTCGTAGGAGTGGAATTCCTGGGTCAAATTGTATTTCTATTTTTAGTTTATTGAGGAACCTCCATATTGCTTTCCACAATGGTTGAACTAGCTTACATTGCCACCAGCAGTGTAGGAGGGCTCCCCTTTCTCTACATCCTTGCCAGCATTGGTTGTTCCTAGTCTTTTCAATGTAGGCCATACTTACAGGTGTGAGGTGATATTTCACTGTGGTTTTAATTTGCGTTTCCCTGATAATTAGCGATGTGGAGCATCTTTTCATGTGCCTGTTGGTCATCTGAATTTCTTCTTTGGAAAATTATCTATTCATATCCTCTGGCCATTTTTTAATCAGGTTATTTTCTTTTTGGGTGTTGAGGCATGTGAGTTCTTTATATAGTTTGGATGTTAACCCCTTGTTGGATATGTCATTTACAAATATATTCTCCCATACTGTAGGATGCCTTTTTGTTCTACTGATGGTGTCCTTTGCTGTACAGAAGCTTTTTAGTTGGATATAGTCCCATGTGTTCATTTTTGCTTTTGTTTCCCTTGCCCAAGGAGATGCATTCAGGAAAAATTTGCTCATGTTTATATTCAAGAGATTTTTGCCTTTATTTTCTTCTGAGAGTTTTATGGTTTCATGACTTAGATTCAGCTCTTTGATCCATTTCAAGTTTAGTTTTGTGTATGGAGTTAGGCAATAATCCAGTTTCATTCTCTTACATGTATCTGTCCAGTTTTTCCAACACCACTTCTTGAAGAGGCTGTCATTTCCCCATTTTATGTCCATGGCTCCTTCATCATATATTAATTGACCATATGTGCTTGGGTTTATATCTGGTCTCTCTATTCTGTTCCATTGGTCTATGGGTCTGTTCTCGTGCCAGTACCAAATTGTCTTGACTACTGTGGCTTTGTAGTAGAGCTTGAAGCCAGGGAGTGTAATTCCCCCAGCTTTATTCTGCCTTCTCAGGATTGCTCTGGCTATTTGGGGTCTTTTGTGGTTCCATATGAATTTTAGAACTATTTGCTCTAGTTTGTTGAAGAATGCTTTTGGTATTTTGATAGGGATTGCATTGAATCTATAGATTGCTTTAGGCAGGATGACTATTTTGACAGTATTAATTCTTCCTATCCATGTTCAAGGGATATATTTCCATTTATTGGTATCTTCTTAAATTTCTCTCATGAGGGTCTTGTAGTTTTCATGGCACAGGTCTTTCACCTGCTTGGTTAGGTTTATTCCTAGGTATTTTATTCTTTTTGATACAATTGTGAATGGAATGGTTTTCCTGATTTCTCTTTCTGCTGGTTCATCATTAGTGTATAGGAATGCAACAGATATCTGTGTATTGATTTTGTATCCTGCAACTTTGCTGAATTCAGTTATTAGTTCTAATAGTTTTGTGGTGGATTCTTCAGGGTTTTTTAGTACAATATCATGTCATCTGCAAACAATGACAGTTTAACTTCTTCCTTACCAATGTGGATACTTTTATTTCTTTCTGTTGTCTGATTGCCATGGCTACAACCTCCAGAACTATGTTGAATGAAAGTAGGGAGAGTTGGCATTCTTGTCTTGCTCCTAAACTTAAAGGAAAATCTTTCAGCTTCTCACTGTTAAGTATGATGTTGGCTGTAAGTTGGTCATATATGACCTTTATTATGTTGAGGTACTTGCCCTCTATACCCATTTTGTTGAGAGTTTTTATCATGAATGGATGTTGAATTTTGTCGAATGCTTTTTCAGCATCTATGGAGATGATCATGTGGGTTTTGTTCTTTTTGTTGATGTGGTGGGTGATGTTGATGGAGTTTTGAATGTTGTACCATCCTTGCATCCCTGGAATAAACCCTACTTGATCATGGTGGGTGACCTTTTGATGTATTTTTTAATTTGATCTGCTAGTATTTTGCTGAGTATTTTTGCATCTATGTTCGTCAGTGATATTGATCTGTAATTTTCTTTCTTTGTGGTGTCTTTGCCTGGTTTTTGTATTAGAGTGATGCTGGCCTCATAGAATGAGTTTGGAAGTATTCAATACTAGGGGACTTTAATATGCCACTTTTATCAATGGACATATCATCCAGACAGAAAATCAATAAGGAAATATTGGGCTTAAATGACACATTACACCAGATGGACTTAATAGATACATACAGAATGTTCTATCCAAAAACTGCAGTTGACACATTCTTTACAAAGGCACATTGAACATTCTCTAGGGTAGATCATGTTAGGCCACAAAAAAAGTTTCAACAAGTTTAAGAAAAATTTATACTATCAGATGTCTTTTCTGGCCACAACAGTATGAAACTAGACATCAATTACAAGAAAATTAAATAAAACACAAATGGATGGAGACTAAACAACATGCTATTAAACAGCCAGTTGTTCAACAAAGAAATCAAAGATGCAATCAGAACATACCTTGAGACATAAGAAAATGGAAAAACAACTTTCAAAAATTTGGGGGATGCAGCAAAAGTAGTTCTAAGAGAAAAGTTCATAGTGATACAGGCCTGCCTCAAGAAAACAAGAAAAAGCCCAAATTAACAATGTAACTGTCCACCTAAAGGAACTAGAAAAAGAAGAGCAAACAAGCCCAAAGTTAGTGGAAATAAGGAAATAATAAAGATCAGACCAGATCTTGATAAATAAATGATAAACAAATGTAATAGTGACAAAGAATAGGAAAGACTGATGAAACTAAGAGATAGTTGTTTGAAAAGGTAAATAGAATGAATAGTCTTTATCCAGACTCATCAAGGAAAAAATGGGGGAGGGAGTCAAATATATAAAATCAGCAATGAAAAAAGAAAAGTTAAACTGACACCACAGAAATACAAAGGATCAAAGAGAATACTATAAGCAGTTTTACACCAGAATTGGAAAACCTAGATGAAATGGATAAATTCTAAGCTTGAATCACAAAAAATATAAAATCTGAGTAGACAAAATTACAAGTAATAAAACTGAATCATTTTTTTAAAAATTCCCAACAAACCCAAGTCCAAAACCATATGGCTTCACAGGTGAAGTCAATCAAACATTTCAAGAAGAGGTAGTACCAATCCTACTCAAATTATTCTGAAAAATTGAAGAAGGAGCACTTCCAAATTCATTTTATAAGGCCAGAATTAACCTGATATCAAAACCAGACAAAGACACCACAAAAAAAGAAAATTACAAGCCAGTATTCCTGATGAATGTGTTAAAAATGTCATTGGTATTTTGATGGGATCCCACTGAATCTACAGATTGTTTTGGGTAGTAAGGACATTTAACAATTTTGATTCTTTTAAATCATGAGCATGAAATACCTTTCATACTCAACAAAATATTATCAAACTGATTTCAACAGTATATTGAAAGGATAATATGCCACAACCAAGTAGGATTTATTTCAGGGGTGCAAGGATGGTTCAACATTTGTGAGTCAATCAACATGATACACCACATTAACAAAATAAGGGATAAACATCATATGATCATCTCAGTAGAACTAGAAAAAGCATTTGACAAAATCAAAAATTCATTTATGATAAAAACCCTCAACGAAGTGGGTACAGAAGGAGTGTACCTCAACCTAAAGGCTGGTATGAGAAACATATGTAGTGTCATACTCAGCAGTGTGATCAGGAAAAAGACAATGCCCACTCTGACAACTTTTATTCAACATGCTATTGGAAGTTCTACCCATGACATTTAGGCGAGAAAAAGAAATAAAAATCCAAATTGAAAAGGAGGAAGTAAAATTGTCATTATTTGCAGATGGCATGATACTGTATATAGAAAACCCTAAAGGCTTCCCCAAAAACTATTGAAACTAATAAATGAATTCACTAAAATCAGAGGCTACAAAATTAACATACAGAAATCAGTTGTGTTTCTATACATTAATAATTAATAATGAGCTATCACAAAAATTAAGAAAACAATCCCATTAACAATTGCCTCTAAAAAATATACCTAGGAATAAATTTAACCAGGGAGGTGAAATATCTGTACTCAGAAAAGACATTGATGAAAGAAACTGAACACACAAATAAATGGAAAGGTATGTTGTGCTCATGTTTTAAAAGAATCAGAATACCAGTGACATTTTTCACATATTTAGGGCAAATAATCCTAAAATTTGCATGGAACCAGAAAGGCCCTGACTAGCCAAAGCATCTTAAGAAGGAAGAACAAAGCTGGAGATCTTATGCTCCCTGATTTCAAACTATACTGCAAAGCTACAATAATCAAAACAGAATGGTATTAGCCTAAAAACAGACACATAGGTCAATGGAGCAGAATTGAGAGCCCAGAAATAAACCCACATATACATAATTAAATTATGTCAAATGAGGCAAGAAAATACAATAGGGAAAAAAACTGTCTCTTCAATCAGCAGTGTTGGGAAAACTGGAGAGCTATGTACAAAAGAATGAAACTTGGCCACTATCTTAAACTATACATAAAAATAAACTCAAAATGGGTTAATTACTTGAATGTAGAATCTGATTCCATAAAATTCCTAGAAGGAAACATGGGCAGTAAGCTCTTTGATGTCAGTCTTAGCAATATTATTTTGGACCAGTCTCCTCAGGCAAGGGCAACAAGAGCTAAAATTAACAAATGGAATACATCAAACTAAGAAACTTTTGCACAGTGATTGAAACCATCAACAAAACAAAAAAGGCACCCTACTGAATGGGAGAAGATATTTTCAAATCATATAGCCAATTAGGTATCGATATCCAAAACATATAAAGAACTTACACAACTTAATATCAAAAAAAACAACTTGATTGAAAAATGAGCAGAGGACTTGAACAGACATTCAAGAGAGATACAGATGGGCAACAGACAGGTGAAAAGATGCTCAATATCACTAATCATCGGGGAAATGCAAATCACATCCAGTAAGATATCACCTCATGATTTCAGATTGGCTAGTATCAAGACAAGAAATACTAAGTGTTGTTGAGGATGTGGAGGAGGGAGAACGCTTGTGTACTGTTGGTGGATGAATGTAAACTGGTACAGCCATTATGGAAAACAGAATGGAGATTCCTGAAAAAATTAAAAATAGAACTACCATACCATCCAGCAATTCCACATCTGAGTATTTATCCTAAGTAAATGAAAATATCAATTCAAAAAGATATGTTCACCCCTATATTCATGGCAGCATTATTTATAGTATTCAAGATATGGAAGCATTGTCTAAATGTCCACCAATAGATGAATTGATAAAGATGATGTTACACACACACACACACACACACACACACACACACACACTGAAATATTACTTAGTCATAAAAAGGAATGAAAGTTTACCATTTGCAACAATATGGATGGACCTAGAGAGTATTATGGCTAAGTAAAATAAGTCAGACTGAAAAAGGCAAACACCACATGATTTTACTTATATTTGGAATCTAAAAATCAAAACAAACGAACAAATCAAACAAAACAGAAGCATAAGTAAATACAGGAAACAAACAATTGGTTATCTGTGGGGTGATGGGTTGGGAAGCAGGTGAGGTAGGTAAAAGGTAATTAAGAGGTACACACTTCTTGTTATAAGAAAAATAAGTCATGAGGATGTAATGTACAGAATAAGGAACATATTACACCATATTGTAAAACTTGTATGGTGGCAGTAACTGGACTTATTTTGGAGATCATTTTGAAATGTAAAAAGTACTGAATCAGTATGATGTCCACCTGAAACTAATAGGATATTGTATGTGAATTAAAATTCAGTTAAAAAATAAATAAATTCAAGGCCAGGTATCTTCTCATGCCGCCAACAAAGTATGGCATTCAGCCTATAAAAGAATCGTGCATTTACCATATTAAAAATAAACATAATTTGCAAAAGATAAATACACAGGATTTTGGGTAGCTTCATTGAGACCAAGAAAACAAAGCAATAAATTTTATTAAAGGCTGAAGACTGCATCAGTTCAAATGCAAATCAAGGGAAAACAAGGGCTTCCCAAGGTCCTGAGTCCTCCGTGCCTCCCAGGTACAGGCCACCTGCCACAACAGATACTTCTCTTCTTGCTTCTTCCCCATAATGGCACAGTATTAGGACATAGACATCCCACTTTTAATTAATCTGCACAGCAAACATAACTTGTATTTCTTATTTATGATTTTTTAAAATAATGAATTTTCATCCGATTTTTTACTCAGATTGGAATCTTTGTGTTTGATTTCTTAGAGCTTAAAAATGGAGCCAGTGACCAAGCAAGTTTGACCAACTTAAATGGCCTCATAGGTTCTTTATTGCCTCTTTCATTCTCCTTCTAGAACAGAACTGAAATTCTGATTTTTGAGTTATCAAGTAAAACGTGATAATTAAAACTTAGAAAGTAAATAGAAAGAAAAAAAATCATGGGAAATCCCATCATCCAAACTAAATATTTGGCAATATCTCCTTCCAGATATTTCCCATGTCCTTAAAATGCATACGTATTTAAATAAATGGAGTAGTTTGTGAGTGCTGCCCTTCCTTGTTTAGACACCTGACATTACACGTGTCATTCAGAATATTGTGCCATGTCCCTGGATTTGAAAGAAACATTCTCTAGAATAACCAAGAATTAATCACATTTCCTATTTTTGCTTTCTGAACAAATTTGACGACCTATTTGAGTTTTACCTTAGTATTTCATCCTTGGTTGCTTCCAGCACTTCAACCAAGCCTCACTGATTTTTATCTCCTGAATGTGTCTAGATTTGCCCACTCTTCTCCATCTCACAAGCACAAGCCTCCACTGGCACCTAGAATGCCCTTGAGGGAATCCCACAAAGGCCTTGGTGCTGGCCACTCTCTGTCAGTGACCTGACACCACTGCCTGGCTTCACCTGCCTCGCCCTCTGCCTGCATCACCGGATCCTAATCAATTTCTCTTTAACAATAATCATCCTTGACGTCATTTCATGCTCAGGTGAGACCCTCTTTCTCTGCTCTTCCTTACTACTAATCCCATAAAGGAGACAGCTTATTAGCACCTCAAACACAACCCATTAGTATACCAAACCAAATCTTTCCCCACAAGAAGTGTTCCATGGCAATTTTTTAAATTTCATTTAATGGTCACTTCATCTTTCAGGTTTTATCTGCCAAAAGCCCTGGCTCCCCTCTTTCTCCTACATGACACGTACGATCTGTCAGCAGATTTTCTTGGCTCTGTATTCAAAATACACCTTGAATCACTCTGCTTTTTACCACCGCCATTTCTACCCACTGGACCAAGCCTCTATCCTCAGTTGCCTGGATTATTGTACAAGTCTCCATACTAACCAATCTCCCTGCTTCTGTCCCTCCCACCCTCCGCCTGTTCTCTGCCCATTGCATACTCAGTCTCCTCTCCACATAGCAGTCAGAGTGATCCTCTGCTCAGAAGCCTCCAGTGGCTTCCTTTCCCACTCAAGTAGATCAGTCTTCCTCATGGCTTGCCAGGCCCTTTATGACCTTCATCTATCATCTCTGACATTACCTCTTACTACGCTCTTCCTTGCTGACTTCCCACCAATCCACACTGGCCTCCTGTCAGTTTCCCCAGAAGCCAGCATGGTCTTGCCCCAGGGCTTTTGCACTTGCTCATTCTTCTGTTTAAGATGCTCATTCCCCAAGTCATCTTCACTGCTAACCTCTTACCTCCTTTAAGTCTTTGCTCAGATATCATCTTTCCAATGATTATTTCAGTGACTTCTGCATTAGAAGCAGAATTTACCCACTCCTTTTCCTTCATAGTACTCTCCCCTTTCTGCCTAGTCTTCCCCCTTATAATAGTCCTTACCACACAACATACTATATATTGTAGTGAACTATTTATTGCCTGTCTTCTCCCACTCAAATGTTTGCTCCATGAGAACAAGAATTTTTATTTATATTCTTTATTATTTCATTCCTATTGTCTGGAATAATGCCTAGTACTTATTAGTACTGAATAAATATTTGTTGAATGAAAAAATGAAGTTTTCCTTTACTTAAGGTGAAAATAGCCTTGGAGAAGTCAGATGACAGTACAGTTTCAAGAGGACAGGCAATTCATTAAGCATTTGTTTTCAGCTGCTCTATAAGATTCAAAGAATAAAATGTTAGGGAAAATTAGTATGCCACTAGGAAAAAAAATCTTTTGTTAGTTAATTATCAGTTGTAAATTTTTGCTGCCCTTTCATTTTAAAACTGCTTCATTGTGGTATAATTGACATGCAATAAACTGCATGTATTTAAAGTGGATAATTTGATGAATTCTGACATGTATACAACCAAGGAAACCACCACCACCACCAAGTTAGTGAGCATATCCATCATCCAGAAAAGTTTGTAATCACCCTCTCCCACCCCTCTCTGAGCCCCTGGACAGCCATATATACTCTTTCAGTTACTGTAGATTATTTTGGATTTTCTGAAGATATCTATAAATGGAATAATTTAGTGTATACTTTTTTCTATGGCTTTTTTCTCTCAGTACACATATTTCGAGATTCATCCAAGTTGTGTATCAGCAAGTCATTTCCTTTCATTGCTAGTAGTATTTGTTTAGATAGATACGCCACAACTAGTGGCACCCTGCATTTCACTGTGCTTCACTTTATTGCATTTGCAGATACTGTGCTTTTTGCAAATTGAAGGTTTATGGCAACCCTGCATCTAGCAGTCTATTGGTGCCATTTTTCCAACAATATTTGTTTACTTCATGTCTCTGTAGCATTTTGGTAATTCTTGCAATATTTCAACATTTTCATTGTTATTACATTTGCTATAGTGACCTGTGATCAGTAATCTCTGATGTTACCACTATAACTTTTTTGGGGTGCCATGGGCCTTACCCATACAAAACAGGGAGTTTAGTTGATAAGTGTTATGTGTCCTGACTGCCCCGCCAACTGGCCATTTCCCCACATCTCTCCCTCTCTCTCCAGGACTCCCTGTTCTGTTGAGAAAACAATATAGAAATAATGCCAATTAATAATCCTACAATGGCCTGGAAGTGTTCAAGTGAAAGAAGAGTCACACGTCTCTGGATTGAAATCGAAAGCTAAACACGATTAAGCTAAGTGAAAAAGGATGTTCAAAAGCCTAGACAGGCCAAAAGCTGGGCCTTCTGTGCCAAACAGTCAAATTATGAATGCAAAGGAAGAGTTCTCAGAGGAAATTAAAAGTGTTGCTCCAGTGAACACATGAGTGATAAGAAAGCAAAGCAGCCTTATAGCTGATGTGGGGCAATTTTAGTGGTCTGGGTAGATGATCAAACCAGCCACAACATTCCCTTAAACCAAAGCCTAACCCAGATCAAACCCGAACTCTCTTCAATTCTGTGACAGCTGAGAGACGTGAGGAAGCTGCAGAGGAAAAGTTGGAAGCAGACAGAGGTTGGTTCATGAGGTTCAAGGAGAGAAGCCATCCCCACAACATAAAAGTGCAGGTGGAGCAGCAAGTGCTGGTGTAGAAGCTGCAGTGAGTTACTCAGAAGATCGAGCTAAGGTCATTAAACAAGGTGTCTACCCTGAGCAACACATTTTCAGTGTGGATAAACCGCCTTCTATTGGAAGAAGAGGCCATCAAGGACTTTCATAGCTCGAGAAGTCAGTGCCTGGCTCAAGGGTTCAAAGCTTCAAAGGACAGGCTGACACTTTTGTAAGGGACTAAGGCAGCTGGTGACTTAAAATTGAAGCCAGTGCTTATGGACCATTCTGGAAATCCTAGGGTCCTTAAGAATTGTGCTCTATCTACTCTGCCTGTGCTCTATAGATGGAGCAACAAGGCCTGGATGACAGCACATCCACTTACAACATGGTTTACTGAATATTTTAAGCTCAGGAAAAAAAGATTCATTTCCCAAATACAACTTGCTCATTGACGATGCACCTGGTCACCCATGAGCTCTGATGGAGATGTTGTCTTGCCTGAGGGTTTCAGTCCCTGGCAAGTTCACTGTGGATTCAGTGAGACTGAAAAATGACCACAGAACTTTGCAGGTGAAAGGCTTTATACCCAGCTTTATTCTTGTGGTGGCAGGTCAAACACTAGAACCCCATCTGCCTTGGGGCAAGTCTGCATGCAGGAAGCCAGTCTCTGCTCTGGGCCTCTCTACAGCCTCATAACCCCAGACCACTGGGCAGAGCTCTTCATATAGAGTCAATAATAACTCATTGCCCATGTGTGTGCAAGCATGCACCCATGAGCATTGCATGTGCACAGTGGACAAGCAGACAAGGGTCAGGTGAAAATCATGTGCTTTTTGCGGTTGCTGCTGCAAGAGAGGATGAACTGTCAGGAAGCCAGCTTTCCCATCTCTGATCCAGACAGAATGATACTATCAACCTCTACATTCCAAAGACATAGGAGCCAAGCTGATATAAACTCCAAGGGCTTCTGCCAAAACCAGGAGCCCCAATCCACCAGTTCAGCCTGAGTGTAGGGGCGCAGCATAGAGTGCTCCATGACCTGGGGAGGGGGCTGCACCTCTCTCAGAGGAACCCGCAGTTGCTGTGTCTTCATTTCCTTGACTACAACCAGGAGGGTTTTCAGTAGAGGAGGGGCCAGTGCCTTCAGCATCAGCACTGCCTCCACCCGCACTCACTCATCGAACCCCAGCTCCTCTTCCACTTGCGGGGCTGTCGATAGCTTTCGCTGCTTTCCTGAGTGCCTCTTCTGCGACACCCTTTCCCTTTTCTGCAGGGCCTCACAGCGATGCTTGCTCAGTCTTCAGCAGCTCTCTGACCTTCACCTCGGTGCCTTGCAGCTGGCGATCTCCTGCTGCCTCTTGTGCTTTTCGCAGGAGTATGTCCTTCTCCTTCGTGTCTTTTGCCTCTCCCACAGCACCTCACAGCCTGCGTTCTTGTGCTGTCTCTCCTTGTGCTACCATTATATGCTCTGCCATCTCCACAGCACCTCATAGTAATGCCATCTCAGTCATCAATAAACTTTTACCTCCTCTGTGGCACCTCGCAGCTCGCATTATCATGCTGCCTCTTCTTGTTCCTCTAGCAGGAGTGCATCCTTCTCCTTTATAGCCTTTCTTAACACTGAGAGAAAAAGCCAACCCACAGTTCCCACTGCCTTGTGGTTTCTCTGTTTCTCCAAGGAATTCCCTGTGGACCACCTCTACTGCCTCAGGTGTCACCTCCCCCTTCCCCCAGTCCTGTGGAGGACCCACTCCTCTAGGAAGCAAGCTACCTCAGACCACAAGTCCACTGGGGAATACACAAGTGTCCATAGGGCCATCCATAGGGGCAGCCTGCCTAAGTACCCCTCCCATGAGGGCAGCTTGTTCTGTTTTTGTTTTGTCTTGTTTTTTGGGTATACATCGAATCCTGCCAACTATGCCAGTTGTCTTGTCTGAGTTTTCAGCCCCAGGCAAGTTTACTCTGGATTTGGTAAGACTGAAAAATGACAATGGAACTTTGGGGTGAAAGGGTTTATACCCAGCTTTATTCTTGTAGTGGCAGGTCAAGCACTAGAATCCAGTCAACCTCAGGGCAAGTCTGCATGCAGCAAGCCTGTGTCTGCCCCTGGGCCTCTCTACCACCTCATAACCCCAGAGCACTGGGCAGAGCTCTTCATATAGAGTCAGTTAACAACTCACTGCCCACACATGTGTAAGCATGCATACGCAAGCATTGCGCATGTGCAGTGAGAAAGCCAGGGTCAGGTGAGAATCCTGGCCAGGGAATTTCCATTTTCTTTACAGATGTCTGAGATGAATGTTGTTTTATTGCCTGCTAACACATTCATTCTGCAGCCCATGGATTAAGGAGTAATTTCAACTTTCAAGAAGTGTTTTTAAGAAATACACTTCATAAGGCCATAGCTGCCAGACATAGCAATTCCTCTGATGGATTTGGGCAAAGTAAATTGAAGACCTTCTTGGAAGGATTCACCATTTTAAATGTCATTACGAAATTCATGATTCATGGGAGAGGTCAAAGTATCAGCATTAACAGGAGTTTGGAAGAAGTTGACTGATTCTAGGAAACACGTGGGAGTTGGAAAGAATGGGGAGGGAAGGCGGCTGGTAAAGGGTGTGTTGTCAAGTAAATTACCACTGTGGGCAATTGTCATTGAATTGCTGATTTATTAAATTTTGGGAGACAATGCAGACAGTGCCCTCCGGTGCACCCTGCCTGGGGGGAAAGGGAACTAGAATGTTCATACACTGACACCCGTCATTCCCTGGTTGAGGCCCCTCCCAGGAGACATCAATCCCCAGCATTTCCAGTCCATGTGCAATGGTGGCGTGGGCTGTGTTAGTTCTCAAAAGCCCTCAAGTGGAGGTGCAGGTGCTGGCTGTGGAGGGCAGGCAGCATGCTCGGCAGATGGAGCCTCAGGACGTACACGTGGCTCCTCTCCACACACCACCCCAATCTGCTTATTTTCCTCATCCATTTGCACACCATCCTTTCATCTGTTTTTCAAGGTGGCAGCTATTACAATTTCTTTTAAAAAACAAAAAATAAGACAATTGTTGGTCCTGAGGCCATAACTGATATACATTATCACTCTCCTCTGCTACCCATTCCAGATTCCCCTCACCTCAACCTACTGGTCTGCTGGTCTGGCTCTGCTTGGGGGAGGTGATCCAGTCCTGTGTCCCCAGCAAGCTCCTGGTCACTGTGCCCTCATCAGCCATGGTTGCTGCAGTGGCCCATTCATCGTCACCGGCCATGCAAGCACCAAGGATGCCCTAGCAAATTCTTTAATTTCAGACATGCTCTTCCCTGCACGCTGACGTAGCAGCAGCTCTCTGTCCTCATAATGATGAGGGTCTTTTTCTCCTCCTGTGGGTGTTCTGGGATGAGGAGCCTGTGAGAGGTATAGCTTTGGGTTAATGGAATGGTTCCTGGTGGAAAACCTTCTCCCCTCACCCCCATCTTCCCCTGGGAACCAAGACTTCTAGTTCACAGGAGGCACAGACCTCCCATGAGATCACAGAGTGACCAGAGGGGCCACTCCACGTCCACAGCTTTGCAACTTCAAAAACAATGCCGCACTGTCCCCCAGAGCGGCTCTGTTCCCCAGCAGTGTGCGGGAGTTCACTGTGCACCATTCCCCACCAACACTCGGTATTTTTTTTTATAGTCATCATTCTACTGAGCATGCAGAGGTATCTCATTGTGGTATGATTTGCAGTTTCTAATTACCAAGGATTTTTCTTTTCCATTTCATAGGTACTGTCCTATTCAAGTCCTTGGTCTGATTTCCACTAGGTCATCTGTCTTTCTGTAGTTATTTCCCATGAATTCTTTATATATTCTCTCACAAAGCCCCATGCAGCTATTGTCTCCCTCTCCGTGGCTTGCTTCTCCGCCCTTCTCATGGTGTCTTCAGTGAAAGGAAGTTCGCCAGGGTGTCCTAGGCGCTTCCGTGGCCAGTGACAGTGAACGGGCCCCTGCGGCAGCCATGGCCGCTGAGGGCGGTGACCAGGAGCTTGTCTTGTTTCCGTAAGGCTGTTAGTCTTTTCCTTTATGACTAAACCCTGATCACTATTAAATAATCTTTCCTTATCTTTGTATCATGAAGATTCTCTTATAATTGCTTCAAGCTTTACTTTTTAACTTTCAAATGCAGGACCACAGTTCATCTGGAATTGACTTTTATGGAAGATAGGTAGGGTTAAGTTTCATTTTCTTTTCCCAGGTGAATGCCCAATGATTTAAAAACCACTTAGTGAAAAAGCATCCGTTTCCCAGAGTACTGCTCCCTTGTCATGAGCTAGATGGCCATAAATGCTCAGCTCTGTTTGGAGTTCTGTTCTGCCAGTGTGTCTATCCCTATACAAGTACTGCATTGTGTTAGTTACTCTAGCCTTCGGATAAAGTCTTAATACTTGCTAGAGATCTTACTTTGTTCTCCTTTTCAAGTATCTTTACTATTCTTGGCTGTTAACATTTCCATTCTCTTAGAATGAACTTGTCAAGTTCCCTAAGATGTTAGAATTTTTGTGGTGATCACATTGAATGTATAGATAAATTTGGAGAGATCTGAGAGTTACAATCTTGAGTCCTCTAATTCACAAATATTATACATTCCTGCCTTGATTGTGTCTTCATTACTCTCTCTCAAGAATACTTTACTTTTCAACATACAGACCTTGCACACTCTGATGAGATGTATTCCTGCAAAATGACTTTCTTAGCTTGTTATGTGTATATAATGCAACAGGGTGCATTTACAAAGTGTTAAATTCAATATAATAATATTTTATAGCATTTAGTGAAATATATGTACTTATTTCTTCTGTGACTTTTTTTCTTAGACCAACTGGTCATTTAGAATTGTATTCCAAAATTTCAGAACAAATGGAAGTTTTTACAATAATTTTCTTCTTACCGGTAATTCTGGATTAATTGAATTTTACATGAATTCTGTTTTGTAATATATTACTTGCTTTATGGCTCAGAATATGGTCAGTATTTGTAAATGTTGTGAGAGCCCTTGAAAAGACTGTATTCTACAGTTTTGATTATAGTGTTTTACATATCTCCATTAGGATAAATTTCTTAAAGCTGTCCAAATTTTCTATACCTTTCTGTGTTTTGGGATGGTTGTTCTATCAAATACTGAGAGAGTAGTGTTAAAATTCCCCAATTAAGATTATGGATTTGTTTATGTCTCCTTTCCTTCTGTTAATGTTTGCAATCTATAATTTGAAGTTGTTATGAAGATTATGTAAATTTAGAATTATTTTTATTTTCCTAATGATTTGAACATTTTGTCATTTCAAATTAACCCTTTATATATGATACATATTTATATGTAAATGCTTTTTAACTCAAAATCACCTTATCTAATACTAATTACAGGTACACTATTTTTAGCTTTCTTTTTGTTATTCTTTGTCAGGTATGTATTTTTCATCTTTTCCCATTTTATTCTGGTATCTCTATGTTGTAGGTATACTTTTTATAAATATTTCTGAGTTTTGGGTTTTAAATTTTTCATTAAATGATTTTACCCTCATTTACTTTTTTTTTTTTTTTTTTTTTTTTTTTAGATAATTATTTTTTATTGAAGGGTAGTTGACACACAGTATTACATTACATTAGTTTCAGGTGTACAACACAGTGATTCAACATTTATATACATGATAATTCTAAGTACCAGCTATCACCATACCAAGTTGTTACAATATTTTGACTATATTCCTTATGCTATACATTACATCCCGGTTGCTTATTTATTTTACAATTGGAAGTGTGTACTTTTTCTTGGTTGTTGTTGTTGGGGCATCTCTCATATTTATTGATCAAATGGTTGTTAACAACAATAAAATTCTGTATAGGGGAGTCAATGCTCAATGCACAATCATTAATCCACCCCAAGCCTAATTTTCGTCAGTCTCCAATCTTCTGAAGCATAACGAACAAGTTCTTACATGGAGAACAAATTCTTACATAGTGAATAAGTTACATGGTGAACAGTACAAGGGCAGTCATCACAGAAACTTTTGGTTTTGCTCATGCATTATGAACTATAAACAGTCAGTTCAAATATGAATACACATTTGATTTTTATACTTGATTTATATGTGGATACCACATTTCTCTCTTTATTATTTTTAATAAGATGCTGAAGTGGTAGGTAGATACAACATAAGGGTAGAAAACATAGTTTAGTGTTGTAAGAGAGCAAATGTAGATGATCAGGTGTGTGCCTGTAGACTATGTGTTAATCCAAGCTAGACAAGGGCAATAAAACATCCACATATGCAGAAGATTTCTCTCAGAACAGGGGGGGTGAGGTTCTAAGCCTCACCTCTGTTGATCCCCAATTTCTCACCTGATGACCCCCCTGCGACTGTGCCTGTCTTAGGTTGTTCCTCCCTTGAGGAATCTTACCCGTCTCTGGCTAACCAGTCATCTTCCGGGGCCATACAGGGAAATGTTAAGTTGGTAAGTGAGAGAGAAGCCTTATTGTTTGAAATGGTTAGCTTTTTATTTCTTTGCATATTTATGCCCTGTGGCTTCTATGCCCAGCATTTGTCTTGAGGTATCTTTACCACTTGGAGGAGTTATGATACTCGGTAAATTTGATATGAGGCACGAATTCTATTTAAGAATTTGTTGTAATTAGGAAGGAAGAAGAAAAGCTATAGAAGTAGCAGGCGGGAGAAAACATGGGAAGATTGATTATTTCTTTGACATATCTTCTTGTAGAGTAACTTCAGCATGTATATATTTTAAGCTACTACTTAAATTGCGCACACACATTAACATAATAGACATAATAGGAGTATAGTTACATAACCAAAGCATACCTGTAATTACCAGCCATCTCCAGTGAAACCAAGAAAACCAGTTAGGCACCCTAGGCATTTGTGAAAACTTATCAATGATATGATGCTTATTATCTAACTGAATTTGAATAGTTTGAGAAAAATCAGACAAATTAAAACAACCCATTCCTGGGCACTGTTCACATGCCATATGTTCTTTTAACAGTAAATAGTCTGTAGTTGTAAGATTTTGGAGCGCTACAATTTGCACTTCTCCTAATTCTTGGTTGAGTTCCAACAGTATAGATCCAGTCAAATTTGTTGTTTTACTGTATGCACAGGCCAGCTTAGATATCTCCTTCATTCCCATGGCAAGTCCAGGAGCTGGTGGGATGAGTGCATCTACAGCTGTAGCAGTGCGTGGATCTTTGTTGGGGTTTTTTGATGATCATCTTCTGGCATGAGTCTTCCAGAGAGTGCTGATGTTGGAAGTTCTCTTTCATATCGTTTCTTAGTTCATTTTCGGGGTAGCCAAATTAGGCTTTGATCCTCTGTATAAACACAAACAGACCCTTTGCCTACACTTTTATATGTCCTTTATACCCTTGTGTAGAACTCATTGGAGGTCACCACATAGGAACTGCATTTTTTTTTTTAATCATTAATCTACACTTACATGACGAATACTTTGTTTACTAGGCTCTCCCCTATACCAGGTCCCCCCTATATACTCCTTTACAGTCACTGTCCATCAGCGTAGCAACCTGTTGTAGAATCACTACTTGTCTTCTCTGTGTTGTACAGCCCTCCCCTTTCTCCCACCCCGCTATGGATGCTAATCTTAATACCCCCCTACTTCTCCCCCCCTTATCCCTCCCTACCCACCCATCCTCCCCAGTCCCTTTCCCTTTGGTACCTGTTAGTCCATTCTTGAGTTCTGTGATTCTGCTGCTGTTTTGTTCCTTCAGTTTTTCCTTTGTTCTTATATTCCACAGATGAGTGAAATCATTTGGTATTTCTCTTTCTCTGCTTGGCTTGTTTCACTGAGCAAAATACCCTCCAGCTCCATCCATGTTGCTGCAAATGGTTGGATTTGCCCTTTTCTTATGGCTGAGTAGTATTCCATTGTGTATATGTACCACATCTTCTTTATCCATTCATCTATCGATGGACATTTAGGTTGCTTCCAATTCTTGGCTATTGTAAATAGTGCTGCGATAAACATAGGGGTGCACTGATCTTTCTCATACTTGATTGCTGCATTCTTAGGGTAAATTCCTAGGAGTGCAATTCCTGGGTCAAATGGTAAGTCTGTTTTGAGCATTTTGATGTACCTCCATACTGCTTTCCACAATGGTTGAACAAGTTTACATTCCCACCAGCAGTGTAGGAGGGTTCCCCTTTCTCCACAGCCTCGCCAACATTTGTTGTTGTTTGTCTTTTGGATGGCAGCCATCCTTACTGGTGTGAGGTGATACCTCATTGTAGTTTTAATTTGCATTTCTCTGATAATTAGCGATGTGGAGCATCTTTTCATGTGTCTGTTGGCCATCTGTATTTCTTTTTTGGAGAACCGTCTGTTCAGTTCCTTTGCCCATTTTTTAATTGGGTTATTTGTTTTTTGTTTGTTGAGGCGTGTGAGCTCTTTATATATTCTGGACGTCAAGCCTTTATCGGATGTGTCATTTTCAAAGATATTCTCCCATACTGTAGGGTTCCTTTTTGTTCTATTGATGGTGTCTTTTGCTGTACAGAAGCTTTTCAGCTTAATATAGTCCCACTTGTTCATTTTTGCTGTTGTTTTCCTTGCCCGGGGAGATATGTTCAAGAAGAGGTCACTCATGTTTATGTCTAAGAGGTTTTTGCCTATGTTTTCTTCCAAGAGTTTAATGGTTTCATGACTTACATTCAGGTCTTTGATCCATTTTGAGTTTACTTTTGTATATGGGGTTAGACGATGGTCCAGTTTCATTCTCCTACATGTAGCTGTCCAGTTTTGCCAGCACCATCTGTTGAAGAGACTGTCATTTCGCCATTGTATGTCCATGGCTCCTTTATCAAATATTAATTGACCATATATGTCTGAGTTAATGTCTGGATTCTCTAGTCTGTTCCATTGGTCTGTGGCTCTGTTCTTGTGCCAGTACCAAATTGTCTTGATTACTATGGCTTTATAATAGAGCTTGAAGTTGGGGAGTGAGATCCCCCCTACTTTATTCTTCTTTCTCAGGATTGCTTTGGCTATTCGGGGTCTTTGGTGGTTCCATATGAATTTTTGAATTATTTGATCCAGTTCATTGAAGAATGTTGCTGGTAGTTTCATAGGGATTGCATCAAATCTGTATATTGCTTTGGGCAGGATGGCCATTTTGACGATATTAATTCTTCCTAGCCATGAGCATGGGATGCGTTTCCATCTGTTAGTGTCCCCTTTAATTTCTTTTAAGAGTGACTTGTAGTTTTCAGAATATAAGTCTTTCACTTCTTTGGTTAGGTTTATTCCTAGGTATTTTATTTTTTTTGATGCAATTGTGAATGGAGTTGTTTTCCTGATTTCTCTTTCTGTTGGTTCATTGTTGGTATATAGGAAAGCCACAGATTTCTGTGTGTTGATTTTGTATCCTGCAACTTTGCTGTATTCCGATATCAGTTCTAGTAGTTCTGGGGTGGAGTCTTTAGGGTTTTTTATGTACAGTATCATGTCATCTGCAAATAGTGACAGTTTGACTTCTTCTTTGCCAATCTGGATTCCTTGTATTTTTTTGTTTTGTCTGATTGCCGTGGCTAGGACCTCTAGTACAATGTTAAATAACAGTGGGGAGAGTGGGCATCCCTGTCTAGTTCCCGATCTCAGCGGAAATGCTTTCAGCTTCTCGCTATTCAATATAATGTTGGCTGTGGGTTTTTCATAGATGGCCTTTATTATGTTGAGGTACTTGCCCTCTATTCCCATTTTGCTGAGAGTTTTTATCATGAATGGATGTTGAACTTTGTCAAATGCTTTTTCAGCATCTATGGAGATGATCATGTGGTTTTTGTCTTTCTTTTTGTTGATGTGGTGGATGATATTGATGGACTTTCGAATGTTGTGCCATCCTTGCATCCCTGGGATGAATCCCACTTGGTCATGGTGTACGATGGTTTTGATGTATTTTTGAATTCGGTTTGCTAAAATTTTGTTGAGTATTTTTGCGTCTACGTTCATCAGGGATATTGGTCTATAGTTTTCTTTTTTGGTGGTGTCTTTGCCTGGTTTTGGTATTAGGGTGATGTTAGCTTCATAGAATGAGTTTGGGAGTATCCCCTCCTCTTCTATTTCTTGGAAAACTTTAAGGAGAATGGGTATTATGTCTTCCCTGTATGTCTGATAAAATTCCGAGGTAAATCCATCTGGCCCGGGGGTTTTGTTCTTTGGTAGTTTTTTGATTACTGCTTCAATTTCGTTGCTGGTAATTGGTCTGTTTAGATTTTCTGTTTCTTTTTGGGTCAGTCTTGGAAGGTTGTATTTTTCTAGGAAGTTGTCCATTTCTCCTAGGTTTCCCAGCTTGTTAGCATATAGGTTTTCATAGTAGTCTCTAATAATTCTTTGTATTTCTGCGGGATCTGTTGTGATTTTTCCTTTCTCATTTCTGATACTGTTGATTTGTGTTGACTCTCTTTTCCTCTTAATAAGTCTGGCTAGAGGCTTATCTATTTTGTTTATTTTCTCGAAGAACCAGCTCTTGGTTTCATTGATTTTTGCTATTGTTTTATTCTTCTCAATTTTATTTATTTCTTCTCTGATCTTTATTATGTCCCTCCTTCTGCTGACCTTAGGCCTCATTTGTTCTTCTTTTTCCAATTTTGATAGTTGTGACATTAGACTGTTCATTTGGGATTGCTCTTCCTTTTTTAAATATGCTTGGAGTGCTATATACTTTCCTCTTAAGACTGCTTTTGCTGCGTCCCACAGAAGTTGGGGCTTAGTGTTGTTGTTGTCATTTGTTTCCATATATTGCTGGATCTCCATTTTGATTTGGTCATTGATCCATTGATTATTTAGGAGCATGTTGTTTAGCCTCCATGTGTTTGTGAGCCTTTTTGCTTTCTTTGAACAGTTTATTTCTAGTTTAATGCCTTTGTGGTCTGAAAAGTTGGTTGGTAGGATTTCAATCTTTTGGAATTTACTGAGGCTCTTTTTGTGTCCTAGTATGTGGTCTATTCTGGAGAATGTTCCATGTGCACTTGAGAAGAACGTGTATCCTGTTGCTTTTGGATGTAGAGTTCTGTAGATGTCTATTAGGTCCATCTGTTCTAGTGTGTTGTTCAGTGCCTCTGTGTCCTTACTTATTTTCTGTCTGGTGGATCTGTCCTTTGGAGTGAGTGGTGTGTTGAAGTCTCCTAGAATGAATGCATTGCATTCTATTTCCTCCTTTAGTTCTGTTAATATTTGTTTCAGGTATGTTGGTGCTCCTGTATTGGGTGCATATATATTTATAATGGTTATATCCTCTTGATGGACTGAGCCCTTTATCACTATGTAATGTCCTTCTTTGTCTTTTGTTACTTTCTTTATTTTGAAGTCTGTTTTGTCTGATACCAGAATTGCAACACCTGCTTTCTTCTCTCTGTTGTTTGCTTGAAATATCTTTTTCCATCCCTTGACTTTAAGTCTGTGCGCGTCTTTGGGTTTGAGGTGAGTCTCTTGTAAGCAGCATATGGATGGATCTTGCTTTTTTATCCATTCTATTACTCTGTGTCTTTTGATTGGTGCATTCAGTCCATTTACATTTAGGGTGATTATTGAAAGGTATGAATTTATTGCCATTGCAGGCTTTAAGTTTGTGGTTACCAAAGGTTTAGGGTTAGCTTCTTTACTGTCTTACTGTCTAACTTAACTCGCTTGTTGAGCTATTATAAACACAATCTGATGATTCTTTATTTCTCTCCCTTCTTATTCCTCCTCCTCCCTTCTTCATATGTTGGGTGTTTTGTTGTGTGCTCTTTTTAGGAGTGCTCCCATCTAGAGCAGTCCCTGTAGGATGCCCTGTAGAGGTGGTTTGTGGGAGGCAAATTCCCTCAACTTTTGCTTGTCTGGGAATTGTTTAATCCCTCCTTCATATTTAAATGATATTCGTGCTGGATACAGTAGTCTTGGTTCGAGGCCCTTCTGTTTCATTGCATTAAGTATATCATGCCATTCTCTTCTGGCCTGTAGGGTTTCTGTTGAGAAGTCTGATGATAGCCTGATGGGTTTTCCTTTGTAGGTAACCTTTTTTTTCTCTCTGGCTGCTTGTAATACTTTGTCCTTGTCTTTGATCTTTGCCATTTTAATTATTATGTGTCTTGGTGTTGCCCTCCTTGGATCCCTTGTCATGGGAGTTCTGTGTACCTCTGTGGTCTGAGAGGCCATTTCTTCCCCTAGTTTGGGGAAATTTTCAGCAATTATTTCTTCAAAGACATTTTCTATCCCCTTTTCTCTCTCTACTTCTTCTGGAATGCCTATGATTCTTATATTATTTCTTTTATTTTGATCACTCAGCTCTCTTAAAATTCTTTCATTCCTGGAGATCCTTTTATCTCTCTCTGCATCAGCTTCTCTGCGTTCCTGTTCTCTGTTTTCTAGTCCATTAATGGTCTCTTGCATCTCGTCCATTCTGCTTTGAAGTCCTTCCAGAGCTTGTTTTATTTCTGAATTCTCCTTCCTTAGTTCTTGCATATTTCTCTGCAAGTCCATCAGCATGGTTATGACTTTTGTTTTGAATTCTTTTTCAGGTAGACTGGCTAAATCTATCTCCCCAGATTCCTTCTCAGGGGAAGATGTAGCAGATGCCGAAGCTGTCTGGGTTAGTCTTGTCTGAATCATATTTTTTTGCCTTTTCATGTTGACAGGTGCTATTGACTGTCAGCTGGGAGGGCCAAAATTTTCACTTACTACTGGCCTTTCTTTACTGGGGCAACTGCGACCCCTAGTGGCTTGTGTTGGGTAATTGCGTGTAGAGTGGGTCTTTGTGTCTTGCGTGGCCGGAAGGGAGAAATTTCCCTTTCTGTGGGCGGAATTTGTCTCAGGCTGCTTCTCTGCTTTCGCAGCGCCCGGTGGGGTGATGGATGGGGGGGCTGCTTGACTGTTTGCCTCCGTGAGGGGTCTCAGAGCTGTTGCCCAGGGGGTTAGTGCACCCGGTTTTCCCTGTAATTTCCAGCTGCTGTACTGTGACCTGGGTTGTTTCCGTCAAGCTGTTAAGTCCCTGTCCCTTTAAGACTTTCAAAAAGCCCCCGCTTTTCTTTGTCACAGGGGCATCAGCTTCAGCACCCGCTCTGAGGTCTTACCCCCTGTTCCCCCAGTATCCAGGGCCCCCTGGGCATATACTGTGTCTGCGCTCTGGCCCGGATGGCTGGGGCTGGGTGTTCGGCAGTCCTGGGCTCCGTCTCCCTCCCGCTCTGCCTGCTCTTCTCCCGCCGGGAGCTGGGGGGAGGGGCGCTCGGGTCCCGCAGGGCCGGGGCTTGTATCTCACCCCTTTCACCAGTCGCTGGGTTCTCGCTGGTGTAGCTGCAGTCTGGCCACTGTCCTGCGTCTTCTGGTCTCTCTTTTAGGGCTAGTTGTGTTTGTTGTATTTTCAAAAGTATATATGTTTTTGGGAGGAGATTCCCACTGTCCTACTCACGCCGCCATGTTCCTCATTTACTTTTAATATTAATATTGGTGTATTTGTGAAGCTTCCATCTTTTATTTTTGTTCGACCTACTCTGTTTTCCCTTTTCCCTCCATTTTTGCATTCTTTTAGACTGAGAGTTTTATTACTTTTCAGTTGGTTTGTACATTCCTGTACAAAGTACATTCCTTTATTTTTAATTGTCACATTAGAGATTAAACATGCCTCCTGATTTATATGCTGTCGTAGTCATGTGTTATATCTGTTTATAAATCTCTTAAGATGCCATCATTATTATCTAATGTGGGTAACATGCATTCATATTTACCCTCTGATTTACCATTTTGTTGCTCTTCTTTCTTTTTTGCATCTCACCCCTTTTATCAGGGCCATTGTTCCTTCTGGTTGAGGAACACTATTTAGTCTTTTCTTTAGTTGTTGTCTGCTAGTAGCACATGTCCTCAATTTCCTTTTAAGATTTTATCTCCTTTGGTTTTCAGCATTTTAGCATCATGGGCCTAGGTATAATCTCCCTTTATTTATCCTACTTAAGTTTTTTGGATCTGTGGTTGCTGATTTTTAATCAGATTTACTAAATTCTAAGCTATCGTATCTTCAAATACTGCCCCTGCATACCTCTTTCTCTCCTTTCCCTCTAGGGCTCCACCTGCAGGGACGCTAGCCTTCCCTCTCTGCCTGTCTCTCTGCAATGCTGTGTCCCACCAGCTCACTCCCCATGCTTTATTCTAAACACTTTTCCTGATATTTCTTCTAGTTTTTTCTTGTAGTTAATTCTCTCTTCAGATTACCAAATCTGCTATTGACCCATTCATTGAGCTTTAAATTGATTTTTTCAGTTACTTTTCTTCCCCCACAAAAATGTTAATATTTTGTCATTTTTACGTCTCCCAAAATGTCAGTCTTGTCTTTAGCTTCATGAATTACAGCAAGAATGTTCATTTAAAATCTGTGAACATATCGCTCTTCTTACTTTTCTTGGTTCTAAGTGTATGATGCCTTATATCCTCTACTGCCTGGTTATCTTTGAATATGTGTATAACATTGCACTAAGAAATATGTTTTTTATCAATAATTTGAGGCCTATGATAATTTTTTTTTCATTAAGAGAGGACTTTGTTTTGTTAAGTATCTTAGGGTTCTAGCAATCTGGAATCACCTTAATTCACTTTTAGGGGTTGACATTTTCTGATCAGCCCAGTTGATTCTAAGGTAGTAGTTTGCACAGAAGCTCACTCTTTCTCTTGGATTCAGTTCTTCATGGTCCCTAAAGACCAGAGCTGTTTATCAGGCTCCTCTTATGGTGAGTTGTCTGGTAGGCAGAATAATAGCCACCCAAGGATTCCCATGTCTTAATCCCCTGAACCTGAAAATATGTTACATTGCATGACAAGAGGAAATGAAGGTTGCAAATATAATTAAGATGGTTAATCAGATATCCTTGAGGTGGGGAGATTATCCTGAATTATCCTGAATTATTGAGGTGGGCTCAGTGTAATCACAAGGGGTGTTGTAAGTGAGAGAGGGAGGCAGGGGAGCGTGGGTCAGAGTGCGGCGGTATCAGAAAGCCCCCAGCTCGCATTGCTGACTTTTTTAAATGGAAGGAAGCCCTGAGTCAGGGATGTGGGTGGCCTCTAGAAGCTGGAAAATGCAAGACAGTGTATTGTCTCCCAGAACCTCCAGAAGGAATGGAGCCCTACAGGCACGTTGGTTTGATCAGTGAGACCCATTTTCAACCTCTGACCTCCAGAGCTGAAAGATAAACACATGTATGTTGTTTTAAGTCACCAAGTTTGTGGTAATTTGTTACAGCAACAAGAATAAACTAATTCAGGTCCTAAAGTCCGACATTTGTCCTTTTAGTTCTGCTCAGTTTCTCAACTACCTTTTTCAGAAACTTTAGACCCCTTTAAGGGAAAAGAGACCCCAAAAAGCAGTCTCAGCTCCCTGTACTTTTGTCTTTTATAGACCTTGGCTTGACTGTTCTTTACCTTTTTATTAAATCTATGATATATTTGGTCAGGTATGTTTAATATTCCATCAGTGTTTCTATTTGCCTTCAGCCTAATGTTGGTCTAAATCGGCTACTCTTTAATGCTGGACAGTTTTTCTTTTGAATCCCAATGACTGGGCTAGTCTAGTTGTACTTCAGAATTTCATGATCCTGCTGCCATTTCAGTCTGAGTCGCTCACCAGGTTACTTCAGGAGCTCCTTCACTGACCTTTTCTTACTGTGTGTTGCTCCAGGAGGAGGGATTAACAGCCTGGGGCAAGTCCCCCTGTGAATTTGCTGAGACCAAATCAAGGCAAGGGCAAGAAGTTGAGAGTTAAAGGACTTATTCTCATGGCCCAGCCTCCCCTCACTCACAGCCGTCAGGACCCCCTCTCACACATCTCCCAGGCTCCCCCACTGCCCCGCCACTCCGCCGCCGCTCCTACACCAGGAGAAACTCTGTGGGTGGGTCCCTGGTGACTGGTGGGCACCTGACCAGTTAGGTACCAGGAAGGGAAGGGAGGAGAGAATGGGTGTTTCTTCTCTACCCCTACACTGACCAGCCACTCTGCCCCTGGCAAAACATCCCCTAGGTGTGCAAACAGGATACCTGTTAAGACCAGGTGGGAATGCTGGTCAGAAAGTTCCATTTTCCCCACATTATGTCTTCCATCATGCTTTTCTTCTAACACTAGCAGGATGACTTCTATCCTATGTGGTTACAGCTGTGACCTCCACTCATAGTCCACTTCATTATAAATACCCCAGCAAGTCCTATTCCTTCTATGCTGCCTGGTGAACAGAGAGCTCCATGTCTCCTGCTAGGCTATCTGCTCAGTCATCTCCAACATGTGACAGGCTCACAACTGCAGCCCTGTCTTCGCTTCCGTCATCACACCCAACTGTAGTGATGGAAGAGGAGCAAAGAGGCCTGTGGCTGTGAAACAGAGAGGCTGACTGGTAACCTGGCAGTGCACATTAGCTACACACCCTTGCTCTGGACGTGTCTCATGCACTGGCACCATACTGGATTAAGTACAGGTCCATTTAAGAGGGTTGTTTTAAAAACAGCTCCCACTTAGACTTTGAAGATTATTTTATATAAAACAACTCTTCTTGCTTCCTGTCTGAATATATAGCCTGTCCTTAGATAATCTTAACATATTTGAGAAAAGCAGAAGGTAGAGGGAGCTCTGCTGACAATCATAGCCTGGGAAGGTGTAGCCCTGAGGGAAAGAACGACTTCTGACGCTGAGAATTCAGGACCAAACCCAGTACTCTGAGCCTTTGACTCTTGCCACCATCTAAACTAAGTCTTCTTGCGTTTTTGACGATGAACCAGCAAGGGGACAAGGGAACAATGGGTGAAAAGGTGGGGAAAGTAAGGCAGGGCTGGATCCTACATTTTCAAATCAGAGTTGATGAGTGAAAGACTGACTTTCTACTTTCAAACAGAGAGGTCCATTTGATCTTTCGACAGGAAAATTTGTAATTAGAAAAAGAAGGCAGCAAGCTACATGTCCCTTGATCAGCCTCTGAGCTGTCAAGGTGTTGAGCTTCTGGAGGCCTCCCGTAAGGCCTACCCCGCGGTCCCTGGCAGCTTTGTTTCCCTGGAGACAACGACATCATCGGGAAGGGGTGTGGCACTCAGAAACTATCATGAGCTCTGCTACCTGCAATCCAGGTCTGTACCATGGGCTGCAGTGCTAACCTACTTATGTACTTACATATTTAGGGCACATTCAGTAATACAGTCACAGCTATTGCAATTGTAGACTAAATATTAGTTAAATGTGTTTTGTGATCATTTGCATTCTATTTGTATCAGGGCATAAGCTCCCAGTGTAACACTGAATCTATAAGAGTGACTGGAGAAGAGATTACTTTGATTTGAGGGTCCTTATGTGTTTGACATCTCCTGCCACCAGTACTAGAATGCCTACAGTTTCATTCAGGTTTTTATCTATTTAATAAATACTGATTGAACACCAACTATGTGCCAGGAGGCACGGGGGTAGATGAGACAGGCTATTTCTTTCCCATTTCAGGTTGACTATTTGAAAATATTGGTGTGGCAGTAAAATCTTTGCAGTGAATAAGTGAATTAATTCACTCATTCACTCATTCACTCATTCAGTATTGGCCTTTCTGCCCTACTTTGAATTTCCACAGCATGAAAGGAATGTGGTAAATACAAATTGGATTTAAAAAATGCAAAGCAAAAGGGTTGGAGTAAGTATTCCATCAATTTGGGCTAAAATGCTTTGTCTAAATTAATTAGGATATCGTTCATTTTTTTACCAATAAATAAGCAGCTAGATTAAAGGCTGTGAAGACATTATTTTATATTGCTACCAAATGAAATGCACTTGTACTTGCAAAAGAAGGGACTGTGCTTTCTGGACCACAGAGAAGCCCTGCCAACCCCCGTGCTTGGCGGTGTCATCGCCTCAGTGGTGGAGCTCTGTGTCTTTGCAGAAGCTTGTGGTACATGGGATCCTTGCAAAATAAACATCTGCCACCCCCGGGCTGTGTTCACCAGGCTCTGTGCTGCTCTCAAGGGAACCAAGGCTCCTGTTCTTAGGGAACCGGAGGTCTAGTGAAGGACGGATAAAGCAGCTCCAGCCAGGCGCTGGGGCCGTGCAAGCTGGAAGCAGCAGCACCTGCCTCCCTATGTGGGGCAGGGGACTGTCACATCTTGTAAGGCAGGGGTCAACCAGGTGGAGGAGGGGGGGGCCAAGGAAGCCAATCAGAAAGGCACGAACCCCTCCAGAGTCCCCCGAGTGGCAGAAATGATGCTGGAAGCGGTAGCAGCTGACAAGGTCAGTTCAAGGACCCTGGGCAGAGCCCAGCCGCTGTCAGGCTGTCAGCGTGGGCTTCCATTCTGGAGGCCAACAGCTGACAAAGGGCAATCAGCCTTCCATGTGGGGAATGTTGCTGGGGTTTCCCCCCACCTCCCAGCCTCACGTCCGTGTGACCAGGAACATCATGACGGCATTTTCATGGCTTCCTGGTGCAGAAACAGAGGTCGCGTGTGTTTTCCTTGTCTTGTTGCTGCGCAGGAGGCGGTGTCTCTGGGCTCTGTGCATTCTCTTGTCAGGCTCCTTTCTGACCCTGTTGTCCAGAAACCAAGGCAGGCAGCCTCACTCTGAAATGTGCACGTGGAGAGCTCCGCAGGGTCCCTGCTGGAGGCTCATGCTTATCCCATTCGGGAAGCAATGCAAACTGGGTCATTTCACCTATTTTATAATAAAAGCTAATGGTGTCAGCTTTAATGGGCTGCAAATGTCCTTTCAGACATCACTGCTGTTATTTTAGGATGAGGTCCACTTTTGCTTTTACTGAATACTTATTAATCATTGATTTAATGCAAATGTGAAAAGAAGATTGTAACACAATGTGAATCAACCATTTATTCAGCGGCCAAGGCACTGCTGAATGAGACACAGTGCTTCCCCCAGGTGGCTGAACGTGGGACACAGCACCCATATAAATACATGTTACACCCGGAGAAGGTGCCAGCATCAGGAGGAGGTGGGTGCTAGGCATCCGTGGAAGGAAGAGGGGAAAGACTACCCACTGGGGTGCTCACAAGGCTGTTGGCTGCTGCAGTTTCTACAAATGCAAGTCAAGGTCAGGGCTGAGGGGTCTCCCCTGCATTACCACATCCTCTTCCTTTCCATTTAAAAAGGTCAAATCATTTTGCCTAAAAAAGCTTGAGAAATACTTGGATTATAGCAGCAGAAAGTATGAGCATTTTGTTGTCAGTAAGGTGCTTGTTTGGACCTGCGGGCTCTGCAGTGAGTGGGGTCATCAGCTACACTTGGCCTAGAGGCTCGTGTGTCGTGGGTGGTCGTGCCGCGGAGGGCTAGCAGCTTCCGGGGGCCCGCGTGCTGGGAGCACTCGGCTGGGCAGCGGCACTTGTGCAGCACCGCCCAGTAGCGAGGCTCCGACAGCACAGGGGTGAATTAGAACCCCCTCTGCGTTCTGTGGAACTGCAGCTTCATGGGGCTCCAGAGATCTCAGAGGTCCAAGTCTAAATGCCCTCTCTTCACTTGCCAGTCTCACACTTGTTCATCGGAAGAACCAGCACTACTCCCAGGACCCCTGATTTTTCACTCCCTCTTTGGGTGAACTCTGCTAACGCCACAGCCACGGGCCCTGCTGAGGATGGGGACGGGTTATCAGCAGTCAAACTGGGGCACGTTTAACTCAAGTGTATTTGTGAAAACATTTAAACTTTAAGACATGTTAAAGTTTTTTTAGAAATTTCCATAGAATCAGTTTTATAGTCTGTGGCTTATTAAACATAAACATTTTCCTGTTAATGCACGGTGGTGTCTCGGTCAGTGTCAACAGCTGAACCAGATGTCTGAGAGGCATGGGAACTTCCATCCATCACTCTAAGGCCTCTTGACCTTGGGCGCAACTTTAAGCATGGTCCTTAATCCCCCTAAATTAAAGTTAGTATGGAAACCGACCTCACAGTGGTATTATAAATGGCGGTGAACTGCGCGGGCAGTTAACAAGCTATCGGAACATTATAATCGGGCTTGATGACAGTGACACAGAGGATGCGGCAGAGCGGCACCCTCAGAAATTACTGTGCACGGGGCTTTCTGTATCTGCAATGAAATCCCTGGGTTTCTGGGCTATATTCTATTTGATAAGTAATTTGGTTCTTCACAGTCAGTTCTTCATGTATGTTTATATCTGCTTTTTCTAAACTTTTTGTTATGGTGAAATATACATAAGACAAAATTTACCTTTTTAACCATTTTTAAGTGTGCAGTTTTGTGGCATTAATTTTATTCACATTGCTATACAACTATCACTTCTATCCTTCTCCAGATCTCTTTCATTTTCCACAACTGTGTATCCGCTTTAAAAAATTAAAAAACGGAGTTAGCATGGTCAGGATGGAAGGGTGGCTTGGGCACCCCTAATTCTGCCATGCTCTGGGGGTCAGGGTTGGCAAAGGTGTCTGATGGAGGACTAGGGAGTGTCCTTGAAGCCAGTTTGGAGTGAAGCAGATGAGTGGATGGAGAGATAAATAAATATATTTCTTAAATGGGGGTGTTATTATACTGAGGATTAAGTTAGAAGCAATCAATGTAAATAGAATTTTCCCATCCAAAAGGTGTGCTGTGGATATGAAACCCTTTTTTAATGAGAAACTCAAAAATTGTCTCTGTATTACTTCGCTAGAACTGCCATAACCAAAATACCACAGGCTGGTGGCTTAAACAACAGAAATTTATTTTCTTACAGTTCTGGAGCTGGATGTCCAAGATCAAGGTGTCCACCCGCTTGGTTTCTTCTGGGGCCCTTCGCCTCGGCCTGTAGAAGGCCACCTCCTCCGTTTGTCTTTTAATGGCCAACCTGCCATGTGTGTCCTCTTCTTGTAAGGACACATGTTAGGTTGTATTAGGGCCCATGCTAATGACCTCATTTTAACTTAAGGTTGTATTAGGGCCCATGCTAATGACCTCATTTTAACTTAATTATCTCTTTAAAGACCTGATATCCAGATATGGCCACATTCTGAGGTTAGGGCGTCAAGTGTATGAATTCTGGGTTGGGGATAGAGAGACACAATTCAGCTCATTACAGTTTCTAAAGATCTCCCCAGTTCTAAATATCCTGAGAATCTCCCCCAATTCCAGACGAAGCCGACGAAACCAGGCATGCTGTGCTGTGGCATGCACCTCCCCAAGGCACATTACAAGTGCAGCTCCGACGTCCCAGAGACAGAATGTCCTACCATTTCTGAGCCATGCACAGTGAATTTTTCTTGGAGAGAAAGAATAATAAACAGAGAGTATTTTAAGTCCACCCTCCATGTCTGCCAAGAATAATCCTGGTGTGCTGCGGAGCTCACTCCCTTCATGGCCGTTCTGACTGCTGGAGCTGCACATGTCTGCCCTGGAAAAGGCAGCTAACTGGTTCAAGATAATCCACATGGCTTTAAATAAACACAGGGTAGCTTAAAACACTGCCTCTCTTTCAAAATAGAGCCAGAGGCCATTTCAGTCCAAGAGGAGAGGAGCTGATAGCTAATGACACTTCAAGAAGAGCCTTTTAAAAGGGCATTTTAATTTCAGCTATTGTACTGAGCTATTATAATCTAGTGAGTTACCCTTTTAATATACATGGTGCACTGGAAAACAGTAAGAACTGGTTTTTGTGAAGTTACCTTTATGACTGACTGTATTCTGTGCTGGGGACTGCATAGTTGGTGTAGAATAATTACCTGGTGTCAACAGTGAATGTGCCATTTCTGTAATTTTTAACCACTTTTTTGTGTGTGATACTGCCTGTGTGAGCAAAGACCGGTCAATATTTTTGATATTTTCTGTTGAAGTATAGTTGATATACAATATTATATTGATTTCAAGTATATAAAATAGTGATTCAACTGTTATATACATTATTAAATCCTCACCCAAACTAATATAGTTACTGTCAACATACAAATATGTTACAGAACTGTTGACTATATTCTCCATGCTGTACTTTCATCCCTGTGACTAATTTATATTATGATTGAGATTTTGTGCCTCTTTATCCCCTTTACCTATTTCAACCCACCCAGTCAACCCCTCCCCCATGGTAACCACCAGTCACTTCTAGGTGTTTGTGAGTCTACTGCTGTTTTGTTCATTTTGTTTCATTTTGTTTTTCGAGCCCACATATAAGTGAAATCATACAGTACTTGTCTTTCTCCACCTGGCTTGTTTCACTGAGCATAACAGCCTCTAGGTCCATCCATGGTGTCAAGATTTCTTTTTTCTGTGGCTAAATAATCCATTGTGTATATGTACTACCTCTTCTTTATCCATTCATCTACTGATGGATACTTTGTTTGCTTCCATATCTTGACTATTGTAAATAATGTGGTGATAAATATAAGGGTGCATATATCTTTTCAAATCAGGGATGTTGTTTTCTTCTGGTAAATTCCTAGAAGTGGAATTATTGGCTTGTGCAGTATTTCTATATTTAGTTTTTTGAAGAACCTCCATACTGCTTTTTATAGTGGCTGCACCCATTTACATTCCCACCAGCAATATAGGAGGGTTCTTTTTTCTCCATATCCTCACCAACACTTGTTGTTTCTTGTGTTTTGGATAGTGACCATTCTGACTGGTATAAAGTGATACCTCATTGTGGCTTCAATTTGCATTTCTCTGATGATTAGCAATGTGGAGCATCTTTTCAAAGACAGGTCAACTTTTTACTACGTTGCTACACTTTACAGTAGAGAAAAGAGAATGATAAGCCTGATCAAGAAAGCTGATTTTTTAAAATTCATTAATTATTGTCTCTTATATTGAAGATTATTCCCTATATTGCCCTTCTTTCTCCTTCCTCCCTTTTTCTCCCTCTTTCCACTCCTGAGCTCTTCATATATTGAATGACACTGTTTTATCTGTCAATGGCAAAATTCCAAATGAAAGAATTTGTCATGAACTGTCAATTTTTTCATCAAGCAGAATAATAAATTGTTGACTTACATATTAACTATTGAAATCTGTGAAAAATTTTTAGCACACATTGAAGAAATGGTATTATATCTTACATTCCTATTTTCCAGATGGAGTTTGCATTTCTAAATCTGTATAGGAAATTGGAAGGTGCTGGTCTGTCTTAAAAAACTCACTCATCCTTCTCAATTATAAGTGCTTCCTTGGCTATTAGCTCCTCTTCTCTTATTTTGCATGAGAACTACAATCCTACCATTCTACTAATTGTTGTTCATTCCGCAGAGGTTAGCTGTCATGGGTTTTAGAAGTGAGTAAGCACTGGCATTCTGCAGAGGTTACTAGGCAGAGCCCCTCTTCCGCGAGACTTCCTTGCCGTGGATGTGAGACAGAACAGCCAATGTCTCTTAGAACAGAACAGTTCAAGCCCATATTTCTCTAATGTATACATGCTATTATTTTAGGTCTCCGAATTCAATCCTTTGACGTTCACCAGCGTAATTGAATGTGAGAAGCCAAACAACGACCTGAATAGGTTCCGTGGTTGCATGTGAGTATCGCACACCTGCTGAACTGTCCTCCTGCTGACAAACTGTGCACATACATGTCTCTGAATACACAGATGCACATGGTTTCAATACTTGCATTTAATGTTCTTTGCTGTGTTGTGCAGCCCTGTTAGAATGTTGCGCTGCACCTGAGCCTTCGTAGTTGCGTATGGGACTGGTTTGTAAGGTTTTTCAGCAGCGGAAGCTTATCAAAGCCACCTGTGATGATTAGTCGTGGCTTTCCTTCTTCTAGGGGTTTCTGGGAGGGGAAGGGAAAAGGAAGCATGGCTGACCACATGTTGTCCCATTAAATGGAAGCAGAGAGACCATACCGGGGGTGCCTGGGTGGAAGCTCATTCATTCATTCACTTATTCATTCAGCCATTTATGCACTCAGTCATTGAACAACTATTTGTTGAGCACCTGCTGTGTGTGGTGCCCTGCTGAAGGCTCTGGGAATAACACAGTAAACTGAATAGGATATAAAAAATTCCTATCCTCAGGTTCATTTCATTTTAGGTAAAGAGAGGAAATAAACAAAAAGTAAGTATAATGTGTCAAATAATCAAGCCCCTTGTGCCAAAACAAAAAGACAAAAAAGTCGACACATGACACAGCCTTGGCCGTATGTCAGTACTTTCAGGAGCTGGCCTGTGGCTAATGGGAAGTATATACTAATCTCACTACTTTCATGCACATCTGGAAATTTCAGTAACAGTTGTGTGTGTGTGTGTGTGTGTGTGTGTGTGTGTGTGTGTGTAGTCGTAGTCAGTTGGTGTGGGAAAAAATCAGTGGGAGAAAAGAGGGCATGTCTGCATGGCGAGGCCAGGCTGCGGTTGGAGGTGAGCTGTGAACCTGAAGGGCCTTAGGTCCACTCCCGATGCGCTGCTTGACCTTGTGCATCGTCACATCTCCCGACTTAGCTATGCAGCTAAGCTTAGCTGTGCAGAGAATCGCAGGCCCTGTCCTCGCCACTGCCCCCTCCAAGGTGCCAGCTGACCCGTCCACCACTTAGAGGTCTGACACAGAGTGGCCCCCCAGCATGCAGGTGAGGCAGGGTGCTCCGCCTGCTAGAGCATTCGGTGCCAGGTGGAACCTTCTGATTACTGGCATGTCCAGCACTGTTACCTGTACCCAGCACCTGAGGACTTCCTGCCATTCTGTGGGGTGAGTCAAGGAGTGACAAGTGTGAATGGCACATGGTGAAATGCATGTGCTGCTGGGAGATGGCCCAATCACCCACTCAAATTGCCTGAGGATCAGAACTTGGAAAATGTGGAGGTTATCCCTTAAAGGAACCAATTAACGGAGGATAGAACTCATAAGAAAAATGTTAAAATATAATATATGAAGTCTAGGAGGAGAATACTCAACTACCCACACATAACTGGTCTGCTGTGGATTTCTGACCTCTGTGGCCCCCTAGGCTGTGTTCTCCAGGCCTTGTTGGCCCATGGTCTCCAGCACTTCACACGTATGGCACCATTTTCAGCACCCCATGAGTCTCCAGAGCCACGCTGGCTGCACGGAGCATGTGCTGCTGTGCAAAGACCCTGAAATGACTACTGGGAGGGGTGGTGAGGGCAGCCTCCAGGGAGAATGCTCTGTGGACGTGCTTGCTCATGGGTTAGCTTTTGGTGCCAAGTCTGCCTAAAGGAAAGGATAGACACCCTCCTCCAGGCTGTCCTCATTCCGTGGCCTGTCTCTGGGGGTCCCTCTGAAGTGTGCCGCTCTGCTCCAGTGACTATTCACACCTTTGCTGCTGCTCTAGAGCTGGGTCAACGCTGAAGGGGATCCCACCCCGAGGCAGCCCCTCTCGGCTCCCCCTCAGCGAGTACCTTTGCTGCAGGGCCTTAAAGAGCCTGGCTTCGAGCTGAGGCCAGCAGACCCTGGAGCCCACGCTTCCAGCTAGATACCCTCGGGCAAACTGCTCAGCCTCATTCACCTGTGTAATGTGGAGAATCACAGGGCCTCGCCTTGTCATTGCTGCAAACTTCAAGTTAATTTAATGCACAGAAAGCTTTCAGAAGTGGGGAGGGGGTGCTTAATAAATACTGGCCACTATTACAGCTGCTGCTTTTATTAATATTGCTGTTGCAGATGATTCTATAAAGCAGGAAGAGAAGGGTCAGGAGGGAGGTATAGGTGAGAACTTGAATGTTCCCAGGGGAGGGAGGTCCAGTCAAAAAGGTGGCTGGGAGGATGGTTTTCCCTCAGTGAATGTGTCAGGAGGAGCTACAGGAGGGAGGAAGATAGGATTTGAGGTTTCCTGAGTTTGAGGGGCTGGCAGGTACATTAGGTGGAGAAACCCAGCTGACAGAAGAAAAAAAAATGTGGATCAGGAATTCAGAGGAGTAGGAGCTGAAGATATGGATTTGAAGACCTTCTCTCCCACCCCCCGAGGTCTAGAGGTCCTGTGTGAAGGCAGGGCACAGGCCTGGCCATCAAGGCACAGAGGGTTAGAGAAGAAAGCAAAGGAATGAAGACAAAGAAATCCAGCAGTCAGGAGCAGGTATCCTCGGCGTGGCAGGGATGCCCGATGGTGGGGGCACAGCAGGTACATCAGGGGGAGCTGTGCAGCAGCTAAGAAAAGGGAAGCCACGCTATCGGGAGACTGAGTCAGGGAGGGTCCAGATCGCAGGAGACAGAAGAGAAATTCGGCGTTCAGCCCTCTTCTAGAAATGTGGCTTGAAAAGGAGGGACAGAGCCAGAGCTGGCAGCCCCATGAAAGAGGGGCAGTTGGTAGAAGGTCAGGGGGTCGAGCTCTTGAGGAAGTGTGTGCGGCGACTCCTGGGTGTGGGAGGTGGTCGCCGATGAGGGTCGGTCCGTGGCTCCCTGCTCTCCCCCAGCGCCCCCACCACGCCCCATGCCTGCCCTCAGCGGACGCAGCACCCACAGCCGCAAGTTTTTTGGGCGACAGCCTCCCGGGAGGACATCCTTCTGCCGGCGCCAGCCGGGCTGCCCCAGCCTCTCCGCAGGTGCCTACCGCAAACATTGCCAGCACAGGCGCCCTCACGGGCGTGGCTCCCAAAACAGAAATGCAAGACAGGCGTCTCTCCCCACGTGAAATCTTTTCCCATTCTGCTTCCAGACTTGCCCACTTTCTCCTTACTTTCTCCCACACACTGTCCTGCCCCAAGTCTAACCCCCAAGCTCAGGTCAGAGCCCAGGTGTGTGGGTGCTGCCAGGTCAGGCTTCTGTATGCCTTGACTACTACTTGGCTGTGATTCACCATTTCCAAGCAGGGTATTCCCACAGGAATGTCAGGGTGCCGGTGGGCCCCCCCAGCCAGGCCGACTCTGGACGTGGAGCACAGGCGGGCAGCAGAGGGTTCAGGGTTCCTCTGGTGTCCCTGGGGCACATGCAGGGCGAGCGGCCCAGCCCCTGTGGGGCTGAAATGCACCAGGAAGAATGCAGACAGGAGGGGAGGGCAGGAGCCTAGGGCAGAGGACCTGCTCACACCCGAGTCCTCTTCGGGGCAGAGGAAAGGGAGGCCTCTGCCCCCTGCTGGTCCTGATGCTCAGGGGTGGGCCTGAGATTTCAGACTATAAAGCCAGGTCCCGACTGTATCCCCACATCCTCCCCTGAGCAGCAGATCTGCCATTTAGACCCAGATCAGCAGCCATGCCAGATCCCAAGGGCAGCCTCCCAATAGCCTGACATCAACTAACACCCCAGAGCCTCACCCAGGCCAGGGATCCCTGGACCGCAGGCTGAGCCCAGCCGCCCTCTGTGCCGGCAGTGGTTCCTCTTGTCGGACCAGCCACCCTGAACTTCATTCAGCCTGAGCCATTTGCATGTGGAGACCTAAGCTGGGGTTAGCAAGAAAACCGAGTCTGAATTCCAGCTCATCCCCTCCCGGGCAGTGTCCTTAGGCAAATGGATCTGCATTTCTGAACCCCAGCTTCCTCCGAGTTCTGGAGATCACACGACTGGCATGAGAAGGGACTGAAAGAATCTGTGGCAGGCATGCCCTGGGTTAGAATGCCTCGCCTCATACAAGGCAGTGGGTTAGCCCGTGGGTGATAGTGGGCAAGGCCCCTGGTTTGAAATGGCCACAATAAGAGTGTCTTTAGGGACAGAAAGTGGGTTCATGGTTGCCAGGGTTTGGGGTGTGGGATGGAATGGGGAGTAACTAGCAATGGTTCCAGGGTTTCTTTTTGGGGTGGTGAATAGGTACTAAAATTAGCTGGCAGTAATAGCTGCACAACTCTGTGAATATACAAAAAATTTCAAGTCACCTACACTTCAACTGGGTGAGTTTTACAGTATGTGAAATATGTCTCAAGCTATTAAAATTAGTGTTAGGAGCTTCATTATTCACATATACTTTAATGCTTATTAAAGTATATGTGAATATACTTTAACAATCCCCAGGGTTAAGCAGGAATGAAACCCTCAGTTAGGAGCTGAAATAACAGTGCCCTGCGCCCCTTCACCTGCCCTCAGCCCCTGGGTGGAGGCACCGCAGCCCAGAGAGGCCCCTGTGAAGGGGGACTGGCTCCGTGCGCCTCAGTGTCATGGTCCCTGGGAGCTCAAGGGGACTCCACTCAGCCGTGCTTAGCCAACTTCATGGCGTATGGTAGGTGGCCTTTGAAGCCACCAGTCAATCAAACATTTTCACTTACCCCAAAAGAACAAAGCACTTTTGGTTTAGTTATCTGATGGAAAATTATATTTCAATTGTAAAGCCAGGTCCCTTCTTATCCCAAAGCCCTGCGCAGAGCTAATTCTGAGCTTCCTGTGTGCATGCTTCAGAGCCTTAAGGGACCACAGGGGACCCACACAAGAGTGCTCATCGCCACTGGGAGCCCGTGCAGGCTGGTTGGGGTAGCAGATGTCTCATGCTTGAAGGCCATTGTCACCCTGCGGGAGGGGCAGCAGGGCCATTACCGACAGCAGAGCCCTCACTCTCCTTCCTCCGTCCTGCCCAGGTCTGGTTGGAGCTTTGCATGGGCACATGTCCAAAATGTCCTCACTGCCGATGACCAGGCTTTAGGATGAACTGAAACCACATTGACTAGACTCTAAAATTGGAATATTTCCATTTCACCTTGGCACCTTTAACTGATGTTTACATTTGAAGAAAACCTACCATCGACACAAAGCACACAGTTAGGTTATTTCTGCTCTAACCTAGATAAACAAAAACCTAAGTGACTATCGTTTAAAAGAAAATTCTCTCCAGGGCTGGGTAGTGCAAAGGTTACCCATGTTTCCTTCCTCCCTACCCATGTCAGTCAGAGTCCCCTTAGGAGAAGGATGGGGCATTCAGATCCACGTTTCCCAAGGAGCCTGCATGTGGCCCTTCCCAGTGCACAGGATCCCTGGTCACCAGACGGCTCTCTCATCACTGCACTTTTGGACATTTTTGATTTAGAAGAGATTGGTTTGATGAGTCCAGAGGCCTGGAGACTTAATTAGTGGGCTCTTCTAAGTGGCTCAGATTAAATGTCAAAGGCTGTATCACTGTGTCCAGGCTGATCACGGGCGGGGAGGCTCATGCAGCAGAAACACTGCCTCACGGCTCTGGAGGCAGGAGGTACGCGATCGAGGCGCTGGCAGCGCTGGTTTCTCCTGAGGCCTCTCTCCTTGCCGGGCAGGCAGCCGACTTCTCCCTGTGTCCTCTATGCTTGTCTTGTCTCTGTGTCCAAGCTTCTTCTCATAAGGTCACGTCATGGATTAGGGTCTATCCATATGATCTCATTTTATCTTAATTACCCTCTTCAAGGACTGTGCCTGAATATGGTCACATTCTGAGATGCTGGGAGTTCAGACTTAAACAAATGAATTCCAGGGGCAAATGGGGCCACATGTCAACCCATAACAAGGGGGTAGGTGCTGAGGGCAGCTTGGTAGGCTCCCGTTCCTGTGTGTGTTCCTGGAATCAGGCCTCACGTCTGCTTGGTCTTGGTGGGCCTGTCCCACCCTCGGTGGGGACCTTCCCTCTCAGACGTCCAAGGCAGGGTTTGAATCTACACCCCAAGCCCCATCTGTCACCCTTCCTGCTGGGCCTTGGCCTGCCTTTCCCCCTCTTCTGATGCAGGGGCCATTCATTCAGGAGGCCATTTACTTCCATCCACTGCCTGTCCTTGCAACCGTAGTCCTCATATAGGCCCGTGGGCCTGCTGGTGACTTGGTCTGATCAGAAAGCATAGTAGTTGCTAAAAAGTGAATGTCATGTTAAAGAAAGCTTAATGTAAAATATTTTCCTTGTTTCTATCAAGTTCATCTCTTGCTCTGAAGAAGCAGAACTGGAACTTTGACTGATGCAATTCATCCTTCACCACAGTCCCTGAGAAACAGTTTCTGTGTCAGGCTGTGGCTGGGAGAACCGTGGCAGTGGGCATCCCGGCACTCCAGCGTGGAAGCCGTGCTTTGCGTGTAAAGTCTTATACGTGCCGGTCTCTCAGCGCGTTAGCCAGCAGGGAGGTTTGCAGTCTTGAATCTTCTTTAAAGCAAAACCTTACTCTGTTCTGGAATTGCCAGAGGGAGCCTCCAGCCCAGTGTTGTTTGAACATCCCCCCATGGGTTCCTTTGCAGAAGAACCTTGGTGAAGTAACAGGCTTGCAGAAAATGAGTCCCTCCAGCATGCATTTTGGCCCTGACTTTATTGTTTCATTTCCCTGGTTGTGAAGAACCTGGGCTGTGTCTGAGATTGAGGCGGCCCTGCCCCTCATGCCAGTGACCCAGGGTTCAGATGTGGCAGGAGGTGCTGTTTCCCTGGAACCCCTCTGGCTTTGCACCTGCCCAGACCAGTTCTGCTCCCAGGTCAGTGGCACCAGACTAGGAGGTGGTGGAGGAAAACACCTTCAGGGGTCCTTAGTGAGCTTCAAGAGCCGTGAAAAGGATTTGGGGCCATGCGTCTGTGAGGAGGGAGGGAGAGGACTATCCACGGAGAGTGGGATGAAGTGACTTCTCACAGGGGCCCCCTGGGGGCACTGCCTCTGGAGGTCAGGCTTAGCCGCACTTCGGTTCTGGAAGCCTCCAGGGCCTTCCCTGTGACTTGTTCTTTAGGCTCCAGGAACAGGCCTGTCCCTGTGGGGTCCCAGCATGGGGCAGGCCCAGCCAGCATGGGTGATGATGTGCCCATCCTCAGTAGTGAAGCAGACAAGTTTGAAAATTTACCACATTTCAGATTCGATATATTAATATTTCTAATAACTTTATGACTTTCTATAAGGAAAAAAAGGTACAGAAAATGTTGCTGAAACCAAAACCATTCCCTTTCTATAGGAATATTTATGTATTTGTGACAACACAGGTACTGAAGAGGAGTGTGTTCTCTGTGAGGAGCGGGAAATGGGAGTGAGGCCACGTGGCCGCCTTCCTGGGCCAGCTTCCCAGTGTGTCCTGCAGCTCCCAGGCGTGCCTGTCTGGCTGTGGTCCATCCCCATGGTCCTGGCCACAGTTCTGATGTGGGTTTTTCCTACACAAAGCAATTCTGTGACACCGGCTGGGTGTCCTACAGTTTAACTCAATTCTGACACTATCTACCCAGAGAGCATCAGATCCCGCAGGTTAAGGGCTCGGTCCCACAAGATAGCCCCCACCTCAGGTGCCAACTGCAGGTTCAGGTTGTCACCTGTGCTTCTGACAGATCGGCTTTAAGTCAGAGGTTCCAATGACCCCATTCTTAAGTTCAACTAATTTGCTAGAACAGCTCACAGAACTCAGGAAAATAATCCAGTTACCATTTACCAGTTTATTATAAAAGGATGTGATTCAGGATATGGGCGAGCAGCCAGATGGAACGGATGCACAGAGTGAGATACGTGGGAAGGGGCACAGGGTTTCTGTGCCCTCTCTGGGCACACTGTTTCCCAACATGTGCTCACCAACCTGGAAGCTCTCAAAACCCCATAGTATTGGGATTTCATGTAGGAATGATCAGTCACTAACTCCATGCCATCCCCTCCCTCCTCGCTAGAGGCTTGGGGGTGGTAGACTGAAAGTTCCAAGCCTTTAATCACGGCTGGTTCTCTTTGGTAACCAGTCCCCATCTAGAAGCCATCCAAGCTCACCCAGAGTCATTAGAACAAGAGGCACTCTTATCGCCCAGGAAATTACCAGGGATTGGTAGTCTGTGTCAGGGACAACAGAGGTCAAATTCCAAATATTTGAATAAAACATGCTCCTACTGTTCTTATCACTTGGAATTTACAAGAGTTTTAGCAGCTCTGTGCTGGAAACTGGAGTAAAAGCCTAAATATTAGAAGAGAACATTTTCCTAGCACCCCTGTTTACAAGGGTTTCAGGAGTCCTGTGTCAGGAGGCAGAGGCAGACACCAGTATTTCCTATTATTTTCCAAAGCCCATCAGGAAAGTAAACAAACATCAAGCTCTCACGGTGCTTTTAGGAGCCTCGTTCCTGGCGAGCTCCAGCTCCTTCTCAGCTCTTGCAGACGTCCGCTGAGACAAGCCCCCTGTGCTCGGGCTTTCCTGCCCTCCTCCTGGTCCAGCGTCCAGGCCTTCCTTCCCCAAGGCCACGTGGCTTGAGCTGTGAGGCGCATGTAAGCATCCACGTGACATGTGCCCACTGTTCCTCAACAGCATACACGACAGTGGGCAGAAGGCCGGGCTGTATAAAGAAAACCTGCTGCTGCGGGGATGCACCATCAGAAACACAGAAGCCATCGTCGGCATTGTCATCTACGCAGGTAGGTGTGGCTGGGTCTCGTGGGGTCTGACGATGCTCGTTCACCATGTCATGCGGTGTGTTCTGGAACATTGCCCCTATTTTGTTGTTTTCTGATTAGAAGAGTAACACATACCCATTACAGAAAATTCAGACAACCAGAAATATTGAAGCAAAATTCTTAATAATATCTCTATCAAAAGTGTTCTTTCTTAGCATTTTTAGCCTCTTTCTTTCCGTGTGTTTCTCCGAGGTGGTTATATATCTAAGGTTAATTTTATATTCTGCTTTTTCAACTGAGCCCGTCCCACGAGTATCACTGGCTGGCAGCATCAGACTTCAGTCCGCCGGTCAGTGCAGGCCCTCCCACCGATTCCCCTGCGTCCCCTCCTCCCACCGCCCGCAGGACACGAAACCAAGGCACTGCTGAACAACAGTGGGCCTCGCTACAAGCGCAGCCGGCTCGAGAGGCAGATGAACTGTGATGTGCTCTGGTGCGTCCTCCTCCTCGTCTGTATGTCTCTGTTTTCAGCAGTTGGTAAGTCTCCTCATGGGTCACAAATGAGTGGGCACTGCTGGGCAGCCTCCAGACAAGCCTGGCGGGCCTCCCATGACCCGCTGTGACCCGATGCTCTAAAGTGAACACACACATTTGTCACCGACCTAGACTCGAGGCATGTGACACTGAGATTCCTAGACGAATGCGCTTGGCAAAGTAATGTTGTTTTTCAAATTGGCAACTTCTTGGATGGAAGAATGGTTTAGTCACACTGGAAGTAATGATTCCAGTGGAAGTATTGGTAACCTGATGATGAACTGATAATAACAGGAGAAACACAGATGCTACTGAGAACTCCATGAAAAGAGGGAAAAAATTATGTTTATCCTAAGAGGGGGCTAGCAGCTAGGTTGTATGTGGAATCTGGTGCTCCCCAGCCTCTGATGGCCTCCAGACTGGGCATGCTGCCTTGGGAATGCCTCACAGCAAGATGTTTTGAGCCTCTGGATAAATGACCTTCACCGTGACCCCTGCTCAGCTGCCATCACACATCAGGTGGGTGTGAGATGGTCTCAGAGCTCAGTGGTGAAGGATACAGGTGTACAGCACATGCAGAGGGCTTCCCTTCTCAGACAGGTGGGGACCTAGGTGATGGAATAACGTGCATTGCCATTGGCTTCTCAGGGTCTAGGATATGTTTGAATCTCGAAGAGGGGACAACGATGGGGGAAGGGCCAAGAGGGCATTGTAGAAATGCCTGAACCCCCATCTTTCCACATACACGCCGAATCTACACCTACACTCAAAAAACAGTTCCTCCCGAGGAAGGACTGAGGACTGAGTGAACACCTTCATCAAGAAGGATGGAGAGAACACATAAAAATGGCAGGAGAGACAGAGGCACGGTAGTGGAGAGAACACCACCCACAGTGTGGCCCTGGAGCAGGGAGGGATAGCACTGAGGGGTCTGTGTAGATTCACCTGCCTTGGGGCACAAGAAAAAAGACACAGCTTAAAGTGCAATTAGACAGTAAGTGAAGAAAGATGATTTTCAGAACCGAAACACCCACTAAATGGTGGGGGATCACCTAGAATTCTCTCTGAGATCTGAAGGATTAGTGATTGCTGTTGTTTACATTCCTTTTATTTACACTGATAGTGCTAACTGGGGCAGGGCCTGGTCACATACTCCACATGTAACAGAGTCAGCCTCCTGGCTCCTGCACACACCCAAACACACCTGCTGGATTTCCAGCTGTCCTACTATGACACCAGCATGACACTCACCTGAATTACCCCTGCCCATGCCCTTCCCATCACCAGCCACTGGACCAGCATGACCCTGGCAGGTGTCCACCCAGGCCACACCCCCAGTCTTCAGCCTGGCATCTACCCAGAAGCCATCTGGAAAATGCCCCAAGAACTCCAGCACTAGGATACCCCTGGTCTATACTCACCCATCCTCCAGCCAGCCAGCCCTAATTGCCAGGCATGTGCAGTCTGCCCAGGGATTGATCTACACAAGACCACACCTTCCAGACTGGGAGAGGTAGGCCTTTTGTCTCAAAGACCCAAAGTCAGACAAAATTAGGAAGCAAGGAAATCTGTTCCAAATTTTAAAAAAGGTACAAATCCAAGACAAGTACTAAGTGAAACAGAGTTAAGCAATGTATGTGATAAAGAGTTCAAAGTAATAATAAAAGAGATGTTCACCAGACTTCATAGAAGAATGGATGAACTCAGGGAGGACTTCAACAAAGAGAGAGAAAGTATAAAAAAGAACCAATCAGAGCTGAAGAATACAATAAATGAAATGAACAATACACTGCAGAAAATCAACAGCAGATGAGAGGATGCAGAGGCACCAGGTCAGTAATTTGGAAGACAGAGTAATGGAACGCACTCAAACTGAACAGCAGAAAGAAAAAAATAAATAAAAATGAGGATAAATTAAGGAACCTCTGAAACATCATCGAACATACTACCATTTGCATTATAAGATTCTCAGAGGAGTACCTAGGAATAAACCTAACAAAGGAAGTGAAAGACCTATACTCTGAAAACTACAAGACACTCTTAAGAGAAATTAAAGAGGGCACTAACAAATGGAAACTCATCCCATGCTCTCGGGTAGGAAAAATTAATATCGTCTAAATGGCCAGCCTGCCTAAAGCAATCCACAGATTCAGTGCAATCCCTATCAAATTACCAACAGCATTCTTCAACGAACTGGAACAAATAGTTCTAAAATTCATACAGAACCACAAAAGACCCTGAATAGCCAAAACAATCCCGAGAAGGAAGAATAAAACAGGGAGGATCTCGCTTCCCAACTTCAAGCTCTACTACAAAGCCACAGTAATGAAGACAATTTGGCACTGGCAAAAGAACAGACCTATAGACCAGTGGAATAGAGAGTCCAGATGTTAACCCAAGCATATATGGTTAATTAATATACAATAAAGGAGCCATGGATATACAGTGGGAAAATGACAGCCTCTTCAACAGCTGGTGTTGGCAAAACTACACAGCTACATGTAAGAGAATGAAACTGGATTACTGTCTAACTCCATACACAAAAGTAAATTGGAAATGGATCAAAGACCTGAATGTAAGTCATGAAACCATAAAACTCTTAGAAGAAAACATAGGCAAAACTCTCTTGAATATAAACATGAGCAAATTCTTCATGCACATATCTCCCCAGGCAACGGAAACAAAAGCAAAAATGAACAAGTGGGACTATATCAAACTTAGAAGCTTCTGTACAGCAAAGGACACCATCAGTAGAACAAAAAGGCATCCTACAGTATGGGAGAATATATTCATAAATGACATATCCACTAAGGGGTTGACATCCAAAATATATAAAGAACTTACACACCTCAACAAACAAAAAGTAAATAATCCAATTAAAAAGTGGGCAGAGGATCTGAAGAGACACTTCTCCAAAGAAGAAATTCAGATGGCCAACAGACACATGAAAAGATGCTCCACATTGCTGATCATCAGAGAAATGCAAATTAAAACCACAATGAGATATCACCTCACACCAGATCAAATGGCCAACATCCAAAAGACAGACAACAACAAATATTGGCAAGGTTGTGGAGAAAGGGGAACCCTCCTGCACTGCTGGTGGGAATGTAAATTAGTTGAACATTGTGGAAAGCAGTATGGAGATTCCTCAAAAAGCTCAAAATAGAAATAGCATTTGACCCAGGAATTCCACTTCTAGGAACTTACCCTAAGAATGCAGCAGCCCAGTTTGAAAAAGACAGATGCACCCCTATGTTTATTGCAGCATTATTTACAGTAGCCAAGAAGTGGAAGCAACCTAAGTGTCCATCAGTAGATGAATGGATAAAGAAGATGTGGTACATATACACAATGGAATATTATTCAGCCACAGAAGAAAACAAATCCTACCATTTGCAAGAACATGGATGGAACTAGAGGGTATTATGCTCAGTGAAATAAGCCAGGCAGAGAAAGACAACTACCAAATGATTTCACTCATATGTGGAGTATAAGAACAAAGAAAAAACTGAAGGAACAAAACAGCAGCAGAATCACAGAACCCAAGAATGGACTAACAGTTACCAAAGGGAAAGGGACTGTGGAGGATGGGTGGGAAGAGAGGGATAAGTGGGAATAAGGGGCATTACGATTAGCATACATAATGTGGCGGGGGGCGGGGCATGGGGAAGGCCCTATAGCACAGAGAAGATCAATAGTGAGTCTTCAGCGTCTTACTAAGCTGATGGACAGTGACTGTAATGGAGTATGTGGTGGGGACTTGATAATGGGGGAGATCTGGTAACCACAACATTGCTCATGTAGTTGTATATTAATGATACCAAAGTAAAATAAATAAATAAATAAGTAAATAAAAAGTCTCAGGAGGAGAGAGAGAAAAAGGAATAGAAAACTTATTTGAAGAAGTCATAGCTGAAAAATTCCCTAACTTGGGGAAGGAAACAGACATCCAAGTCCTGGAAGCAAAGACCCCGCAAGATAAGCCCAAGGGGGTCCACACCAAGACACACAGTAATTAAAATGTCAAAGATCAAAAGTAAAGAGAGAATCTTAAAAGCAGCAAGAGAAAAGCAATGAGTCATATACAATGAAAACCCCTTAGGCTATCAGCTGATTTTTTAGAAGAATTTCTATTGGCCGGAAGGGAGTGGCATGCATTCAAAGTGCTAAAAGAAGAAGCCTGCAACAAAGAATGCCCAGAAAGGTAGAAGTATTATTGATAGATAAGTCCTTCAGAATTGAAGAACAGATAGTTTGTCAGACAAATGCAATTTCAAGGAGGTCACCACCACAAAAGTGGCCTTCTCAGAAATATTAAATAGATTTCTTTAAGAGGAAAAAAATGGCCATAACTAGAAGCAAGAAAATTATGAAAGGAAAAATTTCACCAGTAAAAGCAAGCATTTAGCAAAGGTAGTAGATCAGTCACGTAAAAGCTAGTATGGAGGCTAAAAGACAAAAGTGGTAAAATCAATTACATCTAAAAATTATTTAAGGAACTCACTAAATAGAAAGGTTTAAGAGAAGACATCATATACATAAAATGTGGAGGAGGAGGAGTAAATAATGTAGTGTTACTAGAATGTGTTCAAACTTAAGCGACCATCAACCTAACATAGACTGTGATAGACATAAGATGTTATATAAGAATCCCATGATAACCACAAATCAAAAACCTGTAATAGATATACACAAAACAGAAAGGAATCCAGCCATAACACTAAACAAAGCCATTGTGCACAAAGGAAGAAAGCAAGAGAAGAAGAATGGGTCAGAGAAAAATGAGAAAAACAACCAGAAAACATTTAACAAAATGGCAGTAAGTACATAACTATCAATCATACTTCAAATGTACATGAGCTAAATGCTCCAATCAGAAGACATAGGATGACAATGTACAAAAAAACAAGACCTATCATATGCTGCCTATAAGAAACTCATTTCAGACCTTAAAACACATACAGAGTAAAACTGAAGATATGGAAAAAGGTATTCCATGCAAATGGAAATGAAGAATAAAGCTGGAGTAGCAATAATTATGTCAGATGAAAGAGACTTTAAAACAAAGACTGTAACAAGAAACAAAGAAGGGCTTTACATAATGATTAAGGGCTAAATTCAGCAAGAAAATGTAACAATTATAAATATGCACCTAACATAGGAGCACCTAAATATATAAAGCAAATATTAACATGTATAAAGAGAAAAACTGACAGTAATGTAATAATAGTAGGAGACTTTAATATCCTAATAAATATCAATGGTCAGTTTATCTAGACAGATAATTGATAAAGAAACAGTAGCTTTGAATGATACATTAGAACAGATGGACTTAACAATATGTACAGAACATTCCATCCAAACTCAGCAGAATACATATTCTTTTCATATGCACACAGAACATTCTCCAGGATAGATCACATATTAGGACACAAAACAAGTCTCAATAAGTTCAAGAAGACTGAAATCACACCAAGCATCTTTTGCAACCACAATGATATAAAACTGGAAGTCAATTACAAAAAACGAAAAACAACAAACATGTGGAAGCTAAAAAGCATGCTGCTAAACAACCAATGGCTCAAAAAAGAAATCAAAGAGGAAATTAAAAGTACTTGGAGAATAATAAAAATATAAAAACATAACAGTTCAAAAAAATCCTTGGAAGGCAGCAAAAACAGTTCTAAGAAGAAAGCTTATAGCAATACAGGCCCACCTCAAGAAATGAAAAATCTCAAATAAACAATCTAACTCTACACCTCAATGAACTAGAAAAAGAAGAACAAAGCACAAAGGTAGTAGAGGGAAGGAAATTTAATAAAGAGCAGAGCTGAAATAAATGAAATAGAGACTAAAACTACAATACAAAAGGTCAATGAATTAAGACCTGGTCCTTTAAAAAGATAAAACTGGTACACTGTTAGACTTATCAAGAAAAAAAGAGAGGACTCAAATAAAAGGGGAGAAATTATAACTGACACCACAGAAATACAAAAGATTATTATAGATTACTATGAAAAATTATATGCCAACAAATTGTACAACCCACTTCCAAGACTAAACCAGAAAGAAATAGAAATTCTGAGCCAACCAATTACAGTGATGAAATTGAATTGATAATCAAAAACCTCCAAACAGAAGTCCAGAACCAAATGACTTCACAGGAGAATTCTACTCAGCATTTAAAGAACAGTTAATACCTACGCTTCTCAAACTATTCCAGAAAAATTAAGAGGAAGGACAGCCTCCCAATTAATTCTACAAGGCCGCATCAACCTAATACAAAAGCAGACAAAAATGCTATAAAAAAAGAAAATTGCAAACCAGTATCCCTGATTAATGTAGATGTAAATTTTTTCTTAACAAAATATTAGCAAACCAAATTCAAAAATACATTAAAAGGATCATTTACCATTACCAAGTGAGATTTACTCCAAGGATGCAAATTAGTTCAGTATCCACAAATTAATGAATGTGATAACACCATATTAATAAAATGAAGGATAAAAACCACATGATCATCTCAATAGATGCAGAAAAAACATTTGATGAAATTCAACATCCAGTCATAAAAACTCAACAAAGTGGGTATAGAGGTCACATAATAAAGGCCACATACAACAAACCTACAGCTAACATCATATTCAATGGTGAAAAGCTGAAAGCTTTTCCTCTAAGATTAGGGACAAGACAAGGATGCCCATTCTCACCACTTTTATTCGACATAGTACTGGCAATCCCATCCATGGCAATCAGTCAAGAAAATAAGATGAAAGGCATCTAGATTGGTAAGGAAGAAGTAAAACTCTCACTATTTGCAGATGGCATGATATAATATTTAGAAAATACTAGACTCCACAAAAAGCTATTAGAATTAACAAATAAATTTAGTGAAGTCACAAGATACAAATCAATATACAAAAATATGTGCATTAAGAGAACAACTCCATTTTCAATTGTATCAAAAAGAATAGAATACCTAGGGATGTGTCTAACCAAGTAGGTGAAAGACCTGTACTCTGCATACTGTCAGTAAGCGATGAAAGAAATTGAAGATGACGCAAATAAATGGAAAGATATTCCATGCTCACAGATAGGAAGAATTAATATTGTTAAAATGGCCATACTACCAAAAATAATTTACAGATGCTTTGTAATCCTTATAGAAGTACTAATGGCTTTTTTCACAGTACAGGAAATGATCCTAAAATTTGTATGAGACCATAAAAGACCTTGAAGAGCCAAAGAAATCTTGAGAAAGAATAACAAAGCTGGAGGTATCATGCTTCCTGACTTCCAACTATACTACAAAGCTACAGTAATCAAAACAGTATGGTCCTGGCACAAAAATCAATGAACAGAATAGAGAGCTTACAAATATACCCATGCTTATATGGTCAATTAATATATGACAAAGCAGGCAAAAATATACAAAGGGGAAAAGATAGTCTCTTCAATAAATGGAAAATTGGACAGCTATGTGCAAAAGAATAAAACTGGATCACTGTCTTACACCACATGCGAAAATAAACACAAAGAGGATTAAAGACCTAGATGTAAGACCTGAAACCATAAAACTCCTAGAAGAAAATGCAGTAAACTCTTGCACATCGGCATCAATAATTATTTTCTGGATATGTTTCCCCAAGCAAGGAAAACAAGCAAAAATAAATAGGTGGGACTGCATCAAGCTAAAAAGCTTCTGCATGGCAAAAGGACACAATCAACAAAACAAAAAGCAACTTAACTGCATGAAGGGGTATAATTGCAAATGATACATCTGAGAAGGGCTAATATCAAAAACACATAAAAAACTTATATAACTCAACACCAAAGAAAACCAAATAATCTAATTAAAGAAATGGGCAGAGGACCTGAATAGACCTTTATCCAAAAAAAGACATACAGATGTCCAACAGACACATGAAAAGGTGTCAACATCACTAATCAGGGAAATGCAAATCAGAGCCACAATGAGGTATGACCTCATACCAGTCAGAATGGCCACTATCCAAAACACAAGAAGTAACAAGTGTTGGTGAGGATGTGAAGAAAAGGGTACCTTCCTGTACTGTACTATTGGTGGGAATGTAAATGGGTGCAGCCACTATGGAAAGCAGTATGGAGATTTCTCTAAAAGTAGAAATACCATATGACCTAGTAATTCTATTTCCTGGAATTTACCTGAAGAAAACAAAATCACTAATTTAAAAAGATATATGCACTCCTATGTTTATTGCAGCATTATTTACAATAGCCAAGATGTGTAAACAACCAAAGTTTCCATCAATAGATAAATGGATGAAGAACATGTAGTACATATATACAATGGAATATTACTCGGCCATAAAAAAAGAATTAAATCTTGTCATTTCCTACAGCATGGATGGAACTAGAGGGTATTACACTAAGTGAAATAAATCTGGCAGAAAAAGACAAAGACCATGTTATTTCACTTATTTTTGGAATCTGAAAAATAAACAAAATAGAAAGAGACTCAAACATGAAAACAGACTGGTGGTTGCCATAGGGTAGTGTGGTGGGGAGATGGGCAAAATAGGTGATGAGGATAAAGAGGTACAAACATTAGTCATGGGGATGAAAAGTAACTCATAGAATTTAGTCAGTCCTATTGTATGTTGACAGCAACCATGCTTATCATGGTGAGCATTTAGTATTGTATATAATTGTCAAATCATCATATTGTACACCTGAAACCAATATAATCTTGTATATAAACTGTATTTCAATAAAAATAGAAATAAAAAGGGACAGTAAAGGGCAGTTTCCACAGCATACTGACAGTACATGTTTTTTAAGAGGTGCGTTGGGAAGTTCCTTCCTGGGGGTTCCCCATGGGCAGCTGCCAGACACATCTAATGCCTGTGTTACGAGCAGTGGTGTTCCGTGCAGTGGTGTTCCGTGCAACAGTGGAAAATGCCTGGCATGGGGGCGAGGCCACAGCCCTGCGCCTCCACAATTCTGACTGTGGGTGCCAGCCATGTGTGTGCTGTCGCTTTCTTACACAGCAAGGCACCAGTACAGCAGAATGTGCCTGCACGGAGGAATAGTCTGAAATGTTTGCTCTAATTTGCTCTCGCAGTGTTCTTATTTTTCCATGGATGAATGATGCTTCTCTTTGAATGCTACTACAGGACACGGACTGTGGATGTGGCGGTATCAAGAGAAGAAACCATTATTTGATGTCCCTGAGTCCGACGGCAGCTCTTTGTCCCCAGTCACAGCTGCAGTGTACTCCTTTCTGACCACGATAATAGTTCTGCAGGTAACAGTTCTAAGCACCATATGGTAACTGCCAGGCTTTTCTGACAAGAACTTTAAGTCATCATACTCTGCTGAGAATTCCCTCCAAATTCTGCATCTGAGAAAACCACAAGAATACCTGCCTACTGGGTTGCTGTGTTTTATTTCTCCACCTGATTTATCTATAGGGTCTTTTCTTGGGTACTTTTCAAGTTAAAATTCTCTTTTGCTGTTTTAAGATACTTAGTCATTGAGGGGTTGGTTTTCAGTCATTGCTTTTGTTTTGTTTTCCATTCAATTACTTCTAAAAAGACAACTTAAATTTTATTTTTGAATGATTTTAAGATTTACAAGCAAACTGCAAAAAAAAAATAGTACAGAAAGTTCCCATCTGTCCCTCACCCATTTGTCCTGATGTGAATATATTACATTCCTGCTGTGCACTGTCAAAACCCAGAAACCAGCTTTGGTATGTTGCCAAGAACTCAACTCCAGACATCACTCTGAAGAATCCAACTAGTAGACAACTAATATACTTTCTGTGCTCCGGGTTCATCTCAGGATATCTGTCACATTGCATATATTGCAGCATTAGTTTTCTTGGTGGTGGTACTGTTATTTCTATTACTGTTTCATCATTACTACTCCTGTTGCTGTGCCCCCCCCGAACAGCTCCCCATCACTAACTGAGAACCTCAGCCCGATAGGGCTGCTACACTGGAGAAGGGGCAGTGGCCACCACTGCTGACATCATTAGGGACACAGAGTGGACAGAGGACAGCCGTCTTGGAGGGCTGCTCTGATGTCTTCTAGCAAGTGCACTTTATACAGTGGAAAATGGCCTTATTTAACATTCCAAATTAATGGGTTTTTTATGAATCCAAGTTCTAGGCTTGAGTTAGGACTGTAGTAAAGTAACTGCTGCATTACTATCCTTAAGTTACTAGGAGAACCCAGTTAGTCTGGATAGAATATTCTGAGCCCATAGACATGGAGTTTAGTCTTAAATTGTCAAAGCATAACTGTGAATCTTCTTCTTAAAGCTTTTCTTCCTTTGCTCTGCATTGTACAAGATCTTACCCTTCAACAAAACCAGCCTCTGAAAAGACTGTCTCTCCTGAACTGTGGGGCTATGTCGGGATGGGCAGCTCCTGTTGCTGGGGCCCTGGGACAGCCTGGGGACTGAGGGCCACTGTAACGCCAGGTGACTTTGCTTACGAGGACTCTGACTGTACCGTGTTTGTTCTTTGTTTTTTTCTCTTTTCTCTCTTTCCATTCCTAGCTTCTCTCAAGCACAGCTTAGTAATATGGAAACACTTCCTTCTATCCAGGCCGTGGTTACCATACTTCCAGACATGATAGTGGATTTCTGCTCTGCAGTGGCACCATAGGCTGTCCTAGTTTAAACTCTTTGCCAGTGTCCTAATATTTTTCCAATACTGAGTCTAAACCAACATGTTTAAGCTCTTAAAGGTACAGTATGGCTCCTACTTACTTGCGGTCATAGTCATTGTCATTTAAACAGACTGGACCGATTCCACAGTTCTCCATTCCTCATGGCTGTTCCCTCTTGTGTGCCTTGTGTCTTCTAGGTTTTGATCCCAATTTCCTTATATGTGTCTATTGAAATTGTTAAAGTATGCCAGGTGTACTTCATTAACCAGGACATAGAGTTATATGATGAAGAGACAGACTCACAGCTGCAGTGCCGAGCTCTGAACATCACAGAAGACTTGGGGCAGATACAGTATATCTTCTCAGATAAAACTGGCACTTTAACTGAGAATAAGATGGTTTTCCGAAGATGCACTGTGTCTGGCATAGAATATTCCCATGATGCAAATGGTGAGTCTGGGGGTGGCGGCTACCACCCTGGGCTGGACTAGAGAGCCGCACGGTCGAAGCTGCATGCCCACACACACACGCAGGCACACACACGCAGGCACACACACATGCACACACACACATATTTTAGGGATTCCTGAGTATTGAGGGAGAATGAAACATAGAAGGGAGGGCTGTCAGAGCAAGTTGGGAGCCTGACGCCTGGGGCGTTTAAGGAAAAGGCATCTCCACATTGCTAACAGCGCTTTGCTCACTGCAGAGTCTCAGGGCAGTGGGCCTCAGTGTAAGCACCCCTTTTCTGCCAGACAGGGAGCAAAGGAGGGCATCCCAGAGAAGCTCACTCCTGAGGCACCTGTCTCTTTGCCACACCAAGAGGAAAAGAGATTCTGTTTCTTTTGCTGTCCAACAATCTTATTGGCTGAAAATTCTCAGAAGGGCAATGGGCAATTCACACTGCATTCTTTCCCTTGGAATATAATGTTCTGGGAGCTGGAAAGAAATGTCACCTCCCTTTGGATTTCTTAGGCAGTTGCTCTCCCCATCCTTCCTTACACTTTGCTGCCTCTGTCCTCTGTGAAAGCACAGGGGAGCCATTGGCTTCATGAGCCAAGGCTGTGACCAGAGCCAGCTGCCTGCCTGAGCCAAGGGAGGACACCATGGGAGGGGTCCCTGCTCCACAGTAGCACTTCCGGGGCCACTGCTCCCCTAAGAGGGGCACCCGCTCTGCAGCCAGGACTCCCTTGCCATCCTGTGGCCATGCCTGAGAACATCAGGAAATCTTGCCACAAAAACAGAAGTAAATGTAGGCATCAGTCAGCATGTGGACATCATTAGGAAGCTGTTCTTTAAGGGGATTTGTTGGATTTTTGTGAGTTTTATAAAACTAAGAATTACCATAATATCCAGTAATGTCCTTCATGTAAAACTAATCATATTTAACAGAAGGCAGAGGAACTTAACCACTTTATTTTTTTTTATTTGTCACCCAAGAGAAATGCTTGGTGACAGTATCCCGTCCGTCCACCTGCCTCCCACCCCCTCGACTCCCCCTTCTGTAACTCCTCAACATGTGCAGAAGTGCTCCCCTGCCTGAAAGCAGAACTCAGCCTGGTTGCAAAGGAGTCAGGTCAAAGGTCAGGTCAGCAGCAGCCTTTGAAACTAGACCTCAGGCTCCATGAGTATAATCCCAACTGAGGTTATAGAAAGATTCTGACAGTTGTCAGACGCTTACCATAAACCACCTCCAGAAGGCACAGGAAAGCAGTTCTGGCAGAGGCTGAAACAGCCACGCGTCTCTGCTGCATATTTTGAAGAAGTGCTGCTCAGTGACTGATGTGCACCCAGGGCCAAGGGGTCTTAGGCATTCCTGCCATGAGCTGAGCTTTCAGACCTTGTTAGTAGGATGACTTCAGGTGGGGGTGGCTTGGAGCGCTGAGCCCAGCTCACATATACCATGCGTGCATGTAACTGGCCGTGGGTGGGTGTAACTCTCTGTGGCGACAGTGTTGTGGTGACAGTGAGTGCCCCCACGGGCATCACGTGCTCCTTGCCCTTGTCTTCCTCAAGGACACTGAGGGCATTGCTGAGGCCGTGGCTGGTCAGAAACTGATGCACAGTCACAGACCACAGTCATTCATCAGCTGGGGCCTGAGGGATGGCTCCTTTGGGCTAACATCTGGCCCCTGCTGTTGGGGGTGGGATGGGCAGGTGTACCCTTCAGAGGGCTGACACCAAGCTCCTAACACATAAGCCTAGAAGCTGGGCAGCCCCATGTCCGGGCTTTGTTCTTCCTGGCATCAGTTTGCCACCAAGGGAGAGTTACATCAGCCAGGAGGGGATGAGACATGTGGAGGAGCTTGCCGAGCTGGAACCCAGGCATGCCAGTTACCCAGCCGTGTGACCGAGAGCAGGTGCTTCCTGTTCCTTACCTCTATCCCTAATAAATACCATCCGTAAGAAAAGTCTTTCTGAGGAAAGATGATGATTATAAGGCCTGGCCCACAGGACAGACCGATGTTCCAGGCACGTCAAGGTCAGAGGCCCTTTCTCTAAGGTCCTCACGCGGGCCCCCTTGCGTTAGGATACCTTATGCTAGCACTGGGCTGCCCTTGACTTATTTTTGAATGAGTAATCCGCACGAATCTTCTGCTTCTTGTGCATCCCTGATGCAAGAAGCTGAACTAACTGGGCAGAGCAAAGAAGATGGGTTCAGAGCCATCCACCTGCAGGAAACGGCAGCAAGGATGCTCTTGATGGGGCTCCCTGAGCACGCGCGTGAACACAGAGCCGCAGACCCTGGCTCTGCAGCACACCTAAGGGCTTGAGCACAGTTTCATGGTCATGACTGTCTGCAGTGGAGATTCACCCGCTGGGCCTAAACCCTGGCGCTGTGCAGCCCCAGGAGGACTGTGAGCCTCCCCGTGGCACAGCACTTCATCCACACGGGGTGAGTCGGACGATAGCCACCACCCACTGGCTCTGGAAAAGGAACCCCCACAGGGAAGCACCCCCAGTGCCGCCAAGAAGCACTGTTTCTGCGTGACTGCAAGGCAGACGCAGTGCGCGCTCTGGGTTCCCTCGGTGGGACCTTTGCTGGGTGAGTCCTGCCCCTTGGCAGCGAGGGCCCCCAGTGCCCCGAGTCAGCCCCTTCTGCCTACCCAGCCTCCTCCCGATGTGTCCCCACCGTTCCTCTCCCCGCAGCCCAGCGTCTGGCCCGGTACCAGGAGGCGGACTCAGAGGAGGAGGAGGCGCTTCCCAGAGGGGGCTCTCTGCCCCAGCGCGGCAGCACCGGGAGCCACCAGAGCGTCCGCGCCACGCCCAGGAGCCAGAGCACCAGGTCCCACCGGCGCACGGGCAGCCGGGCCGAGGCCAGGCAGGCCAGCATGCTGTCCCAGCACACGGCGTTCAGCAGCCCCATGGTGAGCACCCCCTCGTTCCCATGTTGAGTCATCCCCACGCTTCCCTGCCGCTGTCATTTTCTCCTGCTCTTCAGAAGTGTGGGGCCTTTGGCTCTGCACAGTCATGGGAGATTTCCTGGGCAGCATCCACCTTCTCCCCACATTGTATCTGTTCCAAAACATCAACACGCCCCCTTTGCCATGGCTTCCAAGACTGGGGGCCTGCTGGTAAGCCACCCAGCAGGGTGACGGAGAGGAAGTGCATCCTGCCAAACAAAATGGATCAAATATCAGAGCAGGATGACAACTGTGATAAAGCAAAGCCAAATGAAAAAGAAAAAAAGTCATCCAATGAGCCCAAAGCCAATGAAACTTCTTTCTCCCTTGTCTAGTCAGCTGTCCAGATGACTGTGGACCATTCTCATCAGGCAGGGAAATTTCCAGGAGTGAGTGAGTGACAACCTCTAAAAGATCCTTTCACTCCCCAAATGAACAGAAAGGAAGAACCCATTTGCTCACTCTGTGGCAGCCTCATTCTCTGTGCCCTTCGAAACCATACAGAAGCTGCCACTTAAATCGAGGCAGTTAGAATTGTGGTTGGTTGGTGGGTTTATATGGCACCCATGGGAGGAGGGCTCTCTTACTTGGCAGGAGTGGGGCTGTTACAGGCTCTCCTGACATCAGTTCAGCAACGTGGGTCAAGAGTTATTTGAAATGCTCAAACTTTCTGACCTAGGAATTTTGTGATTCAGTCAAAGATTTCTGTGCATAGAAATCTATCAGTGAAGAAAATGTATCCAGTGATAAATGAATGTTCAAATAGATTATGGTACATGTATTCTGAAGTTGTTAAAACTTGTGTTTTCAAATCATTCTTAAAAGCCTATAAAAGTTCAGACAAAATATTTTGCTGAAAATGGAAACTGCCAATGTATGTATCATGTTTTTTATGGGGATACAATTGGCATATAACATTGTATAAGTTTAAGGTGGGAAATCAAATCAAATTCATACCAAAACCACCATGAGATACCAACACACACCTACTAGAACATCACCACCAAAGGACAAGAGATAACAAGTGTTGGGAGGATGTGAGGAGAAGAAAACCATTGTGTGCTGTTGGTGGGAATGTATATTGGAACAGCCACGGTGGAATCCAGTATGGAAATTCCTCAAAAAACTAAAAACAGAACCACCATATAATCCAACAATTCCACTTTTGGGTGTATATCCTAAGGAAATGTATAAAATATTTGGTTATGTAAAATGTAAGTGTAGAGAAAAAAGACTGGAAGGAAATACAGTATCATATGTTTCAAAAACTGTATCTAACAGATACAGATGTGTTTTGTTCAAATCTTTCTGAGTAAGATATATTATTTTATAACAACATACATTTTAGATGTATTATTTTGTAAGAACTTGTTTATCATATATGTAAATATAAGAATATATGCATTTTGTTTCATGTGTAAGTGGTATATTCTTATACAATTAAAATCTTACATAATTTACCATTACACAGTCATAAAGGTTATATGAAGGTGTGTTTATAGCTTAGAATAAAGTCAAAATGTCTGTAAATAGTGGAAGCACTGAGTCACTTGGCAGGTGCCTGGATCAGACTCACCCCTAGGCCTGTTTTCTTCAGGAGAAAAACATTACGCCTGACCCAAAGCTGTTTGAGAAGGTGAGTGAATGTGACAGGTGCCTGGCCATCGCAAGGCACCGGGAGCACCCGCTGGCCCACCTCTCACCCGAACTGTCCGACGTTTTTGACTTCTTCATCGCGCTCACCATCTGCAACACAGTAGTAGTCACATCGCCGGATCAGCCACGACAAAAGGCAAGCTCTGGAGGGTCTGGCGCCCTTGACCTGGCCTCACTATCAGCCTTCCTAAGGGGAAGCCTCCCTCCCTTTCACAGCCGCCCAGGCTCAAGGGGGTGCAGTAAGGATTTCACGTGGGGCAGACCAGCTCATTGGTTCTGTGGCGCCATCCCCGGGCTGCAGGTGGCAAGCGATGGGATTGGGGCCACGAGAGGCAGACACCCTCTGAGCCTGGGCAGGAGGCACAGAGCAGCTGGCCTAGCCTGGCTTAGGCAGGGCCAGGAGAGAGGACCTTCCCAGAGCCTTTGGGTCTCAGATTCTCATAGGAGAGGGGACAGCATGGGCTGGGGACCCAGTCTCCGGGATGAGCCGCCTGGCCTGTGCCCTGACTTTACCACCCAGCTGAGCAGCTTTAGACAAGCTGTTCCCTTCCGTACCTCAGGCACCTCATCTGGGTCACGGGGGAGGTAGTAGTGGTTAGGGAAAGGGCTCAGAGTAGGGTTAAATGTATGTAACATTAATAAAGGTTCTTAACATTGTTGTTCAAAGAGTTGATCAAGAGTAAATTGGGAGATACTTGAGGAGTGGGAAGGTTTTGGTTTTGGTTGGTTGGTTGGTTGTGTTTTGTTTGGATTAACATGAAGATTCTCACCGAAGAGAATAAGCTTTTTACTTGCAAATGGATCCTCTGTAACCCGGGTGCTCCAGGTGGGCTGCATGTGTGTGTGTGTAGAGGGGTGCCCCTAAGCTCAAACATGCACAAGACAGCCAGGCAACTTTCACGGGATAAAAATGAAGGTGGTCTGAGGGCTGGTTGTACGCCGGGGACCTGCTTCCAGCCCTCTGCTCGCCCACACTCCTGTCCTGCCTCCCGAGCCAGCCCTTCCCTCAGGTTCCTGATGGAGCCATGGGGGGGGGCGATGTAGGTGAACTGCGGTCTCTGCCCTCTGCGTGGCAGTGGCCTGTTGACAGCAGTGTGCCCCGCCTCCCGTGCTCTCTCTCCTGCCACACCTACCTGTGGAGACCCCAGTGGGCCCAGTGAATCCCCGTGGACAGGGTCCCACCACTCAGAGACCGCAGGCTCGTGCTGTCGGCCTTGGGTCAGCTGCTTCCTGCTGTAGCCCACCGCTGCACTGCCTCAGCACCCCCACCTGGCCTCCGGGTCCTTCCACCACCCTGTATTCTGACTAGGTTAGACCCTGACAGACCTAGGCATTGCATGAGAGACACCTCTCACTCTCAGTAAGCGAGAGAGACGCCAACACACCTGAGGTGTGCACCTCACACATGCATGAATTCCACAGAGAGAACAGATATTTAATCACCCACCCTCAGCAAATGAACATGTCTCTGGATGCATCTCTGTTCCCACTCATTAGTGAGAATCACCACTCAGCATACTTGGAGCCAGCAGGAGCTCCAATGTGCCTACCTGTATCTCCTGCCTAGATTTGCAGCATATGTAAAGTCATTACAGGAATTTAAAAAAAGCACCTTTATCAAAATTGGTCCTAAGGGCCTTGCTTTACCAAGTACCTGATTTTTCTGGAAGCTATTACTGTAGTTTATAACATTGGACATATGGGAAAAATTATGAAAATTTAAGGATAACTATAATTCATATCCTAATGAATGAATATTGCATGACCTTTATTTAAGTGAAGTAGAAGAGACGAAGGGGCACGATGGTCTGGTTGCCGTTTTCCATGCATACCCCCGAAATCTGAGACATGGGAGATCCGTGCCTCAGGCCTCCTGAGCAGACCTCCGACCCCTGCTTCTCTTGCAGGTGAGGGTGAGGTTTGAGCTGAAGTCCCCCGTGAAGACCATAGAAGACTTCCTCCGGAGGTTCACGCCCAGCCGCCGGGCTGCGGGCTGCAACGGCCTCGGCAGCCTGGCCGCCAACAGGGGCCAGCACAAGCCGGGCTCCGGCTGCCTGTCCGGCCCGGCCCGCGTCAGCGCTCCGCTCGGGCCCGAGGAGCAGCCAGGCCAGCCCGTGGCGCTCGCCAGCAACGGTATCAGCGAGCCGGGCAGCGGGGCCTCGCGGCGCACCGCCCGCGGGCAGGCACCGGAGCTGCGCTACGAGGCCGAGAGCCCCGACGAGGCGGCGCTCGTGTACGCCGCCCGGGCCTACAGCTGCGCGCTGGTGGACCGCCTGCCCGACCACGTGTCGGTGCAGCTGCCCCAGCTGGGCAGGCTCACCTTCGAGCTCCTGCACACGCTGGGCTTCGACTCCGTCCGCAAGAGGATGTCAGTGGTCATCCGGCACCCCCTCACCGACGAGATCAGCGTCTACACCAAGGGGGCCGACTCGGTGCTCATGGACCTCCTGCTGCCCTGCTCCCCAGGTACCAGCCCCGCGCCGGGTGGAGCCCCAAGAGGGCAAGCGTGCCCCCAGCCCCTCCCCACTGGTAGAGGGATTGTCACGGACCCCTTCTGGAAGCCGTGCCTGCAGGGGAGTCGCTCTCCGGATCCCAGCTCCTCCTCAGAAGGCGGGCCCCGAGCTCACCTCGGAGCAGGGGGCTGCAGGGCTGTGGAGGGAGGCGCAGGGTCCTGTTTTAAATCTGGACAGTGAAGATTAAGAACTTCCGGGCTAGCAGTTTGGGAGGGCTCCTCCTTGCCTTTGTGCCCTGTGGTCGCGTGGCCCAGGGCAGCTGTGAGGCCCAGGCCACGGTTTTTGGCCCGTTTGTGAAGCTGCCTCGGGCAGCAGTGGGGCCCCGGGGTGGGGGCTGCAGCCTCCCACCTGCTGCCCTCCGTCCCAGCTTCAGGCAGAGCGGCAGCGCCCTGGTCCCTGTGTGTGTGGACTAGAGTTCCATATAACGTTTGGTTTGAGAAAAAGGAGTTTGAAAATGACTGCTATGGAGGGTGGATCTTCATTGAGCAAAAGGGTTTATGCCTCTTTCCAGACACAGATGCTTCCGGGGCTTGGTGGGGGAAGGGCCTGGGCCGCACTAGTGACCCTGGTCACCCCTCCCTCCTCTCAAGCCGTCAGCTTTGTTTTGACCAATGTGGTTAAAGGCAGTGGCTCTGCAGGCAGACCCTTCCCTGAAGCACAGCCTTCCCCTCTCCTCTCTAGACAATAAAGTACTTTATCATTATTTTAATTTCACCGTCCCTCAGATAGACAAATGATTGCTCAAAGAGCAATCAGAATCTGAAATAATGTTATCACCTTCTAATAATGTTATCACAACATAAGGAGTAAATGGTAGTCAAGAATAAGATGACTTTGAGTGTCAAATTTAAATCCCTGCAGCAAAGTCACCTACAACAGTATTTCCCAATTCTCTTTTTTTAGTATTGCCCCCTTGAGCCTTTTTAGATATTTTTCCTCCTCATGCCCCCATGTCATTTTAATGCATAGATATGCTGTACCTCTGTTTATGTACTGTATGTATATCTGTGCTTTTATACGTAAGAATACTTTTTGCTACCAAGAACCAATCTTTGGTCCCTTGGAGGCACTGCCTTTTCCATGGAGAACACATGTTCAGGAGGTAAGAGGTTGACTCAGATAGACAACCTTCCCCAGACTAGGGGCCTCAGCACTGGTAAGTAGGGTTGCCAGATTTATCGAACAAAATATGTTGAATGTCCAGTTAAATTTGAATTTCGGATTAAGCAACACATAATATTTTTAGTAAAAGTATGTTCTATGTGATATTTGGGCACTTAATATTCTCTCTGGCAACACTACTGTTGTTTTGGGGATAGGAACTGCACTTTTTCTCAAGGACAGTTTTTCATAAATGGGAGGAATATGCACTTCATGTATGTCCACCTCCTGGACAAAGGGATGCCAGATCACTCTTAATGAGGTTCTGCTTATACAAACTTCTCGTTTCAACAAGGCACACTTAGAAACAGTCTGAAATAGGAGGTTTTTGAAAATAACAGCTAACTTCTACTTTAAATGTTATATGAATATGAGTGTGTATTATTTACAAGCAATGAAACAGACATGGGATAAATCTAGTAGTTCAGATTCCCAGATGTTCCTCTTTGGAGGATGTTGGAGTAAATCATGGGGAAAGGATGTTCTTGTGACTTTGCTGATTGATTCATTGCAACAAAATTCTCTGGCCTAGTTGCAGCCAGCTAGAGTGAGGCAGAAAGGTGAGGGCCATGAATTCCTCACTGGCCCTGAAACATACTCATCACACACTTTGATCATGCACAAAAGCTCCTGCCCTTCTGCCCTCCCACTCGTAATTGTTACCCAAGAAGATTTTATAGTTAAGAAGGTGTATGTCACCTTGTGGATTCCACGGCTCGAGGAAGCTCAAAGTCAGCACTTCTGTAGTTTATAATAAGGAACAAGCCTTCTCCTTATCTGTGTCTACAGAAATCAGAAAAGGGTGGATGTTTGGAGAACTTTTCCTAGCTGACAACTAATTTCCTAGCTTTTTAAAAAATTGTGTTCTTAATTTTAATTTTTTAATTTTAATTATTAAAAATAAACTTTTAATGTATGTACATAAAAATTGCCACCTTAACCATTTTTAAACATATTGTTATGCAACAGATCTCCAGAATTCTCCTTGCAAAACTAAAACTCTTTACCCTTTGAACAACAACTCTTTCTCCCCAGGCCCCAGCCCTGGCAACCACCATTCTACTTCTTATCTCTCTGAGTGTGACAACTTTAGAGACCTTAAAATGTGGCTGTTTTCCAAGTGAAGCTAGCCTGGAAGCTGAGTGGGAAGAGCATCCTAGTTAGCTCCTCTGGGGTGGTGCTGAGCTCTCAGCCCATCAGCAGTCACACCCAGAGTTATTTCAGCACCACACAGAGCTCCCCGGCATCTTCAGAGTGGGCCAGGGCATTCCCAGGACCCTTCCCCATGCTGGTTTCTGCTTCTACTCCAATGTAGATGACGCCAGAGGAAGGCATCAGAAGAAAATCCGAAGCAAGACTCAGAATTACCTCAACCTGTATGCAGTGGAAGGCCTGCGCACTTTGTGCATCGCCAAGAGGGTGAGTGTGGGCTGCCTGGGCAAGGGCTGCCCACGTCTGCACAGCACTCAGCAGCATATCTCCCCTAGGTCCTAAGTAAAGAAGAGTATGCCTGTTGGTTGCAAAGCCACTTAGAAGCAGAGTCCTCCCTGGAAAACCGCGAGGAGCTCCTTTTTCAGTCTGCCATTCGCCTGGAGACCAATCTTCACCTGTTGGGTAATTATGCTCGCGTACATGTGTTACATGGAGTAGTGTGCAATTTGCAAAGCCCATCTCAGATGGGGAGGTGCTGGGCTCCAGTCAGTGGTACCTCTGAACACTCTGGGTTTAGTAAGGAACCTCCTGGCCTGATGCCAGAGTGGCCCCCAGTGGGACCCTCCTTGATTGAATGTTCTTGCCATGGCCCATTTCTGTGTCATTCCATGTGCCACCCCACAAGGCACCCTATGATGGCACCCAACTTCTCCCCTTTAAACCTTGCTTTCCCACCAAAATCAAGATAAGGAGCAAGATTTTGCAATAATTGGTGCATGAAAGGATTACTCCCACCCCTAAAACAAAAAGAAACTCCTGGACCCCAGAAATGCTACTCTGGTGGTCAGGCATCCATCACCTCCCTTGGTCCCCATGTTATATCTCTGTTAACATGTCCTAAGTTTTTGACAGCCCAAGTACACTGCAGGGACATACCTAACTTGAGGTCAACTCACCTTCCTTTATCTTTTTCACAGAAATCACTTCCTGGCTTGGATTCTGTAATTTTTACCTGGGTAACTGTGTAAACATGTAAAAGTAGTTTCACCTTATCCCTGTTCCAGCTTTTTCTACCACGGTTTTATCAGCATCCTGGCTAGTAAAGTTTCATAATTCTGACTCGGCCATATTCTGTTGTCATCCTAAAGCAGATGCTTCTCTCCACAAGTGTGTGAGAATAGCTCTGAGACAGGTCAGTGAAGGAGCCACTCGATTTCCCATGGTGGGCAGCAGTCCATACGTTGGCCAAGAGCCTATGGATAAATTTTCAGGAAGTTTGCTGTCACTGTTTCTGTTTGCATAAATTTTCGTGAATCCTGCATAGCCTTTTGATGCTTGTTGATAGCTTGAAATCAGCCACTGTGGGTGTATTTGCACCACAGAAAGGGGCAAATGCAGCAAATCAGCCTCCCTCCTGCAAGCCAGTGGTTAACACTTAGATCGCCTGCAACCTGGGGTATCTATGGTTCAAATGCTACAGCCTGAACCAGAGAAAAGGAGACTCAGCACCTTCACTTTCACCACAGCTTCACCCACAGCTGTGTGCCAGCCCCTCCAACTCATTTCTGAGAAATACAAAGTAAACCATTTATATTTTTAATATCCCAAACCAACTACCCATAGGTAAAACTTTACATTTAAGTTCTTATATTAAGTGACACCAGAGGACCTCAAAGGATGGGTCATCAGTCACACGGTGTTGTTGAAATTTCCTTTTCCATAATGTTCTGGCCAAGAACCTAAGTGCAAAGGCCACGTTCTGTTTACTCCCTTTTCTGGTTTCCCCAAATGTCATCTGAAACTCCCCAGTGGGTGAAATCTCCCCTCCCATTAAAGCTGCCTGACATCTGCGTGCAGTGAAGCATGGTCGCTCTAGTTTGAACCCTACCACCTACCCCGTTTACCATACTCAAAGTTCAAGGTTCTCCTAAGGAGCAGGCTTTAAAGAAAGTGTCATTTACTCAAAAGTCAAGTAATATTGCAAACAAACTACCTGGGAGAGCTGAAGACAGCCACTCTGCTTCCAAATCATGTTAACAGGACTGTTCCCTTGGATTTACTCTCTATCCTCAGCCAGAGTTCATGCAGAGACAGACATACCTTCCATGACTGTATTCTGAGTTCCGTAACATTCAGTGTTTCCCTCAAACCTGCACATTATGCAAGAGAGGATCAGTGCAGTGACCCAGCAGGGGGCCCAGTACTTTGGCCAGTTGAGCTCCTGAAATAAAGAAGCTTTATTTTGAAGTGTTTCTTTGCTTTCCCTAAAAATAGGCAGACTCCCTCTGGACTGGAATATATCTTCGAGACCTGTCCTGCTTTCTGTTTTGGTGGACATTTACCAAGGAGCCCTGGCTGAGTGGCCAGGATACCAAGATGGGGAGACAGGAGGCCTTTCTGCAGGAAGTCACTGTCTAGTGAAGGGTGGATAACTGGTTGAGCTACACAAAGCACCACACCACAGTGGAGGTGTTAGCCTAGAACAGATGAGCAGCTCAGGTTTGGAGCAGGAGAATACCATGTGTGGAATGCTGGCCCAGGGTGAGCTAACTCACCTCCTCGCCTTTGCTCCATCATATGAATTTTTAGGGAACACAAACATTCACTCCATACAGCACACGGAGCAAGATGACATGAAAGAGAAATGGTTGACGAGGACCCCTCAGTCAATGCCGCATTTCTAGGGAGGAGGTGGAGCCCATCTCATCAAATTGGAATCAGGGAAAAACAGGCCAACCTAGAGAGCACCTTTCTGCAGTGAATGCTGTAATTACCCCAATATATGGAAACCCGCACAGGGAATCCCACCTCTTATTCATTTTGTTTGTGGAAAAAGTAAATTCAGGATAATGTTTTCAAGAAATCACGGGCCTGTGTGGTCTGTCGAGACAGCTGCGGTAAGCATTGCTGAGAGCAAAGGCGGATGCCATTCATCAGAAAGCGTGTAGGGGATGGGTAATGTTAGAACTTCTTCACCCCCCAGAACACAGCCATTCCCACCATCCCCCCACAAGACTTGTTTCCCAGTTTTCTGTAAAGTTAAAAGTTAGCTTACCTGTCAGAAAGCATTGCGGGTGCTTTCTTGTAGAAATAATTATGTTTAGGGCCTCACAGTTGTTCCAGCTGACTCTCGACTATGAAGTCAAGAGCCCCTGAAAGTGTCCCCCACTGTCCTGAGTGAGTCATCACAGTGCTTCCCAGAGAGACAGACCTCAGAGGCCCCAGGGTGCGGGCCGGGCCAGCCTCTTGGCTGCGTTGCTGTGTGCCATTCACACACTTCTGGGTCAGGGGGCATGTGAGTAGAGGGCTCACCCACGCTGCTGTGTGTTTGACCAGGTGCCACTGGGATTGAAGACCGCCTGCAGGATGGAGTTCCCGAAACCATCACTAAACTGCGTCAGGCAGGCCTGCAGATTTGGGTTCTCACCGGGGACAAACAGGAAACAGCCATCAACATTGCGTACGCCTGCAAACTGCTGGACCACGACGAGGAGGTCATCACCCTGAATGCCGAATCCCAGGTACAGGGTTTCTGGGAGGCCCTGCTTTGCTGGGGCAGCCTCAGCCCACCCCTCCCCAGGGCAGAGCTCAGCAGGAATGCCTCCCGTACCTGGTACCCACGGTGAGATGGGCCTCTGCCCCCAGGCCCTGTTTGCACCTGCGCTGTGCTTCCAGCACCCAGCACATGCTTGTCATGACCTTCAACGTGTGGAATCTGCTGGCATTTCTTCATGTGAGAGAAACACATCTCCAGGCTTTATGAATGCAAAGGTCAACCTGCTTTTTCCTGCCTTACTGTCTATGTCAACGATATGACAAAATTTTGTCATGAGGCCACATGGAGGCAGGGCAGCAGTTCATTCCACACTGACGTCCTCGGAGTGGCATGGGGTGTCGTGTGGATGCCCTGATGGGCACTGAGGGTTGTCAGCCAGTCACGAGTACCTCTTTAAATCCCAAGGTATGTGGGCAGTGTCTTCTGCTCATAGGCCTTGCTGTGCGCTCCCATTTGAAACATGTCCTCAGGCTGGATAATGAAGTCGATTCATCAATTTTTTCTTCTGTGAATCACGCTTTAGGTGTCATGTCATATAAAGATGTGCCTAACCATGAAGATTTCTCCTATATTTTTTTCTAAAAGGTGTATAGTTTAATGTCTCACCTTTAGACACAATCCATTCTGTGTAGAATTTTATATAATGTGGGAGGTTTGGGTCCAGCTTTTCATCCTATTTGGGTCAAACTTCATTTTTCTACGATGAGCTATCCAATTAATCCAGCACCATTTGTTGAAAACCTGTCTTTTTTCCATTGAACTGTCTTTATACCTTTGTTGAAAATCAATTAGTCATATTTGTGTGGATCTATTTCTAGACTTCCTGTTCTGTTCCCCTGATCGGTGGGTCTACTCCTTCACCAAAACTCTACTGCCCTGTGGTTTTTTTTTACAAGTCTTAAAATTATTCTTGTTTTCTGAATTTTTCTCCGTTTTTGGATCCTCCATTTCCTTTCCTACTTTCTTTTGGGTTATTTGGATGCTTTTTAGTATTCCATTTCAATGTGTCTGTTGTGTTTTGACGACATCACTTCACTTAGGTTTCTTAGTGGTTTTCCTAGAGATGATAGTGTGCGTACTTCAGTGGCCACAGCTACTTAGAACCAGTATTCTGCTACTTCAGGTGGAATGCAGACGTGATAAGAAGAAACTGTAGATGTCTGACATAGTTCCATACATAGACGTCCTCATCTGATAATATTGTAATGTTTGCTTTCAATCAAAAAGTATATTAAAAGGACTCAACAGGAAAGCGTAGTCTGCTGTATTTACATGTATATTTACGTCTGTTGCTCTTTCATTCCTGATGTTCCAAGCGGCTTGCAACATGATTTCCCTTCTGTCTGAAGAACTTCCTTAAGCAGTTCCTTTAGAGCAGGTCTGCTGACAACAAATTCTCTCACTTTTCTTCACCGTGGTTTCCACTGAGAAATCAACAGTCATGGGAGTCATTGTTACTCTGCCACTAATGAATTGTTTTTATCTGGCTGATTTTGATTTTTTTTTTTCTGTCTTTAGTTTTAAGCAGTTTGTTTATGATGTGTTTGGGTATAAATTCCTTTAGCTTTATACTCTGGGATGTGCTAAGCTTCTTGAATCTGCAGGGTGATGTCTTTCACCAAATTTGGTAAGCTTTCAGCCAGTATTTCTCCAAACACTTTTTCTGTACTGCACTTCCTCTTCTCTGGAAGGCTGATAACATGAATCTTAGGTCTGGGGCTGGCGCAGACGCCAGTGCTTTTTTTCAGTGATTTTCCTCTCTTGTTCAAATTGGATGATTTCTCTTGCTCTTTGAGGTCTCTTGAGTTTTTTTTCTGTTATCTCCATTATGCTACTGAGCCCATTTAGTGAGTCTTTTTAAAAAATAAACTTTTAGATTTCAGGAAATACTGTGGTGATAGTACTGAGAGCTTCCATATAATCCACACCCAATTCTTCCCTACTGTTAACATCTTTACAATTAATAAACCAATTATTATTACTCACAAAAATCCTCGAGATATTCAGATTGTCTTTCTGTGTTCCAGGATCCCACCCAGAAACACATTACACTTAGCCACCCTGTCTCCTTATGCTATTACTGGCTGTTATAGCTCCTCAAACATTCTTTGATGACATTGACAGTTTTGAGAGGCACTGGTCAGATAGTTTGTGGGATGCCCTTAGATGGGGATTTTCCTAATACTGTTCTTGATTAAAGGGCCCTTTTTATCATCTCATCACATCATATCGAGGGCATATTCTGTCAACATGAGGTGCCACTGTTGATGCTGTTTGTCATTCTGTCCACTGCAAACTACTTCTTCTTACCCTTTCTGTACTGTTCTCTTTGGAAGGAAGCCACTGCACAGCTCACCCGTAAGGAGTGTGGAGTTACATTCCCGCTCCTAGAGGGCAGGGCAGCTACATAAACTATTTGGAATCCAGTGAGGTTTTTTATTTTGGTTGATGTGGTTTTGGGTTCTAAAATTTCTGTTGCTTCTTTATATATATTCTCTTCTATTTTTCTGTTGAGACTTCCTTTCTATTCATTTCTGGAATATCCACATTTACTTCTTGGAGTGTTTTTATAATGGCTGCTGCAGAGTGTTTGTCAGACGACTCTGGTGTGTGTCCGCTGGCCCTGGCCCGTGTTCCTGCCTTTTTCCACATGCACTGAGAATCCCCTGGTTCTTTTTATGCTGATGAAATTTGGGTTATAGCATGGGCATTTTGAATGACACTCTGGTCACTTTTAAATTCTGTCAATGTGGATATTTCTTAGGTAACCGACCCCCTGGGTTCAGGCTGCTCCTTGACAGCCCCCGGGTGTTGACTGTGGTGGCAGTTCCGTGTCTTCACCAGCTGGTGAATCTCTTGCACTGTTAACACCTGAGGTCAGTTTGGGACTTGGGCGACAGCCTATCCAGAGTTCAAGGCTCAGAAATCTTTATCATGCTGTTTAGGGTTATGCCCATGAATGGGTGACCCCGGGAAATAACCACACTGTGGGGTCTGTTAGGCTAGCTCCCCCCTCTAGATATCTGTCCAGCACTCTCCGGGACTCCCTTTCCAGTCCTCTGGCAAGAAAGCTGGGACTTGAGTTACCGACGCCTACATCCAGGCCACGCTGGGGGAGGGCGGGAAGGCAGCCGTCACCTCGCCGTCATGGGGCCACAGCTTCTCCGGCAGGAGGGAAGGCGCATCCCCCTCAGGCGCCAGTAGCACACAGTCCTGCTCCACTGCTGGTCCTCCACTGCTGTGTAGCAGACTTGCCTAGGGCGGAGCTTGAGGGAATGGGGAAAAAGCAAATCAAAACAGGACTTCCTGTGTCTCTGTGAGCCCTGGGAGTCCTCTTTTCCACTCCCCAAGCCAGAGCTAGAGGGCTTCTCCTGGGGCTCTGTCCCTGCCATGGCACCACTGCCAGGCTTTCTGATGGCTCAGCTCCAGCCCAGGGGCCGCCAGAGTGAAAATGTAAAACTCACACACCTGTTCAGTGTATTCAGAATGCCGGTTTTCTTCTCTAATCTGACAGTTACCGTTTACTTTCAGAGGCCTCAAACAGTTGCTGTTTCAGTTCTGCCCGTGTTGCATAGCTGCATGCAGTGGGGCAGGCAGGCGCGGGTATGCTTGCACCAAGTCACCTTGTCAGTGCTCTGTGCTAAGACCAGCAACTCATGGTGCTGCTGCAATGCGGCCCACATTCTCTTCCAGTCCTTCCCAGTCTCCACCGCTCCCAGCTCTGCCATGCACGCAGGTTTCTCCCTCTTTGTATTGCATGCCTCTCGTGTACATGCTTGTCTGTGACTTGCTGTGGCCACGGGTGTGTGTGCACATGTATGTGTGTACATGCCCATACATGAGCATACATGTACACACACCCGTGTGTGTGTGTGTATCTGGTTGCCTACCTATTGTCCCAAGTCCAACAACTGTGGTTTCTCAGACTTCTCTTCTCTAGTCTCGCTCACTTTCCTAAATGTAACAGGTCCTCGATAAGCACTTGTTGAACACAACTGGATTTCCATGACCTTTGCAGGAAAGTATTCACCAGCCCGGTGGGCTCACTGTCCGTAGTGAACCAGGAACCACCTGAGCTCCCCAGAGCGTGTTTGTTCCTAGAAACAGCCATCCCTCTGTTCTCCGACCCTGTGGGTTCCCCACTACATTTTTCTGTTTTTTACTGGAATTCAGATACAGTTATGGAAGTGCTTGCCAGTTAAAAGCCTCACTACTTATGCTTTTATTTTTAACTTCTTCATTTTCCTTGTCAACTGGAAAGCTTAGGGAGACACTGATAATTATACTTCTTTAGGGACTAATCTTAACAAAACCTTTTGAAGAGCTTTTTATCCTATTGTTGGTACCTCATTAGGAAACAAGAACACAGAGTAAAGGCCTCCGAGAACTGTGGAGAAGTGTGTGTAAGGCTCCTCCAGCCTGACCAGCCAGCAGTTGAGCCACAGTGTGGTCAGGTCTCCCAAAGTCAGGATGTTCCATTCCAACCCCGTCCAGTGCAGTGGGCACTCAAGGGAAACCTTGCAGAAACCCCACACCGACTCATTCCCTTCTGAGTGAGAAGCTGTCTTCTTCAGCTAACTTCCTACTCTCAGGAGAGAGGCCTCCTGGACAGAACCCGCAGCCTCGTGCCCCGGGCATTGTCAGAGCCGGGTGTGTTGGGGAAGGTACCCTGGCCTGTGGCACAGCCTCCTGAGCTGCCCTGTCCTCTCGTGTCCATTCCAGGAGGCATGTGCGGCCCTGCTGGACCAGTGCCTACACTACATGCAGTCCAGGAGCCCCCACAGAACCCCTGAGAAGATCACAAGCACTGTGAGCGTGGGGTTCTTCCCCCTCTGCCCTCCCCCTGCGCCCTCCACCTCTGGCCCCATCCCGAGCCTCGTGATCGATGGGAGAAGTCTGGCCTACGCCCTTGAGAAAAACCTGGAGGACAAGTTTCTCTTCCTCGCTAAACAGTGCCGGTCAGTCCTTTGCTGTCGCTCGACACCCCTGCAGAAGAGCATGGTGGTGAAGCTGGTCAGGAGCAAGCTCAAGGCCATGACCCTGGCCATCGGCAAGTATCCAGCTGGCAAGGCAGGGCCCCCTTGAACAAGCAGCCCCTGTTTCATGCAACTGCTTTCTCTCGAGGCATCCTTGAATTTCTGCCCCTTCCATGCTATATCATAAGGTGGGAAAATGCTTCTGTGCTCTTTTTCCTATTCGTAAAACCACACCCAATATAACAGACAGCCCATTCCAAATACAAAGCTTAGATTTGAAAGCCACAGAATATAGTAGTAACAATTACAGCTACCTATTAGGAGGCCCGTAATGCATTGGTGGTTCAAGAAGATGGAGTTCATACCATTTCCCTGGAAACGGGGGACTAAATCTGCCCATCCCAGGCAGCCACAGCACAGCAGAGCCCTGTGAACTAAGCATTATCCTAAGCCAGCTTACAAAGGCCCTTTGCAGGTGCTCCTAGTCGCCCTGAGACGCTGGAGTTCAAGGTTTCTTAATGCCATAAGGACCCAGAGACTAGATGGGGATGAGAATTCCCATTGCCGAACTGTGTTGACCATTCCAAGACAAGCATCTAATTAAGTAAATCCATCCTAAAATAAGAATAGTTGCTAAATTTCACATATTTCCTTAAGGACTGTGCATCTAATGGTGGTTTTCCCTCACAGACTGTTGTCCCAGAGACCTTCTGGGGCTCCCTCCAGGGCTGCATGGTGCTCACCTTCTCCAAGTCAGCATCCCCGCCCACTGCTGCCTCCAGGCAGTCTCCCCCCAGGTTCAGGGACTCAGCAGTGCCACCTGCTGCTGAGGGGGAGAATGGCCAGGAGCCTAGGGCAGAGGTGATTCCCATGGTCCACGGAAATCAGTTTGGTCTCCTTGCGTGTAGAATCTCTACCTAGGTGGGAGTTGGCTCTGAAATAAAGCATCCTCACCAATCAATAATAACTACAGTATTTTCTTCAAGGTCTGTGATGGCCTTTCCTTGTTGCTGTGGGGATTGCCTCCCTGACACACAGGATGCCGCACGGGGACAGAGTCGAGGCCAGCGTAGAGCCTGGGCACGGGTGGGGTAACTTGAGCACAGTCCCCGTGGAGTTGGCCCTGCACCTTCTGAGGGCCATGGGGGCCACTAAAAGGAGTGAGGGGCGGAGGGCGGCTCTTCTGGGGTGGACCCCTCCCAAGGGAGGCTGCCTCAGGACCGCCTTTGCCCCTGTGGCTGGGAGTGGCCTTCACGTCTCCCTGGGCTGAGGGGTCTGCGGGCTGCAGCTGCACCCTCACTGCTCGCCTGGCTCCTCTGAGCTCCTGTCCTCAGTGGTAACATGAGGACGGTGTCCCCTGGTAAGGCTTTGTAACACGTGAGTGATCAGTCACATTTCTACAGCCTGTTAGCACGTGGGCCCACCAGTGAATCACTGGTGTGTGGTATTCACTTAAGAAAATAGAGGTAGAGCCTTGGCTGGTTAAAAAGAGAAGGAAAAAGAAAATAGAATCTCAAAAGGGAAGGGGAAGTAATGACTCCTCAGAACTTTAGCTCATTTATTTGACCAAGAGTTAAAGCATCAATGTGACCCAGTCCTGGGCGTCCAGCGGTTGATGGTATAGAAAACATATCTGCCTACCACTATTTTGAATGGGACATTTTAGAAGCTGCAGAGTGAGCTATTGCTTCACAAAATTCTAGTTCAGCAGATACTGACTAATCACTGTGCTGAACCCAGTGCAATAAAGAACAGAAAAACCATAGTTGAGAGACATCATGTAGCTACATGAGTCACTGCACGTTTGCATATCTGTACTTTTTGCATGTTTGAACCTTGGCAGTGCCCCGAGACTGGACCCTTCTGCTGCCCTCTTCCAAAAATGGTCACTATCACTGAGTAGCAATGACTCTGAGCTTCTGCTTGCCTTTCCACGAAGATATCAAGAAGTCTGACCTAATGCTCTGTGTTCCTAAACGTTTTCTGTCAGCAGTTTAAATAAATAGAAGTTCTTTATGGCACTCTCAAAAGTCCCAAAGGTGAGCATAAGAGCTAATAAGCTAGCTGGTAATCAGCATGCAAAACTGGTAATCTCCAGTTTCGGGGGCAGAATTTAACTTTCTTTGTTCAATGTAGAAAACCACTTATGGGAGTATGAATGGGAATAGCCTTGCTCACGTGCCTGTATATGCGATAAAGACTGGCATAGCTCAGTGAATAATGATGATAGGGGTGACAACAGCGTCTTTCGCTGCACCAGACACCATGGTAAGGGCTCTCTGTTAGTCAAGAGCCAGTAACGTAGCGTGAGTGCTGAATAAAAAGGCAAGCACACCAGCCTGCTTCCTGAAACATGTCTCAGTGTGACTGTGGTTTCCAACCTCTCACCATGTTTGTTCTGACTCTTTAACTTAATTCTCCTGGGCCAACTCAGCACTGCTTTTTCCTTGCTCTTCCTCGTGGCCTGTTCCCAGGACTCAGTCCCATGGGGACCCATGAAGATCCATCGAGCTGATTTAATTCTGTGCATCCCCACTCAAACGGTTCTTCCCGCCTGTGCTGTTTCTAGGAGACGGAGCCAACGATGTCAGCATGATCCAGGTGGCCGATGTGGGTGTGGGGATCTCGGGCCAGGAGGGCATGCAGGTAAAGGCCTCCCCGGGTATCCTGTGGGCTCTGACTGACAAAGCTGAAGGGTTGGCCTTCAATACGACTGATGCTCGCTGTCTGCTAAGCCAGTAGTAGTAGAGGATAAGATGAAAGGTAGCTCTTCATATTTAGGAAGCAATGGGTAGTAAATTGGTCTGCCCGTGCCTTTAAGTTTATTTTTGTGAAATAGGTGGAACAGAGAAGGCTAGGTGAGTCATAGCTTCTGTCCGGTTGTTTATGACTCGTCTTTGGAAGACGTTTTTCGCTGTTCCTGAACACTAATGATACCAACTGAGAAGTCAGCTCTGCTGCAGTGCCACTGGCCTGACATCACTCTAAAAATGGAATATAGCCATCTTGACTCACCTGAAAGGTCTTCTGTGTATTTTTCAACTGTCATTGTATTTTTCTCAACATGTGATCCAGATATTGAACAAGAGTTCATCAGAAATGTACTACTTTTGGATATAGTACCTCAGTGGCTGACATTTGATTAACTGAATCATAACATTTTTTTGACTTAGTGGAGATTAGAGAGCAATTTCTCCAGTTTCCTTCTTAAAAAAATAGGATGTTGCTCACCATTTAGTCACTGGTTGATTCATGTGTTGATGCATTTAATCAGTAATTATTTATTGAGAACTTGTACGTGCCAGTCCTGTGAAAAGCTCATTAATTTTCATACTTGATATTAAATAATAGTAAGTGAGGAAGTCCCAGCTAGAAGCCCAGTGGTTCCCTCTTGGGGGTCCTCAGCACGTTTCTTACTCCCGCCCTGCCCTCCTCTGGCCTGAGTCAGTGTGTGATGTTACTTGTATGTTTTCCTTCCTCCACGGAATTGGGAATGGAGTCCAGGTCAGGCCACCCTAGCCTGTTCACATCGCCATGCACACAGTTCATTCATTCTGACTTTTTAGCATTATTCCCATTGCATCTATTAATTGGAGTGGAAAACTGACTGGTACAGTGCCTGTAAACCACATATGTGGAGAAATATCAAGTAGATAATGTCTTGTATGCAAGACAGAAAGGTCGAGTAGGTGACTGGGGAAAGGACTGAGCCGGTCACCACTCACATCCTCAGGGCAGGAGTTGGAGGGATCTATGATTTGAGTCCTGTGAGAGGTGATGGGAACAGCCAAACCACAGGGCACATACTGAGACACAGTTTTGAGTTGGCATAACTTATAGCCAGGGTGTTATTGGATGCATCTTTATTTGAAGCTACACTTCCTTGAAGATGCATTATGTAATCGGTGATAAGGCCTGAATGCCTTTTCTTCCTGTTCTAAGTGCCCAGGTTATCCAGGGGACTATGACCTGGCTTGCATTTTTTCAGTCCAATACTCAGAGGGACACTGCACTGAGCCCTTTGGGAGAGAGGTGGTGCAGGATGCCATGCTAGCGGGGACCCTAGGTCTCTGGGCTGAGTCATTGAGACTGAGTGAGGCTGTTTGGAGCTCCCAGCTCAGCCCAGGTGGGAAGGCTGTCCCAGGTGGGGATCTAGAGGGAGCAAAAGAGATACTGCATCTTTAAGAAGCTTGTTTGTGGGTTCATCTGGTCCCCTGTGTTTATGAGCACCCCATGGAGCCAAGCCCTGACTGGGAACTAGGGATATTGATGAGCATGATGTCTGCAAGCCTAGCTTTCAGGCCATGTCCAGAAAAGCCAGGGAGACAGATACGAATTTTCAGTGTATGCAAATAGTCCTGACTGTCGTACATGCTAAGAAAGAGAAACACTAGTTTCTGTGTTGGCTGTTTCCCAGGAGGACCTAACCTAGCGGGGAGCATATAGGGAGGCCACCCTGACAGGACAAGCAGTGGGTTTGGGGCCTAGATTTGGAGATGGGAGAAGTGGCTGAGGCTGGGGAGGCAGCCCCATAGGAGGAGCTTATCTGTGGTCCTCAAGGGTGGGGCTGCTGCTTCAGACGGCCAAGGGTCTACTTCACAGGCCTTTCCTTAACTTCTAACAATCGTCCCTTTGAGTTTTTAGGTTGACTTCCGTGAGGACAGGGACGATGTCTGATGGTACCTGTGTCTCTGGGTCTGTGCCTGGCAACAGAAGGTTTTAATAAATGGTTTTTTTGAGAGGGTAAATAATGGAATAAATGAAGGAGGGATCACAGAATACGTGAAGCCCTTCCAACCCCTCTGTGTTCACAGGAGGAGGTATAGAGATGGTCTTTGCTTGGAAATCCTTAATGTTTGGTTCAAAAAGCAGACAGGCTAAGAAAGGACAACGACTGAGCAGGAGCTACGCTTTTCTAGGTGTTATTTGAATACAGGGAAACAAGTTAAATTTTAAAAGCGGACTTAGATTTATGTGTGGAGTAATCCTCTGGAGATAAGCAGAAACCTATGTTTTCCTGACATTTTCTTTGTTCTTTAGTTTCCAAAGTCATTTGATGGGTTCCAAGTTATTCTGGGCACAAAAAGTGACATCTTGACATATTTGTTGGGCCCAGTGACTTTAACTGTGTGGAGCGTGATGCTTAATGAGTGACAGGAAGCTTCTGGCCCCAGGCATCTTTCTTGTCCTTGGAGGAAACCCGCTGTCCCCGTTCCCTCCGCTCGATGTCTACGCGCTGCAGTGGCCGACCTGGGACTGGGTCACGTGGAGGCCAGCAGAGCTGCGAGCCTGGCCTTCCTTATCATTGTGGGTCCTGCGAACAACCCAAAAGAGACCTCCCAGGACAGCTGGCCATCTCTGATACATACGAAAGGAGCAGCTTTTGTTCACCTTTGGCTTGAGATCCTAATGTGATTTAGATGAATGCAGCATCCCAGGTTAGAGAAAACAAGGAACCTGCATACATCTCTCTCTATTTTTTTTTTTGGCCTCTTCAAAGCATGGAAAAGGCAGGAACTTTTAAAAATTCATATATTACATATATTTGAGATCTTGTGTAAATGCTGTAGAATGATATCCCTGAACTAGAGTGCTTAGTGAGATGACATTTTTTTGATCGAGGGAAGTACTAAGGGAAACAACGGCGAAGCGAGCCTTGGCTGGTCACATGCATGCCGTATTCAAACTGGATTTCTCCACCTGTGTTTTGCCTGGTATTTGGGGAGATAAAAGAGACCTTAGGTGATGTGAGGTGCCACCAATAACAAACTCCTCTCCCTTTCAAGGCAGTGATGGCCAGTGACTTTGCAGTGCCGAGATTCCGGTACCTCGAGAGACTCTTAATCGTTCATGGACATTGGTGCTATTCCCGACTTGCCAACATGGTGCTGTACTTCTTCTACAAAAACACAGTGGGTATTCGTTGCTGCCAGTCTCTCGGGTGTTTTAGTAAAAGGCCCAACCTGAGATTCATAGGGCCATCACCTGAATGCAGCCAGCAGACCACCCCATGGCTTCCCATCACTTCCATCCCCTTGACCTTCACGAATTTCTCCCAGGCCTGGCCTGACCCTGCGCCCTATAGGCTCAGAAGCCTCATTCACAGGAAGGTAATTGCACCTCTAAGGGCGAAGGTTGTAGAAACAGGTAGATCAGACAAGAATGCCACTGAGTACATTAAATGAGAAATAGAGTAATGGGGAGGTCCAGCGGTTGTCACAGGGTCATACAGCTGGTAAGCCGTCAAGGCCACATTCAGCCCAGCCCACCTGACTCCAGCCTCTGCGCTCATGACCTCTGTGTCAATGTATTTCTAGGCGTGGACGGCTGAGGTGGGCACAGACAGGAGTCCTCTAATTCATGCTTTCTCTAGGTAGACAGAGACATCATAGGATGAGCAGGGTATGATTGGTGGTCCTGGACTAAGGAGAGAACTTACTTATGATCTCAATATTGAATGGCCTCTGCCGAGACACAGCCACCCTGGCCAGGCATGTGAATTCTCTGGTCAGGGCTCAGGGTTGGGCCTGGCAGGAAGGGGCCACCAGCATGGCTTGCCACACCCTCTCCCGTGCTGGCAGATGCACCCCTTCTGGCCAGCTCGGTGTGTAGCTGACCCTTCTGTTGGGTCATGTCCAGGCCTGACTTGGATCCAGGCCCCTGACCCATTTCATGTGGACCCTGATGTTTAACTCGGAGTCCTTTCATTACCAAGTCCTTGGTGGACAGGCGTCTTTCTCTGTAGCCCTTGGGGACAGATGCCGTGGCCCTTACAGACCCTGTCCTGCTCGGGAGTGAGGTACAGACATTCTGCTGAGAAGCTGCTGGGTTGTTTGTGGTGCACTTGCTCCTGGTAGCTTGTGGTTGAATGTCCAAACAAGAAGTAAATAAACTCGTGGGGTAAGCGCCCTTTCAGGGAAGTCCCGCACGTCTCCCACATTGAAGAGCACAGCTCCAGTGTCAAGGTCGTCCAGTACTTCTCTGAAAAACAATAAAATAAATGGAAAGGAGTATTTATTCTTCTAATCCATTTAAAAGTCTCCATTGCTAACCCTAAACTACCATCAGTATGCCTCTTATTCATGTTCTTGTTTCTTCTGGAAGTTCAGACCTACCTTCCTTCCCCAGCCCTTCCTGTCCCACATGTTCTGTAATGTTTCTAGTGAATAATCAGGTGCTCAGAACTAATCAGGGCATATCTAATTTGATAGGTTGGAGCCTAGAAATTAATTCATATTAGGTTGTGCCTGGGTCCCTATCCAAGGAAGGCTGTGTCTTGTTGCCCCAGTCCTTGCCTGATTGGCCCCCTTTTTCTAACCACTTGACATTGCCCCCCCAGCTGAGGCCCCCATGTGCACATTTGCAAACCTAGAGGTCTGGCTCCTGAAGGGGTAGATGGGTGCTTTGAGTAAAGGTGAGTGGAGTTGGGCAGGGTGGAATCCCAGCCCTGTTTCTGTCATTCATCACTTGTGTGATCTTGAGCAAGTTATGTGCTTTCTATGGATTTTGTTTACTTCATCTCAAAACAAAACAAAACATGGGAGTTGAGTTTTGCTCTCCATAATTCCTATTGAAATTTTCTCAGAGTAAGGGGAAGGCATTTTAGTTGCAAAGGAGAGTCAGAGTGCCCACCTGGCTGGGCACAACCTCCTGCCTGGTATGATAAATCTGTTCTCAAAGGAGATGAAAAGAAAGGGGTACCTGTTTTTATTCCGAGTAAGATACAAGGCCTCTATTAATAAACCCTTAATCTACTTGAGAAGTTCAAAGATAATCACACTGCCTCCCAAAGTGAGAAATTCATTAGTTTTAGGTATAAGTTGGCCTTCCTTTCCAATAAGAGCAGAGAAGAAAAGTTCCCATGGCAACAGTGGTTTGGGAAGAAGACTTTTTGGTATTGCAGGAAAAAAAATTCTCGGTTATCTATGTCTTTTTCCTCGTCTTTCTCTCGACTCCATTTGCTCCCCGGTGACTCATCAGGCCGAGCCTGTGGGGGCGGCTGAGAGACGTTGGCTGTGGGCGCGAGAAGGGGAACAAGGTGGATGAAAACTCCAAGCCTGTCGGTTTTCTCCATGGAGGGAAAAGCTGCAATCAGTCTTAGATTGAAATAGACGGGGAGGTTGTGTGTCATTTTCTATGATCTTCAGAAGAAGCCATTTTCAGGCCAAGAAACCAAAGGTCAGAGAAGTTAAGTGAGTGAGTCAAGGCTGAAGGTCAGACAGCGGCAGCTCCAGAACCAGAGCCCAGGCCATTCCCTGTGGTGCCAAGAGAAAGTTCCTCCACGTTCCCTCTTAGGACCGTCGTGTCCTCTAGGCCAGGACCCACGAACAGCTGGGTCATTTAACATTTTGGGTCTCAATTTCCTTTTCTCTAAAGGGGGACACTTGAGCCCCTAACAAGGGAAATGGCTGCGCTGCTGACAGTGACCCACAAACTGTAGGCGAGCACCTGCCGCGGGCGAGGAGCCCGAGCGAGCCCTTCCAGTGCATTAGCACATCCATCCTCATGAGCACCCCTAGCTCGGCGCCATTGCTTTGCCCATTTCACGGACAAGGACACAAGGCAGAGAGGAGTTAAATGATCTGTGCCAGGCTGCGCAGCTAATAAGCATAAGGTCGTTACTATGCTACCATCCACCCCGTGTTGGCCCTTCATGCTCAAAGGGAAGGAGATTGGAGAGGTGGAGGGCAGAAGCTCAGGGCTGTCTTTAAAGGAAATCGCTGCCTACGAATTTAGTCTTTCCAGTCAATCTAAAACCCTTAGACCCTTGGCTGAGAATCTGCAAGGGCAGCTACGAATTTCTTCTTCCCATTCTTCCTTTCTTGTTTGCAGATGTTCGTAGGCCTCCTGTTTTGGTTCCAGTTTTACTGTGGCTTCTCTGCATCTGCCATGATTGACCAGTGGTACCTGATCTTCTTTAATCTGCTCTTCTCGTCACTTCCCCAGCTCGTGACTGGGGTGCTGGACAAGGACGTGCCGGCCAACATGCTGCTGACCCAGCCCCAGCTGTACAGGAGCGGCCAGAACATGGAGGTGAGGCTGCCCCCGACCCTGCCTTCTGCCCCCGGCCCTCCTGGACTCACGCCTCCCTTTAAGTGGACACCCTGGGGCCAACTGACATGCTAGAATCTGACCAGTGGGAGATAGAAATGAGTTCTGCCTACCTGACGTGCAGCGCATCAGGTAAGGCATGGGCTCCTGCAGACCCACCAGGTGTACACATTAAATGTGTGCAGTTTTTATGTATCAATTTACCTCAAAAAAGCTAAAAAAAAAAATTAAAGGTTTTTTTAAAAAGGATAGTGAGGTGAAAACTGTGTCCAAACCATGAGACTCCAGGAGCCCAAGGAGATCCCCCCTGGAGTCTGTATCAGCCACATGGGATCAGAGCACTGCCGCCTAGTAGGGATTTTTCTAAAGCAACCCCCAGAAACAGGGAATTAATGGGAATTAATGAGAAGATAAACCCATAGGGAAACAATTGAAAGAACGAGTGAATACAAACAGATGTAAGTACATGTTTACATCAATACACCAGAGGTTGACGTGCTAATTACCAGCTCTTCCTAGCCAGCCGGGAAAGCAAGCCAGTTAGTTCTGTGCCATCTTTCTGTGTTGACAGATAGTAACTACTCTAGTTGGAGTAAGCACTTAATAATGTATATAACTTTCAAATCCCTGCAGTGTGTACTTGAAACCAATATAATACTTTATATAACTATACTTCAATTAAAGAAATATAGAAAAAATATGCCAGTTACAGTCTTGTCTCGGGTGGTTGGGATCATTATATGTGTACGTAGGGGAGGAGCCCCTGGCTTCTGGGGCAGTCTCCAATTCAGAACCTGTTCACTTGCATGTAGACTCCCTCTGGCCACCTGTGTTGGTGTTGGGTTCCCACCAAAACAGGCCCCACAGAGTGGGGGCAGCTAAATATAAGGGGATGAGGGTGGCCTCTGCTTGTCACCCGCCACCTTGAGGGAGTCCCTGTGTTCAGCCGGGCTTCCTCTCCCTGGCAGTGTGGGCCCAGACCCAGAGTTCGTCCTGTGCAGTCAGGTGGCAGACAGCCTCCTAGCGGAGTGAATGCTCGCCCGGCCTGCACTGCGCTCCCCGAGGCCCGTACTGCACCCGCTGCTCGGGAGCTCAGCCCGGTCAGCTGCCGATGGGCCACACAGATAATAAAGACTTGAAGAGTCCCTGTCTTGGTCATTTTTGCCCTTGGTAGCTTTTTTATTTTAACATTGGGATGCATGGTGATCTAATTTTAAAAGACTCACTTTTAGGAAACATTCTAGGGGACACACCAGCAAAAGGAGCAAAACCCTGCTGAGGTGGGAGTAGAGGGACTCGGGTTTGCAGAATCTCAGGTGCTGTTCCTGCTCCAGGGAAATGCCCCCTCGTAGGATGCAGAAAGCAGTTTGATCTGTCTGCCCTGGACCTACAGCTGCTGTAGCTAGACCCACTGAGGCAGATGCTCTCAGTCAGCATCTCAGCTGCGGGCTTTGTGCATCGTCCTGGCCCTCCGAGATGTCTCCCTCCTGAAGTCCTGAATTACCGAGTGTCCTTGGGGTGCCTGACTTACACATTCATGGCGTCGTGGCATACTGGAAGGCGTCATTTGAAGAGATGGGTGCTTCCCTGTGATCTCTGTGCTTCTTTTTGTGTCTCAGGAATATCGGCCACATACCTTCTGGTTGAACATGGCCGACGCTACCTTCCAGAGCCTGGTTTGCTTTTTCATTCCTTACCTGGTAAGTCGGCACGTGACACAGGCTTTCCTGTCAGTTTCCTCCAGCGACCGGCACACACGGGATGCCACTGTCTTGCAGGCTTATTATGACTCAGACACAGACGTGTTTACCTGGGGAACGCCCATCACTGCGATTGCACTGTTCACCTTCCTGCTGCACCTGGGTATTGAAACCAGGACCTGGGTAAGAGCTGTGGGCATGGGCCGGAGATGCTGATGCTGTGGCCCCACACCCCCACACAGATTCCAGGAGGTCTAGGATGTGTTTTGAGCAGACAGGTGACTAGCAAGCCAGCCTCCCTGAGATAGAAAGAAAGCACCCTCGGGCTGGCCACATGTGCTGGAGCCCTTGATAAGGGAGCTGCCACAGCTGCCACAGATACTTCTCGTGGCAGCAGTGAGTGCCTTCGCCCTCCTTCACCACATGCACCCCTTTTCCTCTCTCCTTTCCCTCACGTCCCTGACTTGCATCTCCCCACCTGTGTCCAGGCTGGTCTACAGGTTCCTGGAGCTTCACTAAGCCCCAATGGCTGTCCATGTCACTAAGCCCTTTTTTACTAAGCCCTTAAAACATGACACCCACTCCCTGATGACCAGTGCATTTTTGTTCAAATAAAAGCCCTGTTTTTCTCTTTCCCTCTCAGACCTGGCTCAACTGGATAGCTTGTGGCTTCAGTATCCTTTTATTTTTCACTGTGGCTTTGATTTACAATGCTTCTTGTGCAACGTGTTATCCTCCATCCAACCCTTATTGGACTATGCAAACATTAATGGGCGACCCCGTGTTTTACTTGACTTGTCTCATAGCACCTGTTGCTGCACTGCTGCCCAGGTGGGTATCAGGGATGGCGTCCCCCAAGTCCTACATGAGCTCTGAGCATTGTCATTGCTGTGTTTTGCACTGCATGAGCCTTAGAAAGCTCAAGGGCACCACCCACAGCAGCTGACAGGTTTTTATGTGCTCTTTCCAGATTGTTTTTCAAAGCACTGCAGGGGAGCCTCTTCCCCAACCAACTGCAGCTGGGGCGCCAGTTGGCCAAGAGATCCCCCAAGAAATGCAATGCTCCCAAAGAGACCTTTGCTCAGGGACAGCTCCCGGGAGAACCGAGAACAGAACCATCCAAACAGAAGAGCATCAGTATGTCTGGAGTCCCCTCTCAGGACCGTACCTCACAGGTGTCTTGGCATGCACAACAGCCAGCCTGCTCCCCAGAGAGCAGTGGGGAGCCCAGCATGGTGGACATGACTGTGCCTTTGAGGGAGGACACCTTGCCTCAGGGACTGAGCAGGCAGGCCCCCGGGGCTAACAGGCCAGGGGAGACTGTCCTGGGAGGATGTCCTGGGGACCCCAAGATGAATCCCACCAGCACCAGCAGGGCAGCCCCCCTGTCACCCATCTTCAGCCTGCCCAGCTTCAGCTCACTCAACTGGATTTCCTCCCTGTCGCTGGTCAGTGGGCTGGGCAGTGTCTTAAAGCTCTCCCGAAGCAGCCTGCAGGTGGACCAGCAGGAGGGCGAATTCCCGCCCAGCCCCCCTCAGCCAGACCAGGACCTGTGTGGCCGTCATGGGCAGACCACGGACTACTTCTAGGAGCATCTTCTGGTCGCTGCAACTGATGGCAGTATAAGTGAAAACCTTGAAATGGCCAATTTTTTAAAATAACATAGATGTTAATATTATTTATGTTTATTATTTGCACAGATTTCTAGTGAGATGTATTTTATATATTTCCACAGCTAACGCAGGAAATGAAAGGTACCAAAAAAGAAAGTTTATTTTTTAAAAGTTCTAAGTAGAGTATATTGAAAAGAAAAAAAAAGAGCTTTAACATATATGAAAATGTAAAGAAGAGTGACACTTGAAAAGTGTGTTTAGATTTATTTTTTCATCTCATTTTATAAGAAAATGCAGTCTGACTGGTTTTGTTCAACGTGGTGACCTTTGCTTTCCCCGTGTGTAAATGTGTGTGAGCGTGGGGAGCCCAGCCAGGTGTGGACTGCAGTTGGGGAGCTGACGGGTTTTGGGGACAGGGATCAGGGCGGGGGAAACATGGCCCCCCAGCAGTAAATCCCCACAGTCTGTCTGCCTGTTCCACTAACCTGCGAGGGTGGGGCCTCCACCCAGGAAAAGGGAAGTGAGACCTCGAGAAACACACTTGAGGTTCAGTCAGTCAGTTCTACACAGGCATTTCGTAAAGATCGCCTTGTGGTTACCACAGTCCCTGTGTAGGGTCTGCCTGTCAAAACCATAACAAGCAATAAACAGCCTTCACTTTGCAAAGAAAGCGTGTCCGGTGCCACTGTTGTGTGAAGTGATTAGCATGTGACCTGGCAAAACCTGTTCTGAGTTGCAGGCACTTTCTCATGGCGAGTCCTTGTAGACACCATGAAGGAGGCAGCTGGGTGGCATCCAAGGTGCACACCGAGGCTGACCCGCGTCAGTGCTCAGCTCCCTGATCAGGCCCTCAGTACCCACCAGGCCCTTCCTGCCGTGAAGCTAAGCTTGTTCAGTATCTTTAGGCATTTGTCCTATGTGTTGTTATTTCTGCCCTGTAAACGTAGAAAAGGAGGGGAAAGAATTTTTTAAATCCAAGGCATCATATTAGCATTCCTTCTTCAGAGCCCTCTGTTCTTTGCCAATAGTTGTGAGTCGCCTGCTTGCTCAGCCTGAGATATGAAATGGGCACGATGTGCTCCCTTAGGGCCCCTGTGGCTGCCCATCTCTGAGAAGAGCAGTGGACAGAGGGTGGAGGATGTCAGGACTAAGCCTGAGGATAGCATACCAGGGAATGGCTAGTTATCCAGCATATGTGACTCACTGAACAGGACAGCAAACCAGTCAAGCCAAAAGGGAGTATAACACAGAGAAGACAAGTAGTGACTCTGTAGCATCTTACTACACTGATGGACAGTGATTGCAGTGGGACCGGGGAACTTGGTAATATGGGTGAATGTTGAAAACACAATGATGGTTATGTGCAACCATCATAAGATTATATATCAATGATACCTTAATCTAAAAAAATGTTTTTCTTGTGTTGGTGTTGTATTGGTAAATGAGATTTTTTCCTTCCCACCGTAATAGACAATAATCCAGTTTCATTCTCTACATGTAGCCGTCCAGTTTTGCCAGCACCAGTTGTTCAAAAGGCTGTCATTTCCCCATTGTATATACATGGCTCCTTTAAAGCCGGGGAGTGTAATGCCCCCAGCTTTATTCTTCCTTCTCAGGATTTCTGTGGCTATTCGGGGTCTTTTGTGGTTCCATTTGAATTTTAGAACTATTTGTTCTAGCCCATTGAAGAATGTCCCTGGTATTTTGATAGGGATTGCATTGAATCTGTAGTTTGATTTCGACAGGATGGCCATTTTGACAATATTAATTCTCCCTATCCATGAGCATGGGATGTATTTCTATTTATTGGTGTCTTCTGTAATTTCTCTCGAGTGTCTTGTAGTTTTCAGGGTATAGGTCTTTCACCTGCTTGGTTAGGTTTATTCCTAGGTATTTTATTCTTTTTGATGCAATTGTAAATGGAGTTGTTTTCCTGATTTTTCTTTCTGCTAGTTCATCATTGGTATATAGGAATACAACAGATTTCTCTGTCTTAATTTTGTATCTTGCAACTTTACTGAATTCAGTTATTAGTTCTATTTTGGGGTGGATTCTTTAAGGTTTTTTTATGTACAGTATCATGTCATCTGCAAACAGGGACAGTTTAACTTCTTCCTTACCAATCTGGATGCCTTTTATTTCTTTGTGTTGTCTGATTGCTGTGGCTAGGACCTCCAGTACTATGTTGAATAAAAGTGAGGAGAGTGAGCATTCTTGTCTTGTTCCCGATCTTAAAGGAAAAGCTATCAGCTTTTCACTGTTAAGTATAATGTTGGCTGTGGGTTTGTCATATATGGCCTTTAGTATGTTGAGGTACTTGCCCCTTATACCCATTTTGTTGAGGGCTTTTATCATGAATGGATGTTGAATTTTGTCAAATACTTTTCCAGCATCTATGGAGATGATCTTGTGATTTTTGTCCTTCTTTTTGTTGATATGGTGTATGATGATGGACTTTTTAATATTGTACCATCCTTGTACCCCTGGAATAAATCCCACTTGATAATGATGGATGATCTTTTTGATATATTTTTTAATTCAGTTTGCTAATATTTTATTGAGTATTTTTGCATGTATGTTTCTCAGGGATTTTGGTCTGTAATTTTATTTTTTTGTGGTGTCTTTGGTTTTGGTATTAGAGTGATGCTGGCCTCATAGAATGAGTTTGGAAGTATTCCCTCCTTTTCTACTTTTTGGAAAAATTGAGGATGGGTATTAGATCTTCCCTAAATGTCTGATAAAATTCAACAGTGAAACCATCTGGTCCAGGAATTTTCTTCTTAGGTAGTTTTTTTTTTATTACCAATTCAATTTCATTGCTGACCTGTTCAGACTTTCTGTTTCTTCCTGGGTCAGCCTTGGTAGGTTGTATTTTTCTAGAAAGTTGTCCATTTCTTCTAGGTTATTAAATTTGTTAGCATATAATTTTTCCTAGTATTCTCTAATAATTCTTTATATTTCTGTGGTGTTCATAGTGATTTTTCCTTTCTCATTTCTGATTATGTTTATGTGTGTACGCTCTCTCTTTTTCTTGATGAGTCTGGCTGGGGTTTATCTATTTTGTTTATTTTCTCAAAGTACCAGCTCCTGGTATCATTGATTCTTTCTACTGTTTTATTCTTCTCAAATTAAGTTTTTTCTGCTCTGATCTTTATTATGTCCCTCCTTGTGCTGACTTTGGGCCTCATTTCCTCTTTTTCTAATTTCATTAATTGTGAGTTTAGACTGCTCATTTGGGATTTTCTTCTGTCTTGAGGTAAGCCTATATTACAATATACTTTCCTCTTAGAACTGCCTTCACTGCATCCCACAGGTTTTGGGCTGTTGAGTTGTTGTTTTAGTTTGTCTCCATATATTGCCTGATCTCTGTTTTAATTTGATTATTGATCCATTGATTATTTAGGAGCATGTTATTAAGCCTCTGTGTGTTTGTGGGCTTGTTTTCTTTGCATAATTTCTAATTTCATACCTTTGTGGTCTGAGAAGCTGGTTGGCACAGTTTCAATCTTTTTTAATTGACTAAGGCTCTTTTTGTGGCCTATTATGTGATCTATTCTGGAAAATGTTCCATGCACAATTGAGAAAAATGTGTGAGAAGAATGTGTGTCCTGCTGTTTTGGGTGGAGTGTTCTGTAGCTGTCTGTTAGGTCCATCTGCTCTAATGCATTGTTCAGTGCTTCTGTCTCCTTACTTATTTTCTGTCTCATTGATCTGTCTTTTGGAGTGAGTGGTGTGTTGAAGTCTCCTAAACTAAAATGAATGCATCACATTCAATTTCCCCCTTAAATTCTGTTAGTATTTGTTTCACATATTTAGGTGCTCCCATATTGGGTGCATATTTGTAACGGTTATATCCTCTTGTTGGATTGACACCTTTATCATTATGTAATGTCCTTTTTGTCTCTTGTTATTTTCCTTGTTTTAAAGTCTATTTTGCCTGATATCAGTACTGCTACTCCTGCTTCTTTCTCCCTATTATCTGCATGAAATATCTTTTTCCATCCCTTCACTTTTAGTCTGTGTATGTCTTTGGGTTTCAAGTGAGTCTCTTGTAGGCAGCACATAGATGGGTCTTTTTTTTTTTTATCCATTCTGTAACTCTGTGTCTTTTGATTGGCACATTCAGTCCATTTACATTTAGGGTGATTATGGACAGATATGTACTTATTGCCATTACAGGCTTTAGATTTGTGGTTACCAAAATTCAAAGGCAGCTTCTTTACTATCTAACAGTCTAACTTAACTCCCTTATTATGCTATTTTAAACACAATCTAAAGTTCTTTTTTCCTTCCTCCATTCTTTATATGTTAGCCATCATATTCTGTACTCATTGTGTATCCCTTGACTGACTTTAAGGTAGTTGATTAAATTTTGTGTTTGCTTAGTAATTAATTGGTCTGCTTCCTTTTCTGAGGTTTTATTTTCTCTGGTGACAGCTATTTAGCCTTAGTAGCACTTCCATCTATAGCAGTCCCTCCAAAATACACTGTAGAGATGTTTTGTAGGAGGTAAATTCCCTCAACTTTTGCTTATCTGGAAATTATTTAATCCCTGCTTCAAATTTAAATGATAATCTTGATGGGTAGTGTATTCTTGGTTCCAGGCCCTTCTGTTTCATTGCATTAAATACATCATGCCACTCCCTTCTGGCCTGTAAGCTTTCTGCTGAGAAGTCTGCTGATAGCCTGATGGGCTTTCCTTTGTATGTGATCTTTTTTCTCTCTCTGGCTGCTTTTAATAGTCTCTCCTTGTCCTTGATCTTTGCCATTTTAATTAATATATGTCTTGGTGTTGTCTTCCTTGGGTCCCTTGTGTTGGAAGGTCTGTGCACTTCCATCACCTGAGAGACTATTTCCTTCCCCAGATTGAGGAAGTTTTCAGCAATTATTTCCTCAAAGACACTTTCTATCCCTTTTTCTCTCTCTTTTTCTTCTGGTACCCCTATAATACAAATATTGTTCCATTTGGATTGGTCGCACAGTTCTCTTATTATTATTTTGTTCCTAGAGATCCTTTTGTCTCTCTGTGCCTCAGCTTCTTTGTATTCCTCTTCTCTAAAATCATTCATTTACCATCTCTCCTACCTTATCTAATCTACTTTTAAATCCTACCATTGTATGTTTCATTTCAGATACTGTATCTTTCAAAGCATCTAAGTCTTTCTTGAAGTCCTCCCCGAGATCTTGAATATTTTTCTGTAGCTCCGTGAACATGTTTATAATTTTTATTCTGAAATCTTTATCAAGAATATTGGTTATTTCAGTTTCATTTAGCCCTCTTTCTGGTGTCTGCTGAATTTTTATTTGTACAAATTTTTTTTTGCCATTTCATTTTTCTGGTGATTCCTATGGAATAATAACTTTGTGTAGACAACACCCTCTAGTGCCCTGAAACTCCACCCTCTGGAGCTGCCAAGCACTTGGGGCAATGGCAGGGGTCGCAGGTGTGTAGCACTGGCACCTGCTGGGAAGTAAGAGCTCTTTCTTGCTTCTCAGCTGCAGTGCATGCCTCCCCTGCCAGGTCCAGTGGGCCAACCATGCAGGGAGGTGCCTCTGCATTATGCCCCTGTAGCTGCCGTAGGCAGAGCCACCCTCTGGGTGGCCTGGTGCAGTGTTGGGGACAGCAGGTGTGCAGACTGGTGCCTGCTGGAAGGAAGGAGTGACAGGCTGCATATCACAGTGGGGGGCCTCAAGACTGCATTGCCAGCCAGGAAGATGTAGTGTCAAGGCTCCTGGAAGTTCCCAACCTGCTGGGTTGAGAATGCCAGAAAGGTTTTGTCCACCTTCCCTTTCTCCTAAGCAGCAAGCTCTGTATAATATTTGCCCTTTTAGCACCCGTCTCACTGCGGGAAGTCTTTACAACTGCACACCTTTCTTTTTTCCCAGGAGGCAGTAGTGCATACCTGTTCTCCACAAGTGGCTGAAATCTCAGTGTCTTCAAGTAATCTGCCTGTCTTTGCTTTGCAACTTCATTAATCTCCAAAGCACAATGTAATGTGGGTTCATGCTCCCATAGCAGATCTCCAGGACTGGGTGTTTAGCAGTCCTGGGCTTCTACTCCCTCCCCACTCCGTTTCTCTTCCAACCATGAGCTAGGGTGGGGGAGGGCTTGGCTTCCACCAGGTTGCAGCTTTGCTCCTTGACCCTTTTCTGTGAGGTCTTCTCTTTTCCCCAGATGTAGGCAGTCTGTTCTGCAGTCTTTGGGTCAGTCTCAGGATCAGTTGTATTTGCTGTATTTTTGTGATACATGTGGTTTTGGGAGGAGGTTTCTGCCTCACTTCTCACACTGCCATCTTTTTCCCCCCAAGCTCAATGCTAACAAAAATTTAAATGCTAAAATGTAATCTCAGTAAGTATAAAGACAACTTATCAGAGTTAGGAAGACATTACCAAAGTCTTAACTATATACCTGCTTCATTTCTTGGTTAGAAAACTAAGTATTATAAAGTTATTGCTTTCCAAACACAATTTCTTTAGCCTTTAAAAATTTTTGGTTCTTTTTTGTTTTTTGCTTAGGCATCTTTTTTTTTAATTAACAGAATGACTCTAGAGTTTAACAGGTAAAATATACAGGCAAAAACATCAAAGAATATTCTAAACAATCAAAGTAATCAAATAGTAATATTCTAAAACATTCTAATATTCTAAATTCTAAATTTAGAATTTAGAATTAAATTAAATTCTATTTTTTAGAATATTTAGAATATTCTAAATTAAATTAAATTCTAATTTTTAGAATATTTAGAATATTCTAAAACAATCAAAGAGAGACCAAATAGTAAAATATCTTACAGTGCTGATGCTTACAACAGTGTAATAATAATGCTGGAAAAGATACATAAACAGAACTGACTAGAAATCACAGGAATGTATCTTATTGCATACAGTAATTTAATTTATGCTTTTAAAAGATTAAGCATCAAAGAGATATAGTTATTAAATCTCATTGGCAATTGGTCAGCAATGTGGAAAATAATTCATTATCTTATGTCCATACCAATAAAGTCCAAATAAATTAAAATGTTTACAAACTCAAAAGCCATGGTAAAACTAAAACTGAAGTCAAGTATCATCAAACTTCTGGAGAGGGTGGCCCCCTGAGCACTTGGAGCAGATCCTGGAGTATTGCCTGCCCTTTGTCTCAGGGTATTTAGCCCTCTGCTTCCTAGGGCCCCTCTGAGTCTTGTCCTTAGATGCCTCCAATCTCAACCTTCTTGGCTTCTCATTTGCCCTATTTGGAGTAGGCAACACTGTTCTGTATTATTACCTGGACCCTCAAGTATGCTGCTGCTATAAACTTCCCTTAGGTTCACTGTGATTTTGTGATTTATAAAATATCTATTTAGTCTTCATCCTCATTCATAGCACAGTGCTCTGAAACCCTTGGAATTTCATGTGATGAGTATAATAAAAGTGTCTTGATATTCATAACAAGCCCCTTTAAACCACTCTTGAATTTATATTAATGAGGTGATTTGGAAAACACTTCAGGATGGGTGCTGGTTGCCAGTGGAGCCAACCACGTGGTTAGAGGCCTGGAACTTTCAGCCCTTCTCCTCTCCCCACCCCGCACCATCCACCCTCCACCCTAACCTGTGGGGAAGAGACAGAGACCGGAGATCGAGTTTAGTCACCAAGGGCCAAGGACTTAATCAATCATGCCCATGTAAGGAAGCTTCCATAGAAATCCAAAAGGATGGGTTTGGGGAGCTTTGGGACTGGTGAACACAGTGATATTCAGGGAGAGTGATGCACCTGGAGGTAGCATGGAAATTCTGAGTCCCTGACCCCATACCCTGCCCTGTACATCTCTTGCATCAGGTTGTTCCTGAGTTACATCCTTTTATAATAAACTGGCAATCTAGTGAGTAAACTGATTTCCTAAGTCCTGTGAACTGCCCTAGAAAATTAATAAAAACCCCAAGAAGGAGGTTGTGGAAACCTCTGATGTATAGCCAGTCCGTCAGAAGCACCAGTGACAACTTGGGCTTGCAATTGGCATCTAAAGTGTGGCAGTCTTGTGGAAATGTGCCCTCATATGTTGGATCTGACATTATCTCCAGGTAGATAGCATCAGAATTGAGTGGAATATTAGGACAGCCAGCTGGTATCCAAGAACTGCTTGGTGGTGCAGAAAATCCTGCCCAGAATTCTTCCCACACACCAGCATTCCCACAGAGCATGGGACCATGACTACAATCCCACCCAGACCCTGGGATTCCAATAGTCAGTCCCAGGTCAGGGACTTTGTTGAAGAAATCTAACAGGAGAGATTACATTCCCACTGATAAATGATAGATCAAATCCCCAAAGAAGAAATCAGTCAATTAGACTAAAAGTTTTTTCAACATTCTGTTTATTAAATGATAGTCAAAATTGTAAGACCAACCCCACTGGGGAAAATTGTAAGAAATATGAAGAGATGAGTTTTATGAGACAAATGACAGCTTGATCAATTAAATATCAAGACACTATTTGAGCAAAGACTGATGAATTGAATGCTCATATTTTTTAATGGGAAATCCTTTGGAAAGAAACTTGGCAATGTGCAACAAAATACCTTCAATGTAACTTATTCTTTTTGATCCAATAATTTCACTTTGAAATTGAAAATAAAATAATTATTTGCATTTAATATATTCATTATGTTATATTTATTGGTGAAAATTTGGAAGCAACACAAGTGAATATCAGTGGATATATTTTGGGAAAATCTGCAGAGATATCGCATATACAAAAGCAAAGTTTTTGAGTGTTATGGAAAAAAACATGAAACAAGGATATTGATATATATTCTAAAAATTAGATTGATAGACTATAAAAGTGATGAAATTGTGGGTAATTTCCCCTTAATTTCCCAGTTTCTGCAATTAGCCTACATTACCTACATTTAATAACAGCATTATAACTTCACAGGTCCCTGTCTTTGGAGTGTTTATGTAACATTGATTCTGCCATACTCTATAGCCACGGTTCCCAACCTGGGGATTCCCTACCTGAGAATATAACCAGAGGAAAATCAAGTTATTTCTAATATTTCAAAAAAGCCTATTAGAAAGTACATACTTTTCAGGAATAAAGCTGCAAAGTCAAATGTCACATTAAATATATTTACTTTTTTTTTTTTTAGATAATTATTTTTTATTGAAGGGTAGTTGATGCACAGTATTACATTACATTATTTTCAAGTGTACAACACAGTGATAAAACATTTATATACATAATTCTAGGTTCCAGCTATCACCCTACCAAGCTGTTACAATATCTTGACTATATTCCTTATGCTATACATTACATCCCGGTTACTTATTTATTTTACCATTGGAAGTCTGTACTTTTTTTTTTTTTTTTTGGTGAGGGCATCTCTCATATTTATTGATCAAATGGTTGTTAACAACAATAAAATTCTGTATAGGGGAGTCAATGCTCAATGCACAATCATTAATCCACCCCAAGCCTAATTTTCGTCAGTCTCCAATCTTCTGAGGCATAACAAACAAGTTCTTACATGGAGAACAAATTCTTACATAATGAATAAGTTACATGGTGAACAGTACAAGGGCAGTCATCACAGAAACTTTCGGTTTTGCTCATGCATTATGAACTCTAAACAGTCAGTTCAAATATGAATACTCATTTGGTTTTTATACTTGATTTATATGTGGATACCACATTTCTCTCTTTATTATTATTATTTTTAATAAAATGCTGGAGTGGTAGGTAGATACATGATAAAGGTAGAAAACATAGTTTAGTGTTGTAAGAGAGCAAATGTAGATGATCAGGTGTGTGCCTATAGACTATGTGTTAATCCAAGCTAGACAAGGGCAATAAAACATCCACGTATGCAGAAGATTTCTCTCAGAACAGGGGGGGTGAGGTTCTAAGCCTCACCTCTGTTGATCCCCAATTTCTCACCTGATGACCCCCCTGCGACTGTGCCTGTCTTAGGTTGTTCCTCCCTTGAGGAATCTTACCCGTCTCTGGCTAACCAGTCATCTTCCGGGGCCATACAGGGAGATGTAAAGTTGGTAAGTGAGAGAGAAGCCTTATTGTTTGAAAAGGTTAGCTTTTTACTTCTTTGCAGATTTATGCCCTGTGGCTTTTATGCCCAGTATTTGTCTTGAGGTATCTTTACCACTTGGAGGAGTTATGATACTCGGTAAATTTGATATGAGGCACGAATTCTATTTAAGGGTTGTAATTAGGAAGGAAGAAGAAAAGCTATAGAAGTAGCAGGCGGAAGAAAACATGGGAAGATTGATTATTTCTTTGACCTAACTTCTTGTAGAGTAACTTCAGCATGTACAGGTTTTAAGCTACTACTTAAATTGCGCACACACATTAACATAATAGGAGTATAGTTACATAACCAAAGCATACCTGTAATTACCAGCCATCTCCAGTGAAACCAAGAAAACCAGTTAGGCACCTTACGCATTTGTGAAAACTTATCTATGATATGGTGGATATTGTCCAACTGAACCTAAACAGTCTGAGAAAAATCAGACAAATTAAAACAACCCATTCCTGGGGAATGTTCACATCCCTTATGTTCTTTTAACAGTAAATAGTCTGTAGTTGTAAGATTTTGGAGTGCTACAATTTGCACTTCTCCAAATTCTTGGTTGAGTTCCAACAGTATAGATCCAGTCAAATTTGTTGTTTCACTGTATGCACAGGCCAGCTTAGATATCTCCTTCCTCATTCCCATGGCAAGTCCAGGAACTGGTGGGATGAGTGCATCTACAGCTGTAGCAGTGTGTGGATCTTTGTTGGGGTTTTTTGATGATCGTCTTCTGGCATGAGTCTTCCAGAGAGTGCTGATGTTGGAAGTTCTCTTTCATATCGTATCTTAGTTCATTTTCGGGGTAGCCCAATTAGGCTTTGATCTTCTGTATAAACACAAACAGACCCTTTGCCTACACTTTTATATGCCCTTTATAGCCTTGTGTAGAACTCATTGGAGGTTACCACACAGGAACTGCCCTTTTTTGTTTTGTTTTGTTTTGTTTTGTTTTTGGTATCACTAATCTACACTTACATGACGAATATTATGTTTACTAGGCTCTCCCCTATATCAGGTCTCCCTTATACACCCCTTTACAGTCACTGTCCATCAGCATAGCAAAATGTTGTAGAATCACTACTTGCCTTCTCTGTGTTGTACAGCCCTCCCTTTTCTCCTACCCCCCCATGCATGTTAGTCTTAATACCCCCCTACATCTCCCCCCCTTATCCCTCCCTACCCACCCATCCTCCCCAGTCCCTTTCCCTTTGGTACCTGTTAGTACATTCTTGAGTTCTGTGATTCTGGTGCTGTTTTGTTCCTTCAGTTTTTCCTTTGTTCTTACATTCCACAGATAAGTGAAATCATTTGGTATTTCTCTTTCTCCACTTGGCTTGTTTCACTGAGCATAATACCCTCCAGCTCCATGCATGTTGCTGCAAATGATTGGATTTTCCCTTTTCTTATGGCTGAGTAGTATTCCATTGTGTATATGTACCACCTCTTCTTTATCCATTCATCTATCGATGGACATTTAGGTTGCTTCCAATTCTTGGCTATTGTAAATAGTGCTGCGATAAAGATAGGGGTGCACTGATCTTTCTCATACTTGATTGCGGCATTCTTAGGGTAAATTCCTAGGAGTGCAATTCCTGGGTCAAATGGTAAGTCTGTTTTGAGCATTTTGATGTACCTCCATACTGCTTTCCACAATGGTTGAACTAACTTACATTCCAACCAGCAATGTAGGAGGGTTCCCCTTTCTCCACAGCCTCGCCAACATTTGTTGTTGTTTGTCTTTTGGATGGCGGCCATCCTTACTGGTGTGAGGTGATACCTCATTGTAGTTTTAATTTGCATTTCTCTGATAATTAGTGATGTGGAGCATCTTTTCTTGTGTCTGTTGGCCATCTGTATTTCCTTTTTGGAGAACCGTCTGTTCAGTTCCTCTGCCCATTTTTTAATTGGGTTATTTGTTTTTTGTTTGTTGAGGCGTGTGCGCTCTTTATATATTCTGGCCGTCAAGCCTTTATCGGATCTGTCATTTTCAAATATATTCTCCCATACTGTAGGGTTCCTTTTTGTTCTATTGATGGTGTCTTTTGCTGTACAGAAGCTTTTCAGCTTAATATAGTCCCACTTACTCATTTTTGCTGTTGCTTTCCTTGCCCAGGGAGATATGTTCAAGAAGAGGTCACTCATATTTATATCTAAGAGGTTTTTGCCTATGTTTTCTTCCAAGAGTTTAATGGTTTCATGACTTACATTCAGGTCTTTGATCCATTTTGAGTTTACTTTTGTATATGGGGTTAGACAATGGTCCAGTTTCATTCTCCTACAGGTAGCTGTCCAGTTTTGCCAGCACCACCTGTTGAAGAGACTGTCAATTCGCCATTGTATGTCTATGGCTCCTTTATCAAATATTAGTTGACCATATATGTCTGGGTTAATGTCTGGATTCTCTAGTCTGTTCCATTGGTCTGTGGCTCTGCTCTTGTGCCAGTACCAAATTGTCTTGATTACTATGGCTTTATAGTAGAGCTTGAAGTTGGGGAGTGAGATGCCCCCTACTTTATTCTTCTTTCTCAAGATTGCTTTGTCTATTCGGGGTCTTTGGTGTTTCCATATGAATTTTTGAATTATTTGTTCCAGTTCATTGAAGAATGTTGCTGGTAGTTTCATAGGGATTGCATCAAATCTGTATATTGCTTTGGGCAGGATGGCCATTTTGACGATATTAATTCTTCCTGGCCACGAGCATGGGATGAGTTTCCATCTGTTAGTGTCCCCTTTAATTTCTCTTAAGAGTGACTTGTAGTTTTCAGAGTATAAGTCTTTCACTTCTTTGGTGAGGTTTATTCCTAGGTATTTTATTTTTTTTGATGCAATTATGAATGGAGTTGTTTTCCTGCTTTCTCTTTCTGTTGGTTCATTGTTAGTATATAGGAAAGCCACAGATTTCTGTGTGTTGATTTTGTATCCTGCAACTTTGCTGTATTCCGATATCAGTTCTAGTAGTTTTGGGGTGGAGTCTTTAGGGTTTTTTATGTACAATATCATGTCATCTGCAAATAGTGACAGTTTAACTTCTTCTTTACCAATCTGGATTCCTTGTATTTCTTTGTTTTGTCTGATTGCCGTGGCTAGGACCTCCAGTACTATGTTAAATAACAGTGGAGAGAGTGGGCATCCCTGTCTAGTTCCCGATCTCAGAGGAAATGCTTTCAGCTTCTCGCTGTTCAATATAATGTTGGCTGTGGGTTTATCATAGATGGCCTTTATTATGTTGAGGTACTTGCCCTCTATTCCCATTTTGCTGAGAGTTTTTATCATGAATGGATGTTGAACTTTGTCAAATGCTTTTTCAGCATCTATGGAGATGATCATGTGGTTTTTGTCTTTCTTTTTGTTGATGTGGTGGATGATGTTGATGGACTTTCGAATGTTGTACCATCCTTGCATCCCTGGGATGAATCCCACTTGGTCATGGTGTACGATCCTTTTGATGTATTTTTGAATTCGGTTTGCTAATATTTTGTTGAGTATTTTTGCATCTACGTTCATCAGGGATATTGGTCTGTAGTTTTCTTTTTTGGTGGGGTCTTTGCCTGGTTTTGGTATTAGGGTGATGTTAGCTTCATAGAATGAGTTTGGGAGTATCCCCTCCTCCTCTATTTTTTGGAAAACTCTAAGGAGAATGGGTATTATGTCTTCCCTGTATGTCTGATAAAATTCCGAGGTAAATCCATCTGGCCCAGGGGTTTTGTTCTTTGGTAGTTTTTTGATTACTGCTTCAATTTCGTTGCTGGTAATTGGTCTGTTTAGATTTTCTGTTTCTTCCTGGGTCAATCTTGGAAGGTTGTATTTTTCTAGGAAGTTGTCCATTTCTCCTAGGTTTCCCAGCTTGTTAGCATATAGGTTTTCATAGTATTCTCCAATAATTCTTTGCATTTCCGTGGGGTCCGTCGTGATTTTTCCTTTCTCGTTTCTGATACTGTTGATTTGTGTTGACTCTCTTTTCTTCTTAATAAGTCTGGCTAGAGGCTTATCTATTTTGTTTATTTTCTCGAAGAACCAGCTCTTGGTTTCATTGATTTTTGCTATTGTTTTATTCTTCTCAATTTTGTTTATTTCTTCTCTGATCTTTATTATGTCCCTCCTTCTGCTGACCTTAGGCCTCATCTGTTCTTCTTTTTCCAATTTCGATAATTGTGACATTAGACCATTCATTTGGGATTGCTCTTCCTTTTTCAAATATGCTTGGATTGCTATATACTTTCCTCTTAAGACTGCTTTTGCTGTGTCCCACAGAAGTTGGGACTTAGTGTTGTTGTTGTCATTTGTTTCCATATATTGCTGGATCTCCATTTTGATTTGGTCTTTGATCCATTGATTATTTAGGAGCGTGTTGTTAAGCCTTCATGTGTTTGTGAGCCTCTTTGCTTTCTTTGTACAGTTTATTTCTAGTTTTATGCCTTTGTGGTCTGAAAAGTTGGTTGGTAGGATTTCAATCTTTTGGAATTTTCTGAGGCTCTTTTTGTGGCCTAGTATGTGGTCTATTCTGGAGAATGTTCCATGTGCACTTGAGAAGAATGTATATCCTGTTGCTTTTGGATGTAGAGTTCTGTAGATGTCTATTAGGTCCATCTGCTCTACTGTGTTGTTCAGTGCTTCCGTGTCCTTACTTATTTTCTGCCCAGTGGATCTATCCTTTGGGGTGAGTGGTGTGTTGAAGTCTCCTAGAATGAATGCATTGCAGTGTATATCCACCTTTAGTTCTGTTAGTATTTGTTTCACATATGCTGGTGCTCCTGTGTTGGGTGCATATATATTTAGAATGGTTATATCCTCTTGTTTGACTGAGCCCTTTATCATTATGTAGTGTCCTTCTTTATCTCTTGTTACTGTCTTTGTTTTGAAGTCTATTTTGTCTGATATTAGTACTGCAACCCCTGCTTTCTTCTCACTGTTGTTTGCTTGAAATATGTTTTTCCATCCCTTGACTTTTAGTCTGTACATGTCTTTGGGTTTGAGGTGAGTTTCTTGTAAGCAGCATATAGATGGGTCTTGCTTTTTTATCCATTCTATTACTCTGTGTCTTTTGATTGGTGCATTCAACCCATTAACATTTAGGGTGACTATTGAAAGATATGTACTTATTGCCATTGCAGGCTTTAAATTCGTGGTTACCAAAGGTTCAAGGTTAGCCTCTTTAGTATCTTACTGCCTAACTTAGCTCGCTTATTGAGCTGTTATATACACTGTCTGGAGATTCTTTTCTTCTCTCCCTTCTTGTTCCTCCTCCTCGATTCTTCATATGTTGGGTGTTTTGTGCTGTGCTCTTTCTAGGAGTGCTCCCATCTAGAGCAGTCCCTGTAAGATGTTCTGTAGAGGTGGTTTGTGGAAAGCAAATTCCCTCAGCTTTTGTTTGTCTGGGAATTGTTTAATCCCACCGTCATATTTGAATGATAGTCGTGCTGGATACAGTATCCTTGGTTCAAGGCCCTTCTGTTTCATTGTATTAAATATATCATGCCATTCTCTTCTGGCCTGTAGGGTTTCTGTTGAGAAATCTGACGTTAGCCTGATGTTTTTCCCTTTATAGGTGACCTTTTTCTCTCTAGCTGCCTTTAACACTCTTTCCTTGTCCTTGATCTTTGCCATTTTAATTATTATGTGTCTTGGTGTTGCCCTTCTTGGATCCTTTCTGTTGGGGGTTCTGTGTATTTCCGTGGTCTGTTCGATTATTTCCTCCCCCAGTTTGGGGAAGTTTTCAGCAATTATTTCTTCTAAGATACTTTCCATCTCTTTTCCTCTGTCTTCTTCTTCTGGGACCCCTATAATACAGATATTGTTCCTTTTGGATTGGTCACACAGTTCTCTTAATATTGTTTCATTCCTGGAGATCCTTTTGTCTCTCTCTATGTCAGCTTCTATGCGTTCCTGTTCTCTGATTTCAATTCCATCAATGGCCTCTTGCATTCTATCCATTCTGCTTATAAACCCTTCCAGAGTTTGTTTCATTTTTGTGATCTCTTTTCTGGCATCTGTGATTTCCCTCCGGCCTTCATCCCATTTTTCTTGCGTATTTCTCTGCATCTCTGTCAGCATGTTTATGATTCTTATTTTGAATTCTTTGTCAGGAAGACTGGTTAGGTCTGTCTCCTTCTCTGGTGTTGTCTCTGTGATCTTTGTCTGCCTGTAGCTTTGCCTTTTCATGGTGATAGGAATAGTCTGCAGAGCTGGGACGAGTGACGGCTGGAAGGACTTCCTTTCTTGTTGGTTTGTGGCCCTCCTCTCCTGGGAGAACAGCGACCTCTAGTGGCTTGTGCTGCGCAGCTGCGCGCAGACAGGGTTTCTGCTTCCTGCCCGGCTGCTATGGAGTTAATCTCCGCTGTTGCTGTGGGCGTGGCCTGGCTCGGGCAGCTACTCCAAAATGGTGGAGTCGCGTTGGAGCAGGAGCTGCTGGGAGGCTATTTATCTCCGTAAGGGGCCTCCCTGCTCCCTGCAGCCCAGGGGTTAGGGTGCCCAGAGATCCCGGATTCCCTACCTCTGGATTAAGTGACCCGCCCTGCCCCTTTAAGACTTCCAAAAAGCACCCGCCAAAACAAAACAACGACCACCAAAAAAAAAAAAGAAAAAAATTTTAAATTAAAAAAAAAAAAATTTTTAATTAAAAGAAAAAGGTGGTTGCTCGTTTTTCTTTGTTCTCTGGTGCCAGCCTCGGGCCTCTGCTCACTGGTCTTGCTGCCCTGTTTCCCTAGTATTGGGGTCCCTATCCCTTTAAGACTTCCAAAAAGCGCTCGCCAAAACGAAACAGCAAAAAAACAAATGGTCGCGCGCTTTTCTTATGTCCTCTGTCGCCCAGCCTCCAGTGCCCGCTCACTGTTCTTGCTGCCCTGTTTTCCTAGTATCAAGCGCCCTGCACTCTGGCCCGGATGGCGGGGGCTGCGTGTTCGGCAGCCCTGGGCTCCGTCTCCCTCCCGCTCTGCCTGCTCTTCTCCCGCCGGGAGCTGGGGGGAGGGGCGCTCGGCTCCCGCGGGGCCGGGGCTTGTATCTCACCCCCTTCGCGAGGCGCTGGGTTCTCTCAGGTGCGGATGTGGTCTGGATATTGTCCTGTGTCCTCTGGTCTTTATTCTAGGAAGGGTTGTCTTTGTTATATTTTCATAGATATATGTCGTTTTGGGAGGAGATTTCCGCTGTTCTACTCAAGCCGCCATCTTCCGCCCCTCTAAATATATTTACTTTTGCCTTGAATTTATAATAGACTGTTTTATGTGGATTTTATTAATAATGGAAATCAAAATTGCTACTTTTTAAAAAATCAGCTTTTATTTTCAAAATGATAGATTTTAAAACATAGGGTCCAATGAAGAAACATAATAAAAAAGCTCCTTTGTGATGGAAAGGATAAAAACCATTTACTCTATGTTTAATTACATGTAATCAAGTGCCTAATACAAAGCCTGGCACATATTATGCTTTTATATTATGCACATATTATTTATTTTATCAATATGTATATGCTAAACCAAAACACGAGCCCCATCACACAATATATATAGGCCTTGGGGACAATGGGTGCATCATAATTTGGAACTGCACTAAAGGATATTCTAACTTAATTTGACCCTTTTGGACCTGTCTGTTGGATATATTGGAACTACTGGATTCATATCTTCATCTGCATTTGTTTTTGAATCTTACTCATTGAAAAACAGCAGGGTGTAGAGGTAGAAACTACATAGGGCGTCACAAACTTGGAATTCTGATCTTGGCTGAGACAGAGAGTAACTGTGAACCCACAAATGTTACTTCCAACTTAGAAGCTTCTTTCTAGTTGGAACATTAGTCCAAGCAAGTTGTTAATGAAGTCTTTTGATTACTAGAATTCCACTTTTAGGATAGGCCATCCTTGGTTAAAAAAATAAAGTTAGATAATTTGAGCTACTGTCATAGATGTGCAGTGGGCTGCCCAGACACCCCAGGTCTCTTCAGAACAGCAGCACTTACTCCCCAGATCCTGGCAGTGTCAGTACCAACAACTCTCTGCTAAGTAAGTTCCTTTCTAGAAATTGCCCTCAGCTAAAGAGACTACCCTCCAGGCTTACGTTTTCTCCCTGATTTCAACCTGCATCTTGGTTTATGTGGATTTACCACGGTCTGGACTTTTACCTCAATTCTCACCATCTTTGAGGGATCAACCCTGCTCCAAAGCTCCCTGTGGAACCAGCCAAGACCTTTGTTTCAGTATTACCACACTCCAGTGGGTCACCGCCAGTCCAGCTTCCCTCATGCTCCCATAGGGGGCGCTCTAGAGCACTTCCCCGGAGACTTGCTACTCACCAATCATAGTCTCAGAGGATCCTGACCTAAAACAAGTCCCAAATCAAGAACCAGTTTCCAGGTAAACAGTCTATTTAAACCATTCTTAAGTAAACATCAAAATAGTTATTTCTCAGAAATCAATAGAACAGGTAGAGAAAAAACAGTGCTTATAGGAGTTAAAATATCATGAGCAACTTGTTTCTGTAACTGTGACTGCAAAGCAAGTAGCAATTCCAGGCCCAACTCTGTCTACAGCGGTCGCATGTCCTGTAGACAGAGCCTCTGTTTCAGCCAGAAGCAGATAAGGCCACGCAAGGCCAGGGAGGGACAAAGGGTGTGGACAATGAGCAGAGAGAGGCGGGGACGGAGACTTGGGAGAGGAGTGAGTGCAGAGAAGGTCCTGGGTCCTGACTCCCATTCTCTAGGGAGGTAGGCCTTCCCCTGTGTGCCCTCACCTGGATGCCTGTGCCTCCAAGGAGCAGGGCCCCATGAGCCCCTTGCCCAAGACCTTCGAAGTGTTCTGGCCCCAGCACTGCAACTCAGCTTTACCCTCGACCTGCTTTTCCTGCATCTCTACTGAATAATCTCCATATCTGTACTTGTCCTCAAAGGCGCACAGACTCACGTGTCCATCCTGACGCTGCAGCAGAGCCCTGTCTGGGGCACAGGTCTCGCGCTTGGGCTGGGACGCATTCATGGATCATGAAATCAGCCTGGTCTCCACCAGCTCTTTTTCTCTAAGGACATGATGACTTTCGGTTGTCTGAATGAGCCACAGGGAGGACAACAGCGCTTGCTCACCTCCCTCCCAGCCTCTGCACATCTGTCTGAGAATAAAGATCACCTCAGTGAGGGTCACTTCTCTCCTGCCCTGAATCAGCATGTCCATCCCACGGACGATTACACAGCACCTTTCCCAGAAGGGTCTGTATGTCATGACTCCTTTTTAGCCAAACCTGGACAGTTCAACACAGTTGCAACCTGCTTTCTTTCTTACAATTTTATTTAAAAGCACTGAGCTCCTTTGAACAATTTGAACTTAGTTTATATCTAACTTGAAGCAAGTGTTTTGAAACAATAGTGATGCCATGTTCATAAGACACTTAAAATGGCATTGCTTTCTCCCTGTCCTCATAAAAACACAGCTGGAGACCTCTGGGGAAGGTTTATGACATGGTAAAGACATCGCTTAGCATAAGTAAAACCAAGGAAAAACTCCTCAGCCACACCCAATCCTGACTAGCACCTGCTGATGCTCCCACTCCGCCAAGTGGCCCATTCACTGCTTTTATAAATGACTTGAGCTGTGCTCCCATCCCACACACAGTGGGTCAGCATAATTCAGCCACCACCTCAACTCAGGGTGGATTTTGAGGGACTCTTAAGTTTTCCGTATAATTAGTTTTTACATCTTCTTCAGTTATTTTTTTGTTGTTGTTTTAATTTACCCTGAACAGCTATTTCATGTATGTGTTTATATAGCAAGTCTTTTAAATCAGCATTTAGGTAAATTGAGGTCAAGAACCATCTGTCATGCTCAGTTCTTATTTAAAGTGGCATATCCTGATAGTCCTTGGAAATGCTCACCTCTCTGGTCCTGGCTGGGGGAGGGTCGTCCCTGGCTGGGAGGAGGCCGTGCTCGGAAAGCGATGGGCCATCCTCTACTTTGCCTTCCATACTTCCAGTGAAGCTGCCCCCTATGACACTCCAGGCAAATTAGCATTTTACCCAGAAATTCAGTATTTCCTAGTCCATAATTTAATTATCTTAAAAGAGGTTGCTCTTCAGTTTTAGAGATTTTTGACTCTATATCTTGCCTTTCAAAGCTAAATGACAAAAAAATAGTAGATGACACAAGATATACTAGTTGCCCTGTCTCCATCAAAAATTCCACTTACAGAGAAATTCAGAAATGTTCCAGGCCATCAGGGCTGATCCATTATGCTTTGGGGATGAAGCCATGAATTTAAGGACACCTGGCCAGAGACACAGACACTTAATAAAGCAGAGGAAGAGCTGGTGTGACTCATTAGCCATTTATTGAAAACAGAAGTCCATACATTGGGTAGGCAGCCAAGATATGTAGAGATGTTTTACCAGCTTCTTTCTCTTCTGAATTCCACTTTGTATGTGAGCTGAAGGCCTATAAACAAGAACCCACTCCTGGGCTTTTAGGTGTAAGTGGCTGCAGTGGTTTCTTTGTTTGGAAAACCACCTGGAATCTTGGCCCACGTCGGAACAGCATCTAGCCATGCTGCATGGGAGGGCTCCGCACGCAGAGGCCCTGAGGGGACACTGTATGAGCCTCCTCTTGCCCCTCTGGCCCTGCAGATGGGTCAGGGTGTCATGAGGTTCAATGCCCATGTGCACTAACTCATCAGGTTCCACAGAGAGCTTCCCAGGCTGACGGAACACCTTGAGGTTTTTCATCAGTCTAAGGATAGTGACTGTCCCAGGGGCATGTGACCCTCTGTCTTGCAGCACACTTCCCAGACCCAAACCAACCAGCCAACCACTGGAGCTACAAGATATCCGTGGGCCACATGGGCCATCACACCCGTAGCATACAGGTGACTTCAGGATCACTCCAGTCACCTGAAGCTGGGCCAAGAACCTGAACAGAAAGGGTGCATTTTCTCTAAAGATGCCAGAGAGCACCACCGCCTACCTCCTGCTTTAAATACTAGGACAAGAGAGCGCAGTATGTTAATCACTTACTATTCTTGAGACTTTGTAATGCCGCAACCCCAGAATTGAGCCAAGGCAGACAAGGAAGAGCGAGCAGGCCCTGGGAGCCCAGACTCAGGCCCCCACCTGCCCGCAGAGGGGCTCCGTCCAGCTGGGACTGCGTGGTCGCCTGCTCTCCCGCTGTCCAGCCCCATGTGTGCATGATTCTAAATGTCTTGTGTGAACCATGATCTGAGAGCTTGCAGAGCCCATCAGGGGCCAAAGGAGGGCCATCCTGACAGGAATGTATCTCTTTTCCTGCTGAAGTTCAGCCGAGTCCCATTGCTGTTGCCAGGAGTGGAAGTCTGTCCAGACAGGCATCCGAGAAGCTCTACCCTCCCTCCATTCTTGTTTGTATTTTCCACTGAGGGGTTCCTGTGGAAATGTGCAGCAAGGTGGGCCTCCACCACTACCCAGCACTGCAGGAGGGCAGGGGCGTGATCCGCCTGGGCCTACCTCACTCAGGGCAGCAGGCTGCCCCTGCAGGTCGAATGAGGATTGCAGGTCCTTCTTGTGGCTGACTGCAGGGGCAGACAGCCCCTCTAAACACCTCTAGCACCACCACTGGGGGCCTGCTGGGGGCCTTGTGTTTTGCTCCAGCCATGGTCCCTGTGGGCCTTCCTTCTGTCCTGCCCACCCCAAGGTGTGACTGAGCACATATTCCTGCACGTGTGTGCTGGGCTGACAACCACAGATTAGCTCTGAAACCTGTTCTCTCTCTGCACAAAGCTCCTAGTGGCATCTCATCTGCCTCAGGGTCTCCTTCTCCCTCCCAAATACCAGGGTTTCCCTTATCCTCAACTTACACTTCAAAACATAACCTATGAGAGTTCTGTGCATTGCTTTGGTAATCATATTAAAATTTCATAATATCAATAGTCAAGGAGTGATCAACATGGCTAATCATTAGAGAAATGCAAATCAAAACCACAATGCAATAGACTCATAGACACTGAGAAGTGACTGGTGGTTACCATGGGGGAGGGGTTGGGGCGGATGAAATAGGGTAGGGGTAGGGGTGAAAGAGTCACAAAATCTCAATCACAACATAAATTAGTCACAGGAAGAAAGTACAGCATAGAAAATATAGTCAGTGGTGCTGTAACATCTTTCCATGTTGACATATAGTGACTATATTAGTTGGGGAGAGGATTTAATAAAGTAAATAGCTGTTGAATCACTATGTTGCATACTTGAAACCAACATAATATTGTATATCAACCACACTTCAATTAAAAAAGAACTACAATAAGATACTTCCTCACACCTACAAAAACTATAAGGAAAAAATGAAATAAAACAGAATAGCAAGGATGTGGAGAAATTGGATCCCTTGTGTGCTGTTGGCAGGAATGTAAAATGGTGCAGCTGCTGTGGAAAATAATATGAAGATTCCTCAAAAAAATCTAAGCAGAATTTAAATATGGTCCAGTAATTCTACTTCTAGATATATACCCAAAAGAACTGGAAACAAAGACTCAAACAGGTATTGGTACCCCTGTGTTCACAGCAGCATTACTCACAACAGTCAAAGGTGGAAAGAACCCCAGTGTCCTTCCACAGATGGACTGATAAGCAAAATGTGGCCCATAACAGCTACACAGTGGAATATTATTCAGCCTTGAAAAGGGAGGGGATTCTGATACATGCTGCAAGGAGGACACACCTTGGGGACATTGTGCCGAGTGAAATAAGCCAGACACAGGACAAATACTGTCTGATTCCACTTACATGAGGTACCTAAAGGAGTCACATTCACAGAACAGAGAGTAAAACATTCTGCCAGGGGCTGGGTGGAGGAGGAAGGGGCAGCTAGAATTCAGTTAGTACAGAGTTCAGTTCGGGATGATGACAAAGCTCTGTGGATGAATGGTGGCAGTGGCTGCACAAGAATGCATTATAAAACCACCAAACTCTACACTTAAATGGCTAGCATGGTAAATTTTATGCTATGTGTATTTTACCACAAAAAAAGATAAATTAAAAAAAGAACTTGAAACGCACCTTGGAGAATACACTTTTAGATTATAGTATTTTCATAGCACGAGATTATGAACCAGAGTTCAGAGAGTCTGCACAGGCTGGTTCTCCTGCCGGCTCAGCAGCTGGGGCTCCTAAATCCCGCCCCACTTCTGGGTGGGCTGAGACTTCATCTAATAGAAGAAACATGACAGCAAATGTGTTTACTTGGAGTGGGAAGCTCTAAATAACTTGAGGGAACCAGGGATCCACGAGCTCCGTCATGAGTAGTGGCCCACAGAAGTGGAAGACACATTGGCCATGGAGACCCAGACAAGACCCAGTCCCACCTCCTCTCAAAGGAATCTAGAGGCACCCACCCCAGTCTGTGAGGGGAGCCGCCTGGGGGCCACACGCACCTGCAGGCCCATCCCAGCGCTCTTCCCACCTTCTTGGGGCAGCCCCACAGGTGCTTCCAGCCACTGCAGCATGTCACCCCGAGACACCTTCCCACACACCCTCTGCCCACCACACACACACACACTTCATTTCCTTTGCATTGATTATCACCTTATCTTGAACATTTCTTACTTGTCTGTGTCCCCCTTGTCCCCACCCTCCCACCAAGAGAGGATGTTTCCTTCTCCAATATTCCATAAGTGCATGTTTGTGTGAGTGTGTGTATGTGACAGAGAGAGAGAAAGGAAGAAATTATCTGATAGATGACACAATATTTTTCATAGTTAATTGAAGATGATTTTTATAACTAATCAACATCATTTTGATTTTTGATATGAAACATCAACTACATTTCACAACATATCTGGAAGTACAGATATGTTTCTCAGGTTTTTACCTTTTCTTTAGAAATAAGGGCACATACTCCACCAGCCCAATGTTGAAAATTCTAGCTTTTCCAAACACATGCAACTCGAGCACTTATTAGCTGATTCAATAACAGGAGGTTCCATATGGGGTGTACCTTGAGGAAGTGGATGTTTATAGAGATTACCTAAAGTCCTTTCTTTGGTCTCTTCTTATTAAATCATGTCCTAGGAGGAAACCACGCAATTTTGTTGCGGAGATAACATATATGTTTCTTAAAAGAAGTATAATATTACATTCCATTGTGTGAAAAAGGACTGTGATTCTTGGCTACACCTAAAAATGCAGCTGCATAGTTATCCCTTAAAAGGGAGTCCGCGTGACACGGTCCAGTCCATGTAACCCTTCTGCTAGAGTGCTGCGCATAGAGCCAGGTCACCTTCCAGGGTTTGGCAGAGAGGTCCTCCCTGCCACAAAGCTGAGGAGATGCCTCTTGGATGGCCCAGCATCCATCACTTGCATATTCCTGTTTGCATCAGAAGGCACTGGAGTTAAAAGAAAACCCAGCATTTGGTAATTTCCAGTGTGCAGATCATAATAAACCAAAGCCTCTGGTGTCTGCAATTCCTTCTGTGCTGTGCACAGAGCTCTGCTAAAGGCCATGCAAGACCCCAGATGAAAAATAGTGCTTTCCTGAGGCTGGGCTATTTTCAGCTTGAATTTCTCACGTGGACTGGCCATGCAGATCTACTGTTTTCTCTGGGCAACTTCCCTGCTGGGGATCCTGGGAAGGAATCAAGACAGCCTCAAGTGGTTTCCCCCCTCCCTCGCCCTGCTCTGACAGGATTCCCAAACCTGACCAGGACCAGGAACTACACAGAGACCCAGACTGGGGACTGCAGAGAGATCTCTTTACCTGAGGATGTAGTCCTTAAGACAACTGGCCCATATTTTCCTGAATACATATATATATATGATGTTACAGGTATCATAATCATCTTTTTTAAAAAGTGTCTCCATGCATGCTTAATTTACAAGCACAGCAGATTATTATGCGTTGTAGCTCCAGGAGGAGGGGGTCCCCACCCCAACACTCTGGGCAAGTTCTTTACGAATTCAATGAGCAAAGGAAAACAAGGCAGAGGTGGTTGGGAATGAAAGCGTTTATTTTCCTGGCCCTGTCTCCCGCTCCCACCCACCCAGTGCCTCCCGGCGCCCACTCCTCACCCAGCTCCCAAGCTCTGCCTCTCTGGCCATGGCACATGCTACTTCCTCTGCCCGTTGCCCGGGGAGGACCTCTGAGGGCAGGTCCCTGATGAATGGCTGGTGTCTGATCAACCTTACCAGGAACGGAGGAGAGGAGAGAATGGGTGCTTCCTCTCCACCCCTGCCCCAGACCTCAATCCATGACTGACCAGCAGCTCTACCACTGGTAAACCTCCCATAAAAGGGCAAACGTACTCTTATTATATACACAGTGGGTGCTAATGAGACCAGGCAGGAATCCTCGGCAGAAAGTTCCATTTCCCCAGAGGCATAATCCAGGAAAGTGATGGGAAGGGGTGCCCCAGGAAGAAGGTTCCTATAAGTACCCAAAGAAAAGCTTTTACAGAACTCTCCCCACTCCAAAACACACGTGTGCACATGCATGTGTGCACACATGCTCAAGGCAATAAGTACTCTGTAGTGTGCCTTTAGTTAAGATGCTTAAAATGGAGATGATATTCACTTGTTTCTCTTGAAGCAGATGCACAAAAGTCTGACAGGCATTCTGGTTCTTACAGTCATGTGTACATGAGGAGCAGAAAACTGTATTCCCACATCTAAATATGTTTTTACATGCATTTTTCATCTCTATCAACACCTCTAAGCTTTGGAGTCAGACGGCTGGGGTAGAGAGGGGATGGGGATCCACTACGACCACTAGGTCAGTTACTAGGTCAGTCACTTACCCACACATTGCAAAACTAAATTAGGTAATATCTACAAATATGCTCATTAGGAACCGGACTTCCATCTATGTGATTTCTGAAGATGGGCACACTTAACCTTCACAAAAGCCTGTGAGGTATATTCCAGTTTTTCCCATTTTGCATATGGGGAAACTGAGGCCTGGAGAGGGTAATAAACATGCTCAGGTTGCACAGCAGTAATAGGCAGAGCTGGGATTTGAGCCCAGGCAGGCTGGCGTATGGGCCTTATCTCACACCATGGTATCTGGGTTGAAGAGTGAGAAAATAAATATTAATTTCCACATATAAGTTGAGAATATTAATTTTATTTGTACATAGACATACCAACTGTCATCTTCAATTGTGGACAAAGTACATTAAAATCATGTAACTACTTTAAAGGTGTTAACCTTAAAAATAAAACTGTCAGTTACTTTACCAGCAAAAACGGATTTATTTGGCAATAGCATAAAATTGCACTTTGGGACACAGAAGCTACAGCAAAACCATAGGCAAGCCCAACAGACAGAGGAGAGGAACGTGACCCTGTGGAGAAGGGGGAAGCCAGGAGGGATTGTTCTGAATCGAAGTTCACTGGAGAAAAGCATGAGTTCGGTGTGGTGACGGCATCTCATGGGCTGGGCCGCAGGGACAGTCGGTTTCTGGTAGCAGATGCAGGGAATGTCTTCCCCTGCAGGGCCTGCACTCGAGGCTCCTTCCTGCTGAGCGTTCTTCTCTTGCACCTCTAACTGACAGTGCTCCCTGTGATTGACATGGGGTTGTATTTTTCCCCCATCTAGGCTCTAGACTCCACTTTAGTGAGTTTCCCTTTATTAATTTTTACAAAGGGCATTCTGGTGGGACACACATCATTTCTAATTTCAGGTGGCACCTGCTATTTAATTCAATTCCCTCATCCATCCGTTCTCTCATTCCACAAATGTCTGCCGAGCATGAAGGATATGCCAAGCTGAGGGGCTCCCCTTTGGGGTTCTCAGTCAGCACAAGCTTTCATTCTTGGGCTCCATCCTGGAAAAGTTTAGGGTGTCTTCTACCCCAAGGGTCAGAGAGTCAGGGTGGGACTGTGACTGATCTCAGATGTGTTGCCCATGCCACCAAGAGCTTTGAAGGGATGCGGAGGGGAGTTCAGCCAGAGGCGGGGTCATGCATGATCCTTAGCTCTGACGGCAGAGGAGGAGGAAGGGGCGTGGCAGGTTGGAGTGGACGGTAGCCCTGTAGGACTCCAGCCCCATACACAGCTGAATATAGCATATGCACCCTATGCAACTATGCCCAGCAAATGGCATTGATTTTCTTAGAATAATCTGGTCTTTCTCCCCATAGAATCTCGCACTCAGGAGGCAGCAAGAATGATTAGCTTATATCCTGTGCCATCAGAGTTGTCCCTTGGGGGCTGCTCAGGTTTTAGGAGTGTTCACTCCACCTCATTCCCACTTCCAGCCCCTAAGGCTGCCTCCTGGATCTGGGGGCGAGAGGGGGGTCTCTCAGCTCTCTAGGGAACGGGGGCTTCTCAGCCCCACCTGGAGACATGCTGGGACTCCTCCGTGTGCATGGACGGCTGAAGTCAGGGCTTGTCAAACACATGTTCAGGGTTGTCTGTGCTGGGACAGGACTGGCAGTCTGTCGGCAGGTCCTAGAACAGCACAGTGGTCCTGGCCTCGGGGGGAAATGGGGGCTGCAATCAGACCTGCGCGCTTCTTGAGGGAGGTGGGAGAGCTGCCCTGCTGGGACTTCAGCCGTGTTTGTGCCATGGGTCCCCTTGGCTGTCTGGTGAAGACCGTGGACTCCTTCTCATGTTCCTAGGCATATAAAATGAAGTCCTTTCATGACAAAAGAAACCAATTACACTAAAATTGCAAAATTATTTTTGAAAAATGCATTTGCTTTATGTGACATAGTAGAGAATATATACATTGGTCTCTGCCTCTGGTTCCTGGCATGGGGCTCCTAAAACCCTTGTGAATTCCTAAGTGATAAGTGCACTAGGAGCATCTTATGTTCTAACGAGGAGACTCTGGCTGGGCTCCTGGATGGGGGCTGATCACCAGAAGGAGCAAGGCATGATGAGAATTTGGAATTCTGGAATTTTCACCACCACTCCACCCTACCCCTGCCCATTCTCCAGCAAGGGTAGAAAGGTTGGAAATGGAGTTAATAATTAATTGATCATGCCTAGTGAGAAAACTTCCATTAAAAAATCCCAAAAGTAAGAGGTTCAAGAAAGTGACCAGGTTGGTAAACAGACACATACTGGGAAGGTGATGTACCTGTCAATCAAAAAAAGGCAAAACTGTGAAACAATTAATTGTGTTTATTTGGGGTCTTAGGGATTACAATCCAGGAACACAGATTTGGGAGGAAACTCAAATGTGTGCTTCAAAGATGGAAAGAGTTTAGGGTTTTAAAGGCAAAAAGGGGAACTCCGAGAGGTTTTACATGAATTACTGTGAAAGAGTTACAACTGGCTAAAGTATTGTAACCTGCACTTAGCTATACATAAGTGGTTGCTAAGGCTAATCGCTAGGCAACAGCCCACAGCAGATATTTACCCAGATGTTTAAGGTTTGGAAAAATGTAAACTTCAACATTCTTCTGAGAACAATCAGTCTCGGTGAGGAGGACATGCACAGACCCTGTCTCCTTAATGGCCCCTGACTCTATTTCAGTTTACTTTCATTGTCAAGATTAATTCTATTTTGTCTGCATTTTACACACCCCCAATTCCACAGGGACAGGAGCTCCTGTGCTCAGGACTTTCCCAGACCCCACTCTGTGGTTGGTCAATCTGTGTCCTTAATCATTTCCTTTAATAAACTGGTAAATGTAAGTTAGTGATTTCCCGAGTTCCATGAGCCATTCTAACAAATTAAAGTTAAAGAGGAGGCCATGAGAACCTCTGATTTGTAACCAAATTGGACAGAAGAGTTGGGTAACCTGAGAACCTACTTTTGATTGGCATCTGACGGGGGGAAGGGTGGGAACAGTCTTGTAGAACTAAGCCTTTAACCTGTGGGATCTGATGCTATTTCCAGGTAAACAGCGTCAGAATTGAGTGAAACTGCAGAACACCTAGTTCATGTTGCAGAATTGCTTAGTTTGGGGAAAAACCTCCACACATTTGGTGACAGAGGTGTCAGCAGTGTTCTGTGTGAGAGTAAAGGAGACACACAGGAGGGAATAAAACTGGATGTTTTCCTAATTCACCTTATGACAATAGATTCCACACCATCTATCAAAATCTGTTCCATAGGGATACGGTATCAGAGACTTACTTTCATTTCATGGGTAGACTTCCTAAATCTACACCTGAAGTAGTTTCCATAAGGCTCAATATAACCTTCCCCCAAATCTGGAAGGTGGAAGGTCCACCCCCTCTGAGACAGTGGCTGACGGCTGACATTTCACATTAAAATGAACACCTGCCCCTGTGGTGGGGATGGCTTAGGCTGGAAGGGCTGGAAGTTTCCACTAGCAACTGCCTTTCGTGGCCTGGTTTCCTTATCATCTTTTCAAACTCTCAATTAATTTGTGACATTGAATTCATCTAAGCCCACTACAGAGCGGGACTTTGGCCACTGACCACAGCAGGAAAGCTCTGGAAACGTCAGAGGGCCCTGCTGAACCGACAGTGAGCGTCACGCCTGGCTCAGCAGCAACCTGGGGCCTGGAGAAGTGACAAGTGACCTTCCCGTGATGTCCAGACTCTCCCTGGGATCACAGGCCCACACCCTGGGCTGTCCCCCACCCCTTCCTTCCCCCAACCCCACCTAATCCTTCGTGAAGTCCTGCTGTTTCCACTTCCACATGTGTCCAGGTGCCACCGCCTCTCTCCACGCCCCAGCCCTGCACGTCTTCCTGGGACGTCATTCCTGCCCCACTGTCCCTTCCCAACAGATGGTCTGCGGAGAATCCGTGCTCTCCTGCAGGGCCTGACAGGGCTTCCACTTCTTTCCAAGAACCACAGTCCTTGGAGGGCCTGCAGGGCCCCCCATGACCTGTGCCGCACCCTCCCCCTCTCACCAGCCCCTCACTCTGTCCTCCCCAGCTCCCCAGGGCTGGAGGCTCCCCCAGCCCCTCACTAACAGGGTGTGCCCCTGCACTGGGGGCTGCTCCCTCTGCTGGCATGTTGGGCCCCAGATGCCCACTTGGCCAATACCCTCTGTGCCCCTGTGGCCCCTGCACGCTGGGTAGCACTCACCCGTCACCCACCTTCCCTGCTCTGCTCAGCCTTTACTTTTCCCCCCAGAGCCACCACCACCTTCTAGTAAATTCTACGATTCACCTTTATAAAGACACTCTTTGGTCCTTATCTCTCATCCCTGACTACACTGTGAAGTGCCATGAAGTTGGAATCTTTGTCTCTTACATTTCATATGGCGTAAGTGCCTGACATGAAGCTCTGATTGCATCCACCTCAAGGGTGTCCATCCCGAGTAAGCACAGCACCAGCTGTGGGATGGAGCTAGTAGCCGTCTAACTAGATAAGGTGCTGGCAGCTCCCCACCCATGCAGGGCCTCTTTCGGGAAGGCCTTGGGGGCCCAAATAACTGACAGCAAGTGACCTTGCTTCTCCCCTCCCCAGCCCTAATTTCTGCTCTCATCCTTAAAAGAATCCTCAGACCCTAATAAAGGCAGAGCCCCAGGTCCACATTCACTCTCTCTCTTTCTACCTGAGACCTCACTTTGTGGCCCTGGTGTGTTCAGTGTGCCCTCCAGGACTTGTGGGTAATAAATCTTGTCCCTCAGAGTTCCCTGATGGCTGTTGCTGCAGTGCCTCCTGCGATCATGGTAAGCACCACAAGGGCCAGCCCAGCCACACCACTGGCCCCAGTAGGGAACCCATGAGGAGTAATATGGCCCAGGTGAGTGCCTTAGGCATTCCTAGGTGATAGCATCACTGTCAATAGGCTGGGACCTGCACAGCACTTCAGTATCCCAAGTGCCTAGAGCTGGGTTCACACAGGGCACGAAATAGTTATTTATGGAATGCATGAGGAAATGAATGAATGAATGAATGAATGATGATTCAGACTTTACTTCAACTTCTTTCACAATGGTTAACTACCAAGCCAGCATAAAGGACATAAAGGTCAGAGCAAAGCCTTAGACCCGAGCAGTCCCCCCGTCCCCCAGAGGAACCCGCAGGTTCTGGGTAAGGCCACCTGCACACGGTGAGGTTGGCTGTCAGAGGAAGAACTGTGCCTCTGGGCTGGGGTCACCTGTTATCACAGAAGGGGCCCCTTCACAACCAGGTAGTTCGGCGTCTCTATCCTATCTGTGGTGCGCCAGAGCTACCTGGCCCTGAGGTCAGTGACAGAAAGGTTCCTAGGACACTGCTCAGAAGGTTGGGGCTTGGGGTCTATCTAAGGTCAGCTCAAGTTCAAAGGCTTCTGGGAAGCCAGGAATCCTTTGTCAAGTGAATGATTAGATCCTAATTTATCATTTCACAAACCTCCTTTTTCATGCAATAAATTTGCTCAAAATGAGCTACCAACTACTCTCGAGTTTTGTCAATGCTCATTTCCAAGCCTTGAACCTGATGTGGTGTAGCCAGAAATGCTGAAGGGAAGGGAGATCCCAGGGGTGCAAAAGGAAGGACCTCCGGAGAAACACAGAACAGCCTAGAAAGTGCAGTTGTGGGGCGTCTGGGGAGGAGGCCTGGGTGGGCAGGTGGGTGGCGGACACTTGGCACCACCCATGTTGGGAGCCTGCTAGGGGCTCGGGAGCCTGGCTGGGGCAAGCCCTTACATGCCCAGGAGCAGGCCACTGCCTGGCACAGAGAAACAGAGTCCCTCTTGAAAATCACTCTGTGAAACATTTGGCCGCAGACAGTGTGGTGTGCATGCCTTATCCAAAGTAAAAGTGTTAGGTGAGAATTTTCAGTAAATCTCAAAAAAAGTACAAATAGAAAAACCCGTAACACATTTTCTTATGATGTGGCAAGCCCGCCCTGTCCTTGATTCATGTCACCCTTAGCCCCGTCCCTAAGCCAAAGGCATGTGGGTAATCAGGCAGGTAGAAGTGGCTGCCCGGCTGCCTGGGAGGCCTCCTGCCCCAGCGTTTCTCCAGGGCTGCTGTTTGCAGCTATGCAGCCACAACCACACCTATCCTGTCACAGTACAAACAACAGAAGCTGTGTTGTGCTGATCAACCACAGCGGCACACGGCGAGGGTGCCCCTCTGCCCACCAGTGTCTGGCTGTGCGGGCTCCGGCAGGGCATCAGGCTGGTGCAGCGGTCACTGCTGTCCTGGCCTGCTCGGAAGGGAAAGGTTGGGAGTCTTCCGTGAAGGCAGAGAAGGAGGCAGGTTTGAGGATGGGTGAAGCCTCAGGATGAGGCAAGGCTGTGGTGGGGAGACAGTATCTCCGCAGAAGTTATTACATTGGCATTTAGCGCAGATCACTTCAAAATATCCGGAGCACGAGACATTCTTCCCCAGAGACCGTCATCTGGCCACGTGGAGGTCCCCAGTACACAGGGTGTCCATGCCCGGGACGTGTCGGATGCATGCTTTTGGGAGGCAAACACCCTCATGGGTTGGGTGGAAGGCAGTGAAATATAAGTTACAAACAGGATCCCCTGCTCTCTAAGCTCACAGAACACGCACCTGTTTATGTATGAAATACATGTGATCATGCTGACCTGGGGTTTAGTGTAAGGAAGACAGCTAATTTATTTTAAAAACCTGCAACCCAGTAGGTGTTTCCTAAATGACAGTCCTTATTAGGACCTCTCTCAGGCTCCAAATAAGGAAGACTGGCTGATTGATCAACAGTCTAAGCACAAAATTAAGTCTCTGAGAACCACCTCAAACCCATTAGGACATCTGCTGAAAACAGAAACAAACCTTTGTTCTCAGGCTGATCACACCACCAGCATGCCTGGCTCTCCAGCCACAGATGGCGGAGCATGGGGCCTCTCAGCTTTCCTAACTGGGGAAGCCAAATCCTGTAATAAATTCCCTCTTATATACCTCCGCATGTCTCCCATTGGTTCCATATGTATAAAAAATATATAAAAGAAAAACTAAAAAAGAATGTGCAAGTCGGCAGAGTGACAAGCTCCTGAGGGCACGGGTGGAAGCCCTCTCAGAGGAGAAAGCAGCCATACTCCACCCTTCCACTGACTGCCTCCCCCTTCTCCTCCCCACACCTGAGGGGTGCATCGCCTTCAAAAATAGATCTTTCTGTCTAGCCAGGGACTACAAATTCATGAATTAAAAAGCCAGAGTACTAAAAGCATACAATTTTAAAAGGGCAGTCTCTGGCGCCTTCCTCCCTACCAAGGTTGCCTTCCTTGAGGGTGGCTACTTTCTTCACTGTTTCCTGCAACTTCAAATAAAAATGCTGATGCTGCCATCCATTGATCTGCTCCTTTAAACATTATCCATCGACTGTCTGATATGAAATGAGTACTTAGCATTTACAAGCCCCTCACCCTCACTCCCCCATTTTCCCATCTGTCACCATTTCTGTGAAATCACTTTTCGTTATTTACATTGTTTTTAACACTGAGCTAACTACGTTTCTTCTCTAGCATAACTGTTTAATATTTTCTTGGAATTGATAGTTGCTTGTATTTCTGTCATTTTCTATAGCTCTATCCCAATTTCATTCTGCCCTGACAGGACAGTAAAATGCTCTCAAGGCTGTTTCCCATTCTAACGTGTAGGTAGTGTGTGTGTCCGCTCAGCCATGTGCTGGTTGGTGCCAGTTCCCGCCAGCTGTTACCTTCCAGGAATTCTGAGCCAAGGTAGCTCGGGCACTGGGAGCTTGACGTCAGCATAACGGGAGATCTGCATGACAGAAATCGGCAAATGCCACCAGTCACAGCTGGTTTTATTTTGTCCAGAGGGCCTGTTTCCCCACACACCGCCTCCATTTCTTTCCCTGCAGGCAGCTCCCTGGAGCAACCGTTCTGCTGCCCCTCCGGCCTCCCTGGCTGCCCCTGGGGCTTCCCTCCGCCCTCCTGCACTGGCTGTATTTTCTGGCTCAGATATCTTGATTTTACTGACTCCATCTTGGGGTAGAATCCTCCCAGGAGCCCCTTCCTAGCCAGGACATATGGGAGGTAAATTGTTTGATCTTTCACATGCCATTATTCTCACTCACTCATGACTGATTATTTGACTGAACATGAAATGCAAGGTTGAAAATAATTTTCCCTTGGAATTTCAAAGGCACTGCCCCATTGCTCTCCAGTGTCCAGTGTTGCTCTTTAGAGGTCTGAGGCCATCCTTGTCCCCTGTCCTTTGCATGTGACTCTTCTTTTTTTCCCTTTGTAAGTGTTTACACTCTTCCCTTTATAGCTGGTGGTGTAAAGGTTCACAGGTATGTGCACTTTTTGGTTGTTTTCCTATATTTTTCTAAGAAACATAATTAACACTGAAAACTCATGTCCCTTCCTTTTGACAAACTTTATCTTATTCTACTGGTATAGAAATTCCTCTCTTCCACTTCTTCAATCACATCTGTATGCAACACCTACAGGTCAGGAATTCACCTTTTGCATTTACACTGTATTTTTCTTCTCTTTTCTCTCTTTTTTTATCTTTGTCTTTTTTAAATAAAACTTTTCAGTATTTTTGTTCACCTCCATGACTAACTTATTTTATAATGGGTAGTTCAAACCTCTTTATCTCCTTCAACTATTTCTTTTTAAACCTATAAACACTTCCTAGGATACTTACCAAATTTATGTATTAAATTTTTATTTACTATCATACTTTTCATTTCTAAAAGCGCTTTCTTGTTCTTAAGTCAAGTCTGTGCTTTTTCGACCTCCTCTCTGAGGATATTGCACTTTTCTGCTTGTTCTGAGCTCTAGATTTCATGTTAGAGACATTCTCCAATGTTTGATGATTCTTTGTGTACTAACTTAAAAGTGAAGTGCTGAACAATGGAATATTATTCAGCCATAAGAAGAAAACAAATCCTACCATTTGCAACAACATGGATGGAGCTAGAGGGTATTATGCTCAGTGAAATAAGCCAGGCAGAGAAAGACAAGTATCAAATGATTTCACTCATCTGTGGAGTATAAGAACAAAGTGAAACTGAAGGAACAAAACAGCAGCAGAGTCACAGAACCCAAGAATGGACTAACAGTTACCAAAGGGAAAGGGACTGGGGAGGGTGGGTGGGAAGGAAGGGAGAAGGGGGTTAAGGGTATTATAATTAGCACATATAATATAGGGAGGCATGGGGAGGAAAGTATAGCATAGAGAAGACAAGTAGTGACTCTATAGCATCTTACTATGCTGATGGACAGTGACTGTAATGGGGTTTGTGGGGGGGACTTGATAATAGAGGGAAATGTAGTAACCAGTGTTGCTCATGTGAAACCTGAGCATAAGATTGTATGTCAATGATACCTTAATAAAAAAATACTACACTTAACACTTGTTCACTTCACTGTAAATTTTACCTCAAGTAAAAACTCTAGTTAACAGTGTGTATTCCAAAAAAAAAGTAAAGTGCTGAAAAGCTAACTGGAGGCATTCCTCTCAGGCTGGGGGCTCCCAAATTAGAGAAACTGTCAGTCTTTACCTCAGGGCTATTTGGTTCCTGTAGAAAAGGAGTGTCCTGTCTGCAGCCTGGGGAGGTGCATCTGGATCTGTGTTCGGAGCTGTGCGGGATCAGAGGCCAAGGCTTTCCCCACCCACGATGGGCACTTGCAACCACTTGCCCCATTTTCACACTAGTTCCTTGCCCTGCCCTCCACCTGAAGGAGTCCACGGCCCCCTGGACACATTGTTGGGGGACAGAGGATGAGCCCTCTGTGGTCATGGCACCCTTCCCAGCCTCCTGGGCTGCACGGACATTCTGGGCTCCTGCCCTTCTCAGGGGCAGACTCTTCTCACTGTCGAATCTGGAGAACTTCCTTTTCTCTGAACATTCATGGAACACTCCAACCAGCTGCTGAACTCTCCCCTTCTCTCCATGTCCTTCTGGGTCTATGCATCTTTATTCCTTTATTATGACTTGACAGGGTCAGGAGGGGGCTGAGAGGAGCACGTGTGCAGCCCACCATCTTTAGCTAGAAGAGGAAATGTCCTCACTTGTCCTGCCTTCTGTCCTCCATTCCGGCCTTCATAGGTGTGTCCCTGACAGCTGGCATCCTTTTTCCTGGACCCTTGCCCCATCCCCTCTCAGGAACCTTAATTTTTTATCTTTCTTATGTTCAATCCTTTTCTTTGTTGACTGCTTTCCTTTGGCCTATAAATGTGCACATCGTCCTCCCTCCACTTATGAAAGGGGTGGGTCCCTCGAGCTCTTCTTGCCTTTTTCTCTCATTACATTACATTTCTAAATCTTCTTATGAGACAGATGCCAAGTTTGCAAAGATAAACACAGCCCAATCCTTACGCATGGCCAAGCACAGAAGCCAGACGCGAGGGACCAGTCCCTGAGGAGTGTCGTCTGCGTGGGGCGGACGACGTATGCCAGACTCCCAAAGGCACAGCCCCTGGCAAGCCCCTGCCCCAACTTCCTATTCATCTCCATCCCTCTGCCAGCTTCCCTCCTGCGTCTCCTCTCACTCTGCACCCTCCTCCCCAGGCTTCTCCTCCACTGCCAACACTTCAGCGCCCTCCTGAGACACTGCCTGCCCTGTCACTCAGCCTGGAGCCCCTGCCCTGCACATCCTGGACACCCCCAGACGTTGCACATCCAAAAGATTCCACGTCATGTTTGTCTCCTCCCGAACCTGCTCATCTCTGCTCCACTGTTGATCTGAGCCATGACATCCATCACCTCAACTCCTGGCTTTAAAAACTCCACACTCTCTCCCTAACTCACAGAGCAAGTCTTTCACCAGATTCCATTAATTTTACCTCACAAATACTTCTCAAATTCCTCTCACTTCTCCACCTCCACATACCACCTGGCTGAGCAGTAGCATCACCTCCACGTACCACCTGTCTGCTGTCAGCATACCCCCTCCACACCACCCCTGGGATCATCTTCCTGAAACACAAAATGCCTGTGTCTCTTCCCTGCTTAAAAGATGCTTTCCGTAGTCGAGAGTCCAAACTTCTTCCTGCAGCCAGCAAGGCCCTTCATCACCGCAGCCCTGTCTGCTCCAGGCGGCCCCTGCTTCATCATGCATGCGTGAAGGGTGAGTAGACTCCAGGATCCCTCGCCCCAGCCGTGTGAGGACTGTGTGAAGATGGGTGCGTCCATGTGACTGCTTTGGATGATGAAATATGAGTGAACGGGACACAGGTCACCTCTGCAAAGACGCCTGTGAGCACAGTGTGTGAGGCACCTGATCCCCTCCTCAGGCACGGTGACCACAGTGCTGCCGACGGAGGCAGTGTCACCCTGAGGCCACGCAAGAGACACCGTGCAGCAGAGGCGCCTGCAACTAAAGATGGACGTTCGCACGGGTAATAAATAAACCTTGTTTTCTTAAGCCCTTGCAGTCTTAGGGCTGTTTGTTACTCAGTACAGCCTAACCTGTCCCAACAGACAACGTCAAAGAGAAACCAGAGCTGGATAGTAGTTAAAGTGGTAAGAACAGATTTTACTCAGGAACTAATGCAAAGGAGAAAATGAGGCCTCAGTACAGAAGCAGGCGCAGTTCGGAACACAGCATGGGAAGTTCACAGCCAAGGAGTGCGGCGGCCGTCAGTGGGTGGACAGTTGCTAAGAGGACACCTCAGGGGTCAGGGAGATTCTGGCTAAACTGATCTCATAGGATCCTTGCTGCAGACGCCAGAGTGATCAGACATCACCCGGGAGGAGTGGAGGATGAGGAGTTTGATCAGATATTGAGGTTGATCAGATGTCAAGGGTGGAAGATTCTGGCTAAGCTGACTTCTTACAAAAATTAGGCTCTTAAGGACATGCCCAAGGATGGGGCCTAGCTGAAAAAGAGCTCAGACTCCCATGAGTAGAGCTTGGTAAAGGAGAGAATCTTTATCAATAATCATCCATCTGTGAGCCTTGTTATGTTAGCCTGATCCTCTCCTCTAGCAAAGGGCTTCCCGTCTTCCCATCTCATCTCCCTAGAGCTCCCATGGGCCGCCAGGCCCTCGCAGCTCTGTGCACACTTGACATAGTACTTTTCATTGTGTTGTGGTGAGTGGTTTCCTGACTGTCCTCTTCTCAGAGGGGATGTCCCCAGGAGAAGTGTCCCTCCCACCATCAGTGCCAAGAAAAGACTCCCTGGTAAGCACCATCTCTAAGTCTCTTTTCAAAAGATTTTATTCCAGCCAATTTTGCTGACCAGCTTCTGAAGCCTCCCTGAATTACTTCCAGAAACCATCAGTCAGTCTAAACTTTGCCACCAGTTGGATTGTTCCTACTTTTAAGCAAATTCAAAATATAGTAATATAAAAACCTTGGTTTATGTAATGAGTCTATTGGCAGAAGAAAACAAGATGTACATGCAACTATTTTCTTCACTAAAGTCCATGTTAGAAGCTTTCAAGGCTGTATGACACACAGCCTGACAGCCCTACAAGGAAATGGAATATATTTTATTCCTTTTTGTTTCTCAAAAGCTAGCACAGTGCTCAAGGTAGAGTAGGTGCTCAGTTGAGAGTTCCTGAGTTGAATTTAATGAACAGGAAAAAGCAATGCCTTTGAAAATAAAAGATAAGCCCTTCGTCCTTTTTCCTCCTAACTGCTCTGCTTACACAAAGTCCTTTCCACCCTTCAGCTTTGGGGACCCCATCCAGGGAGGGCCCTATCTACTTATTGTACAAGAATGGTGCACTGGATCGCCTCTAGGAGCTACAGGTAAAGAAGAAAGAAGGGCAGGGGGGAGAAGGGGTGGAGGCAGGGGGTGGGGGGAGAAGATGGTCATGACAGTCACCACACTGAGAAAACCGGGCGAGTGTGCCAAGGCCTGGCCCAGGACCGGAAAAAGCTCTGACCACCTGAGCTCCCAATCTGTGGGGCACTTCTTGTCATCCACCACCCTGCACCGCCTGGGAGGTGAGGGCTCCCACTGTGTGGTGAGGAAGCATGGTCAGGAGGCCGTCTCCAGGGCAGCCAGTGCAGGGCTGAGGCACCAGAGTGGGCACCAGGGCAGCCTGACCTCAGGCCTGCACTCCGTCTTCCCACCCCGAAGCTTTCTCTGTTCCCGGGAGCTGCGCTGGGATTGCTGGGCTCAGGCTCCAGCCTGGAAATCGAGTTCTGGAGCAGACAGGCCACTTGAAGTCTCACCCAGGGTGAAGTTAGCTCACCACCACCTGCTCAGTTCTGCTGGTAGAAGAAAAGGCTGGTGGAATGTCCCTTGTGAACTTCTGTGCCTATGGTGGCCAAAGAAACTGTCCCGCCTGCTCCCCGCTGGTCCTGGTGCAGAGGTCCCTCCTCGGAGCCTGGGGTGGCCCAAGGCCTTCACCTACCTGTGGAATCAGGAAGGAGCTGAAGTGTTATCCCCAACTTTTATTTTTATTGAGGTATGATTTTCATGCAATAAAACACAAAGATTCTAAATGCATGGTTCATTCATTTTTAACAAATGATATACCCTATACCCACTCTAATCAAGGTATAGAATATAACCATCAGTGCAGAAGGGTCCTGCTTGTCCATTTCATTAATTCTACTCCCCACCCTTATCCCTGACCTGATTTCTGTCACTGCAGGTTAATTGTGTCTGTTCTTTAACTTTGGTATCAACCAGTACATACTGTTTGGTGTCTGGCTCCTCATATTTTGACTCATTCATATTGCTAGTGCGTATCAGTAATTCAATTTTTATTGCTGATTTGTATTTCATCACATGACTATGTCACAATGTGTTTATTGAATCTCTCATTGATGAACATTTAGAATCTTTCCAGTTTGGGGATATTATGAATAACATTGCTATAAATATTCCTGTACAACTCTTATTGTGAATTTATATTTTTATTTATCTTGGATCAATACCTGGAAGTGACAGTGCTGAGTCATATAGTAGGTGTCTATGAAACTGTTTCAGACACTGCCAGACTGTTTTCCAAAGTGGTCACACCATTTCACACTCCTCCCTGCAGTGTGTAAGTTGCCAGACTGCTCCAAATCCTTCCCAACTTTTGGAATTATCCGTATTTTAATTTTAGCCATTCTAGTGGGTGTGAAGTGGTATCTCATGGTGGTCTCATTGACACTTTACTAACAAAGTGACATTGATTACACATATATGTTCATTTGCCATTTCCTTACTCTCTTTTATATGGTGTTTATTCAAGCCTTTCTATCTGCAAAAAAGCAATCAGTTCTTTATTATTGAGCTGTAGTAGTTCTTTATATATTCAGGCTACATATTCTTTATTAAATATATGCATTGTAAATATTTCATCTTAGTTTGTGTCTTGTCTTCATTTCCTCAATGTGTCTTTTGATGAGCAGCATTTTTTAATTTTGATAAACTTGAATTGATCATTTAAAAAATTTTAAGGTTAGTACTTTTTGTGTCTCATCCAAGATTTATTTTCCTATTCTATGGTTACAAGAGAGTCTTCTAGGTTATTTCCAGAGGCTTTATAATGTTGGCTTTTGTGTTTAGGCCTATGTTCTATCTTGAGTTATTTTTTGTGTCTGGTATGAAGTAGGGTTTTTAACACCAAGGAGTGCAGTGAACATGGGTGAAATCATGATGCCTCCGTATGGCTGATCTCAGGTAAGTCTTATGTTGGAATGGAATGGCAGTTAACTCATCCTTCCAGATTTGCTAAACATAATTGGCACTTGTCTTTCAGAATCTTAGGTGAGGTTTGTGTTCATGATATCCTGACATTTCCAGCAAGACAGAAGCCATTTGGCACCCACATGAACCACAGTATCACTGACTTAAAAGGCATTAGGACTGTACAGATCAGTGCCTTAATTTTACAGAGAAGATATTGAAGTTCAGAGAGGTTACGTGCCTTGCCTGAAGTCACACAGTTTCGTAAATGGCAGAATCATCTAGGCTCAAGACTTTGGACTCCAGGTTCAGTGTTTCAATTTAAAAAAAAGATAAAAGGAAGAAAACAGAACAAAGAAAAAGAAAACAAAATAATGAAAACAGAAAGAGACCAAACCCCCCACAAAACTACCCAGTATGTAATGAATAACTGAAAAACTGATAGCTAAAATATGTGGAAAAATATGTGCAAAATGAAGTTACTGAAATGTTCCCTCCGTGGGCTCGCCCCACAGGACTGCAGAAATCCACTGGCAAAGCCTAAGCAGCCCTCTTTCGGAGCCTCTGACAAGCTTACTTACAGTCTGCGTTTACGTTCTGAGGCCTCGCGCCATTTGCCCCCTGTGACATTACTGTACATGCCATGACCCTATATCGCCAGGAGCAGTCTTGGACACTTCAGAGGCATGTTTGCGAAGGCCTGAATAATGTCCCAGAGGGTCGCTGTTCTTCAAGGGCTGGCTTTGCTCTGGAGCCCACGCACCTGGATCTGGTTCAGCGCCAGGCGTGAACTAAAAGGACACGTGTCAGCGTCGGCTGTCTGCCCCCATGTGGACGGAAGAGACCTCACGGGTCATACAGACACATCTATGGATCATGCCGACATGCTGCGTGTGTCACTTCAGTCCTTATAAAACAAAATTGCGTGGGAAGGCTTGACGGACACAGAGAGGGTGGCTTAAGGGATCTCCCCTCAAACTTTTAAATCCTTGAGCTCATTCATCACTGTCCCCTAAAATACCAACTCATCAAGTTTTGGCAACTTCTTAGGCAGCCTCGACGGCTGTAGTGGGCCTGCGGCTGCTGCTTGCCTGGGGACCAGCAACGTGCACCGTGCTGGTGGTGCCTGCGGGCAGGAGCCTCGGACTCCAGCGACCGTGCATGTTCAGCCGGGGCAGCAGGGCCTCGGCAGCTCTTCTGGGTGTCTGCCCCGAGGGGGTGTGATGCCTGCTGGCTGCTCAGGACATCACCCAGGTCACAGGCCAGGGAGTGTGAGCTGTGGGTCCCTTGCTGCTTTTGACAGCTCAGCAGAAATAAAAGTTCACCTTCAAGGTAAATGCCACCCTAACTAACTTGAAATATGCATACAAAAGAGTGTTTGTAGCATAATATATTTATGATATATATACGTCATACATACATGAGATGGTCTGAATGTTTGTGTCCCCCCAAATTCATATGTTGAAATCCTAGCCCCCAAGGTGATGATAGATAGAGGCGGGGCCTTTGGGAGGTGACCAGGTCATGAGGGTGGGACATTTGTGAATGGGATTCATGTTCTTACTAAAAACAGACCCCACTGAGTTCCCTTGCCCAGCCACCATGTGAGGGCACAGCAGGAAGTTGGCAAGCCTGTTAGCTGGCAGAGGATTTCCACCAGAGCCTGACCGGGCTGGCACCCTAATCTCAGGCTTGCAGCCTCCAGAACTGTAAAAAATAAATTTCTGTTGTTTATAAGCTACCCAGTCTGTAGTATTTTGTTATAGCAGACCAAACAGATGAATATAACTAACACTAATATATTATCAATATATTGCCATATTCACAGTTTTAAAAAATAACGATGAGATACTCTGCTGTGTTTCCATGGTCCATCTTAGACAGAGAACACCTTGGACACCACAGTTCCCTGCCCCCTGCCGTGCGTCCTCCTCTGACAATTCCGCACCCTGAATACTCTGAATTTTGTTACTTGTTCCCTTGGCTTTCTTGGTAGCCGTGCCCACCACGTGCACATTCCTGGACAATGTCCTATTGAGTTTTGCCCATTTTTGATCTCTCTATAAACCAGACTGCATCATGCACCCTTCCGCAGCCAGTCCTTTCTGCCTGATGTTGTTCATGAGATTCCTCTGTGCTCATACCTAGACACATGGCCATTTACTTTTGCTGCTGTGCAGTGTCCCTGCTGTGAATGCGTCCTGTTGCATCTACCCATCCCTACTGTTGCTGTGGCTTTGGGGCTTGGCAGTGAGGGCTGTTGGTAGCAGTGCTCCCACAACTACCCCAGTGCACCTGTCCTGGGTCACAGGCACAGTTGTGAAGGGTTGGAATTGCCAGGCAGCAATTGTATGTGTGTCTTTAACTTTTCCAGATATTAGGGACTGAATCGTCCCCCTCTGAAATTTCTCTGTCAAGCCCTGATGCCCCGTGTGGTAGTATTAGGAAGTAGGCCTTTGGAGATGATTGAGTTATGGTGGAGCCCTCATGAATGGGATCAGCGCCTTTATAAGCGACACTGGAGAGCTTGCTTGCTTTCTCCCCCCACGGCCCCACAGCCACGTGAGCACACAGCAAGAGGGCGGCCATCTGTGAGCCAGGAAGAGGGCCCTCGCCAGGAGCTTACCATGCTGGCACCTTCATCTTGGACTTCTAGCCACCCAGACTATGGCATTTTGTTATGGTAGCCCAAGCCGACTAAAACACTAGGTCATTCCAAATTGTCTTCCAGTTTATACATACACTAGAATAATCTTTACCTTTATTAGGACATTTTTTAAAAGGCCTTTTTGGTAGAATACCCATGGCCCATCTTGACTGTCAATTTCTCTGACCTGGGGGAAAATAAATGGAAAATAAGACAGGCAAATACAATGTGTTTTTTTTTAAAAAAAGATCTTCTATTGCAGAACGTTTTTGAGATGTAAACATGGAAACACATTTCCTGTACTGCATCTCTAGTATGCAAGGATGAAAGGATCTAAGAGAAACTTCTAGAAACTAGACAGCATCCCAGAGGGAAGAGGAAGTCCATTTGACATCAACCCTCTTTTGCAGATGATGGGCACAACTTCCCCTGAGTACTCACAATCACTGAATTAAAGTATTAAATAAGAAAGTTCCTGTTAGGTGTTATTGAAATTGAGGACAGAGAAATTTGCACATTTCTTTTTCTAGTGTGAGAAGCACAGAGAGAACTTCACAAGAATAAGGCCCTCAACAGCAGTGGGTCGAGACCCACCGGATCCACAGATGTGGGTTCAGATGTCCTTATCACCCTCTTCTTTCTCTCTGTTGCTCAGGACCCCCCAGCCTTGGACTTCAAGGGGCATCCATGCAGCCCCAGAGGACAGGGTGATGGTCATGACAATGTTGGGGAGTTAGGTTCTGTGGGTGAGACTTGGCCAATGGGATCTGGAGAGGACACCGCTCAGTACAGTTCTCCAGAAGCCTGCACTAAGGTGTAGGTCCATCTCACGATCCTTCAGGAGAAGGTCCAGGGGCCAAATGACAAGGCTGCTGAGAACTGCAGGGTCTTCATGGAAACACATCAACTTTACAGGGCACCACTCTTGCCCCACCATCCATTTTCTTCGTCACTGCCCTGGGTTCTAACTTCCTGCGTAATCATGGCACCTTGATCCCAATTTGCAGCTCTATTTTCTCTGTGACCTACATTAAGATAGGAAAGAAAACGGAAGGATGAATAAACACCTCCTCTGAATATATACCTGGGCTTCTGTAGATGAATGTGTGAATCAAGAAAAGGCCGCTACGGCTGGCTGGCTTTGGCCTCCCCTTTCTTCTGCCCTTGAAGACACTCCCTCTCTCCCCTGCTCAGGAAGCCTGGGAGGGGGGCTGTTTCTTCGTTCATTTTCTCTTTGTCAGCCACTTGCTAGGGAACACCTTCAGCTGAGTCCTGAATCCTTTGGCGTGGGTACTCGCAGGTGTGTGACCTTTCTAAGGCATATTTCATTGAACACCTCATCGCTGACAGTGGACTATGTAGTTCATCAGTATCTAATACCACCTGGGAAGAGACAGAGAGAGATGTTTTAGGACAGGGACCCCTGTCTCGAGAGGCACTGAAGCTTAAAGAACAAGTCCTTTGCCTGAGTCCTTGTTTTGCTTCTTGTAAGAGGTGGAATTTTGTGCAAGTAACTTAATACAGTTGTCCATACTCTCATCTAAAAATTGGGAATAATTATAACTATACCTGTTAAAGAGGATTATTATAAGGATTAAATGAAATCATGTGGAGATGAAGTGTTTTGTGGGTCATACAGTTGCTATCTACCCATTCATCTACCTACTCACCTATAAATCTATCTACCCCTCTTTCTTCTTATGTACATGTGTGTGTGTGTGTGTGTGTGTGTGTGTGTGTGTGTGTGTGTGTGTGTGTGTCCATCCTTCCATCCATGCATCCATCCATCCATCAGCCTCTCCGGTTCTCTACTCACCCATCCAATTAGCCCTCTCTCCCCATCAGGAAGACAGCAGACTCCAGACTCTGGGGTGACATATCAGTTGTCTAAAGGCATAAATCTACCATTTATAGTCAAAGTGGGAACAGTATGATTAATAAACTATTATATAGGTACCAAGGAAAAAGCTGCCTTAATATTCATCAGAACTTGAATGTTTTTAGTTGCTCTGGGGGATTTAGCATATTGCTGAGGCACTGCTTTTCAGTGTTTCTGCTTGACCTCAAATCCAATTTACTGTGCCGTCTCCGGTGCCTCCAGGAGGAAATACAACTGCTGGTGACTGGCTGAAGGGTTCACTGTGGGCTGTGGAAGGAGTAGGAAGTATATCTGCACAGGCTAGAACAATGATTCCGTACCTGAGGTTGAATTTGTGAGAACCACTTATAAAGAGGCCTAAATAACAGTTTTTAAAAGTGACAACCCCACAAGCACTTAAAAAATCACTAAATATCTTTTCTGTAATACATTTAGAATTTTCCTCTCCCCCAAAACTGTCATAAACAGGACATTTATTTCAGGACAAAGGTGGTTAACCATTAACCATCTCCACCCACATGATGGTGACATTGCTGTGGCCCCGGAAGCCCCGAGTCCTCCTCTCCCAGGTCTCCCCGCCCACACCTCTCCGTTCGCATGTACAGTATAAGCAGCTGATCTGCCCACGCCTGGCCCTGGCACAGCTGTGTGCTGTTCCTGTGGAGTCACACGTCTTCTCACAGGAAGGAAAGCAGATTCTCTGCATATCTCAGCGTTTGCCTTATTCCATCTGTCGATCTGTCTTCTAGGATTCTGGTGTCCTGTGAGGTGCTCCTTGCAAAGGTTTTCCACAACCAGGTAAGGGCAGATGCTGCCCCAGAAGCTAGCAATTCTCAATCCTGACTGCCACTGACAATCACGTGGGGGCATAAACACAGCAACCTGCCCAGGTGCCCTGCAGACCTTCAGGCGGTGGGACCCAGTGATTTGAGAACCCCGGGCCCTAACCCAGTACTTCCCAGCCTTTGATCTCAGCAAACCCGGGTTTCTGAAAGTGGGATAGAAATGCCTGCTATGAAAGTGGGATTCTTTGTTTTTTCAAATTCAGCAGAAAATAAGTTAGTGGATAGAATTTTCTTAAATTTAAAATTTCTCCTATAAATTGTTTTGAAACTTTGGGGTCTAATATTGCCTGTCTGAATTAAAATACTGCTTATGTGAATTAAAACATCAAACATCATATCTTGTTTAGTCTACATTGTTAATGTAGACTAAATAAGACATGATAAAATATACAAACGCTTCATGATGTTACGACAGAACCCCACATGATCTGCCCACTGAACACATCTGAAACTATGGCAACGGTTAACATTTTATATTAATCAGGGTTTTCCAGAGAAACAGAACCAACTGGATGGGGGAAGACTTAGAAAGAGAGAGGGAGATTTATTTTAAGGAGTTGGCTTACACAACTGTGGAGGTTGCTAGTCCTAAATCTGCAGGGTAGACCAGCAGGCTGGAGACCCAGGGACGAGCAGGTGTTGCACTCAGTCCTGAAGGCAGTCTGGAGCAGAATTCCCTTTTCCTTGGTCAGTCTTTCTTCTCTTATGGCCTTCCACTGACTGGAGGAGGCCTGCTCACGTTGTGCAGGGTAATCTGCTTACTCAAAATCTACTGATTTAAATGTCAGTCTCATTCAAAACAACATATTAACAGCTTCACTTATTTTTACCTCATATCTGACCTCATATCTGGGTACCGTGGCCCAGCCAGGTTAACACATACAATTAACCATCATCCCAAACTCAGAGATGAAGTTGCTGAAGCTCAGAGAAGTGAACACACTCATCCAAGCCTGTGTGGACACGGTGTGGAGGGCCAGGATCACACCCACGCCTGCCTGATCTGAAGTGGGAGATGATTTCCTCTCTCACCAGTCAACTTCCTTCAACACGGGCATGTGAAGACCAGTAAGGACTCAGGTTTGACATGAGGAAGACCTTGGCAGGAGAGAGTAGAGATGGCCTAACACTGGGACAAGCTGGCATAGGTATGGTACACAGATACGTGTGTGTGTGCGTGTGCCTGTGCACATGCCCCCTTATGCATGTGTGTGTGCAGGTGTGGATTCTCTGGTGCTAGATGGTGGGGTGAGGAGTGGGCACAGTTGGTCACTGGCCACAGAATCTCCATCCCTGAGAATATTCTTAGAACAGAATGGGTGATGAGCAGTCTTTGGTGGCTCAGGTGAAATGACCAGGTGAGACTGAAGCCTGGGCAGGGCACATTCTCCCACTCAAAGGCCATGTGTTTGCAGCAGTGCCTTGGAAGCCTCCAGAACAGTCCAGAGAATCAGGTCACCTGACAGACAAGGCTCTCCTGCTTCTACCCTGATGAGCCCTGCCCTTATTGGTCACTCTGATGGTACTGTGTTTAGTACTGCACTGTCTCCATGGTGTCCTGTCTGTATGGTTGCTCAGTACCTGTCCTTCTCCCCACTGGGTCTGTTACCCTCCGGAAGATGAGGTTGGCACCCAGGACTCCTTGCTGCTGCCTGCAGGCCTCACCAAAGCATTCCTGTCTGGAGGATGCTTGCCTCCTGGGCTCACCAGGGCTGCAGGTATGATTCCGGGGCCTTCAACTGCGCTGGCTCTTCTGCTCTGGGTCTGACCTGCCCTTCCCTGCTGGTGTCAAGAACAGATATTTACTGAGTCCCAGCCCTGACACCTCACTCTCTCGTGAGCCTTGGCTGAGCAGAAGGCCTGCCTCCCTCTGAAACACCCCGTGTGTGCGCCCACAGACGTTTCTGAGGCTGTTTCCCATCCTTCACACTTTTTAGCCCTCTCCACTTTTCAAAGCCAAATTCATTATTAAACTTTCCTTCGCTGAATTCCTGTATTTTCTTTTCTCAATGATGTAATCTGTCACTCAGTTGACTACCATCTGGCATGAACGAGCTGCTTCCCAAGCTAAGACGATGGAAATCTCTTTGAGAACACGTTTACTGTTTACTGTGCACCTGGCTCTTGCGGAGTTCAGGGGTTAATAAGGGCGTGACATCATTTATCGAGTGCCTCCCGTGGCACTGGAGTGTATCTAGCAGGGAACAAAGCGATCAGAAGCCATGAGTAGCTAAAGGACCTGCTGAAAGCATCTTGGCACACATATTGAATCAAGGTGTTGAATAGCTTTCCTGGCAGACCAAAATTTATTGTGGAAAGGGTGGACTTGGCACCGAGTGTCCTTTCCCTCAAATAGATGCTGTTTCTCTCACTCAGCTTCAGTGGTTCAGCAAAAGAAAGAAGAGGTGGCCCTTCAGGTGCGAGGCAGTCACCCGGTTCTGTGCTGGCTCACATTCAGAGGAGGCTTGTTTGGCCCTTATTTGCTGACAGGTTGTGGCCATGGTGAGAAGCTTCTGCCTCCGCCATGCGGGAGGGCTCCCCATTACGGGAAATTCTCCAGCAGTGGGTTCCTATTCCTGCGGACGTATGTTTCTGGGTCTCCATATTTGGCAAAAGGTTTACTCCCTGGACACAGAATGCCCAGATGGCCTGGCAGGTGCACCACATGCATGTACTTGGGAAGAACATGTGTGGTGTCAGCAAGCCGACGGGAGGCCTCTGCACAGCTTGGGACTCACGGCAATGCGAGGGTGTGCGTCCTGGGCAGTGCGGCTTCTCCGCAGTCCTTATGGCCCAGGAGGACACCAGGAAATGCCCTTGGCTTTAAGCGGCCTGCCTCTTTTGGATTTTCTCTGCTGAGTTAGCAGCCCCTGGTGCTGCCCTGGCACCCACAGCTCTGCATCAATAGAGGGAAATATTCCACTCAACTTGGTGCTTACATGAGGGTGCCTTGAAATTCAGGTAATGTTTCCTTGTGTCCAGTCTTGTCCCTCTGGTGATGAGCTCTGAGAAAAGCTGTGCCATGACTTTCCTGTTCTGAATGCAGCCATGAAGCAGGGGCCCTGAGCCTCGGTCTGTCCAGGGCCCCTCCCAGCCCTGCAAGCCTTTACCATTGCTGAACCTCTCTGAGCCTCAGATTTCCCATCTATAAAATGGGGCTTAAAACGAGCACCAACCTCACAATATATGTAAGTCATTATGCTCTATACCTTGACTTACACAGGGCTATGTCGATTGTACCTCAATAAAACTGGAAAAAAAATAGCACCAACCTGATAATGTTGCCCAGAGGACTGCAGACAGAACACCTGTGAAGCTCTTAGAACAGTGCCTGCCCCTGCTCAGTGTCTGATCACAGCCTGCGGCACATTTCATGTGGCTAAATTTGTGGGAATTCCGTGGTTGATTCATTTCCCATAGACTTCTCCCTAACTGTGGCCCCCTAGGATTCTGGGACCTGGCACTGCCCACTCACGAGTCAGTTGCATTTCATTGCTGGACCCCGTCTCACCCTTCACCACCTCCTTGCTCCACTCTAGGCCCAGAGTCCAGGGGCCACCACAAAGCTACAGGGCTTTTCACTCACCAGCTTCCTACGACAAGTCCTCAAGGAGGTGTAGCTGGGGGTGTCTCAGACTGCTTGGCTGGGTGTGCACAGGCTGCCTAGTGTGGTAGAAACAGGCACAGCAGAAAACCCATAGCCCAGACATGCCCAGGGAGGTCACTGGGAGCCACATGACCTCTGGGAACCTCATCTGAAATACCCACGTTTGAATCAGTTCAACCTCACAGTCCCTGGGGCTCAGAAGTCTCTGATTCTAAGGGGTTTGCCTTCTTTAGTTGGATACAGAAAGGACAGATCAGAAGTAAAAGCTGACAATAGTTGTCAAGACCAGGTGAGGGACTGACATTAAAGGACATTTCCCTGTGATGCTGGTTTAGATGCAAGCCTGGTGTGTGTGTTTGGGGCAGGAGGCAATGCTGGCAGGTGCGGGGGGATAAGATGGGCCAACGAGACCAGGTCTTCTGGACTGCAAGCAGCCCAGGCTCCGAGTCCCCGAGTGTGACAAAGACTTCACACACGGGTGCTCCTCCGGGGAGGTTTGGGCGAGAGCACGGGAGAACACACTTGCCAACAGTGGAGAAGTTGGGGCTGGTTAGAGCCGAGAGTGGTGGGAAGCTCTCCTTGCCCAACATCATACATTTAAAAAGCGCAAAACCAGAAATAAAATGTTTTCCAGGGGTGATAGCTCAAAAACCTGCCATCAGAGGCTGAAAGCCCAGACCCCGAGGCTGGGACTGGCTCTGATGCACACACGCGGGAGTAGTAAGAACTGCCACATCTCCAAAGTGGATATTCCATGAGACTCCAACAAGAAGAGGTGCTTTTGGTTTTTATATTAGTAATACAAAATTATTCCTGAAGCAAAGTCTAGAGCCCTGGCTCATGGCTTGAGTTGCATGTTGGAATCATCCGGCTTTAAAAGCTCCTCACCCCTGGCAGCCCAAGATTCAGATGTAACTGGGGAAGGGGTGCAGCCCGGTCAGCAGGGTTTTTGAAACAACCAGATGGTTCTAGGTTTGCAGTAGGGGTTCCCTGAGTGCTGGGCCCTGTGGACCTGCAGCCTTGCCCTGCCTGGGGCTCTGTGGTCCCTTGGAATCCCAGGCCCTCTGCAGACCTGGTGAAGCAGCACCTGCGTCTTGCATGGTGATGAGTTTACACATAGGCTGAGAAACACAGCTAGAGTCTAGGGCCATCCTGGTGCTAATCCAGAAACAGCTCAAGTCAGAGCCCCCAGCAGGTGTCAGAATGGCACCAGGTAACAGCCATCCAGTAAGGCTCCTGCCTCCTCCTCGTGTGACACAGCGCCAGTCGGAGCCGGCTTCCTCCCCCCAGGTGCCGTGGCAGCCGCTCGGGGCAGGGTCTGGGACGGGCCGAAGCTCTGGGACGGGCCCAACAGCCCCATCTTCTCCCTCAGCCCTTCTGCTACTTTGGTTCAGGATGCATTTTCATTACTTTTCAAACTACTATGCCTACTAAATATCTACCTCAGAATACGCTGCGGACACCACAGCCTCTCCAATCATTGTCCAGTTGTCGTGACCCGTTAAATGACCCCAGCTGCTTCACTCGGGTGCATTCTTAGGACTTAGGTGAAGGTGAACATGGGGTCAAGACTGGCTGGTGGCCTGTGTTTTGATGTGATTTCAGTGGTGTAAACGGCAATGCTGGTGGAGAAGAGGGTTCAGCACTGTCGACAAACCCAGCGACCGATGTGGGGCAGGACTGGGCACCACTCACTCTGGGCCTTGGCTCTCCTTCCCTCAGCCCTGGGGGGCAAGAGCAACAGTGGGGAGCAATTAGACAGAGCCTGTCCAGTCCTCCATCCTCCACCTGCCAAGAGGCCACAAGTCTGACTTCTCAGAAACTGCTAGAAAGAGAACAACAGGCACCTCCATGCAGCCACTGTCAGGGCAGCGCTGACTGCTTAGCCCCGTGTGTGCATTCAGCCCTGCCTGCAGCCCAGCCTTTCTGTCTCCAGATCCCAGTGCAGTGGCTCTGCCACGTCCTCCTGGAACTGCTCCTGGGCAGATGAGAGTTCCTGTGGCTCTGAGCCAGAAGCTCAACCCCCAGGGGCAAATTATCCCGGGGGAAGACAGATCGGACACTCCAAAGTGAGGACATTACCTCAAGGACCCCACAACTAAGCCTTCTTTCTGGACTCAGTGGCCTCCCTAAACACCAGGCTAGGGCCACAAGGAGGTGGCAGGTGCCACATCCCTGAAGTCCACTAATAGGATGAGGCTGCAGATGCCGCTGCACAGAGAATATGCCCACCATTGGGCTGGGGGCTTAGAGGCCCAGAAAGATGGGCAGGAAGAAAAGTTATTCATCCTGTGATCTCTCCCCACTGGTCCGTGGCCACATTCTAGCCTGTCTGGCACTCTGCAGGAGATTTACCCCCAACTAAATGTGGGAGCAGAGTTCAGGCTTTCCAGATGGCTCAAAGAAGAAAAATAAAGTACACTTTGGTATACTCACTGTCTCAACTACACGTCCTCTTATACTCATGCACAACCACACACCCACAGTAGCTCACCCACAGCCACATTTACACACCCAGAGAATCACGCAAATCACCAACTTGAGAAGTCTGTGTCAGCCAATCCACACACTCCTTGAAGATGCCTGTAGCCAGCTAGATAATAAATGAACTCTTGGAAGAATGCTGAGATGATGCCCAAGGTCACAGAAGCCATGCTCTAATCCCATATCAGATCTAGGATCCCTGCTCTTTTTGCAGGGGTGCTGAGAGTTCTGATTAATGGTTGCTTCTGGCCCTAAAGGCTCATTGCTCACATCAGAGGCTTGAACACAGGGCTCAGCTGCCTTACTACTACAAGCTGACAGAGAGAGAGAATGAAGAGTGAGACTGTCCCACAGACCTGCCAGGGCACATCAACAATCTTGACACTCCCTCAAGCTCTGATCTGTGGGTGCTGAGTCCTGGGACAGAGCTGGGCTGTGGGTTCAACATGGGGGCTGGAAGACTGCTTCATGGAAGTCCCAGGACTCAGCTTTGAAAAAAGTATCTCCTGGGTCTTCAGAGTCTTATCAATTTGTGGACAGATTCTGAAAATAGCAGCCACTTGACTTCCCCAAGCTCCTCAAAGAGCACCTGTGCACTCAGCTGGAATGTAAAAGATAAATATCTCTTAGATTCCTATTGTGGAATCAAATCAACAAAAAATTCATGCAACCCTCTTTCTTAGAGTCAGCCTTCCTGGATGATGCAGTGGAGGCCTGACTATCAACTCACAAAGGATGCCCACTCTCACCACTTTTATTCAGAGTAGTACTGGAGGTCCTAGCCATGGCAATCACACAAAGAAATAAAAGACGTCCAAATTGATAAGGAAGATGTAGAACTGTGACTATTTGCAGATGACATGATATTATGCATGGAAAACCCTAAAGACTCTGCCAAAAATCTATTCAAATAACTAGATTCAGCAAATTTTCTGGATACAAAATCAGTATAGAGAAATATGTTGCATTCCTATATACTAAAAACAGGGTAGCAGAGAGAGAAATCGGTAAAACAATTCCATTTACAATTGCATCAAAAATAATAAAATTCCTAGGAATAAGTCTAACCAAGGAGGTGGAGGACCTGTACTTTGAAAACTCTAAAACACTGATGAAAGAAATTGAAGAAAACACAAAGAAATGGAAATCTAGCCCACAGGCTCATGGATAGAAAGAATTAATATTGTCAGAATGGTCATCTTACCCAAAGCAAGTTACAGATTCAGTGTGATCCCTATCAAAATACCAGTGGCATTTCTCAATGAACTGAAGCAAATAATCCTAAAATTCATATGGAACCACAAAAGACCTTGAGTAATCAAAGCAATCTTGAGAAAGAAGAACAAAGCTGGGTGTATTATGCTCCCTGACTTCAAGCTGTACTACAAAACTACAGTAATCAAAACAATATGGTACTGGCAAAAAAAAGACCCATAGTTCAATGGAACAGAATAGAGAGCCCAGATATAAACCCATGCACATAGTGTCAAATAATATATGAAAAATGAGCCATGAATATATAGTGGGGAAAAGACAGTCTCTTCAATAACTGGTGTTGAAAAATTGGACAACTACATGCAAGAGAATGAAACTGGATTACTGTCTAACTCCATACACAAAAGTAAACTCAAAATGGATTAAAGACATAAATATAAGACACGAAACCATAAAATTCTTAGAAGAAAACATGGGCAAAAATCTCTTGAACAGAAGCATGAGTAATTTTTTTCTGGATACTTCTCCTCAGGCAAGAGGAATAAAAATAAAAATGAGCAAGTGGGACTACATCAAACTCAAAAGAATCTGTACAGCAAAGGACACCATCAACAAAACAAAAAGGCATCCTACATTATGGGAGAATATATTTGTAAGGGATTTATCCCTTAAAGGTTAATATTCAAAATATATAAAGAACTCTTATGCCTCAACACCAAAATACAAATAATCCGATTAAAAAATGGGTAGAGGACCTTAACAGACATTTTTCCAAGGAAGAAATTCATATGGCCAACAGGTACATGAAAAGATGATCCACATGGCTAATCACCAGGGAAATGTAAATTAAAACCACAATGAGGTATCATCTCATACCAGTCAGAATAGCCACTATCCAAAACACAAGAAATAACAAGTGTCAAATGGGTGCAGCCACTATGGAAAACAGTATGGAGGTTCCTCAAAAAACTCAAAGTAGAAATACCATACAATCCAGCATTTCCACTTCTAAGAATTTACCCAAAGAAAACAAAATATCTTATTTGAAAAGATATATGCACCCCTATGTTTATTGTAGCATTATTTACAATAGCCAAGATATGGAAGCCATCAAAGTGTCAATCAATAGATAAATGGATAAAGAAAACGTGGTACATATACAGAATGGAATATTATTCAGCAACATAAAAGAAATCCTGCCTTTGCGACAACATGCATAGACCTAGAGGGCATTATGCTAAGTAAATAAGCCAAGTGGAGAAAGACAATACTGCACATTTTCACTTATTTGTGGAATATAAAAACAAAACAAAATGGAAAAAACATCGGTAGACTCACAGACACTGAAAAGTGACTGGTGGTTACCATGGGAGAGGAGTTGAGGTGGGTGGGTGGCGTGTGTGAGGGGAATAAAGAGGCACAAAATTTCAACCATAATATAAGTTGCTCACAGGGATGGAAGTGCAGCATAGAGGATATAGTCGGTGGTTCTGAAACATCTTTCTATGTTGACAGTAACTGCACTAATTGGGTTGAGGATTTAATAATGTATATAAATGTTGAACCACTGTGTTGTATATTTGAAACCAGTATAATTTTGTATGTCAACTATACTTCAATAAAAATTCAAAAGATCAACAGGACACAAGGAAAATGTGGGAGTAGCCAGAATCGTGAGCAGTCAGGTTCCTGCTGCAAACCTCCCATCTTTCTCCCACCTCATCTTGGCACCTAAAAATGTAGATTCAGGGAAACTGGGGATAGCTTTAAAAAATTCCTCTGCTGCCTTTTGATTGGCCCAAAATGGAAAACTTATAAAACATACCAGGGGCACTAATGTGGCCCCGGAGCCACTGCCGTGTTGGTGCATTGGTGGGGATATTCGGCTCCTCCCCGGGGTTACAGAGCTCATGCTGTCTCCCCACACCCCCAGCCCAGTGCATCCACTGAGTGGAGCAGAAGCTCAAGAAATGCTTGATGTTGATGATGACATCAAGAGGGCAAATGTGCACTTGTTCTCTGCATTTGCCCAACAGAGCTGCCACTTTAATCAGGGTCTCACTGTTGGCCCAGTTTAGAATTTTTCTTAAAAGGAGTTTTGTCTCCAATAAGGAAACTCTGAAAGTTTAGATTTTACTTATTCGTGAGCTTGTGAAGTAAAGAAAAAAAAAAGAAGAAAGGATATTGTTTTTAGCATTGGAGCACCTGGAACTGTTACACTGTCACGATTATGGACCAGAAAAGCATTGCCTGATTTTAAAAGTTAAAATAAGCTCACTGCAGCCTTATAATCTATTTATAAGGTCCTCCTTCCCTGCCTGGTTGTCTCTTCCTATTATTATAAAGTCATCTGTGGTCCCACTTTGTATAATACCCAGAACTGCTGACCCAGAGTTACTGAGCTCTCGATATTGTCCCAGTGATAGGAGGGGGCTTTGATGAATGGCAGGCACATGAGGTTCGAATTCAGCCTTCCACTGAGCGTGCACAGTTTACATGGGACAGAAGACAGGACGGGAGGTGGCGTCAGGTGGCTTCCGTTGTTCTTGGGAGCTGGCCCCCACCCTGGGAGGGCAGGAATCTCTCCCCTCTCCCTCCAGCCCCTGACCTTCTTTTCTTTCTCCCTCCACCTCCTGCAGGGAAGCCAGCCCTGGTGGGTTTCCACAAAGGAGGAAAAAGGGCCCAAAGCGCAGCCTGTTCCCCGAGCAACACAGCCCCTGGGTAGCAGCCCCTCTCCACACCCTCATCTCCAGGCCCCACTGCCAAAGCTGCTGGGGTTCCCCGAAGTCGCAGCCGCACAAGTGTTCTCTTTACTCTTCAGGCTCCCCGGCAGGCGACTCTGCACGGGCTGAGCAGGGCGGCCACGGGGTCCCACTGAGTGAAGGTGTCCCCACCGCGGCCTTCCATTCTTGCCCTTCTTTCCCGTCCCCGGGGTCCTAGTTTTCTTCTCATATTTAACAGAAAGGGTTGCACTTAGACATTTTGCGTTCAATAAGACATTTTCTCCTTCCAGATCCAGTATTTAATTTTATCTTCCCCAAAATAGCATCTGTGAGGTAAGAAGCGAGCAGGGACTTTGAGCCCCATGTTACAGACCGGGAACCCGCAAGTCAGAAAAGCGCCCATTCATTCACAAAGGTGAAGAAAGCCTCGGCTCATTCTTCTAAATTAGGGCAGCAGCTCGGGCGGCAGAGCCAGGAAGCCGCAGAGTTCCCGGGGGGCCGCAGATCAGCCGGCAGGCCAGGCCCTCTGCCCGGAGACGAGGCGGCACACCGGGCCGCACGCCCGCCTCTCATGCACGGCTGTCATCACCAGTGTGCAGCCAGCCCATTCTGAGTGAGCAGGGGCTTGGTGGTTTCATATTTTTTCAACTGGCAAATGCCAAAAGAACAATTAACATCTAGTGAAGCCCACGGAATTTTTTTTTTTCTTTTCATTCTGAAGGACTCCTTAGAAAGGGTTAAGAATCCCAGAGAAGGACCAGACACTGAGCCGTCACCATTTCCCAAAGGGGGATGTGCATTCTCCTGCCAAGGCAAGAGATCTTAGGGACCACATGGCCAACATATTTAAAGGTGACTTGTGACAGTAGCATTAATTTTTTTTTAAAGAATATTCAAGTAGAAAAGTAGGCTGATGTAAAGAAAAGGCTGGTAGGTAACTGGCTCCGCAGTGTTTTGTGACATGTTAATTACAGGAGTAAAGGACATTTGTCTGACCTGACATGGCTGAGTTAGGCAGTCAGGATGTCAGTGAAGGCAGAGTTGGTGAAATGAATCTACTCCCAAGCACAGAATGTGAGGCGTCCTGTGCACAAGGTATGGCGAACTGACAGGGCACCGAGCAGGTCCCTGGTCCCACGAATCTTGCAGCCTCATCAAGGAGGCCACCATGAGGACAGAGGAAGCAAATAAAAGCCCTGGGACAGCCCTGCCAATTATTCAGAGCCCCCAGCTATGCCTGCCCTGTTCTCTGTGTGTCCCTCAGCCCCTGAACCTGCGATGGCCCTGCTCCCACAGGACAGGCTCAGGGCATGCCAGCTCCTGGGGCAGTTCCCCTTGGGGAGAAGCAGCTCAACCCACGCCCCACGTGCAGGGCCACATGAAAGGAAACATTATTTCTCTCCCCAATGATACACCGCTTTCATCATCATCAGGCTTCAAAATCCAAGATTCCATTTGGGGTCTCAGTCATTGCAGGAGATGCACTTTTCCTTCCCATTTTTACAGTTCTTGATGGAGAAGCTTATTCTGGTAGCTGCTGTGCAGCAATAGACTAGACAAAGTCTGTGGACAGTTTATTCAGGTATAATTGGCATACAATTAGCCACACATACGTCAAGCATACACTTTCTAAAAATTTATCACTGCAAATGTTATTCAGAAACCCATCTTTGTTTTTTTGTTGTTGTTTATAAAGCACACATTTGGTAAGTTCGGCCATATCTATACACTTGGGAAACCTGCACCGCAACCATCAGAGTGAACACACCCATCACTTCCAGAAGTTTCCTCCATCCCCTATGTAATTCCTGCTCTGTCCTCCCAGCTCGTCCCCCCACCCCCACCCCCCCCACCATCCCCATCCCCAGGGGACCAGTGCTCTGCTTTCTATCACTTACATCTGTTTGTCTTTTCTAGAATTTTATATAAAGGAAATCATACAGCATGCCATCTTTTTCATTTGGTGTGCTTATTTCACTCAGCATAATTATTTTGAGAATTTTTTTCTCCCATGGGGATCCATGTATCAATAAATCGTTCCTGTTTATTGCTGAGTGGTAGTCTATTGTGTGGATATAACAGGGTGTTTATCTACTCACCTCTTGATGGACATTTGGAATGTTTCCAGTTTGGGGCTATATTACAGTGGGCTGCTGGGAACATTTGCAGGTAAGTCTTTGCATGGATGTACACCTTCTTTCCTCCTGAGTAAATACCTAGGAGTACAATGGCTAGATTGTATAGTAGGTGTATGTTCAACTTTTTAAGACCTGCCAGATGGTTTTCCAAAGTGACTGTGCCCTGTGACATCCCTGCCAGTGGTGTGTGAGGGCTCCAATCGCTGCACACACTTGCCTACCCTTGCTTGTTGGCTCCTACGCATGCAGCAGTGTCTAGGTGCACAGCCCGTGGTCTGTGATGGGAGAAATGCCCTGGAGGCTGAAGAACCAGGTCCCAGGACAAATGACAGACCTGCCTTTACTACTTAGCGAGGAAAGGGAGAACAATCCAATAAGCTGGTGCTGAAAAAAACAGACAAAACATTGATGCCTGCCTTCTAACACGCAAAATACATTCCAAAACATCTCAGTTAAAGACTATTATCATTTGTTCATGGAAAAAATACTCAAATTTTGTAATAAGAAGGTAAATATATAAGTGTATGAGTGTTCCAGTCCATGTAGACTTCTCCATCTGCACACCGAGCTCTTCCTGTCTTTCTTCTGGTTCTGTGGCAAGTGCTAGACTCCAGGCAAGCAGGTCGGCTGACCACTGCTGGAAATCGTGAATCTTCCACACATCAGCAGCTTTGCTCACGTGTCTCTGCTGGGAAGGTACTTCTCCTTATTATTCACCAAGCAAATTCCTACTTATTCTGCAAGACGCACCTTGAATAGATGCCACCTGTGCATTCTTATAGCACTTATCCCATTGCTTGAAATGAACTGTTTACAGGTTAGGCTTGCACGTGACTAGAGGGACTAGTGAGGGCTTTACATTTTGGGGACCTGTGTTTTCAGTACTCAGCACAGAGCAGAAACCAAGCAATGTGTGCCATGTGAAGGGAGTAAACCTGTGTGTGTGTTTAAAGCACAGGTGATACCGGAGTAGGCAGTCATCCAACACCTTACAGTTCCGTTCACGCAGCAGCACCCTCGCTGAGTTCTCCCTGCTCCCTGCGGGCTGCTGCGGGGGGCCTGGGGCACCGGGGAGCTTGGTGGTTGACCTTCAGACGTGTGCTTCCTTGGAGGTGGCGGTGTCGTGATGTGTACTTTAATTAAACATTACTTATTCTTGTGAAATATGAGCGGATAAAGAGAGTTGCTGCATTTGTGAAAAGAAGCTTAAAGCTTTGGAAAGACTCAATAATGGCAAATCATGCAAAAAAATAATGTCCCATTATGAGCATGGGGAAACAAAGAATGGGGAGGAGAGGAATAAAGGTCCATCCGGATTCTGCACTTAGAGTCTGGTGCAAATGTCTTTAGGTTCTCCTATCTCTTTAAATAATTTGAAACTGGTAAATACAGACAATACGTGTGGTTGTGTGTGCTTCGGTCAGAAAACCAGTGGGGATTGGAAATCACCAAATCAGATGGTCAGAGCATACATCTAAGTATTTGGGCTTCAAGTTAAAATAAAACATTATGTGTGTTTGTGTGTGTGTGTGTGTGTGTGTGTGTGTGTGAGTAATACACACACACACATACACATTCCTATACATAATATGCATTTGTGTGCACACACATATATATAAAGATTTTCTACTTTAAGTGATTTTGGTTGTTTATTTACAAACTACTGGTCTCATAGACATTAGATAAGAGGATTTCTACTAAATACATAATTAAATACATTATATATAAGCATATATTTTATATATCTTATATATACATTAAGTATCTGTGTAAATATACTTTGTATATTGAATACATTTTTTTCATATAGATAGATGATATGTAAATTAAACATTTATGTCTGCGTTTCCTCAGTCCTCTGCCTTTAAACATTTCTAGGACAGATGGTGGTCATCTGGTTCCCGGGCAGCAGACTCTCTGCTAGAGCTTGGCAGGCAGGATATTTATCAGGCAAAACCACTGGGATCAGTACCCACGGACAGGAGGGGGGAGGCAGAACTGGGCCGAGGAGCAGCGCTGCTGAGAGTGGCCCGGCGGCAGCCTCAGATGAACCGGGGGCCCTGGAGCTCAGATGGGAGGAGCGTCCTAAGTCGGACACTGCTGGCCAGGCCTTACTGTCACCGCCTGGACCTGCCTCTGGATGTGGGTCACCCCAGGGAGGGATAAACCCTGGACAAGCCGGCTCTGTGGCTTGGAGGCCAGCTGCCCGCAGCCCCCCGCAGCTGGACAGCCAGCTCTTCACGGAAGGGGCTCTGGGCAGCACATGCCAGTGTCTGCCCAGGGGGTGATGGGCTTAGCTCTGGAATGAGTCACCTCTATCACGTGGAAGAGATTCCGAGGGAGCCACTGAAGCATCTGGGCTGAAAACCCGGCAGTTTACTCACTCTCATGCCATCACCTCAAAACTCCATAAAGCACAATCCCGGCCCTGCCAGGAGGAGAGCAGCCAGGGAGTCGGGGGCTCATTGTGGAGCTGACGTGCCGTGTCTCAAGCCACACGCTTTAGGGTGCTGTTAATACCTTCTTAACAAAGCGGCTAAGGGACAGCAGGCCTGAAAGCTCAGCAGCTCGAGTTCACTGGCTATTAGGCACATAGGACACACATTTGGTATTGCAAAGAAGCCGTGCTGAGCGAATGACACACAGGTTCTAACACGGGACAGGGTGGGAGGTAAATTCTAGTCCTGTAAGTTCCCAGCCTCTATGAGTCCATCATCTTAAAGGCTGATGGCTGTTAGGTAGGAAACCAAAACACAACAAGAGCAGGACAACAGTTGCCAAACAACGTTGGAAGCACGGCTGCAGACCTGGGTGGGAGTCCTGGTTGGCTGGGACAAGCTTCTTTACCTCTCTGAGCCTTTCTCTCTATGTCCCAACTCCACATGATGAGCAGGGACCTCACCTGAATTAATATGCATTGCCCAATACCCAGTGAGAGCCAACTTTTGATATTCTGTAGCTAAATTATCAGCTCTCACATGTCCTCAAATACTCTAAAATATGTAAATACATATGCATAGAAAAACAATTTAATAGTGGTTGTTGGGATGGAGAGATTATGGAGGATTTTTCTTTTTCATAACTTGTTGGCCATAATTTTTTTTAGAATAAAGAGATGCTATATTCATATTTTAAAAAATAATTTTAAAAAATTAAGTGAATACATGTTAAAAATCATACTTCTTTCAGTGGTGGGTGAAGTCTACACAACAGTCAATTTTGTGGCATGACTGCCCCACCTCAGGAGGGAAAGAGTATTCCAAAAGACAAACTTTTACCATGAAATCCTGGAAAAGCTGGACTCGTTCACTCGCTCTGGAAGAATGGCTAACAAAGCTGTAGGAGACAAGTTTAACAAAGTTTTGGGCCTCAGGCCAAGTTATCAGATAAATACACTTTACCCCAACATATACATAAATTTCAACATCTAATTCTTTCTTCCTTAATAAAGACTCAATAAAAATTATTCAAGGGATGGTACCATCATCTGTCCCAGAGGAGGCCTGTCTCTGGTCACCCCTGGGGTGGCCTGGCCCCGGGAGGGCTCCCCTGGTTGCCTCATGCTGTGCCCTGGCCTGCTGCCCAGGAGGAGATGATGGATGTTCGGATGGGGCTGCCCGGCTGTGTTGGGAGTATCTAGTGACCCTGGGTAGTGGGGATATTCAAGGCTACATGATATCCTATACTACCAAACCCCCATTCCTGGGCCATGTACAAGCAACTCTGCAAAGTGGGTTCTGCAGCTTGGGCGATACACGCCGACTCTGACTCAAACTGAGGTTCCCTCAGGCCTTCTCTGGGTTTTGGTTTCTCCACTTCCTCCATAGGCAATCCATAATCACCAATTTACTTTTGCTTCTTTTTTTCTTTTTGAAATTCATGTTAATTTTTCCCTCTTCCAATTTTATTTTTTAATGTAACAAAGTGAAACATGCTTCTTGAAAAAAGTGATCTAGTTAAAAATGCACGAAATCAACATTAATGATTCAGCACCAGTTCCCTGGCCTCCCCACTTTACCCTGAAGTTGCATGTTTACTCAAAGTTGTCATTTCATTTCATTCCCAGGAATCAGAAAGAGTACAACCACCTGGGCTAACACATTTGTATTTAATTCATTAACATTTTGTTCCCAGTGATCATTATTAACCTCTATTAATGTCTGGCAATTCAGACAGAAATAGGGAACAATGCATATGGCAGGATCCCCCCATGGGTCAAGCTCTGGCACCCAGCCTCTGGGCTTCAGATTTGTGCCACTCAGGACGCCTGGAATGATGCTCATTCTGAAACGGAATAGAAACTTTGCGGAGACATACCGGGCCTGTCGGGCCACATGTGGGATCCAATGACAGCCTCATTAAAGCAGTGAGACGTGGCCCTGGTGAGCAGCCACGGTAAGGCCCCGGCTCACCCCTTGGCTGTGTGGCTGTCCCCCTCCCACACAGGAGCTCGCGGAGGCAGGCCCGGTTCTGTGGCAGTGGCGAGGCCCATGCTCTTGGTGTCCACACTCATATTCACGAATGTCTGCTTTGGAAACAGCTTGCTCTGAGAATGCAGCAGTGTAAGTTAGATGAGTTTTGTTAGTCATATCTCAGGGGGAAGGAAAAAGAAAAGGAAGTAAAGAAAACCGAAGTGTGCCTAGACTGCTCATTTCAAACTGCTGTGACCTTTAGAGTCTCCAACCACCCCTGCTCCTGCCCCTGGAGACCTCGCCTCACTGCTTAGGAAATCAAGCAGGAAGGAGAAATGGTTGATATGATGAACCTGCAGTACACCCTCAGCCGGTGGTGCTGCCTGGGGGACCAAAGCCTCCGTCTTGCCTGTACGGGCACTTCCCAGAGACACGGCCTCCTTGGGCTGGCAAAGAGCAGCCCTTCAAGTCACTGGGATGTGCCCAAGGCTGTAGGGGTGACCCGGCTGACCCAGAGTCCCTGGTGGCTTGTGCAGAGCTGGAACGAAGGCCACAGAGAGTGAGCCTCCGTTGCTGCGATGCTGAATGACACAAGGTGGGCAAAGCTAGGCTACTTCTGCTGAAAGCGAATTCAGTGTGCTTGCTCCGGCACGCATCCTCTTTTCACCCCAGAACCGGGCTCAGCTGTTCTCAGCTGCAGGCTGAGTCCCACCCTCAGCCCTTGAGCCAAGCCGGACTTGAGGTTGAAGGCACTCACGCCCACTCATGCCGCACCCAGCACAGTCCCTCCAGCTGGCGTTCCCCTCCTCCAGTAAACCTGAGCTCTGCTTCCTTCCGCCCGAGCTGCTGCTCCAGATTTCCTTCCCCGGCCTGAGATCCAAGTCTTCTTTAGACTTGGGCCCTCCTTCTCCTTGTCTGGCCTCTTCCCAGAAACTGAAGCCTTTCCCAAGACAGCAGCAGAGACAGCAAAACTCAAGACAATATTCAAATCAAGAGGAATGCTTCTCTGTGATATGAACCCACATAAAAGCTCACGCTTCACAGCTCTGGTCTGGGCAAGTAGTGTAGAGGAAGGAACCCTGAGAGCCACAGCCATTCCCTTCCCCTGCCGCTTGGGAAGCAGGGACCCAATCTTATTTGCCCTTGAATCATAGAACCTGGTGTCTCATCCAGGGTCCATAACAACAGAAATAAATGCACTTGGCCCTATGTTACACAGTGTTTGCTCGTATGCCACACCTGGACTTTTCCCAATCATTGCTGAATTTCTGTTGGCCTGGAATGCTGCCCTACCTATCCAGGCACGGAGCTGGCTTTGCCTATGATGCACACAGTCCAAGCATCTCCCGAGCCTGCTCTTTATCTGTCACCTATTCTATCCGTCACCAATAATCTATTACTGTGCCAAGAGCTATAAGGTTTGAAGTCTCTGTAATGACACAATCTCTATCCTTCAGGGCTTATTTGTCCAGCAGCTGGAGAAACCAGACAGGTATGGGGTCCCCAACTCTCTGCGAAGCAAGTACTTGCTGAGGACAAGTAGGAGGTATAGAAAGCAAGGGTGTGAAGTGTTGCAGAGGAGCAGCCAGCAGGACAGGCGCCAGGAGGGCCTTCTCAGAGCTGGGTAGAGATGGTGGGATGAGCCCTGGAGGATGGCCAGGTTGGAAGGAGCAGAGGACAGGCAGAAGTCAGGATAAAAGAAAGAAAGATGGCTGGGCATGTTCCCGGGACATGCAGGTCCTGGGACAAGCAGACTGACGTCCCCCACACCTTTTTAGGAGGCACCTGTGTCCCCTGAAGCTGTGGTTTATGCCTCCTTGATCTTTAAGTCGTTAACAAATAGTTGGCTCTCAGAAATATTTGCTGGATTTAATTATAAGCAAAGTGAAGGTAGGAGAAGCCCTTTTTGCAAGATAATCACAGCAAAGCAGATAACAAATGGGGAGCATCTGGAAATGAGGGTATCGCTGAATGCTGCATATCCCCTGTGACTCTAACGCAAACTCAGACTTTGGAGACCTGCTGCTGTGCTCCTCACAGCCCCCTCCTCCGCGGGCCGCAGCAGAGCACCCTCATTCCTAAGACCTTCTCACCACCCCTCAAGCCTACATTTTCCCCTTTGTGCTCTGCGGGCTCTAAGCAAGCAGCCTCTTGTTCCTCAACACACGCCCTCGTTATTGCTTGTCCACAGTGGTTCACACTGAGGCTGTACTTGTTCAAGAACTTCTTGAACAAAAAATTGTAATTCTTCAAGAAGCATCTAGGTATAAAATGAAAATTTTCCACTGGCAGCAACCCCTTCTGAGGAGCTGTTCAAGCCCAATGCTGTCTTCTCCACAACCGCTTCCCGTTGTGAGCTGTGCGTTCTCACCCAGCACAAAGGACCTGCTCGAACCTGTGCTAAGAGACTGAACCAAATGTTAGCCTGCACTGTGCCAAACTTTAGCCTGGACTGGCTTCCATTTGCACAGGGTCTTGTCCCTAAAAGTGACCCCCACACCCCATGCTGAGTCTTTGCTTAAGAAAATATAATGCTGCCAAACTGAAACTGCACATCATCCCGACCCACAATGCCAAGCCATTTTTCAGTACATCTCCACTTACCCCATTTTTGCAATTTTCCATTTCCTCTTAGTCCCCAGTCACCTTTAGTTGTTGCTAGCTCAGTTTCTACCGGAATCTTCCTCCTCTGTGGCAGTAGTGGGGATGAACTGGCTTTGCTGTTTTTAACACATTGCCAGCACTGCTCCTCTCAGACACAGCCAGTCAGAGCTGGAGGGGGCCAGACCCTCACTGGTACTAACTGAGGGTGCTTCTTGGCCAGTGAGCATGGGACTTGGTGTGACCGATCAGCTAATCCACGGTGCCAGCCTCAGCTTCCTGTTAGCATGACCACAATGGAACCACTTCCCTGGGACATGAAAATTCCTGACCCACAGGGGACCACAGGTGAGCTGACTCTCTCACTGGTGTGGGAGCCCTCCCTGCTAAATAACCAATCCCACTCTTACCGGCTGACTGTGTGGCACCCACTGTCTTCCTTGGTACAGGGAAGCATCTGCAGTGGGTTAGGAGGGGCTCAGACCCACCAAGCCTACGATCTCAAGAACCAGAGACCTACACTGAACTGTGGACACCACCACTCAGAGCTACCACTGACCCAGCTCCTACTGTGTGCCCCACACTCTACAGTACTCACTCCTTATCTGTTTTCATTTGATCCCCCAACAACTCCATTGTACCCCAAAGGGCCAGAGTGTGGAAAAGCTGAACTCAGTGCCGTGAGTTCCTGGTTCCCAGTGCATGACCAGGAAAGCTGCATTGTCCCCTTGCCCAGGTGCCCGTTAAGTCAGGACAGTGGACATTTGCACAAGGGAGCTCTAGCAGATGGGCCACCAAGGCTCAAAGTAGAAGTTAGGGGCAACTTGAAGAATGAGGCCCTCTGGGCAGGGGCTGGCGCAGAGGCCAGTGGGTCTACCGGGCAGGACAGGAAGCTTGTCTGCCCCAACAGCTGACTAGAGGATCTGTTGCCAACATGTGGCCCAGGATGGAGAGAAGCCAACGGAAAAAAGGGTGTGGCTTCCAGGAGCTGGACCGAACCTGTAGGTTGGGCAGGTCAGACTGACCAGGTATGGAGCCAGGTATGGATTCGTCGCCCTCTTTTCTGAGCACAGGGCAGAAATCATGGGGGCTGGTGGTATCCGCAAGGGAGACTGGCCATGGCAGAGACCCCTCTGGGAAGAAAAGGAGTCAGACTCTGGCAGGACTGACACGGCTGGTGTCTGCTCTGACGGGTCTGCATTCAAGCACAAGCAGTTTGGCCTTGCGTCCGGCCGGGTGGACCAGTGGTCAGGGCAGTCTGAGCAAGGCCTTAGAGACTGGCTGCCTCAGAAACTCACCCTTTCCTCCTTAACTCCTAACAAATGTTTTTCTCCCACCCCCTAGCTTTTAATAATCCATTTTAAGTTTTTAAAAACTGTGGTAAAATACATACAACATAAAATCTACTCTTAACCATTTTTAGGTACACAGTTCAGTGACATTAAGTACATTCACATTGTTGTGTGACCGTGACCACCACCCATCCCCAGAACTTTTTCTTCTCAATTTGAAACTCTGTACCTATTAAACACTAATTCCCCATTTCTTCTTCCACCCGCCAGCCCCTGACAACCACCACTGTACATTCTGTCCCTATGAATCTGACCAGTCTAGGTTCCTCATAGAAGCAGAAGCACACAGCATTCGTCCTTTTGTGTTTGGCTTATTTCACTCAGCATCATGTCCTAAAGGTTCATCCATGTTTGTAACGAGGGTTAGAATGTCATTACTTTTTAAGGCTGAATAATACTCCATGTTTAGCTTGTATTTTGTTTATCCACTTATGTGTCCATAGACACGGGGGTTGTCTCCTCCTTTTGGCTGTTGTGAATAATGCCACTATGAGCATGGTGTACAAGTCTCTCTTCAAGTTCCTGCTTTCAATTATTTCTGGCATATACCTAGAAGTGGGATCACTGAATCACATGGTAATTCTATGTTTTATTTTCTAAAGAACTGCTGTGCTTTTTCCCGTAATGACTGCACCATTTTACATTCCCATGACCAAGGCACAAAGGTTCCAATTTCTGCATTTCCTCACTTACACTTCTTATTGTCTTTTTTTTTCAATAGTAGCCATGCTGAGGTAAATAATGCATATTTTCTAAATGAATAAATTATGAGAAGTAAGGAAATACTTACGCTTAGAGCCAAAGAACTCAGATGACTGGAGTATAGGGTGGGCGTAGCAGCCCCTCTCCTGGTGCAGCAAGGAGAGCAGTTCATGCTCCTAGACATGTGCTCAGTCTCTTGAATCACTGGGTCATACATATCTGCATGGTTGACCCTCTTGCCCAGACTGAGTAGCTTCTGAGACCACAGCCTTGTCACTGCAATCTTTCTATTCATAGGTCCTGGTGAAAAGTCTGACATGCATCAGGGGACAATAGGAATGGTGTGTCTCCTAGAGGTGTGATCCCAGACGTGCTTGCCCCACACATAATCACCCACCACCTCTAAATCAGCAAGTTCTCCCAGCCCTTCCCAATCATACAGAATACAGTTCACTCTGCAGAGGGAAAAAGCCCCTCATCTTCTCTCGCTACATTGCCTCATGAGATTGGCTGTGGATTACTGGGTGAGCCCTTTCTCATTTCTAAGAACCAACTCCATATCTGTCTTTATTCCCACAGGGACACAAAAGTCTACTTTTAAGTTTCCAACACCCCACAGACAGGTTAGTAAAAAGCAGAAATGTGTGCTAAGAAAATTAAGGCTGGTGAGGAATAATGAGCATCGGAGAATGCAGGAAGAGCATCTTAACAGGGACAGTGGAATATTATGCCTCACCATCCACATGGCTAGTGGGTACTAGTCTGGGCTTTGGAGGAAGATTTTCAAATCAAGGCTAAAGAGCTTGTGGGAAGTGCTTAGAATAGAGTGTCAGCTTAAATTGTATCTTGTTTCCACTTTAAATGGTCCTCATTGGCAGGATGTCTAAATCCTCTCATTTCTGCAAGAAAGAAGCTGGTAATGCTCTCAGCAGGGTGCTGGTCTTGAGGCTGCCAGTGCAGAGGAGCAGGTCAGAGGGGCTGGGGATGAATTGGGGTGCAGGCAGGGGGTTCTCCACCTGATACAAAAAGAAAGAGAAGATTTGGAGGAGGGAAAGTGCAAAACCATACAGGAAAGCCAGGTTCTGAAGTCTAAGGTGTACAGGACCGTGGGCACACACGTAAACCAGAGTAGGTGTCTAAGCAGGTTTGAAGCCAAAAGCCTGGAGTGTGGAATGAGGCAAAAATGAGCAAACCTGATGAAAGAGTATATGTGGTGGTGTAGAGAGAGGGTGGAGGAGAAGGATGGGGAGGGAGTGGGGGCTATTGGGCAGTAGATTGAAACATCTAACATTCTGAGTACCCGGGGTGGAGTGATCATGGAAGGGCACATGTCTGGATGAGCACACATGTGAGTTTGTGTGAGCATATGTGTGTGTATGAGTATGTGTGTATGTATGAGCATGTGAGCAACTGTAAACATGTGTGTATGAGTGTGAGCATTGTGTGCACATGTGAGTGTGAGTGTGAATGTTGTGTGTATGTACATGTGTATGAGTGTGTGAGTGATTGAGCATGTGTGAGTGTGGGAGTATGTGAATGTATGTATGAGTGTGCATATGTGTGAGTGTGCTTATGAGCAAGTATGAGTGTGTGTGTGTGTATGAGTGAGTGAGCAGTGTGTATGTGCATGTGTAAAAATGTGGGGGTGTGCCTATGAGCAAGCATGAGTGTGTATGTGCATTTGTTTACGAGGCACGAGGAGAAGTGTGGTAGCCAGGCTGGATTCAAGAGCTGGAGTTTGAAGGCCTGTGTCCCTTTAGGACAACTTCAGACACTCACCTTAGGACAGCTCGCAAATCACCACAGCCAGATAGCCTACGTCATCTCATAAGTAGAAAGCTGGACGCACACGTAGGATGTTCAAGTCGTGGCAGCCACGTTCCCAGATGCTCCCTCATTTGCACAAGCATCCTCGCCCCCCAGTACTCATGCCCTGGGTAGCTCTTCTCACACTGAACCAGGACTGGTCTGTGTGACCCACAAAATATGGCAGATGTGAGAGGTGTTTCGTCTAAGACTGTTTCTGCAAAGGCATCGTAGCTCTGCCTTGGTCTCTCGAATCGCTTGCCCTGGGGGAGCCAGTGCCACGCTGGGAAGACCCTCGGGGAAGCCTTCGGAGGAGCCTCGGTGAGGCCGGTGAGGTCCCCCACCACGGTCAGCACAAGCCTCCGGCCGTGCGAGTGGCCCGCTCGGAACTGGACACTCCGGCCCCAGTCAAGCCTTCAGATGACTCCGGGCCTGGCCCACACCAGACTGCAACCTCATGAGAGCCTCCGAGCAGAGCCCCTCAGCCGAACTATCCTTGAATTCCTAGACCACAGAAATTGTGAGACAATAAATGTTCACTGCTTTTTTAAGCCATTCAATTTGGGGTAATTACTAATGAAGCAATAGATATTTAATGTGGTATTATAAAAACATGAATAAAGGAAAGATTTTTGAGAAATTTGTGTTTTCCAGGATAGGTTGTTCAAAAATTATATATACATGTAAATGCATAATTTCAGATAATCAACTAAAAAATTCAGTTGCAGCAATGCTAATGTTTTTAGGTGATTTATAAAGAAGGCCTGAAAGAAAAACTGTGACCCAAGCAAGGTGACCTTTGAGTACAGAATTCACAGTAATATCCTCCTTCTACCTTGTGTCCCTTGGCAAACCTCACTGAGCCTCCATCAAAGGGTACGCCCCCAGGTGTAAGACTAATGGGGCCACTCTGCAAGGGTGATAACAGCACTGTATGATACCCCTGAAGTAAATACAGATTGCCTGGTCCTTCCGCAAATGCACAGTCTCTTTCAGAGCTGAGCCTTTGTTGTGAATCCTGGTTGCTTTCTGAGATCTCTGGCATCTGAGTCCAGATGGAGTCCTTGTAGACAGTCTTCCAGACCATCCTCACTCCAAACCCTGCGGCCAGATTGCTCTGTCTTTTGTGATGGGGAGTTCTTTCCCCCTTTGGTCTCTGTTTGGAAATCATCTTAACAAGAACCCCAGTGGCCTCTGAAACTGTCCCTCACTAGCTCAGACAGAGCATGGCAGCTGACTGGCTGGTGTCGACCCAGCTCTGTCCTAGGCCCCCAGGGAAGCTGCCTGGCTGCAGTGACAAGGGGATGACACAGGAGTCTTACTGTAAACCTCTCCTGGGACGGTCCCGCCAGCAGAGGGCTGGCACTCCTCAGACTGCAGAGAGGCCTAAGACTCTCTTCACAAAAAGGAACAAAGGGAAGAGCTCCCTTGAAGAAAGGGCGCCTCGGACCTTTGCTGCTCAGGGAATCTGTATCTTTATGGTTGAAAGTTCCAGTGGGGCAGTGGGGCAGCAACAACAGGGACCTGGCAATGTAAGCCGGAGCCGAAGCCAGGACAGGAGAAGGGATACTGTGCCCTGACAGTGCCCCCTGGGAGCCGTGGGGAAGCTCTCAAAGTGGCTGGGTAAGGACAGAACCAGCAAATGTGATTCCATGGCTGTTAGTACCACGCAGAACGTCCTCAGAGCAGCAGTTCTGCATGATGCCACCTCAAAGCCTTGATGTCTGGAGTGTTTGTTCTGTAAGGAAGGATCAAAAGAGGGAATAAACAATTAAAATTGTTAGGATTACACTGGGCTTCCCATGCCAGTAGAGAGAGTCTGGAGGGAATCTGCTCTGATGAAGACGCGTTCCTTTGCTCCTCGGGGAGAGTAAGGACGCACCTCTGTCATTTCATGTCTGTTAAGCAGAACCCCCAGTAACAATTAGCAGCTCCCTTCAGTAAGAACTAGAATAAGGTTCAGTATGATCTTGGTGCTCAGTGAGTCTTTGGTTCCGATAGGAAGGGTGCACCTCATGCCTTTGTCCTGGGAATGCCTTGTCCCTTGGCTGTTCGGTGACTCTGTGCTGTGGCCGGGCTGCCCTGAGCCAAGGACCACAGGTGCCAACACCTCCCATCTTACCTGATGCTTCCCCCTTTCTCTACATCTCAGAGGTTTAAGCAGAAAAGCACAATGTTCCAGGGTTTGCTAAGGGCTCAGAACGCACCGTTTCCTGAAATGTAGATAAAGTCAGGAGCATTGTCACTGAGAATTTTTTTTCTGTGTCAGTCCCATCAAGGTGAAGGTCACAAAAGTTCCCCTTGCCAGTTGGCCCCTTTCTGCATGATCTTGTTCTGCAGTCTGTTGTGTATATTCGGGACTGTCCTGGCGGACGGGATGCTTGCAAGTTGTCTGCAGCCCTCAACCAGGCAGAGGAGGGGTGGGACAACCTGCGTGTGTAGAGGACTCAGGTGCAAAGGAGCAGATGAAGGCCAGAGAAAACAGCTTGGCAGAGTCCTGGAATATACCCAGCTTCCCTGGAAGCAGAGCCTGCCCACGGAGGAGCAGAGGGGGCTGGAAAATGTTTTCTGGGTTCTGATTCCAAGGACTAGAAATGCTTGGGGAATTGGGCTGACTTCAGGGACAGAGTAAATGCCTGTAATCTTCTGAGTAGGCAGTTTGGCATTATGTAGTTAGAGTTTAATAATATTTATATTCTCTGTCCTGGAATTACACTCTTAGAAATTTATTGTAATACATATTTATTGAGATATCATTTACATTAGGAAAAACTATAAATGGTTCAATAATAGAAAACTATGTCAAATTTCCAGATGAGAGGAATGCTGTGGCTAGAAGGAAATTATGTTTTGGGGTAACACTTACAAACCTGGCAAAGAGCTCCATCCAAATCAGAGTGACCTTATGTCCCCGTTTGCCCATTGGATTGGTCTTCACCAGTGATCCTGAGACAACCACTGATGGGAGTCCCCTCTCACTGCCCAAAGTCCCTGGCCACCCATCCACGGCCTACAACTGCACAAAGCTGCTGTGACGCTCCAGATGCTGTAGACATGGGCGTGCACTGGCACTTGTCTGACAACTGTCTCTCTTGGGAAACTGGCTCTGACTGGTAACATCTGCCAGTTTCCATGGTGTAAATACTCCCACTGTGGCTGATCTCAAGCTAGAGCAGGAGGTCACTGAAGGTGGATGTGGGCTGAGATGAGCACAATGGGTGCTCCTAAGCCATCCCCACAGACTCAGCCTGGCTGTGGGTAAACACGAGGCTCTGGGAATAGGGATCTGTAAGGGCAAGGGTGGTTGTCTTTGCCTGAATGGTTGGAGGTAGTTTTCTTTTCTTCTCTGTGTTGGTGGAGGGACTCTGACACCCACGGGGCCACCAGAGCCGCCCCTGCATTTGAGTCAGACAGTCAGGGGTCCTGCTGCTTTTTGCGGAGAGGTCAGCCTCTGTGCTCTGGCCTCCCTGCCTGCCCAGCACAGGACAGAGGCCGTGCCCCTGCTCCTCCGGCCTTCCAATGCTGGGCAGGGTAAGGTGGGGAGCAGCGGGACAGATGGACTCCTTAGGAAGATGTTTAACTGTATCCACCAGAGGAAATGAGGGTCTAACAGAAAGAGCAAGTAAAGCTTTGCACAGAGGATGAAAGCTTTGCCCAGCACTGGGTGTTCTTATTCCTGCACTGGATGGACAGAAATCACTAGCCTTCTGACAAACTTCACAGTCCAAAGTTTGCAAGGAGTATCGCCACATCATGCATGCGGACTAGTGCCAGCTGGTGGAGACACTGTAGAGAGGGACCCTGTGTCCAACTTCATGGGGAATCTCCACCAGCGGTGGTGCCAGGCCCTTTGGCTCCTGCCTCTGAGCCACTCATGTCATGAACCACGTCACCAGCCCCACAGCCTGAGCTACAAGTAGGCTGAGTGCTGGGAAAGTCTGACGGTGCTTCTAAACTCAGTTTATATTTTCATGCTGCTGTGGTACGAATGGTTATGCCCCCTCAAAATCCACATATTAAATCCCCAGAGGGGATTAGGAGGTGGGCCTTTGGAGGGGATTAAGCCATGAAGGTGGAGCCCCAGTGACTGGGATTAGTGCTCTTAAAAAGGGGTCCAGGTTGATCCCTCATGCCTCCCTCCATATAAAGAAACACAGAGCAAACACCAGCTATGAGCCAGGAAGCTGGCCCTCAACAGAAGGTAGGCCCGCCGATGCCTGGATCTTGGATGTCCAGCCTCCAGAATGGTAAAAAATAGATTTTGGTTGTTTATAAGCCACCTAGTCTATAGTATTCCCTTACAGCAGCCTGAACAGACTAAGACACATACATACATTCACTTGTGAAATATTTATTAAGTACCTACTATGTGCTGGGCATTGCTCCAGTCACTCTGGATACACCAGTGAATAGCAACAGCAATAAATAAATAAAAGCCCCTGCCTTCAAGGACCTACTTCCTGTGGGGAGAAGTCAGAGGGTGAATGAGGTAGTGTGTTGAAGGTGGTCAGTGCTGTGACAAGTGATAGAGCCGAGCAAGGGGGTTGGGAGCACTTGGGAAGGCTGGAATTTGACCCACTTTTAAACTTTCTTGCCCCCAACAAATAAAAGATCAGCCATGGTTGTAATCTCTGGGAGCAGAACCTAAATTCTCCTTCAATTTTGGTGGAATTCCCATCAGTCACAGAATTTAGTGAACTAATGTGTTCGTCTCATCAGTTTCCAGCACAGAACCTTCCGGGTCCTGCCTAAGTCCACACTCACACTCCCGTGTGTGCACCTGAGTCTCACTGCTTTGGAAAACGCATCCTCTCTAGGGGATTCACAAGAAGGGAGAAAATGCTATTATCAAGTGCCTATAGCTGTCAGTAAGTCACCGTGGGATGCACTCCCTTCCTTTGCAAGCAAGGGAAATTCATGATCCCCAAAGAGCTATGCCTGGTTGGGAAAAATTAAAACAGTTGCACACAAGGGAGTAAGGGATGAGGCAGCAAAAGGCGCTGGAGTGGATGGGAGGAAATTCAAGGGAAACATTACAGGGAGTACCTCTGGGACACCCCGGAAAAATGAGTGGTCATGAAGAGAGAAAGTCAGAAAAGAGACAGAAAGACCTTCTGGTAGTTTTCTTTTCTTCTCTGTGTTGGTGGAGGGACTCTGACACCCACGGGGCCACCATCTCTGAGGGGGGCCACCCCTGCATTTGAGCCAGGCAGTCAGGGGTCCTGCTGCTTTTTGTGGAGAGGTGGGCCTCTGTGCTCTGGCCTCCCTGCCTGCGCAGCACAGGACAGAGGCCGTGCCCCTGCTCCTCCGGCCTTCCAATGCTGGGCAGGGTAAGGTGAGGAGCAGCGGGACAGATGCACTCCTTAGGAAGATGCTTCAAAGTGCAATCTTGACACTTGAAAACACTTGAAACCTTCCTCTGCCCTTGTCTGACCACCCACGTATGGTGAGCTCCTGACGGCAAGGATTCCATGCACCTTGTTCATACCCTCCGTAGTCCCTAAGGGATGAAGGTTCAAGGTAAATACTCATTGGGAGGAAGAAAGGAAGGAAAAAAACATGAGGAAAGCTCCTTCGGTTTGGAGACTGTGGGGGAATGGTTTGGAGCCAGTGGGGCTAAGGCAGGGGAGCCGGGGGAAGAGAGAAAATCAGAAATTCAGAGGAGGCCGATTGCACAGAGCCCACCTGACATAGCAAGGAATCTGGGTCCCCTCCTGAAGGAGAAATGGGGAACTGTAGAGTATTTTAAGAGAAATTACACACGCACAGTTGGCTTTGCATCTTAGAAAGATTGTTGTAGAAGTGGCAGACAGGACGGACTGGGGAGACAAGGGGTGAGGCTTAGACCAGGATAGAAAGCTGGGGAGAGCTGGGACAGGGTGGGAGTGCTGAGTAGGGTGGCCAGGCCAAGGAAGCAGGGTGCGGGAGGGCCGAGCAGACAGGAAGCACGCACATTGCTTAAAGATGCACGGTGTGTGTTCAGGAGTCAAGATTGCACTTTGAAAATATTTTTCCCATTTTTCTTGACACTCCCTCACTTACATTTTTTTGCAGGTTAGAAATCTATGGTAAATTAAAGTAAGACACCAGGTTGGCATGTGCACAAGGACCGCAACAACAGTAATGGGACTGCATTAGCTCAGCCCCTGCAGGATATCAGAGACCCAGCCTCCCCCCTGCCCCTCCTCCTGCCCAGGCACTGCCCGAGGTGCATCTCCTCCTGTTCTGACTGCCGTGTGTGCTCCATCCCTATAGATGTTAGTGACAGGGGTCTCTCAGCTAGTGTTTCCTCCGCCCAGACTCAGAGTGGAAGAACAATGAGGGAGTGTCCACTTCTCTACACTTCAAATTCTATTTTTCATGCTGAGGTTCAATTCTCAACATGGGAGCTTGCTTGTGGGCTTCATCTCTCTTGTTCACATTGAATTTCTTTCCACAAGGTTCCTTTTATGTCAATAAACAGATTCTTCAAGAGGCCAGAGAATAAACCCATACTTGTCTACTCAACAAGGAGTGTGTAGCTTAGGCTGACTATATAATAGTAACGTAGTGATCAGTGTTCCTCCAAAATTTTTATTATGAAAAATCTAAACATAAAGGAAAGTTGAAATGAGCCCTCCTATACCCACCCACAGTATTCAATATTCCACATTTTGTTGTGTGGACTTCTCTATCTACCAAATCTATCTGTACCCTTTTTTGAATCATTTAGAAATTATATTATGGGATGTGTATGTCAGCATGCATTTCCTAGAAAAGAAAACGTTCTCCTCTATGACCACACTAGCATAAGGACAAGAAAATTAACCACAGTTCCTTAATATCATCTAATATCCAGTATGTATGAATATTTTCCCAGTGGTCCAAAGTGTTTTTCACCTAGCTCAATTTTTCTGAAACATGGATACAACCGAGATTCATGTCTGGCATTTGGTTTTGCATCTTCTGAGTCCCTTCAATCATGAAATTGTGAAGAGGTCGGGACAGCTGTTCCGTGACATGTCCACATTCTGGATTTGTCTGGTGATGCCATTCGTGGCATTGCTTGACTCGGTGCTCTCTCTCCCGAATTTCCTGTAAACCAGAAGTCAGAACAAAGGGGTCAGTCAGATAGAGTGTACGTATTTCCATCCATCTGACTAAAATATTCCCCACGCTTTCAAACCATAACAAACCAGGTTTGATGGCTCCAGAATACCATGAAATCATGTTGTAACTCCACTGAAGGGTTTTCCTTATCCCTTCATTTTGAGTGTCAGCCATATGAGAAGTTACTACCGAACAATCCATGAATATCAGCACTGGTAACCATGTTGTTAATATGGATTTGAAAGTGTTTTTGGATCAAAATAACCCAGGACCTTCAGTTTAGCACTTTGATTCCTTGATTTTCTTTAGCAATAAATCCTAAACTGAAGACTTTTCAAAGATCTCTCCTCTTCACTTTCTTTCCACATTCATTCCTTCTAAGATTACTTGAAAAAGTAAAATCAAAGTCGATACAAAATTCACCCTAATGTTGCAATACTGCAGGCACATGAAAATTAATTTCCTCCAAACTAAACAATCAGTCAGGACAAGGAGTTTCACCAGTGGTATATTGGACTGGTTTGTATACGTGGCAACATGATTCAGCAGTTCTTTCAAGGTGATACAGATACGCCCCATGCTCGAATACAAATGCAAATCTATGAACAAATGTGCCCCAGAGTGACAGCAGACAGCCAGCAAATATTTCCCCCTTCACATGTGTGCCATGCTTTTCCAGAGCAAACTCTTGCTCTGCAGGTAGAGCATGGCTTAATCTGTAAAGGGCCAAATTAATCATAACTTTTTATTGTAGTAATACATACATACAATTTACCATTTTCACCATTTTTAAAAATACAGTTCAGTGATATTAAATGTATTTACATTGTTGGGCAACCATCAGTCTCCAGAACTATTTTCATCTTGCAAAGCTGAAACTCTAAACCTATTAAACTGCAACTCTTCCTTCCCCCTCACTTATTCCCTGGCAATTACCATTGTATTTTTTCTGCCTCTATGATTTTGACCTCATATAAATGAAAGTGTACAATATTTGTTATTTTGTGTCTAGCTTATTTCACTTAGCATAATGTCCTCAAGGTTCATCCATGTGGTAGCATGTGTCAAAATTTCTTTCCTTTTTAAGGCAGTATACTATTCCACCATAAGTATATACCACGTTTGTTCATCGTTTCATCTGTGGATTGACATTTGCATGGTTTCCACCTTTTAGCTATGGTGAATAATGCTGTTATGAACATGTGTGTACAAATATCTGCTAAAGTCTTTCTTTTCAAAAATTATTTTGGGTATATACCCAGAAGTGTAATTGCTAGATCATATGGTAATTCTGTCTTTTTTTTCTTGAGTATAATCATAGCATTTTATTATGGAAAATATAAAGTGTGGTGAAGTTTCTGTATGTAATAATGAAGCAACCACAAGGACACTTTACACATTTCAGTGACGGTCACCTTTTTCCTCGGGTAAACAGAACCCACGAAGCAGCTCCTTGCTCTCAGTTCTCAAGACCATTATCTCAGTGGGCCCATACATAATCCTCATTAGGACCCACTTAAACACTTCCACATTGGTCTGGTATGCAGGGAATGATCCAGGCAGGTGGACAGCAAATTATAAGAGCCAATATAACAGATGACAAGAACATTAATCAAAGAAGCCAGATCCAGCAAGGTACAAATTCCAGAGAGATTTTATTAATAGGAAGAAAAGAGGTCAGTTTTAGACACTGGCCTAGATATGCTAACTCAAGAAGAAAGCGTGCTGGCTCTGAGGAGGTAGAATGCAAGTCCACATGTTGTATGGGCCATCTTTTTTTAACCACGGCAACAGGGAATGTCAGAAACTGGATGGGCCTTTTTTGTTGTTGTTTTTTAATTCTTTTTTTAGTTTTTATGCCTTTCCAAAATCAGACCAGAAGTCTAAGGAGAGTTTCACCTCTGCACTGGTGGCAGCAATGGTTTCTAAGTAGGAGAAGAAGCTGAAATCTGAAGAAGGGAGAAGTCAGTAAAGGAAGAAACGGAGGAGAACCAGAAACTAATGAGTGAAGCTTCATAAACACGCATCCTTATTTGGGGTCAGTGGGGTCCCTATGCTAGTTGACACTTCGACACTTGTAGCTGAACAGCGGAGCAGGAAGGCGGGGTGCCACCAGCAAGGGCTCCCAAACCTCGGGGGAGGCGCTAGAGCTCAAAGCACAGAAAGGCCAGTGGCCCCTCTCTGCCAGCAGGGGAGCTATTCACTCTGGAAACTGGGCCAGTCAGACGCACAGGCTCCCCCGGCTCATCTGGGAATCGGCTTCTGCAGTCAGAGTGCCTGCAAGTGCCCGCAGAGCTGGCCCTCGGAACACCACCTCCACGAAGCACTGATTCACAGCTGACCGCAGGAATCAGCCAGCTGGTGACCAAGAAGGGGCCCCGTGAGGAAAAGCTCCTAGGCAGGAAAAGGGTTTTCCTCCTGAAGCGAGATTAGGTCACAAACACCAGTGCGGCCTTTCTCTGCTCTTTTAATTTACATTCCATTGCCTGCCAGGTGGACAGCAGCTGGAATCACGCAGAGGGGCTGTTCACACAGACACTGCACAACCCTTTCCACCCTGTGGAATCAGCAGCAGAGAGTAGGGTCCCTGCATCTCTTCAACCAAATAGACATGATTTTGCCCAACGGTTCCACCCCTGGCTGCCGTGATCCTGCTCCGCCCTGCTAGCCTTCACAGAGCGCAAGTGCGGGAAGACGAGGCAGTGCGCGTGCTGCTGGGACCTGCGCGCAGAGGGTGCTGGGCGCGGTCAGAAGGGCTGAGGCACCATCAAGGGCTCGGGTCAGCTCTGCTCTCATCATGCTTCCCTGCCGGCTCGGTGACTCCTCCTGACAGCTGCGCCTGGCTCCCCCTCAGCAGCCTGTCTGCAATGAGGGCTCATGCTCTCACCTCTTTACACTCCCAGCCACAAATGAACTGGGCAAAGGACTTTCTTCAGAGGCCATCTATCTTATTTTTTTAGTCCAGAGTTACAGCATAGCCTAAAAAGAGCCTTTGTGTAGACGATGAGGCCATAGCTCTGCACATGATACCTCCCTTTTAGTCTGATTCAAATTATCTCGATGTTATCTCAGTGGCCGCTTGAGTCACAATTCCTTGGAAATGTAGCACAGGGCTCCTCATCAAGCTCAGGCTTAGAGACACATGATCTGTAGTTTGTTCACCCATTTATCCATCCTTTCACTTATCAGTTAATTCCCTCACAGCTTTGTCACACACCCATCTCTACTCCCGAGATGATGGCTGGGCTCCAGGAGTCTACACGACTTCCACAGCCTCTCCCTCAGCTCAGGATAGAGATTTAGGTGTGCTGTGAGGGTGTCTTTAAAAAGATGTCCATATAGCACAGAGAAGACAAGTAGTGATTCTATAGTGTCTTACCACGCTGATGGACAGTGACTATAATGGGGTGTGTGGTGGGGACTTGATAATGGGGGTAATCTAGTAACTAACCACAATGTTGCTCATGTAATTGTATATTAACGATATCTAAAAAAAAAAAAAAGCTCTCCAATATCTCCCTGCAAATTATGGTCCATTATCTTATTTAAAAAAAAAAGCTCTCCAATACCTCCCTGCAAATTATGGTCCATTAACTTATAACTGCCTTCAGAACATTCTGAAACACACATTGGAGCTTTATCTCCAAGACGCTTAGGCTTCTGCTGTTGGAAAGAATACTTTATTCACAAAGGGGAAAAAAATGCCAACATTTATTTGGATTCAATATTCATAAGTCAAAACTGGCACTGATAGCCCAAAGAAGCATGGATGTTTCTTTTTAACTTTTTTCTCTAACTAGGAAAGTGACAAATAGTTCCAGTAATGGCAGATAACTAATCTAGTCAACCCTTGCTCTGAGAAAAATGAAAATATCTGGATGATGTTAAAACATATCTTAAAAGAATCCAAGAACTAACAAGAGAGTAAAGAATCATCAGACCATGCTTTGAAAAAAGAAAAGAACCAGAAAATGTAAGAAAGAGTAAGATGAGAGTTCAGAGCTTATTTTGACCTGAGGATTTCCTCTGAAAAAAAAAAAAAAAAAGGCAGGAAAACTGATGCTAGATTAGAGAGAATAAAAATCAAATCTCCAGGCCTCCTACTGGGACTGCAGACAAACTACACCCACGTGAAGGCAGAATCCTGAGCACCAATGTCCGACACCCAAGACGACGTGAAGCAGCCTGTGCCTAGATTCGCAGCCTGGCTTTGAATCTCCAACCTGGCCCAGGGAGCCCTAGGCTTTGAACTTGATTTAGTAGCACTAGCTGAGCCGTGAACCCGGCCTCTGATGCGAACATTATGGAACATCTAGAAACTGTAGCACTGTGTTGCTATTAAAAGAAATGCTACCAGAGAGTCAGCCTCTAGGTATATTGTTAAGGGAAAAAGAAAGATTGTTGCATGCCATCATCTGGTCAGGGTATAGATAATATATATATATATGTATGTGTGTATGTTTACATTTCAAAAATGAAAAAATAAACAATATATTTCTTTCTGTTTAGTGTACTTTATAAATTGGAATTTGAGGCCGTATATTTTCTACAGGTAAAAGACCAAACTAAATAAAAATCAATTCCTTAAAACTAAAAGCAAAACAAAACAAACTAACCATAGACATAGGGAATCAGATAATTGGAGATTTATTAGTACAGATATTCTAAGACAGAGGTTTATGAGGAGGGATGCAAATTTGTAAGCATTTCATGAATAGGAAAAGCAGATAGAGATGTAAGATTGGTGAGGTTAAGTAAAAGCCAGTGTTGGATGTGAATTGGAAATCCATGCAAATCTATGCAAATCCATGATGTATATCTATAGGGGAAAAAAAACATATTTCTATTTTTGACCACTGATATAGTACAGAAACCAGTAGGCATAAACACTCCTGGTGCTCCTATTGTGGCCTCTAAATACCATTTTCCAATGAAAGGAAGCAGAGCTCCTTAGACAAATGGCTTTTATAGCTGGAGAGAAGGAAATGTTTTAGATGAGCAGAAAGCAAGGAAGCTGTCCAGGTCTCCTTTGGTCGTGCTGAAAGGACACGGGAGTCACTCTGCAGTGGCTCCCACTGGACAAGGTGAGTGATTTGTAGCATCAGTGGAAGTTATGGTGACACAGGGTAAAACATCAAATATGTTAAATACATGGATTCGCAAATATAATCACAACAGCAGCAGTGGAAACAACACTCTGATCTCATTCGGTTGATATAACGGAGCCAATTCATTATTTCAGGATAAAGTGAAAGAACGCAAGTGTTCATTCTGCCTTTCCTGTTCAAATTGCACAAAAGGGCAACCAAACAGTAGCCGAGAAGCCTTTTGACATAATCAGTGTACTGCCATTTGTTATCTAGCCACCCAGGAAGTATTCTTCCCAAAATCTGAATCTAAATTTGATCAAGGTTATTGATTTGACTACCAATTCATGGGAAATGCAGCAACAGAGGAACATGTTAAACTTGAGCTATCCTATAGCTGTTAAAGAAATTATATCAAAACAAAAAGCCATCCCCCAGTTAAAATTTCAGGAATCAATTGGAATTATGATTTTAATTTTATACAAAACAGTACAAAGACTAGTAAGAAAGTATACAGTTCAGAAGTTATTTTAAGTCGGTAATATAACCTTGATACCAAAACCTGACAAGTACAGTGCCTGAAAGGTGAAGTTGTACAGGTGAACATCACTTGAGAATAAATATATAAACTATTAAAATAGTACCCAAAAATAATTCAGAAATGCATAAAAAGGAAACATATCATCACCAAGTTGGGTCAATGTTAAATACAGTAATTAAGTTAGAAAATTAATAAGTATAATTTATCTGTTATGTTATCATTTTATAGATAAGATAATGAAAGCACCTAATCACATTAATGGATATAGAAAAGCATTTTTCAAATTTCAACATACATTCACGATTAAAAATCTCTTGCAAATGAGGAATAGAAAGGAATTTTCTTAATTTGATAATGTATATTAAAAAACATTACATTTATTGGTGATATATTGAAATCTTTCTCTTGAACTTAAGAATAAGAATATTTTCTATCAACACCTCTCTTCCATATTTTATTGAAGTCACTAGCCAACAAGAAACATATATCAAAAATATAAAAATTTAAACAAATATGTAACTTTTTTATTATTCCCAGAGAATATAATTGTGTATGAAAAAATATGTAAATAAAATATTAAAATTCATAAAAGAATTGAGCAAGTTATTTGGATATTAAGTAAAAATATAGAACTCAATTGTATTTCTATGTATTAGCAACAAGTATTTAAAAAACACTTTTCAAAATTAATCATTAACAACAAATCATAAAATAGTAAGGATCTAGTGATAAATTTAATGAATTATGTTTTAAAATACTATGGTAAATTATAAAATTTTGAGAGACACTAAAAATTATTTAAATAGAGGAATACCATGTTCATAAAATAATAAACTATTGTACAAATCTCAGTTCTCCTCAAATTAATTTGTAAGTTAAAGACAAACCCAGTCAAAGGCCCCCAAGGGGATTTTGTGGAATCAACAAGCTGATTCTAAATTGATGTCCTTCTGCAAAATGCCAAGACTTTCCAAAACCTTCTGGAAGAATAAATGTATTTTGAGCTTGTTATAAAGATAGCATCATTTTTAAATGATGTAGTCTTTGGTACAGAGATAGACAAAAGACCAGTGGAATATAGCAAAGAGCCCCAAAACTCATCAGACGTGCAGAATGACAGTACAGTTTGACCACCTCTCCGACACTCTCCGTAATCTGTATTATCCCATCTGCTTCCAGCATGGGCTCCTGAGACTGACAATTACCAGTTACAGAGGCAAAACACTTTCTGTCTCCTTGCTTCTTCCTGGTGCGTCTGTGACGACTCTCAGATTCCCTTTTTGATATGCAAACTCTCTGTGACTGGATCACTCTTTCTGTCTCCTACAACTCATGCAGGGGGAAACCCAACCACTGGTCCCTTGAGTGGGAAAGATAACATTAATTGCCCACCACCAGTGAGTCTTCCCAGTTCCTTCTTTCCTGCTTGTCAAAGCCTACCTTTCACCAGAGAGTATAAAAATACCAAATCTCTACTTCCCCACACCCTGCCCCCTGAACATGGGCATGGGATCCAACCTTGGTCCACAGGAGCTGAACAGAAGTATGGTGGAAGGATTTTCCACCCTCACATGACATGCATACACATGCACACACATGCACACACAGCACCCTGTTGTCTCTCTTTGTATGCAGGATATGGTTGTGCATGCACTTGAATTTGCAGCTGAACCAGCCCTAGAAATATCCCCCTCCAGAATTCTTGTTATGTGAGTTAATGTATAATTCAAGATCCTTGCAGAACATAGACCACCCTCAAAGGGTTCACTGAAGAGGATAATAAAGGAGCTGGTAACAGTACTGTGGGTAGAATGAAAGTAGCCAGAAAAGCCTGCTGAAGAATCCAGAAACTGGCAATATCAGGAAGCCACTATTACCCTAGGTCTGCAAGTGGATGGTTCTGGTGGTTTCCAGAACCTGGTGGGAGGCTGCATGACAGGAGATAAATAACAATAACGGTAGAGTAACTCAGCTCCTTTCCAAACCACAGCCCAGTGTGAAAAAGGTGAAACAAATACCCCAGCCTCTTTCTCCTGGTGGCCCCTGACCTCCTGGCAATGCCTACCACTAGCTGAATCCTGAAGGAAGCCAAGGTGATGGTGAGCTCAACTTCCCAGGACACAGAGGAGCACAGTGAACAGACCTGGTAAAGTGATCAGAAAACTGCAAATGTTTACAGCAAATTGCTGTCCCTGAAGCCACTTTTAGATGAGTCTGGTGTTACTTTTGGCCAAAAGCATCCTGACGGTTGCACTGCCCTTTCCCATCTCTGTGTTTCTGGAAAGATTGTTCTGATCTCTACCTAAAATGCTCCTGCTGCTGCTGAAAGGCCCTGCTGAGCCTTCAGGGCTCAGCTCCTATGTCGCCTCCATGACTAAGGCATTCTGACTTGCCCAGTGTTGTTACTCCATTCTCTTTCACACTCCTTATTTTGAAATACCTATAGACTCAGAGGATCTTACAAAGATGGTGAAGTCCCATGTACCCACTCAATACATCTTACATAATTTGAAACACTATCAAAACCAGGAATTTGACAACATTATTGCCTGTGCAGGAGCCTTCAATCTGTCATATGTCGGGCCCACCTCTCCTCATGTTATTGCTTCAAGAATCTACATAGTCACAGACAGCATCCAAAGCAGAAAGCAAAAGGCAGTGTAGAAATCATTTGCAATGCATGTAACTCTTATCAGGTGGGACCTGAGATCCATCAAACTTGTGTGGATCAATAGTCTGTTCCTTATATTCCATGGTATGAATGATAGATGTAACACAGTTTGCTTACCCATAGACAAAGTGAGGGATATTTCTGCTCTTTCCAGGTTTTAGCTATTACAAAAAGCTGCTAAAAGCAACCATGCAGACATGCAGAGGTAAATTTTCATTTCTCTAGGATAGATGCCCCAGAGTGCCATTCCTGAATTGTATGGTTAAGTGTATGTTTAGTTTTTTTAAGAGCCTGTCAAACTATTTTGAACAGTGAATGAATGTGGAGAAAGAAGAGATTAATGTGGGAAATGACAAGATCAAGTATAAACTTTTTCAGGGAATAGGAGGGTGACACACAGTTGAAAGCAAAGGAAGAAACATCAGTAGAGAGAAAGAGAATCCAGTTCTGCTCTGGAGAAGGAGTAACATGACTTGGTTAATCAGAATAACCCTTCTGCTAAGCCAAAAAGGATATATCTGGAAGAGCAAGACAGAAATGAGAGAACAGCATTTTGAAAGAATAGCCTTTGTTTCCTTAGTAATATCAAAAGACTACATTTCATCAAGGGGATAAGGTGAGTCTAGAACTTAGGGAAGACGAAAATGGAGCAAGTGCTAAGGTGTCAGAAACCAATAAAACAGGCATGCAGGGCAAACGAGAAACAGTGCAATTTATATTCCACAAATTGCAGAGCTTTTGCGTTTCCTATGGTTAGGCTAGTAGTGGGTTGGTAATGATTCTGCAAGATAAAAAGTCAAGGAAACAGGGACAGACAAACTTTTGTTGTTATCTAAACTGAATCCATTTATGGAAATAATTTTGACAGGACTTTACAGAAAGTAGAAGCCATTATTTTAAATGTAAAATATAATGCATTCCTTACCTCATCTCAAAACTTCAACTGATTTCCCCACCTTTAACCATACATAGCAACTCAGCAGGTATTTCTACATTGTGTGTGGCACTGAAAAGATCAAGTTATAAATAATTTAATACTTAGAGGCTCACTAATGAATATGTTTGTGTATTAATACTATTTGTGTAAAATACAGATTACATTTACTTCCTACATATGCAGTCAATGTAAATAAATTATGAAATAATAGGAGGGGCGGAAGATGGCGGCGTGAGTAGAGCAGCGGAAATCTCCTCCCAAAACAACATATATCTATGAAAATATAACAAAGACAACCCTTCCTAGAATAAAGACCAGAGGACACAGGACAATATCCAGACCACATCCGCACCTGAGAGAACCCAGCACCTCGCGAAGGGGGTGAGATACAAGCCCCGGCCCCGCGGGAGCCGAGCGCCCCTCCCCCCAGCTCCCGGCGGGAGAAGAGCAGGCAGAGCGGGAGGGAGACGGAGCCCAGGACTGCCGAGCACCCAGCCCCAGCCATCCGGGCCAGAGTGCAGGGCCCTCGATACTAGGAAAACAGGGCAGCAAGAACAGTGAGCGGGCACCGGAGGCTGGGCGCCGGAGGACATAAGAAAAGCGCGCGACCATTTTTTTTTTGCTTTTTTGCTGTTTTGTTTTGGCGAGCGCTTTTTGGAAGTCTTAAAGGGATAGGGACCCCAATACTAGGGAAACAGGGCAGAAAGACAGGTGAGCAGAGGCCTGAGGCTGGCACCGGAGAATAAAGAAAAACGAATGACCAACTTTTTTTTTTTTTAATTAAAAACTTTTTTTTTAATTAAAAAATATTTATTCTTTTTTTTTTTTTTTTTTTTTTGGTGGGCGTTGTTTTGTTTTGGCGGGTGCTTTTTGGAAGTCTTAAAGGGGCAGGGCGGGTCACTTAATCAAGAGGTAGGGAATCCGGGGATCTCTGGGCACCCTAACCCCTGGGCTGCAGGGAGCAGGGAGGCCCCTTAAGGAGATAAATAGCCTCCCAGCAGCTCCTGCTCCAACGCAACTCCACCATTTTGGAGTAGCTGCCCGAGCCAGGCCACGCCCACAGCAACAGCGGAGATTAACTCCATAGCAGCCGGGCAGGAAGCAGAAGCCCTGTCTGCGCGCAGCTGCCCAGCACAAGCCACTAGAGGCCGCTGTTCTCCCAGGAGAGGAGGGCCACAAACCAACAAGAAAGGAAGTCCTTCCAGCCGTCACTCGTCCCAGTTCTGCAGACTATTCCTATCACCATGAAAAGGCAAAGCTACAGGCAGACAAAGATCACAGAGACAACACCAGAGAAGGAGACAGACCTAACCAGTCTTCCTGACAAAGAATTCAAAATAAAAATCATAAACATGCTGACAGAGATGCAGAGAAATACACAAGAGAAATGGGATGAAGTCCGGAAGGAGATCACAGATGCCAGAAAGGAGATCGCAGAAATGAAACAAACTCTGGAAGGGTTTATAAGCAGAATGGATAGAATGCAAGAGGCCATTGATGGAATTGAAACCAGAGAACAGGAACGCATAGAAGCTGACATAGAGAGAGACAAAAGGATCTCCAGGAATGAAACAATATTAAGAGAACTGTGTGACCAATCCAAAAGGAACAATATCTGTATTATAGGGGTCCCAGAAGAAGAAGAGAGAGGAAAAGAGATGGAAAGTATCTTAGAAGAAATAATTGCTGAAAACTTCCCCAAACTGGGGGAGGAAATAATCGAACAGACCACGGAAATACACAGAACCCCCAACAGAAAGGATCCAAGAAGGGCAACACCAAGACACATAATAATTAAAATGGCAAAGATCAAGGACAAGGAAAGAGTGTTAAAGGCAGCTAGAGAGAAAAAGGTCACCTATAAAGGGAAACCCATCAGGCTAACGTCAGATTTCTCAACAGAAACCCTACAGGCCAGAAGAGAATGGCATGATATATTTAATACAATGAAACAGAAGGGCCTTGAACCAAGGATACTGTATCCAGCACGACTATCATTCAAATATGACGGTGGGATTAAACAATTCCCAGACAAACAAAAGCTGAGGGAATTTGCTTTCCACAAACCACCTCTACAGAACATCTTACAGGGACTGCTCTAGATGGGAGCACTCCTAGAAAGAGCACAGCACAAAACACCCAACATATGAAGAATCGAGGAGGAGGAACAAGAAGGGAGAGAAGAAAAGAATCTCCAGACAGTGTATATAACAGCTCAATAAGCGAGCTAAGTTAGGCAGTAAGATACTAAAGAGGCTAACCTTGAACCTTTGGTAACCACGAATTTAAAGCCTGCAATGGCAATAAGTACATATCTTTCAATAGTCACCCTAAATGTTAATGGGTTGAATGCACCAATCAAAAGACACAGAGTAACAGAATGGATAAAAAAGCAAGACCCATCTATATGCTGCTTACAAGAAACTCACCTCAAACCCAAAGACATGTACAGACTAAAAGTCAAGGGATGGAAAAACATATTTCAAGCAAACAACAGTGAGAAGAAAGCAGGGGTTGCAGTACTAATATCAGACAAAATAGACGTCAAAACAAAGACAGTAACAAGAGATAAAAAAGGACACTACATAATGATAAAGGGCTCAGTCAAACAAGAGGATATAACCATTCTAAATATATATGCACCCAACACAGGAGCACCAGCATATGTGAAACAAATACTAACAGAACTAAAGGGGGATATAGACTGCAATGCATTCATTCTAGGAGACTTCAACACACCACTCACCCCAAAGGATAGATCCACTGGGCAGAAAATAAGTAAGGACACGGAAGCACTGAACAACACAGTAGAGCAGATGGACCTAATAGACATCTATAGAACTCTACATCCAAGAGCAGCGGGATATACATTCTTCTCAAGTGTACATGGAACATTCTCCAGAATAGACCACATACTAGGCCACAAAAAGGGCCTCAGAAAATTCCAAAAGATTGAAATCCTACCAACCAACTTGTCAGACCACAAAGGCATAAAACTAGAAATAAACTGTACAAAGAAAGCAAAGAGGCTCACAAACACATGGAGGCTTAACAACACGCTCCTAAATAATCAATGGATCAATGACCAAATCAAAATGGAGATCCAGCAATATATGGAAAAAAATGACAACAACAACACTAAGCCCCAACTTCTGTGGGACACAGCAAAAGCACTCTTAAGAGGAAAGTATATAGCAATCCAAGCATATTTAAAAAAGGAAGAGCAATCCCAAATGAATGGTCTAATGTCACAATTATCGAAATTGGAAAAAGAAGAACAGATGAGGCCTAAGGTCAGCAGAAGGAGGGACATAATAAAGATCAGAGAAGAAATAAATAAAATTGAGAAGAATAAAACAATAGCAAAAATCAATGAAACCAAGAGCTGGTTCTTCGAGAAAACAAACAAAATAGATAAGCCGCTAGCCAGACTTATTAAGAAGAAAAGAGAGTCAACACAAATCAACAGTATCAGAAACGAGAAAGGAAAAATCACGACGGACCCCACGGAAATGCAAAGAATTATTGGAGAATACTATGAAAACCTATATGCTAACAAGCTGGGAAACCTAGGAGAAATGGACAACTTCCTAGAAAAATATAACCTTCCAAGATTGACCCAGGAAAAAACAGAAAATCTAAACAGACCAATTACCAGCAACGAAATTGAAGCGGTAATCAAAAAACTACCAAAGAACAAAACCCCCGGGCCAGATGGATTTACCTCGGAATTTTATCAGACATACAGGGAAGACATAATACCCATTCTCCTTAAAGTTTTCCAAAAAATAGAGGAGGAGGGGATACTCCCAAACTCATTCTATGAAGCTAACATCACCCTAATACCAAAACCAGGCAAAGACCCCACCAAAAAAGAAAACTACAGACCAATATCCCTGATGAACGTAGATGCAAAAATACTCAACAAAATATTAGCAAACCGAATTCAAAAATACATCAAGAGGATCATACACCATGACCAAGTGGGATTCATCCCAGGGATGCAAGGATGGTACAACATTCGAAAGTCCATCAACATCATCCACCACATCAACAAAAAGAAAGACAAAAACCACATGATCATCTCCATAGATGCTGAAAAAGCATTTGACAAAGTTCAACATCCATTCATGTTAAAAACTCTCAGCAAAATGGGAATAGAGGGCAAGTACCTCAACATAATAAAGGCCATCTATGATAAACCCACAGCCAACATTATATTGAACAGCGAGAAGCTGAAAGCATTTCCTCTGAGATCGGGAACTAGACAGGGATGCCCACTCTCTCCACTGTTATTTAACATAGTACTGGAGGTCCTAGCCACGGCAATCAGACAAAATAAAGAAATACAAGGAATCCAGATTGGTAAAGAAGAAGTTAAACTGTCACTATTTGCAGATGACATGATACTGTACATAAAAAACCCTAAAGACTCCACCCCAAAAATACTAGAACTGATACCGGAATACAGCAAAGTTGCAGGATACAAAATCAACACACAGAAATCTGTGGCTTTCCTATATACTAACAATGAACCAACAGAAAGAGAAAGCAGGAAAACAACTCCATTCACAATTGCATCAAAAAAAATAAAATACCTAGGAATAAACCTAACCAAAGAAGTGAAAGACTTATACTCTGAAAACTACAAGTCACTCATAAGAGAAATTAAAGGGGACACTAACAGATGGAAACTCATCCCATGCTTGTGGCTAGGAAGAATTAATATCGTCAAAATGGCCATCCTGCCCAAAGCAATATACAGATTTGATGCAATCCCTATGAAACTACCAGCAACATTCTTCAATGAA